>NC_080748.1:25470570-26720570 GCF_020826845.1 Diceros bicornis minor
CATTTCCTCTGCCCATTTTTTGATCGGGTTGTTTGTTTTTTTGTTGTTCAATTGTGTGAGTTCTTTATATATTATGGAGATCAACCCCTTGTCAGATGTATGTTTTGCAAATATTCTCTCCCAGCTGGTTGGTTGTTTGTTCATCTTGATTCTGATTTCATTTGTCTTATAAAAGCTCTTTAGTCTGATAAAGTCCCACTTGTGCAACAAATTTTTGTGTATTGATTTTGAATCCTGCAACTTTACTGAATTTATTAGTTCTAACAGTTTTTTGATGGAGTCTTTAGGGTTTCCTATACATAATATCATGTCATTTGCAAAGATTGAGAGTTTTACTTCTTCCTTTCCAATTTAGATGTCTTTTTATTTCTTTTTCTTGCCTAATTGCTCTGGCTAGGACTTCTAACACCATGTTGAATAAAACTGGTGATAATGGGCATCCTTGTCTTGTTTCTGATCTTAAAGGAAAGGCTTTCAGCTTTTCACCCTTGAGTATGATATTAGCTGTGGGCTTGTCATATGTGGCCTTTATTATGTTGAGGTATATTCCCTCTATACCTACTTTGTTGAGAGTTTTTATCATAAATAGTTGTTGAATTTTGTCAAATGTTTTTTTCTGCATCTATTGAGATGATCATATGATTTTTATCCTTCATTTTGTTAACGTGATGTATCACATTGACTGATTTTCAGATGTTGAACCTTCCTTGCATCCCTGGAATAAATCTCACTTGATCATGGTGTACAGTCCTTTTAACGTATTATTGAATTTGGTTTGCTAATATTTTGTTGAGAATTTTTGCATCTGTTTATCAGGGATATTGGCCCATAATTTTCTTTTCTTGTGGTGTCCTCATCTGGTTTTGGTGTCAGTGTACTGCTGGCCTCATAAAATGGGTTTGGAAGAGTTCCCTCCTCTTCTATTTTTTGGAAGAGTTTGAGAAGGATTGGTATTAATTCTTCTTTGACTGTTTGGTAGAATTCACCAGTAAAGCCTTCTGGCCCTGGACTTTTGCGATTCATTATAAGGAATTGGCTCACATGATTATGGAGGCTGAGAAGTCTCAAGATCTGCCGTCTGCAAGCTGGAGACCTAGGAAACCTGGTGGTGTAGTTCTAGTCTGAATCCGAGGACCTGAAAACCAAGGGAGCTGATGATATGAGTCCTAGTCCAAGGACAGGAGAAGATGGATGTCCAAGCTCTATCAGTCAGACAGGATAGAGCTTCCTCTGCTTGTTGTTCTATTCAGGCCCTAAAATAATCGGATGAGGCCCACCCACATTGGGGAGGGTAATCTGCTTTACTGAGCCCATCAATTCAAATGCTAATCCCATCTGGAAACACCCTCACAGACACAAGCAGAAATAATATTTAACCAAATATCTGGGTACCCTGTGACCCAGTCAAGTTGACACATAAAGTTAACCATCACAGGTGCCCCTGAAACCTCTTTCTTTGAGTTTTGATCCTACGAGGGCTTTAGCAGCCATCAGTTAAAATCCCATTCCTTTTCCATGCTCAAGGACAGCAAGAAATGGGACCTTAACTACAAGGAAGAATCTTAAAGCCCTCCTCTCTCTTGACTTGGGTAGGAAGTGTTATTTAGTACATATTATAACGTTATTTATTTCCACTGATTTAAACAAGAAACAAAAACAAAAATCTACATTTGGTCTCTCTCTTTGTGAGAGAAGAGTTTAAGACAGGCCCTCCCTAGACCCCATCCAAGTATCTCAAATCACTTGTCACAAGTCAATCACAGGCCTGGCTTCACTGCAGATGCTTCCAGAACACTCCTGCTGAGGATTTATCCTGGGAGGTCATTGTGGCCAGTTGCCCCAGATGCAGCCCAACGGTCGGATAATATCTCTTTTTGATAATGTATGTTAAAGTCTATAAGTGGCCATACCTGTCTAAATATTTTAAATGAAATGCATAGCTGACATAGGAAGCTAAGAATTCAATAATTTCCTGACAGACCAGAATGAGAAATAAATCATTCAAACTAATAGCTATGACACAAAAGGGAGTGGAGGAATCTAGAATTTACTGAATGACGTATAATGTGCTGGGAACTTCAACATATATTGTCTCTCTTGAGCCTCACAACGTATGTATAAATCAATAGGAAATTTGTCAAAAATAATTTTCAGTACTCTTAACCTCTGGTTATGGAGGTGTTATTATTATTCCCATTTTACAGATCAGGAAACTGCAACTCAGAGAGTAAAAACACTTTTTAAGTCACTGTAATGAGTTGAACTGGGTCCCCCCAAAAGTCCTAACCTTTGGTACCTGTGAATATGAACATATTTGGAAATAGAGTGTTTGCAGAAGTAATTAGGGAGCTTGAGATGAGACCATCCTGGATTTAGGATGGCCCCTAAAGCCAATCTCTGGTGTCATTATAAGAGAAAAGAGAGGGAGATTTGAGACACAGAGACTCACAAAGAAGGCCAGGAAAAGTTGGAGGCAGAGATTGGAGTAATGCACCTATAAGCCAACGATTGCCTGCAGCCACCAGGAGCTGAGAGTCATGGAACAAATTCTCCTTCAGAGCTTCCAGAGGGAACCAACCCTGCGAACATCCTGATTTAGGACTTCTGATCTTCACAACTGCGAGAGAATAAATTTCTGTTGTTTCAAGCCACCAAGTGTGTGATAATTTGTTAGGACAGCCCTAGGAAACTCATACAATCATACTCTCGGAAGTAATGGAGGTAGCATTGGCTCCTGGGACTGCTTGATCCCTAAGCTAAGTCCTTTCCACCAGGTCATGCTGCTTTTGTGACTATTAATAGTAATTTATGCATGATCTTTTGTTCTTCTGCTTCTGAATTAAATGATAAACTATGTGACAAGTCCCAAAGATGAGAGTGAGGTACACAACACTGGATGGCCCTTTGGAGAACAAAATATGCTGTTCAGCGTGCCTGGGCACTCACTAGCTCTCAGGGAACTTACAGATATGCTGAGAAGGTTTTGGCAAATTCTGGGTTAACTAGAGCAGGTTTTCTCAGTGTGTCACTGATCTGTGATCCATGGTAAATTTTTACCGGACAGACATTTTTTCTTACTGGAAGTTTGTGTCTCTTGCATTATGTTTACTGTAACTTTGTGCCCTAGAGGTGGGTCCAGGTTGTTGAGAGGAGATTCAGGCCCATGTGGAGATGGCACTGAAGTTAGCAAGGACTTTGCTGGGTCACCCCAGATGCCACCTCTTTGATGCATGGTCTATCTTTTCACTCATGTCCAGCAAACAGGCTGGGTGCTCTGGCCAGGGCCACATGCCCGTCGTACAGGTGATCTGTGCCTGGGCTGCAGAGGAAGGGCGCAAGATCTCTGGACGGCTCTTCCCCATCCTAACTTCTCAGGAGGAAGCCCAGGCTTCAAACCAAGTTTCTAGCACTCTTCAGTCAAGGACTTCTTCAGTCAACAAGTCCAGTTCTTCTGTAGCTGAGGAAACAGAAGGCCAGCCTGTGTCCTCAAGCTCTTAGCCCTCAGTGACAGAACCGGAAATAGAATTGGGGCCTTTGATTTCTATCCCAGTGCTTTTTCTACTGTACACAAGTATTTTCCAGAACTTAGCTTACATAAGAATCATCTGGAAAACGTGTTAAAAAGACAAGTTTTGAGGCCTGGCCCTCAGAGACTGAGATCCAGTGAGTCCGGGGTGGAGCCTAGGAATCGCATTTTTGACAAGCACCTCAGGTGAGTTTGATGTGTGTGGCCCACAGCCTGAAGGTATCAGTGACAGCTCCATGAGCAGATCACATTTCCCTGGAGAGCACCCTGTGTTTCAAAAATGCTATTCTTCCCCTTCTGGCAGATTCACAGAAGAGCTTCTGGGTAGGCTCAGGCTCTGGGGAGAAGATGACAATTCCTCAGGGTGAATTTTATGGTGTGGTAAGTTACTGCAATAGATGCTGTTCCTGGCACTCCTGGATCTTCCAGTGTCTGCATTATGATTCTAGAATAAAGATGATTATGAATCGGGGCCCAGCTGAATGAGCAGGACCCTGAGACAGCGCAGATGACACTGCTCCCTGCCAAGAGATCAAAGCAGGGGAGCTGAGCTGCTTCCTTAGATGTCTGACCACCCAGGACATCTCTCAGGAGTTCAGTGATGCTGTCATGGGTGCTGTCTCAAAGAGGACACCAGATTTGGCTGCTGCTGAGGTCTGGGAGAAATCTATCTCCGTTTGTGATAACAGTAGTAATAGCATCCCAGAAGTTAGAAGATGCTTTCATGTACATTATCTGAATCCTTTCCTTCATCTGTGAACCTACCTGAGGGCCCAGTTGTTAGTTGTACAGAACAAACTTATCCTTAGGTTAATTTTCTTTCACCTGAAACTTGGTTTTATTTCATCTCTCTACAGATCTTGCTCTGTGTTTAAAACACATTCAAGTAGGGTGCTCTGCTGGGATGCTCTCAGAGAGGTGGCCCCATGTCCCCTCCTCCTTCTAGCATTTGCTGAAGTTTACAAATAATAACATCGTGATTATTTGATTATCTGTCTCCCGCACTAGACTGCAAGCTTCATGTGGGTAGGAATCAACACATTCCCGGACATAGTACAGTGCTGCCAAGGTAGAGTGGTGGTTGAATGAATAAATGGATGATGAATTAACTGATGAATGAATGATTTATGTAACAAAGGAATGCTCACTGCACATTGTTTGGTGGGTGAACAAGGAGAAAGTTGAGTTCAACCCAAGTGCTGACCAGGCTTGGAGAACTTGCCCTACGCAGTAGATAAAGGGAACCTGCCATCTTGCATGTCCCAGACTACACTCTTTGTCTCCACCCACCCTGAAAGTTCCACTCATCCTGCTCCTCTTCAGCCTCCTCTTAGTGTTGGGCACGACCATCCCCTCATTGTCCTAGTCGGCAAACTATGCATCCCTCTTGGCACTGGCCTCTCCCGCATCACCCAAATCCAATCCATCCCCCAGCCAGTGGACTCTGATCTGCCTCCCAGTAGCTCTCCAAGCTGCCGGCTCCTCTTCACCTAGACCCCACTGCCGCCAGGGACAGGGCACCAGCACCTCTTACCTGGATTACTGCCACCATCTGCCAAATGATCTCGCCTTCCTCCACTCCAGCCTCCTCCACTAGCTCCTCTACAGGAGTGTGCCTGCAACTCTAAAGCCTGTACAAATCACCCAGGGACTTTATTAAAATGCAGAGCCTGATTCGATAGGTCTGAGATTCTGGTTTTCCAACAAGCTCCCAGGTGACGCCAATGCTGCTGGTCCATGGACCACACTTTGAGTAGCCAGATGTCATTTCTAAAATTTAAATCTAAATATGTCATTCCTTCCTTAAAATTCTTCAATGGCTCCCTACTGCCCACAGGCCTTATGTCATCAGTTACCTGCCTTCTTGTCCAGTTCATTGTTCTGCATTTCTCCCATGTTCACTGAAGTGTTTGCAGTTCCTCAAATTGCTGCGCTCTTTCATGTGCCGATGCTGTTCCCTCTGCCTAGAATGCCCTCCTACCTATCAGCCCCCCTCTCTTAGCTAATTCCCACTGGACTGATAGGCTTCACCCAGACATCACCTCCTCCAGAATATCTTTCCAGATCCCATGCACTCACCCATCACTTCCAGAGTCGGTTAAAAGTCATCAAAGGGACACTCCATGGAGCTGTCTCTCACAGCCCTCATTGCCTTGGGATGCACTGGCCTGTTTACCTGCGTGTCTCCCCACCTCCCCACCTAGACTGAAGAGAACAGAGCCTGGGATGGCAAAAGTTCACAGCTGTTTGATTGGTGAAGGATGGAATCACAGAAGGACCCTCCTGTCCTCTCTGGACAGCCTCTCCAGTCCTCCTTCAGATGACAATGGTCTCTCCCTGTAGTTTCTATGGAACCCTGTTAAGGGGGGTCTTTCTACTCACTGCATGTGTCCAGTTCCTGTTTCCATCTGGTTTTCATTTCTTTAGTCTTAAGATCAACAGTCTTCCATTTGCTTTTGTTTTGGGCGGAATCACTGGGAACTGCTGTATCTGCGGCTCTTGCCGCATTGGGTTCCCACTGTCCTGCACACCATCCACTGGACAGGTCTTCTTGAGTGAGGGCCCCCAGCTGCCTGCCCCTGAAATCTGATTCTCCACACCAGCATCTTGTTCCCATGGCTTGCTCAAGTTTTTGCCCAGGGGTCAGTTGGGAGCTGAGGATGCAAGTGTGGGTGTGTGACAAAGGAGAAAGTTGCTCCCACTGCTCTGGCCCTGACTCCTGAGAATCAGAGGCCTTGCAGGGAATCCAGACTTTCCATATCCAGACTTTCCCAGAGTGATATGGAGCCACAGAGGCCTGGCTGCTCCTGGAGTCAGCCCACCCTCCCGTGACCGGGCATGTTTGCTCAGCACTCCTAGGACTCTGTCCTCTCCTCTCCCCACCTCTCTACTACCACCCCAACCCACAGTGAAATCCCAAAGTGCTTTAAGGCTCATGCAACCTGATGCCATTGTTGGCTGAGCTACTCTGAAGACACATTCCATGACCCAGGTTTGTACTAGAAAAGGAATGGGCCAAGAGTCAGATGATGTGTGTCCTAGGCCTGGCCCTTCCATTTGCTGCTTGCCTGACCATATGCAGTCACTTGGTTTCTCTAGGTCTCTGTTTCCTCATCTGTACAATGGGTTTATGTACCTTCCCTTTCAACTCATAGAGTGGTGGTGAAGGTTACATGAATTGGCAAATGCTTGTTGAGTAGTAAGGGATGCACGAAGGCAAGGTAAGTTGGTGCTTAATAACAATGAGGGCAAGGTCTAAGAAAAGGGAAAGCAGGAGATGTTTGCCTTGACATTTCTTACTACCCACCTTCTGGTCATTTCCATACCAATGCCCGTATAGGCTATCTAATCCCAGAATAAAAGTTGGGCATGTAAGTTGCTGACCACATTAGTGTACATTCATTTGATGTATTACCTCCCTGGGGCATTTTAATTTTAAATGAATGGAAGGAAGGAAACTCAAAGGAAGGAATTGATAATGCAGAAACGTGGGCACAGTGAGAGCTGTGTGAATGGGAATATACGGGGCAGGGAAGACTCCCTTACACCTCGCAGATCGTCCTACATGATCCACTTTGACTCCATCACCAGGGAAAGGCAGTGCTTTTGTGGGCCGAGCTCTGGAGCTTCAGCCTAATGCCATGCCCCTTTCTCTTGCTACAGAGAATGGGCACTTGAGAAGTTTCCTAGAAACCGGAACTACAGGCAAGTGGACCATTAGGGGATTCTGCCTGTGTGTTCTAAATGGCCTAGCAGGTCAGGAAGAATTGTTAACAGCACGGTAGCCTTTTCACTGCAGAAAGCGTCAGCCCACTCTAGGCCTCCAAGACTGCCTAGAGTGGAGCAGAAATGATTGCCCCACAGTGTGACAGAGGCAGAGAGGTCTCAGCACTTCTCTATCCCGATGTGTCTCTAGCTGGCATTGTCTGAGCCTCTCTTCTACTCCGTTCTGACTCTTTTAAGGAGAGCCACAGTCTCTATTCAAAAACACCTAAACATGCCAGGCTTATGGTGAACTGCCTGAGACCAAGATCTACAGATAGAAATACAGCCTGGAGGATGGGAATACGACCTTGGAGAATCACAAAGCCTGGGAAAAATGTATCTGGCCTTCCTTGAAGAAGAGGCTTTCCAAACCTCTCCTCAGGACTTTATTAGATCTTTTGAAGCAAAGAGACAAATAAGTGCATATTTTCTCCAGCACATGAGGTCACCCTGGACTTGAATTCCAATCCAACAGAGTCTGGACCCCATGGCCCTTCATCTCCTGGGCTCATGCCCTGCCTCGGAAGAAGGCTGGCGATCGTGGCTCTCCATTGATGTTGTAGTGCCTGTCTTCAGGTATCTGCTCCTCAGCAATATAGCCCCCACCTTCTACCCAGAATGCTTTCTCCTCCTCCCAGAGGGCATTCTCTTCCTCCCAGAGGGACTTTTTGTCCTCCCACAGGCCCTTCTCCTCATCAAGAAGAGCTCTTTCCTCTACCCACAGGGCCTTTTCTTCCTCCCACAGGGCCTTGTCTTCCTGAAGAAGTTTCCGGTCTCTTTCCCATAAGGCATTGTCCTCTTTCCAGAAGGCCTTATCCTCCTTCCAAAAAGTGCGATACTTTTTCCAAAAGGTTTTCTCTTCTTCCCGGAAAGATTTTTCCATTTCCCAGAAGGCTTTTTCCTCTTTCCAGAAGGTTTTCTCGTCTTCCCAGAAAGGTCTCTCCTCTTCCCAAAAGCCCAAGATCTGGCTCCGGAAAGCATGGATTTTGTCCTGGAAATTCCACATCTCTTCCCTGAAGTCTTCTATTTTCTCACGGAAAATTTTCATCTCTTCCCTAAAAGCCTTTTCTTCCTGAAGCTTGTGGATTAGTTTCTTCTGGCGAATGTTGGGCGAAAAGATGGCTGGTGACCGGAAGCAAATGAGCCCCATCCATTTGCTTACCTTGAAGGAAAACATCTTCCTAGTCAGCCAGAATGGTGGGGTGGCCATGATGGAGCACAGGGCCCTTGGCCAGGTCCAGGTCAGCTGGTCAAACCCTGTGGGGACACCAGAAAGAACATGTTCATGAGTATCATACGCCAGAGGACAAGCTCTTGGGTCTGTACCATTGGATTTGGGAAAGTTTAACCACCGTTCTCTTTGTCTCGTTGGTGGTGTGTGTGAAGAACAAGCTTTGGTAGAGAAACATGCTAGGTGGTCGTGGTTTTGGGCTGAAGAGGCAGTCAATACATTCAAGCTCAAGCCTGTTAAATCATAGAATCTCAGCCAACAAGGACAGTGGATCTCAACTAGGGTATCAAAACACATGAGTGTGACACGATCACTTAAGGGGTGTGTCACAAACAATTCTGTTTTGCTTTTAAATAAGAAAGTACCACAGCCCCCAAAAGATTTACTTTGTTAAATCAACCAGATTCCATTTAAAGTATTTTTTTTTAATTTTATTTATTTATTTATTTTCCCCCCAAAGCCCCACTAGATAGTTGTATGTCATAGTTGCACATCCTTCTAGTTGCTGTATGTGGGACGCGGCCTCAGCGTGGCCAGAGAAGCGGTGCGTCAGTGCGCGCCCAGGATCCGAACCCGGGCTGCCAGCAGTGGAGCGCACGCACTTAACCGCTAAGCCATGGAGCTGGCCCAACCAGATTCCATTTAAACTTTGGCATTCTCACTTGGGGAATTGCTTATAACTTTCTTATGGACATGCTGACAGCAGGGTGCCCACACATGTGACTGTCCTCTATTATAACCCATCTGGGAAACAGAGAGTGAGAGCCACTGAGCTAGGGGAGACTGTTGCAGTAGAAGAGTCTATTTTGGGAACAGAGGTTTAAAATAAGAAGGTGACAGACAACGCCAAATGTTGGCAAGGGTGTGGAAAAGAGGAACTCTCACGCAATATCGAGTAATATTGAACAATAGTGAAGACACTTTACAACCCAGCAGCTCCGCTTCCAGATATGTACCCTGAGGCAACTCATGAATTGTGACCAGGATACATGTACAAGGATCGTCAAGGAGCTCTGTTCAGAAGAGCTCAACACTGCAAATGATCCCTCTGCAAATGATCCAATGACCATCAGAATAGAATGGAATTAAAAAATGGTGGTATACTCAAGCAATAGATAGCATTGCGATGTGCAACAATGTGGGTGAATTTTATAAACGTAACGTCGAAAGAAAGAAGCAGGATCAAAGAACTTCAAAGAATAAATTTCCCAAACAGGCAAAACTAAACTCTATTGTTTAGAAAAATATACTTAGGTGATAACACAAAAAAAAGAGAAGTAAAGAAGTGAGTCTCATAAGTCAAGATAGTGGTTACTTGTGTGGGGAACGTGATGGGGAGGTGAGATACTAGTGGTTGTGATTAGGTGAGGATATGAGAGGGTCTTCTGAGGGGCTAGCAGGATTCTATTTCTTTACTTGGGAGGTGGTTACATGTGTGTTCATTATAAAAATATGCTAAGCTATACACGTATATTTTATGTACTCCAGTAAATGCATTATATTTCACAGTAACATAAAAGCTAGGGAGAAAGGAAGAAAGAAAGAAGAAAAAACAAAGAAGGAAGGAAAGGAGGGAGGGAGGAAGGAACGAACGAAGGAAGGAAGGAATGAAAGAAGGAAGGAAGGAAGAAAGGAAGGAAGGAAAAGTGGAAGGAAAAGACAAGAGAGAAAGAGAAAGAGAGGTCTTCAAACATTGCCGTATAGCTGAGGTATCAGATATCAGAACTAACCACAAAAATTTCAGTAACTACAATGGTGGCTCAAGGGATGAGAAGACGGGATGGATATGGGAAGGTGGTTAGAGTGCAGGGAAGACAAGGGGTACACACACATGGTAAGGGCATTGATTTCGATTCTGAGTGTTCTGGAAGCAGCTGCCAGGGTCTGGCCTCACTCAATGGGCCTTGCCAACCACCAGACTGTGGAGCAACATGAGCTCTTCAGGAGATTTCCAGGCTTTCTCCTTCTTTTTCCACTGTGTGGCTTGGGAGCAAGAAGTGGGGGAGAAGGAAGGACACAGAGTGTGTGCATGGTGAAGAGGTGGTGGCTACGCTGTGGGCAGCTGGTGACATCATCATCCACCCAGTCACACAAACCAGAAAGCTGGGGCTCATCCTTTACTTCTTCCTCTCTCTCATCAGACTTTTAATCAATCATCAAGCTCTCCCATTTAAGATCTTTAATATTTCTTGAAACCATGCCCCCTGCTCCATCTCCTTGACCACAGCCAGTTCAGGCTAAGATGCCTGTAGCAGCCTAACTGGTCTCTCTGGTATTGATCTTACCCTCCCATCTGCCCCTACATTGTAGCCCCAGGGGTGTTTCTAAAACACTGTCTCGTCACATCACACCTGCTCACAAACCTTCAAAGACCTCATAGCCCAAAGATCAAATCCAAACACCTTAGTGAGGCCCTCTGCAACCCAACTCCTGCTTGTCTCTCCCTTTACTTTCCCCTTCAGTCTCCACTCAACTCCAAAGCTAAGTTTCAGTAATAATGAGCTACATTCAGTTCTCTGGACACCACTTGCAGTTTCCTGTCTCTATGCCAAGGCATACGCTGTGTCCTCTACTGAGATTACCTTTTCCTCCCATTGTGGGCTTGAATTCCTGTTCATCCCTTCCTCTCTGAAAGCTACTCAGACCCTCCAGGCAAGGTTCATCACCACCTCCTCGATGCTAATTGTCTCTACCCTCCCTTGGTTACTTGTCATGCTTGATAGAAATTAGTTGTGGACTAATTGCTGTGCATATAGGAGGTAATTGATAAAATTGTTGGTTGAATGGAACTGAATTTCATTGAAATTTGAAACTGTCATATTCTATGTTGTATTATGGTTATTTGTCTTATTCCTACTATTTTTGCAACTGCTACTATCTTTTTAAATAATTTTATTTATTTATTTTTTTCCCCAAAGCCCCAGTAGATAGTTGTATGTCATAGCTGCACGTCCTTCTAGTTGCTGCATGTGGGACGCAGCCTCAGCATGGCCGGAGAAGCAGTGAGTCGGTGCGCGCCTGGGATCCGAACCCGGGCTGCCAGCAGCGGAGCGTGCGCACTTAACCGCTAAGCCACGGGGCTGGCCCAGCAACTGCTACTATCTTGAGGTGAGAGAAAGGGCCTCATTATTGAAGTCCCCACGTTTCTTTCTTTCTGCCATGAGAACACATAGCAGGCCTTCAACAAGCGTTTGTGGAATTGGATTAGGTAACTCTTCATGAGGAAAGACTCAGGGTCAACTAGAGTTGCAAGATAGCTGTCAAAAACAATCAATTTTCCAACAATGAGATCAGTAATAACAATTGCTACCTGTACATTTATTCAGCACTTTTCTGCTGGGCATTTAACCTGCGTTATCTGTTTAATCCTTTCAACCACACTAAGATAGGTATCTTGATTAATTCCATATTATAACTGAGAAAACCAAGGCTTAAATAAGTTAAAAACCTGTTGAAACAGTTAAGTAGGTGAGTCAATATTCCGCTGGAAGCCAAAGGTCATGTTTATAAGTGCATTATGTGGTCAAGCACATTGTAAACACTATCAGGCTGATATTTTCACTATGAAGGGGTGTGTGTGTGTGCATTTGTATCAAGCACTGGACCTACCGATAACAATGCATTTAGCAACTTGGTCACTAATTTTAAATAAAACATTCTCTCCTCGTACAACCCTACTGCCGAAGGTAAATATATAGACGCTCACACTAAAAAGCAAATTAAAAAACACTGAATGTTATCACTAAAGAAAATAATTCTTTTTTTTTTTTTTTTTGCTGGAGAAGATTCTCCCTGATCTAACTCCCTGCCAATCTTCCTCTACTTTTTTTGTATGTGGGTCCCCACATACAAAATGATGAGTGGTGTAGGTCTGCCCTGGGACTGGACCCCGTGAACCTGGGCCACCAAAGCACAGCGCGCCAAGCTTAACCACTATGCCACGGGGCTGGCCCCAATAACTCTATTTTTCAACAAGCAAAATAAGATTTACAAAAGTCCGTTTTCATGTGTGAGACCTGTCTGTCCTGAATTTGCAAAGGAAAAGTTTGTGCAGGTTCTGTCCACTGGACATATCCCAAGACCAAAAGTGACCATCTTCCCACTTATACTAAAGCTATATTTCTTACTCCATGAGCAGTGTTTGCACTAACTAGAGAACTCGCTGAAACCGTTTAATAAATCCCTTTTTCCTTTTGGCCACAGATGCCATCTCTCACCCAATTCTACATTTCACACTGTCTGGTTTATCCCAAGCCATTATTTCCAGGATCTCTTTGGGCCGCACACTTCCTGCAGGTCTAGCACCAGTTGTTGCTATTAGTGGGCTTCCTTTTGGGGCTGCTCCTCACAAAGACACAGAGCCTGTCTGCATCCATGATGAGGAGAAGAGAACCAAAAAGCCGAGCGGAGAAGTCAATTCAGGGTAGATGGCTCAGTCCATGGAGTCATTTGAGAACAGAAAAAACTACAAATTTTAGGTCAGCGAGCACTAAGAGTTAACCACACATATTTTCCCCCCTGAATCTAACTCTCCACTTGGGCAGCAGTGGGAGAAACCTGCTTATGACACTTGTTGAATAAGCGTGTTATGGAAATACAAGTATTATAAGTCAAGTATTCAGGGACTCCCCTTGTTCTCAGTGGATCTGGGTTCCTACCTGAGGAGAAAACAGAGGCCCAAAACCTGAAACTTCCTCAGCCTTCAACTCACCCTCTCAGCATCCACATCCATTTTAAATGTCCTCCTCAGGGCTCCTGAGCCAGGCCAGGCCTTCCCCTTATCTCCTCACAGTTGCATAGTGACCTTGTTTCATCTGCAATCCCTCTCTCATGAGCCTTCCACATCTCTCTCTCTGCCCATTCTGGCCTCTCAGCACACGAACATGCTCAAGTCTCTCTCATCTTAAAAACCAACCAACCAGCCAACCAACCAACCAACCAACCAAAACAGAATCCTCTAACTCCCTCTGCCTATTTGCTAGCCCTCTCCTCCTTAAATAGTCTTCTTAAGAGAGCAGTCAACCATCACTATCACCATTTCTTCATTATGTTTGCACCCACGCCCTACAGCAATCTGCCTTTTGCCCACTAACTCCGCTAAAACTGTATCTGTTAAGATCACTAGTGAACTGCCAATTGTTTGGTCCTTATCCTACTGACCTCTTGGCAACATTTGACACAAATTCTTTCTGAAACTCCTTCCCTCTTGACTTCTCCAACACCAGGCCACCCTGTTCTCCTCCTACCTCCCTGACTGTTCTTTCTTGTCTCTCTGTGGACTCCTTTTCCCAACAGAGTATACTTTATCCATATAAAGCAGTACCTACCTCATAGGGCTCTTGAGAGGAATAAATTGGGTATGTTGAGTACCTAGCACAGTGCCTGGCACAGAGCAAGTGCTCAATAAATAGAAAATAAGAATTACTATAATTACTATTTTGTGTCATTTTAAATCTTCTTAGGGTGGCATACCAGGACAATCATGATCTGCTTCTACAAACCAGTTTAGCCTTATCTCTGAGCCACGTCCCCTGATGCCTATACTCTGGCCATCTGGAATTCCTCAAACATACCAAGTTTCCCTCACTTCCACGCCATGCTCTTCTCTCTCCCTGGGTAGCCTTGCCTAAACCCACTTCACCTAGCTCACCCTTCAAGACTCAGATAAGGAGTCACCTCCTCTAGGCAGCCTCTCCTGACACTCCCCCACCAAGTTCAGACTGAGCATACGCCTCTTCTGTCCCACTAGGAGCACTTCATCTCCCATCTCCACGTCCAGCATCTAGCACAACGTCTGGTACACAATAGATGTTTAGTAAATGTCTGCAGAATGAATGGCAGTCTCCTGGGTTAGAATGTCAGAGAAAATTCACCTCCGAGTTTTTCTCATTACCACTTAAATTATTTTTGAGAAAGAGATATATCAAATATGTGGATGTGATTTAGATACAAACTACAATATAAAACTAGAAATGTGTATCTATATAGATACAAAAACATGAATCAAAGAAACATGCCTAATCTTCATTGTTATACTTCAAGACTAGGACCTTATTGCTAAGGGAATTTTATATATAACTCTATGCTTAGAACCAATACTATCCAATCTAAAGCCAACAGTTACTTACTGCTTAGCTGTTTCCCACCTGGGCAAGTCCTGTAGCCCTCAGTGCAGGCAGTCATTGTCAAGTCAGATCCCTAGTGATGTCGTTTTCACAGGCTCCCCTAACACTGTTTGCAATGTTAACCCTTTGTCCCCTCTCAGTCCTGACTCACAGGGTGCAGAGGGCCAGGATGGGGCCCCAAGTAAGAGATTTGAAGGAGGGGAGAGAGAACCCAAAAGGTTAGAAAGACTCCTCCATCTTCCGTCTTTGACAACAGTACCAATGAGGTGGTACTGTTGATGACTCACAAATGATTGTTACCTCACATTCTACCTGGATTACGTCCAGCAGCAGGCTTCTGGGAAGTCATGGTTCAGTAAATTTTGTACGTGCTGAATCATTTCTCTTGCTGCTTTCAAGATTCTCTCTTTGTCTTTCGACAGTTTGACCACGATGGATCTAGATGTGGACCCCTTTGAGTTTGTACTACCTAGAGTTTGTTGAGCTTCTCGGATACGCAAATATGATGCAGTTTTTCCTCAAACGTGTGAAGTTTTCAGCTACTCAAATATTCTTTCTCCTCTTTCTTTCCCTCTCTCCTTCTAGAACTCCTATTATATGTATATTACTAGCCTGGTGGTGTACCACAGGTCTCTGAGGCTCTGTTCATTTTTCTCCATTCTTTTTTCTTTCTGTTGCTTAGACTGGATAATCTCAATTGGCCTGTCTTCGAGTTCATTAATTCTTTCTTCTGCTAGTTCAGATCTTCTGTTGAGCTCCCCAATTTTTCATTTTCAACTCCAGAATTTCTATTTGGTTCTTTTTTAAAAAAAAAAAAATGATTTCTATTTCTTTACTGATATTCTCTATATGGGAAGACATAGTTCTCATGCTTTCTTTTAATTCTTTAGGCATGGTTTATTTTAGTTCTTTGACCATATTTATAATAGTTGGTTTACAATCTTGGTCTAGAAAGTCCAATATCTGCACTTACTCAGAGACTGTTTGTAACCAAAAAGAATAACTCAGAAAAATAGTTTCTATGGACTACTTTTTTTCCCTGTGTGTGAACCATTTTTTCCTGTTTCTTTGCATATCTCAAATTTTTGTTGAAGTTGGACATTTAAAGTGATATAATTAAAAAATATATAATCTTAAATAATAAATTATATTACAAATAATATAATATGGCAACAATGGAAATGAGATTCCCCCCCTCAGGTTTTCTTGTTGTCTGTGTTTGTTGTTGTTGTTGCCATTTGTTTGTTTGGTGATTTTCCTGGAATAATTCTGAAAAGTCTATATTTTTTTGTCATGCGTAGCCATTGAAGTCCGCTTGAGTAGCTTAGTGGTCAGCTAATGATTGAACTAAGAGATTTCCTTGAACTTATAAGCCTCCCTTCCTTTGCTGAGGGGCTGTGTGTGTGTGTGTGTATGTGTCTGTGTGTGTGTGTGTGTTGGGCATGCCTTCAATGTTCATGCAGAAAGTTTACAATTCTGCCTTAGCTTCCTGCCTATGCAAGGCCTCAAGGTCAGCCTGAGGTGAAAGATTATGGCCTTTAAGGTCTTTCTTGGGCGTGTGCACAGTCACATGCATGTGACCTTCTAGATTCCCAGAAATATGTTAGAAGTTTTCAAAGCCTCCATCTTATTTTCTAGTTTTTCCTTTTAAGTTATTGGTCAGCCTCTCATGAGCTCCAACTGGTAACACTGTCTCAGGAAGCTGTGATATAAACAATTACCACTATTTTTTTTAACAAATGCCCTGAGGATAGGGCTATTGGCACAAAGTAAGCATTGACTTAGGTCAAGTAAAGACTAGTCTTGTGATGGGGCCGGCCTGGTGGCGCAAGCGGTTAAGTGCGCGTGCTCCACTGCAGTGGCCCAGGGTTTGCCGGTTCAGATCCTGGGCATGCACTGACGCACCGCTGGTCAAGCCATGCTGTGGCAGTGTCCCATATAAAGTGGAGGAAGATGGGCATGGATGTTAGCCCAGGGCCAGTCTTCCTCAGCTAAAAGAGGAGGATTGGCAGATGTTAGCACAGGGCTGATCTCCTCACAGAAAAAAAAAAAAAAAAAAGACTAGTCTTGTAGATGGAGCTTTTCAGTGAACTGCCAGACAAGTCAAATAGTAATGATTCTTTGGAGATAAGGATTTTTTCAGTTCCAAACCCGTCCTGCCCCCTTACTTAGCTATTCTAGAAGTCCCAGTAACTGTTTTTTAACCATTTTTCTTTCCCAATATATGTACCTAAGACTATCAATTTCCTTATAAATACACTTGCATCTCATGTTTTGCTATGCCACATTTTAATTACCATTCAGTTAAACCATTTTCTGATATTCATTGTAATTTCTTCTTTGACCCACTGGCTATTTATAGGTAAATTGCTTAATCTGTAAACATGTGAGGATTTTCTGATTATCTTTTTGTTACTGATTTCTAGTTCAATTCCACTACGGTTTGTATCTGCCAAAGTGCATGGTTTGTATACTTTGTATCATTTCAATCATTTTAATTTCTTAAGATTTTCTTTTTGGCCCTGCATATATTCAATTCAATATTCCATGTTTACTTGAAAATAATTGGCATTCTTCAGTTACTTGATGCAGTTTTCTCTCTGTATATGAATTAGGTTATTAACTATGTTGTTCAAATCTTCTACATACTTATTGATTTTTATGACTGTCTATTCTATCAGTTACCAAGAGAGATATACTTGCATATCTATTTCTTCTTCCAGTTCTATTAGTTTTTGTTTTATATACTTTGAGGCTAGGTTATTAGATGCATGTATATTTAAATTGTTATATTTTCTTAGCATATTGGTACTTTTATCTTTATGAAATACCCCTCTTTATCGTTAGTAATGCTTCCTTCTTAAGTTCTACTTTGATATTAGTATAGGCGCATCAGCTTTCTTTTAGTGTTTGCATGGTGTATCTTTTCCATCCTTTCATTTCAACTTTTCTTTGTTCTTATATATTTAAAATGTGTTTCTTGTAAGTAGCATATAGTTTTGTTTCTTCCACTCTGACACAATTTGTCATTTAATTGGAGTATTATTTTATATTTACATTTAATATAACAACTAATACATATTTTGATTTGGATCTATTATCTTATCATTTTTTAGACCCACTTATTCAGTGTTACTTTTCTTTTTTTTTTTAAATTAACAATTTTTTCTGTTCTTTTTTTTTTAATTTTATTTATTTATTTATTTATTCCCCCAAAGCACCAGTAGATAGTTGTATGTCATAGTTGCACATCCTTCTAGTTGCTGTATGTGGAACTCGGCCTCAGCATGGCGGGAGAAGCAGCGCGCCCGGGATCCGAACCCGGGTCGCCAGCAGCAGAGCGTGCGCACCCAACCACTAAGCCACAGGGCCGGCCCTAGTGTTACTTTTCTTTTTTCTTTCAGATTAATAATTTTCTTATTCCACTTTCCTCTATTACTTCATTAGTTATATATTCTTTTAATATTCTCCCAGAGATTAAGATAGGCATCTTTGAATTATCAAAGTCTAATTTTACTTTTACCACATCCCTGATAATGCTAGACCTTAGCAGATTTTAACTCCATTTACACTCCTCCCATCTTTTTCATTTTGTTGTTGTGAATGTTAATTCTACATATATTTAAGACTGCAAAACGTTTTACTCTTACGGTTTCGTACAGTCAATATTCATTTATAATTACATATATTTTTACCCTTTCTGGTGCTCTTCATTTCTTCCTGCATCACTATGCTTTACTTCGAGATCATTTTCTTTTGCCCCAAAAATCGTACCCTTTAGGTTTTCTTTAGTATGGGTCTTGTGATGAATTCTTTCGGTGTTTATTTGTTGAAAATACTTTTACTTTGTCTTCCTTTTTTATACCATCTAACAGATTTTATTGATATGGTGATTTGCTTAGCATGTTTCCACTGCAGTGTAAACAAAGGATTCTTTCCTTTCATTTTCCTGTTCTTCACAGTATTAAGTACTTCATGGTAATAGGATTTTGAAACATATATAAGAAATGAATTTTAATCTCCGTAAACATACTGATGACAAAATCAACATTTTTGTCTGATGAATTTGTATTATCATAACATTGGCTCTCAGTTTTTGTTGTTGTTGTTGTTGTTTTGCTGAGGAAGATTAGCCCTGAGCTAACATCTGTGCCAATCTTCCTCTATTTTGTATGTGGGTCACTGCCACAGCAGGGCTGATGAGTGGTATGTAGTCTGTGCCAGGGATCCGAACCTGCAAACCTGGGCCGCTGAAGCAGAGCACACCAAATTTAGCCACTACGCCACGGGGCTGGACCTGTGGCTTTCAGTTTTTAATAGAAAGACAGAAAATGTACTTTGGTGCTACACAACACTGAAATTCAAACAGTAGTGCCTTTGTTTTCTTATTCAGATATACAATCTTTTATGATCCCATTTGCCTTCATTTTCAAAATATTTCCGCTAGTTAGATAATTTTAGGTTAGTTGTTATTTTCTTTTAGTTCTGGCTTCCATTTTTAAAAAGTAGTATGCTTTTCCTACTTTAGCTGCTGTTAAGACTTTGCCTTTGGTCTTTAACAGTTTTATTTTGTGTGATTAAATATGCTTTACTTTGTAATGTCATGCTTGGAATGTGAAGCACTTCTTGTATCTTAATGATTTTCATCAGTTTTAGGACATTCTTGGCCATTTAAAATATTTCTTCTCAATTTCTTCTCTCTCCCATTTTCAATAATGTATATGTTAAACATTGTCACTGGATTCCTTATATTTCCTATGTTCTTTTCTATATTCTCTATTCTTTTGTCTCTGTGCTTAAGTCTGTATGTTTTCTACTGTCCTATCTTCTGGTTCACTATTGTTTCTTCAACTATGTCCAATCTGCTGTTTAACTTATTCATTCAGTCTTTAATTTTTGTTACTGAATTTTGTTCACGTCTAGAATATCCATTTGATTATTTTATATAGTTTTCAGTTTTTTTTGTGCCAAATTTATCCATATTGATTTTTAATTCCATGAACATATTAATAATAGTTATTTCAAAGTCTATGTGTTATTATTCAAGAGCTGGATCTTCTGTGGATCTCTTTCTATTGTCTGTTTTTCTTTCTTGGTTTTCTGTCCAAATTTGTTCTCTTATCTGACTGGTTATTTTTATTGACTGCCAATATTCTGAGGCTCTACATGATGTTGTCTTCTTCCAAAGGTATTTATTTTTGCTTTTGGTAGGCAGAGAGGCTAGAAGCTAATTACTTATTCCAATCAGGAATTGAAATGATTCTAAACTGGGCTTCCCTCTCTGTGAGACATGCTTCTTCAGTTGACTCTTACTCTAAAAAAAAGGCTTGTGATGTTTTCCAGAACTTCTCTTCCCTGATACATCCTTAGCTCCAATTTTATGTCGCTAGGCTCCTTTATATTGCTGAAACCTCTGCTCAAAATTTTTAGCTTCTCATTCACTGCTTTCACTTTTGAAATCAGCTTCAAATGGAACTCACTGCTACTGACTTTATTCCTTGTTCAGATCTTGGTCTCAGGAATTCTCCCTGACTAGTCATCTCTGAGATTTCCAGCATTTCTAGTTGTTCCTAGCAGGACATGTTGTCCAAAACAACCTAGTCAGCCACTGCCCAATGCAAAACTCATACAGAGGCTTATAACCAACGGAGTGATGTGATGGTACTTAAGAATGTGGACCTGGCCAAAAAGCCCAAAGTAGAGGCAAATAAATTAATTATAGAATTAAAATAGCTAGTCTTTATTGATCATTCACTATGTGCCCAGTTACTGTTTTAAGTGCTTTTACATATATTTCCTCACAACAAATTAGATATTATTGTTATCTCCATTTTACAAATGAGGAAAGACATGCATAGAGAAGTTAAGAAACTTGCCTGAGGCCATACAAAAGTAGAGCCCACATTTGAACCCATGCAGTTTTGCTCAGAGCACATACCTCTCTAACACAGACGGTTGCTGTAATAATGGAGGCAGCAGATAGTCTGAGTCACGACTAGTATTGTAGCTGGGGAGTCAGAGAGAAATGGATAGCTACAAGAAATATTTCAAAGAAAGACTCAATAGGTGATCAAATGGTTGCATGGGTTGAAGATGGAGGAAGTAGGGACAAGACTAAGAGAGTGACCATGCACTGATTAGAAATTTGAAGTAGAGATGGAGTTGGTTTAGATAAGTGGGTGAAGTATTCTTACATGAAACCTTGGGATCCTCAGTGATTCATGATTCATAAAATGTTTGTTATTCCAAATAAATCTTATAGTTTCTGGAGGAAATAGCGAATGAAATTATTATTGCTAAATGTGAATAGAGTACTGAAAATAAGTTGATCCTCAACATCAATGAGCTCGCAGAATTGAAAAAGATAAACTTTTCCCTAGCCCTCCCCACTTTGCACCAAATCAACAGCTCCTGTTCATTCAAAACAGAAAGTTTAGTTTAATTTTGTTCAATACTATTATTTAAAAAAAATAGTACTATCATTCTTGCCAATTTTCAAAGCAATACATGTTCATTGCAAAAAATATTAGGAAATAGAGAAAGGATGAAGAAGAAAATTAAAATCATTCATAATCCCAATACTCAGAGGCAACCACTGTAAACATTTGGGGTATAGTCTTCCCACCTTTTTCCTATGCTTATGGCTAGATACATTCTACACAATTGGTTTTATGCTGTGCATACTGTTTTGTGTCTTGCTTTTTCATGTAATAATATATCATAAACATTTCCCCATTTCTTTAAATATTTCTGAGAGCATAATTTTTAATAACTGCAAGAGTGCACATTCCCCTATTTTTGGAAATTGATTTATTCCATTAGGAATATAGATTATTTTCCTGGAAGAGTAGGTCAAACTGGAAAATTGCTCACAGATGAAGACCGTGACAACATAATCAATCATTGCTACCCATGGTTTCAGTCTGTACTCAAAGAAGAGAATTCCTTCTTGCAGTACCAGTCATAGAAAGGAACCGTTCACGGGAAGTTGGCCTTGTGAAGACAGGGACTTCGCTTTGTTCCTTCTATATTTGCAGGGCCCATTTTACAAAGAGCTTCTGAAATCAAGCAGAAAAAGATAAACAGCCCAATAGATAAATGACCAAAGGATGAGAATAAATTGATTACAGACAAATAAAAATCACTCTCTAACATATGAAAAAAAATTTCAGACACACTTATAGCGAAATGCAATTGAAAATAAATATTGCATTTCTCACCTATTAGATTGGCAAAAATCCAAAAGTTTGACAACACACTTAGCAAAGCTGTAAGGAGGTAGGCCCCCTTATACAGCCTTATACAGTGCTGGTAGGAATGCAAAATGTTACAACCCCTGTAGGAGGGAATTTGTCAGTGTCTCACAAAATTATAGATGCATTTACCTTTTGACTCAGCAATTCCATTTCTAGAAGTCTATCCCACAGGTACACATATACAAGCACAGAATGATACTTGTAAAGGTTATTCAATTTATTGAAGTATTGTTTGTAACTGTAAAAGATTGGAAATAATCCAATTTTCCAGCAATAGGAGACGACTTGAATAGACTATGGCATGTCCACACAGCAGAGTGCTATGCAGCTGTAAAGAAGCATAGCAAAGCCTTCTCTGCGCTGATCTGGAGAGATCTCTAGGATACATGAAGTGAAAACAACAGGGTACAGAAAACTGCTACATGTTGTGTAAGGGAGAAAATAAGAATATATGTCTGTATATTTGCTTATATTTGCACAAAGAAATACTTGAAGAAAAACACCAAACTAATAAAAATGATTATTTATGAGGGAAATGATGGAGGGGGCAGGGGTAGAAGCAAGACTACTCTTGCTTCTGAGTAAGAGGTGAATACCTTTCTAGAGGTTTTGGTCTTTGAATAACATAAATGCATTACATTACATTATAAAGTAAATGTATTCTAAAAGAAAAAATTCTCAAAATTGGAAACAAACACATGAACATAACCGTACATCAAATAGTACCATGCCCACAGGGGAAGGATTTATTTCAAGCAACTTGAGGGCACAATGCTTTGACTCTGCCTCCTTAGTGGGACGTAATCTAAGGACAGAAAGAACTACAAAGAAATTTAAAACTTGAACTTGGTTGTTTTATTTTTTGAGTCATGCTGGTATTGTTATTTCGAAACTTGTCTTTCTATTGTACAACAGAGCATATAAGCAGTTATGTTAACAACATTAGGAATCAAGATTTTCAGTGTTAAAGTAAAAAGATACAATTATAAAAATCAAACAAGTTACATAAAATGCTATAGTGTTAAATTTAAATTAAAAATACCCAAATGAAATCATGACATTAAAAAATATGCATGGTATGCCTCTGCTTATTGAAATGGACTAATAGCAACAATATCCCAGAGCAATGAACATCCCTTGTGTACAGATCTTAGTCTCTAATACCATTCCGCACTGAGAGGAACCAGGGCTCCCCTGACAAATGATTGCTTCTACTGTAGAGGAAGGAAGGTACAAAGTGAACCTAGGACATGTTTTTCTAGAAGCAAAGACACTTTCTTGTTATGTCAAAAGGGCACAGGAGCCAATTTGAGTAGGCTTCCACTGACCAAAATTGTGAGAATTTGAGCATCAAAAAAAGTAACGTTTGGGGGCAAGCCCTGTGGCCTAGTGGTTAAGTTGGCATGTTCTACTTCAACAGCCTAGTGTTTGCCGGTTGGGATCCTGGTCGCGGACCTACTCACTGCTCATCAAGCCATGCTGGGTGGTGGTCCTTAGTTGTAGAAGGACCTACAACTAAGATATGTAATTATGTACTGGGGCTTTGGGGAGAAAAAAGAAAAAGAGGAAGATTGGCAACAGATGTGAGATCAGGGCCAGTCTTCTCAAAAAAAAAAAAATTAAATAAATAGAAATAAGTAAAAAAATAAAAGTAATGTTTGTAGTTAATTGAAATCTTGTCAATCTCTAAAAATCCATGACTCTATAAGGATACTAAAAATTTAAAAAGACAGAAAAAAAGCATTTGTCACCATTTAAAGTAAAATTAAGGCTGAGTCAACTTCTTTGAAAATTTGAAAATTAAAGGAAAATTTAAAGACCAAACAATGTATCCTGCCTTTCATTTAAAAACTGTAGACCATGCTACCAAACAGCCCCAGTCGATGTGGGAAAGCTTTGCAGAAGAACCCTGGATGATTTATCTAGAAGGAGTGATAGAATCAGAAAGAAACCACTGTTTCACATTCCTAATTAAATGATTGATTTGGCAAGATTATCCATTGTCTTTAAAACCACTAGATTAATGGTTGATGAGGAACTAGACATTTGTATTGTCCCAAATAACACCACGTAAATTCTACGTCTAAGTGAAATATATCATTGTATGATGGAGGGATCAGGCTGTCTTTATCTAGAGGTTAGTTTAACATCATGAAGTGTGGGTCAACCAGATATTATGTGACTCTTGATGTAATGCAATGTGACTGTCTTACATATGTAAGGTTCTCTAGAAGCTGCACCTGAGATCTATTGGGGGAGGGCTCTTGGGAGAAGGAGAATGAGGGAAGCAGGAAAGGGCAGGGGAAAAGCTATGTGAGGACGCATCTCAGCTGGAGACTAGCAACAGCCTGATCCAATGGAAAGCTGGGAGCATGAACTGTTCCACAGAGTTGATCCCACCTTGAAGTCCAGGCCAATGCCTACAGGCTTCCCCCTGGGCATTCCATGCCACCATTTCCATGGCCACAGCCATGTGATGTTGGTAAAAAGTCAACATGGGAGATCCTAGAATATAACCTCTATGAAAGCAGGCGTTATGGAGTGAGCTGTTTCCCCCAAACTTCATATGTTGAAGTCCTAACTCCCCAGTACCTCAGAATGTGACTGTATTTGGAGATGGGGTCTTTAAAGACGGTGAAGTTAAAATGAGGTCATTACGGTTGACCCTAATCCAATATGACTGATGTTTTTATAAGAGTAAATTAGGACACAAACATGTACAAAGGAAAGACCATGTGAAGACACAGGCGGGAGATGATGGCCATCTACAAGCTGAGGAGAGAGACCTCAGAAGAAACAAACCTGACAACACCTTGATTTTGGACTCCTAGCCTCCAGCACTGTGCAAAAAATAAATTTCTGTTGTTTAAGCCACCCAGTCTATGATACTTTGTTATGGCAGCCATAGCAAACTAGTACAGTAGGGATTTCTGTTTTGTTTACTGTTTCATTCAAGTGCTTAGAACAGTGTCTGGCACATAATACATATACTGTAGTTGTTGAGTGAATGAATGTTCTACTCCCAGAGTTTCAAATAGAAAGCAGGAGAAAAGATCTCTACTTGCAGATTTTCTCTCTGCATATCTGTGGTTTCTATTCTTTTGCTCCTCCTCACTGTATTTTTTATTCCAGAAGAGGTTTCGCTCTTGCCTTCCCCTTCCATTTTCTTCCAGTGGAGGAAAGACTTTTACTCATCTGCCTGTCTTTTAGGGACTTTCTTTACATCACACTTTTCTCCGTGCATTCCTTTGGATCTCTTTGTTCTTGGTGGTTGTGGCAGATTGAATTTTCCAAAGAAGGCCTTAACAAGATCTCTCATCTCATACGCTCTTCTTACACTGTGACCTCGCCAATCCTCAGTCAACAGGCAAAGTCCATCTCCTCCCCTTGAACCTGGGCGGATGTTTAGATTGCTTCAACCAACAGAGCACAGAGAAAGTGATGCTATGTGACTGCTGAGCAGTAGTGTGCTGGAGCCCTTGCTACCAGCTAGAGAGTGAGAGTGCGCATCTCTTCTCAACTCCACGCTCAATGAAGTCATGTCAGTAGCCTGAAAACAGCCGCAGTGGCGTTATTGATATCACAGAAGCCAGCAAATGTTACAGTCTCTCACACACACACACACAGAGCTGGTTGTTAAACATTTACCAGCAAACCACTGTTTCTGAGGCTAGATCATAAAAGTGATACAGTTTCCTCTGGTTCTCCCTCTCTTAGTACATGAACTCTTAAATCCTAGCCGCCATGCTGTGAAGAAGCCCAGGGCACATGGAGAGGCCACATATAGTGTTCCGGCCGACAGCCCCAGCTGAGGTCCCAGCCACAGCTAGCACCAGCCACCACCATACATGTGAGTGAGGAAGCCTGCGGATGACTGCAACCCCAGCCACCATCTGTCTGGCAAGCCCGGTCAACCCCCAGAACTGAGAGATGTAATAATAACAAATGATCTTTGTTGTTTTACACCACTTAGCTTGGAACAGTTACGTGGCAATAATCAGACCAGTGATGCTTGCTCGCCTCTTCACCCTGGCATCATAAGTGAAGGGGAATGAGAATGCATCAATTTAACATTTTCAAAAATATTATATCACTTTTACATAACAAATCTTCATGCTCAGAGTGAGATTCACTCATTCATTCAACAAATATTTATTGAGTGCTAATTAAGCACCACACCCTGCACTGACTCCATGTTAAGGGTAGAGGAGCTCCCCGTACACAAATGGAGACAAAATGGAAACAACCAAATACAAATGCAGTGTGAAAGGCATCACCCTAGAAGTGTGTCCAGGATCCACTGGGGGTGCACAAAGGAGAAAGGGGCCAACTCTGCCTTGATTGGAGGTGCGTAGAAAGCAGGAGATAGTTGAGGAAGACTTCAGAAAGGATGTCTGGGCTGAGTCCTGAAAGCTGGGTGGTTTTCCAGGCTGCTAGTGGGAAGAGTTGACAGAGAGCAGCCCAGGAGAAGGAATGAAGCGCTGGGACCCTGAAGCCCTTGTTTTCTGTGACTGGCCAGCACCCCGTTGATGCTGGGCAGTTGCTGCAGGATTATGAGCAGGCGGGTGGCTGCTGAGGCATGTTGAGTAGTAGAAGACTAGAAAGATAGACTGAGACCAAGTTATGAAGACTCTTGACTCTATCCTGAAAAAAGTTCTTGGTAAAATAAGAATTAAAATATTATTTTAGGGGGCCGGCCCCGTGGCTTAGCTCCGCTACTGGTGGCCCGGGTTCAGATCCTGGGCGCACACCGACGCACCGCTTCTCCGGCCATGCTGAGGCAGCGTCCCACATACAGCAACTAGAAGGATATGCAACTATGACATACAACTATCTACTGGGGCTTTGGGGAGAAAAAGAGAAAAAAATGGAGGAGGAGTGGCAATAGATGTTAGCTCAGGGCCAGTCTTCCTCAGCAAAAAGAAGAGGATTGGCATGGATGTTAGCTCAGGGCTGATCTTCCTCACACACAAAAAAAATATTTTAAATCCATTACAAATCAACAAACAACATCGTGCTTGATGATAAAACACTCAGGGCTTACTACGTGCCTATGGTGTGTGTCACTGCACGTTGATTTAGCTGTACCAATTGTTTACAGAGGTCATCTGTTCCGATTGGTTGGTGCTTCCATTCTGATTGGTCAGGGCCCTTGTCCAGTTTTTAAACATTTAAAAAGATCATTTCTGAAAACATTATTAAAATCAAGAACGGGACAAAGTGGGCAGCATTCACCATTTTATGAATGACAGCCAATGTATTAGGAAATAAAACAAGAGGAATAAATAATTAGACATGAAGGGATAAAACCATCAATATTTTCAGATGATTTGACTTTATACCTAAAAGAGAGAGAGAGAACCAACTTAAAATTTTAGAATTGATAACAATCAGAAAAAATAAGCATAGAAGGCCAGTTCTCTCCAAATTTATTTATAAATTTAATGCAATCTTGACCAAAATTATCAGAGGATTTTTTTTCCCCTGGGGAAAGTTGACTGAATTGCCTTAAAAAAAGTAATCTGGGAAAATAAATACGTGAGAAAGATCAGGAGCCTCACCCAATCTCTTTGGCCTCGAGATTCCAGGTGAGGAGAGAGACGCAGCTTCTGGGGCTGGAGCTGAAGCCACTGGGCAACTGTTTCTTATGAGAGGCCAGGGTCTCAGGGAAAGGCTGAGAGATGGGAGGAGGAGGAGGGAGCGGGGAAGAGAACCCCTAATAGGTGGTGCCGTGCATTTTCCCAACCCTGACACACGTCCCTGGGGACGCTGAGACCCTCCTGGACTGAGCAACCAGGACTAGGGACATGAAGACAGGTATTACTGCTCTCCCTCAAGCCCACTCTAAGGCGCCAACTACAACTGAGTAGAAAGGGTGAGGCTGGAAACCTTACAGGGAGTGAGGAACCAATCTACAGGGGCATGTCCTCACGTCCTCCCCAGAGCCCCTGGGACCACTGAAACCGGGGCTCAAGGACACCCCGATATTTTCCCGGAGCACCCTGGACAACTGCCCAGTTCCATAGGACCCTTAGAATTATAGAGGTTGACGTTTTTTTTCTCCTAGACCCAGGAATTTATTTGTTTGTTTATTTATAAAATTACAGTAAAATATACATAACAAAGTTTATCATCTTAACCATTTTTAAGTGCCTACCTAGTTCAGTAGAGTTAAGTACATTCACAATGTTATGCAACCATCACCACCATCCATTTCCAGAACTTTTTCATCTTGCAAAACTGAAATTGTGCCCATTAAACAAAAACTCCCCATTGCCTCCTCCCCTCAGCCCCTGGCCGCCACCATTCTACTTTCTGGCTCTATGAATTTGACTGCTCTAAGTACTTCAAATAAGTGGAATCATACAGTATTTGTCCTGTTGTGACTGGCTTATGTCACTTAGCATAATATCCTCAAGTTTCATCCAAGTTGTAGCATGGGTCAGGGTTTGACTGTCTTTTCATTCTTCTTCTGACTATGAACTGGTTCAGGACTCAGTCAGCTTCACTTTTTCTTAAATTATCTTCAGGGAAATTATAACGCTGAGAAAAGTAAAAAGGAAAAGAAAATGTCTATGGAAAATATTTTCTGATTCAGGTGGAAGTTGAAGTGAGGAACCCTGAACATTTTCTCCCAAATTAGGAAGCTGCCAGGATTAGTAGATGGTAAATATAGAAAAAGTGACTCAAATAGAAGAGTGACATCAGAACGGAAAGTTCTCCAAGGAAAGCATGAAAAGAATGCAAATGGTTACACAGAACTAATTTATTTGAGAATAACACACAATGAAAGACAACCTCCTGCACAATCTGGGGGAGGAGAGTGGGAATGAACACTGTGAACAGGCGAGTCAGTGTGGACTGGTCCTCTCCTTATGTGCTGCACAACTTGGTCTTTGGCCAACTTTAATACCTCCCTTCACTTCTATGGCTTCCATTAGGAAGTCAGGCAGACCCTCATTAACTCACAGACTCCTTTGTAATTAAACTCAGGCATACACTCATTAACTCATTAAATTAAAATTCCTTACGGGATACATTGGATTTTATGAAATAATCCTTTTACTCATAGTGTCTGGCTTGGAGTAAGCACTATTTATTCCACTATTTGAACTCACTTTTACCAGCAGGGCCTCATTATGTAGGCCACCTCAAGGCTTACATGTAACAACATGCATAATAAAATTTATACTCTCAATTCAACTTTTAACTCAATTCTACTAACATTTCCCCCAATATGGCCTCTATTCATATGGCAATAAGTGTAGCGGTCAAGAGCATGGACTCTGGATCGCATTGCTTGAGTGTAAATTCATTATACACTTAGTAGCTATGTGACCTTGGGTAGTTACTTAATCTCTCTGTCCCTCACTCTACTCATCTGTGGAATGGGGATACTAATGGCACCTCCTTGCTTTGGGCAGCATTTCCAACAGTGGTTTTCCAATCATTTCCAATACTAGCTGCTTCTGCTGTCTGTTGCTAATCTCTGTTGCCCACCAACCCATCTACCACACCTTCTGTTCAACTTTTCTGCTCTTCCGTCACTTTTGTAACTAATTCTTCATACTAAATTCCCTCTGTTTTCTCAAGTGATACAGATATTCTTATTATTACTACCATTTAGCCTTCAAGCGTCATAATCACTTTCCAAGGACTCCTGCTTTTCCAAAAAATCCCTCTATTTCTGTACTTATCTATTGTCTGGTTTAGGGCAAATATTCTTTGACCATTTGCTGAGTCTACAGGGCCACCTGGATAGTACTGATTGACCAGCCAGTATTCCTTCCTTCGCTCACCTCCTAGGAGGACTGCCCTATCACGTGAAATTTCGTCTGTTTTGACCCCGGGGCTGAAACCTGCTCTAAAAGGGCTACCTCCTTCTGTAGCCAGCTGAAGGCTATGATGGTGGGGTCTGGAAGCCTTAAGGCCCTGCCCTTCTGGCTCACAATCACCCCACTCAACTTGCTCAGGGGGAGGTGTGGCCAGACACTTGAGGGAAGATTCAAGTCACCTCCTATACCATCCTTTCCTTCGCTGCTTCTCAAAGTGATCCATGAAGCACCTACAGGAGACTTAGCAGGACTTAGCAGATTCTTGGGCCCAAGCCCAGACCTACAGATTCAGAATCTTTGGGAGTTGGGGCAGGAATCTGCATTTTAATAAAGAGTCTCAGGCACTTGATAGAAATTAACAGTTGAGAACTTCAGCTACTTGATGCTTACTTACAACAGGCAACATAGCTTCCTGAAGTAGCCTGCTTCAGGTCGAAGACAGCCACTATTAGAAAGTAAATTATGCTGGGCACAATTCTGCCTCCCTCACCTCCATTCTCTGTCTCAGATTAGTGTCTGGAGTGACACTGAATAGGTTTCATCTCTTTTCTACACGGCAATCCTCAAGCACTTAAGGCGCCTCTTAACGTCCTAAACCCGCTTTGAGGACCTTCACCCTCGTTACCTGAACTGCGTAGGGGACTCTTCCTTACGGGCCACCAAGCATGTAAGAAGAGAAAGAAGGAGGAGGCTCGCCAGACAGGCCTGCACTAAAGCTAAGAAACTGAACTGAAGTATTTCCAGCACTAATTTACAACTCCACTAAATTATAACTTCAGCACTAAATTGTAACAGCCCACCTTTCAAAAGCTTCCCGGGCTTGCTCTGCTGCCCCCTTCCGGCCCTGGGAAGTACTCCAGGTATTAAAGCTGGCGGTGGGGGTGTAGTTTACCCACACGTGGGGGTGGGAAAGGCGGATCATCCGCCTCTCGGAGGGAAAAGCCAGGAGTTGCTGTCATGCTACAGGAGAGACACCCAAAGCGAGAAACAGAAAGAATGCACGAGACAGGGAGGGGGAACAGCAAGTGAAGAGCAGCCCCACAGATGTAGACCTGGACCCCGGGACCCCAGTGTGGCTGAGTTTTGCCCGGTTCTGGAGCTGGCTCTTTCGTCAGCTCAAAAGGTGAGTCAGGACAGCCTCGTGCAGCCTTTCAGGTTGGAGAAATACTCCTTGCAGATGGTTTCTCGGAATCATTCAGAGGAAGATGACAATGTGCTGATGTAGCTTCCGGGAACGAAAATTAGTGCCTGTGGAAGCGCTTTTCTTAATTGTGTGGAGGGAAAGAAAACGTTCATCTTCATTGCGTCTAAAGAAAATGGTTTTTCTCGTGGAGGGAATAGTCGTCGAGGAGCAATGAACTATAGGATGAAGGCAAGTTATGCTGGACGGTTAGAAACAACTTCTTAACTGCAGGGCGGTGAGAGGGGATCACCTGTGGGTCTCTGAGCAGGTGGTCTTGACTTGGTCATTATAAAAGTGTGGTAGAGCTCAAAGGAGGTACATTTGCCATTTCGTAGGAACCGAACACTGAAGGGCGCTAGGGAGGGGGTGGGATCACTCTGACACACAGTAGGTATGCAATAACCTCCACTGAATTCATGCATGATGGAATAGTTAGGAGAGGAAATGGAGCATAGGATACACAGAGAGCTACAGATAATAAAGGATTTGTGTCCTGAGCACCCGAAACATTTGTTGGAAATATTCAGTGATCCTGGTTAACATCTGGAACAGGTAGGTATGGAGATGGTTAATGTTTAACATTCAATGTTATTCAAAACCAAGCAATGGGTTGGGGTCCCCTTCCCATCTAAATTAGGAATAAACAGTTAAATTTACCGAGTCAGTCACTAACAACACAGTCACCAAGACAAAGCTGTGTTCTTGCTTCAGGTTGGAGCTTTGGGGTGAAAATAAGTAATGCCAAATACTGACCCAGGGCTAAATGTTAACAAAAACTTAGACACCTATAGATACAGATTCGCTGTTGATTTATGACACACATCAGAGGGTTAAAATAAAGTAGCATTTTATAAATTTGAACACTAAAACTGAGAATGTTAGACACATATGAAAGAGTTTCTCGAACTCAGAACTATTGACATTTTGGACCAGATAACTCTTTGTGGTGGGAGGGCTGCCCGGTTCTTTGTAGGATGTTTAGCAGCATCCCTGGATTCTATCCACTAGACACTAGCCTCCACCCCCACCCCAGTCGTGACAATCAAAAATGTCTCTAGACGTTGCCAAACGTGCCCTGGGAGGCACAGTCGCCCCTGGCTGAGGACCACTGGGGTACACCAACTGGATTGAAAGTGGAAAGTGTGTTAAGAATGTCATTGGGCAGTTATTATCAATTAATTCCTTCCGGCCCTTTATTATCATTAAACTTCTAGGGGAGGAAGCAACAGGGGCTATTATCACTACTCTTATTGACACAGAAGCAAATGTGAGACAAACAATCCCCAGTGTTGTACACAAGGGTAGATTTCTAAGTCACTGTTTATGCAAACTAGAGAGAAGGTACTGCCGAGCCCACTGCCTCAATTTCTTCCTGTTTCAGATTTCTACCAAATAAGAAAACTTTCTACTAAGTAAGAAAAGTTTTCATTTTCTTAGTACTTAGAAAGTTTAGAAATTGACTAATATTGTCCTTACCACCATAATTAGCATGGATCCACTCTATTGAGCGTCTCCTATATTTGAGGGACCCGCCATCTCTTAGAAGAGCTTCCATTTGAAGAGCTAGGGGGAGCATGCAGTTGGAATAGTGAATAAATCTTTTATGGCAGATTTGAATCTGTAAATTCACACAATAAGTTCTGTGAATAAAAAAGCAGAATCACTGCCATTTTCTCAAATTGCAGCTTTTTTTGTGGGCTTGGCATTCAAAAGATATTTGTTTTTGCTTTGAATTGAAATAAATCCATATCAAAGATCATAAAAAGTAATTCACAAAGGGGAACATACAACCGGAAAACAAGCAATGAAAGAATGTGCATTATCACTGGTAATCAAAAATGTAAATTAAAATAATAGTTAAATTCCATTTTTGCTTATTAAAGTAATAAAAATGCTTTAGTCTTTAGTCTTTCTAATAGCCAATCCTGGCTAGATTGTGGTGAAACTAGCACTCTCATATATCGCCAGTGGCACTGGAAATGGATACAACTCCTTTGGAAATTAATTTTATCCCCAAAGCTAAAAAATTGCTCACACTTTTTAATTCAATAATCCCATATCTAATTATTTATTCTAAGAGAACTATCTAATGCATGAAAAGAAGCAATGTTCATGGAAAGATATGTCTCAGGATTAGTCAAAATAGTGAAAAATTATAAGTAAATATCTAACAAGATATGGTTAGGTATTGTATAGTATATCTTGCTCTGTGGAATGTGATAGAACTGTTAAAATGATGGCTTTGAAGGCCACATAGTAACAAAAAGAATTCTTATGTCAAAAGGCGAAGTGTTAATTTAATGTGCCTGATGAATACAAAATGTGTGTGTGTGTGTGTGTGTGTGTACATATACATATACACATATTTGAAAGAAAAGCTCCAAAATCCTAAGAGTTGTTGGGCTAGGCGTTCTGCAGTTGTTTACAATGACAAAAGGTCTTTTTTCTCTATGATCTATTTTTTTTTTGTTAGTTTACTTTCATAATTTTAACAAAAATATTTCGAAAGAGGGAAAGAATATTTCCCCACTGCCGTCCCATCGTATCTCCCCTTTTTGTTTCTCCTCTTAGGTGACTTATTCCTGCTTATCTGTGTGCCTACAAGTTACTTTTTATCTCTGGAATTTGGAGAAACGATTTAACTATGCTTCCTTTCAAATAATACTTCTTAAATGTTTTAGATTATAAAAGTAAAACCTGCTCATGGGGGAAAAAAGTAAAGCAGTATGGGAGTATAAAATAGAAATGGAAATACTTTCCGCTCCTGCCTCCAACGCTTTGCTCTGACCCCAGCCGCATGGCCCTGTCTCCCAGTGCCTCCCTCCGCAGGTAACGGGTATTAACCACGGTTTGCTGCGTATGCTTCCATCTTTTCCTATGCATTTATGTATCCATGTAGACATTTTTTTACATGAATGAAATTGTACTGTACACATCACCCTGCCCACTCTGGTTGTGATAGGTTGTGCCTATCAAGGAAGTGGCATCCTTTTATGTTCCCGCAACAATGTGTCCTTAGCTCTGCTTCCTTCCCCCTCACCAAAATCCTAAACTGTTTAATCTTTGCCAGTCTGATAAGTAAAAAGTGATACCTCATGGTTATTTTCATTAGCATTTCATTCTTGATCAGTGAAGTTGAACACAACTTACAAAGTTTGTGGGCCAGGGTTTGGGACTTGACACAGGAATTCCATCTTCTCTTTCTGGCTGGGTGCCAAAACTCAGTTCCAATGTCATGGCCACCTGTCTCTTAGGGAATATTCTTTAAGGCATGACAGAATTAGCAGCTCATTCTTTTTTTAGTTCTCATCCATCTTGCCAGTTTATGAAAATAAAGGGCTTGAAGGAATAAGAATTGCCTTATTTATAAAATGGATCTAATAGCTGTACCTTGTGTTGGTTTGTTCTGGTGGATGCCACCTCGTCGGGTCTAATATTGTTATCAGTAAGGATATCATTGATTTTTGTAAATTGATATTTCTGCCATTATTTGCAGATCAGTTAATTCAGGATATTTGAATTTTAAAAAATTCTCTATGCGTCCCCACATTACTTTTCATTGTGGGACATCATTCCTCAAGGTTCACAGGAAACGAAAGCATATGCCTCTTACCCCAGTTAGTGGCCCAAGGTACAAATGTTCGTGTTGTTATGATGTGACACAGACAAATACAGATGGTTTCCACAAAGCTGCTGTAGATTTAAAAACTGGAATTTCTTGGGTTGTAGGTATGATAGGAACACTTCAATATGTTGTTTCAAGGGAAATTTATAAATCTGTGGCAACTCCACGACATCAGTATAAACAGTTTGGCCTTATTTCTCCTCTGTCTCTTATTTCCCTTCTTTGTCCTAGGAGAAAAATGAGGTATCATTTTTCACATACTGGCTGGATGTGAAGTCCACACCAACCCCTGAGAAGAAATTCCACCAGCTTCTAAATGTTGTTTACATACTGCATCCATGGTACCTAGGGCCTGTGTTATTGAAGTTCACACGTTCTAAAATTCCAGAGGGGTTGTCCGAGAGGGCAGAGACACAGGACATCTGGAGCTGAGACAGGAAGAGAGGCATGTAGGGACTGGTGACATGTTCACTGATGTTGTCAGGGACAGAGCGAGCATGGTTTCTCTCCCCTTGGACACCCCAGAGGATACGGATGATGAGACTGTCCCAGAGCAAGCACTTTGTGTCATCATGTGAGGCGCACCTGTTCTGTACCTCAGAAGGGTGAGGAAAGGAACCGTCCCTCCAGGTCGGGAAAGACCCTTAGGAGCCCTGCTGGGCTGTAACCCCTCCTGCCCTTTTAGATAACTGGGCTCGTCCTTGGGTACAGGGTGGCTGTTTTGCTAGATGGGGTTGTAAGTGGCTTAGCTTATGTGGCACCCCTTACCCACACTCACTCAGTAAGTGTGGACACCAACAATAAACCTGTAATTCACTCAGTAACCAGTTGTCCATGACTGGGGGACTCCTTTGTGTTCAACAAAAGGGCATGCAACTGGCAAACCCCATCAGGCCAGAACTGGTCTAACCTCATGTCTCTCCATGAAAAGCCAAGTAAATGATGTGGAAGGAGGCTGTTGTTTACTCAGGGCTGCAGCTTTCCTGATTTCCTGTGTGTAAGGACACCAGCTCTGCTGCTTTGTGTCCTATTGTCTCACTGCGATCAGAACTATCAAAGTCAGTCCTGGGAGAGAGAGAGCAGGCATCGCAAGTTTGGCAGATCTTAAGACACCTCAGTTCCAATCTAACTGTGTGACCCTGGACTAGTTCTTAACTCTTCTGCCCCTCAGTTTCCTCATCTGTAAAATGGAGATAATACTCCTTATCTGGTGAAATAAGATGGTGCATCCACAGGACTGATGGAGAAGGCACACCGACCTCCTTGCAGTCCCTGACTCACTTTGGGAAGCCTTTCCTTTCTAGGTTTCTTCCCCTTTACTCCTGCTCTGTGGTGAGGAGGAGAGACTGTGGGCTTGGAAGTCACAGAGACAGATTTCAAATAGAGTCATGGAGGTCTCATTTCAAATCCCCTTACTACCACTCACTAGCCAGGTGGCTTTGAACACAAGAACTATCTGAATCTCAGTTCTCTCTGTAGAGTGGGGCATGCCTGCCTCCTGGGGAATGGGGGAGGGGGTGTGTGTGAAGTGAGGTAACACGTGGAAAACGTGGGCGGGCAGGGGTGCAATGCCTCTGGTTTGAGACCGACCCACTTCCCATCACGTTGACTCCTCCTTGCCGTAAAAGGGGAGCCTGCAGATACCAAGCCGGGTTTCGAGTGTGACATGTCCCGGAAGCACAGTAGTGGGAAATCAAAGCCCCATACCTCATTCTAATCCCGGGAGCCAAAAGCTCTGGCTAAATCACCCTGCCTGCGAGTTAGCAGAGAATCAGCGGGAGAGAGAAGCTGCCAGAGAAAGAGCTGCCTGCCAGGCTGGCCTCCTGCCAGCAGAGCCTTGCTGAGCGAAGGCAGTAGAGTAAATCACAGTGAACAACAGCTTCGGGCAGTGTGCTCTCCTTCTTAGTCATCATTTCCACCTCTGTCCTGCACCACAAATACCCTCCTGTCACCACCAGTTCCCCAGGCACTAAAGTCTTTCCACCCGGGAGGACCTGCAGCCACAACTGCCACGATGCTGCAGTCCCCTGGCCTGCAAACCTCTGCAGTACTAGCAACGATGACTTTTTAAAATCTGCTGGCAAATGGAGCTGCACCTATTCAGGACAGGTTCCTGGAGAGATTTTGTATATGAAGTAAGGATGTTTGCCCCAGATCCTGTCTGGATCAGCCAGCCCCCACAGGAGCTGAATGCTCCCAAGTAACAAAATGGTAGAAAATTTTAGAACTGCCCATACCCAGGCACTGGGGCAAAGGGACAGAGGCACACCCCCCCACTTAATGCCTTTACAGGGCTACCTCATTTCCCTGGGCAGGAGAATTTGCTGTCCTACTTGATTAATTGGATTTTTGTTGTGTATTTAGAAATTTATGGATATTTCTTCCAAGGAAGGGAAGACCTTTCTTGCAGTGTCAATTCGCTCAGGCCATAGCAAGTCCACTATGAAGCTGGAATGGGTATCCAGGTCTCTTGGGTCTCAGAGTGGTGTTATAATGGAGAGCAGCCACGTGTGTGCAGAAGTGAGCAGGACTCCAGCTCTGTCAACGTACCTGGGCCAAATGTGGGCTCTATCAGTTGCCCGCTCTGGCTTTAGAGCAAATCTTAACCTTTCTGAGTATCCGAGGCTCCATCTGTAAAACAGAGTTAATACTACTTCCCGGATAGGATTGTTGTGGAGATTAGATATAAGACGATGTATATAAAGAGCTAACACAACACCTGGCACGTAGCAATTGCTCAGTAAGTGATAGCTATTATTATCTTGCCGTCCAGACCCTGTGTCTTCCCAGCTGGGCATCAGTGGGTAAGCCTCTTAAGCTCTCTGAGCTTGATTCCCTCATCTGTGAAGAAGGAGTGCTCTCTCCACCTGATAATAGCTAACAAGGCCACACCTGCAGATAGAACAGTGCTGAAGCTGGCTCCCAGCATCCCAGGCTGACTGAGGCCACCCTGTAGGTGCAGGTGACATGCACGGAGGTAGTTAGTTGGTGCTGAGTAAATCCTGTCACAGCCTTTCTAAAAAATTATGTTTGATCCCCAGAATGTTGTCAGTGAGCAAGAGCAATGCCAGGAGGTCTGGAGAAGGCAAGTCATCGGTGCATTTTTAAGATCGCCAGCAATGGTGAGTCACAGCTCTGAGAAATGCCCTAGTTTTGAAGGATTTGGGGCTCTTGGATCACATGACTTATTAAAGCCCAAATTGAGCCCTGTGGATGGCCTGTATTTGGCTCAGGGTAGCCCCAGGGGAGAGCTGGGGAGGACAGTATCCTGCCTTCCATTGATACCTTCTAGTTCTACTCCTTACTTATTAATCTTTAGCTTTCCATGGTACACAAGATGTGTTTTCAATGTAATATGCATTCAAAAAATGTTTGAGTGAATGGAGTGACCGGTACAACCAATGTGTAATGGCAGCGGAGCTGGGACGTGTGACAGGGAGATGTGAAACCACTGGATTTGGATTTGGGGTGGCTCTCCCTCATCCCCACCCCCCGCTCCTTGACAAATCGGACTTTCCCTCACCATCACCTGCTGGGGTGACGTGGACACCTTTGTCTCCCAAGGGGCTGGACCACAATACCGAAAGCCCAGTCTATCATGGCATTTGGAATATCCCAAAAGCAAATCCCAAGCCTTGGGCTCCTTGGGATGAAAGCGTCTACCTCATGGTGAGATGTGGGGTCTAACTTTTATACAGGTGAAACGTGAATAAAGGGAACCTTGTAAGCAGCTAATCGTAGAGCAGTACTATCAGGAAATAGCAGCCAGTGAGTAGAACGGACTAGGGAGAGGGGTCAGGAGAACAAGGGGATGATGGATGGGTGCCTGGCTACTATGGTAGTGAAATGTTGATGCCCAGGCACTATCACCAACTCCCCACCTCTTGCTCCTCCCAGGATGTCTCGTTCACTGCTACATCCCCAGCACCTCCAATAGCAGCTGGCACATAGTAGGAGCACATAATTGTCCACTGGATGACAAATGGTGAACGAATGAATCACCAGCTCCTAGATACAAGCTTCTCCTCCAGCTGATGTGTCCAGACCGCGTCTCATCCTCCTCAGGCACATGTTACTCCCTGGAATGGTTCTGGGGGCTGCCTCCCCCTTCACCTCTGGAGCACACCTACTGTGGTGTGGGATGGTGCTGGGATGAAAATACCTAGGCAGGTTCACCGCCCTCAGGGAGAGGAGACATCCTCCTGAAATGAACTCCCCATGCCACACATATCCTACCTATTCATGCAACGAGAGCCCTGATGGTGACACCAAGTTGGCAAGAGAGGAGGTATTACTTTCAGGGTTTCCCAGAGAAAGGGATGTTTCCTGGCTGCACAGGAAATCCTCTGTTCTCTGTCATCAACTCAAGTGCCCTTGAAAGGTGACAGAAAACTGTTGTTGGCCCTGCCCTGTCTGTGGTCTCCTTGATCCCTGAGCTTTTGCCCCTCGTTTTGTGAACAACTTCATCTTCAGCCTGGACTATGGCCAGGCCTCCTAAGTGGCTCCTGTCCAGTCCCCTCAGTGCATCCTCTACCCATGGCCAGGGAGGTTCCTCCCTGCTCAGTGACTCCTCATTCCCAAAGAAGAAAGTATGAGCTTCAGATCACTTGAAAGATCCTTCGGGAGCTGACCCGTTCATCTCTTGTGTCATTTCTTCTTTCCCTTCTCACCCTGGAAAATGTAGCCAGACAAAAAAAGTTTAGCTTCTCTAAAAACACCCTAAAACCTAAAAAGGGTTCTCTTTGTCCCCTGGGCCTTCCAAAATGCATTTCTTGGCCCAGAGCTCTCTTTCCTCCCACCTGCCCCCTCAGGTAAAGACTGGATTAGGCAAGATTCATCAGTGGCTGCTAAACCTAAGAGAAAATTTTGATGACCAGCAGATGTTTGCATTGTCTTAGAATCTTCCCACAGACTCCTTATTGGTTGGAAGAGAGAAAAAAGGAATAATTATGCAGTGGAAAAATTGGGAAAAACTTTGACTGGGGTTCAAAATTAACATCACCAATGAAGGACAGATGGCCATCACCCCTGCAGTAATCCAGCTAAGAATGCAGAACCTTAATCCAAACACAAGGAAACATCTGACAAACCCAAAGTGAGGAATGTTCTATTAAAAACGAGTGGAGAGGATTGTTGTCTTAGTCTGTTTGGGCTGCTATAACAACTTACCGTAGACTGGGTGGCTTATAAACAATAGGAATTTATTTCTCATGGTTCCGGAGGCTAGAAGTCTGAGATCAGGGTGCCAGCGTGGCAGGGTTCTTCCAGGTTGCAGACTGCTGACTTCTCATTGTATCTTCACATGGTGGAGAGCAGAGAGAAAGCAAACTCTCTCGTGTCTCTTATGGGGGAACTGATTCCATCATGAGGACTCCACCCTCCTGACTTCATCTAATGCTAATTACCTCCCAAAGGGCACACCTCCTAATACCATTACATTGGGGGTAGAGTTTCAACATGAATTTAGGGAAGACACAAACATTCAGTCCATAACAACTGTATTCTTCAAAAATGTCAACGTCACGTAAAACCAAAAAAGGCTATGGAAATGTTCTAGAATCAAGGGGGCTTAGAAGATATGATGATGAAATGCAGTGTCTGACCCTACACTGGATCCAAGGACTCTATTAGGCCAACAAAATTGGAATATGGATGGTAGATTAAAGTATTATATCAATGTGAATTTAAGAAGTTGCCGACTGTACTAAGGTTATATAAGAGAATATCACTATCCTTAGGAAATACACACTGGGATTATTTCGAACTACAAAGTTTAGAAACTTAAAACAAAAAGCATGCAGACAGAAAACTGAGTGGTAGATACCTGAATGTTTGCTCTGTTACTCTCTACCCTTCTGAATGTGTAAGAATTTTACTAATTAACATTCCTTTTAGAATTTAGACTGGAAAAAAGCCTCCCTGGTCTTATCCCAAATTTCTTAAAATGCTACACTAGAGGCGTATACACCAGAGTGTTTTCCCTTTGAATGACTTTTAAATTTTCTTCTATATGGTTTTCTAATTTTTCACATTTCCTATAAAGTACTACATACTTATGTAATTATAAAGAAAGTGGTATTTTAAGAACAATCTTCAGATATCTCCTTAGGTTGATTTGTGGCTGGTCCCTATCCACATGTGAAGTTAGCTAAGTGGTAGTGGCGGTGGGGCAGTTTGAGGCCTCAGAGGAGTGATCCGTCCATCTGTCAAGGGAACAGGGCAGTCTCTGTTATTGCCTCAGACCCCACAGAGCTACCTGGAAGAGCTTTCCAGAGCTCTCCTGGGCCACTGCCCAGCCCTGACCATCAGCCTTCCATCTTATATGTTCTTTCCATCAAGTCCACTCTGCTGTGGTTCATTTGCCTCCCTGTGCCCTGACACTGGCCTAGAGGATCAATTTAGTAACTGGGAAGCAATGAAATCTTGATGACCACAGGTGCGGTGTGTGCAGCAGGCCTCCAGCTGGCACAGCTGGCATTAATAACTCAATTAAATGCACCCAGCGCAGTGAGCCCAGGTCATCTGCACCTGTCAGGGCGTCCTGGGAAGCCCTCTTTAGCTCCACATGGAGACAGCAGCCGAAAAAGGGCCCAGCAAAGCCCAGGCTGAGGAGGAACTGGGGGAGAGGCCTTCCACCCTGAGACTGGACCCGGAGAACTGCGACCCTCGGTGTTTGCAGCCCTGCAGCAAGGTGGAAAGAGGCTCATGCATCTCAACATACTGAATGTAGAGCAGCAATTTTACTCTACAATTATGACTAGGAGAAATAGCACATTATTTTATTTTTAATGTACTTTTAAAACTTTAAAACTTCTCCCCTTCTAGATAAAATTAATTGACTTCAAGTTCCTACTTGCCAGACCAGCCAGAAAATCAATCTTGGACGTTGTGGTCACGTGAGAATTCAGGCTGTGGGAGTTGGGGGGTTGTGTTTGCCTCTTTTGGGGTGTCGGGGCAGGGAATGCTCCTGCTCTCTGGGCAAGGCCATTATGAGCCTAAACAGACCTTTTGTGCAACTTAAAAAAGGTGCCCTCCTGGCAGGGTGGCCTCAAGGACACACAGCTTAGGAGCAGACAGTGCCTTGTTGAAGAAAATGGCATTCTTTCTTCCAGGTGAGACGGATTTCCGCCTTCACTCACCCCTAGCCTCACCCAGGCCCGTTTCCTGCACACACTGCACAGCAGTACCCTCTGTCCTTGCCGTGGGGCCAGCACCAGGGGCAAGCTTGGCATGTTGGGGTCTTTACGAGCCTGGGGCCTGGTGCCTCCTCCCTAGGTGCCCCTTGTAGCAATTCCCTCTGGATGCTGCAAGTAAAGGGGCCACCAACCATGGGTTCCATCAAAGAGCTCCATCCCTCCCCCCCCTCCACTGTCCCTCCCCTTCTGCGGCACTTTCCTCCATCTCTTTCCCTTGGAACAATCCCATGGGATTGCTCTCAGGGGGCTCCAAGAGGCACAACATTGCCATCTCTTGTCAGAGATCAGAGATATAGATTTTAACACCCATTGGCCCAATACTTCCAGGTAACTCATTCTGTTACATGGATGGGTGAAAGTCTTGAACCTTTGGAAAGTCAAGAAAGTGGGCAATGGAGGTGGTTTTAGAAAATCCTGGAGTTCTGGGGGCTGACCTGGTGGTGTAGTGGGTAATTTTGCACACTCTGCTTCGGTGGCCCAGGGTTCATAGGTTCGGATCCCAGGCGCAGACCTACACACCACTCATTAAGCCATGCTGTGGTGGGTGCCATATAAAGTAGAGGAAGATGGGCACGGATGTTAGCCCAGGGCCAATCTTCCTCAGCAAAAAAAAACAAAAAAAACAACCAAAAAAAGGATTGGCAACAGATGTTAGCTCAGGGCTAATCTTCCTCACACACACACAAAAAAATCCTGGAGTTCTGGACTCCCAGATTCCTGTAGGTTCAGCCGGCACATTAAATGCAGTGAATTCTGAACCAAACACATGTCATTTCCCCAAAGCTCCTCCTCTTTCCGTCCCTCACATTTCTGTCAGTGCCACCACCATTCTCATCATCCAAGCACCGCAGTTGAGTCATTTTTACTCCTTTCTTTCCTTCATTACCACATCCAACTGGTACTCAAGCCCTGCCCCTTCCACACCTCGTGATTGCTCTCCAGGCTCAATTACATATCAGCCTCCTCACTGGTCTCTCCACATACATCACCACTCCTTTGCTCCCATCCTTTTCCCAGTGGTTTGACTTTGATTATGTCACTTTCCAGCTCCAAATCCTACAAGTCCCTTTATCTTCCTAATAAGATCCAAATGCCCTGATGCAGAGTGGAAACACCCTCTATTCTCAATATCTCGTCCCAATCTTATCTTACATTTGTCTATTAGGGATGACCTATGCTCAGCTGAATTTGATTATTCATCACTCCCTCCAAACCACTGTGAGCTTTTCTTTCTTGAATCTTTTGTTTCCTCTAGGATTTTCCCTTTGACTGAAAAGCCATCTCCCCACAACTTGGCCTGTCAAAACTCTACCCATCCATCAACACCCAGTGCCAACGTCACCTTCTTCTGGAAGCCTCCTTGGTTTCTTCGGGACTCTTTCCTCCTCTGGGCTTCCTTACCGAATCACGCACCTCTGGTGGCCCCTTTCGCACACCAGCTTGTGTTGCCTCTTGGGTACTCAGCTCATCTCTCTGGTGAGGTTGTGAAGTCTGTGTTGGCGAGGCTCATCATGCCCATTTTGCGTCTCCCCAAACCTTTGTCGAATGTGAGAATGAAAGGATGAATATCTGTGATGACGTTCATCCCTGTTTGAAGCAGGTTAAGTGCTAAACAAATACCACCCCATGCAAATTCACCTTGACCGTTACCTCTGGGGTGCAGTGGGTGGCTGTGGAGTAGGTCAGGTGAGAGGGTGATGCGAGGTGCTGATGGAGGGATGGGGAAAAGGGGCAGTTGGGAAAGATGAGGTAGAGACAGAATCAGGATGTACCAGGAGAGGCAGAAGTGGCCTAGGTGACAGGTTGTGGTGCCTTTACAGACACAGGGACGTGGAGAGGGCAGTTTGGAAAGAAGAGTTTAGTTTGATTCTTCTCCTGCGCCCTTTGCCAGTTGCCTCCTAGGAGGCAACTTGTAACTTCAACTTTCAGTGGAAGCCTTGAAAGGTGGTGTTGCAGAGGAAAACTACTGGGTCCTGGTCTCAGTTTCCACATTGAACCATTTAACTTTAACAAGAGAGCAGAGGATATACTTGCTATTCATAGGAAACAGGTTCTGGAGATCCTTGAGAACAGACTAAGCTAAAAGCAACCCACTTTTCCTACCGAGATTACCCCCTTTAAAAATGCTTTGAATACTTCTGGCTACCCATTTTGACCCATAGCTGGGTGCTAATATGTTTTTAAGCAACGATGGTGAGAACAGCATAGTGAAACCCACTTCAAGATGTGAGCAAGAATCCTGAGCTGGCTGATCCAAACACCATCCTGACGAAGGTACCCTCCGGGGCTCGCTCTTTTCTCAATCTTCAATAAGTCAAGAATCAGTTTATCTGTGTTTGTGGCATAAAGAATGCTTTGGCTCCAACCTCTCGATTCTAATATCCTCCCACCATTGCTCTAATTCTGAATTACTTTCTCCTCTGGGACTCACTTGATTTAGCTCTTTCACTCAGCTCTTTCAAACTGACAGACAGAAACTCATTTGATCAGAAACCAGAATGCAGCACTCTGAGCCACATTGGAATCGGTGCTTAATAAACTCAAATGCATAGCAGTATTTATTAGTGGTGGTCACTGCTGTCAAAGCACTGTCCTGGCATGAGTGAGGCCGCCAGGAAACTCAGCCTCTGTTTCAGAGAGCTTTCATGACCCACAACTGCGTGACCAGCTCTCCCAGGAGGCAGGGGGATCAGGCAGAGGTCGGGCTTTCCGATCCCTGACTGTGGCTAGGTGGTCCTTACTAGGACTGAGTGGTAAAGAAGCCCCAGTGTTATTAACTGCTAATTATGTCCATTCCAGTGAAATCCCACAGCCCCAGCGCCTCACGATTCCCTGAGCAAACAGGCTCTCAGGAAGGCCTGGCAGAAGAACCTCCAGCTCTGCTTATAAAAAAGATGGCGTGTGGGGCCGGCCCCGTGGCTTAGCGGTTAAGTGCGCGCGCTCCGCTGCTGGCGGCCCAGGTTTGGATCCCGGGCGCACACCGATGCACCGCTTGTCCGGCCATGGGGGGGCCGCGTCCCACATACAGCAACTAGAAGGATGTGCAGCTATGACATACAACTATCTACTTGGGCTTTGTGGGAAAAAAAGGAGGAGGATTGGCAATACATGTTAGCTCAGAGCCGGTCTTCCTCAGCAAAAAAGAGAGGAGGATTAGCACGGATGTTAGCTGAGGGCTGATCTTCCTCACACACACAAAAAAGAAAGATGGCGTGTGGACCACCGATTTCACAATCACCTGGAGACTTGCTTTAAAACACAGATTCCCAGCTCCTGTTTGTAGCCATCCTGCTTTCATAGGTCTAGAGTGGCCAAAGAGAATCTGAGAATTATGGCTGTGAGGTTGAGGGAGTGGAGTGAGCCTTGGACCTTGGCGATGGTGATGCAGAGAGGTGACTGATGAAGCCGGGGCTTGGCCTGTGGATAGGGTCAGGGAATGAGGTCAGGTCCACACAGGGAGTTCAGCTTTGGAACTGTCCGGTCTCAGCTCCTTCAAAGTGCATGGGAACCACAGGGTCTCCCTTATTTGTGCTTTTTTCAGTTCTGCATTTGGTCTCTAGGTGGCGTCTGGGATAAAAGAGAACCACACTCTCCTTCCACCATGAAGGGAGAATAATAATGACAATGAAGATCATGGCCAATACTTACAGAGGATTTATTGTGTAGCAGACCCTGTGTTTGGTGCCTTCTATGGATTATGACATTCGATCATTTTAACAAATCTGTTAGGGAAGTCCTATAATTATGCTCACATTTTAAATAAGTTCATTGAAGCCTCAGGTGTTAAGGTCCACACCACCAGTTGTAGGGCATGGAGGGGGATGTAAACCCAGGAGGTCTGGCTCCAGGTGACGAGTCATCATGCTGTCCTCTGGGTGGTCTTTAGGAATGTTCTGGCCTGAGCCTTCTCTCAGCCTTGCTGGGAGGCAGGAAGTCTCCTCTGGGGGCTGCTCCACGTCTCTGTGTCACCGAACACCTGGATTACACGTGTGGCCAGGTGGCACCATCTGCCACAAGCTTGCAGCGCAGTGAAGAGGTTTTCCAGGATGCCAATCACTTTATCATCCGAGTCACAAGCTCAAGGCCAGAAACAGAGACGGGATTCCTGCGCTTCTTGCTTTCTATCACTTACCAGCAGGAAATTTCTTCCTTAACTCCCACTTTAAACTGGGAATTAAAACAGATGTGGCTAGATTAACTGAAATTCTCCCTTTAATTGGTCACACTGCCAGCAGCACTGTGTCACCCTTGATCAAGAGGGCCGGCTACATAATTTGCAGGGCCCAGTTGCAAAATGAAAATGCACCTTGTTCAATAAGCAGAAAAAAACACTGTTCAAGGTACTAAAATACAAAGCTTTTCCCTTTCTTCTGCAGTCTCTTTTGGTCTGTTATAGTATTTTTTATTTGCCATGTAATGTCATTTTAATGTAAAAATGAAAAATTTTTAATTGACAATTTTAAATTATTAGCATAAGTTTTACCATCCATCCTAATATTGTATAATGATAGTCTTCAATGCACTATAAGAGCATTTAACTCAGACGTAGAATCACCGAAATCACACAAGTTGTGTTTCATAGCTCTCACACACATGTGTATGTGGCTTTTACCAGAACAGTGGAAACACTGCACAAAACTAACTGTTTTCATTTCATTTCTTGATGTTGTGCTATCTACTAACTCTCTGTGATGAGTGAGGAAGGACTGAAAAGAAGAGGAACTTGGGGTTGCCCTATCTTTTCCTTTTCTTCCAGGTCATATTTTTGGGGTGAGTGGCTGGCTGATACAGGGAAGTTACCTGGTAAGAAAGGATGTGATAGGTTCCTGGGCCATCTCTGTTTGTTAGAACACCATTGCCTCTGTCTGTATTTAAAACAAGTTCCGGTTCAAGTGGAAAATGTGGCCTCTCAGGGCTACCGGCACCCTGCTCACACAGTTGAAGACATAACACGCTTAACTGGTATTTCTTTTGAATCTTGCTGAACTCCCACACCTCATGGGCCCACCAGAATTCAAGAATGTGACAGCAAGGAGTGGCAGACACGCATATTGCACAAATCTTCTCACACACATGCTCCATGGTCCTATCGGACTTCACTTGCAAAATACAAGTTCAAAGATAAACTCATCAAGAAATTCAAGACAGCAACAGAAGAGCATTAAACCAAATGCAAAGTCCTCCTAAACCTGGGGCCCTGTGTGACTCACGGGTTGCACGCCCATGAAGCCGGCTCTGATGACCAGCATTACAGCTAATTCACAGAAGGGTGGGTTGAAGGAAGGAGTGAAAATTGGGGCAAATCTTTCTGCATGCCTGCTTTCCTCCATGTTCCCTGGAGGTGAAGGTCAAGATTGGCATGAAAGGCAAGTTAAGGGGGCCTCTTGAAGGGGAGGAGCAGTACCTTGCCTTGTTTGTCCGGCTCTGCTTGGAGGAGTGGTGTCAGAGTTTGCATTTGATGGTGTGAATGTGAGGCGCCCAGCTGCAGACACTTCGAATCTTTTCTCCTCTGGAGATGATTGAGATTGGCAAATAAATCTGAGGTCTTTGACAATCTGAAACTGGAATGGACTTGTAGATTAAACTAATTACAATGGGTTTAGTGTAAGTAATAGAAAACCCAACTCAAACTGGTTTAAATAATAAAGAGGATTTATTGGTTCATATCAGTAGAAAGTCCAGAAATAGTTTAGCTTTATGGATGGTGATTCAACAGGTGATGGATGACATTGAGGACTGACTGACTTTTTTTTTTTTTGGTGAGGAAGATTAGCCTTGAGCTAACATCTGTTGCCAATCGTCCTCTTTTTGCTGAGGAAGATTGGCCCTGAGCTAACATCCGTGCCCATCTTCCTCTACTTTATACGTGGGACGCCTGCCACAGCATGGCTTGATAAGCGGTGCATATGTCCACGCCCTGGATCTGAACCTGCGAACCCCAGGCCGCCCAAGCAGAGCGCGTGAACTCAACCAGTACAACACCAGGCTGGCCCCAAGGACCTAGTTACTTTTTGCCTCTCCTCTTTGCCTTCCACATGTCAGCCTCATTCTCAGCCCGATTGCCCTTCATGGTGACAAGGTGATGGCCAACAACCCCCAGAGCACCTTGTTTCCCATACCATTTTCCAGGGAGGGAGAGAAGCTTTGTTTCTGGAAGTTCTATCAGAAGAATGAGAAAGCTTTTTTCCTTATTCTCGGTAAATCTCCCCTTGAGTTTCCTTGGCCCCAGATGAGTCATGAGCCTATCCACCAACTAATAACATATCCAGTGAGTACGACTCTGCCAATTAATTTAGGACTAAACCTTCTCCAAAGCCAGCAGGAAGTCAGCTTGTGCCAGAGCACATAGAGTGCATAGGAGAATGGACACGTGGGGTGGTGGGGAGACCACAGCAAAAATTGGGGGGATTGCCTAGAGAGGAGGGAGTGGACGCTGAGGAAGCTACCACAATGTCCACCTCAGAGATCTTGTCTCGCTTTCAGGGCTGGCATCAGGACCCAGCAGAAACATACATTTGTCACGCTGTCTAACCTTAAAAGTGGGAACTGGGATGTAGGCCTACCCAAAAGGTATTGAAACACATAATTTAGAAAAACGCTGGCCAAGCAAAACCTGTATCTGCAGGCCACTTACCAGACAAGGAAACCAAGAACCAGTGTGGGGAAGTAATTGCCCAATCATAATAGTTGCCATCTACTGAGCTCGTGTGTGCATCTGCTAACACATCTTACAGAAGAGGAAAATGAGGCTTCCAGAGGTCGCCCAAACCCTCACAGCAAATGAGTCACAGGGCCAGGATTGGACCCAGGCCTGTCTAACTCCCCCGCCTCTGTCCTTCCCTAATGCCAGAAGGGTGAATTGGTGGTGTGAACAGGAAGAAAAGCACCAATCCAGTTGAGAGCTCTATTCCACTGTGTGTCACTAAGAAGTTTTAGTAGACCATGTAATATCATGTATTATGGGATCTATAACCAAAAAAAAGGAAAGAGGAAAAGATTTCATGAAGCAAATTCCTTAAGTGAAAAAGCGAGTTGGCAGTAACTTCTGCAGGGAAGGGAAGAACCATCTGCAGTGGGTAAGGGCTCCCAAGAAGCGTAGGGTTGATCCTGCCTGGCTCGGTTAATGCCAGTGGCCTCTGGCATCCTGGCCCTGGCAGAGCAGCAGTTTATAAACTCCTTTTCTAGAAGCTGTCAGACTTTGGAGAGGTCGTGCAGGAAATCTAGGCCTTAGAATTGGCAGCATGATCATAAGAGACATTTGGCTCTCTCAGAGATGCAAATCTGGCTGGCACACCCCTCCCTCTCTGCTGAAGCCCCAGGCAGGCGGTGACCTCCTGCCATCTGCTGACATGTGCCGTCTGCTGACTTGAGAGGAGGTCGAGTTTCACGGAACGCATAAGTAAACTGCAGAGAAAAGGAAATGAAAGGGGCCATGTGTTTCTAACCTGGTGCCTGCTCCTTCTCCTTGCAGCCTGCCTCGTCTCTGTGCTCTTCGTCTCCCTGGCACTGCCGCTGTCCGTGGCCTTCACTGGTGAGTTGGCTGCCGAGCTGCTGGACGCCACGGGTCAGCCGTGTCCAGCTTCGGGACGACAGCACTTCATCTTTAAATGTAAAACATGTGCCAGGAAGAGTTGGCCAGACCGATGATTTCCCAACACGTATCAGCCAAAACGGAATTACTTGGTGAACATTTTAAAACGACAGAGTCCTGGGCCCTGCTCTGGGAGATACTGATGCAGTATGTCTGGGGTGGAGACAGACATCTGCTTTTAAAAATCTGTCCCCAGATGACTCCGCTACCTCTAGCCCAGTTTGGGAGCCACTGGGCTAAAGGTTTCTCAAGGCCCCTTCCCAGCTCCTGTGTTCCCATGCGGAAGGAGGCCTGTCGTGAGCAGTACGAAAAATGCATCTCATACTATGGTAATGTGTAGGTGTGCTCCACATTTTTTTTGCTGAATAAATGAATAAATACTTCCATAAGTCACATATATTAAACTACCTCAATTATGCAGAAGTGTGAAGTATTGGGGGAGGTTGAGGGGTTGGGAAGCTTCTTGAGTAGCCAAAAATCGTTGTCACGTGTCAGTGAAATTAAATCATGCCCCTGAATGTTGCTGATGGGCGCCCTTGAGCTATGTGCACAGAACCTAGCTACCCCTATTTACACAGAGTCGTAGCAAGCCTGGTGTTCTAGGTTTCGAGTTCACAGCATATTAGAGCAGAAATTTACAGGGGATAGGAGCTATTATTAAAAAGACAAGAAATGACAAGTGTTGGAGAGGATGTGGAGAAAAGGGAACCCTCGTACACTGCTGGTAGGAATGCAAATTTGTGCAGCCACTATGGAAAACAGTATGGAGAGTCCTCAAAAAATTAAGAATAGAACTACCACATGTCCCCCTATTCCACTTCTGGGTATTTATTCAAAGAATACCAAAACATTAATCCAAAAAGATACATGCCACCCCTATTTTCATTGTAGCACTATTTACAATAGCCAAGACATGGAAACAACCTAAATGCCCATCGACTGATGAATGGATAAAGATGTGCTATATACACACAATGGAATACTACTCAGCCATAAAAAAAGATGAAATTTTGCCATTTGTGACAACATGGATGGACCTTGAGGGTATTACGCTAAGTGAAATGAGTCAGACGGAGAAAGACAATTATCATATGATCTCACTCATATGTGGAATCTGAAAAAAAGAACAAACAAATGAACAAACAAAACAAAACAAAAACAAACACATAGATACAGAGAACAGGTTGGTGGTTACCAGAGGGGAAGAAGGGTGTGGGGTGGGCAAAATGGGTGAAGGGGGTCAACTGTACAGTGATGGATGGTAACTAGACTTTTGGTAGTGAGCATACTGTAGTATATACAGAAGTCGAATTATAATTTTGTACACCTGAAAATTATATAATGATATAAAACCATGTTACCTCAATTAAAAAAAAAAAGAGAAAAAGAAAAACAGGGCATAGGAGTTGTTGCAAAAAAACCCCCAGTACCCTAATTGCTTAATGCACGTGGGGTTTCCTTTTGGGGTGATGAAAATATTTTGGAACTAGAGAGAGGTGATGGTTACAGAACTTTGTGAATGTATTAAATGCCACTGAATTGTTCACTTCAAAATGGTTAATTTTATGTTATGTGAATTTCACTCAATAAAAAAAAGCAGCAATACTAAAAAACAAAAACTAATACAAAAACAGAACTCTTAGATGTGTAACAAGTGAAAGCTGACAGTCTGACAGGAAATAAAAGAACAAAATAAAATTCTAAAGTTTGCACGGAACAAAAACAGACAAGTCGTCTGGGGCCGTTCAGTGTAAGGGAAAGCAGTTCAGCCGGTTTGATTGGCCCTGATGCCGTTGTTATTACAGTGCAGTTCAAAAAGCAACATTTCTTATATGGCTCTGTTCTATCAAGAAGAGTGTATACGATGTTAGGTATACCCTGCTTAGGAAGCCAGGAGTTGCCTTAAGAAAATATCCTATGCAAAAATCTATCGAGTAAAAGATAGATTTTTATCGAGTGAAAAAAATGCTTTTGGAGCCTATGGCTTAGTTATCTGGAAAATGAACATAACTGGAACAATGCATTCACTAACAAGGCTGCATAAATGAGGCAAGGCCCCACAGAGCAATTCCCACAGATGGTATATTAAAATCACTCCATCCTCTGTGGGAAGGGGGTACTGAGGAATTACTGCCAATGGTTAGAGAGTTCTGTTTGGACGATGAAAAGTTTTGGGGATAGATAGTGGCGATGGTTGCACAAGACTGTGAATGTAATTAGTGCCATTGAATTGTACACTTAAAAATGGTTAAAATGGTAAATATTTTGTTACACATATTTTATCACAATAAAAAATGTCAAAAAAAGTAATTTAAAAACCTCCATAATATTGAACAACAAAGAAAAATCACTCCATCTGGTAGTAGTTATCAACTGTATTGGGGCGAGTTCTAAGCCCACAGAGTTAATGGTGATACTGCAGATCAGACAGAAAGAAAATCTAGAGGTAAGGTAGGTCCTGAGCAATACGCGAACACAGGGGGAAAGACACTTTTATTAAATTTATTAGCATCCTTTTAAGCCATCTGTGCGCTGACTGACTCTCCTGTGAGCAGCAGCTGTTTTTATTCATTAGGAATAAGCAGATATATAAGTCATTACTCAATGTTCATTTCACAGCTAGGTTCTGAATTGAAAGGCAGTTTGTATCCGACAAATTTGGCATCAAGTCTTTAAAGGTCCCTGTGTGAAAAGCTTGTGTTGAGACTTGGGAAGTATTTCCGTCTAATAACAGATTCAACAGACGTTCAGAGACACCCGGGAAGGCAAGCCTCCACGGGCTGGTGACAGGCTTAACGTGTATACGGGACTTGATTCTGTTTGGGGCTCTGAATTTGTGGGTCTCTGTATACCCAGAAATTGTTATTAATTTCAGTGGAATATGGTGTACTCATAGAAAAATGGTTTACATCCTCTGCTAAGAACCAAGGCATTCATGGGAAATAAAATGTCAAATCAAAGCTAAAACTTTAAATGTCGTTAAAACAGAAGACTTTGGTTCTACAGTGAGCATCACCTTTCTTGGGCTCTGTTGACAAATGTACTGGTCAGGGTAACTTAACTGTGCTGCAGTAACAAATTAATCTTGGAATCTCAGTGGCTTAACACTATAAAGGTTTATTTCTTGCTCATGCAAATTCCAGTGTGGATCAAGAGCATCTCCAGGACCCTGGGGACTCCTCTGGGCAATGTGATGACTCAGCCCTCTAAGCATCTCATCTCAGGGTTTCCAGGTGGTTAAAGCAGGGGAAGAAAATGAAGGATTACATGTCAGTTTTGAAATGCTTTGGCCCCAAAGGGTCTCACAGCCCATTGGTTAGAACCAGTCACACAGCCCTGGGGATCCACAGGGGACTGGGAAATGTGAGGGCATGTGCTGAGCCATCAATGTCCCTGCACAACCAAGGTGTGTGCTAGAACCCCTCTGAAGCCTCGTCATTTGAGCCAGACTGGTCACCGAGGGAAATAGGCATTTCTTTCTTATATTTTAAATAATATATCATATCAACAGTGGTTAATAATAGGCCTGGAAGACAAAGGCCTGAGAAAAATAGAGAAAGCATTGGGGAGAAAAATTAAGAAAGAGTGTGGGTCTGGGGCGATTGATTTGGCAGTTTTCCAAATCTAGTGGCTAGGGACATGTCAGTAAACACGCGTTTCCCAGCCTGGGGTCAGGTGAGTGCACTGTCAATGGTGATAATATGGTCCCTGTGACTAACACGACAGAGGGCTCTGTGCGCGGAGGAAGGGTTCTCTGCCAGCTCCTCCCTGCCACCTGGGCCCTGCAAGCAGAGCAGATGTGAGCCTCAGTTTACACAGTGCATGCGTTTTGGGAATGTGACCCATAAAGTGAATCTTGTTTTAAGCGTGTCAGGGGACCTGGTTATTTAAAGGGATTCTTTGAATCCTTTTGTAAAATGAATCATTGAAAACATGGCTTGTCATATGATCCGTTTCATAAAAGCATAGCATACCCGTAGCCAGTTAACACCCAGATGAGAGGTGCAGCGACGTCTGGTGCCTGCTCTGTCCCACACCTGCTGGACTGCCGTTCAGTCCACTGACCATCCTGGAGGTCAGGCGGCCGGGGAGACCGAGGCTTCCCAAGCAGGGGATCGAGTTGTGGTTTGTGTGGGTAACATTTTGGCTTTTGTAGACATCTAAGCCCTCTTCATAAGCGGGCATTGTGCTCTTGAGTGCATTTCTCTCATTCCGCTCCTGTTCTTTCTCCTTTGTAGAAATGACGTTTTTGGAGGACTGCCCCATACAGCCCCTCATTCCTCTATATTTGCTAGTGGGTGGGATCATCGGGGCCTTAAAGGTAAAGTATATTTATTCTTTGTTTGTAGCTTTTGTAGAAATTTAACTTACTGGAACCATGGAATGCATCCTTTAATTGTTTGCTACCCACAGGGGAACCAGAACAACTTGCCTCTAAGCACAGGGTTGTTGAAGCCACAGGGTGAGGTGGATCCTGAGGCCTGCAGCAGAGATGTGGATTTTTCCAGATGAGGAGCACTCACCCAGAGCTGTGCATCTTTGCAATAGCTTCCCTGCTGCTGCCCTGAGTTCGATGTGCTAGCATTGGTGTAACAACAGTTGAGGCAGAGGTATCAACTGCCAGTTATACCACTGAGTTCAGCCGGTGTAATTGCAGCCTTTCTCTGTGCTTCTTTTAAAAAAAGTTTCCTGTGTAAGGCAATAGAGTTCGCATTTGGTTAAAATGTGTTTAATTTTAGCAGTTCTTATCTCTGTTTTTAACTATAGCTCCTAGTTGTCAACTGACTAGCATAGAATTAATTGGCTGCAGTCATCAATCAAACTCTAATGTTTGGGGCTAGGAGTGCTTCTTTGTGACTCTCAAGCTCATGTCAGTGTAGGGAGCTGATTTGCTCATGGGTTGAAGTCACATCTGTTTAAAGAGGAAACGTAACTGAAGGAGAAATATCAAGGGTCCTGTGTAGCCTGCAGTTAAGTTGCCAAAATTCCTGGCCTACAGAAATGTCACATCTGCCAAAAGTACCTTAGGTCTACCTCCATTTATCAATGACACTTCCCAACCATCCAAGCCACCCCAAAGCTTCCTATATCAAAAACTAGAAAGCACACGCATCCTTTTTCCAAAATGGTTTCATAAAAATGAAGCAATAACACAGGAGGAAACAGAATCAGAAGTGCTATATATAAAATTTCATTTGGACCCACTGTCTGATTTCTTTGCCAGCTTCCTTCTGGTGCTTGGGGCCTTCAAAAGATGGCTCCAAGGACCTGGTGAGTGGCACTGGTCATGATATTGATCTAAGACATCAAAGGAATGTCTTCAAGATTGCTGTTTTCATCTGCAATCAGTGGTCACAAGCTCAATGCTGTCTTGGGAAACATGTCTGATCTGGGGCAAGCATTTGGAGCCTTTTGTGTCCAAGGTTACATCACTATTAATGCCCTCATCTCCTGGAAGCAGTCTGGGGGCAATATTCTGGAATGTACAGATACACATGATCCTTCCTATAGCAACATCCCCCTGGGATCCATCTGGGACTTTGTGTAGCTCCAAGGAAACCCAAATGCTCTCAGCTCAGCGGGGCTGCACGTCCCCTGTGGCCCCACAGTGTTAGGGAAAGGCTCTGATGAATTGAGTGCCGTAGAGATGCTCAAAACAAGGGCCAAGTTTTCAGCAGTAATTACCCCTGCCCCACCCTCTCTCACTTGACTACCTCATCGTCAGGCTGCGAAGTGGAACTTTCCTTTAGAGATGTCACTGCCCATGGGGTCTGTTCCTCTTAATAACAGCAAACTTTTCCTTTATGAAAGCCAGCCCAGAACCCAAAGGTAATTTATTTTAATGAACAAACTAGGGCCCTAATAAACAGCATTGGTTTTTTTCCTGGCAATCTAAAACTGTTTGAAGCCAAATTAAATTTCTGTGCTCATCATAGAGAGGTAATACACAGTGAGTCCATAACCATGAGAGCAACAGCAAACAGGTTTATGGAGCCCCCAGACGGGGGAGTTTACTAGTGATGCCAAGGCAGCGTATTGATCCCTGAGAGCGCTGCATGGTGATGCCCAGCATCCTGTCTGAAATGCATCAGACAGCAGCAGAGTGTTGCAGTTCATTGAAGAGGAAGCTGAGGGGGAGTGAGTGGACATTTCCCAGTGTTACCAAAAGAACTGAGGGTCAAGGCCGATTAGAACGTTATGAAATGAATTTAGTAGTTTGTGATTGCTTTAAAAAAATGAAATAGAAAATAAGCTAGTGTCTCCCAGTAAGTTAAGTATTATGTGATACACATATGCTTGGGTAAGTTGACCATATAATTTATCATCACTGGGACATTTTTGAGAGCACAAGGGGGCTCTAATAATAATCATGCCAGGAAAACTGCATAAACCAGGACTTCTCTGAGCCAATGAGGACATATGGTCACCCAGTTACTAGGTCATGATGTAAAATGTATTTGTTACTTGTGCACTGTTGGCGGGAATGTAAATTGGTGCAGCCCCTGTGGAAAACATGGAGATCCTCAAAAAGTTAAAAATAGAACTACTATATGATCCAGCAATTCCACTTCTGGGTATTTAGCTAAAGAAAATAAAAACACTAACTTAAAAAGATATATGCACCCCTATGTTCATTGCAGCACTATTTACAACAGCCAAGATATAGAAACAACCTAAGTGTCCATCAATGGATGAATGGATAAAGAAATGGTGATATGTGTGTGTGTGTGTGTGTATATATATTCCATATATAATATATATAATATATATATTCCATATGTAATATATATAATATATATACTCCATATGTAATATATATAATATACATGTATATAATGGAATATTATTCAGCCATAAAAAAGAATGAAATCTTGCCGTTTGCAACAACATAGATGGACCTCAAGGGCATTATGCTAAGTGAAATAAGTCAGACAGAGAAAGACAAATACCATATGATCTCTCTTATATGTGGAATCTAAAAACAAACAAAACAAAAACACCAAGCTCGTAGATATAGAGAACAGATTGGTGGTTGCCAGAGGCGGGGGATGAGGCATAGGAGAAATGGGTAAAGGGGATCAAAAGATAAAAAATGTATGCACTTAAATTTTAAAATCTTAATTAAATGAAAAAGAATAAATAAAAGTACTAATACTTAGGGACATATGTAAAAAAAAATATTTGTTACAAGGGCCCTGTTAGAAGAAAGTTTCAAAAACACTGCTTTAGTGGCCATTTACCCACCTCACACTCCACCTCATCTGCAGTATCCCCCTGCTTAGTGAGAATTGCCACCACTCAGTAGCACTTACTGTGTGCCAGGCGCTGGACTACAGGTTTTGCTCCCAGATTGAACTCGTTCAGTCGTCACAACACCCCTTTGAGGCAGGTACTTGTATCAGGAAGGAATAAAAAAATCAACTCTGGCTAACGCAACAGGTAATTTATTGGAAGAGCTCACAATTTCAAAGGTTGGTGGAAGAGAAAGGAACCAAGTGGCTCCCGAGAGCCCGGGTAGCGGGACCTGCCTACAGTTTCTCCAGGGCCAGCAGTGAAAAGAGTGAACCCCAGCTGGCTCCTCTCTCTTGGCATCCCTGTGCCCATGAACCAGTCCTGGGAGGGGAGCCAGATCTGTGGACTTTGAGTGTCCTGCTGCCCCCTGGTGTGAAACAGCGTGGAGAAGGCACCTCCAGGGAGGGCAGACACCAGGATTTATCCTCCCGTGGGCATATGATGGGTGGGGGACATCCCCCAAGGAATGGGGCCCTGCTGGGAACAGAAACGGATGCTGAGCGACCAAAACCTGGGCTGTACCATCAGCTCCAGCTTACAGATAAGGAAACTGAGGCTTACGGGTTGCTTCTCTTGAGTTTACACAGAGTAAACAGCAGAGCTGGTGTTCAACACACGCCTGCCTGACCTCACAGTCCCCCTTGGCCATCCTGCTCCAGTCCAACTGGTTTTCTCCTCTTCCCCAAACCCTTTGCCTTTGCCATGCCACTCCCACTCCCACTCCAAGGAGATCCCTCCCACCTCTCCCGGCTCACAGGGGTCTGGAGTATGCCCCCTCTTCCAAAAAGCCCTCCATGAGTTGGCTTTATGCAGGTGGCTCTCTGGACCCCTCTCAGCCCTCATTTTCCTCTTCTTACAGAAATGTTCTGCCTCCTAGCCAGGCTACAAGTCTTATTCCCGGAAAACCGGGGCATTTAGACCAAATGGGAGCACCCTCCCAGCATAGGAAAGAACCCCTTTGCCTTAACATCCTCTGATTTAAGCATCAGTGTAGTGTGGTGTAGACAGTGGTCAGAGGTATGGACTGACACCCATTTCATCCTTTTACTCCCTGTGGACCTGGGAGAAGTGACTGAACTTCTCTGAGCCTTAACGTCCTCATCCACGAAACGGGGATGATAATATACGGCTCCTGGGTTAGTGTGAGCATTAAATGAGGTCATACAGACCAAGCATTGGATGAACCACTTTTACTTAGGTTTTGTTATCTTCTCATAAGTAATAACTCTTCACTGTAGAAAATAAGAGAATAGGGATAAGCACAAAGAAGAAATCAAAATCACCTGTAAATTCCACCACCTGGAGAGGCTCACGTTGACGTTTTGGCCTGATGGCTCCAGTTTTGGCCCTGCCATCTGTGCACGTATTCATTTAACACCTCTCGTCTCGGTTTGCTGGGAGAATTAGTCGAGACGATGTGCATTAAGCATTTAACCCAGCACGGGGACCTCCCTTTGCACAACACCCATTCCTGGTGTCACCCTTACCTCTGCACACATAACTCCCAGGTCTGCATCACGAGCCCTCACCTTTCCCTCTTCACCTCCACGCTCTGACCCCACCTCCCTGCTGGTCACCACCACCTGCATTTCCACCCAGAATTTTAAATGTGACACGTCCAAACCTGAAATCATCATCCACTCAAAGGCAGAGCAGGGGCTCCCTGTCTCCATATGATGCATGTCAAGGAAGGAAATGGATGTCTCTCGATATTATCACCAATTTCCCTGTCCTGCTCTCCATCTCTCTTGATATCATCACCAGCTTCTCTGCCCTGATTTGGAACCAAATTTGCGATATCTCTTGGCTCTGTCCTGCCCTTTCATTTCACTCAGGCTCAAAATCTCTCCCCACGCCAATCTCAGTTATCAAAGGGTTTTTTCTGAAGCCTAGCTCTCCAGGGGGTTATGGGTGCCATGAAGTTGACCTTAGGAGAGATGGGGAGCCTGGGAATCAGGCAGATAAACAGGCTAGGTTTTCAAGACATTAACGACCAAGTTGCTAGACAAAAGGAAGACGGGGAACCGGGATTCCTGCGCAGAGAAGACCTGGGTTTTTCCATGGTTGCCTTTTCAGAAGGGACACCTGAGACAAAGGCATCCAAGGCCAGTCAGGGTTGGGTGGGCATGGGGGTCCTTTGTGTAATAAAATGGGAGCAGAGTTTCAAAGTGGTGGCAGGATGGAGCCAGCAACCATCCACCAGGGGTGAGATGGTCTTTGTCCCCTAGGAGTAATTAGCAAGGGTATTGCTCAAAGGACAAGAGTCTGTGCTCCTGACTTGATGGGTGTGTAAGGATAGGAGAGACACACTCTCACCCCATGGTCCCACATGGGAATTCCAGATCCCTGGAGATGGCGAGTGGTGGAAACATCCAAGAGAAGAGAAGAGAAGAGGAGGCTGAGGGAGGCGTGGTGGAGGAGGGGAGAAAAGGACCCATGGGATCTGGAATCGACCAGGCCTGTGAAGTGGCCTTGAGTAGCAGGAAAGTCTCCTGGGGATTCCTCACAGGATGGAGGGGTGTGCTGCCAGGTCCTCTAGCATCCAGACCAGGTGTCAATGTTACAATGTCATGTATGGTGGAAACGTGCTAGGACAGTAGAAGGGAAAGTCTGTCCAACCTGGCTTCTGATGGTAATTGTGCAGCATGGTGACTGGGCAAACGGAATGAGTTGGGGGTTGAGAAGCCAGTGAGCAAAGTGCCTGGAACCCTGGGTCAGAGAGAATGAGCAAAGGGCCTCCCTGAGGCGTGAGCCATGTGTTGTGACCGAGGAGAGGGAAGGGGAGGGTTCCTCAGTTGAGGCTTACTCTGTGCTGATCAGGCAGACTTCCCAGGCCATGCCAGCGATTACTTACTCCTACCCCGAGTGTATGAGTCTGGAAGAGCAAAAGGTAGGCGGGGACAACAAGTGACACACCTGAGTGAGCACATGGGTGTGCACACACACTTACACATGCTCACCCTGGGCCAAGAGGAGGGCCGTGGGGCTCCTGCCCTCAGCCCTCCACCCCTGGACCCTTGTGGAGGGACCACACCTCGGCTTCAGTAGTTACCTCAGTTCTCTACTCAAACATTGTCAGTGGTGCCTCTTCACATACAGAAATACCTCCCGAGTGCCCTTCTCCCTTCTCAGCCAGGTTTCTTTTTTTATTTATTTTTTCATGTTTCTAAAGAGTTATCTACAGTGGCTTCCCCACCCCTCAGCTTCTCTTTGCTTCTCTGCAGTGGGTCTTCCACCCCTATACCCCTGCTGAAGCTTCTCTCCTCGAGGTCTCAATGGCCCCTCAATGTTTCCAAGTTCAAAGGTCAATTTTTAGTCCTTATTTTTCTGGAGCCCCAGTCCCTTCAACAAGAAGCTTATAAACATAATTACTATAGAGTGTGGTAAGGAAATAGTAGAGATACACACAGAGAGCTATGAAAACCCAGAAGAGAGATTCCTCATCCAGCACAGCGAGGTCCTGGAATCCTTCCTGGAGGAGGTGATCTCTATCTGGATGCTTATGAAAGAGTCAGGTTGGGGAGCAGAGGGGTTCCAGGCAGAGAGGACAGCATGAGCATTGGCCTCAGAGAGAAGGAGCACACAGTCCGTGCAGGGAGATGGGAAGCAGCTCCATTGCTGGAACATCAAGCACAGGGCTTCTTTAATGGGCTACTCCCCACACGTGCTGGGCCGGGTGTACAGTGGTGAGCCAAACAAAGCTGGACCCTGCCCTTCCATTCCAGTGGAGGGAGAATTACTGGAGGTACAACCAGCATGGTGGACATGGATGGGTACACAGGGTAAGGAGCAGGGAGCTTCCCAGGTCGCTGGCTGGACAATGTCATCCAATGAGAGGAATATGGAAGATGATGAGTTCTGTTTCCAACATACTGAGCCTGAGGGCCTGAGGATACTCAGTGGAACTGCCCAGTTGAATTCACATGAGTCTGAAGTTTGGGGGAAAGTTCTGGAAGGGAGCTGCAGACTTGGGTGCCATCAGCCTGTAGGTGGGTGGGGTCACTCAGGGATCATGCAGAGTGAGAACATCGCAGCTGAGGATGGGGTCTGGGCCATGTTTGAGGGTCACCATGGAGGAAAGCCAATGGAAGAGGCAGAGACACAGAATGGTTTGGAGGGAAAGATGCCAGCACTGGCTGAAGACAGCCCTAGTGTTACACTCTGGCTCTTCTACTTTTCACACATGTGACCTTGGCCAAGCTCCTTAACCCCACTGGTCCTCAATTCCTTTGTTTCTAAAGTAAGGAAAGTAATGTGCATTCCATAAGGTTGTCTTAAATAAGACAACATGCCTAAAAGCACTTAGTGTCTGTATTAGTCAGGGCTTCCTGCCGTAAGAAGATGTCACAGACTGGGTGGCTTAAACAACAGACATTCATTTTCTCACAGTTCTGGAGGCTAGAGGTCCAAGATCGAGGTGCCAGCAGATTCGGTTCATGGTGAGGACTCTCTTCCTGGCTTGTAGACTGCCACCTTCTCACTGTGTCCTCACATGGACTTTCCTGTGTGCGGAAAGAGAGAGAGAGCAAGCTCTCTTCCTCTGCTTATAAGGACAGGGCCCCACCCTTATGAACCTCATTAAACCTTAATTACCTCCTATCTCCAAATACAGTCCCACTGAGGGTCAGGGCTTCAACATGTGAATTTGGAGGGGGTGCAATTCAGTTAATAAGGGTGTCTGATACAAAGTGGGTACTGAAAAAGTGATAGCTTAAAAAAAAGGAGCATCTGAAAGGGAACAAGGAGAACCAGGAAAATGAGGCAGAAACACGCTGTGGACTGAGTGTGCGGAGCACACTCTGAAATTGGGCATAGGGAGTTGATCGGCGTCTAAGGGAGAGCAGTTTTATGGGACAGTGTGGGGAGAAGACAGGATTTGCAGCTGCCTTCACGAAGGGTGGAGAGCCTCAGAGGAGGAAGCATGGGTGGTAATCAGGGGAGGATCCAGGATTCTGTGTTGGGGAAGTACTGGAGAAGGTTCATTGGCCAAGAGGAAGAACCAGTACAGAAGGGAGGTGGGACAGGGAGGAGAGAGAGGAGCTAGCTGAAGTCACAAGAGTCTGGGAGAGGTGGATGGAGATGAGGTTCCCTCACATTCTGAATCCAACAGAAAGAAGATCAAAGGTGAGTATGGGTCGTAGGAAAGAACTGTAGAGAGGGGAATAGGAAGCCAAGGAAAATGCACTCCTGTGAGTCTGTTTGCTAAATGAATTAGGAGGCAAAGGAGGAGAAGGGTCAGAGGGCACTGGACAGTGATAAAGGTTTGGAGTGGTCTTTTCAGAGAGTGAGAGAACTACTCGACAACCAGGAAAAGAACTGATGGGCAATTCTGGGAGTCCAACTGCAGCTGGAGACTTGACTTTGTCATGGTGCCCACCTGTGATGATGGCAGCCAGTGGGAGCCAGTGGGAGCACGAAGGCAGATGCTGGTGTTGACCTGGGTTTGGAGTTTTGCTGGGAGGGTTTAGTGGAAGGACAGAAATGCAAGGGATCAGATCGAGGGAGCTGGGAGAGAATAATACAGATAAGTAACCATGAGGTCCAGGACAGGTGGAGGGAGAGGTAGAGAATGAGCGTGCCTGGGTGCCTGGGAGAAAATGGAAGGAATAAAGGACCAGAAGTCTCTGTGAGGTTGCATGGTGCCGAGGGAGTGCGGGAATGAGAAAGCTGGGCAGGCAGGCACCAGCAGTGAGATAGTGGGGGGAGGAGGAAGGTACTTCTAGCTGAGGACCACATCCAGAGTGTGGTCGTGGGAAGAGGAGGAGCAGGTCATGGGAGCCAGGGAGGCCAAGAAACTGAGCTTAAGGCTGAGGAAGGGAACCAGAGCAACTGGGAAACTCTGGGTGCAGAGATGAATTTCAGTCAACTAATCTCTTAAATCTCTGTCCAAAGCAACTCACACATCTAAAAGGAAAATGCCACCGAGGATGCTGACTAAGGAGTGACGACTTCATTCTTGCCAGTTCTAATTCCTCAAAATTAATTTCACTCCTTGGCAGCGTTTCCAACTCCAGTGTATGCACTTTTCCTCATAAATTTCCCTCTCTCTCCGTTTCTCCGCTACCTTCTATCCCCTCTCCTCCCTCTCCTTTGCTGCTCTGCCCTCTGACCCCTCACTTCCTACCACAACCCAGGTGTCCCTCCCGCTGTACGACTCCGCCAGGATGAGGCGGCTTCTGTCCAAGGCTGTGGTGATTGCGGCTACCCGCGATGATGAGTACCCCTGGAGGCAGAATGCGCATTATATCCTCCTCATCCTCAGCTTCTTCCTCTTCCTCTGCTTCATCCTGGGGAACTACTGGCTCTTTTCTGTTCACCTGCCTGATTTTATTCCACCTTTCCAGCAGCCTCGGGATTACTGTGACAAAATCCTGTACCTCTTCGCTGTAGGGGTCCATGTGCTCAGCCACATCGTGCTAGTCTTACTCGTCCTGTGCAGTGGTTGTATCTACGTCTGGTTCAGGTGGAGATCTGTTGTTGATGAAGACTGAGAACCACCACCTCCAGCACACACGCACACACACATGCACACAGGTACACACACGGACACATGCATGCACATGCACACAAGTATGCACACACAGACACATGGACATATACCCACACACACACGCACACGCACATTGTTGCAGGAGAAGAGCATGCTGTAAAGGCAATAAAACCTTCCCTGCAGGCATTTAAGAAACCACCAAAATGTGCCAAGTATTCTAGCAGACTAAAACTCTTGACTTTCAGAGGGGGAATTTTGAACTCGTAAGAGTTTTCAAGGGATTTTTTTTTTTTGAGGGGATGTGGTAAGGGAGGCAAAGAATGGGTGACCTTTTCAAATCACAGTGCAATTCCAATGATTGTTACAAGAGCAAGGTTTGTTGTTGTTACTGTTGCTACTGCTATGTTGTCATCCAGGGGCACCTTGAAGTTACAGAAAGAGCATGGACTTTAAATAAGACTTTACTTGCTATGATGGCTTTTGGTATGAAAAGGAGAAAGGTGCTCTTACTTAATGACTCCAGCTGCCTTTTAGGAAAGTTAAGGAGTACTCTTTTCCACTCCCAAATCATCAGATGGGTTTGATCTGACAGGTAAGGGCATCCTAAAGAGGACTATAGAATCTGCCAAGATCAAGGAAGCAGATTCCACATGGCGGCTCTGGGCTGGCCCTCTAGCCTAGTGTCACAGAGAGCAGCCACTCTTTCACAGTGGGCTGTGTGTGGTGCCACTGCAAATTCTTTGCTTGGCCTCGAGTCTGCTTCTTTCCCTGGTTATCTGTGTACATCTCTGTGATTTGCTGATGGCATAAACCAGTTTTGTGTTTTTTTGGCCGGGTTGCACGCGTGTCGTTAATGTAGATGCTTTTTGGTCTCTGAGTTTAAATATTGCACAGTAGTAAATCTACTTAATGCCAGGTTAGGGTTTGGAAGCCTTTTGTCAACCAATTTGTCTGGAGGGCCAGGATGACACCCAACAGCGACCACTAACATCCTCTCTCACTGCTGTTGTGAGAGGAAGTTCCTGGGAGCTGGGGCACCCTGTCAGTGTGTCAGCCCTCGTGGGGGAGCCCCCATGCTTTAGAGTTTTAGGTGAAGACTCTGTCATGTGTGTTTCTAGGGGCAGTGCCCAGGGGGAGCGTGGCACCTGCTTAATTGTGCTTCTATCTCAGCCACATGCACAAACCAACCCAAGCGGTCATCGATGCCGAGTGGCATCTCCCTTTATCAGAAGTGTCAGCTCAAACCGAGAGGCTCACTCCTCTCTGTGGCTTTAAGAGAAAAGGACCAGTGAGTCCCATGGAGAGTTCCTATTGAGTTTGAAGGCACTCTCTGGGCATCTGTCACCTAGAATCACGTTTGGCCCTGGTTTCTTCCCAGGTAACAAGATGGTGCTGGCTGCGTCCTCTGGTGGGCAGAGGGGGGAAAGCCCCTATTCTGCCCTGTCCCTTTGGGCACTTTCTGGTTTCATTTTCACTTGAGCCATGGTAGAAGATCAGAGGGTGTGCAACTTGCAGGTCCTGCCCTCATCTGTGATGTCCAATGCCGTTCTCATTGTGCCCCATGTGGCCCTGTCTGTGCTGGGGGCCCAGGAGAATCTGTAGGCTCAGACGCTGGGGCAGGCAAGGTGTTCCATGGGCGCCCCCTCCTACCCTGCTTTCCCCCGAGATGACCCGTCAGTCACACCCAGTCACTAAGCTAATGTTTGGACACAAATGAACACAGCTGAAAGCCAACAGAACCCATTTCTAAGCTCAGTCCAGGCCACACATTAACTAGCACTTCCTTTAACGTCCCTGACACTAATTCCTGAGCAGGAGACTTGAAAAGAATGTCCAGGCTCCAGCCTGAAAAAGTAAGCCAAGCCCATATAGCTAGGGAAAAACCAGACTCTGTATTCGTGGAGGACAATGGCCTGATCCCCCTCCGCAGAGGCAGGTGCCCCCTGGTGCACAGGGACTGCACCGCGGGCCCAGGCACACTGTAGCCTAGGATGGCAAACAGCTCTGTTCTCTCCTGCTAGCTGCAGTCACAGCTGTAATTGTGTTGGGAATGACTCTGAAGCTGCACTGAGACTCAACAAGAAAGAGCACAGGGATGCAAGAGACATGCCGGCCTGGGGCATGGGAGGGGAGGGGCCAAGACCTGTGCCATGATCGACAACTCCGCCCATACAGTCCCATGCGGTGACTCCGGGGTTCTGGGGACCAAGCAAATGGAGGTTCTCCCACTCACATCTCAGCACTGTCCTCCCCTCACAGTGACACTAAGATGCTTTGCTGGTGGCCTCATGAGGGACTTACACGGAGGAGTCTGGCCACAGAGAGAATATGAGGAGAAGATGCACATCTGCCTCCTCTCCACCTGAGGGAGCACATCACTGACTCTTCCTCATCTATGGGCACCGAAGACCTGAGCCGAAGGACCCTGCCCTCCTCCCACACGAGTGCTTCTGAGTTTTGTTGCTGGGGCCTTGGCAAAGGTGGAAAGAGTTGTGAAAAAATCCTGGGCATAAAAATGGCTGTTAGCAGCTTGTCGATATTGGCTAGTGCTTTGGGTGCATCAGTAGCCGGGTCTCAGATGTTGAGATTCCCAGTTTCTGACAGGCATGAATATCTCTGGAGTGTTGCAGAAATCTGTATCTTGGTGTAGATGATGACTTATCAAATATGCCTGTGAAAGTGGTAAAATATTCCTTTTCCCAGAAATGGCTTGGTGGAAGGATTTATTTCCTTCCTTCCTTCCTCTCTCTATTTATATCTTATTTCACAACAAATTTGGAGGGTCTTTGAATATTATATTCAATACAGTAAAATAAAAGGAAAATACATAGAAATATTTTAGAAATACAGTTCTAAAAATAGAACTATAGGAAAAACTATGATGGTTAGAAAGCAGAGGTTCTTTCATTTTTTCCCCTACACCCACATTAGATTCTCACCCCAGAGGGAGTGAGGAAGAAGTGTCCTCATTCTCATATGTCCCCCCTTCCCAATTACAATGGAGAGTATTGGTCATAGATCCTAAATAATTGCTAAAACCTGGGCTAAATTGTTGGCTTTGAGTTTCCTTGCCACCAAAGCAGTAAAGAAAATATGACGATCAGCTATGAGTTGCACATTTTCCATGGAGTAAAAAATATGCCCCCTCTGGAGAAACATGGGTTAAGTCTGAAAGACCATGTTCATGTGCATCAATTCATAGAGGGGACACTGAGTGATCCAGTGGGTGACATCTTCAGCATGCTAGACAAACACACTAGCAGGTTGTGAATGATAATGTATGAGGGCCTCCTTCAATGGATGGTGAGATGGTTATGATGAGGCATATTTCAGGATACAAGTTCTGAGGCCAAGGCAAATGGTCCACAACTGTAGTTCTCTGAAGTTTGGCTTACGAGAGACGACTTCTAGATTGTCTAGGAAGTGATGGGTTGCATACGATTTAAGTGATTCCCAGTAAGTATTATTTTCCTCATCTGGGCTTTTGATAGAAGATACACATAGGAAGCTCATGGTTATAATCGCTGACAGGGCCCTGGAGAGCAGACATTCTACACTGTTGTTAAGTGGGCTGCACATACTTGGAGACTGGAAGCACCTGGCCAAGACTGACCCAAGGACACGACCACCTCCTGTGTCGTAAGGTAATAGTATTCTGAGGAAATGAACATGGTAACACCTGAACTTTCTGGATGTTATGAAAACTCAAAGAACAAATCCATATAGCTGGGAGGGATCATCAATTGTTCCCATCTGAGAAAAGACTACAGCAAAGATCAACTATACATTGAAGTCATTTAATTTTATTTGCTATGTTGGGCATCATGCTAAAAACCATCTTGTTCCTATTTTTTGCCTGAATCTACAGAGATGGCAGTTGAAGGTGGTAAAAATGGACCATTTCACGGGGGTCAGCCACACCAGTGGTTCTCAAACCTCAGTGACCCATCAGAACCACCCAAGGGTTTGTTCAAAATGGAGAATCACAGCCCCCACTGATTCTGATTCGGCGGGTCGGAGAACCACACGTGTACCTTCAGGCCACACAGGCGGCACAGACTGACTCAAGACTGTCCCATCTGGGTTGTGACCATGAGACAATATGATACTACCTCCAGTATTTCATGTTATTTCTGTCTGTTTTAGCAGGAGAAGAGGCAAAGTGGTCAATAACTTTCATTTTTGTATAACTGAATCGTGCTTCATTTCCTTGTGGGCATTTTTCATTGTTAATGAAATAAACTTGGTACAATTTGTTCCTTCGTGCCTTCCCTGAATAATCCCCCAGGCCTTGGGACACTTCACTACTTCTTTCTTCCAGTGGGATTACCATGGGTTCAGACTTTGTACAAAGAAGCCGACAACCACCAGGGGCCTGTTCTAGGCAAATCTTGCCCCATCAAACTCATAATCCTCAAGTGGGTAGATGAGTTTGTAATGGAGATTCTAGAAAAATGAATTAACAGAAAATCCTTCGTACTGATTCTAGAGGTAATTTCTCTTTTTGTGAGTGTGGAACTAGGAAGAAAACAAATTTCCCTTTCATAGAAATCAAATTTCAGTAGTTCGCTCTTCAGGTCCACCTGGTATCATAGCAGCCAAATTATCTTGGGAGACAGCATTCTGCTATTGCTAGCAGAAGTGAAATAGGAGGTGGGTGTTTTTCAAATACATCTTCTATTGTTTTCTCTAGAACATTTCCTTTGTTGGATCAGTTAGCTTTTATTTTTTTATTTTTTGTGAGGAAGATCAGCCCTGAGCTAACATCTGCCAATCCTCCTCTTTTTGCTGAGGAACACTGGCCCTGGGCTAACATCCGTGCCCATCTCCCTCTACTTTATATGGGACACCGCCACAGCATGGCTTGACAAACGGTGCATTGGTGCACGCCCGGGATCCGAATCAGCGAACCCCAGGCCGCCGCAGCGGAGCGCGCGCACTTAACCGCTTGGGCCACCGGGCCGGCCCATCAGTTAGCTTTTAAAGTTTAAAACTTGCTTACTGCATTGTATGGAGGTAAAACTCCACTTCACAGGCAAAGAAAAGGCAGCTTGTACTTTCTGCTTGTACCATGCCGGGTGTGGTATTAAGGGTTTGCACATATGGCAAGTTCTAATCAGGCTCCTAAAAAGTCTCGTGACTCAAAATGTCCCTCTGTCCTGACTGCCTGCTATTCACCCTGTTGGTGAGGGAGGGTCCCCTGCCCTAAATAGTATAGCCAAACACACCACATCTGACATTGAACAGACGAGATTGACAGCAGTTTATTAGTCACATACACTCACAGCCGGGGGGGAGGCTATGCAGGGCCACATGGAGGTTACACGGGGGATGAGACTGAACAACCAGAGCTGTGAGGGGTCATGCTTTGTAGTAATAAGAGGGTAGGGTGGGGCCGGCCCCGTGGCTTAGCGGTTAAGTGCGCGCACTCCGCTGCTGGCGGCCCGGGTTCGGAACCCTGAGCGCGCACCGACGCGCCGCTTCTACCGCCATGCTGAGGCCGCGTCCCATGTACAGCGACTGGAAGGATGTGCAGCTATGACATACAACTATCTACTGGGGCTTTGGGGGAAAAATAAATAAATAAAATTATAAAAAAAACAAAAAGAGGGTAGGGTGACCTCTGGTTCTTGTGGGACGATGTGATTGGCTTGTTTGAACAATGTCTCCAGCTGGCAGGGAGGTGAGAAGACCCATTAGGTTGAGGACTGAGTGTGGGCAGCCAGTCAGACTAATAGAGGAACTAGCCAGGTGGGCCGCCTTTCCTGCTGGGTAGGGGTCACGTCTTGTGACAGCGAGGGAATTCATGGTTAGGCTTTTGGGCATCTGTGAAGCTCAAAGATGTCAAGGCTGCCCATGAAATTGTAGGCCTTACAATACACCCTCCAAGATCAACCCCTGCCTTTAGTAATTGGCCATATTCCTTGAGGTACTTAGTGCTGGTTTCAAATCTGGCTTTGAATTTTCTCAACAACTCAAGCAGCAAGGGAGATAGAATCAATGATAAGATATACATTGTCCATGAAGTTTCCAAAAAAAAGAATGCCCCCTCCACAGCCATCAATACCCAGGTTCAAACATTCACTGTCTCTTTCTTGAACCGCTCTGCCCCTGGTCGGCAGCTCTGAGCTCCTCCAGCCTTCAATTGATTTTCCCCATGATTGCAAAAATCGTGCCATCTGATTGGATTCTTCCAAACCTATTTTTTTACTCTTTATTTCTTCATTTGCATATTTCAGCCTTTAAAATGTCCTGTAGCCTGTACTTTTCCATAGCCAAAAAAAAAAAAAAGACATTTCACAAATTAGTTTACGGTCTGTGATTTTGCTTCCAAGAAAGCCAGTTTCAGTTCAGTTCCCAGTTCACCGGGGAAAGAGGTGGTAGCCCAGATTCCCCTAGATCCCTTGTGTCAGCCCAGCAGGCCCACCCTGGCGGCCACAGGTGCTGCAGCTAATGGCTCACACCTGCAGCCTGTCCCAGAGGCCCGCCCTCGGTTGAGTTAGAACCAATTCGCCAGGAACACACAACTCTCTTCCCCTCCCCCTCCCCCTCCCCCTCCCCATCCCCCTCTCTGCTAAGGACTGAGTGGGGGAAGAGGGAGGAAAACCCCAACCCCCTGCTTCAGGGCAGGGCAAGCTCTGCTGTCCTTTATGCCCCAGAGCTTCGGAGGCATCAGGCCAGACTTCATCAGAAGCCACATCCTTTGCCCGCCCCTTCCTTTCTCCTGCCCTTCTTCCCCTCCCTGCATTCGGGTTCTCCTGAGATCACTCAGGTGAAGCTCCACCTCTGGCTCAGCCTCCACGAAACCTGACCCAGAACCGGGCTATTTCTCCACAGCTGGAGGCAGGAGATAAATCAGTAGTATATTCCCTTTTATAAGCCCTTTTATTTTCCTAAAATGACTGTTTTAAAACTTTATTTTTATTATAAAAGTGATACATGCTTATGGCTAAAAATTCAAGTAGTGTCAAAGGGTATAAAGTAAAACATAAAAGATTTCAAAGCCTACCTCGACTCGCAGTCCCAGTCTCCAGAAAGGGAACCAGCAGTAATCCTTTCAGAACATGTCTATTTAAGCATAAATATAGGTGCTTTTTCCATAAATTACATCAGATTATTCTGCAACTGTTTTTTTTCTACTTCATATATCATGAACTTTCCATTATCAGTGCAAAGAGGTCTGCTTAAAAAATGACCGATATTCGTAAGTAAGACATTTAAATAGGCACATTTTCTGTAACTGGCATGGTCTGTCATTTCTGCGAATCAAAATGGAAAAACCAGTATTTTGAAATTTTATTTTGCCAAATGAACAACTGAGAGCTCAGTTTGAGAAAACAGTTGTCATTTCCCCCCTCCTGTGCCAAACGAAATGAGCATGACTGAACCAAAGCTCCCTGTGCAATTAGTTGCAGAGCCTTTTGGATTAAGGCCGTGTGACTCACCTGAGGGAAACTCAACTGTCCCCAATAGTGGATTAAAGCTGGTGAGAGGAGAGAAGTTGATTAGGTTCTATTTTATGCCCTTCCACGAAACCACATACCTAAGGAGCAAACTACCCTTTCAATATTGTGTGTGTGTGAGAGCGTGTGTATAATTAAAATATACTAGGCAACGAATACAAGATGGGGGCAGCACCTGGATATCACAGATATGATCAAATGTATTGAAAGATACATAACAAAAAATAATAATAATGTACCACAGCGAGATACCACCTCTCATCCAGTAGGATGGCTATTATCAAAACACCCAGAAAATAACAAGTGGATGTGGAGAATTTGGAACCCTTGTGCACTGTGGTGGAAATGTCAAATGTTGCAGCTGCTATAGAAAACAGTATGGAGATTCCTAAAAAAATTAAAAATATGGACCTGGCCCAGTGACATTGTGGTTAAGTTCACACGTTCCCCTTCGGCAGCCCTGGGTTTGCAGGTTCAGATCCTGGGTGCGGTCCTATGCACCACTCATCAAGCCATGCCACATATAAAACAGAGGGAGATGGGCACAGATGTTAGCCCAGGGCCAATCTTCCTCAGCAAAAAGAGGAGGATTGGCAACAGATGTTAGCTCATGGCTAATCTTCCTCAAAAAAAAAAAAATTAAAAATACAATTGCCATATGATCCAGCAATTCTATTTCTGGTTATACACTCAAAAGAATTGAAAGCAGGGTCTTGAAAAGTTATTTGTACACCAAAATTCACAGCAGCCTTATTCACAATAGGCAAAAGGTGGAAGCAACACAAATGTCCGTCAACAGATGACTGGATAAACCAAATGTGGTCTATACATACTATGGGACTATTATTCAGCCTTAAGAAGGAAGGAAATTCTGACACATGCTACAACATGGACGAACCTTGAAGACATTAGGCTAAGTGAAGTAAATCAGTCACAAAAGAATGAATACTATATGATTCCACTAATAGGAGGTACCTAGAGTAGTCCAATTCAGAGACAGAAAGCAGAATGGCAGTTGCCAGGGGCTGGAGGGAGGGGAGACTGGGAAGTTAATGTTTAATGGGTACAGACTTTCGGTTTTGTAAGATGAAAAGTTCTGGAGATGGATGGTGGTGATGGTTGCACGACAATATGAATGTACTTAATACCACTGACCTGTACACTTAAAAATGGTTAAGATGGTAAATTTTATGTTATGTATACTTTACCACAATTAAAAATAAAATAGCCTATTCCTCAGTCCTTCCAAGCCTCCCCAGAATGATGGAATGGCCCCGTATTAAATAGCCAGCAAGTGCAGGGTCATTTGGTCATTCTATGCGTATGTAAGGGCACGCATGCTCATAGGCTCAAAACCCAATCGCACTCTTAGTTGACTGCAAGTCTTAGTGCCCCACCTTCTGTCTCAGAGTGCCTCTGGCTTGGGGGAGTGAGGAACGCTGGTAGAGGGAACTGTAGGAACTATAAGCCACCCAGTAGAACACAGGAACCAATCAACCAACCAAAAAGGCACACAAGATGGTAGCAGAAGTTTCCAGCCCCACAGAAGTGACTAAAAGAAGAAATTGAAGAGACGTCACCATGAGAAGTGTCCCATCCTTACAGAAAAGGAGTTAAGTGTGTGGAGTCTGGACCCAGATTGCCAGGTTCGAATCCTGGCTCTGCTACTTTTTAGATTCCAGTGTGATCTTGGACATGCCATTGAAATTCTCTGTGCCTCAATCTCCTCGTTTGAAATGAGCTTACAGTGCTTGGCCCATAGCAAGTGGAGTGTAAGTATTCGTTATGTAAGAGAAAAGGTCCTTTATTTCATCCTCACTACTCTGCTGTGAGGACTGGACAGTCACACTGCAGTGTAGAGGGGAAACGGAGGCTCAGAGAGGTGAAGAGACTCCTCTGAAGAGGTGTCAGAGCTGAACGAGCGTCTTCTGACTCTCCATCCCAGTTCTTGCCTCTCTGCGTCCTTGGCCCTCTCCCAGCCTCATTGGTGGCCCTTCTCCCGAGCCAGCAGTGGGAACCAGGGGGTCCCGGGAGCATTGGTGAGGGTGGGCTACAACCACCTCTCCGAGCAACCTCCAGGCTCTCATTCGACTCCACCCCTGAGCCCCACTACTGCTTTGGCTCCCAGGGGAACCTGCTTGCCATGAAACAAGCGCCCTAGAAACAGACTGCATGAGAGTTGAAGACCACCACAAGCCCTGGCTGTGGGAAGGCATTTCCTTAATCACTCTGTTACATGGAAACTGACCTCCCGGGCTTCACGACTGCCCCACACTTGACCCATCTCACCAATACGTCTAGTTCTTGGAAGGTGAACAATGCTAGGGAAAGAAGGCGGACCTTTGCTTGTTTTTTATTTGAATAAGTACTAATTCATGCACATCGCACACAATTCAAAGGCACCAAAGGGTCTTCACTGTAAACAGAGCTCTCTCCCACCCCGGCTCCCCAGTGCCAAAGCTCTTACCGGAGACCCCACTGTGATTGGTTTCCTGGGAAAGGAAGGGAACCCGAAAATCAAATGGATTTGCTCTTTAGGGTGTGAGTTCAGGTGGGCAACAGACAGCCCCTGGGAGAGCCAGTCTGTAAAAGCTGGTGGGCATCTGGTGGGGAGGCCACCGGAAAGGTGTTTCTAAATGGGGTCCACTTTCCCGATGGTGACTGTGTGGGTGTGTTATTGTCTCCACGCCCTCCCTGGGCTGCTTCTCCCCTCCGTTAGTGTGAACCCCAGAAAACAGTCGCCTTGGGTTTTTTTATAAGCCTTTTGTGATTCAGGCTGGGAGCCCCCACCCCCTTCTTGTTACAGAAGAGACCAGTTCCTTAATCCGAGCACAGACAGGATCAGGACCTGTGCATGATCTACACTGGGGAATAACAGGGATCAGCCTCAGAGATCTTCCCCACCCCCTGCCTTATCCTACTTTCCTTTTTGTTCCTTTCCCTTTGCTTTCATTTCTTTTCCCCAACCCCAAGTACACATGAAACATACAATGAACGGTGCCTGGGCTTCCCATGGATTTATGATTTATGGTTATCTTATTATCTAAGTGGTTTTGCCAGGTAAAATATTAAGGCCCCACTGCCATTATAACCTTGTCTTCCATGATCTCATTGGCAGCTGGTGTTGCCATGACAACTAGGCTGGAGAAACGGGTACTGAGCTTCGGTGGAAGATGATGCAAACACTGGTGTGTGTGTGTGTGTGTGTGTGTGTGTGTGTGTGTGTATGTATGCAGACCGCCCATCATGTAGACCTGTTGTGCAGGAAGCGTGGATTTCTTAGTCCACACCTTCTGCTTCTCCTTCCAGTTTGGTCAAAATTAGCTTCAGGGCTCTAAATCAGTTGAAGGAAGCTTTGAAGGATGATTTCTTTGTTTGGCTTTTGAGTGGCAAATTGGAACCGGGGAAATATTAACCAGTTATTTCTTATTAAAATAAGAAATATTTTAGAGGCTTTCTCCCAAGTGAAGCACTACACCCACTTGATGTCACTCTTAAAAGCACCTTGGGCCTAACTTATTTAACATCTTTTATGTAATTCCCTTATTAGGCATAGAAAGATGGAGCTGGAAGGGCCCCAGATGTCATCCAGCCTGACCCTCTTTTCATTTAGATGAGAACTGAAGCCCTGGGAGGCTAAGTGACTTGCCCCCATCCAGTATGGTACAGTGCGTAAGGGTCTGGGCTCTGGAGCCATGGCCTCAAATCCTCGCTCCAGCATGTATTTACTGTGACCTCAGCCAAATGACTTCACCCCTTTACTAAATCTCAGTTTGCTCATCTGTAAAATGGGGATAACAGCAAGAGCAACCTTATGGCTCATGGTAAGGATTAAGTGATATAATCCATGATGCTTGGCACTTATTAAGCCCTAAATCAATTTCATCACTACTACCCCAGTCACACAGTGAATCAGTGTCAGAAGTAGGACTAAAATCCAGCTAAGCTAACTCCCACTTAAACTGGAGCCTTTTCCCATTAATCCCATCCTGTCCTTCGTTTCTTTTTGTGTACAGGTTATTTGTCTTCCAGGGGAGAGTGGATGCTTTTGAGATAGGGGCTGTCGTCTTAAAACCTCCTATGAAGTGTGTATAAAACGCATACACCGGGTACCCAGTGGATACTTGTTGATTTGAGCCTGAAACACGACACACTTCATGCACTCATGGAACATCAAGTGAATGGACGCGGCTTGGCTGTAGCGTAGGAAGAGAAAGGAATGAGAAGAAAACTTGAGGGAAGTGAACATTTTTTATTTTTATTTTTTTGGTGAGGAAGATGGGCCTTGAGCTAACATCTGTCGCCAGTCTTCCTCTTTTTGTAGAGAAAGATTGTCCCTGAGCTAACATCTGTGCCCATCTTTCTCTATTTTGTATGTGAGACGCCGCCATAGGATGGCTTGACAAGCGGTGCATCGGTGCGTTGGTCCGTGCTGGGATTCAAACTTGCAAACCCCAGGCTGCCTAAGCGGAGCGCGCCAACTTAACCACTACATCACCGGGCAGGCCCCTAGAAGTGAACATTTTTTGATCGCCTCATATGAAACCAGACATTTTGCTAAGCTCTTTACAAATGTGCTTAATCATCACAACACCCCCATGAGGTGAGCATATTCATTCCTACCTACAAATAAGACAACGAAGACTGAATGGTTACGCAGCATGCCCAGCTTTGCATGGCAGGTTGAGAGAGCTGTGTTTCCACTCACTCTTTTACTTGAAGGTGCCCCTGATGTCCTCAATAGACTCTAGTTCAAAACAATTTTACACCCCCTCTGTGAGCCAAAAGCCTATTTCCTGAGGTGGTGAGAGGGATTCAGAGCAGACTGACACCTTTTCCATCACTGACACAAAGCAGAGTGTACAAAGCACAGCTGTGTAACTCGGGGGGGTCTAAAATATCCTCCCAGCCAAACTGGACAGGCATTGAAAGTCACACCAGGTTTCGTGGTTTTGCAGAATGCGGCCTGTTTAAACTTCCTTTCATCACTCTGTCAGGAATAAGAGCAACGCAGTGGAACCTCACAGTCCTGTTCAGAGGAGCAAGCTGTTCTGGGGAAATTTATTTCAAAAGTTATTCTGAAGTAAAAACATGCCCCCTGGGGAGGGGGGCAGTGATCCTATAGCCTATATCCTGGGTAATGAGGCCATTAACCAGCTGGTCTCCGCACATCTTATATAAGAGTGGCTCAGTCTGTGGGCGGGTTGGGTAAACCAGTACAGAATTTAACTGAGTGACCCATCCTTAACCCAGAGTGAGGGAGGTCAGAGTGGACAGAGGTGTCCGATTCTTACATAACATGGCCCAAAAGGGATGGATGACTTGTCTGGGATCTGGATTAGCACAGCAACCCTCCTTTTTTTTTTTTACATACACTCTATGTTTATTTGGGCTTGGGGGTGGGGGGAGGCTGATAAAGACTTGGAGGAGATAAAGGGGCCCTCCCTGGCACTGCATAAAGTTGCAGAACTAGTGGCAAAAGTTTGGACTTTGGAGACAGACTTACCTCTCAGGTGGGAGACCCAGCCCTGCCTCTTGTCAGCTGTGTCACTGTGTGCACGTTACCAACCTGACTTATTGCACCTGCGGGTGAGGGGAGATGTACCTCCACTAAGTACTGGGGGCACTGCGTGAAATAAGATATGTAGGAACTTAGAAAATGCTAGTTATTACAATAACCCGTGATAAAACTCATCAGATGGAGAAATCTTTTTAGTATCATTAAGTCTCATCGTTTTATTCCACATGATTTTCTAGGAGGTGCGTTGCGGTGCCATCTTTGCATCGCAGCCATACCCACCAGGCAGGTATTCCCCAAACACGTACTGACGCCGGGTTTCAACCCCAAGGTGACCATGCGGACCACCAGTGCGGCCAGTAGCAGGACCTGCCCTCCCTCATCCCACCCTCTGAGGCTGAGGCTGGAGGGGCCACTCTCCAAAGCTGGGATAGGGGAGCGATCCCCATCGTATGGAGGTCACAGGCCGGCTCGGAGACCCCGCTGCCTTCCCGGTAGAGATGAGTCCCGAGGGGGCCTCGGCTCTTACATAACCCGGATGATGTAACCGCGGGCGGCTCCCGAGGGGCGGGGCCGCGGGACCGCGTGCGGCGCGCGCCCCATGGAGTCCCTCTACCGCAGCGCCGCGGGGTCCGCCAGGGGGCTGCGCGAAGGCACCAAGTGAGGCGACCCGGGCGGCGGAGGGTGCAGCCCTGGGACTGCGGGCCGGGGCCGCTGCGGCCGGGCGGCCCGCCTCGGCGCGGGCGAGCGGGGTTGGCGGGGACGCGCCCGCGATGTCTTCGGTGGACCCAGAAGCGGTGGCTCTCGCTGGCTCCCAGCCAGCAGGCAGATGTCGGGGTGGCCGGAGGGGTCCAGCCCTTCGGTGCTCGCGGACCCGGCGGGCCCCCGAGGGGCGGGGCCGACACCTGAGAGGCGGGGCTCCGGGACTGACGTCAGGCGGCCCGGCCGCCCCAGAGCCTCCTGGGCGTCACCTTGTGCCCTGCAGGGCGTGCGACGGAAACTGCTGTGGTGGGGCTGTTTTCGGCGTCAGACTGGGCTGTACTAAATTGCTAGCTCGGAGTCCGGCTTAGTACTTTCCTGGGTGTGTGTTTTCTCACTAATAAAACGCGGCTTGTGGACTGTGACCTCGGTCCAGTTGGAACTTTCCGAGCGCGGGTTTCAGGACGGGTGTCGGCTGTGCACTCAGTGTGCGCTTGGTGGAGCGGGCTTGATGGCTTCGCCGGCTCCGTGATCACCCTCCCTGTGTCCTAGTCGGCCCTCTAGCTCATTGTGGTTTTAAGGGGTGGCCAATTCCGGGGCATGGAGAGATGGTTTTTATCTTAGAATTAATTGGGCTTATGCAGTGGTTCTCGGCCGTGTGTCAACATCAGAATCGCTGGGGGAGAATTGAAAATACCATTTTTTAGACCCTACCCGTAAAGATTCTGATTCAGCTGGTCTGCACTGGAAGCTAGACCGATATTTTATAACCCCCCCTCCCAGGTGGTTCTCATAGACAGCTCAGGCATCTAAGAGGCGTCCTCTTCTCCCTGCACTAGGGTTGTATCAGTTCCTGAGGCAGCCTGGCACATTTCCATCATAGCAGGACTAGTGGCAGAATGCCAAGGGGAGGCAGCTACTGCTGCTCCCTTCTCTTCAGCCCACATCCTTTTGGGAAAAGTGCAGACCCTTCTCAGGGGCCAGTGCTGCAGAGAATGGTGGGAAGTGTAGCTGTCAGCCCTGGCCCACTGAATTGAGGCGAATGCAGTGGCAGCCTCTTTCTTTCAAAGGGGTGTACTCTGGCAGTGGCCACTGTTTTCTGGGTCTTTCCATGTTACACAGAACGCAGCGTGAAGAGCTTGAGTCAGCTTCCCATCCACCCAGGGAGAGCAGGCTTCTAAAAGTTTCTCCCCAGACTCTTTCCAGGAGCAGGGTGAGGATGCAAACTTAGGTGGGTCTCCCTGCCATTGTACATAGTGATTTGGACGGAAAGACAACACCTTATTTTGATTCCAATGGGAGAGTCTGTAGCTGGGTTTCCAAGGTTCTTTCTTGTCACACCAGGATTTTTATAAAGCTTCCCTATACGAACCCCTAGGCAGCAGGATCTATTCACTGTTTCCCCAACTTGCCTGAACCTAAGAATTACCAAGGGCAGTTTAAAAATGACAGACTCCTAAGCCCCTAGCAGATGTGTGTGGGACCTAAGAATTCCATATTGAGTAAGATGGGGGAAACAGATGCCGGGGAGCTTGCCGCCCTCTGATTCCTATTGTCAGGGGTTCAGGAAACACTAAGTACAGTGGTTGCTCAGCATGAATCAGAGTCACTTGGAGAGCGTGTGAAACCAGATTGCTGGGTCCCACCCTGAACTGTTGACAAAGCAGTTCTAACAGGTTCCCAAGTGATGCTGATGCTGCTTATCTGGGGAGCACCGTTGAGTATCACTGCTGTAGTAGAAGGTGCCCTCAGCTGGGTGTTGACAGACTGGAAAACCTGCTTTGGCTTTATCACCTACCATCTTGTGACCTTAGGTAGGTCGTTTATCTCTTTCTGCATTGAAAAATAGGGACGGATCTCCAGAGTTTGTGAAGATAAAATGCTTCCCAAAAAAGAGGGCAGGGAGACACAAAAAAGCCAAGTGTTATGATTAACAACAGATTGGACCGGGATGGAATCCTTGTGTTGAAGACAAAGGGCCAAGGCAAAGGACAGAAGAGAAGGAAGAGAGGTCCTGCAGGCCAGCCTGGCACCGCCCACTTGGCAAAGCTCACAGCCTGGAGTTGAAGAGGTTTAATCCACAGGAGCCGCCCTCAGCAAACCTTAGTCTCTAATAGGATCAGTGTGGTGGCCCAGAGGCTAAGGTCTCCTCTAGCTGGGTGTGGCAGAGAAAAGCCTCTCAGCTTCCTGCCTCTGGAGGAGAGGGAGCTTTGGGGCCAGTTTCCGGCATGTTTTCTTCTGGTTCTGTTGTGGTCTGGGAAGCTCTCGCTCACTCCCCACCAGCGCCTTCTCCTGGCTAGGCCCCCATTCATTGATTCTCAGGCCCCTGGATCTTTCTGAGGAAACTCATGCCTCTGCAAGAAAATCCATTCACAGTGATCCTGGGACCCCCCCTCCCCCCACTTGTAGGGGAAAACAAATCTTCCAGCTTCATCTTTGGCTATAGTTTAAAATACTCTCAAAGTCCCTAATGATTTGAAGGGCTGGGGGCCAAATGAGGAACTCAGTTTTGAACATGGAAGGTATTAATATCATTGTTAGTAATAATAATAGCAATTACTATTTATTGATCTCTTAATTTATTCCAAGAGCGGTGATAAATGCCTTACATAAGTGATCTTATTTAGGCTGCCCAAGAGGTACCTCTTATTATCCCCTTTCTGCAGATGAGGAGACAGGAGCTCAGGAAGGTTAAGCCAACACGTGCGATCGCACAGCTATTAAAAGGCAGAGCTGTGATTTAAACGCAGATTGTTCCATCCGAAGCGCTTGTTATTGATATTATTTTTAGTTTCAAGTCAGCCTTTCAGGAAGACTTTAGAGTAATCAGAAGCCTTGCTTGCCCCACTAACTGGGCCACTACCAGCAGAAGCAACGGGAAGGGCGTTCTCTGAGCTGCCCTGGACATTCAGGCGAGTTATAGACAGGAAAAGAAACATTGCAATGACTGCCCCTGTGACAATGACTTCCAGACCAAACCCAAGCTCATAAACATTCTTTGGCATCTTCACCAGAGTCCAGGACGTGTAATTGGCAGTTGTGCCTTACCAGGGCGCAGGGCAGGAGACCAGCTGTTGGCAGTCTGTGTGTAAACAGGGCATGTGGGAGGGCGCTGGGTTTCTCGTAGAACTTGCAGGGGAGAGAGTCCCATTCTATATTGCAGGGGAGAAATCACCTGGCTCTTTGGTGAGAGATGCAAGCTCTGAGACCCAGCCTGCTGCTGTGTGGGGAAAGCTCTGCCTTTGGGAGCCCCCTCCTGCCAGTCCCTTTCCATTCTGCCTCCATTGCCCTCAGCTAATTTCATAACCAGGAAATACTAGGAAAGTAAAGGAAGAAGAGGTATCTCAGAAGGCAGAGAGAAACAGTTAAGGAACTCAGGGTTGCATCTATACGGTATGATGCTTTTGTGCAAATTAGAAAAAGCACCTCCTCCTCAATATGCTTTGCTGTCATCTGCCAGAAAGTTGTCCTAATGTAGATACAAGTATCCCATCACGGTGATCTGAATGGTGCCCCCTAGAGTTGTGCGGCACCCTCTAGCCCTGAAGGAGACTTTGGTATTGAGCAGAGCTCAAATACCCTACCCTCCTCCTCCTTCATTCCCTACTTGCAAATCTCCTCTGCTTCGCCACGCCACCGTGGTACTTCTGTGGTGAGGTAGGGCTGCCTGTCCTGCCGTGCAATAAGCATGTGCTAATGGTCTCCTAAGCTCTGCTCCCCCACCCCCAAAATGGGAAAAAGGCAAAACAATCCATCTATCAAAGGATTGGGGGTGGGGCACTTCCCAGTATCACAGGCAGCAAAGAAAGGTAGTTTGGATGCCAAATTGTTGGAATCTCCAAATATTTTCAAAAGTTCAGGAAGCTAATGGTACAGGAAGTGTAGCCCCTGAGAAGATGGTATTGTTCGTGAGACCAGGGAGGAAACAGGGAGGCCAAGGAAGGAAGGAGCTGTGTGATGTGCTGGGAGAGAGCAATAATGCCCACCCCAGAATTAGGCTTTCTCCTTCTAGTAGTTTGTATTCCTGGCTCCTTCCAGCCATTCTTTCTGTGGGTCTGCTGCTTCCAGGAGTGGCTATGAGTCTGCACCTGAGGACTCTGTCCCTGAGGACTTGGAGGTCCAAGTTCCTAGAAGAGCCTTCTTGGTCACCAGAGGGAACAGCTGCTTTGGAAAAGCAACTGCCATTGAAATAGCCAAGCAAGGTGAGCAGCCTGCACCTCACAGCCAGCTTGCGGCCAGTCCACACTGGGGAGAATGCCCTATGTCACAGGCAGGTCAGGAAGGGCCTGGCCAGCATGGCCAGGAGTCCTGGCCAGTGATCCCGTGGTGATCGGCACAGCTGCCAGTTTTCTAAGCTGTGCATTGAGCTTTAAGCTGGAGCGGACAGAGCGAGTGACTGGAGGCGACTTTCCTCAACACTTAATTAGTTCACAGGAGAGCTTGGGTGCTGTCCACACATCACACTGTTTTCTGATTAAGAGCAGTGAGGGGTTCCAGCCAACCCTGGGCATCAGAATCACCAGTGGAACTTAAAAAATGTGGATACTTGTCCCTAGCCCATGTCTCATCGGTGAGAATGGGGGTTGGGGGGAGATGGGCAGGGAGGAGATTGGGAGTCCCCTGCAATTTGGCTGTGGATCCTAGTTAAGAACCAGTGCCCCTAGAATAACTGGAGAGGGGAGTGCATTGAACTTCCTCCCTCCTTCCGGTGTCCTGGTGTCCGGCCTGTGGAGTTAGAGCAGCTGAGGACGGCCTCCTATTTCTCTTCCCTAACCTTGATTCTGGGAAGAGCTGCTCTGGGTGCTCCATAAATTAATTAATCAGCCAAAGTCTTCCTCTGGGTAAATGCCAGATTTTTCTGCAAGAACTCAGCTGCCCTGGGTCACCAAATGGCACCATGGTGACTAGAAAAGTCTGCCGTGTCTCTCCAGAGCCTCTTCTCCAGGAAAAATTGATGTTCCAGTAGAAGTTGGCAACATAGGTTGGGAATTTATCACTTTTCAAGGTGCTCAAGATGTTTTATTTTTTTCTCCAAAATTAAGTTAGGCATTTTCCAGGGGAATATTATACCGTTTGGAGCTGTATTTAATTATCTGCCAAGTCAGGGCAAGGATTAACTGCATCTTAGCGACTGGGAGGTGCTGTGGGGAGGAGGAGGTAGGAGAGGGGCTGGTTACGTGGTTAGGCTGTATATTCCCTGCAACAGACCACCTTTGATGAAGCGGGCTCTTTTAAGTGAAGAAAGCAGGCACCACAATGATTATTTCGTAACTGCCGCAGCCAAGGCATTCCTCTTAAATAAACCTTGATTGATGATGGTATGGCCTTTGCTGAAATAATCTGAGTGCCGTTTGTGAATTCAACCATCCAATAAATATTTATTGAGTCCCTACTACCTGTTAGACCAGTGGTTCTCAACTTGGATTGTGCATTAGACTCACCTGGGGAGCTCTGAAAACAAACCCAGGCCTGGGCCCATCGTCTGGAGCTTTACGAACTCCCCAGGTGAGTCTCAAGTGCAGCCAGGTTGAGACCTCTGTGTCAGGTACCAGGGGCGATGCTAGGGGTGCAGGTGTGACCAGGACCGACACTTCTTATCCTTCATGTGTTCAGACCCTTAAAAAAGTCAGGACATTATCCCAGAGGCACTGTCAGTCAGCCCAGACAGGCAGGAGAGCAGGTCCCAGGATCACCCTCACTGTCACACTTGCTGCTCTAACTGTGGGGAGCGTCCATCTAGATTTCCAGAATAGTCTCATTTCAGGTATTATGTCTGTGAGCCCATATGTCTTAATTCTTCATTTGGAAAAGCTGGTCTCCATAGCTGTAGTTATCAGTATAACTCAAGGATGGTGTTGATGATTTCCACCAGGTGGCACAGTTCACCTGATTTGTTGAGATCAAGACAGGCGGAAGATGCCAAAGGTGAGATGGTCAGGGAGAGCAGTGACCAGGTGAGCTGCTCTCTGCCCCACCTGCTGGGGTTTCTTGCCTCCAGGGTCAGCTGCAAGGGGGCTGGGCTCCTGCCCCTGCTCCCTGGGTTGGCGATGGCCTGTTTTTGTGCTTCTGGAGGCAGCCTCAACCAACAGAGAGCTGGAGCTGGTGCTTTTCCTTTTTTTGTATTTTCACTTTTGTTTTTTTTTGCTGAGGAATATTTGCCCTGAGCTAACATCTGTTGCCAATCCTCCTCTTTTTGCTCGAGGGAGATTCACCATGAGCTAATATCTGTGCCAATCTTCCTCTATTTTCTATGTGGGTCGCTGCTGCAGCATGGCCACCAACGAGTGGTGTCAGTCCGTACCTGGGAACCAAACCCGGGCCGCTGAAGCAGAGTGCATGCGCTGAGCTTAACCAGTAGGCCGTGGGGCTGGCCCCTGGAGCTGGTGCTTTTCAATCCTGGGTTTGACCTAGGGTAATGGGGGCACTGAGATTTGACCCCCTGCCCTGGGCTGCCCGTGAAGCCAGCAGGCAGGGGCCAATCCCTGCTGTGGAGAGTTATATGGGACAATGGCACTGCAGGCTTTCCACCCCAGAAGGAGCGCACGTCAGTGAGACATATCAAGGGTGATTCAGGTGCCCCGAGCCAGGCCGTGGACTGACCCAGTGGCCTTCCAATAAAGACGGACAACAAGCAACATTTGGGTCGTGATGAGAGCCACATTCCAACAAGACCTTTCAGAGCTAGCTCACATTTTGTGGTCTTTCTCTGCTAAGAGAGTTGGAACCAGGACCGGCTGCATAATTTGTGGGGCCCAGTGCAAAGTGAAAAGGTGGGGCCCTTGTGTAAAAATAGAGAATTTCAAGACGGTGAAGGCAGAGCATTAAGGCTAGCGTGGGGCCCTTCTGAGTGTGGGGCCTGTGCAGCTGCACAGGTTGTGCCCCACGGAGCTGGCCCTGGATGGAAAGTGTCAAGTGGAGAGAAGGGGCGCCTCATTCTCACTAATGAATGTCCTCCTTCCATTCCCACGGGAGTTTCCTCCTCTCGCCTGTGAACCTGCTGCTCCAGAAGCCCCACTCCCGCTGCTGTTCCACTGAGGGGCCTGTGGGAGGGGCCTGGGGAGGGACAGAGGGTGCCTCCACACCCTCAGGCTTGGACCATGGCCAAAGAAAAAAATGCCCCAACCTAGAAGGCAATGTTTTGTGTCTGCTCATGAAGGTTATTAATTTTTTTAAATAGCATTTTCAAAGCAAGTGGCTGTTCTTTCCCTTCTCACCAGACCTCATGGCCTCACACCCTCAGATGCCTTACAGGGGCCTGGTGCTGGCACGACGTGAGGGTCTATGCATGTCTGCAAGTGCCTGTGGTCCGGGGCTGCGGGTCCTGAGACTGAAGGCTGGCTGTCGCCTGCTGACAACTTTGGGCTGTGCTGCTGCAGGATGCAGCAGGAATACTAATCCCAGGCCACCAGCAGAGGAGGGCTTGCCTGGATTCCAGCCCGCTGTAGTTTGGGCTGTATTTTTTACGAAGCAGATTTATATGGAAGAGGATGACAGTATGGTTCTGCTTGTAATATTGAGCCATCCTTCTATCCAACTCCACCGTCTTTGGGAGGGAAATAGAGCTGAAAGGGGGAGCAAACATGTTTCCTGGGATGGGGAGAGAAGGAGCCCTTCACCTACTGCCCACCCACCCCCCCCCCACACACACGCAAGATAGGATTTGAACAAACACATGGGAGATTTCCTTGTCTTTTGTGTTTATAAGTGGCCTCTAGCACTGAGATCACTGAGGGCCCAGGGCTGAGAACCCTTGTCCGCTTAACCCTGTGGATGTGTTTTCCCTGACTTGGTGTATCCTCCAAGCTCTGCCAGGGATGCGCTGCTCCTCCCTGTTTGTGAAGAGGCTCTACCTCACAGCTTCATCTGGCCTACCGTTCGTAGGCAGCCCCACATGCAGACAGCGTGGGATGTGGGAAGGAGGCGGGCTCTGATTTGGGTCCTGGTTCTGCACCCACCAGCCTTGTGAGCCTGGGCAATGTTCTTAGTTTCCCTGAACCTCAGTTTCCTCATCTGAAAAAGAGGGGTGATATTACTTTATTCACTTCTGAACATATATTTGAGTGTGAACCATATGGCAGGCAGTGTGCTAGGAGCTGGAGAGACACATGCAGCCCCTTGCAGTCTTGTGGGGGATTCAGGTGATTAACAGGCACTTTCAGTGAAGGATTTGGGCCCGCCCTGGGCCTGCCTGTTCAGCTCCGTATCACACTGGGGGTGAGTAGGGGAGTGGATGGCGTGGACCCCCCAGCTCCCATGTCAGCCAGCGTCTGGCTGGATTTGGCCAATGCGGGGTATTAAAGGAAGATGGGTAGGTGGGAGGAAGGGGGAAACAGGCTATTTGGCTTCCCTGGCAATGGTCAGGGAACTTCCTCTGTGGTTCTTCCTTCTTGTGGCCACCCTGGCTCCGGGCTCAGGTCACGCCACCTCTTCCGTTGTTCCTCCAGCCTAGGGCTGGTAGGAGCTTTCTGCTGTTACTGATCTGTGGGTTACGTCTCCAGTCCCAGTGGAGTTCTCATCTTGTTTCATCCCCTGGGAAATCAGTCCCTGCATTCAATTCCCTCTGGTGAAAGAGGTTTCTGTTAGACACTGTCTTAACCTGGTAAGAGCTATGATATGGGAAGATCAAGGTACTGTAGAACATATAGCTCTCAATCAGTAGGAGAAACTGTTATTATTATTGGTGTTATCAATATTGTTTATACTAATATTGTTACCAATCTCAACCTTACGTTCTCTGCTTCCAGTTCCCTAGTTCTCTTTAATCAGTGCTTAGGCCCTGCCTCAGTGGGAGTTGGAAGCCGGCAAGCTCCCAGAAGCAGAAGAGGTGTGTGGTAGAGCAGTGAGGGCACCAGAGGGGCTGGTCCTGGCTGCCTGGTTGGGTGGACATCTGAGAGCAGTGGTCCCTTGGGCAGGAGGGCCTGGGCGGGGTGTGCAGCAGGCAAGCGAGTCAGGTGAGCGTGGGCAAGGTGGGCCCTGGGAAGGCTCAAGGTCACACGGGAATCAGCTTTTCATACACACCGGCTTGGTAAGATCAGGTGTGTGGACTGTCCTGCCAAGGTGCACTGTCTGGAGAGGGTGTGCGCAGCCTCAAGCTTGGAAGGAATGCTTGTTGTCATAGAGCAAACTCCCTGCTCCCCAGCCCACTGTCTCTGGTGCGATGTTCCCAGTGGACCTGAGGGAGAAAGTCAGAGTGGACCGTCCTTAAGCTTCTTGTTGCAGTTCACTACCACCTCACTGCCTGGATAGGAGGTCACCAGACTTGTTTGGCAGTTTTCTCCTTGGGCAACATTTAAAAAACAAAAATAACCTTTTAAATTTTAGAGTAGTTTTACATGCACAGAAAAGTGAAAATAGTACAGAGTTCCCATTTACCCCATACCCAATTTTCCCTTTGTTAACATCTTATATCAGCATAATTCATTTGTTACAACTAATGAACCAACATTGATACATTATTATTAATTAAAGTCCATTTAGATTTTCTTAGTTTTTACCTAATGCCCTTTTTCTGTTCCCAAATCCCATCCAGGATCCCACATTACATTTAGTTGTCGTGTCTCCTTAGCCTCCTCTTGGCTATGACAGTTTCTCAGACGTTCCTAGTTTTTGATGACCTTGACAGCTTTGAGGAGTACTGCTCAGGTGGTTTGTATACTGTCCCTCAATTGGGCTTTGTCTGATGTTTTTCTCTTCCGTTAGACTGGAGTTATGGGTTTCGAGGAGAAATATCACAGAGGTACAGGCAATATTTAACTCCTGCCACACTCCCGCTGTGGCTGGAAGGTACTGTAAATGTGCCTTATGTCTTGTGGGGATTCACCCGATCAGCATCAAAACACCAAAATGAAAAACAGGAGTTTCTACTCTCCTCCAGCTCTCCTGGGCCAGTGTGGAATTCCAACTTGTTGAGAATTATTAGTTTAGCTTCCCTGGTACTCAACATGAATATTAACTACCACCTTGTTCCTACATGGTGATTTCAACTTCTGAGGGCACATTCATGTACTGTTTCCTATTTGCTCATCAGACTCACCCTCTGACATTGGTAGAGGGGTTCCCATGATGTCACCTCATGACTCCTGGGCCACACAGCAGCTAGATGGTGTCTCATCCACAGAAAGGATCCCCAGTGAGTTTTTTTCAATTTCAGTAACCACACTTGTACCCCAGGATTTAAAGAGTGAGTACGTTGGGGCCCAGTGGCCAGCCCTGTAGATCAGCAGATCGGAGATTTTACATACACATACCTGTTCCTTCTGCTGGTCACAGCTGACTGCTGGCTTCTCCTTCTGGGTGCTTTCTTGCTTCCTATTTTCTCCCGGAGGGAGAGAGATGATCTTCTTCACCTTTTCACAATGCTTCATTTCACCAGGCTCCGTGGTTGATTTGTCTGGGATGGTGATTCTCTCTTCCCTGCTGCTACCTCCTTTGAATTCTGAAACACCTTGGGTGCTTCCAGAAAGCTCAAGGAGGTTGTGGAATGTTCAACGTAGAATTGATTCTAGTTCACTTGAATTTTGTTGTTTTTGAACCTGGATTTTGTATGAGTGTACGCAGCACTGTGTGGTAGGAGGGAGTTTTAGGGTGGTGGGGGAAGGCCTCAGAATGGAAGGATTAGGTGTCTAGACTCAGTTTGCAGTCATTGGTAGAGGCTCATGGCCGACCCAGGCGTGAGTCAGCAGCCTTGTGTCCACTCTGGCTGGGCGAGGGCCTTCAGAGACTTTTAGAAAGAGCATAGTCCTGTACAGACAATGTTTTTCCTATCCCTTGAGGGTGGAGGACTATTCAGTTGTGCCAGACTTAACCTGAATATGATATTCAAGCTGACTGCAGACCTTCTGAGTCATGAAAATGTGGGGTTGCTTCTGTTTTCTCATTCTCTGAGCCTTTGTCTCAGGGTGAGAAAACAATATGTTTTAAGATCAGTAGAAAGAAATTCTGACTACAACCTTGGATTCTCTGGCTCAATTAATGGGGAAACCGAGGCAGGGCACTGAACCCTTCCTTATCAAAGGAACTGTGGCTGTTGCTCAGAATCTGGCCCGTAGATTCAGTGCTGAGGTTTCTGCAGCAGCAGAAATCTCTGCTTTAGCTTGGTGATAAGCCATAGCCGCCTGCTGGAGCTCAGGGGAATATCCTCGTGTTCACTGGAGACACAGGATACAAGTCTGATTCATGTGCTGGGTGCAGAGATACATTGTGTCATTTACGTGTATGCCTGCGTGAACCACCATCAAGGAAAGCCGGGGCATTCAATATGGCTCATCCATCAAGCAGTTCTGAGTCTACTGAGGGAGGGACCTGCTTCCAGAGATAACCATATCACAAGGCAGAAATTGATAAGCATCATAAGCAAGGACTGAGTCACAGAGGGAGTTGTCATCTTATAGTTATAATGTGCCTTAGGTATTGTCTTAAGAGCAAGATATTGACAAAAACTCCTAAAGGACTGGCAGCAGGAAACTATGACACATCCATACAAAAGTCTGTTATGTAGCCATTAACATGAATAAGGTAGATTTATATATAACAAAAACATCTCCAATACATATTGTTAAGTGAAAAAGAAAGATATAGGGCCGGCCCCGTGGCTTAGCGGTTAAGTGCGCGCGCTCCGCTACTGGCGGCCCGGGTTCGGATCCCGGGCGTGCACCCACGCACCACTTCTCCGGCCATGCTGTGGCCACATCCCACATACAGCAACTAGAAGGATGTGCAGCTATGACATACAACCATCTACTGGGGCTTTGGGAAAAAAAAAAAAGGAGGATGATTGGCAATAGATGTTAGCTCAGAGCCAGTCTTCCTCAGCAAAAAGAGGAGGATTAGCAGGGATGTTAGCTCAGGGCTGATCTTCCTCACAAAAAAAAATAAAAAAAAAAAAATAAATTAAAAAAAAAAGAAAGATATAGAACAATGTATAGTCTGATCCTATTTATATGGAAAGGGACACACATACATACACACACTTGTTTTATAAATATAACTCTTTAAATGTATAATATGTAATGCCTAAAATATATGTGTATAAATATTGTATGTGCTTAAAATATTTCTGGATGGTTCACAAGAAACTGTGAACAATGGTATAGTTCTGAGGAGTGAGACAGTTACTTTGATTTTGTGTCATTCCGAACTATTTGATTTTTAAAACCATGGATGTGTATTTTTTTAATTAAAAAAATACTAGCTTATATCTTTTTTAAAAAAGCTTTACCACTTTTTTTGTTTTCTGGTTTAGAACATCTTTCTCCACGTTGTGGACTTGTCTGATCCCAAGAAAATCTGGAAATTTGTTGAAAATTTCAAGCAGGAACATAAACTCAGTATTCTGGTTAGTTTTATAAACATAAGTAGAGGATAAATCTCATGTGTGTATATTTCTCGGCTATGTGGATATGGACTGATATGTATGTTTGTGGACCTTTATGGCAACGTCTTAGTGAGAATCTTTCATCGTGAGGCCTGTTCATGTAATCAGGTTTACTCATTGGATTCAATCTAACCAGCATGTTCGTTAGGTTTGTGGGGAAAAGAAAGGACCATCCGCTGGGGAGCACTGTGGGAGGATGAGGATGTTCCATTTTTCATAAAATGATGATTTGTATATCTGTATTCCTGAGCTCTGTAGATGTTGGCAGTGGTGTGTTAAAATTAGAGGCTCAGGGAAAAATAAAAATAAGAATCTTCGTCCAACAGAATGCCTGCAGCCGACAAGCAAATCTTTTAGTAACACAGTCAGAACTCCACAGAGAGCCAGGAGGACTCAGACAGGATGGTGCCCGTCTGCTCCTCCCAAATGTCCCACTTTGAGCTGGGCTGCTTTTCTATCCAAATAGTTTCTAACATGTTCCAAATTGTCCGTTTGGCCAAGGTCTGGTCTTGCCCTGTCCAATATGGCTATGGAGCATTTGCAATGTAGCTAGTCCAAATTGAGATGTGCTGTAAGCGTAAAAATCAGCCAATTTTGAAGACTTAGTGTGAAAGAAAAGTAAACAATCTCATTAATATTTTTATATTGATTACATGTTGAAATGATACCATTTTGGATGTATTGAGTTAAATAAAATGTTATTAAAATTAATTTTACCTGTTTCTTTTTACCTTTTTAACGTGGCTACTTTCGAGAAAACAAAATTTCATATTTCCCTTGGAGCGCTGGACTAGACAAATTCCCATTCACTTGGTTGTGAATTAGGTTGCCCTGCTAAGCCCTTGTAATTGGAGATCTCTGCATAGTTCTATAGCTGAGCCTTCTGCACAAGTGACATTTTCCTGGAAGGGTTTTGGAGTGAAGGGACAGTTGAGCAAAACTGTCATCACTTGAATGCGTGGCTGGTGGTGGCGGTGGAGGTGTGGGGTTTGGAAACAGGTCCTTTGGCCCTATTTTCCTTTATTTTGAAGTGGGAACTATAATTTCTAGATCAATAATGCACGGTCAATTAAAGAAAGCTCACAGAAGATGGACTTGGAAAAAACTTGGCTACCAAGACTCTGGGTAAGTATAAGCAGTTTTCTTATTTGTTTTTGGCATAATCAACATGGACATAGATGACACAATAGAAGGATCAGAAAAACAGTGATCCACCTTTTGGGTTCTTGGTCCTTGGCATGATTGTGTTTGCTTTAAGTTTATCCTTCACTGCATTAATTTTTCTTCATAAAACACTCTCTCTTTTCATGTTTTTTATAATGTGTATTAGTGCCAGAAATACTTCGTATTGTTAAAGCGTTTGTTTCTAGGAGGCTCCAGGCTCATTATAGACATTATTTTGGAGAGGAGATCAAGTTCATTTCAGGTGGAGAGTGCAAATATAAAGACTGCAGCCAAGGGAACTTCCAGCTGGGCTGAGGCAGGCACAACCACAAGACAAGGAGATGGACCAACAAGGGCATTCAGCTAGAACACAGGACACCTGGGTTCTGGCTCCTGCTCTGTACTAACAGGCTGACTCATTTTATGCCAGGCCAGTGGTTCTCAAAGTAATGTTCCTGGACCAGCAGCATCAGCATCACCAGGGAACTTGGTAGAAATGCACGTTCTGGGGCCCCACCCTCAGATCTACTGAATCCAAAACTCGGGGATGGGGCCGAGAAATCTGTGTTTTAACAAGCCCTCCGGATGATTCTGATGCACACTCAAGTTTGAGAACCAATCTACCAGGCTTTTCACCTCTTTGGATCTTCTCCTTGAACCAAGGGGTCTGGAGGAGATGATTTCAGTGCCTTTCAGCTTGGAGATGCAATGAATCTAAGATTCTCCCCATATAGAAGTATCTATACCACTTCCTCATAGTAAGTTTTAATGGGGCATTTTAATTAAATATTGTCCTGAGTCACAAGATGGATGGCAGGGGTTCATGTGGTTGTTGGGGTCATTAAGGGTGTCCGTTAAATAGCAACCTTCTTCCCACCCAAGAACTGAACAAATTGAAGAGTAAGATAAGGGAATAATAGATGAAAGCCAAAATATCACTGCTCTCACTGATAAGGCTAGTTGAAGGGCATGGCACAGTGTGAGCCAAATGGGTTCCTTAATATCAAACCCAAGAAGTAGAGAGACTCAGTTTTTTGGCTGGCCTAGGACAGACACCACCACTTCCTCCCCAGGAAGAGGAGAAAGCAGGGAGCAGAGCTGAGCATGCCTCATTTATTGCTCCCAAATTGACTAAACTTGTTATGTAAGTGCTCCACCTCCCGAGATGGAGGGAGGAAGGGGCTGAGGGAGGACAGAATCACACTTGTTGCTCTCTCTCCATGAGGAAGGAAACAGCAGGAGTGCTGTTTCCCTTTCTCCCTTTCTCCCCAGTGGTGAGGTTGCATTTTTTTTAAAAAAACAAATACCTGGAAGCTTGCTATGAAATGGTGCAGATTTAGCTCAAAGTATTTCCATCTTTGACTTTGTTCCAGTGTGGTATCATTGCCAAAAGTCCCAAAAGTACGCAAATATGGGGGCAAGCTGGGGTTCGCCTCATAACCTTATTGGATGGCAAAGACTCCTAGAGGGGCTGCTCAGCAGGACTGGCTTCATGATGTGTGGGGCCCAGTGCCAAACAGAAATGTGGGGCCCCTGTATTAAAAAATTATTAAGAATTTCAATACAGTGACAGCAGAACATTAAACCAAATGCAGGGCCCTTTGAGGGGCGGGGCCTGTGGGACTGTGCAGAATGAAGCCAGCTCTGCTGCTTTGCCACCCACCCGTCCACCATCCCACAAAATTCTTCTGGGGGTTTACTGTGTGCTGGGCACTAGTGAGTGTTGTACATGTATACGTCATTTAACCCTCATGACGCTATGATGGAGGTATTCCTACCTATACATTATAGATGAGAAAACTAGGACTGGGAGAGCTTGTATAACCTGCCTAAGGTCAAGTGGACGGGCCAGAATTTGAACCCAAGTTTGCCTGCCTCCACAGCCCAAGCTCTTAACTGGGACACAATTCTGCCATTTCTTCCTCAAACTCATTGTATTATCATGAAATAAGTGCTAAGGGAGTGCTGGGAGGGAAGTGACCAGCCGTGCCAGGGGGAGGACAGGCCGGGGCTGAGGGTGCTTCTTAGAGGGCCATCTGGGAATCACTGCATTGATTGAGAATGTGGACAGATATAATAGACTCTGAGGGGACTGCTTTTTTGATCATACGGCTGGTTATGTTGTACTTTTGTATGGATCTGGTCTGCTTCTCAGGACCTTGATATCTCTTCATTTTCATTTCCTATTTGTGTTAGAAACATTTTATTGATCTTCCCAACTTCTCTGAGAAGCATAATAACTCTCATGCTCTGATATTTATTCATCCTCTCTAGAGTGGGAGACATAGCACAATATACAAAGACGCACGTCGGTGACGGAGGGAGCAGCTTAGTGTGTCTTTGCCTCACAGATGAGGAGACACAGAGAGGTTAAAATATTGTCATTCTTAAGCAGGTCCAGGGCCAAATGAACAACCCAGACCTCTGTCTGAGTCTTAGGAAATTGCTGGCTGCCATTCTAATACGAAACATGTTTTCCTGGCCCGATTATGTAATGTGGGTTAGGTTGTTTTCTGTTTTCTAAGATTCAGTCGGGTCTCTGGAAACATTTCCAATAATTCCCAACCTAACATCAGTAGCATCCTGACACTCAGAGGGCAGGACACACACCGGTATTTGCAGAATTTATCACCAGATCCTAAGGGTTTGGAAGCTGGAGGATTAGTTAAATGTGAGATATTGTCAGACCCCATGCCTGCTCATGGCTCTTTGTGGAGACATCTTAGTATATAAATTAGATAAAGTTTGGAAAGAATTCTCCTTAACGTTTTGTGGGGGTGGGTGGGGGAGCCCTCCTGTGGGACAGAACAAGCTACTCTGGGTAGATTTGTGGGTGGATGAACCGTGGAAGCGAGGCGATCTCATGAGACACATTCTGTTCGGCGCTGTTCTCACCCCGTCTTTTGGATCTTCCCAAATCATATACATTTCGCCTGTTAGCATTCAGTGGCATTAAGAGTCCACGAGGAGTGAAGACAGATGGGAGGCGAGGAAAGGCTGTGCTAAGTGCTCTGCTGGCAGCCTGCCACAGCCTGAGCGCTAGTGGATTAAAACTCACCCACATCTTAGCCTCTCTTGCACCGCAAGACGCAAGATGCGGACACTGATTCCACCTCCTGCAGGACGGCTGCGTCATCAATTAATTGACTGTGATAAACAGGCAGTGGTACCTTAGCTCTTTGGCAGGAGGTGGGGGAGTTCAGTTTAGGTCATTTTGGAAGGACACACATTAGTATACAGTAAATGTTCTGTCGCTTGACATTCTGTTATTTGGAGCTCTCTACTCACTGGCATATCCTGATACCCAATGACAACTGCTGCTTAATGCAGGGACCCAAGGTCCAGAGACACCTTAATAATAATAATAGCACATACTGAGCACTTTCCATGAGCCAGAGGCTGCACTAAATGTTTTTCTTGGATTATCTCATTCAGTCCTCATAACAACTTTACAGATTTCACAGACAAGCAAACTGAGGGTCAGAAGTAGTCTGAAACCAGAGTCTGTGACTTACCTTCCTAAACAAAGGACAACAAAATTATAGTTGGTGCGTTTCAAGTATAGGGTTGTATCTGTTGGCTATTCCTACATAACAAACAACTCTAAAATCTCAGAGGCATACAATAATAAGCATGTATTTTTTGCTGACTCTTATGTAGAGAGTGGGTTAATCTCAGCGGAGCTCAGTGGGGTGTCTCGAAGCAGCATGTTGGATGTGGATCGTGTTCTGCATTCTCGCACCCTCCTTGGACTGTTAGATTGGCTGGAGTATGTTCCAGTGGCAATGGCAGAAGCCCCAGTGAGCAAGCACATTTCACGCCTCTGCTTGCTTCACATCTGCTAACGTCCAATTGACCAACGCAAGTCATTTCACAGAGCCCGAAATCAAGAGTCAGGGAAGCATACTCCTCCCATGGAGGTGGAGAAGGAGGGGTGAATATTGTCGAACAATAATCTCCCACAAGGTCTATTTTATTATATTCTAATTCTTTGGAAAAGAGTCCTCTGAGTTTGATGTGGTAACTACTTATTATCCAAAATATTTGATGAACAAAATGCCTTATTTGTTCCATAAACATTTATAGAGCACCTACTATATGCCAGACACTGTAGTCAGTGATGAGGATTCAGAGAGTAAAGGACTCCTGGCCTAGTGGGGGAATTAGACACATAAACAACTTCAGTAACCATATGGTAAGTCCTCTTTTCGTCCATGAGGGGAACTAGTGTATGAAGCCTCAGAGGAAAGTGAAGAACAGTACTTCCAAGGTAGAATGTTTCCTTAGACACTGAATGTGTTTGGTGCCAGCCATTCTCGCTTGTAAATCATCTTTACCCTGAGCTTTACCCATGCACCATTTTGCTCCTAAGACCTCCTTCCAGCTCACAAGCCTTCAAGATTCCCAGAGAGGCACATTATCTGGGAGATATAAGTATTGTAGAAATGTCAGCTAATATTGTTTTAACATTCAAATCCCTTAACCTGGAATTGAAGTCTTTTGTTATTGTGCCCCACCCCCCTACCTGTCCAAACTACTTCCCATTATTTTCCGCCATGAATCCTCTGCCCGTCAGCCCATTATTTTTGGAACATGCCCCTAGCAGTGTGGCTTTTGTCCCTGCTGCTCCTCCGCCTGGAATCCCCCCCGCCTGGTTAACTTGCACTTCTCCTCCATGACTCAGCCGGGCACACCCCCAGCCTGGAGCTTGGTCAGTGCCCCTCCTCTCGGCTCCCAGAGCACCCTCTGTGAAGCCATCTTAGCACAGTAGAAATCACCTGTTGATAGGTCGGTTTCTTGCACAGAGCACGGATCCTTGAGGGGAGACCTACCTGACCCTTGGGAGGAGCTCAATCCACTTTGGCTGAACTGAGCTGACCATCTGGATCTCCTGACCGGGTCCACCGCTGGGTCCGGTTCCTCCAACTATGTGACTATGCGCAAATTGCTTCAACCTCCCCAAGCCTCACATTCCCACTTTGTAAAATAGGGATAATGATACCTTTATAGGCTAGAGGTGACGATTAAAGAAAGAGCTATAAGTTATTTACCCAAGGGAAAGAACTTGAGTTCATACCAAAACATACACACGAATTTTTACAGCAGCTTTATTTTTATTCATAATCGCCCCAATGTGGAAACAACACCAATGTCTTTCAACTGGAGAATAAACTATGGTGCTTCCATGCAACGGGATGCTCTTCAGCAATAAAAAAGGAACAAGATATTGCTGTTTACAATGATGTGGATCTTAAATGCATTGGTGAAAGTCAAGCCAGACTCAAAAGGATACACACTGTATGGTTCTGTTTATATGACATTCTGGAAAAGGCAAACCTATAGGGCCTGAGAACAGATCAGTGGTTGCTAGGGGTTAGAGGTGGGAGGAGGCTGTGACCACAAAGGGTGACTATGAGGGAATATTTGGGTGATGGAGCTCTTCTGAGTCACACCACAGTCTAATGCACAGAGTAACCCAACCCTATGCATTTGCCAAAACTTATAGAGCTGTACATATACCCACAGACACAGAATTTTACTATATGTAAAAATGTATATATAAGAGAAAGAAAAAAGAAAGGAAAGCATTGTAGCTCTCAGCACAATGCCCGGCCTGTAGTGAGTCCGTGTCTTACTAAGCAAATAACGATTGTTTCCGGGTGCCCTTCCTCAGTAATCAATGAGCTCCTGGAAGGGACACTGTGTCCTCTTCAGCTTTGAGCACAGGTCACCCTGCACAGGCCTGATAATAATAGGTGCTCAAAAGTATCAGTTGGTGAGGAATAAATGCAGAGATACCCTCCACGCTGTGCTGTGCAGGGGCTGGGGAAAGTCCCTTCCACCATTCCAAGGATACTAGAGGGTACAAAGGCTGTGGAACGAGAGAACAGCAACCTTTCATTACAGGAGAGCCTCTTGGGGTGAGGGAAGGCGGCCCCATGAAGAACCCTTGACCCGAGACAGGCTTCTTGTTTCTTGAGAGCCCATCTGGTTCTGGGCAAAACTGGAAGGCAGGCAGTAGTCAGGAAAGAAAAGATGAACAGCCAACCCCAGTGCCTCATTGGTGTTCCCATTGTTCCTCCCTCCCTATCATTTCCTAGAGTTTTCTCTGCACCACCTCTCCCCTAAGAAGCCACTAAGAGGGAGGAGAGAGGAAGATGGAAAAGGAGAGAGAAAGGAGCAGTCCAGCTACATCAGAGGTCTCCCTTGGGTTTTCTCCTCCCATTTTGGAGTCTGGCCCCCAAGATGCCCAGTCTCCTCGGATCTCTTCAAACAAGTGAATTAATGGATGCTGGAGTGTTGTCAGGGCCCCAGCAAGGCCAGTAAGGCTTCAGCAGCATTCCACATTCTGGACCATTCCCACTGCTCTTCCTCACTCCTTCCCCCTCCCCTCCCTCCAAATATTTGTCTCCTTTCTCTCATTCCCTTAGGCCCCAATCCTTTCTGGGTCCCAGCTCACAGCTAAGCAAATCAATGGATCTATGCTCATTTTGCCATCTTAGGACTCTATAGTGGGGAGCAGGGTAGGGAAGGAGGTATTTATTCAAGACCACCTTTTTTTCTAATCATAAAACAAATGAGTATTCATTTATCAAATAGGGAAATAAAAATATACAAGGGAAATGAAAACTCTCCTGTAGTGCCATCATTAAAATACAACCACTGTTAACATTTTGGTCTATTTTCTCTAAGCCTTTTTCTATACATGTCCTCTACTCCCAATTGGAACCACACTATATATATCATTCTGAGTCCTGTGTTTTTCCATTTAACGTTATAAGTGTTTTCTCATGTCATTAAACATACTTTAAAATATTACTTCTAATAAGAAGATAGCCTATTGAATGAATGTTCCATAATTTATTTAATTAAGCCTCTATCATGGGATATTTAGCTTGTTTCCAATTTCTCACTATTGAAAATGACTCCACGATGAACACTTTTGTACATACATTTTTGTGTACATCTTTGGTTATTGCCTTAGGATGGATTCCTGGTAGTGAATTTACAGAGACCTAGTGTGTGAGCATTTTTAAGACCTTTGATGTACATTAATCAAATTGCCCTCCAGAAAAAATGCAACAGGTTATATTCCCACCAGCCCTCGAAGTGCCGTTTCTCCTCTTCCTAACAAACTCTGGGTCCTGTCATTCTCAAAACTGTCTTTGCAAAACTGACAGATGAAAGATGGTATCCTATTTTTCTTTGCATTACTTAGGTTACTAGTGATATTGAACTTGGTGGTAGTGGTTGTTTATTGGCCATTTGTATTTATTTTGTAAATTGCCTGTTCATGACCTTTGCCCATTTTTCTATTGTGATCATCATCTTTTAAACTGTTGATTGATAAACCTGCTTTGGCACATTTATCACAAGTGCCTCTCCCCCCCATTTAGCAAATTACTCTTAAATTTTGTTTTTGGTGTTTTGGTTTGTCACACAGAAGTTTAAATTTTTTATGTAGTCAGGCTGTATGTTTATCATTAAGTTTGATGTATTCATTTGTATGGTAAAAAAAAAATCCCTGGTTACTCTAAATACTTACTTGTTTTTTTCCCCTATTTTCTTTTAACATTTTCTCTTATTTATCTTTTTAATCCATCTGAAAGTTATTTTGGTTTAAGTAAGGAGCCTCTCTTCTTTCTCTCTCTCTCTTTCTCTCCTTTTATTTTTTAATAAGCAGTGTGTCGGCACTGCTTATTTATTGCATAATCTTTTGAGCTGTGATGCCATCTTTATCATATACCAAATTCTCATTAAGTTGCTTCTCTGAGCTCTAGTCTGTTCCACTGATCTATTAATTATTATGTCAGAACCACACTATCCTAATTATTCACAGTACATTTTAATATCTTCTAGGGCAAGTCCCAGCTCATTACTCATCTCATTCTTAAGCCATTTTAACCCAATTGATGCGTTGGGGGTGAGGAGGGCAGATTTCGGGCAAGAGGGGAGAATGGTGGGTCTGGATCTCCTGAAACCACAAGTAGGAGCCCACCCTCCACACCCAGAAGGACTTTGGAGCCCTATGAGGCTCTTGGTCTAAATCTGTGCTGGGGAGCTCTGTCTGGCCCTCCTAAGGAGAGAAAATGAATAAACCCCAGTCAGAGATCATTTGCCCATGGGCCGTCAAGGCTGCTTTGGATGAGGCACAAAAAATTCCCAGAGTTGAGCCCCCTGGGCCACGATGTGCCCGGGCCTCCCCACCTGCCCTGCCCACCGTTCCCGGGGTGGGAGTCAGGGGAGTCTGAGCTGCTGCACACCCCAGAGCAGGGCCGAGCTTTCTGGCCTCTGTGGGGACTGCTTCCCCTGGTCTCCCAGCCAAGGAGCACTGGCACCCATCCAGGAAGTCAGTGAGGGGCCTGGAACTCATCCTGGCCTGTGGGCCCGGAACCTTATCTGATTATCTGGCTGGGATTTGGCGGTGGGTGTTTTTGAAGGAGTACTACTCACAGCAGTTCTCCCAGACACTCATTTGGGGAATTTTAAAAACAAAATCCCAATTCAGCACCTTTGTGCTTTTAATGAGTGAGGTCCCAGTGCCCACACTTGGGTTCTCCTTGCTGTAAAGCAGGCTCTTTCATTGTGTCCCAAGTGTAGTGTGCAAGAGCCTCCCTCGGATGTCACAGCAGGGAGCAAATGCAGTCATCTTGCACCAGAAACACTGGTTTCACTGTAGCACACTGAGGCGTAGACCTTGGATGCCTGAGGAAGACAAGGAAGCACAGCATTTTCACTAGTGACCTGGAGGCTTAAGGCAGGTGACCAGGGCACTCCCCGCTCCTCTCAGGTGGATCCTTCCCATCAGTGTTCATGTATCTCCATTCTCATGTCTAAAAGAGACAAGAACAAACACTTTGCAAGACCCCACCTTAGGGTGACCATCTGGGTGCTCCCGGGACCAAGAGGGTTCCCAGCACGCAGGACTTTTAGTGCTAAAATCAGGAGAATCCTGGGCAAGCTGGGACAAGTCGGTCCCCCTACTCCACACCCCACTCTATCTTCTCCTCTCCTCACTGCAAACCTCTGTCTTCACTTCCTCACTTCCCATATACTCTGCAACCCACTCCCTTCTGGTTTTCTCCTCAACCACTGTGACTCTCTAGCTGAGGTCACCTATGACCCTCATGTTGCCAAATCCAGAGGACGTGCCTCCATTCTCGTCCTACTCAATCCCTCAGCAGCCCTTGACATGGTGGTCCACGTTCACCTGGGGCCCTCTCCGCGTGGGCCCTGTGATTCCACCCTCTAAATCGTGGCTTCTCCTGTCTGTGCTCCTGCTTCCTCAAGCTCCTTAACCAACTTCAGTTTCTCTGCATGACCTTTAAATGTTGGAGTCCCTCCCAGCCCAATCCTGGGCCCTCCTTTCTCCTCGCTCTGCACTCTCTCTATAATGATCTCATCCCTGCCTGCAGCCCCAAATGCCCCCATGTGCCCTGGCTCCCAAGAGTCTCCATCCAGCCCAGGTCTCTCTTCTGAGCTCCAAGTCCATATCTTCAATACCTCTAACTCAGCATGTCCAAAATTGAGCCCTTAATCTTCCATCACTCATCTGCTCCTCCTCTGATTGTCCCCACCTCAGTAGATGGCATGACTGTTGGCCCACTTGGTCACCCTCCCTTCCTCACCCGCTGTATCCAACTGATTATCAAGCCTTTGAGTTGGCCTCCATAACATGTCTCCAGTCTGTCTGCATCTCTTCGTCTCCGTGCTACCACTCTGCCCAAGCCACCGTGACTGTAATGCAGTGTAGTGACGCTAGGCTCTCGGTGCCCACTCGTGCCCTCCCCTCCACCATCGTTGGCTTCCTCCATAAAGGTGACAGAGTGATCCTTAAAAATACAAATCTGTTTTATTCTGCTTCAAATCACCCCTCGGTGTCATAAAAGCTCAGTGTCTTTGGCATTGGCCTTCGAGGCTCCAGCCTCAGCTTGCCCCATTCTCCATCTTGCTCACTCGGCTTCAGCCACACGTGGTTGAGCCCTCCAACCCTAGGGCTCTTTGCACAGGCTGTGCTCCATGCCTGGAACAATCTCCTTCCCATCCCCAACCCTCTCCCAACACTCTGCCAGCTTATTCCTGCCCTTCCTCTAAATCTTAGCTTAGATGTCACCTCATTGCTAATGCAGCCCTGACACCACCCCCACCCACCCCTATGTGCTCATAGCAGTCTACGTACGCTCTTCCATCATAGCACTTGCCTGAACTGTGAGTGTAAGTTAATTACCTGATAACCTGCATAATGCCTATTAATGCCTGGTGAACAGCATGAGGGCAGGTAGCCCTCACTGTATCCCTAGTACTTAGCACTGGGTCTGACATTTCGCAGGCCCTTGATAAATACTTGCTGAATGAATGGAACTGAATAAAGGAGGATAAGTTGAGGTTGAGGGCAAAGGGAAAGATCTGACTCACCCTCACTGCTGTCTGACCCTAGACCAAGAATACTTCTTGAGAAGCTAATGACTCTAATGCCTCCTTTTCTCTGGGACTCTGTGCTGCTGGCTTCCTCAGGTAATGATCTTTGAAATTGTCTTTCTATAATTTGTAAAGTCAGTGTGTGACTGCCCCAGGCTCACTATGGGATGTTTCTGTACTGTACAAATGGAGAAGTACCAAATGGTATTCACCAGGGCAGCTGTCTGTTTCTTTAAAATCTACACCAGTAACTTCCCAGGAGTAGAAGGACAAGTATTTTCTCCAGCAGATAGTACAATTGGTGGAAGCACATACCCACTGCCTAGTAACCAAAATTGCTTTAATTCAAGCTGGCTTTGGAAGTTTCTTAACAGAAACTTCAATCAGTTTTCCTACACTAAATGTAAAAATTGCAATACATTTTTCTCATCAAACAATAATTAACTTTAATGCTATTAAAATATCTCATACCCAAGATACTGTATGATTTCAAGAGCACTACGAATTTAATATTTGGATGGAAATGCTTTGGAGTACTCCGCATCTCTCCTTCAGCATTACCCAGGCTCGACACCGTTTTACATCCCTCCCTAATGAGCTTATAGAGAGAGAATTGCTTCGTCACGTACCCATGTAGTAAAGGTCCTTGTTGCCATATTTAGAAGACTGTGTCCAACATAAATTCCACTCTCAAATCTCTTTCTCGTAATGAACCTCCATCGACATAATGAGTTCCTTGGAAGGAAGGCATTGTGTAAATTAAAAATACTAATGAATCATAATGATAATGAATGATTTTTCTTGTTTTTGGGAGCAGGACTAACCTTGGGCACATTTTCCAGCAGCTGAAGGTGCCTTCCCTGCACCCAGGACTGCCCTACCCCCGGGAGCCTGTACTCTAAAATATCTCCTCCTTTTTTTTTCTTCTCATCAAAACTCCGAATCCCCCAAGTGTCCCTGATCTTAGCTGGTCAGTCTTGGAGGAAAGGAAGTTACTGAACTGGCTCACACTAAGGTATGAATGACCCAAAGCACCTGTTGGCTGTTGCCAGCAACGCCCTGCCTGCCCCTTCGCAGGGATACTCTTATTCTAAAAGGAGCTGATTAGCACAGAACTGGTGGACTTTCCAGCTAAGACAAGCCGAGTGTCTCAGGGATTGTCTGGTTACAAGTCACAGGAACCACTCAAGCCAACTAGACAAAAATAATTTCTTGGCGGGATACAAAGGCAGCCCTCACAGAACTCAGTGGAGGCACAGCTGGGCTTTGGGCGGGGCCGGGACAGGACAGGCTTGCTGTGAGGACCTGGGGTGAACTTCTGTTTCTCTGGGACTGTTGTCCGCAGACTCTCGTCACAACTGCTTCGCTCTCTCCTCCTCTGCAGACAGACTCACTCTGCTCTTCATGCACATGGGCCACCTATGGCACCGCTGAGTCAAGGCAAAAATAATTGTCCCTCTACGTGCCCTCAGTTCCAACGTCCTGTTTCCACACTCTTGGGAGAGGGCTCAAGGCCACATGGGACAAACACAATATCTCGCCCAGGGTAACGGCTCAGTTATGTGTTTGTTGTTTTAATAAACAGGATGGGGGGCCCACCCGTAAGGGGAGGGAAGGGGCCACATCTCCAAAAGAAGTCTACTACACCAGGCCAAGGAGATTCTTGCTTAATTTGGTTGGGAACCCGGAATGTTGAAGGGTTTTGGGGCAGGAGAGTGACACTAGCTCACGCGTTAAAAACAGGCCCTGGTGGGATCTGTAAGAGCTGGGCAAGGAGCTCCTGGCGCCAAGTTCATCCTATGGGAACAATGACTTGGAAACAATGGGATTCGTTCCTACTCCACTGGCACTGGAGTCGGTTGGGACTCAGCGTGGTTTAATGACTCAAGAAAAGGGAGATTTGCCATCTGTTTTCCACTTTGTATGGACTTGCTGGGAACTTGGGTAAGTCACGGAACCTCTTTGGGATTCTCTTAATTCCAATTCTTTTAATAAAAAAAATACACACATACACGTATATATGCATGTACACACTTCACTTATATATTTGTATGTTATTATTTTAGCAGATTATTATTGTTTTTCCTGGCCTAAAAAGACACTGATGGTACATGAGAAGGGCCTCAGAAAGCCAGCTGGGCGGTTGGAGGATTATAAATTGCTTGTGGCCAGACAGAGATGCTTCATCGCCTTCTCAGGGAGGAGAAATGCTTGGTGCATGTGAAGAGTTACGCATGTTCTTTGGAATGATAAAGCTGGTGACCTAGGAGGCAGAAAGCCTACAGAAGCACATGATGTCTCAGATCTGCTCCTTCCCATGGGTGGGCACAGGAGAAGGGTTGGGAAGGGCCTGTTTTGTGGACGTGGGTTGAGGGAGATTTTAAAAGATAGAAAAACCACTGATAGGCCTGTTGCCAAAAACTGTTTTTTTCCAGAAGTTTTTATAAAACACCTACCACCTGGCTGTGTCCTGGAGGAGAATATTTGGCTGGGGGGCCAGGGTGTGGGGTGAGGGTGAGGGGGGGCAGCCAATCCCCCTGCAGGTGACTCTGTTAATGTCTAAATGGATACAGGTGTGTTCTCACAGAGGCTGAAGCAGAAAACAAAATGCACAACCATCCCTTGGGTGGGGAGGAGAGGTGCAGAGGGGCTGGCCCCAGCTCTCGTCCATCTGGAAAGGAGAGAGGAGGTGCCCCCGGGCAGGAGGGTGAGCAGGCCCAGCCCTCAGCCTGGCCTGGGCTCCGTTGGCCAGGCCGTCTGGGAGGGACGCAGCAGGCCTCTCAGAGGAGGGGCTGCAGGCTGCTGTGTGGAACCCACTTCCAGCTTTCATTTCCTTTACTCAGAGGAGCCATTTATGACAATCCCTCACGGCAGGCTGATGGGGCAGATAGCTTTTGGCAGAAGTCCTTTCTACTTCTCGCAAATTAGATCACAGAGAAAGCCGCCAGCGATGAATACAAAAAAAGTGTTCAAGGCCACTGGATGGAGGGGAACAGCTGTTAAACATCCACAAATACTAACAAGGCAGGCCCCTCCAAAAACAAATTGGGCTGTGGACAACTAAGAATGCTGTCTGGGATGCAAGTCACAACTCTGAATTATATTGTTATTATTAATTACTGAATTATAATAATAGTAATAATACAGAAATAAAATGACAACAACCAGTGTGCACAGAGAGCTTTCCAGTCCACACACACGTTTTTATTTTACCACAAAACTCTCTGATCCTAAGAGGTGGGCTGGCCGGCTGTTATCTCCCTCTGACAAGTAAGGAAACCAAGGCCACAACTGCCATATCCACTTGCACAAGGTCACACCGCTGTAGGTGCCATTGCCAGGGCTCAAATTCAGGATTTCCCCTAGCACCCTGTCCATGACGCCAGGCTGCCTCTGTGAGCTTGGGTGCAGGGCACACAGCGGTGGGCGGAGTTCATCAGGCAAAAGCTTTGAGGAATGGCCCAGAAAAGAGTCAGGGGCCCACCACTTGGAAACCTTGTTTCCCACCTCACGTTGGGGTAAGGTGCTTTAATTTACCTGCCCCTCACCTTAAAACAGGTAATATATGTTCATTGTTTAAAACAATACAGGTAGGCATAAGAACGTAGAAATAATTCCACCACTCAGAGATAAGCATTTTTAACACTTTAGTGCACCGAAATTTTATCCTTGCAAATATTTTCTCTTTGTTTTGACACATCTTTCCTCACAAAACTGGAATTGTGTTGTTCCTGTCATTTTGTAACTTCTCATTCCATATACTGTGAATATCTTTCCACGTCAAATACACTTGAACAGTATTTTTCTCATTTTGTTAAAAATGTTATATGTATGTTTTATAATTGCAGAAATCATCATAAAATTACATGCTCATTGTAAAAATACTCAAATTCAACAGTACAGAAATGCATAGCAAAGGAAGCAAACGTTTTACTTAATCTCACCCTTGGGACATAGCAGTGTTGCTAAATTTCATATTTCCTATTCATATTTTTCTAGGCACAGACTAGACATAATGAACATATGTGTATATATACTTTTTTTCCCCACAAAGTGGGCCCCTAGCCTGTTCTGCGGTTTGAGTTTCCCTCCCTGTAGGGTGGATATCTCTTCCTCTCAGTCAGTGCATGAGGTTCAGAGGCATCTTTGCTCCAGTTCTGGGGAGAGGAAAACCTGAGACTGGAGAAGGAACAACGGCGCAAGCAATGGCAACGCAGAGCCAGTTACGGCATGTGGACTAAAAGTTCCCCGAGAGGAAGGAGACTGCAGCTCGGGTAGCCACTTGCCTCCTCCGGAAGATACAGGTAATCAGGTCCCACCTCCCCGCCTCCCCTCAGGGCCACCGAGAGAAGGGGGTCCGCAGCACCGATAGCTGCCCACCTCACGGATGCTCTGTGCCTCTTCAGGTGGGCATATCCTCAGACTGTCCTGAGCCCTGTGTTGGAGAAAGAACACGACCCCAGAGTGGTGAGTTGACCTTTTGGGATGTTTATAAGTAAACAACTTTGTTCCTGATGGGTCCTACATATGCTGCCCCCACTGTCCTAAGGGGCCATTCTGTCCACATCCACAGGGAAAACCAAATTCTGTCCAATGGGCCTATAGGCCTTCGGTTTAATAACCTGAAATCAAGCATCGGTGCGCCAGCCTGGACAGCGTCCAGTAGGTCTAGAGAGGAGCCGATGAAGACTAGGAGGGGTCCAGGTCAAGATGAGGGTCAGCCTGTGCTGCTTCCCAGGGACGTGCTTTTGAGGAGCTCCTGACGGGGAGCCTGAATGCTCCTTCTGGCCGTGGAGACTTCCTGGGAGCCACCCCAAATCCTGCCTCCCCTGCTCTCAGGGGCACCTCCACCTCCCCTGCTCCTGCCTCTTGTCATGGCTGGGTGGCTGCTGCCCACACTTGGCCCACGAATTCCCTGTGAAAAGGGAGGAAGAACCGTGCAAAGAGCCACGTTAAAGACTCCAGCCCTCACAGAAGGCTTTTCCCCAGAAGTCATCTGCGAGTTGGCAAAGCCTTGGAAAGGAAGGCTTCTGAAGAGCAGGGGCAGCTGTGGGAGGCGAGCAGGTCAGGAGTGGGTGAGTGCGTTTCCTGGAGAACATGCTGCTCACATGGGAGGGGACAGGCTAATGGAGCCAGTTCTCTCCTAATGGATTAAAGTGACACAAATCAGAGAAATCAGGAAGAAGGCAATTTACGTCGGCTGCCTTCTCTCTGCTGTGGTGGGCAGAATAATGACCCACCCTCCCACAAGCTGTCCATGTCCTAATTCCTGGAACCTGTGAATATGTCACCTTTACATGGCAAAAAGGGACTTTGCAGAAGTTATTAAATTAAGGATCTTGAGATGGGGAGAGGATCCTGGATTATCCAGGTGGGCCCAATGTAGTCACAAGGGTCCTTAAAAGAGGGAGGCAGGAGGGCTGGAGTCAGAGAAGGAGATGTGATGATGAAAGCAGGGGTCAGAGTGGTCAGCCGCAAACCAAGGAATGCCAGCGGCCTCTGGAAGATGGAGAAGGTAGGGAAGGGATTCCTCCGTAAAACCTCCAGAAGGAATGCTGCTCTGCTGACACCTTGATTTTAGTCCCATGAGACCCATTTCAGACTTCTGACTTCCAGAGCTGTAAGAGAACACATCTGTGATGTTTTAAGCTAATAAGTTTGTGGTCATTTGTTGCAACAGCAACAAGAAAACTAATATACTGCTTGACAGAGAAGGGGACTGGGAGGGTATTCCAAACTTTTGTTTATAAATTTCCATTATATTTATTGCAGATAACAGTCTCCTCAGGAGGAACGTTGGTTCAGAAATTGAACACCAATGATCTACCGTCAGAAAGGACAGTGTTTAGTGGAACTATGGTCTCTGCACAAAACAGTAAGTGAGGTGGTTTTCTCAAGACTGCATTTTATTAATGTGCCACGTGTGCTCTTATCCAAGGAAGGCTTATTCTGGGATACACATTAATTTGGATCTTAGTAATTCACAGCAGCACCTGCAAATGTTCCCTGGCTAAGAAGGAATCCTCTTCTCCATCAGTAGTAGAGCATAGCTCTGCTCAGACCAGGGTGGGCCTTCAGCACGCTCCTGGGAGAAGCCACAAAAGCTGCCACCTCTCTTCTCGGTGTTTCTCAGACCCACCAAGAAAATAGTGAGAGCCAGTGACCACCAAAACAGGAGCCCAGCAGAGGTATCGGTGCCCTGCACAGTGCAGACAGAGGAAGGACGGTGTGACCCACTCCTCTCTCCTCTGGGCAGCCCCCTGCTCACCAGCTAAACAGATGCCACAGGAACAACTCGGGGTTCCCTGGGCTCACTGTGAAGGGCATGCACCTTCAATTCTGCAGAAATAAAAGGGCAAGCGTCCAGCTCTCATGCCTGGTCTTAACAGAACATGTAGTCATGCTGCCATATCTCAGCTTGCTACAGCTATTTTTAAAAGCCTGCTATGTAACTTCCACACCGACAGTTCTTGCTCTTAAATCCAGCTGGTGGGGCTCCCTCACGGTGAAGCTTTCCCTGTTGGTGTTGTCTGCCTCCGCAGGTAGCCCTGTCCGGTGCTCTCCCCACCTCAGCCTCTGCCCACTGTGCACCCTGGGTGTGCCCCGCTTTTGCTCACTGACTCCAGACCAAATCCTGGTGGATTACTTCTCATGACTCAAAATCCTGACATTTCAAAGAGCCATACTGCTTTATAACTTTCCCAGGGGACGTGGGAATAAACCACACACCCATCATAAATGAGGCCCAGATGGAGGTCTTTACAAAGGGTGATCAAACGGCCCTGGGATTGGGCAGCAGCCTCAACACAGCTGAGGGTTAAGCGGGGTATTTAATGATATTTTTAAAAAATTTGCAACTGGTATGTTCTCTAAGCATCTCTAGGAGTTAATTCACATATTAATGGACACCCACTCAGTGCTGGCCTGCGCTGGGGGCCTGAGCTTGGGTATAGCAAAGAATAGAGTCGCACAAGTGATTGTGCAAGAGGAAGATCTGGGTGTTGAGGGGACTTAATTTCACGGGGGGAGGAGGTTAGGGAAGTCCCAGGCAGCGTGCAGTTTGTTCTCACGTTCTGCTGTCTCTGCTCATCTACGCAGGCGGGGCGGGGGTGGGGAGGGGCGCGCCAGAACGCAGCACCAGGTTCTAGTCAGACCTCGTCAGTGAAGACCCGATTCGGAGTAAGGTGAAATGAAGGGTGAAGTCTGTGCACATGGCAGAGTCCCAGACAGGCTGGGGAGGGGCTTGTCATGGGCGCCCGCAGCGGGCTCCCTTGCCTCCCACCTAAGGGGCGCCTTCTCCCTCGTTTGTTCATCCTTCACCCCCTGCCCAGAGGGAGCGGGGTCTTGAGATCGCGGGGGCCCGCGGGCACCGTCCATTTCTCACGAATGCATCCCGGCTGCGTCGACACCCAGGTAGGTCGTAGCCTTTAATTTCCATGCCGCTTATTTCATCTAAAAATATCTGAGCAGCCGCAGGACTGAATCTCCCCAGGAATGACCTAAAACCAGTGTAATGAGGACTAAGGGATTGCTTCATTTCCATGTGAGAGGGGCACGTTGGGACTAGAAAGAGAGCTGCCTGGTCCTCCCAGGCAGAGCTCTTGTTTCCTTGTGCACGTCCGAGGGAGGCGGGGGTGTTCGCCCCCCACCCTCCAACTACAGCGCCCCAGGACAGAGGGAGCTGGTGAACACCGCGTTCCCTGTGAGAGGGGAATGAACAGGGGCCCAGAGAAGTCAGCAGCAGACCACTGCAGACAGCCCAGGGCCACCTCACACCTAGCCAGGTTTCTGGAAATAATGAGTGCACAAAGGTGCATAATAATCACTAAGGAGAGAACTGGAATTATCTGGAAGCCTGTTGGAGCAGCAGGGAAGGAGAGCAGAGCTGTCTTGGGAATCTGCCCCTCCCAACTCGGTGACCTCCAGCAGGTCACTTGCTCTCTCCTCCACCCCAAACAAGGGAACTAAAAATAGCAGCAGCCCCAGCAGACAGGGCACAGTACACCCCAGGTCCAGGGGCTGTTCTCAGTGCTATCTGGATCCTAATGAGTGTGTCCTCACGGCCCCTACGATGTGGGCACTACTATCACACCCATTTACAAACGAGGAAACTGAGGCACAGAGAGGCTAAGCCCTCCCGGTTTTGGGAGGCAGGCTCTCCGTACACTGCTGTCACCTTTCTGAAAGCTGGTTTATTAGAAGCTGTAACAGTTGTATATACATCCTTAGAATTCATCCTAAGAAATAATAAAGACATGGAGAAGGAGTTTGTTCATCGCAGCACTGGTGATATGAGAGTGAGTTAATAAATTATGGGACACTTGTACAAAAGAAATCTGTTCAGACCTGAAAACCCTGCTGTTGATAAATGTCTATGGGAGAGGAAAACTGTCTGCAGTATATCATTAAATGAAGATATCAGATTCCAAAATGGTACACACCGTATGATCTAATTTTTGCTACCACACGCCCATTGAAAGAGGCGTGTGTTGGTGCCGTGTAGCAGCCCACGGAGACCTGGCCTGGAGACCTGGCACAGACTAGTCCTCTGATGCACAGGTGTAAGGAAGTTTGCAGTCTCCTCTTGCAAATGCAAAGGGGATGTTCTCAGCCAAGCACACCAGGAGACACAGCCTGGGGGTCTTGGGAAAGGGTGGCTTCTCCATTCTTCTCACTTCCTAACGGGCGACATGCTCAGCTCTGCCTGCCCAGGGTGAGCTCCATCGGGCGGCGGACAGCCCCCAGCCTCTTACATTCCCATGTACGTTACCCTGACAACTCCAGCACCAACTTGTATGCTTCCAAAATCCGTGCTAGCAAGCCCACCGCCTGGATCTAACATCTGGGTCAAGGTGCAGTTTGCCATCTGCTGTCCACAGGTCACAGAGCAAGGACCAGGCCTCTCGGGTGCACACAGCCTGTCTGTGGACCTGGAGGCCAGAGGGAGAGCTGGGCAGGGGCCTGAGCATGTGGATGCTTGTCCTCTCAGAGTGGTATGACAGGTTTCAAATTGCTTCGTTTTGCTCATCAGTAGTTCCTAATTTTTCCACAGTAAACAAATATTGCTTTTGTAAAAAAAAAAAAAAAAAAAAAAAAATTTAAAAACTGAGGGCCTTTGATTAGATGATCCTTTCTAGCTCTAAAATCCTGTGATCTCATTATGGCTCTCAAATGTTGTTTTCTCTGGTTTCTTTTCTTTCCTGGCTTTACAAGAGAACGATTTTGTTTCCCACTGTGCTCACTCTAGAGATGCTGTGTTCCCCGAGGTCTGTGGGCAATGGGGGTGTAGCCTGCAGCCAGCCCTGGGCCGCCTGCGGTGAGGGGCAGGCTGCGGGTGGACGGCCGGGGCTTGGTGGGGACACTAGGTGAGGAACCTCCACGTAGCTCTCGGGGTGTGGGGTGGGGGGGGGGGGCGAGGCAGAGGAGACTGGCAGAGGAAGTAAAGTTCTTTCCCTTCTTACTATACTCCTCCCTAAAAAGAGGAAAACACTACAGTCCAAGACAGTCCAAGAAACTGTCAGCCAGGATCCTCAGAGGTTAGAGTCATTTGAGAGATTGCTAACCCAGGAGGCAGGAGTCGGAGCGTTTAATCCCTTCTCAGCCTCAGTGCGGCCCACGCCTCACTGCAGGAGGCCCTGCAGTGAAACAGAGACCCTGTTTCTTAGGAAAGAAGGTGCAAGGGGGCTCTCTCTGCAGGTGGTTTTGCTCTCAGGGGATGGGCTGGGTGCCCGGGGCCCAGAGCCTTGGGGACATAGGACCCAACACACTCGCAGGCTCTGGTGAGCAGCACTTTCTACCCAGACCGCAGGCTTTGTAACAAGGCTCTCTGGAATCTGAACAGCTTGGGTAAATGTTATTTTGAAGAAGAAAGAGAGCAGTTTACCATCCCATTATTATTATTGTTGGTGTTGGTATTAAAAAGAGGCCAACCACACACAATCCCTTCACTCGAGAATGCTGTCCTAATCAACCTGTCTGGGTCTGTCCCTTCCTTCTCGCAGCTGTGAGAGGAGCTCCATGCTCAAGGATGGGCTGCACTCTGTGGCCCATGGGGCGGGTACTGTGCTGTGGCTGGTTCTTTCAAAGTGACTTCCTCCCTGTCTGTGAAGGCCACCGACACCCTTTCCCTTAACCACAGGCTGGGGCCTCTCGAGGTGGGCCCTCCTCTCCATGAAACTTGGGGTGGGGTGGCATTGTCTCCCCTTCCCCACGATTGTGCCCAGGTTTCAGGGCGAGATGGTTCCTTGGCTTGTTGGGATGAATTTTGTGAAGTGCCTCACCTCTGATTTTGCACCCCCACTTTTTTTCCATCTGTCTTTTTGAACTCAATGGGTCCCTTGAGGACAGAAGTCTCAGGTTGTGATCCCTGTCATCAAAGTCTCGGGCAAGGCCACGCCCCGTGGCTGCCCAGTAGAGGCGATTCCCACCTGGGAGATGAAGGATCTGGGAAGCTAACCAAGCCTCAGGGGGATGGGAGCTGTCCAGAGCAGCAATGCGAAGCGATTAACTGTGATTCTGTGTTTCTATTTCTGGAGGCAGTTATCTGTTAAAGTTTTGTTCTCTATCTGGGCAGGATCCTGAGGGGCAAGCTCCGAGAGAGGAGGCAGGCTGGGAGAAGATGGCATCAGAAGAGGGCAGAAGCCAGAGTCTTCTCTTTGGTTCTCTTTCCCCATTGTGGATAACCACCCTTGCTTGAGCTGTAGTGAAGCTCTAGGGACCCTGCAATGGTTAGGATGGTCGCACCTTCTCCCCTGGCTACCACCTGTCGGTTGCCAAACACACCACTCTCCTGTCCCCAAGCCCCACCCAGCTAGCGCGCATGCCTGAAGACCCTGCCCTCAGCCACCTGGAGAACATCTGTGAGTTCTCAGCTTGACTCCCGTTCTTCCCCTCTCAGTCTCCCTTCTGTAGCTGATCTGTATGGACCCTGAGGAGAGGGACATCCTCTAACTCCTGTGTGGGTCCCTCCTCGGCCTCCCCATGGGTGTCAGCGAAATGACGGACCTCGGGCCTGAGCAGCGGCAGGCAGAGGACGCTCGGCAGTTCTCCTGTCTTGGCCCTGTCACTTTTAAATCAGAAACCACTTCCCACACACATGCCTCTTATTAGAACATCTTCCTCACCGGCTGAAGATAAACTAATAGAAATCTTGGAAGAGCTGGCTCAGAGATTTAAATAGACCAGCCAGACCCTACCCAGGGCCAGAATCACCTTAGAAAAGACGAGAAGGTGTGGACTAGGGGCCAGTGAGGAGACTCCACTTCTTCCCTTACCTAAAGATGCCACTGTAGCAATGAGGAACCTATGCGGGATGGGAGCTTTATTTTAAAATAAATATGACTGGGGCTGGGAACAAGCTAACCTTCATCTTCTGTAGCATGTCTTTTCCTCTGTAAATCTCTCCTTTATTTGAGAATGTGGTTTTCTTAAAAAGTCTGTGTTTAAGATTACTGCACATGGTCAGTTTGAGGGAAGCAGTGGTGGGAGGAGGGATGATTGTGCCGACCGAGCGCCGTGCATCTCTGTCGCTGAGAGCGGGCTGTACACTGCCTCTGCCATGTCCCCGGGAGCAAAGCATAACCAAGGGACAGTGCATATTGACATAAACAAATGACATGAGGCCTAGTTTACATTTGCTTAAGAGTGGCTTCAATAATGCACCTGGCGTTCTGGTGCTACAGTTTAAAAAACTTTTAAGTTACACCATTTTACCTCCTAGTGACTCTAGGGAAAGTTGTAACAAAGTCAACGAACAGATTTAGAATATATCTTCGTGCATTCTTGGTGTTCAAGGTGAAATAAACCTAACTCGTCACCCACAGCGGAGGAAAACCCAGGTGCGCACAGCTCGGTCAGTCACATGTTGTGGTTCCTCAGAGGGGCTCAGAGCCGGGCTTCCAGCCAAGGAGCCCCAAAGAAGGGGTTTTTCTGGGTGCACCTGCCTGGAAGGTCAGTGAGCACTGGCTCCACTTGACTGCCTCTCTCCTTCTCTCAACGAGGAAAGCAGGAGACTCTGGGGTGCTGGGTGTGGGTGAGGCTGGCACAGGTGGGCTGTGAGGGAGGGGGGCCACCAGGGATAGGGGCCTCAAGGTGAAGGGCAACCCACCACCCCGCTCACTGGCTGTTCCACATTGTGCAGGCTGCTGATTTCTTCCCGCTTATTTTCTTATCCATAAAATGGGCCTCCTGGGTTTTTAGAGAGGCTTTTCCTGGCTGTATTTGCCCTGAAGTCCTCTTTCTCCTCACTTGGGAAATTTACTAACCACAGTTAAAGCAGACAGTTGTGAAAGATAAAGAAAATAAAAAGGACCAGAAGGCCACAGCCCATCTGCTGTGCTTCGAGTCTGCGGTGAATGGTCGCTCACCTTTGTCTCCAGACTGTGGCTTTCCTTGGGGTCTAGACAGCCAGGTGCAGGAGTGGCCGAGAGACTTACCTCCCCTCCCACGGTTAACACCAAAGCAGGGCTGTTGGGGCGCATGTGCTCACATGTTACAGCTCGACAACAACGATGGGACCACAGTTGCAGGTTTCCACAGAGATTTATTTTAAACCATGGAGGGAACTTTGCACTGGGAGTCTTTACATTGGTAATGGCTACATATGGTTTCAGTTAGGGGGAAGCACAGTGGGAGAGTGAGCAGTTTAAAAACATTCACAACATTCAGCAGCATTTGAATGTAGAACCGGATATAGACAGTTTAACATTGTGGGAAGTTCTTGCTCAACCCCACCTAATCACATTCAGGAAGTCAGTGTCCAGACCACTCGGTCTGGTTGGTGGACTGTAGTGGCAGAGAGCATGGCAATGCCAGAAGGGTTCAGCTAGAACCACATTTGAGAAATCTGTTCCAGCTTTGGGCTTATTACAGTCTCAGCCTGACCCCTTGGGGAATCTCCTCATTTCAAAAAGAAAGAAAAAGATATCCATGAAGTAGCATGCCTGCTGCAGCCGGGCTCCGATGTGGCCGCAGACTGATGGCGTGCAGAATGGAAGAGTCCATGTCCCTGGTTATGGATATAGTGGTAGGCAGGCACGAATGTGGGGCTAGCACCCTCCCTGTTGTCCAGTTAATAACAGTTTTTGTACTTTTCATATAAAGAGTTTCTTTTGCAAAATGACAGTACATTGAAAAGAAGTCATTTAAAAAGCAAAGCAAATGCCATAAAACATAAATATACAAGAGTACAATGGTTACCAGTGACACAAGTGTCTTGGTCCATCCTTCATATGGGCATATGCTACTGACATAAGGCTGACATCCATTTAAACGGGGCGAAAAAGTGTATATAAGTGAAATACTTTTTTCAAACCATTTTCACTTTTTTTGTAATAGTTCACTCTCTTGCGCTTCCCAGAGAACCAAGGGGAAAAAAGGAGGAAAGAATCATAAAGATCAAGGTTAAATTCTAAATCTAACCTTTAAACCAATGTGCAGTTCTCTGATACTTTCTCTCCCAAGAAAGTCAGATATACTTTTTGACTCACAAAGGTGAACATTTTGAGGTATCTATTTTTAAAGAGATGGTACCATGATGAACTTCCACCTTCACCATCTTTTCAAACCTGCTAGGCTTTAGATGGAAAACACAGAAAGCAATTTACTAGATGTGACAGACGACAAAGGTATTGCGGTATGTTCTCATTTATCCGAGTAAGTCAGCCACATGCAGGTTGCTCACTGGTAATGGTTTAGGCCAGTCCGATAATAAACAACATTCATGGAATCATAAGATTGCAGGATTGGAAGGGATCTTAAGAATGATCACTGAATTCAACCCTTACTCAAGGCTTTCACCTCCTTTCCACATCTCGGACAAGGGGCTATCTATTGTCTGTTCAAAAGTTGCCTGGCATGGGAAACAGAGGAGGAATCCCGTTCCAATTTTGGACAGATCTAATTTTTAGACACTGCTTTTGTGTGTTAGGCCTCTCGGTGGAAAATGGTAATGTTTCAAGGCAAAAATACAAACTAAAAACCCTGAGGGCTGGTATGTATATACTTCTTGGTTGTAAAGTTGAGCTAAAGTTTAAAAATGAACATGGATGTTCCTGAATTAAGTTATCCACATATGATACTCGGTAGTCAAAGACAAAGGCAAACGGAGGGAATAGCAAGAACTAGAAAGTCCAAGCCCTGAGGGGGGGTGCTGGGCTGCCCCTGCCTTGGCAGAGCCAGGTCTCCGAGGCAGTGGCTGCCTGAGCCCTTTTTACTGACACTGAATTGAGAAAAACGTTTGCTTCCACTTGGTGAGCGCCACTGCGATGAGGATTTATCACAGTGACCACTTTATACTGAGATGACCCATTACCGGCAAGAACGATTTAAAGCCGAGAGAGAAATGGAGGGCAGCAGCTGCCTGCTTATGCGCCAAAAGGCTGATGCTGCGTATTAGTGTAATGCCACAGTTGTCCAGAACAATCTCCTCCTGCCACAGGTCAAGGTCTTAAGCCCGGCTCACCTGTGTAATTATGGAATTATTATGTAAGTTCTTCCAGGCCAAGTCCGTGCATGCAGTGGTCTCCAGCTCCACCTCACGGCCTCCAGTGAGGGGCTGTGCCCCCAGAAAGTTCAAAGGTTAGTTACTATGGATCATTTTAAGATAACAGTTCCAGGTATTTCCAAAGAAAAAGAAACTGATTCTAGCCTTAGCTGTGGGAAAACCTGACTCTCAAACTAATGAGCCTCTGAGGAAACCCCTCATGGCAAACTGTGTGCTGCCTCCCTCTCTGTTGTCATGAGCATCTGCCTCTCATAGTGACGAGCTCAGGCTCCAGGACTGCAGCTGAGCACTTGATATCCTCTGGCAACTCCAGACCACTTGTGGTCCCCGAGCACCAGGCTGATGCCAGATCTTGGGCCTTTGTTTACGCTGTTTCTGCAACCTGGAAAATCATTTCCTTACCCGACTCACTCCACCTCAGCTCAGAAGTCCTTTCCTCTGTGAAGTCCCTCCAGCCCCACCTGGGCGTAGAGGCATCCTGTGCAGCTCCTGGGGCAGGACCCCACACACACCTCTATCACTGAATTTACCATATCGTACTGAAATGATCTATCTACTCCTCAGTGTGGCTTCTGCCCATACCAGGGAATGGACCTCATCCTCCCAGGGCCTAGTTCAAAGCCTGGCATATGGTGGGCACTCAACAAATGGCTGAACTGGACTAGAATCTGAAGGATCATCTAGATAACTCAGTGTTCAAAATGGACTTAATTTCTGTTTTTTCCAATTGAGTCACTGGATATTCACTTTCATATCAGGAAAAATTTAACATTATTTTAAAGGAGAGAAAAAGAAGAATGTTTTGGCAAAATGATTGCTTTCACTTTAAAATATAAATCTTAGTGAACAAGGTCACTTACATACAATTAAACTACTATGAAAAGGCAAACCAAAGGAATCTCATTTAATGAATACTTATGTCCAGTAACTTTGATACAGAGTTTTAGAGCTATCCCTTTGCTTAAAAGTCAAAACTGATTGTTTAAATCAGTTGATTGTTAAGCAAAAAGAAATTATACTTTAAAAAAATGGATCTCAAAACATGAACAAGTGATGTTCCCAAGAAGGGCAAGTGCTGTAGGCGCAGGGACTCGCTCCAGGCCAGCCTTCAGACAACAGGGTAAGGTGCATTCAGTGTCCCTGGATTTCCACTTATTTGTTGCCACTGGGATGGTCTCTGGGGAAGACTATATGAGTGAGTTTATGCTGAAGACCTACAATAATTGCCTCATTGTGGAGTACCCACCCACTCATAACCATAGGGCTGGGGCCAAAAGAAGTGTCAAATTCGCTTATGATAAGAGGAGCAAACCTGGTTCCTGAGAGCTCCCTGTCTCAAGGCGCTGGAAGTCACTCCTCCCACTCATGCCATTACCAGCTAATGTTCAAAAACAATTGTTCCTTGAAAATTCTTCTTTTAGATTCTCTTGTTTACACCTCAGCTATATCTAACTGCCTGGTATGACTAAAGTGTGTTTTGTGCTTGGAATGTTCTAGATCTCTGAAGATCCCTTCCAGTTTTGTGATTTTAAGATTCTTTGAATAATTCAAACAATCAAATGAGAAATACATTATGGTTGATTGACCACATATAAAAAGACACACGATTCCAAGTAGTTTATCTAAAACCACACTGGCTACTGTGGAGACATACCCAGGCAGTTAAAAGTTCTAGCAACATCATTTCTTTGGAGAAACTGAGAGCATGTGATTGGTCTTATCCTACCAAATAAAGAATAACCATGTGCATGATATGTGCAGTTTTTCCACTTTCCCAACATTGCCATGTTAGGCCTTACTTGCCAGAGCTGCTGCATGTTGAAGTAATAGAGCAAAAATTTATGTAAAGTGCAATTCCAACATCAGCACATATGTCTCTGTGAGTTACAAAAATGCTGGAGACACTCAATGTAAAACTCAAGAATTCACAGTATTACAAACACAGTTGGTTTGCCAAGCGGTTCTCACCAAATTGAAGCACCCCCACAGAGGAGGAGAAAGAAAAGGGCAGCGCCATGGATACCTCGACATATCTGTGGTTTTTTGATCATGACTCCCATCACCAGTGAGGTGTCAAGTGGTTTCAACCTCTAAGTGCCTCTGTGGGCTGGGAGCCGTGCTGGGAGGGAGATGGCTGGAGTGACGTGCAGGGTCCCAGACCAGAGTGACTGTGGTGTACACATGTGATCCAGCGGGGACAGTCAGCTTCCCTGATGGAGTCTGAGCTCATCTAGACCCAACTCAGACCCATATCAGGCTGCTGGGTGCCTGATCTACCGCCTCCGTAACACTGTGTTCCCCTCTCTGCGTACAGGCCGCTCCAAAGTTCAGGAAGGGAAAACAGAGCGATTCGTTTCTATTACTCATTTCCAACACAGAGCTCTCTACTAGGTACAACTCACTAAGTGGCTCCAGGTTCTAGTAGTAAACTACAATATAGATATTTGAATATTTTAAATTTAATTCCCTTTTTAATGCTCTCTCACAGAGCAATCATGCAGAACAGACTCAGATTAGTTGTAGTAGCTTTGACTGACGGCAAGCAAGGGTAGTGTGGAAGGGGCAGTGAAGTGACAAGTGGTAATTGCTTCCACACGTGTGCGCACACACACAACCTTAGAGTCTGGTTACACGGGCTGATCTGGTCTGAAGTCTCGGGTGATGGCTGTCGTGTACCGTGGCTGCACAGGGCACACCCACTGGTCCTGCTTCCCAGAGCTGCAGCAGCAGAACAATCTCTGGGAAGCCCCATCCCCAGGAAGCATACGTGGTCAGTGTTAGGGGTGTGGTTGGTAGTACTTCTCCCGGTTAGAAAGAAAAGTAATTAATGATCACGAGGGAAAAAAACTGCTTTCCAGGAAGAGAGAAAAAAAATAGGATTTCAAATATTACCACCAAAAATTGTCAAATCAGAAGTGAACAAGACACTGAGGAGGTAGGGCTTGGATAGGGAAGGGCAAGTAATTGGCCTGTTTATCTGCAAGGCTTTATTTAACCTGGCGATCCCCAAGAGACTCAGAGATCCCCCCCCCCCAATGCTCCCAACAGGTAAGGGCTGAATGAGGTGGAAGATATAAAGTGCTTAGAATGGGGCAGGTGCATAGCACATGCCTGCTGCTAATTTAAGTTCTATTTTTATAGGTGAAAATAAGATTTTTAAAAAGGACTTCAATATCCCAAGTTGAGTCACTACAGACAAGAATATTTCCCTGTATCAAGTTTGATTGAATTCCCTTAAAATTCAGGTTCTTCAGGTTCATTTTCTAAAGCCCTTTTTTTTACATTCCCAACAGGATCACAGCATGAGCTGTAGGATTCAGTACCTTTTATGTCTCAGATCACACGATTTAATATGAAACTGTGCCAAGTGTTCTGATAAAATACATTAAGATAAAAATCTTTAAATATCTAGTTTTTAAAGGGGAAGAAGATACAGATGGTGAGGAATAGAGCAGGATACAATCTCGCAGTGATGAACACGTTCAAGTTCAGAGGTGACGTCACATGGAAAAACACATCCTAAACACATTTGTTTTTGAAGAACATAGGGTTTTGTTTTGTTTTTTTAATATTCTGAGCGAGGGAGAGCTGTGTCAACAAAACTAAAACATAAGACTCAGAAGGCTCCAACGGAATTAGAAATGATCCAGGCACTGATAGCTGAAGCTCTGAGTTACAATAATCTACTTCTGTGATGACAATGGTTGGCAGCAGCTTTCTCACATTTTTTAATGTGGGAAAAACGAAACTGAGGCAGAAACACAAGGTCGCTTCTACCTAATAAGAACATGAATGAGTTAGATATTGCAAATGGATCAGGTGATTGATTCAAGCAGTCAGTTGGTAAATCTATGGTTTTCCAAATCTCTCAAGTGAAGAGGATTTCTATGAAAGCAGAAACTGCAAATAAACAGTGTAAATACATACACTCTGGTAAGCAGCAGATGAAGGTGGGGGTAGACAAACAGAAGAGAAGAAAAAGATGCTGACCACATAATATGTCCACAGTGAAGAAAACATGGAAACTACTTTATAATGACCCCAAATACCCTGAACAGATACTTTCCTCATTTCTCCCACACACAAAGCAACAAGTAAAATGAAGTGTTGAGAAATATAAAAATTAAACACCCCACAAAGAGTTTTCAGTATACTCAAAACAATGTAGCACAGCCAGACTGTATAAACCATTTGTTAAAAAAATATCTTCTTTTATATTGTGGAAAGAGTCCCCTTGCCAATGTTCACTCGCTAGCTCACCACTGTGTGCGCGGGAAGTATGCAAACTCAGCCCGGTTCTAGTTTCTCTCTTCTCCCACATCTGCTTTACAGCTCCAGTAATGATTGGGATTAGAACAACCGCTTCTTGAGTAAATACTCTCTTTCTGATGCCTGGCAGTGTCATCAAGACACTACTGGGGTCATATCCCACAACTGTGAAAAGAAAAAGAAGATACATGATGAACTAAAATTAAATGATGTTGAGGATAAACAATTCTTATAACTAAATTCAAGAGAACTTTTTAATTTAGCAGGCAACTAAATACTAAGATGATTTCTAAATCCATAAAATAGAATTTTTCCATCAAAAAGTTCAAGATAAATCTCAAAAACATGACAATGGCACCTGGGAATTTTAATCCAGCAAATGGAGAATAAAGGCAGATTAGATTCATTTAAGGGGGAAGGGAACTAACAAGTATTAGGCACCAAATGGGTACTAGTGATGTGCCGTGTCCTTTCCCTATCTTATTTAATCTTCCAAATAGTTCTACAAGATGTCTCATTTTCAAAAGTAAAGGAACTGAGGCTCCCAGAGTTTACTTTAAACTTGCTCAAAGTCACAGAGGCCTGGGAGCTTCCAAAGGGCGTTATTTTAACCACCTCATCGTGCTGCTGCCTCCAACAATGGACCAGCACCGGCCCGGGAAGTAGAGCTCAGTATGCTGGGTGAGCCTGTGCCTCTGGGTTTCTCAGGGAATAACGCAGGTGTGGCCCCCTCTGTCCTGGGCCTCTGCTGTGGCACTGAATCCATTTGGCCTACCACAGTCCTCGGAGAGGCCATGGAGGAATGCTTCTGGATTAATTGATCTCACTGGGAAAAGATCTTATTACTTGTTGGCTTATTCAAGTCCTGCCTTTCATTCAATGCTCAGCTCAAATCCCACCTCCTTCATGAAGCCATCTCCAGCAGCACCATCACCTGCTACCGAACTCGTAGAGTAATTCTGGTCTGTATTACTCTTTTGGCCGCTGAACATGTCACTTATTATTAACTGTCTTTTTAAGAGTATGTCCCCAGTAGACTAGCCATTCCTTGCAGGCAAGAGCCATGTCTTATTTTGGTGTATACAGCCAGTGCCTGGCGTGGGGCCTTGCATGTAATGGGTTCTCAAAAACGCTTACTGCCAAGGGTAACCTTCTGAGCAGACCTCACATAGCCTTGGTGCTCCTGTATATTTACATAGGGCCAAAGACGGAAAGCTTCTAAAATAAGATGGCGTCCTACCTTAATAACCTTGTCAGTTCCAGAAGTCAGTAACCACCCTCTGGTTGCATCAAAATGCACATGCACAATGTTATGTTTACTGTCATGGAAGGTAGCTGTGGGCGCACGTCTGGAAAGAGCAAAGAAAGTTTCCAAGAGTGAAAAGTCGTGACATATGAATGAAGGAGATCTAAGGTGACATGAAGCTCTAATTTTTAGCCAAATGGCTAAAACTGCTTCACTGTTAGAAATACTCCTTAGAGCTACCTTTATTCCCTGGTGACCTGTTCTGATTTTTTAAAAAAGGTAAAAGGATTCTTATATTCTCCAAAATGGGAAGCTGATGATGAAATTTCCAAAAGTCTTTCTGGAGAAATTGCTGCTCTGATAGAATCCGAAAATCTCTACCTGTACTTTTGACAAATCTAAAAAAACCCGCAGTGCCTTTGCCAAGTTTAATCTTAGACTTGCCGGTAAAATAGTCTACCTTTGCCTATTTAATTGAAAAAAAAAAAAAGCATCCTCGTTAAAATGCCTAAGATACTACTATCGTTCTAATGGAAGGGCTATCCATTCTTTTTCCTCTTTTCACTGGTATAACTGCAGGCTTAGTTTTTCTGTAGTATTCTAATACTTTAACAAGTAAAACAATATATAAACATTGTTATTTGTTTTGTATTTTTTAATCTATGCATTTTTTTTAGTAAGAAGGCTTGTCAGCTGCCGAGGTGCTCTAGAGGCAATGCAAACGCTTCCACGGAGAAGAGGCAGAAGAACCAGGGACATGGGAAGGGGGACAGGGACATGGGGAAGGAGGCAGCTGTTCTCTAATCATGTTTCAGGAGTTCCTATTCCTCTGCAGTGGACTCTCTGAAGCGGCTGTTTTCTTCTTTTTATCTATAGTTAAATCTGGAGAAGAGATCTTTGGTATACTAAAAATGATCACTGTAAAATATTTAGAATTAAAGATTTGGGTTTAATTTGTAGTCATTTAGACTCTCTGGGTCTGTCTTTATAAAATGAAGAATTAAACTAGATATCCCCAAAGTCTCCTGCAGCTCTCTAATTTAATGAGAACTCTCTTATTAATTTCATCACATACGATGAGTGGAAAATAATCAATGAACATAAATGCTTACTTATGCAAGGGCATCTTAACTTTTTTTGATATGAATAAACAAGAATGAAAAAACACATAAATTAGGGTTATCTGTAAGAGAATGCTTTGGTGTATTAATTTTCCAAGAACTTCCTTTAAATGCTGACCTCCTCTGGTGCATTTTAAATATGTTTCTATTTACATGCAGCTTTTAAGACACCCATCTAGTACTTAAAATGATTTTACTATATCCAAGGTGCTGGGGGGAGGAGGGGCAGGGAGGATTGGGCAGACAAGTCTCCTTGGAGATCCTGCTGTAAGTCACTAAAAGGGAAACTTGTTGCAGAGCATTCTGTTCACACCTGGGGCAGTTTTCAATGAGCCGACATTAAAGAAACACCACCGATTTGTCCCACCCCTGCAAGCACACTGAGGCGCAGTAACCTAAGGTCTGGGTGATTGGGCAACACCGACCAGCAAGACTGAGTAGCTGGGCAACTGGCACTATTTGCTTCTTAGGTGAAGTGGCTTAGCTCTTCCTGGAAAATGAAACCTTTGCAGCCCGTGGGCTGACTCGGCTCCTGTAGTAAGATACCAGCTTGGGCTAGAAAAGGAACCCTGGGCTCCTGCACTGCCGGGCAACTCAAGGAAATGAGCAGACAGAAGGGTCCGCTCGAAGAACATCTATTTGCAATGCACACACCCCTGGGATTGAGAAGAGCACAAAGATGCATTCTTTGCGTGTCCTTCCTCTTCTCCTATCTCACCAGAGAAGAGGGCTCTGCCCACTTGCCATGGTCTGTATTCTAAACCGGCAGGAACTAGGGCACTCTTAGTCATGTCGGTAGCGCTGGGTGCAGCTCTCAGATCACATTCTCTCCTTAACCTTGACAATTCTGCAGACTGCTGGAACTTACTCTTCATCTGTGATGGCCTCGTGGCAGCTGTCACAGACTCTCACTTCAAACTCGAAGCCCATCAGAGGGATGGAGGAGCGCTTGGAGCTGCACTTGCCGCAGACAGCCTTCCCGCACTTGCGGCAATGGTGCTGGAGGGAGAGAAAACAGACACTTGCCACGGCTCCTGCGCCTCAGCCTCTCCAGGCAGGCTCAAGTGTGATCAACAGCATTCAGGTGAGGATGCTAAACAAGGGTGCCCCAGAAAACTGAAGGACACACCAGGTGTGTTCTCTTTGGCACTCTTTATTCACAATGAGGACTGGTGGGAAACACATCTGACTGTGCCACCTCTCCACTGCCTCCTTTTCCCCATTCTTGGACCTTTCCAATTATCATCAGTATCAACTCTACAGGAACCACCCAGTGGTCACGTTATCTTAAAGCTGGGTGTACTGAGGAAGTGCCATCTCCAGAGATTATAAGAACACGGAGGAAACCTGATTGAATCCATTGTCTACACTTTGGCCACGTTCAAGTTAGGTGACTAATATTTGATTTCCTTGGGGAGGACCAAACCCAACCATGGAATTAGATAGAAAATGCTGTATTATAAGTAGATCTAAATAACTAAAAGATGCAAGGAGGCAAAGTAAAATTATTAAGAAGAAATAAATAGCACTTCTATAATTTCATGGTTTGGTATCAGCATGAGCTAAGCATGACCCCTCTAATTTTAAGGTATATTTCAATAGAAGCCACTAGAATTTTAATGTCATGTCCCTTAACTACTTACTGGGAACAAGTCACTACAAAACTGAATCCAGTAGGAATGAACTACAGTAGATAAAGAGAATAAATTAATGTGCAGTCACAAAGCGACTCCCTGATAATTTACCCCACCACAACTCCCGCTACTTCTTCTCAGATCACAGGGTGAAGTTATTTCCACACTATTACATTTTGATGAAGCAGCCATACCACCCACCTGTCTTAGGCCAATCTTCTTACTGTCCCACATTTGCTTGAAGTTCCAAAAGAAAGGCTGATTACACTTTTGGCAGGAATCACTGTCCAACCATTCAGGAGTCTTGTCAAATAAAGCACACAACAGGTCACAGTGAGAAGCAGTGAGGACAAGGGAGCCATTGACAATGATGAAACTCACAGAAAATAAGCATGTGTTTATAAGAAACGGAGGTGAGATTTCTCAATCACTTAAAAAATATTTACTGAATGCTTATATGTATCAGGCCCTGGGGATGTAGAGGTGAATAAAAAGAATTTCTACCATTATGGAGCTTATAATTTATCAGGGAAGACTAAACATGAGATATTAGTAATAGTGATTATTTAAGTAAGTAGAAGTGCAAAGTCCTGATAAGGAGAAGCACAGAATACTGTGAGAGTGGTGTGACCTGGCCTGGGGTTCAGGGGTGTCCAGGGATGGCTGGGGCCATATCACATAGTCTTGATAGCCATGTTGAAGATTCAAGACTTTATCTCATATTCTCTGATCGTATGCAATTATATTTTCTCTGGTCGTGTACACTTATATATAACTGCACAGTACACACACACACAGCTACCCGTGTTGGAGGGATACCACTTCACCACAGTGGGCACTCAGGGAAGCTACCTGTCCACTGTCCAGTCATGGCAGGCCCAGCAGAGCTTGGGTCACACAATACTCTGGTTCTGTTCACTAATTCCCAACTCATCATGAGTACTCCAAACTAGGTCAAACAGGTTTAAAAGACGTGTTAGGCTTAAAGCTATTTTTTTAGCAAATCTTCACAGGTTATGCACGTAGTGACTCTGCATTGGCTTCTAGAGTTCCATGTTCAGCTCTGTAAATTCATCGTCTGGCAGAGGACTGATCTCTTTCCACATATCACCAAACCCAAGGAACCTTGAGAAATATATCCAACCCCAGAGTTTCCCAAAAGTGAATTCCAGGGAACTCTGATTTGACTCACAGGACACTTACTGTAAAGGAGGCCTGAGATCAAACAAGTTTGAGAAACGTGGTAAACAATAGCCCGCCCCCTCTACGAGATTCATAGTGGACAGCAGCATAGTAAAGGCACGGGGAGGCCTTTTTCTATTGGTGTAATCTTTTTCTGAGGAAAACCTGTTACAGAACAGATTTTCGGATTTAGCCTACTCTCCTACCTTTAAGAAGAAATGAACCTAAAGCTATATACTGTCTCAAAAAGAAAAAGTAAAAAGGTGACATCTTAAGAGTTATAATTGTTGGTCTATTTATTTTATTAAAACTGAAGAAATAAGCCTTCATTTGCTTTGTAATTTTTATGCCCTAATCAGTTTAAAGACAGATTTTGTAAAATAATACAAAGTTTTTAGCTAAAGACAACATTTTACCCCTAAAAGACTTACCTATGTTGTCACTTTTCAGAACACTTAGTGCAGGAAAATCAGGAAGATTTACAAAAAACTTGCGCGCGCGCACACACACACACACACCATCTTTTACAAGGAAGAGTGCAGGTTTAATACAGATCAAATGCATCACAGTGGCTGTCTATGAGGGAATTGGGAGTAACGATCAGGAATGGGAAAAAAAATCAGTATGATTCCATTTTTTGTCAAAAAAAAATCTTACATATGTGTATATGCAGAGAAAAATGTAGGGAGGATGTCTGCCAACATGTTAAGGGTGATATTTCTAGGTGGTGGTATTATGAGTAATTGACGTTTTCTATTTGTTAACAGGCACTTTGTAACTTTTCTACAAAGAACATGTATTATATATACTTTAAAAAAATGGTAAAAGTTTCAAAAAATGGATTTTATTAACTGTATAGACACATTTAACATGTTTATGGGATGTCAACCCCATCCTCGTTCAGCCACTCAGGTCTTCCATCACCTGCCCCACCTGCTCTGCTGCCAGCCTGTCATCTCTGACTGCTTCTAGCCCTCATGAGCACTAACGCTCTGCATGTGACCTCTCGCGTTCACCCTGTCTTTACCCTTCGTGTTTCTTGTCCTGGTCAGAGCATGTCCAGGCCTCATCAGTTTTTGAGCACTATATCCTTCCACAAAACCTTTGCTGAGAACGTCAGCCGTCAATGATAAGGCTCCTTCCTAAATACCCAGCACTAATGCTGTCTCCTACATTGACCATAATGGAATCATTTTCACCATTTAATAGTTTTCTCCCACATGTCTTTTCTTCCAGAAAGTCTGCCAGCACTTCAGGGCAGGGACTGCTTCATTACACGTCTCAGACCTCCTGAGGTGAGCACTGCACGGCACTTGCCATAACCAGAGTGTAGCTCCACAGACACATCTCGGGATACGTGTTTATAAAATTTGACGCTTGTGAAAAATGGATGGAACCATCTCCACTGCTCACTTAGAGCTCTGAATCACTCAGTAAGATTTAAAACAGTCAACAAGTACTGAGAGCCCATTTATCTACATCATTTTTAAGCAAGATGGCTCAAAGGACTGTCCGTCAACCACCTGGTTTTGTCTTTGGAAACCACAACATTATCCTTCTTTGGGTCTCTGTCCATCAAGGGTGGAGGTAGTGCGCAGTGAGGGAAAAGAGCCCAGCAGTTCCCTCTCCCCTGGTCTGGTCAGTTAGGTCTGGGAAGAAGCCAGGACAGACAAGGTGTGACGTCCCTCACCCAAAGCAGGTTACCTCACCCATGCAGACTCACCAGTCACACGGAGAGAGCCTGGCCAGCATGGCTAGTGCACATTGTACCGATTTCCCTGCCTTCATACTGATGGGGCCAAGTGGTACTTTCAAAAGCAATATTCTACAATTTCCCACTTCCTAACAGTAACGATCATTTTAATTAGTTACTAATAGAACTCCCGTGGATTTATGGTTTAAGCAAGTCAAGCTTTAATCTTCTTAAGCATTTAATTACTGGCATTTAAAAGGCATTACATTGAGGGTAACAGCAACTACTCTGTTGAAATGAGATTGAGTGAGGTCATGGAAAGAAGTTGGGTAATTGCTTTTGTCTTTTGAAAGTGTTGCTTTTCTGCCTAATTTTTGCATCCTGCAAGAAAATAAATTTGAAGAATATATACTGTCAAAGGAAAAGTTTACCCAGCATAATTCTAGGGAAATGAGAAAATGGTTAACTTCAAAGTACTTGTCAAAACGGATTCAGTTGTTAAGATGCTCAAAGATGAAAAAGAAAACAAAAAAAAGAAGGTTATGATAAAACTTAAATATATGCTTAAAAATGACAAAGTATACATTTACATCTGGAGAACTGTTTAGAACATGACTCATAAAGAAGTACAAAAATAATTATTTCTAATATTTCTATTAATACCAAACTAAGGATTCTTCATCAAATACCACTTCTCATACACTAGCCACCATTTCACTCAATCACATAAAGCACATGAGTTTTCTGTTTTCGTCGGGCACTTTATACTGAAGGGCTAATTGCTTGAAAATAGATGGTTCCTTTTTCTCACCTGAACTTTTGCTGTGACTGGTGTAACAGATTTTAAGTCTCAACAGCTTAGTCTCAGTCGAAATTCTTATGAAATCTCCATTACATGAAGGTTACATGCCAATTTGTGAGGGGTAAAAAAAAAAAGGAAGCTCCTTTTATACTAGAATTTTTTCTTCTCTGACATATAACATGTCTTATTTCATGGTTTAATCATAAAAGAAGAAATGAGCAGGAGGGGCCAGAGCTGCTGAGCCCAGCCCAGTAGCTGTGGAGGGAGAGGCCCCCAGCCTGCTGTGACACCCACCTCCTGCCTCTCCACGTCCATGTTCCAGACGACAATTCCACCGTCACCACCACAGGAGATGAGCTGCCGCGTGTGCTGTGCATAGGACAGGGCCTGGACTTTGTCACTGCGAAAGAAAAGTTAGCGACAGTTCAGGAGAGGAAGGGAACGCCCAAGGGAAGGACGCCCAGTAGTCAGTCAATGCTCATGCTCACCCCTGTGCCCCAAGTGCAGATCCCGGAAATCAGATGGAACTGTCACCATGCTAACCATCGGGAGGGTACTCAAGATTTAAAATAAGCCAAAATGCTCATTGAAGATGCTGAGGCCCCAGGAAGAGGTACTCTTTGTTCATTACCAACACTTAAAGAAAAAAGCTGATTGCTGAACTGATTGTAACATCTTACTGGTTCCTTCCTTAATTGATTAATTAAATAAAATCTGTGCCACATGTTTTTGTTTGTTCAAGAGTCATGATTTTACCTTTTAAAACAAGTGTCCTTTAAGAGTTCTGGAGATCATCGAGACGCCCACTGGATTTACCTGACAGAGCCAGGTAAACTGTGTTGCCTGAGGTGTGAAGCACATCATGGGTGACTTAAGCCCAAGCATGCCACTTCTTGGCTTCCGGGGTGAATCCAAAGCAGCAATAAACTTGAGTTTTGCTGACTCTCTATTTCTCTAGTTTTAATAATCCCTCTCTACTGATTGTGTCTTTTATTTTTCTTTCTAGTTTGTCCATGGCTGACAAGTTAGTCCCTCTTGGTGGCAGCCACGATGGAGAATTCAGTTTTACAGTCTGACAATTTGGTGATGACTTACAAGATTATAGAGATCTATTCTCCATTGGGTGAGAGAGAACAAGGAATCTGATTTCTTGGTTGTTTTTGTTTGACTATTTTTCTTTTTTTTGGTGAGGAAGATTAGCCCTGAGCTAACATCTGTTGCCAATCCTTCTCTTCTTTTTGCTGAGGAAGACTGGCCCTGGGCTAACATCCATGCCCATCTTCCTCTACTTTATATGCGACGCTGCCACAGCATGGCTAGACAAGCGGTGCATTGGTCAGTGCCCGGGATCTGAAGCTGTGAACCCTGGGCCACCGAAGCAGAGTGTGCGAACTTAACCACTATGCCACCGGGCCGGCCCCTGAATATTTTTCTAATTTGAGCTCAAATCAATTAAGAATTCTGTGCCCAGTGGGAAGGAGAAGAGCTCTTTGAAATCTGGACTGGTGATTTTTTGGTACGTTTTTGTGTTTACTTTGACCCGTAGCTGAAGTTGTAGAACTGAAGCTATTCAGCTCTGTGGGCCTGTGTCTACAGTTCAGAAAGGCCTTTACCTCTTGTATATGGAATGCTTTCCTATTTCCAGAGGTATCAATTAATTAGATTACAGCAGCTTTTAAATTATAAGAACTTGTTCTGTTTGGCTTATGAAGATAAACAAGTGCTTATGTAAATTAAATTTTCCTAAAATTCACAGAAAATAAGGAAATTGAACCTCTAAAACTTTAGATTTACTAGACTTAAAATTATTTTACAGAAAATGCTATCTAATTCAGTAACATCTTCAGAATCCAAGTTCACAAAATTAAGGTAACTCTTTGGCAAATGAGACTAGTATGATATGTTTTAAAACACAGCTGTGTCTTTGATTTATCAGTGTTAAGTGTAATGCAAGTGTACACTATATGGGTTGATTTCTCCTAAATTTATATAGGATTACTGGTCAATAAGCTAATATTAGGCCTATATAATATTTAAGATTATGAAAAATATAAATTTATGTTCAACTAACTTGAATAATTGTTCTGATAAACTTTATATAAAGAGCAATTATGTTTTGTAGCAAATCAACTTAAAGATAATTCCTAAGATCTTTAGGTAACTTATATTTAAAGTTGAGCTAATCAATAGATAATCATTGGATACCTAGATAATTTCTAAGTTAGAATACTAAAACTTTGATTACAAAGAATATTAAGTTTATATATGTTTGCTTCTTATTTTCATATGCTATAAAGACACTATACCTTAGGCTCCCGGCAATGAATGTGTTCATTTTTGTCACTTTAAGAAGATATAAAAGTGATATATGTCGCAGTAGAAATTTGTGTTATGTGTGTTCATGAGCTTTGCCAGTCTGCTAAAATGGTTGTATGTGACAGACAGTTCTCAATTATCCACATCCTCCCTCCTCCCAATTTTCTCTATGAAATATAAGTTAGTTACTTTGGTTAATTATTATCATTCAAATGGGTGGTTGAGACTATGCCAGGTGCAATAATGAAAAAGAAATATAGCTGTGTATGTGCTTTTGTTTTTGAAAGAAAAAGGGAGTAGTTGTGTCTTAAAGCAGTGGTTCTCAAACTTTCTGGTCTCAGGACCACTTGACACTCTTAAAACTTATGTGAGGACACTGAAGAGCTTTAGTTTAAATGAGTGACAATTATCAATATTTATTGTATTTGAAATCAAAACTGAGAAATTAAAAAAAATACTGATTCATTTGAAAATAGCAATGATGGATCCATTCTATTTTAACATAAATAACATATTTTGTGAAAAAAACTATATTTCTCAAAATGAAAAATTTTGATGACAAAAATGGCACCGTTTAACATTTTTGCAAGTCTTTCCAATGTCTGGCTTAATAGGAGAGAGCCAGATACTTATCTCTTTCTGCATCTGTTATGTTATCGCTCGTCATGCAGCCTCTGGAAAACTCCATTGTATAGTTTTAAGAGAAAAGGCAATTCTACAGTAAAGTACAAATTTGTTCCAGAATATGGAAGAGAAAAATGAAGGCCAAAACTTGGAAAGTAAATTTTATTTGCTTTGCTTTATAATTTATAATACTCAAGTCTGAAAAAAAAAGGCTATAAAATGCATAGTTTTGGCACAGTTCCCTCAGTTTTGATGGCTTGCTTCCTTGGTTTACTGATTAATGCCTTTGACTACAATGCAAAAGGATCTTCTTTACCTTCTATGGAATCTGCCTAACTAGCAGAGATTCTGTGTCTCACTAGAATTATTTTCAGAGCTTTAGGTTGACTTGATTATTTAAGGAAAAAACAAAGAACGGCCCTCACTTGTGAAAAGAGCTAAATTCTTTAAAATTGTGTTACTTTCTCTATTTAGTTTCAAATGTGTTATTGTTACTTAGATTATATAGATAACCAAGTATTACGTTTTGGGCACCTGTCTTATCTTAATCAAGCACCTAAAACTCCTCTGACAATTCTTTGGTTTTGCCTTGCCAGACTGTATCCTGTATTTTGAAAAAATGAAATACAAACTTTAGGATATTTTTTACACCTAAAACTATCTTTGAGATTTCCTAGAGGGGTTCTGGAAAATCATAAAGATTTGTTCCTTTGCCTTATAAAAAGAGAGATGCTAGAAATAAGTGCATTTGTTTGATGTGTTACTATGTTAAGAGTTACATACGAAGAGCTGTCAGAAGAGATGCTCAGTAAAATGTTATTAACATAAATATTTCTGAAATTGTATATTTTATGGGAAGACCCTAGAGATTTATCAGTGTTCTCATTGTCTATAATATGTTTTTACCTTCAGGGAAAATATTGATCAAAACTCTTAGGAAATAGTCATGTAGGGTATCTCAATAGAGAATTGTACTCTCTTCCATTCTGACATTGTCAGAATAAAAAATTAACCATTAAGTCTCTATAATCTACAGGTAACTTTTGTATTACCCTGATGCTTCCCTGAAGGCTCTGCTATAAAAGCTACAGGCCAGAAAGGACAATCTCAAAGTTTTGTGGAAAAGGACTGTATGTACCAGGTATTTTAAAATATTGATATTTCAAAGACTAGACTCTTGGGAAAGGCTACTGAGTTGACGTTGCTTAGACAATTTTTAAGCTGTTAGTGGACTGAGTCAGAATTTCCTTGGATTTCTGGACTCTTTTTGGTCTGGATGCAGATGGCTTCATGAATGCAGACCGCTAAACCAAGAACCAGCAGAACAAGAATTAATTACACAGGACTGAATAAACTGAAGAGGAAAATTTTATTGTGGTTATTTGGTTGATGTTATTTTAATGCTCTACTTTCTGGAAATATGAGGATGCCTTTTCTCTTACTTTTTAACCTATCTCTAACCTACAATTTAGTAAACTCTGCTTTCATAGGCTAAATTGAAACATTTAAAAATGATATCCAATTCTCACTGATCCTCCAGAATTCACAAACTGTTACTGAGTCCCCTTAATTTTCATGGTAATATAGTTACTTCATAGGTTCAATGAGAATGTATCCACAGGATATAGTTAGACAATCAAGCTCTTACCTAGAGTGTCATATCAGAGAATGATGCTCATTGAATCAGATATGACTAGCAACTTTAAGAACTTACGGAGCCAATGCCTACAAAGCCCTCTCAGGAAAACTGGCCTGGTACCTGGTTTGCAGGGTCCTGGCCTCACAGGTGGCAAGGAAGCTACCAGGCCAGGAACCTAGCAAATGTTGGAAACGTTGAGAAATTCAACCAAGGTTATAGGTACTATAAGTGAAATATGGCAGAGAGTTTCTTAGGCTCGGTTTCCTAGCCTTGGGATAGCAAATAATAGAGGCTTTGAAAAGCCCAATCCAAGATTCTTTATAAAAACTTACAAGCAGGGGCTGGCCTGGTGGCATAGCGGTTAAGTTCGCACGCTCTGCTGCGGCAGCCCGGGGTTTGCAGGTTCAGATCCCAGGCATGGACCTACGCACCGCTTATTGAGCCATACTGTGGCAGCATCCTATATAAAGCAGAGGAAGGTGGGCACGGATGTTAGCCCAGGGTCAGCCTTCCTCAGCAAAATAGAGGAGGATTAGCAACAGATATTACCTCAGGGCTAATCTTCCTCAAAAAAAAAAACCTTACAGGCAGAAGTTAATGTTGTGGGCTTAATAGCTGTTTAATACTGTATGGCTCTATATTTGCAAAGCAATATATGGTTGATTAACACTCTTACCACACCAATGGAAATAATTGGGCCAAATCTCATGAGACCAGCCTTTTTTTGTGATCAAGAATCATCTTTGAGATTATGATGATTACAGGAGAGGAGGGGAGAAGAACTGTCAGGTAGACTGTGAAAGACTTTGAAATGGACAAAAAGAAATTACTGGGTGTCAGGGGCTGGCCCGGTGGCATAGTGGTTAAGTTCAGCATGCTCTGCTTTGGCGGCCCAGGTTCACGGGTTTGGATCCCGGGCGTGGACCTACACCACTCATCAAGCCATGCTGTGGTGGTGACCCACATACGAAATAAAGGAAAGATGGACACAGATGTTAGCTCAGGGACAATCTTCCTCAAGCAAAAGGAGCAGATGTTAGCTCAGGGCCAATCTGCCTCATAAAAGAAAAAAGAAATTACTGGGTGTCTTTTCAGTGGAATATCAGGTGGTGTTTAGCATACCCTTCTGGGTTATCTGATTCTATAGGGGTCTGCACCTTCGGTATCTTTAACTGAGCTATTTTATAACTATGTAAATTATAGAAAACTGGTATTATTGCAAATGCATCTTGTCCAGTGAAGATGCAACTAATCTCCATGGCCCACCCCTCCCATGGCAGAAGCCAATTATGAATCTACTCAGCATTCCCCATTGCCTATGCATGTGTCTACTCTTTGGATTTTCCTTTGAACTGGTTATAACATCTTACTAGATCCTGTATTAATTAATGACTTATATAAAATCTTTGACATATTCATTTAGAAAAAAAAGTCAATTGTTTGCCCTCTCTCCTGTTGTTATTTCATACCTTTTAAACCATGGAGTGCCACCACTCTGACATTCAAGGGCAAGAAGGAAAATCTATCTAGTTGAACAGATGCTGTGATTTGAACTACATTTCATTTGTTAAGGCATCTTGATACATATCAGTGATGTTGTAAAACCAAAATAAGCTACAGAAGGAACTGCTTTGCCACTCATAGCTGGCAGCAACATTCAGCAACAAATACATAATTTATGGGACTCTAGTACTGTTAATATTCCAACCCAGAAGAGTGGGACACAGTGATGAATGCTGGATTCCAAGCTTTGTAATAAAGCTGCTCGGGGACTTCTTGATTTAAAGCTTCAAAATAGGACCACCTTGCAGTTAACAGCTAGGTGAGGGAACAACCCCCAGTTCACAGATTGAGGGTTACAAAGAATAAAAGATACCTTCTTCTTGCATTCATGTTTCATCTGACATCACTGTAGGTAGCATTTCAAAACTGGTTATTATTTCATGGATGAGTGCTCCACGTACTGCACTGCAAACATTCTTACAAGTGCACAAAAACCTCACTTTTCACAACCACCAGGATCTGCCATCTACAAAGACTACACTTAGTGGGATGGCCTTACTTCCTTTCTCACTAGCCCTAGGGGCAACATGTCTGATCAGGCCCAGCTACATAATTTGGGGAGCCCAATGCAAAATGAAAATACAGGGCCCTTTGTTAAAAATTTATTAAGAATTACAAGATAGTGAGAGGAGAGATTTAAACCAAGCATGAGGCCCTTCTCAGCACGGGGCCTTGAAGCAACTGCACAGGAATCACGCCCAGGAAGCTGGTCCTGCATCTGATACTTCTTAAGGAGAAAGGGTAGGGAAGCCTTATCCTCTTTGTAGAAACAGATTTTCAGACATAGGCCAACATCCTCCCAAATGTCAGTTTAGGCCCTCTTCCATCCTCTAAGAGTAGGAGGGACTTAAATGTATAGTATCTTTCCTTTCTTTGAGGAAAAGTCCTAGGTTACCTCGTGTAAATCTAATCAGTTATGCATCTGCTACCAGAGGTCTCGCTCTCTTATATTCAGAACTCCCATATTCATAAGTCTTCAAGGACCAGAGAAGGCTCATGAGCAATCCACATGTGTGAGGTCTTCCGGATAACTGATACCAAGGGTCATCCAATGCCAAAGGGACCGTAGAGGGATTTGGCTCCCCAGGGATCTTTGGACCACAGCCAGTCTGAATCTGAGCTCAGGGACCCCTGTCTGGGTGCACTGGTTTGAGATTAGCAACATTTTGCTGTTTACTGGCTAGGGTGGAAGTTCAGCTTAGCCACTGCCCCCACTTGCAATTTCCTGAAAACACTGTATTTAGTGTTTTCATGTGGTTCTGTTTTGGGTAACCACCTAATCCTGACAACCATGAGAATCTCTTCATCTCCTAAGATCCAAATCAAGAGTGACTCCCTCCCTGAGGCCTCCCACTTTCTAGTAAAAATGGCCAACTGTCCCACCTTTACCTCATTTTCATACTTCTGGCACAGCTCCATGCAAGCAGGGACTGTTTTCTTGGTCACCTTTGTGTCCTAAGTGCCTAACAAAAAGTCTGGTATGTAGCTGGAGCTCAGTAGACATTTGTTGACTGTATTATGAATAGAGGGAGAGGGTATACGTGGCCCTATTTCCACTGGAAATGCTACAATCAGAAACTAATCATATCCAAGAGATTGATTTTGAATTATTGTAATTTTTATTAACAATTTGAACACCTGCCACTTAATAGCCCTTACTCTTGTGCTGATTATTTTGCATGCATTATATAATTTATGTTTTTTGATAACCTTTAAGGGTTTTTCTTTTCAATATTACCCTAATTTTAGAGATAAGGAAACTGAGATCGGAGAGATGAAGTGCCTTGCCTAAGCCTGCAGAAGGCCTGGCTCAAATATAGCTTGGCCTGACTCAGAGTCCCTCTCTCCTTAACCAGATTCTACCCTCTACGAGAACTCTGATTTCTTATACTGTGATCTATTATGTATTTAGCTAAATTAGAACTAGAAAAGACATCTCTTCTCTATCCTAATAATTCTCTAGTGCTACAGTGAGAAATGCTCCTAAATCTCAGATTCGGAAGGAAAGAAAGCTTTCATACCTATTGATCTTTGCCCTACCTCTTCAAAATCCAGAAGAAGCTGAATGCGAGAATTCTACTTCTTTCATAACTTTACATGCAATTTACTTGATACAAGAGGGAAAAGCACAAATTCTTCCAATCTATATTTACTTACGAATAGCCTATTTCTTTACCAAAAGGCTTGGAGGATGCTTATAACACAAGTCTTACATATGGTAAGAGTAGGGACAGAGAAACCAAGAGCTGGGATTGTGGAAAAAGGAAGCAAATACACAGGCCGTGCATGCCCAGGGTCATGGCCGTGACCCAGCCTCATGCAACATGTGGATCCCAGTCTTGGTGGAGGGTCCCATCACAAGGGACCACACACACCTTTACCTGTGCTTTAAATCAAGTTACCATTAAATTAAGTTGCTAAAAAGTCTTAGAAGCCTAAGAAAACACTACTAGAAAGAAAAATTATGGTCAAAAAGTTGGTCATGAAATGAAAGATATTACCTAAGAATAAAAAAGGATCTAGAAAGCCCAAGTACTATTATCAGATTTGACAAGGAGGGCATGGGACAATAAATGTCCAGGTCTATGCCTCTATAATATCCATCCAACTGGTAACTAATACTTGAAAAACATAACTGGTCCCTGAAACTGGAACCTTTTCTTTGCCTTTGCTTCCACAGAGCTAACATATGATCACGTTCCACTTGCTGCAGGGAATAAAAACACCAAAATGCTTCAAATGCAGATAATATTGTACAGAAGTGTACTTTCTTAGCTTTTTTCCCTTGGACTTGGAAACGTTTTTGCTGTCATCCATCACTTAGTCTACTGCTAAAGCTCTCTCTGCTTTGATGGGAGTTTTACACACCAAATCAAACTAGTTGCAAAAATGTTGTATTTCTGCTGCTGAAGGATGGTATGAAACCGCAGAACCCAGGACAGAAGACACGTGGAGCTGTCCCTCCACACTGCGGTTGGACGTTTCCACAAGAGGGGAAGGCAGTCTCCCCGTCCCATGGGGCGGGGATCTCTGGTCCAGTCTGCTCGCCCCAGTTCCCAAGCTCACTAATTTGGTCCTTGATTTGGAACTCTGACACCATTAGTCACCCTAGGGGAAGGTGGGAAAATGCGCAATTGTTCAGAGCAAAGGGCAGCCTTGGGCCCCAAACAGAAACTCCTTGGCCTCTAAAGATGAAAAGAGACAGAAAACATCATGGGGCATAGGGGGAACCATATGTTATTCAATGTTCATGTTTGTATCCCCAGTGCCTAGCACAACTCTGGATACGAGGAAGGTTCCAAATAGCCTTCTTAGTTCAAACTGAACTAAGGTTTGGGAGACCTAAGCTACCAGCTGGGGTCTTGGAGGATGGCAGTCTAGTATGCTCATCTGAAAAATGGTATCTAGCTTCTCTCTTTCACAGGGTTATCGTAAGATTACACTGAGGTGTCTGTGTGTTTTGAAAGCTCTTTGACAAAATATTAGGTGCTATTCAAATACAGGGATCACTGAACACTAGTCCAGGGCCAATTTTCAGGGCAAAGGAATGGCTGCTGTGAAAATGGCCGATGACTCCTCCTCTCCTGCCTGGTGCCCTTGCCCCTTCCTTCCTGCACTTTCTTTGTGAATCCCATCCTCTCACTTTCAGCAGCTCCAGTGTCTTCCCTCTCCTTACGTGGGACATTCAAACCCGCTCTAACAGAGTGACACCAGCTGATGCTGAGGAAGTTTATTTCTCCTAGCTCTGTGACACCAGGGCAACCCATCTCAGGCTGAGACCTGGTGACAAGGAGCCTCCCAGAGAGTTCACTTTATTACTAAGCTTGACTTAAATAAAGCACTAGACGAAGGCCTTCTGCCATTATTCCTGTCTACAGCCAGTTCTGACTGGTGGCTCCTGATCTCAGCACCTGCCTGTCCTAAGTTCTAAGGGTGTGATCCTATTGGGATGGACTCCAAGTGTGGTCTGTTCCATTTTCTAAAAGGCCAAGTCTGTATTTCTTAGAAACTGGAAGACCTATTTAGTTTAGGTTTCATTTTTCTGGGACTGAGAGACTGTATCTCAACTTGATAACTTTTCTTTTCTTATCAAACTGTAGTTGCAAGTTTCCCAGAACAAGATTTTGCATGAGGGCACTTAGCATACAGTGATGCCAACACTGAGCACGGTTACACTTTACCACGCTGTGGATGGGTCATGCAAGACTGTTGCAGTCTTTATTAACCACTGTGTAAAAAATAAAACTAGTTATAAGCTAATCTGAATGAGTCCAACAAATATCACTGATCTTCATTCAAACCTGCATTTTATTTCTCTGAGAGAGCCTGAAGTGGCAGGAATTACCTGGCAGATTAGATAACTGAGTGTTATTAAACAGGAATTTGGCTTCTCTTTTTCATCACTTACATGAATGATGTCAACTCCTACATGATCTTGATGTGTGTCCCTTGTCATGGAGATAAATATAAGAGAATGATTCTTCTAGTGAGCTGATGATGAGGTCCGAGTGGCCCCACAAGCCAGGTGTAGCCCCAGACAACTGATCTGTTCTCTAATGTGGGAAAGAAGGGCTTACTAGCTACTTCTCTAAAGCTAAAATAATTATTTGTGCATACACCCTCTAAAATTAAATTCATCCATATCTAATAATCCCAAACTGTAGGTTTAACTGCTTAGGAGACTATTTTAAAACTAGTGTTTCCAGGCAGATTTACAGGCAGAGCTAATGTTGCTCAAAACCAGTCCATGGAAGCATGAGTGACATTTGTTTGTGCCTGTCTAGAGTCACTCTTAATATCATTTTGAAAACTTTACAAGTTAAAACAATTCAGAACAGCTTTAGTGTTCTAAAGCAGATCTGAAATTCTTTTCTGCAACATGATCAGGCTTTGCCCCCAGGGCCTGTGGGCAGCACACGTGGAACACGTCAGAGCGTGGTCTGAGGGTCACCAGCAGAGGCTGCCTGGGAGGCTGGTTACGACACAGGCGCCCAAAGCTCCAGCCCGGCGAGGAGGATCTCGGAAGACAGGGCCCAGGAATCTACTTTTTAACAAAGTCCTTGGTGATTCTTTGTGTACAGCAAAGTTTGAGAACTGCTCCAAGGAAACCCAAAGCTTTCTCTGCTCTTTTCTCAGGCCCCCGAAATCATCCCTTAAGGAAGAAGAGCCTGATATGAATCAAGGCGAGTACTCATTAAATATTTGGTGAAGTACAAAATGTACTGTGTAAAGATATTATTTCTCTCTATTCCTTAAGCTGCCAGGAATCTTAAACTCAATTAAGAAATTCTGTGGGCCTTCCTGGCTTGTATTTTTAAGCTCATTTTTCTCTCATTCTCAAATTTTCACTCTTATATTCTCCCTGGTTCTAATTTTTACCTTTTATTTATTTGCTGCCATTATTTAATTTTATGGTTTTTGCAAGCACTCTCAAATCCTCTGTGGAATAAAATGGGGTATAAATAAATAAAGAGATGTACAGATGTAAACCACAGTGGCCATTATTTGCATTCCTGCCATGTTCCTTCCCATGCTGAGATCCTGCCATGGAGACTGGACTGCACTCCTTTGTTCTAGCTTTCAGCTGGGAATCTTAGAGTTCTTTACAAAAGCACCAGCAGTCTTACTTGTGTCCTTGGAGCTCGATGGCTGTTCCTTTTCTCCCACCGATGTCCCACATGATTACAGAGTGATCTGAGCTGCCTGAGAACAACACTCGCTGGACGGGGTCCCAACAGAGAGCAGTCACCCCACCTGAGAGAACAGACCCAGCTGGACATTAGTCACGAAGTAACAATATTATTCACCAATAAAACGTGTAAGCAAAGGAATTAGGATCTAGTGCAGTTCCTGGCATACAATACATTTTTGTTGAAAGAACAAACAAATAAGTCCCAAAAGAGAAAAAAATTGGCTCCAAGAATAAAAGTCCCACCCTTTAAGTTTTTCCCCAAATTTAATGTACCATAAAATCAATTACTATAAAGACCAAAGGGAAATGAAAATGGCAATTAATTGACCTTCAAACAATGGACATAATTCTAAGAATGGAAAATACTGTACTGTTTGAAAATATTAACCATATTTTCTTAACTGCTGTCTACCTCCCACCCCAACAATAATAGATGAGAAGTAACTGGGGTTTAAAAAAGCTCAATGAGATTTTTTTATTCTTGAACACAGATATAAATAGACTATAATATTAGAATTTAAAATTTCTTTCTTTGGGAATTTAAGTTTACAGATTCTGGGCAAATTACCTACATCCTTAAGTGTCAGTTTCCTCAATTGTAAAATGGAGATGATGGTACTACAACTACGACTACTACGATCATAACATCAACCTAGCCATGACCTACTTCACAGGCTTATGGTGAGAATCAGATTGCATCAATTATGCGGGACCCTATGTAAACTGCGGTGTGCAGTACAGATGCTGGTTATTAGCATTACTCTAGTGGTGTGGCTATAAAATATTATGACAGATTTTCTTCTCTGGCAGTCCTCTTACAAACCAAACTCCTTGTGTACTGAGAAAAAATAACAATTTTTTCCATATAAGATGAGTGCAAAGCCTACAAATACTTAAGAATGTGAGAAATACTCATTTTTTACATTATTAAAAAATATTGGACTCTGAAAAGAACATAAAATAGCTTTTTATTTGTTGGACTCTGACATTTTTCCTATTCATATTATCAATTGGTTCTAATGAAGTGCTGCACTTGAAAAGCTTTTAGGAAAGTTTCTCATATAATTGTCAGAGAAGGTGGTTTTTCAAGATCAAAAGGAAAAAAAAATCCACTATTCTGGATTATGCTTAATGGCTTCTTCCTATACCTGCACAACATTCTGCTTGTATATATTCCTGCCCACGTAAGAATACATATCGCGTCCCCCCATGCACATGCGGTAACCACCCCGTGCAGCTCCCATCTCCTCTTCCCTCACAGCTTGCTGCCCCTCCTCCCCCACACTACACACCCATAACAGCACCAAGCACAGAGCCAGCAGCAGACAGGGTCAGGTGTTGTCTGTTGAATGGCTGAATGAATGAATGAGCAGATGAATGAAAATACAAAAATCTTTCTTTCATCCACAAATCTTGTTATTTGGAAATCCTCTGTTATGCTTACTTAGCTTTTCAAAACTAAATATTTTCTCCTTCTGTATAACTCATTTTCTTTCCCTGCTATTAAACTCCATATACCTTTTTTTCTAACCTTCCTTCAGTATTTGAGAATGTAATACTTCAGGATATACATTCCATCCTGCAAAATGTTTATTTCCACACAGTACCCAAATGGCTTACTTTGTTAAATATCTGTAGCAGAGTTAGCTAATTGCTCACTTAAATTCATATTCCCCCTTCCATATATACAGCACTCCCTGGAAAATGCTGTCCTGCAGGGACCACATTAACCAGGCCCTCTTGAATCTAGGGGGCATGGGACCAGTCCTCAGCCATGGAACCTAGAAAGTACGAGGAAGTAATATGCATCTCTTCCAGGGCAGGCAGTTAAGATATCCCTTTTCCATTTTCTCTTTACACTTCTTCCTAGAGGACTCCAAGACCCCAGGGCACAGAGAAATTCTAGAAGGAGCCTGGGTCCCTGAATCACCACATGGAAAAGACCTGTAAATCAGGAACACCTGCACTGGATTGTTACATGACCGAGAAATAAACTTCTGCAGCATTAAGCCACTGGAATATTGAAAATTACTTGTTAGAGCAGTTAGCGTTACCTATTATAATGCCGTATATTTACCAGAATATTATAATAAGGCTGGCCCAAGACAAAGGTGAGAGTCATCAAAAGCTTCATAAATGTCAGACAAATGAAAAGAAGTTACTAGTTTAGACTGTTAATATTGATGCCTAATATTTAAATAGAATTGGAGAAAACCCTGGTTGGAAAATTGTTGCATTAGCCTCCAAAGCAATCCATTATAAACTGAATTGGTTTTCCCTCCAAAATATATCTAGAATCTAAGCACTTCTCACCACCTCTACTGCTACCATCCTTGTATGAGCCACTATCAAAATTCTTGCCTGGAAAATTAAAAAGTATGAAATATGTTTTGTCGTAAAGGCTATGGGGGAAAAAGACACTCATACATTGCTGATAAGAATGCAAACCAGTAAAATGGGGAAAGCCATATCCAACAAAACTACATATGCACTTAGCTTTTAATCCAGCAATCTCACTTCTAGAAATTTATCTTGAAGATTCTGTCTCCACTCCAAAAAAAATGCACATGCATAACGCTGTTCATTTCAGCATTGTTTGAAATCGCAAAATATTGGGAACAACCCAAATGCTCGTATGAGAGAGCGAGTAAATAAACTATGGTTCATTCACAGAGTACTATGCACCTATGAAGAATAAAGAAGATCTCTTGGATAGATATGAAGTGATTTTCAGGATATACTGTAAAGTAAAAAAGGTGAAGTGCAAAAGAATAACTACATTATGCTACCTTTCATCTACGGAAAAAGGGATGATGAGAAATTAATGAGATTTGTTAACTACAGCAGATGTGGGGGAGAGGCTGGGAAATGGGAAAGGAGAAGGGATGAGGAGAGTAACACTCTTCTAAGTATATTTTTTTGTTTGATTCTGAGTTTGGGAACAATGTTAATATTTCACAAGCTCAAAAACAAGTAAATAATTAAAATCAACTAGGAGTGTGGGGTAGTGGTGGACCCCAAATGCAATAAAACAGAAACAAGTGAACCTAGCTGTATTACAAATGAATGATACAACCATACTGAAGGAGGGCAGGGGGAGAAATGACAAAAGTAACTTTGGAAAATGGTAGTTTCACTGCATAGTCTAAGGCAAAACATAAAATGATGTGTACACAAATATGGTACTCTAGTTGGTAGGTTTGTATTTCACAGGGGTATGGGTTATACAGGTTAGCAATTCTGAAACTATTCTAATGTGCATTCTAGAATTGAGCAACTGAGTAATGCATTGAGGATAATAAGGGCTGAGTTTCTCACTATTATAATAGGAGTTACAAATAAGGGGGGGAGGTTAGAATAAAGTCTCTGGTGTTAGACTGGAATTGGAAGTATCCCTAGGAAATCATAGATATAGATATAGAAATAGTTACAGATGTGTGAGTACACACATATATTTTATAGCTCTGTCTACTGAGAGGGCCAAGAAGCAATGACACCCCATTAAGAATGAGAATACATGGCACCCAGATTTTGGTTTCTAAATACTATTCTCTAATAAAAGGAATGAGGGCTATTTGGATGGCTGAATCTAGGGCTGAGGCAAGGAATGTACAAAATAAGCCAGGAATATCATGTGGTACCAAATAGTAAGATCTGCTCAAAAAATGATGGGGACATGTGAAAAGGACACAAGAGCCAATTGTATTGGGGTTCCCATTGGCCAAATCGGGGACAATTTGAGCAACAAGATAAATAAATGCTGGTAACAAATTCTCACACAGAAATAAACAAGAACTTGTGGGCCCATAAACAACTGAATAGATAAGTAAATGGGGGAGAAGTGAAAGTTTTTCCTTATAGTACAATTCCAACCAAAAAGTGTAGAAGAGATAATGATAATAGAAAAAACACAATTTGGCAAACACCAGTCATAACTATTTCTGGTAAGAATCATCAATAAAATTATTGGGCAGAAATATGATGAGAAACAGAATATTTACATAGTTTCGAAGTATTTCCTCATAAAATACTTATGAATTACAAAGGGTGATTAAAGTGGAGAAACCTGGCAGACACTACCTGGACAAGTGATCAAAGTTAACATCTCCAGTAACAGGACAAATCAATATCATGCCTCCTGATATGATGCACCGAGAAGGACATAACATCACCTTTGTGGTATTCTTATCAAAAGTGCATAACCTGAATTTAACCATGAGGAAACATCAAACTCAAATGGAAGGACATTCTACAAGGGAGGGACATTCTGGCTAGTACTCAAAAATGCCAAGGTCATGAATAACAAAGAAAGACTGAAGAACTGTTCCAGGTTTAAAGGAAACTAAGGAGACATAACCAAATGGAATGTGTGGTCCTGGGTTGGATTCTGAACAAGAAAAAGGTTATCAGTGGGATAACTGGAAAACTGTGAATAAGGTCTGTAGATTAGAGAATAGTATTGTATCAATGTTAATGTCCTGATTTTGATATTGGTACTGTAGTTTTCAAAGATGTTAACATTTGGGGAATCTGAGTAAATGATGTATAGGACTCTGCACTGTTTTGGCAACTTCGTTAAAGTCTGAAATTATTTCAAAGTGAAAAGTAAAAAAAAAAAAGCCTAAGACTATTGTAACAGCCTTCTACAAGGCTTCCTTGCCTCCACTCCTGTTCTTTTATCTATTCTCCTCCTAGCAGCCAAAGTAAGCACTGAAAAACACAAAGCAGATTATGATGCCCCTTGCTCAAATCACTCCATTCAGAGTAAACCCCAAAGTCCTCTCTAGGGCCTTTTAAGGCCCTTCATGATTTAGCTCCTGCCCCTCTCGTGGGGCTTCCCTTCCTCCCCTCCTCCACCTTACTTGCTCCACTCATTCCCCCACTTCATGCAGGTCCCTGCTCAAATGCCACCTCTTTAGAGAACTCCCTTGACCACTCTTATCACTCTCCTCCTTATTCTGTTTTATTTTTCTTCGGAGCATAACAATATATTATATATTTATTTATTGTCTACTGCCCCAACAGAATATAAGCTCATGGAGGGCTGGGATTTTGGGTTGTTCACCACAGTCTCCCCAGGACCTAGAATTCTCCCTGGCTTACAGTAGGCACTCAATACGCACAAACAAATGAGCAAATGACTGCAAGGAGGAGTGAGTACCTGAATGAATGTCCTGTGCCTTGTTTTCGGCACATAGAACAGGCATGTGACATCTCTTTCCTGGTTGATCAGTGTGAACAGCCTTCATCTATTCTACTGCTCACACCTTTTAAGTCAGGGAAGACTCATCTCAAGGAGAAGCTCTGGAGATAGTCTTGTTTGACTGGTTAAGCCACTAGGATTAGGGGGATAGAAAAGAGAAAGATGACAAATATGTGATTTCCCCTATTTAACATGTGTTTGTGTCCGCCCTAAAATTCATATGTTGAAACCTAATCCCCAATATTTGGAGGTTATTAGGTCACAGAGGCAGAGCCTTCATGAATGGGATTAGTACCCTTACGAAAGAGACCCCAGAGAGCTCCCTCACCCCTTTCCACCATGTGAGGTTCTAGCGAAGGCAGGCAGCTGTCTAGAAACCAGAAAGTGGGTCTCACCAGACACTGAATCTACCAGCACCTTGATCTTGGATTTCCCAGACTCCAGAACCATAATAAATAAATATCTGTTGTTTATAAACCACTCAGTCTATGGTATTCTGTTATGCCAGCCCAAACAGACTAAGACAACATATGAAATGGGCAGCTCAGGTTCTTTAAAGCATCATGTCAGATTCAAATTATGGTAGGCACCAGCAAAAAGAACGGTTAGAAAGGCTTCTTTGACTTAAAGACTTATTTGGATGGGCTGTTTATCCTGTCAGAATAAATATGGAAATACTTAAATAGGGGCTGCTATGTGCCAAGTGATAAATACCTTTCAACTTTCACCAATACACACCCACATCTACAAACCCAGCACCATGAGAAGTAGGCCCTCTGGCCTTCTTTGTTGGTGACTACGGGATAAGGATGGTTTATGGTGAAGAAACTGAAAGTTTAGATACGGTATTATAAGTGCACAGTCTCTGGAAGCAGATTCTAGGCTAAATTCCAGCTCTACCCTTACTACGTATGTGACCTTGGGCAAATTATTTAATGTCTTTGTGCCTCAGAAGTCGCATCTGTAAAACAAGGATGATAATAGTTTTGTTAAGATTAAATGACTTAATATATATGAGCACATAAAATATTGCCTAGCATATGGGAAGCTATCAATAAATGTGAGCTCTGAGTATAGTGCAGGAGACTTCATCTATACCATCTCTGTGACAGTGCTTTTGTTGACTTAGCCTTATGGCAGTGTCCAGCTTGTTCCCATGTTATCCCACAATCATGAGGTCAATTAAGTTTTAGAAACAAGACCAATCTCTAGTTTTTCCACATTACATCAGGCTATAAGGGGTCAGAGCTGGGAAGGCAAGTTCTTGACAACAGAGTTAGGAAGAGAAAATAGGTAACCAGATTAAAGCAAGTCAGGGTATATTCATCAGACCCTCCCAAGGCTCCGAGTGTTACACCATGCTTTAGTAAAAGTGGAAAAGATGGAAGGAAAAGCTGTAAGACAGGAAATAAGATGGAGTGGGGAAGGAAACAAATAACTTTGGGGTCCCATTCTAGCTATGTAAATGTCCAAACAATAGGGTCTGTTGGAGGTTGGCTTATAAATTGTAAACTACAGAATTCATTTCAAATCAGTTCAACAAGTACCTACTGAGCATCTTCTATACGGTGGGTACCATGCTAGGCTCTACAGGTATAATCAAATCAAATAAGACAGACGCTATGCCAACACAAATGTACAATGATGACAATGGGATTAATTTTGAGAACAAGGGCATGCACGTTGTGTTTGGTGAAGCCATCCTCTCATGAGACCTGTGGTTATTCCCTCTGCCTGGAGTGCCCATTCTACTTTTTATCACCCAAGTAACTTTTTCTCCCTCTTCAAGGTGCAGCTCAGGTGTCCTCCTGCAGGAAGACTTCCTCCCAACACCCCCAATCTAGGTGAGGTTCCCACCTCTGTGCACGTCTCTATCCTCACACTCATGCATTGTGTCAAACTTTGTTGGATTATAAATCTGTCCCCACAGTAGACTTTGGGTTCAGTATCGTTGTATTCAAGCACAGTGAACAGTGCTTGATACACAGTAGGAGCTCAATAAATATTTACTCAACCAGCCTGTTGAACTGGATGGCAAGAGGAACGGGAAGACAATAAACAGCAGGAATAAACCATGACTCAAGAGGCCTGGGAGAGCCTGGGGTGGTGGGGGCGGCAGGAAGGCAGTGCACTAAGAGACAGGGAAGAGCAGAGAGGTGGAGAGGAGAGCTACTGCCCGCACAGCCTCTTTCTTCTGAGGCGATGCTCCTGCACCTCTCGTCAGACAGCCTCCTGATGAACAGTCCTTTCCAACAGATGCTTTTGGCAGCAGCAGGAGGCATCCACCTTCAGTGAGCCTGCATTTCAGAGCAGTGCAAACACACACCTCACACTCAGTCCACACCCCCATCCTCCTTGCCCTCCATAACTAGGTGGGAAAACAAGAGCCAGGGGCTACAAGGATTGTGGGTTTCCAGAGTTTATGATATTTTAAATGACAAAAATCATTTCTTCCATTTTGTTTTACCTCCCTTCAGCTTACTCCATCTTTCTGGTCCCCTCGATGTTTCACTATATGCTTCCTCCTGCCTTTGACCTCCACAATATGACTGACAGAATAATTTTTAACAAATGAATTCATTCTGAAAGGTTTTTATCATTATAGAACTTAACTATACTATTATATACTCTCATAAATGTGATTTTTAATGGCTGCATGATATCACAACTCATGGAGGAACCTTACTTCACTGTTAGATTTTTTTCAACTTTATCTATAATAAATTTTGCTAAGATGAACATTTTTAATACATAAAACTTTGTTCACATTTCTGATTATTTAGTTAGAAGAGATTCCCAAACATGGAACCAGATCAAAGAGTATAAACATTTTTAGAAATTTAATGTACATTACCAAAATGCTCAGTGAAATAATTTTTTGGAGACTTTTACAATATTTCCTGCAGAAGTGAAGACTATGTGGAGTGCACCAAAGTCAGGGTTGGAAACTGCTGGGTCTGTCTTTACCAGCGTGAGTCAGTACCTCACCAAGAGTGTTCCATCACTGGGCCTTGCCCGGTGGAGTAGCAGTTAAGTTCACACGCTCTGCTTTGGAAGCCCGGGGTTTGCAGGTTCAGATCTCAGGTGCGGACCAATGCACTGCTTCTCAAGCCGTGCTGTGGCGGCATCCCATATAAAGCAGAGGAAGATGGGCATGGATGTTAGCCCAGGGCCAATCTTCCTCAGCAAAAAAAAAAAGAAAAAGAAAAAGAAGAGGATGGGCAATGGATGTTAGTTAGCTTAGGGCTAATCTTCCTCACACACACAAAAAAGTGTTCCATCACATGCTGCAGGGTGAAGATGTGTAGGCAAAATGTGGCTAAAGGAGGGCCATCTAAGTAAGTCCTCAGACCATGAAGCTTTCTGAATAAAATATTTGACCTTTCGGTTACTGCATTTTGCTCTAGGTTGAAGTGATGAGTGTTTTTGTAAAGCTAAATGTCCTCTACCTCTAGGCTACACCTTCCTCCTGAGATCCACAAATGGACCTCCAGCTGGCTCCTTGCCACCTCCCCAGGGAGGTCTTTTGGTCATGTTCAGTTGAAAGCACTGTGATATTCTCTCCCAAACCTGCTCTACCTGCAACGTTCCTGGTTTCAGTAAACGGCATCCAGACAGAAACCTGGGAGCCTCTCCTACCCCAATGGCCAAGGACTGCTGACTCCTAATCTCCCAAATAGATCTGAATCCCTCCTCTCTCCATGCCTACTGCTATCTCTTCAGTCCAAACAAGTGTCACCTTTTCTAGGGACTCAGCAGTAGCCTTCCTTCTAAATGGTCTCTTCACCTCCCTTCTTGTCCCAACTCAGTCTACCACCCACTGCTGCCACAGTGATTTGTTAAAATGCAAACCACGTTACTACACTGCTTAAACTTCATCCCTGGTTTCCCACTGCCTGAGAGCAATGTCCGAAGTTCTTAACACTGCCTGGAAGGTCAACCTGTATTCCTCACCCCTGGCTCTCCACACAGGCCATCTGACTTCATTCAGTTGCTCACTCTTTCCCACTCCAGGCTTCATACCTGCTTCATACATGCAGGGCCTGGAATGTTCTCACCACTTGGGTAATACTTCTTTCTCCTTAGGGTGTCATTTATACATCACTTCCTTGGAAGCCTCTCTCTAACTCTCTGGACAAGAAGAGGCCCTCTTGTTCTTTGCTCCCAATGCAGCCTACGTGTGGCACCGGGGCTTCACAGCACTAGCTACATTCATAATATTTTGATTAATTATCTGCAATAACTGGCTTAATACTTGCATTCCATGACTGGAAGATGAATAGGCCAAGCATTACGCTTGTTTTATTCACCTACGTAAACCAGCACTCATCATATAGAGAGCTAATGACTTGACTGACTCTTGACGAAAATCCACATCTACTGGTTGCGAAAGCCTCCACTGTAAACAAAAATTAAGTTTTCAATTTAATTATTTAAACTTTCATATTTGCATTGAACTATGCCTGTCCTTGTTTTAGTTATTTTTGTTATAGTTACACTGTTACTTTTTTTTTAATGTTAAACAATGTAGGGTGTTTCTTTTTCTTTTTTTGTGAGGAAGATTGGCCCTAAGCTAACATCTGTTGCCAATCTTCCTCTTTTTTTCCTTTTTTTCTCCCCAAAGCTCCAGTAGATAGTTGTATGTCATAGTTGTACATCCTTCTAGTTGCTCTATGTGGGACGCTGCCTCAGCATGGGTTGATGAGAGGTGCAGAGGTCCAGGCCCAGGATTGGAACTGGTGAACCCAGGGTCACCAAAACAGAGCGCACAAACTTAACAGCTATGACACTGGGCCAGCCCCACACTGTTACTTTCAATAATTCTCCTAACAGCTAATGAACAAGTCTGTATTTTTCATTAAGTAGTAGCAGATTTCTATGCTTTGGCAGATTTACATCCAAGCCTCCCTGTTTCCAATGTGTTCATACTAACCAAAAAAATTCTTAGAAGTAAAACAAACAAAAAAAAAGACTTTATTGACACTATGAATTTCCAATGGTCAAAATCTGATATTTTTCCCCTTTGTTCAATTCAGTGTATTACTTTTTGGTAGCAACAGATTCTAATTTCTGCAGAAATAGCAAAGAAATAAAACCAGCAGAGGGAGCAGAAGCACATAAAACTAGTTTCCTAAATCCCTATGGATTAGTAAATGTTATGTTTTGACCTCTGGGTGTGACTATTAGGCTGATCCCATCACTAACCCACATTTTTATAACATCTTCTGTACTATAACAGGGAGCGACTGGCGAATGGCTCTGACTTCATACACATACTGAAGACTTGTCTGCTTCCAAGTTTGGATCTGGACTGCTGAGACTCCCAGGGTCACTCTGTAACGGATCTGGATTCATCTTAAGGTCTTTGGGGCAGAGGGGAGGAAGGAGATGAAACTAGTGCTTACAAAACCCCCTTCTCCAGCATTGTCTGGCTGAGTCTGGGACACCCCAGGGTCCAAATGGACCTATTGCATAGGAGGAGCTCAACAACATGTTAGAATCCCTGTGTAATCTCTCAGACATCCTCACTCTAGCTTTAAGTCAATGAGCTGTGCTGTAGCCACAATGGCCATGGCAGATACTACTGTCTACAAACAACAAGTTAAATCTCTGATCTGCTACATTTGCCTTCTGTTAGTTAGTGACCTTCCTGGGCCACATTCTGTCTTCCTCAAAGACATTTCATGATAAAATCATGTGAAAATGCTTTAAACTCTTTGAGAAAGATAAGACACAATGCCAAGGCAATATTTTACATTAGAACTAACCTGGAAGACATGAAACCCTCGGGCCACATCTGGCTCACCATACAGCAGTAAGAAGGAGCTACTTACCTCTTTTCTGACCTGGAGACAATAATACAGAACTCAGAGCACTCCTATCAGCCACCACAGGGCAAATGCCTGACTACTAGAGTCAAAAAGTCAAAAGGCTGAAAGCCACCTCTGCCTACACCAAATCGGGAACTATCCAGTCTGTCCCCAGGCCCGTGAGCTCACTGCCTAAATTTTACTTTGGATCCATCCATTCTACACTTTCCCATTATCACTGCCACATTTCGAGGGACAGCTTCCTACTAGCTTTCCAGATACACTCTCTACTCTATTGCCAGAACAATCTTTTAAAATCCGATCAGGTTAACTTCGTTGCTTAAAACTCCTTAATTAATTGTTTTTCACTGGTGTCAGGATAATGTTCTCAGTGATGAACTAACATGAACTAACTCTCGCCTCCTTTCTGGCTGCCCCCCACCTCATACTGTGTTCTAGCCAAGGAGAATTACTAGGAGTTCCCAAGAGAGCCACATGCTTGCAAATCACCATGCCTTGGACTATGCTGGTTTTCTCTGCCTGGATGGCTCTTCTCACTTTGCTTTCACGAACTCAACACTTACTCATCCCCAAAGATCTTAGGTCAAGCCACATCTCCCCCGGAGAAGCCTTCCCTGACTAACTCTCACTCCTGTTCAAGACAGGTGCCCATTCTGTGTTCTTGGAAGTGCTGGGTGCCTGCTCCCCCCGCTGCTTTTGCCACTGTGCACTATAATTACTGTTTAGCTTCTGTCTCTCTCATTGGGTTGTGAGGAATTTGAGGACAATGACTGTGCCTTTTATTTCTGTGACTGGGAGTAGTGGCTGAGATCAACCAGGGAGAGCACAGAGTGTAAAGAGGGTCCAGGACAGAACCCACAAAGAAGGTCCCAAAGGAGATGAGAAAGAGCAGTCAGAGACGCAGAAGAAACTGGGAGAGAATGTGTCATAGAAGCCAGAGCGGGGCAGTTACAAGCAGGAAGGAATGGCCACAATGTAAAATGCTGCTGAAAGGTTAAGTAGGGCACGGTTTAAAACATGTCCACCGGATTTAGCAACCAGCAGGCCACTGGCCACCTCGGAGAGAGCAGTTTAAGTGGAGTGACAAGCCAAATCGCAGGTGGTTGGAAAGCAAATGGGAGGTGAAGAATCTGAAGCAGCTGGGAAAATGATATTCTTTTAAGATTTCCTTTATCCTGCTGTTGTTTGCTACAGCACGAAGATTATACTAAGTGAAATAAGCCAGTCACAAAACAACAAATACTATATGATTCCACTCATATGAGGTACCCAGAGCAGTCAAATTCACAGAGACAGAAAGCAGAATGGTGGTTGCCAAGAGCTGGGGAAGGCGGAGTGGGGAGTCAGTGTTAAATGGGGACAGAGCTCCAGTTTTGCAAGATGGAAAATGTTCTGTAGATGGATGGTGGTGACAGCTGCACAACAATGTAAATGTACTTAATGCCACTGAACTGCACACTTCAAAATGATTAAAATGGTAAATTTTAAATTATGTATATTTTACCACAATTTAAAAAAAGAAAAAAAAGCATTGCCGTTAAGAAAATAAGATGGAAATTGCTACACCAGGACAGGGGTTTGAGAGGGGTTTTGTTTGTTTTTTAACAGAGAGGCAAGAAACTTAAGCATGTCAATAAACTGACAAGAGTGAGTTCGTCAAAAGAGAGACAAAGGGAATAACTTTTGGTGTGGAGACCCTGAGGACAATTAGCCTGGGGCCAGAGGACAGGAGACTCCTACCTAGGCAGGAGGGCAAGTGATGAAGAGGGGTGTAGAGGAAAAGTTTGTTTGTTGGGAAGGGAATATGGGATGGGCAAGAAATAGAAATTTTTAAAAAGCTTCTATCTGATAACTTCTCTTTTTCTTTGAAGGAAGCAGCTGGGGAACGGGAAGGGGAAGAGGGCTGGGGGAGAGTAGTGAAGGTCTGAGAAAGCTGGTGAGGGGAACGGGAGAAGGAGTGTACCGAGGACTTGCAGAGGGATTCTGTGGAGGCAGTGTGAGGCAACTCCGTGAGTCTGGACTGGAATGAATTTGCAATGATAATGATGGTCTAAGGTTCACGGTGTGACTTGTGGCAGATCCAGGAGGCGAGTGCACAAGGAAAGGGTGTGGATAGTAAGTCTGAATCATGGACAAGTGTTACCCAGAGGAAGAACAAGGGAGCCCTGAACTGAGAATGTTGGGCAGCATGTGGCTGAAGCGACACACCAGTGGGAAGGAAGGGAAGATGGGGTGGAGACACTGGGGAATGAGGGATCAAGGACCAGACTCCTCAACAAGGGCAAGAGCAGGTGGAGTTGGAGTAAGGGTATAGGGAAGTGACAGATTAGGAGACTGAAGTCAGCAGTGAAACACAGAAGTTTAAGATTCCTGCTGTGGGGCAGGTTCTGGGTCCCTGCCAGGCCAGGCTTGGCCAGGGTGTAGGTGGCTAAAAAGAGAAATCCAATCAGGAAAGACCTAGGTCCTATCCACAGGGGATGTTTCTATGTGTTCTTCCTCCCAAAGGCATAGATGATTAAGATGATCTTTTATGAATCTTTTTCCCTGGATTCAATTTTCTCTTTACTGCATTCCTTTTTTTCCCTTTAGGAAATCTCTTACGATCTAGGTACTATCCCATATTACATCCTCCTTTACCTACTTTTGTTCTTATATGATGTCTAAACTCAATATTAACCTTGTTCTGTACTAAATCATGGGTTGGTAATCTGCAGAAGACACAAAAGCCCATTAAGATCCATGAAAACAGGCAGTGACTCACTTTCCAGGGTCAACATCACATATTAAAAATACTAGTAAAAAATTAGTGCTCATCATCTATTCAAGTCTTTCAAAGGCTAAGTGTGGATATTTATATTATCTTGCTTAAATAACCCCGAGCAGACCAGTAACATAAAGGGGGCCTCGGGTTTAAACTGAAAAGAGGCCAAAAGGAAGGAAAGTTAAAGAGGAACTTCTGCCTTTTCTGTAGCCTAGCTACCGAGGGTGAACACAGTTTTCATTTCATTTGTTTTGGAAGTGGGAGTCTGTCTTGCACACCATCTTCTTGCTCCAAGGATGGCAAGGACAGACTGAGGCAGCTGTCCTTTTGGCCTTCCAGGGTTTGTGCAGTTGCCACATAGTCTCAAACAATGTCTCATTGACGTGTGCCAACACTGGCTTTCTCCAGTGCCACATGACAAAGAACCAAATCACCGACATTTCAAATAGATTGGTTCCTCTTTTGTTTGGATTGATGTAGAAAATTTTTGACATTATATCTTACTGAACCATTCTGAAAGCAGTTAAGCGTAACATGTGCATCTCTGCACGAGCCCAGCCTGTGCTTTGCCACGTTCACAGCATATCATCTGAACATCGGAACATGCAGCAGGTGTTCTCACTGTGGAGCAGCACAGGGAGACTCTGTGTTCAGTCCCACCTGTATGTCCTCTGAATGTTGTGACCAGGGTGCAGTTTTCTTGCTCCAGTTTGAGGATGGTTACTTGGCCTGAGTGGTCACCAATAAACACATGCCGGGTTTCAACATCAAATCTATCATGTAAGCATTAAGGATTGTTTCTCAAAATTCAGCAGAGGGATTCACAAAAATAAATAAATAAATAAATGTAACAAGAAATGTGCAGATCCCAGATGAGGAAAACTCGGACACAGTGCTGAAAGACACAAAAGTTGACATAACAAAATGAAAGACACACAGTATTACTGGACAGTAAGACTCAACAGGATAAAGATGTCAATTCTCACAACATGAATTTATAAATTTAACATAATCCCTATAAAAATATCAACATATGTTTTTTCCTAGAGCTAGATATGTTAATTCCAAAGATCATATAGAAAAATAAATAAGCAAGAAGAGCCAAGAATACTCGGAAAATAAGAGTAATATGGTATGTGATGGGGGAGGTTAGTTCTACCAGATAGTAAAACATGTTATAAAGTTGCTTTAATTAAAAGTGTGGTATCGGTGCATAAATAGACAAATGGAACAATGGAACAGGATAGAAGGTCTAGAAATAGACCCAAAAGCATACAGAAATTTAGTTCATGTCTGCTAAAGGTAGCTCTTCAAATGAATATGGAAAAGATGGATTAAAAAAAAAGATGTTGGCAGAAACTAGATACTCAATTGGAAAAATAAAATAGAATCTGAATTTCACATTATATTCCAGGATAAATTCCAAACGAATTAGGGATCTAAATGTAAAAAATGAAAAATATAAGTTCTAGATGGGAAAGTTCCTTTATAACTTGGAGTGGAAAAAGCTATTACTCCAAATCATAAACAACAAATACCATAAGAAAAGCCAAAAGACAAACTGGAAAAAATATATGCAACTTATGTTACAAAAGGCCCAAATCCCTAATAGAAAAAGAACAATCAAGAAGAAAAAGACCACAAACCTAACAGAAAAATAGGTAAAATATATGAATGGATAGTTCAAGAAGAAATGAAAATGGTGCTGTGCAAAAAAGAATTAGGCCTGACTGTCGTCCTTTGAAAGGCTGCTTCCAGGCTGGTGTGGCATCTGGGAACTTGGATTTCAGGAGGGTTTCCACCATTAGCAGACAAGAGTGGCTCACTGTGCCTTAACTGTACAAACAATATGGTTTATGGAATTTTGGTACATTCCAGGAAGAGGCTGCCTACGTGACCAGTCTCCAGTAACCCAAGGCCCTGAGTCTCTAGTGAGCTTTCCTGATTGATAATGACCAGGAACCCTACTCCTAGAGATCTATCCCAGAGATACACCGGCAAAACTACAAAATGACACACGCTTGAGGCTATTTACTCTATTATTTTAATAGCTAAAGTTTGAAAACAACCCAAAGTCCATCACAAGGGGACTTACTGAATTACCTATGATACGTCCATGCAACAGAATACTATACAGCTGGGGAAAAAAAAATGAAGATCTCCATACCATAGCAAACTGAATGGAGTAATTTCCAGGATATATTATTAAGTGGGAAAAAAAGCCAAGGTATATAAGAATTTATATGCTATACTATCTTTGTGTAAGGACGGGAGGGGAATATAAATATAAGTGTGTGTGTGTGTGTGTGTGTGCTTGTATATACAAAAGGAAGCACTGGAAGGACAAATCAAGAGCTAACAAAATGGCTGCCTAGGGAGAAGGGAGAAACCAGCTGAGGGGACAGGGATGGTTGTGAGACTTCTCTCTTATTATATAGTTTCCATTTTGGAATCTTGTAATTATTTTACATATTAAAAATATTTATAAAATTAAAAGAAAAAATCTCCCAAATTAACAACCAAATAAAATGAATGAACCTAACTATTACATTGGTGATATAACCACACAGTTAACAGAATTATTTCAAGTGACTTTAAAGCACAGCATTTTGGCTGTACATCCTTGGTAGGATATACGAAAGGACAAAGAAAACTATGAAGAAATCTAAAACCTCATTCAGCGGTCTTATTATAATATTGCTATTATTATTTTGAAACAACTTCAATACACCATAGGCTAAAGCAAATAAGAAATTATGTTAATGTTTTAAGAACCAAGATTTTCAGCCCAAGATAAAAGAAATCAAACACAAAAATGAAGTAAAAACCCTAAAATGTTAAATTTGAATTAGAAATATTATATGAACTGTTGATTTATTTTCTTTTTAAAAATACACATAGCTATGTCTGAATACTATTCCTCATTAAAGAAATGGCTGATTCCAGGTGCAAGATGAGCTTAAGACATGACAAAAAGCAAGGGAGCTCTCAAAGGCTAGTGGGTTGTACCAAAAAGACACAGAAGCCAATAGGATGGGGCTCTTACTGGCCAAAGATGGGACAACATGAGCCTTAAAAAAAAGTGGCAATTTATTGAAATATACTGAATATTTTTTGGGAGAGAATATTTGCAAAACATACATCTGACAAGGGGTTGATCTCCATAATATATAAAGAACTCACACAACTGAACAACAAAAAAACAAACAACCCGATCAAAAAATGGGCAGAGGAAATGAACGGACACTTCTCCAAAGAAGATATACAGATGGCCAACAGGCACATGAAAAGATGTTCAATATCATTAATCATCAGGGAAATGCAAATCAAAACAACACTAAGATATCACCTCATGCCCCTTAGAATGGCTATAATCACCAAGAAAAAAAACAACAAATGTCGGAGAGGATGTGGAGAAACAAGAACCCTCATACACAGCTGGTGGGAATGCAAACTGGTGCAGCCTCTATGGAAAGCGGTATGGAGATTCCTCAAAGAATTAAAAATAGAGATGCCCTATGATCCAGCCATCCCACTACTGGGAATCTATCCAACCCAAACCTGAAATCAACAATCCAAAGAGGCTTATGCACCCCTATGTTCATTGCAGCACTATTCACCATAGCCAAGAAGTGGAAGCAACCTAAGTGTCCCTCAACTGACGACTGGATCAAGAAGATGTGGTATATATATACAATGGAATACTACTCAGCCATAAAAAAAAAAAAAAGACAAAATCATCCCATTTGCAACAACATGGATGGGCCTGGAGGGTATTATGTTAAGTGAAGTAAGGCAGAAGGAGAAAGACAAACACTGTACAATCTCACTCATATGTGGAATATAAGCCAACACATGGACAGAGAAAACTGTATTGTGGTTACCAGGGGCAATGGTAAACAACAAAAAAAAACAAAAAAAAACCAAACAAATTCTAAGAGTTTACAATAATGCTCAAAAAAAAAAAAAAAGATCCCTATTGGAGTTAACCAGGGCACTAAAGCTCTACTCTGAAAATGAGCAATTAAAGAGAAATAATTAAGAATTTATGTTGCTTTTCCAGTACTCACTATATCTCAGGGTAACCAAACAGCCCTACTTAATGACAGAGTTCTACTTTATAGAAGAATTCCAACTAATACATGTGGAAAAAAGGATAGGATAACAAAATCACCATTTTGCAACCCTAATGAAAGAACTGGTTCAGGCGAGGATCAGCAATGGATGAAACCATTAAATGAAAAGCTGATGGGGAAGACTGGACTGCAGGGACCTGGCTGTCACCACCTGAACCACCGATCAACCTCCTCAACCACTAGAAGCGCGACAACGCGACACTACGTGCTTCCTGCCATGAAGCACCACGAACCACACAGCACAACTACCAAGTGTTCTTACCAAAAGTTGAATCTGAACTGAATCAAGATTTTAGAGGCAACTTTCAGTTTACAGAAGAATTAGGGAGAAGGGTAGGTAGATAAACAACTTAAACGACATTATAAGAAAGCAGAGATCACTTTAGAACTGACTCAGTACCTCCAACTAGTCACAGTGGCACAAAAAAAAAAAAAACAGTGAAGGGGGGTCACTGCTCTAGATTGAGAGATTAAGGAGATATGACAAACATATCCAATGTGTAGAGCTTGTCTGGACCCAGTTTCAAACATATCCACTGCAAAAAGCCATTTTTGACACAATAAGTGAATTTGAAAATGGATCGATTATTCAACAATATCAAAGAGTGACTACACATTTTTAGGAGTAATAATGGTATTGTGATTATTTTAAAAAGGTCTATCATTTTTACAGTTGCACAATGAAATACGTAAAAATGAAATGACATAAAGTCTAAAATTTGCTTTAAAATACTCCAGCAAAAAGAGAGAGAAAGCAAAAAGGGATAGAAGAATCAACAGGGGACCTGAGTAATGAGTATATGAGTGTCCATTTCACTCTTTTCTCCAATTGGTGCCTGTTTTGAAAATTTTTAGAATAAAACATTAAACAAAAACAAGTAAAAGAGAACAAGTCATAACAAATTCTTCCAGTGTCAAGAACAAGGGAGAAAAGTTATACTCTCCTAACAAGTTATCAGATATATGTAAAATGATATTAAGATTTATATGGAATAAGATCACCTTAAATTTATCTTGATAAATTATAAGAACACAGACAAAAAAACAATCTAATACCCAACATTCTTTACAATTGTAGGTAAATAACAGCATTCACTAAAAAATATACAAATGCAACAAAGGCTATTTGGAAGAGGGCTGAGATAAAATTACCGTACAACCTCAAAGACAGAGTGATTGGCATTAAGTATGATATAAGGAAATATGAAAACCAAGATAATATTAATAGCTTTTCAGTACTCTTTCCCTGAATAGGAATAGATCTAAGAAACCACTTGATGGAAAGACATTCCACTGTATAGTGTGACACCTTGGCAATATCTCCAACATGAATAAAATCTTAAAATGAAGAGTACCTGAATTATTTAGTGAAAGCATGAAAAATGTGATCAAAACATGGTCAAATGACAAGACTGAAAGGTGAGCCTAGATAAAGTATTCACAAACTTAAAGACTGGCAAGTGAAGTGGGGAAGGAAAACAGTTCTATTTCCCAACATCAACCTGCCATGGGACCTTTGGGAAATACCTCCATTCTGCTGTATCTAGTGGTGCAGAGGACTAGCTGAAAGATTATAACACCCAAGTTCTAATCCTGGTTCTGCCAGTCACAGGCCCAGGTAGGTTAAGGCCCTTAACCTGTCTGAGCCTCTCTGAACCTTGGTTTCCACACTGTGAAAATTGAGAATTACGTCTTTTTGTTTTTACTTCACATTATTGTTTTGATACTGAACAAAGTAACATTACGTAGAAGCACTATGTAAACTCTCAGGGATTGCAAATGTAAGAAAATCTTTTTCCTCTCCTTTTCTCTCTCCTCTCTTCCTTATTATTATTGTTGTTGTTAGTATTATAGTTCACTTAACATTTGAAGCTTCAGATCTTTAGTGAAAGCAATCAAAGACTCAGGTTATTCAGAAGTTGATAATTCAATTTGTGAACTGGTCACAGACCCTTTGTCTTCCTTTATTTCTCTACTTGAATTTTGCTTATTTTCATTGCATATTTACTTCTTCACTAAGAGGCCTGAAAGAAGAGAACAAAGGCTGAATTCAATCTGACTTATTCCATCATTTGCAGGCTTGGAAGAGTGACTGCTTGAGGTGGAGATGGGAGAGAATTAGTTCATCTGTAGAAGTCTCTTATCTACATACGTCAGCAGTGTCCACTATGAAGAGAAATAGGGGTAATGCCATTATTCTGAACATTTTATGTTGTTTCAACAGATCTTCTTCTTCCTTCCCTTATCCCTAAAAAAAACTCCTGTAAGTATGGAAGGTGGCAGAAAGAAAAGCAGGAGAGAAGTGGGGGTGGAGGGTTCCTATGAAAATATGTTTTTAAAAACTAGATTTTAATGTGAACCCCCACACTGTATGGGTTGCCTGTTAACATTCTGTGCACCAGGCAGCTCCCAGAAAAAACCCTCCAGCCTTGGGAAAGTCACACGGTTCTTGCTGAAACCCTCTGGCAAAAGCAGCACTGTTACACCATCAGTGTGCAACACTGGAAAAACGCCAGGGATATATATGCTTCCTGGAGCAAGGGCTGGCACCGTGGCTCCAAAATTGGAGCTAGAGAGGCAGAGCTGATGGAAATGAAGGAATCTTCTAGAAGGGCCTGTCTGTCTGTAGTATTGCAGATCCCCTCCACCTTAATAGCAAAGTTGGACTGGGTGGTCATTTACACTGGGAAACCACATGGTATGGCCAAAGGAAACAGTTGAAAAATGAAGATGACTTCTGGAGATGCCTGAAGAGTGGAGTCAAAAACCACCACATTCAAGACAAGTTTAATTCTGTGTACTTCTGTTTTGTTTTTCATTTTCAGATAGTTTAAAAAGTAAACTTCTTAAGGGCATGATCTATATTTTTTCTATACTCCTTGGCTTGGTTAAGTGATAGAGAAGGCAGCATATTTTGAACAAACTGTATGGGTGCCATTAGCTCTGTTCTCAAAGCAGTAATGTAGTATAATGGGAAAAAACAGCAGCCCAAGGCAGAAGACCTGGGTTCTGGTGGTGATTTTCCTATATACCAGATGGGTGGTAGCAGATAAGGCCCATGACCCTTTCTGGGTTTCAGCTGGCTCATCTGTAAAATGAGGAGTTGGACTAGATGATCCCTAAGGACCCTTCCAATCCTAACACTATAAGAAATCATTAATCTATTGGCAAGAGAGTTCATGTATTTCAATTCAAGCATCATGCTCATCTGAAGTGGCTTTTAGTAAATGTTGGAGTTTCTCTTCTTAACAGGTGGTACCACCCTCTCAAAGATAAGTTGATCCTGCTTTCCATTCCTTATGGCCCTTGCTTCTGGTCTTCTTGGTAACTTGCCACTTTCAGAACCTTCCACGATGGATATTCTTAGTTTCTTCATCTTGCCCTTCCAGTGAGGAAAATAAAAGTGGAAAATAAGAGTGACATTAGCCTATACACACACAAAAATATAGCTCCTGCCACACGTCTGCAAGGAAAGAGCAAAGCACTTTGTCAGATTGTTGAGAATCACTGAATAGGCATTTTATAAATATGAGATGAAAATCTGAAAGCAAGTCTTACTATTTCTTCCTGCTTTTGCTGACAAGTGATCTGTTTCCACCTATTTCCTCATGTGTCAGAAGATGGAGAGAGAGTCTATGATTTTTAAACTAAAAGCCCAGGGCCTTTATTCCTTAAGATTATCTACACAGGCTTCACACTCGTCAAGCCTGTGCTCGCTGAAGCCCAGTGGGCCAGATGTGAGGATTACCCAGCATTAGTGGGTTTTCACACTGAGCACACGGGCCCTGGAGACTTGAGAGATAAGAATTAATATCATTCTACATATCTTAGAAAAGTCTTATACTTGGAACAAAGTCTATAGCATTACCACGTAGACATCACCTAACCTACTCTGGTTCTGGCATGGGAGCCTCTCAATGAATGTTTTTAAAATGAATAGGAATCCTGTGGTTCTTCTGCCAGGCACCAATGGGAGTGTTCACAATCTTAATATCTATGTGTAATTACTTCTGTACAAAAATAAAAGATTGTATTTTGGTGGTGGTTTTATCTTCATGTTCCATAATTCCTTCTGACAGCGGAGGCTCACAAATCTGGGCTGTGTCTTGTCTAGATGTCAGACCTGTGCCACAGTAGACCCATAACCTGCTCGGCATGGTCTGTTATGTTAGGTGAAATTACCTCACTTTACTCCACCTACATGAGTACGCTTGATGATTTGAAGGTTAAGAAAGTCTATGAGCATCTTAATCAGTAGGGCAATTCAGCAAATAAAACAAAAAATTTTCAAGTTGCACATACCCAAAATTTTCATGAAATAAAGAAGTCAACAGCTAAGTTCCCACCAAGGGATTTTGTCCAGCAAAGGATACTGCAGGCCTGAGGCCACAGCACTGGTGCGATAACCTCCGAGGCGATGCCCACTCTCGGAGCAGTGCCAGGCAAACTGCTTGTCCTGTCCCGTGCTCAGCACCCACTCCAGTTCCAGGACAAACAGGATCATCGTCACTCTGCTCTGATGCGCTAAAAACCAAGAGACAAGAAAACAACCCATAAAGCATCCTAAAGGAGGTTGGTAAAGCATGATCCACAGAGATGCATCATTCTCTTCTCCCCACCCCAGAATAAGCTGAATAGTATGACAACCACTACAAACACAGGCTAGCACAGTGGTTCTCATCAGGGGTAGAGGTATGCCACTATAGGACGGCATGTCTAAGTTTCTATATGATTTTCTTAAAAAACTATCCATTTCCTCCCACTGCTCTCTTTCTTTCCCGCCAGCACCAATTCAAAGATTACTACCACAGAGAGCTCCCATTACCAAAGGGCCTGCCTCTCTCAGACATGTTAGAGCTGCTAGACTACAGAATGCAAGATTCAGTGTGACCACAAAACACATTAGGAATGACGTTCTTATAATAAAGTCACTGGGGTCAGTTTATGTAAGCTTAAAAAAAAAGTAAACGGGGGCTGGCCCAGTGGCCTATGGGTTAAGTTTGGCACACTCCACTTCAGTGGCCTGAGTTCAGTTCCTGGGCATGGACCTACACCACTCGTCAGTGGCCATGCTTTCGCAGCGGCCTATATACAAAAGAGAAGCAGACTGGCCACAGATGGTAGCTCAGGGCAAATCTTCCTCAAGCAAAAAGAGGAAGATTGGTGACAGATGTTAGCTCAGGGTGAAGCTTCCTCAGCAAAAAAAAAAAAAAAAAAGAAAAGTAAACAGCATTCCTGTTCTCTTTTTGATGAAATCTGACTTATAAACCCACAACAAGGTTCTAGATGAACTTTCTATAAGAAATTGAATGCTTGGAAAGGAGGGCAGAATTATGTCCAAGTGCCATATAAAAGAGAATGAAATATCCCTTATGTCAAAGTATACATGTATGTGATAATGAGAGCAAATTTCCCAGGGTTGCTTATATAATTATAGAATTATTGAATCACACGATTTCAGAGTTAGAAGAAATAATTCATGTCATCTATCACATCTCCCTGTTTTACATATAGGCAAGCTGAGGCACAATGAAGTTGAGTAGTTTGGCTAAGTCTCATGGCTTCTCAATTACCAAATAAAATCAATAAAATAATTTGCTTTCTTCTTATTATGCAATTCTAGGGGGTGAGGTAGAGGAGATCTGTGGCCACTAAACAGAGCTGACTGGAATAAACAAAGACTGATACCTTGGAACCTGGACATCACTGGGCCCTGTGCCCAGGAGCTGGCAATCTGGTGGGCGAGAATAGACTTATCACGAATGTGATGAGGTGATAGAGAAGACATCAGTTTCCCATCTTGATCATGAAAACAGAATTAGACAGTACGGATGGATCAATGCAGCTCTACTGGCAATAACAATATCACCTGCCAATTTTTGAGTTTCTAACAAGTGCCAGGTACTTAAATACAATCTCTTATTTAGTCATTGTAATGACCCTGCAAAGTTGGGTGGTTTCCTCATTTTACAGACACAACCTGGCCTTGGCAAGACGGCCCTTTTAGATTGGCTACCAAACAATACAGTCAGAACCATAGTGAGTACCCACAGGACAGTCATTTGACCAATGCCTGATGTTTTAAAATCTGATATTTGAAGCACGGAGAATCTAAAGGGATATAGAAGGGGTACAGAAGCAATAATACTATGACTTCTCTACAGTAAATACCTGCCTTTCAGAGTATCAGCCACTATTAAAGATCAAAACGTTGTCTTTACAAGGCCAGCATTACCCTGACATCAAAACCAGACAAAGATAGCACAAAAAAAGAAAACTACCGGCCAATATCCCTGATGAACAAAGATACAAAAATCCTCAACAAAAATATTAGCAAACTGACTTCAACAATACATTAAAAGGATCATACACCATGATCAAGTGGGATTTATTCCAGGGATGCAAAGATGGTTCAATATCCACAAATCACTGTGATACACCACATTAACAAAATGAAGGATAATAATCATATGATCATCTACATAGATGCAGAAAAAGCATTTGACAAAATTTAACATCCATTTATGATAAAAACTCTCAATAAATTGGGTATAGAGGGAATGTACCTCAATATAATAAAGGCCATATATGACAAACCCACAGCTAATATTATATGTTTAATGACACAGACATAACAAGATCTTCAGGAGTTTCTTCAAGAAGTCACATCTTTTAGTTTGTTTTTTTATTGAGGTAAAATTGGTACTTAACATTGTATAAGTTTCAGGTGTACAACATTATAATTTGATATTTGTAAACAATACAAAGTGATCATCACCATAAGTGTACTTACCATCCATCACCATACAGCTGATTTTGCCCATGTTGCCCACCCCGCAACCCTTTCCCCTCTAGTAACCATCAATCTGTTCTCTGTATTTATGAATTTGTTTTTGTTTTGTTTTGTTCGTTTGTTGTTTTTTAGATTACACGTCTAAGTGATATCAAATGGTATTTGTCTTTCTCTATCTGACTTATTTCACTTAGCATGATGTACTCAAGGTCTATCCATGTTGTTGCAAATGGCAAGATTGCCTTTTTTATGGCAGAGTAGTATTCCATTGTGTCTGTGTGCTCAATGATGAAAACCCAGATTTTTGTGTCATTCTCTATTTTTTCTTTTCTATTTCATGACCTTCTGCTTAGCTTAGGTTTCATTTGTTCTTCTCTTTCTGGTTTCTTGACATAGAAGTCAGGTCACTGATTTGAGACCTTTCTTCTCTTCTAACATAGGTGTTTAGTGCTATAAATTTCCCCTGAAGTACTGCTTTAGAAGTATTCCATAAATTCTGATATGTTGTGTCTTCATTTTCATTCAGTTTAAAATATTTTCTAATTTTTCTTTTGCTTTCTTCTTTGACCCATGGAGTATTTAGATGTAGGTTATTTAGCTTCCTAATATTTGGGGATTTTCCAGAGATCTTTCTGTTATTGACTGTAATACCTTGCATGACTTGAATTCTCCCAAATTTACTGAGACTTGTTTTATGGCCCAGAATATGGTCTACCTTGATAAATGTTATGGGTGCATTTGAAAAGAATGTATATTCTGCTTTAGTTGAAAGGAATGTTACACAGACATCAGTTAGAGAAAACTGGCTGTGTACTGTTCAAGTCTTTTATACCTTATCGATTTTCTATATACTTATTCTATCAATTATTGATGGTTTGATCAATTATTAGAGGAATATTAAAATTTCTGACTATAATTGTGGATGTGTCTATTTTTCCTCCTAAAGTTTCATCAGGTTTTACTTCATGTATTTCAAACTATGTTATTAAGTGCATAAACATTTAGGATTGCTATGCCCTCCTGAAGGATTGACCCCTTTATCATTATGAAATGATTTTCTTTATTCCTGGTAATATTCTTTGCTCTGAAATCTACTTTGACTAATATTAACACAGCCACTCCAACTTTCTCTTGACCAGTATTTGCATGGTATATCTTCTTCTATTCTTTTACTTTTAACCTATTTATGTCTTTATATTTAAAGAGTACTTCTTATGGGTAGTTTATATTTGGGTCTCCCTTTTCACTCAATCTGATGGTCCCTGCCTTTTAACTGACTTTAGACCATATATATTTAATGTAATTATTGATAACTTGTTAGGTTTAAATCTCTCATCTTGCTATTTGTTTTCTATTTTCCCAGGTGTCTTTTTTCCCTTTCCCTCTTACTTTTTTTTTGGGGGGGGGGGTTAATTGAGAACAATTTTATGATTCCATTATATCTCCTTAGTTGGCTTATTAGTTGTAACTTTTTGATTTGTTATTTTAATGGTTGCTTTAGGGCTAGTAGCATACATCTTTAACTTACAGTCTTCCTTCAAGTAATATTATACCACTTATGCACAGCATGAGAATCTTAAAATAGTATACTTCCATTTCTCCCCACCTCCTGGCCTTTGTGCTAATGTTGTCATAAATTTTAATTTTAAATATGTTATGAACATCAAGCTACTTTGTTATTAATTTTAGTTAAACAGCCAATTATTTTTTAAAGAGATTTAAATAATAAAAAAAATCTTATAGTAATCATGTCTGGTGTTCTTCATTCTTTTGTGTCGATCCCTACTTTCCTTTGCCATCATTTTCCTCCTTCCTGAAAGACTTCCTTTAACATTTCTTTTAGCGCAGGTCTGTGGGTGATAAGTTATTTCAGTTTTCATATATCTGAAAATATTTTTATTTCATCTCCATTTTTGAAATATATTTTCCCTGGGTGTAGAATTCTATGTTGGCAGTTTTTTTCTTTCAGTACTTTAAAGATGTTCCACTGATATCAAATCCATCTACCATTTCACTAATTTATTCTGTGTCTAACAATCTACCTACTGATTTTTTTATTTCAATGACTGTTTTTCATATCTAAAAGTTCTGTTTGATTCTTTTAAAAAATCTGGTTCTTTTTTTATATGCTTTTTATTTCCCCTGGTTTCTACACCTCCTTTGATTTCTTTAATGACTTAAAACATGGTACAGTCTCTTTCAGATTGCTGATCATTATCTAAGATTTTTGGCATTCTAACCCTCCAGTTTGTGATAGCTGATAACACTTATTCATAGTAGATTGATTCCTTTTTACTTTTGTAATTTTATTTTTATTATTATGAACTCATCTTAAGCAGGGATTGTTTTTGCTGTGGGACCTTTGTGTAATTTGTCTTGTTGAAAAGAGCTTTTGCATTTATTTCTAGCAGGTACCTACCCCAGGGGTGTCATTGGCCAAGGACCAATTTTTATGTTAAATTCTTAGGTTGAAGCTTCCAGCACCATATTATTGGTTTAAATTTGTAGTCCAAATCCAAAAGTTTTAGGTTGGGATTTTCATTTATCTGGGAGACTTTCTCCTCTATCCAGATTTGAGATCAGGAATAAATTTCCATGTAGTCTTCTGGGCCAATGAGTGGAGAGTTTTGGTCCTCTCCTCTTCATGCAATTATAGCCCTTTATGGATTTCACTTTTACATGGAAATCTCAGTTGCAATTTCCCATCTCACTCAGGCCTCATCTTCTGTCCCCAACTGAATGTTCATACAAAAGCTTCTAGCTATTAGTGGTTCTACTTATCTCCCCAGCAGGACAGCTGCAATGTCAGGTCATATGCATATCACTTAGTTTCAGTTTTAGTTTTCTGTTTGCTTCTGGCACATGGGACTCTTCCTTTTGTTTCTCTCATGAGCTTAGAATGAGCTTAGCTCTCATGAGCTTGTGTTTAAAAAAGCAACAAAAACAACAACAACAAAAAGTGTCATTTTACCATTATCTCTAGGTGTTTGTGGTAAAGGGTTTCTATAGTAGTCTAGTTATCAATTTTTAATAATCCCCTTATAGACAAAATGTAAATATGAGTTATATTTTGATACTGTTAAGATGTATATAAAACTGGTTGGATATAAGAGATCCAAAGAATAATGGCATATGAAGCATGGTTTTTAGCTACATGCTCATCATTTATGCATCTGTGAGGCCAACCATTACTTTTAACGAAGACTGTGGGATGACATATTTTATAATAATACATTTAAGGAAAACACAAAACTAAGTGGGAATTAATATATTTAATGACAACTGGGACTTCAAAATATCCTGATAAACTGAGATGATGAATAACAGAATGTGAAGTCTGGCATTTAGGCTAAAAAATTAAAAAAAAAAAAAAAAAAAAACAAGTTATACTTCAAAACTACAGGAGATATAGCCTAATAACAACTCAAGAGAGAACTCTTGAGGGGTTTGAGCTGAATGCCCCACATAAGTCACCACTGTAAAGTGGCTGCCAGAAAGTTCACTAGAAGAACAGTGCCTAGGAGAGGAAGGAAATATGATTTTGTACTTACCATATTACATGTGTGCATTAGTTATCTATTATATAACAAATTACCCCAAAACTTAGTGGCTTAAAACAGTAAACATTTATTATCTCAGAGTTTCTGTAGGTCAGAGACCTTGGTACAGCTTAGCTTCGTGCCTCTGCTGAAAGGTGTCTTTACAGAATGAAATCAAGGTGTGGGATGGAACTATGGTCCCATCTGAAAGCTTGACGGAGGGAGGATCTGCTTCCAAGCTCTCTCACGTTGTTGTTGACTGGATTCAGTTCCTCATAGGCTGTTTAACTGAGGGCTTCAGTTTCTTACTGGCTGTTCACATAGCCTCCCTCAGTTCCTCACCACATGGGCTTCTCCACAAGGCAGCTCACAACATGGTAGCTGGCTTCCATCAGAACAAGCAAGAGAGCAGGAGAGGGCAAGCAAGATGGAAGCCCTAGTCTCTTTTTAACCTAATCTGAGAAGTGACATCCATCAGTTGCCATATTTTAGACCCAGTCTACACTCAAGAGGAGGGGCATGAATACCAGGAGGCGAGGATCATTAGGAACCATCTTAGAGGCTGCCTACCACAACGTGTCACATTTTTAAATAGCCCCAAAGGTACACACGATATCCCAAGATCTGTGACCAAGATAATTAAAAAAAATTCTTTTAAAGAACAAAACCTCAGGTCATGTAAAGAAGGATGTAAATGTTTAGGCTAGAAACAAAAAGGGATAAAAAGAGAAGAGGACGAAGGAACAGCAGCGAGAACTTTCACGGCTGATTTACTGAAAAGCTGTCATGTATAAGAGAGACTGTACTTAGTTTCTGTAGCTCCAACGGGCTAAACAAAGATCAACAGAAGAACATTCTAGTACTTATCACACAACATTCTAATGGCCTGTTTACTTGTCTGTATCCTCCACATGATTACAAAGTGCTTATTAGCCGTTACTATACATGTCTTGTTCACTATTATAATCCTCAGTTATTGGAACACAGTAGTTAATAAATATTTGGTAAGTGATATGTGAAAAAAATTAAAGAATAAATCCATAGGGAAATGAATTTTGGCTCAAAATCTAGAAATAAAGAACTTAATGCTTAGAATTTTCCAAAATCAAGATGAGTTGCTATGTCTGCGGAGATATCAGAGGAGAGGCTGGATGATCATGCAGGATGAATGAGGTCAAGAGATCTGGATGAAATGACATCTAAGTGCTAAAAGGTCCACCTATAGTGTTCTAATCTCATGACACTGTTGGACTGCATAAAGAAATCCTTACCGAAAATTGCTCCTGATCTATACATGGGAATGGCCTACGGTATACTGTCCATGTTGTAAACACAACAGAACCATAATTCCTTCCCTTAGACAATATGAACACTCTGAGCCTTTTAAAACATTCAACCAAAATGAAACAAGCCCCATGTAAAGCAGCTCACTCCTAACACTGGCCCCACTCTCCGTGCCCGCTGCACTGTTTGGAGGCAGTGTGCTGCAGCAGGAAGACAAAGGACAAAGGCTGTGGGTTCTGGAGTCACACTGACCTGGTCTAGCTCTGCACTTTACCAGCTACAGGACCACAGGCACGTCACTCAGTCTCTTTGGGCCTCAGTTTCTTAATTTTGAAACTGGGATAACAGTCACCTCACAGGACTGCTCGGTTTTGCTCCCCCTGACCATTGTCAAGTAAGTCCTCTCTCGTGACAGTGGAAGCCATCAAGAAACATTTAGTCTAGGTAAATGAAAACAGTGCTCTCATTCCTACCTTGATAGTCTTTCACAGGAGTCATCTTGTTATAATCTTCTGATAAAATAAACTCCTGTAGGAGAGAAGAAAGATATTAAGCAAAAAGAAGTTCTCTAAGTGAATAATTACGTTTTGGTAAAACCAGACTGTATAAAGCAAACATCATCACAGAATTACATCTAACATTAGTATTTTGCCAATCAACTCAGCATTTTTGTACCTCTTTAAAAGTAACAATTATGATTATGATCCCATGCAATTATAATTTTTACCTTATAACTCTGAAGTTGATTTTTTTTTGTGATTATGTGTGAGAAGAAAACTAGATCAAGTTCTGATCCAAGGTCAATTCTGAAGATAAACCCAATTCAAATTACTTTTCTCTCAACAGTGCCACAGCTGAAAATTTGCAAGGCTTTGGCCAGTGAGCAAATGGATGGCAACCCTCTACTACAGAAATAAATTAGATATTTGGATTAAATTAAATTAGATATTAGGATTCTGTTTCCAATATCAGTAGCTTATTTCCCCTCACGACAAGCTTCTCAAGGCTGCATCTTACTCATCCCTGTATCTCTGCAGCACCTAGCACAGTGCCTTGGCACAGTAGATAATCAATAAATACTGATCAAACTGATAAGCGAAAGGTATCTCCCAAACTGATGAGATTAGTTTGAATGTCAAATTCACTAAAAAATATCAGTTTCTACGTAACTCTTTGTGAGGACACATAAAAGGTGAGTGTGTAAGTTTGTGTGTGTGTGTTGTGTGTGCTTCACCTGAACATCTACATATACAATGACCTCTATGTAGAAGCCAAAAAGGGTTTATAAGCCTCAGCCAGGTTTTGAGTTCTTTAGCTTTGTTCAAATGCAAAATATCCATATATTCTTAAAAAGTACGTTGTCAAACATAAGGAAAGCCGCAAAGCATAATAAATTGATACCTTCATCTGAGCTTAAAAACGAAACAATGAATCTTTTCAAAACATTTGGAGGCTTCCAGAATTCTTCCTTGATGACTTAAAGAAAGGTAGGTGGGAGGACAGATGCATAAAGTCCTTACTTGGTATCTAGGTATTTACTGAGTTCATATACTTAGTATAATTTTTTAGAAAAAAATAATTATTTCATTGTTTCTGTGATAAACGCCACACAGGTAATGTACGAAGTGATGTGAGAAAAGGTACACGGTAACCAAGTTCCTTTGAGTTATTCACTTTTCTACCCCATCCCTCCTTAAGAAAGTTATCTACAAGTGGATTTTCTTCACCATGATTTTCTCAGTAAAAACATCATTCAACTTGTCACTTTTTAAATTTGTATCATTATTCCTTCAAGGAGTGGCACTATATCCACTTCTCGTTTCGGAAGAGTTAGACTCACAATTATAGAGAGCAGACTAATTTTTAAAGAAGTCGTTTCCCCAAGGGAGCTTATAGTGTGGGTAAGGAGGCCACGCACATGTCTAAGCAACAATTCACTACCACCCTTAATCCCCGGCAAGGGTAGCTCGACACTGAGCCCCATACTTTAGAGCACCTCAAATTTCCTAACACACATGCAAAATAAATTTATCAAAGAGAATTGTTATTTAGGCAAATATTTACTGAGTTCATATAGTTCATATGTTTTTTTGCATTTACTGAAATGGTTCTCTAGGTTGGGCAAAAGGTACCTCGATTCCTTTTGGAAACAAGCAGGGTATAGAATAAAACCTGATGCAGACCTGCACTTAAAGAATTAACATATACACACACAATAAAATTACCAGTTTATTGCATTGGTAAACTTAATTTTTTGTTCGTTTTTTCCTATGAGAATAAAAACACACAATCATGGAGAAAATTTGGGAGATTTTGTCAGCATTTTCTTCATTATTATATTTTTGATCAAGGAACAATATGCTATTCTAAGAAATGCATGACAGATAAACATTAAAAGTCCCTTGTCGGGCCAGCCCCGTGGCTTAGCGGTTAAGTGTGCACGCTCTGCTGCTGGCGGCCCGGGTTCAGATCCCGCGCGCACAACGACACACTGCTTCTCCGGCCATGCTGAGGCCGCGTCCCACATACAGCAACTAGAAGAACGTGCAGCTATGACATACAACTATCTGCTGGGGCTTTGGGGGAAAAATAAATAAATAAATAAATAAAATTAAAAAGTCCCTTGTGATACCGTTTCTCAGAGATAACTATTATGGAAAGTATTATTGGAATAATATACAATAAAACATAATACTATTTGACAACACATTTTTTCTGTTAACAAAGCATGCATATCATTCCACATGAGTACAGGCTTACCAACTTGATTCTTTTTAATGACTGCCTAGGATGTATTGTAATGTTCTTCTATTGGTGAGTGTTTATATTGTTTCCAGTTTTCTTTATTAAAAAAATATTTCATTAAATGTATTGTATCTTTTTATATCTCTAGCAATATTTCAATAAAATAAAGTTCTAGAAGTAGAATTGTTGGATCAGAGGATATCACTATTCAAAATCTGATAGATATTGCCAAATTGACTTTTTAAAAGATTTTATCTATTAACACTCACAAACAATATAATATAAGTCTGACTGCAGCTTAGATTATTTCATTAGGACTGGCCAATCAAAGCTCAGAAGAAATTAGATTTAAAAATGTACACATTTTAAATTATTTTATCCATCTTTCTATCCTCCCTTCTTTATACATTCAAATGTCCACATATCTGTCATCCAAATTGTTATTTTTTTAATACTTCATTTTTTAGAGCAGTTTTAAATCCACAGCAAAATTGAGAGGAAGGTACAGAGATTTCTCATATACTCTCTACCCCTACACAGGGATATAGCCTCCCCCATTATGAACATCCCACACCAGAGTGGTACATTTGTTACAAATGATGTACAATGGTAATACTGTCAATTACATTGACAGATCATTATCACCCAAAGTCCATAGTTTACCCTAGGGTTCACTCTTGATGTTTTAAGTTCTCTGGATTTTGACAAACATGTATCCAACATTATAGTATCACACAGAGTATTTTCACTGCCCTAAAAATCCTCTGTGCTTTGTCTATTCATCTTTCTCTTCCTGCCTAACCCCTGGCACCACTGATCTTTTCACTGTCTCCAAAGTCTGTCATATAGTTACCATCATATAGTATGCAGCCTTTTCAAATTGGCTTCTTTTACTTAGTAATATGCATTTAAGTTTCCTACATGTCTTTTCATGGCTCGATAGCTCATTTCTTTTTAGCAGTGAATAATATTTCATTGACTGGATGTACCATCATTTATTTATCCATTCATGTACAGAAGGACATCTTGGTTGCTTCCAAGTTTTGGCAATTATCAATAGAGCTGCTATAAACATCTGTGTGCAGGTTTTTGTGTGGACACAGATTTCAACTCTTTTGGGTAAATCCCAAGGATTGCTGGGGGTTGTATGGTTAGAGCATGTTTAGTTTTGTAAGAACTGCCAAACTGTTTTCCAAATTGGTTGTACCATTTTGCATTTCCACTAGTAATGTAGGACAGTTCCTGTTGCTCCACAACCTTGCCAGCATTTGGTGTTGTGTTCTGGATTTTGGCCATTCTAATAGGTGTGTGGTGGTATCTCATTGTTTTAATTTGCATTTCCCTGATGACATATGACATGGAGCATCTTTTCATATGCTTATTTGCCAACTGTAGATCTTCTTTGGTGAGGAGTCTATTAAAGTCTTTGGCCGATTTTTAATCAGACCAGCTTTCTCCTATTGTTGAGTTTTAAGAGTTCTTTGTATATTTTAGTTAACAGGCCTTTTATCAGATGTATCTTTTGCAAAAATATTTTCTCTCAGTGTGTGGCTTGTCTTTTTATTCCCTTGATAGTGTGTTTTGCAGAGCAGAAATTTTTAATCTTAATGAAGCACAATTTATCAATTCTTGCTTTCATGGGTCTTTTTTGGTATTGTGTCTAAAAAGTCATTGCCAAACCCAAGGTCATGTAAATTTTCTCCTAAGTTATCTTCTAGGAGTTTTATAGTTTTGTGTTTTACATTTAGGTCTGTGATCCATTTTGAGTTAATTTTTGTGAAAGGTGTAGCGTCTGCGTCTGGAGTGATTTTTTTGCATGTGAATATCCAGTTGTTTCAGCACCGTTTAAAAGTCTATATTTTCTCTGTTGTACTGCCTTTGCTCCTCTGTCAAAGATCAGTTGACTATATTTATGGGGATCTATTTTGGGGCTCTCTATTCTGTTTCACTGATCTATTTGTCTGATTTTCCACCTATACCACACTGTCTTGATTACTGTAGCTTTATGGTAAGTCTTGAAGTTGGGTAGTGTCATTTCTCCGACTTTGTTCTTCTTCAATACTGTGTTGGCTATTCTGGGTCTGTTGCCTCGCTATATAAACTTTAGAATAAGTTCATTGATATCTACAAAATAACTTGCTGAGATTTTGACTGGGATTGCACTGAATCTATAGATCAAGTAGGGGAAAACTGATATCTTGACAATATTGACTCTCCCTATCCATGAACATGAAATATCTCTCCATTTATTTAGTTCTTTTTTTATTCCATTCATTGCAGTTTTGTAGTTTTCCTCATACAGATCTTGTACATATTTTGTTAGATTTACACCAAAGTACTTCATTTTTTTGGGTGCTGATGTAAATAGTATTGTCTTTTTAATTTCAAATTCCACTTGTTCACTGCTGGTATATACGAAACCATTGACTTTTGTGTATTAACCTTGTATCCTGCAACCTTGATATAATTGCTTATTAGTTTCAGATTTTTTTGTCAGTTCTCATAGATTTTTCTACATAGATGATCATATCATCTGCAAACACAGTTTTATTTCTCCCTTCCCAACCTGCATACCTATTATTTCCTTTTCTTGACTTATTGTATTAACTAGTACTTCCAGTACAATGTTGAAAAGGAATGATGAGGAGGTTATCCTTGCCTTGAACCTGATTTTAGTGGGAAAGCTTCTGGTTTCTCATCACATCAAATTGTTTTTAATGTTCACTGTAATAGATCAAACAATTCAATATGTATAAGGAAAAAGTTAGTAATTATCTCCGCCCTCTATCTCACTCCTTTGAGGAAACTAGTGTTAATAGTCTAGTATATCCTTCCACATCTTTTTTTTTCTTTACCCTTATATAAACATATACACGATTTTTTTTGTTTTGTTGCACAAAAATAGGATCATACTATAGACATTACTCTATAACTTGCTGTTTTCATTTATGATATGTCAGAACTATCTTTCCAGGGCAAAACACATGGTTCTAATTCATTCTTTCTGATGGCTGTATAATGCTCCAAAACATGGATATGCCATATTTTATTCAAGTACTCCCCCACTAAACAGACCTTCTGCCTGTCTCCTATTTTTTACTATTACAACAATACGGCAAGAAATGTCTTTGCATGTATAAACATATGAACTAAAGTATATGTTGAGAAGACTCTGGCTCAGAGATTAGGCACACTTAATATTTTAAGAAACTCTGCTTGATCACTTTCCAGAAGTATGCAGCATTTCAACTCCCCACCGTCGGGCCCTCATACAACAGCATATTTCCCCATATTTCATCAGCATTGGATATTACTCACCTTTTCAATTTTTTGCCAAATTGATGTACAATTTAATATGCATTACCCTAACTGCTTATGAGCTAGAGCACTTTTTATATGTTTATTTGCCATACTCATTTCTTGTTCCATGAATCTCCTCTTTAAATCCTGCCATAGCTTGGTTTCCTAAAAAGTAGATCCTGAGGCAAACTTAAGTGCTATTGCTTTATTTGGAGGTGCAATATCAGCAGCATGACTGAGGGAAAAGCAAAGAAAAGCACCAAAAGATGTGTAGTGCATCATCAAGTTGGCCTGTGTTTTATGAGGAAGCACAGCCAGTTCTCCAGCATACAGGAAGTCTCTGGACAAACAGAAATTAAACACCAGGCTTTGGAGGAATCCACTGGAGGAAATAAGGGAGAGAGAATTTATCTGCCAGCTCTCTCCCTCCTTGCTTTGAATTTTGATCATAACTCCATGGGAACTTAGCTTTCCCCTCCTTCTGGAAGCCTGTACTACCTAGCCTTGCTAGCAGCCAGTGAGGAAGTCAGATCTTAAGCCTTGCAAATGCTGTGCTTCATACAACTCAGAAAGCTGCTGAGAAACCAGAGAGCTATTTTCATTAGTTTTGGTTTAAAGATAGCAAAGCACAGGGTCTAAGAGTTAAGAGCTCAGGCATTGGAGCCAAATTGTCTGGTTTAAATCCCAGCTAAAATACACACTAGTTATATGATCTTGAACAAGTTGCTCAAGATCTCTGTACTTCAGTTTCCTTCTCCATAATAATAATAACCTTACTAAGACTGTGGTGAGGATTTGGTTAATATTCATAAAGCATTTAAAGCAGTGCCTGGCACACAGTAAGTACTCTATGAGAATTAAGTAAACTAAATAAATGCTACCTTTGTAAAATGAATTAAGGAGCTTTCCTTTTTTTAAAAAAAAAATCTTCTGGAATATAGAACAACTCTCATTGAAGAAGTAGAATTTGGCTATAAAATCGTGAACGCCTGGTCCTTTTTTAAATAGCAGCTCTTTAACAACTTCTCTAATTTCTCTTACAGTTATTTATCTACCTAAGCTTTCTACCTCTCCTTGAGTCAAATTTATTAATTCATACTTTGTTATAAAATCATCCATTTCCTTTAAATTTTCAAATATATTACTATGGAACTGATGTAATATTGTCCTCTGATTCTTTAACTCTCTTTCTTATTCAGGCAATTCTGCTATAACACTTATCCTGAAAATGTGAATTTGTTTCAACACAGTTGGTATATTAGGGAACAATTTGAGCATAGCTCAGATTTCACATCTACTTATGCATGATTTTGTCCTCCAGAAACACTAGGTGAACACAAAAAAACGAACCTAGCTGAACCAAGCTGCGTAGGAATACACAAAACATACACATATTGGGGCCAGCCTAGTGGTGTAGTGGTTAAGTTTGCGCACACCGCTTTGGCGGCCCAAGGTTCACAGGTTCGGATCCCGGGCGTGGACCGACACATCGCTCATCAAGCCATGCTGTAGCAGCACCCCACATACAAAATAGAGGAAAAGTGGCACAGATGTTAGCTCAGAGCCAATCTTCCTCAACAACAACAACAAAAACCACACACACACACACACACACACACACACACACACACATCTCAAACATCTACCAGCTACCTCAGTGCACTACTCCTTGAGAGCCTATCCACATCTGGTGTTAAAACTTGGTCTTTTCATCACAATCCCTGACTTCAAAATATACTACAAAGCTATAATAATCAAAACAGCATGGTACTGGTACAAAAACAGACACACAGATCAATGCAACAGAATTGAAAGCCCAGAAATAAAACCACACATCTAAAGACAGCTCATCTTCGACAAAGGAGCTAAGAACATACAACGAAGAAAGGAAAGTCTCTTCAATAAATGGTGCTGGGAAAACTGGACAGCCACATGTAAAAGAATGAAAGTAGACCATTATCTTTTGCCATACACAAAAATTAACTCAAAATGGATCAAAGACTTGAAGGTAAGACCTAAAACTATAAAACTCCTAGAAGAAAATATAGTCAGTATACTCTTTGACATTGGTCATAGAGAGATCTTTTCTCATTCCATGTCTACATGGACAAGGGAAACAAAAGAAAAAATAAACAAGTGGGACTTCATCAGACTAAAGAGCTTCTGCAAGGCAAAGGAAACAAGAATCAAAATGAAAAGAAAACCCATCAGCTGAAAGAAAATATTTGCAAATCACATATCTGACAAGGGATTAATCTCCATAATATATAAAGAACTCACACAACTGAACAACAAAAAACAAACAACCCAATCAAAAAATGGGCAGAGGATATGAACAGACATTTTTCCAAAGAAGATATATAGATAGCCATAGGCACATGAAAAGATGTTCAACATCACTAATCATCAGGGAAATACAAATCAAAACTACACTGAGATATCACCCTACACCCGTTAGAATGGCTATAATCACCAAGACAAAAAATAAGAAGTGTTGGAGAGGTTGCGGAGAAAAGGGAACCCTCATACACAGCTGGTGGGAATGCAAACTGGTGCAGCCTCTATGGAAAACAGTATGGAGATTCCTCAAAAAATTAAAAATAGAAATACCATATGACCCAGCTATCCCAATACTGGGTATTTACCCAAAGAACTTGAAATCAACAATCCAAAGAGACTTATGCACCCCTATGTTCACTGCATTATTCACTACAGCCACGAAGTGGAAGCAACCCAAGTGTCCATTCACGGATGATTGGATAAAGAAGATGTGGTATATATATGCAACAGAATACTACTCAGCCATAAAGAAGACAAAATCGTCCCATTCGCAACAATATGGATGGACCTGGAGGGTATTACGTTAAGGGAAATAAGCCAGAAAGAGTAAGATAAACACCATATGATTTCACTCATACGTGGAAAATAAACTAATACACAGAGAGAACAGTTTGGTGGTTACCAGGGGGAAGGGGCTTGGGGAGTGGGCACAAGGGGTGAAGGGGCACATTTATATGGTGATTGACAAATAATAATGTACAACTGAAATTTCACAATGTTATAAGCTATTATGATCTCAAATAAAAAAAAAAAAACTTGGCCTTCTGATTTCAGATAACCTCCTTCCACCACTTCAAAACAACTCACAAGCTGCAACCCTTCTGAGGTTCACTTCCACAGGCAAACTTCAGGTCTTTTTCAAGGTAAAGTGCCATATTTATTGTAATGTTTATGCATTCCCTAACCATTTTACATGTGTGAATGGTCTTATCTTTATTTTTTATGTATCACCAACATAGTTTTTTTTTTGACAAAGTTTTTCAGTATTGTGTCCCTAACCCTGTTAACCCATAAACCCTATGGTTTTTACTGTGCAATTCTGCATAGTGCAGTGATTTAAAAAAACACATATACTACGTTAAATCAGAACTAAGTGCTTATATACATAATGTGGTTATATCTGTTTTCTTATGCTTAATGTTATATGCTTCTTATTTCTATCTTTTTTCCTTAATGAGATGTGCCAGGAATTTATCTATTTCATCAGTACTTGCTAAAACCCAGCTTTTGGTTTTATTTACTGTCCTTTTGTTTTCTCTATCTCTAATTTCAGGATTTATTTTTTTAACTCTCTCTTTCAACCTTCTTTTGGTTTATTTTATCACTTTTTTATAACTTAAGCTGAACGCTTAGGTTCGCATGTATAAGTCTATTTTAAAGTAACAATATTTTAAAGTAAAATTCTCTAAATACAGATTTGACTGTATTTCATTGGTTTTGATACAAAGTGGTTCCCCTTTAAAACAATTTCTATGTTATTTTACGTTACAGAATTATATTATTTATATACTGTTTTCCTCTTTAAATTAGGAATTACTTAGACAAAATTCTTAATTTACAAGCAGTTATGGCTATTTTTTTGTTGATAATTTCTAGTTTTATTGACTTATATTCAGAAAACAATATTTTTACTGTTTAGAATTTTAGTAAGATTTTATTCACAGTCAAGATATAAATGATTTTGTAAATGTTCTATAGACATGAGAAAAACTGTACTTTATCCAAAGTTTTAGATCTATTTGTATATCTATTCAATGATACTTGATGATAGTTTTCAAATATTTTTAACTTATTTTTTGTCTACTTGAATTTCACATTCAGAAATAAACGTACTAAAGAAATGTGCTTTATTTTTAATGTTCGTTATTCTGATTATAAAAGTAATATGTTCACTGTAGATAAAACTATGGAACAACATCAAAAAGGAAATTTAAATTGTCTATAATTCTACCAAATAGTGATAATTACTGTTATTATTTTGCTTCTCAATCTTTTCTCTTGGTTTTTTTTTTTTGTGAGATCAGCCCTGTGCTAACATCTGCCAATCTTCCTCTTTTTTTGCTGAGGAAAACTGGCCCTGGGCTAACATCCGTGCCCATCTTCCTCCACTTTATATGGGATACTGCCACAGCATGGATTGCCAAGCAGTGCGTTGGTGCGCGCCTGGGATCCGAACCGGCGAACCCTGGGCTGCCACAGCGGAGCGCGTGCACTTAACCACTTGCGCCACCGGGCCGGCCCCTCAATCTTTTCTCTTGTATACATAAAAACATATTAAATCAGAATAGTAGTACTACTGATGCTGTTTTGTAGCTCTTTTTAAATTAACATTATCATATGAGCATGTCCTATGTCATTAAATCTTCTTTGAAAACGTAAGTTTAATGGCTACATAATATTCCATTGGAAGGCTACATAAGATTTTATCTAATTAGTCTCTGACCATTACATTTCTAAGACACCAATGTTTTTATTACTATAAAAATGAGAATATCCTTATCAATAATTTTTGTCTGTGTTTATGATTATTTTCTCTGGATGGTTTTCCAGAAATGAAACTATCGATATAAAACTACAAATACTTCTAAAGCTCTAGTTACATATTATCTATATTTTTTTCTAAATAGTTTGTAGCAATTTAAATGTCCCCTCTACCAGTGTACAAGAGAGCCAATTTTATTCAATTCTAGCCAACATGTACATTCTCAAATCAATATTACTTAGGCAAAAATAGAATTAAAAAAAATTTTTAACACTCTGAAATGTTTATTAGCCCTTAGTAATTCCTCTTTTGTGACTTTTTTGCTATCTACAGGATTTTAGTGTTTTTATCTGTTTGTATATGCTTGCCATAGTTTGAGGACATTATCATTTCTCTGTTATATTTTAAGCAACTATTTGCTGTTTTCATTTAAATTGTATTTAAGTAGCTTTCTTTTAAACCAGGAAGTTCTGAATTTTATGCAGTCAAATATTGTATTTTCTTTGTGATTTACATTGTTTTAAGGTTACACATTCTTCCTGATGGAGAGTGTTTATAAATATCCACTCTATTTCTAGTTTTTTGTTTTTCTTTTTTAAGGCTTTAGTTTGTACATTTAAAGCTGCTTAAAGCTCCTGGAATTTATTTTGATATAAGACACGAGGTGAGGATTAAAATTGATCTGTTTCTTAAAAGCAAACCAACTGCTTCAGTACCATTTATTTAATAACTTTTCCCATCCACGACTGCCTTGTGATGTCTTCTTTACCATATTTTATGTTCTTACACATAATTGGGTCTGTTTGGGAGTTATCTAACTCTGCTTTTTTGATCTGCTATTCTAGTCTTGTGTCAAATAAAATGATTTAATTACTGCAGATATAAAATATATGTTAACATAGAGACTATGCGTCTCCTAATTTCTCTTCTTAAAAAAATGCAGCTAGGGGCTGGCCCAGTGGTGTAGTGGTTAAGTTCATGTGCTCTGCTTCAGCAGCCCAGGGTTCGCAGGTTCGGATCCTGGGTGCAGACCTACCCACCGCTCGTCAAGCCACGCTGTGGCAGCATCCCCCATATCAAGTGGGGGAAGACTGGCACAGATGTTAGCTCAGCAACAATCTTGCTCAAGCAAAACGAGGAATATTGGCAACACATGTCAGCTCAGGTTCCTCACCAAAAAAAAAAAATGCAGCTAGATATCATTATAATAATCTTTTTTTGTAAGAAAAAAGAAAAATAACATTAAGAATTTTGATTGTAATTGCACTAAATCTCTAAATTCAGGAAGAACTGACATTTAAAAGTTTTCTTTTATGTATATTAGTAAATTTTTTTGTGTGTGTGAGGAAGATCAGCCCTGAGCTAACATCCATGCTAATCCTCCTCTTTTTGCTGAGGAAGACCAGCTCTGAGCTAACATCTATTGCCAATCCTCCTCCTTTTTTTTCCCCAAAGCCCCAGTAGATAGTTGTATGTCATAGTTGCACATCCTTCTAGTTGCTGTATGTGGGATGCTGCCTCAGCATGGCTGGAGAAGCAGTATGTCCGTGCGCGCCCAGGATCCGAACCGCCAGCAGAGGAGCACGCGCACTTAACCGCTAAGCCACGGGGCTGGCCCCTGTATATTAGTAAATTTTTATAATTTTCTTCAACTAAGTTTTACATATTTCTTTTCAGAACCACTTTTAGATTTTCGTTGTTGTTAACTTCTGTAAATAAGATCATTTTTCCATTACTTAGTAAACTGAGTAAAAAAAGATAGATTTATAGGTCTACTTTGGGACTAAACTGAAAAACAGTGATATCACAGTTCCTGGGAGACACACTATGGACCCACTAAAAATCTTGATTTGTGGCAGTTATAGTGAGATGATCAATACTGGATAGGGTACTTGGTTACACGGGACATTTAATACAATCTTAACTCCAAAAGCAGAATAAAGCACTGGTCTATTCCTAAGATTTAGAAGGAAAGGAAAAGGGCATATTTCAGATCAAATTGAGGAAAAGGAAAAAAAAAATGGCAAGACTGGTTAAGCTCCAAAGTTAAGAGCTGTGATTAATAGCTAGTGCTTTTGGCTAGGGGAGGGGTAAAGAATAAAAATGGAGTAATGCTATTAAGCTTCTTGATACATTTATCAGCATTTTTTCTACTCTTTCTTGTCTCTTTGAATTCTTACAATACCAGGTCCTATAGAATGAGTCAATCAGATGGTAATATTACTTTATTTGGGAAACATTGTACTGAAAAAAAAAGTTGCCAGCACAACATGTCATTAAAGCATGTGCAAAAAGGCCCATGCTTGTGTATACACATGCCATTCTCAACCCTCTTGTGGCACGTTTCACAAGAACAATAATTATTTTCTATTGGTTTATAAAAATATATATGTCAAGTAGATAACATGTTTGGTAATAGAGGTCATCTTACCTGAGTCATGCTGTTACTCAGCTTTTTTCAGTCTAAATAAGCGGTCAACAGGCAGTACTTTCTGTATTCACTCAAATGAAAGATACTGTTTTCTGGTCATCCTTAGACTCCTACACATCACAAGTTCCCAGGAATGTCCTGGATTCTTCTGTGAAATGCAGGAAGTAAGGGAACAGCAGACTAGGATCCACGGTGCCGCGCTGCAGCTTCTGGTTCCATCCAGAGAACCAGGCATGACAGGAGCACAGTAGGCCCTGGTCCCCCAAAAAGGCACCCAAATGTCGTGTACATGTCAAGGCAGCCCCCACCCTGGGCCAAGCACATTTCCTGACAGGCTTCCTTCCTTCCTTTCTTTCTTCTTTCTCTTTCTCTCTGTCTCTCTCTCTTTTTTCAAAGTAATGTTCAATCACTGCAAAATGTAAGAACTTTTAAATAATCAATAATAATTTAATTAGAAAGCAATGAGCTTGGCTCCTTTGCTATTCCCAAGGTCACCCTGACTCTCCACTCTGAGTTTATGGTAAAGGAATGCTACACAGTTCTAAGCACGGCCCACCCGCTCACCTATTAAGGTTCAGTGAAATAGATCCTCAAGAATTCTAATAACAGAACCATGGTACCTTACATTGAAAAATACACACACACACACACACACACCAATTTTTGGTTTCTTGCTGTATTTGAAAGTTTGTTAGTGATCTCTTACGTCTTAAAATATAGCACTAGTTTAAGGAATAGACATATAGTCTAGGGGGCCGGCCCCGGGGCCTAGTGGTTAAGTTCAGCATGCTCCGCTTCAGCGGCCTGGGTTCCATTCCCGGACATGGACCTACACCACTCGTTGATGGCCACACTGTGGTGGCAAGCCACACACAAAATAGAGGAAGACAGGCAACAGATGTTAGCTCAGGGCAAATCTTCCTCAAGAGGGGGAAAAAAAAAAAATGAGGAAGATTGACAACAGATGTTAGGTCAGGGTGAATCTTCCTCAGTAAAAAAAAGAAAAGAAAAGAAAAGAAAAGAAATACAGTCTAAAATTAGATTATTTGCTACTGATTCTTTGTCACATTTGTTTCATTATCAGAGCATATAAGTTGATTTAATACTTGATAAATCTAATTTTTACAACAAAAACTGAATTACAGTCTCTGTATAGGTTTTCCTCTCCTCTCAGAAAAAATACATCTCAAACCAATCAGCAAAGTCATTCAAAAAATAAACAGGAACTCTTAATTCAGCCCAAATGTGATAAAGAATGAAGGAAGGAATGATGTCATCTGCTTAAGTACCCAGTAAAAGTGTCACAAAGTGTACAGCTTTGAGGCACACTTATATGCATGCCTATGCAAAGCCATTACTGAAGAGAGGAGACATACACATAAAAAGTTTCATGAACACAGAGGCACTACATTTCTGTTTGGGAACCAGAGGTGTCTCTCTGCATCTGCCTCCATAAAAGAGAAATTGATCTAAAGCCAAAATCTTGTTAGGAGGCCTGATACCAGTAAATTTCTCATTTTATATTTCCATATAAAATCCATTTCTGCACCTGCTTTAGAAATGTTCAAGATATTATCAAATATATTACTTAATGTCTCAATTATTAATTTACATGAGAGTGATTGATTTTTTATTGTGGTAAAAAATACATAACATTCAATTTACCATTTAATCATTTTGAGTGTATAGTTCAGTAGTGTTAAGTATATTCATAATGCTGTACAACATATCTCTAGAAACTTTTTCATCTTGCAAAACTGAAACACTATACCCATCAAACACTAAACTCCTCCTCCGACCTCTCAGGTCTTGGGCAACCACTTTTCCACTTTTTGTTTCTATGATTTTGACTTCTTTTAGATACTTCATATAAGTGGAATCATACAGTATCTGTCCTTTTATAACTAGCTTATTTCACTTAACTTAGTGGCCTCAAGGTTCATGGATGTTGTAGCATTTGACAGGATTTCCTTTTTTAAAGCTGCATAATATTCCATTATATGTATATACCACATTTTCTTTATCCAGTCATTGGTCAATGGACATCTGGATTGCTTTCACCTCTTTGCTATTACAAATAATGCTGCAATGAACAGGGCTGGGTGTGCAAATCTCTCTTTCAGATCCTTCTTTGAATTCTTTTGGATATAGACCCAGAAGTAGGATTGCTGGATCACATGGTAATTCTATTTTTAATTTTTTGAGGAACGTCCATATATAATAGGGTGATTGATTTCAAATTCAGTGTTACCAAAGTGTTACTACCTTTAAAACTGCCTTCTTTTTAATTATAGTTTCAAGATTAACAGTGTCTCCTTTTTGCCTTGGCTACCAGGAAGTTCAGAATCAAATTCAAGTCTTAATCACAGAAACAATATTAGTCCTTATAATCTGCATACTTGTGTTATTCTAGGTTTTACTCAGGCTCTTTTAGTTGCCAGGAACTCAAGCCACTAAAGAAGAGAGGAGTTACTGTAAAGAGACAGAGGCCATAATGGGAAAGCTACTGGCCAATAAAGATGTACTTGTCACCCTCTGGTCTCTCTCTTACAGGCTCAGGGCCTCTCTACCGGTATCTCTGTTTTTTTCCTCCAAGTACAATCTATCATCCTTTCTCAACCAACTGGTCTCTTCTGACAACTCAGCTTCTGTTCCCTCACAACTGGAGCTTGCATGTGGCCTTCACAGCTCCTCCAGCCCTTCTCTATACCATGACCTTTCAGCTTCACTTTCCACCCACTGGCTTGTTCTCTTAGTTCTCTTGTTCTTTTTGAACTTCCACGTTCAAATTCAAGGCAGGAATCTGACCAGCCCTACACATCTTTTCTCACCAGGACCCTGGCCAGACCACATGAGGCCGATAGCCAGTCTCTGGGCCAGGTATCCACTCCCAGTTCAATTAATTGATACTAAAAGAAAATGGGGTCAGGAGATATACAACATGGCCACCTCCATCTTTTCATCAGGGCTTACAGAGGGCAGTTCTTTCACCACAGAAGGGTGAAAGCAAAGCATAAGCAGACACCATGTATTATATATCTGGTCCATCCTTACTTGATCATGACATGTAAAGCACACACACACACTCTCTAACATCCTTATGCCCCTTACTTATGGCTAGCTCCACATTTTAATGCACACACACAGAAATATTTTCCCTGGCCTTGATTCCCAACTTTAATTTTCACTTTTACTTTTATTTCTTATGTATATTCTTGCCAGCTTCTATGAAAACTTTCTGAAATCAGATGAAACATAATAAACAGAATCTACAATGACAAAGTAAATTTAACATTTCATTTTACAGAAGTTGATTCTATTTTGAAGGCCATTTTTACACTATAAAATTGCAGTTTTAAAATTACTGAGAAACTTAGAATTTTGAAAGGAAATTCTAGGAAAGTAATGGCTTCTGCTTAACTATTTAAATGGGGGGGGGGGGGATACGTTCATTTCCTAACCTTTTTATAGATGTGAAATGGCTAAGAGAACCACTCTTTCCACGGTTTCTAGCTGTTCTTTCTATCCATGGAAAGAAGGAGGTCACTAGTCATGGGGTGAGGAAAGAAGGAGTCTCTGTCTTACCCATGGGGTTCTCACTTGGTGTTTTCTACCAATACGTCTTGCTTTCTCTTTGGACTTGCTTCAATATGTGCTCTCATTTTTCCTTTCTATACAAGATCAAAAAAACCTCAAATCCCATAAGGATGATGATAAGAAAGATCCTTGAAGATTCTTGTGTTCTTACTCATAGCTGTCTCCACACTTTAGCAATCAGTGACCTGGAATTTGCACTTCGTAGTTGTCTTTTTGTTTAAATTAGCCATTTCTCAGACTTTTTGGTCTCTGGCTCTTTTTTCTTTTAAAAATTATTGAGGACCCCAAAGAGCTTTTATTTATGTGGGTCGTATCTATTGATATTTATCATATTAGAAATTAAAACTGAGAAAATTTAAAAATGTTGTCACTAAAATATCAATAATAAATGTGTTGCATCTTAATATAAATAACATTCTTTGTGAAAAATATATATTATAAAACAAAAAACTAAATAGGAAGAGGGGCATTGTTCTCCATTTTTGTACATCTCATAAATGTCTGGCTTAATAGAAAACAGTGGATGTTCATATCTGCTTCTGCATGTAGTCTGTATTGTATACTTGTTAGCAAATGAGAGTAAAAAGGGCAACTAACATCTTAGCATTATTATGAAGATACCTTTGACTTCAAGGACCAGTTTGAGAACTACTGGTTAAGTGATTGACCTGACTTTTGGCTTTGATTAATCTTCATTTAGATTCTGCCAATGTGCCTGCAGATTTCAAAAAATTATTCTTGTTTGTTTATAAATTATGAAAAGAGGCTTCACTGGCTACCAAACAATGGAACATTCTCTCCACCCAGGAACTAGGAGGGTAGGTGCCTTTTCCCCCTCCTGTTAAATGCCTAATGACCCTAATCTTTTCTGACCACATGTATTTTAAGAATGGGAGGAATGCTTTAGCTGCAAACCCCCAGCCTCAGCTCTGAACTTTGTAAGAAACTCGTTATATTTCTAAGAAAACTGACAGATGTCACAATACATGGAAGTATCTGAACCAAGGGAAAAGATAATTGGGTTTTTTTTTAACAACAGCAGCTGTTGGCCTCTCTAAATTCAAAATATCACCTACAAAGAAATAAATTCAGGTTTATAAATTCTTTCAGTAAATTCGTGTTCAAATTCAGATTTATACACAAAAAACAGAAAATACCAGAGCCAGCTCTGATGGCCTAGTGGTTAAAGTTCAGCGCTCACTGCCTCAGCAGGTCAGATTCACTTCCCGGTCGCTGAACCATACCACCCGCCTGTCAGTTGCCATGCTGCAACCGTGGCTCACACAGAAGAATTAGAAGGACTTACAACTAGGATATACAACCATGCACTGGGGCTTTGGGGAGGAAAAAAAACAAAAGAGGAAGATTGGCAACATATGTTAGCTCAGAGCAAATCTTTCCCTGCAAAAAAAAAACCCACACACACACACAAACACAACACCCTTTCAAGGTCTTTCTGCACAGAAACCTCAGGTCTAGCAGCTGCCTCTCGAGGTTTGTCTTGGTGGTTAACAGTCTATCTGTCATCATCTTTCTTCACATCAATGGTAACACATTTTTGTGCTTTCCCACCCCCAGTCTCCCAACACTGAATGCAAGTAACCGGATGCAGTTAGTTTTACAATAATATCTCTAACAAGAGGATGGAAGAGAGAAGGTAAAAGAAACAAGATACACAGGTTTGAATACAACCACTTCCAAGACTGCCTCTGGCAAATTTCAGAATCTTAAGGACAAGGGCTCGTGGAAGTTATTCAATGAATGTGGAATATCCTGCTCAAGGCCAAAATCTGAAGCCAGATTATTGATGTATTACACAAAGAAAGCTCTCTAGTATTCTGCGGCCCTGTTACCCATCATGGATAGAGAAAGAGATCGTATATTTTAAATAACATCAACACATAATAAAAATTCTGCTGTAATATTAAACAGCAAATTACATGAGAAATCAGTTTACATAAAGTCTAGTTGCTAATACTTATTTTTTCAACAAAAAAGCAAAACTTTTGACAAAATTATTCAGAACAAAAAGCTGCCTGCTGAAACTGAAAATAGCATGCTTATAGCTGCTATCATGAAATTGAGACTGATAGTCAAGGCTGGCAACTACTGTTCCTACGTATGAAAGTAGCTGCTGAAAGAAGTTTGGATCTTTGGTTGTTACGTTTTGAATTTCCTGGAATTTTAGAGTTTGTAAGAGGTCTTAGAGATCGCCTAGCACTATGACTCATTCTTCAGATAGAGACACTGAAGTCCAGAGATACTAAGGGACTTGTCCAAGGTCACAGGCTTACTTGGTTGCACAGTCAGGCTTAACACTTGGGTCTGTCTCTTGATTTCTTATCTACTGATCTTTTGACTCACACAAACCTCAGAGCCTCTTCAAAAGGATATTGATACCACAGTGAATGTCTCACTGAATTTCCACGGACACAGGAAAATATTACAGTGCAAATTCTGAAATCACTCTGCTCTTAGAGAATCCAGATGACAATACATTACAACAAACAACCACTAATGCCTCTGTTATTATCCCTGTTACCCAAGTCTGACACCTGGAAGCAGGACCCACTGGTATAGAAATTGATCAATCAAGACAGACGCTGGCTGTAGACAGTAGCAACTGATGTCTACTGGCTGAACACAAGCTTGCCCTGGGAGCTATTCTGCCAACTACCCTTTCTCTCCACTCAATTTCTCCTACACATTTAGTCATCAGATCCTTACCATCCTTGAACCCATGCCCCTTCCAATGCATTCCCAACTAAACCACATTTGTCCTTGACAGTGGCCTGCAAACCCACACTACCTAGCCTTTGTACTAGGCTCTTCTTTCCCAGGAAACGGTTCCCTTTCACCAATATTCATCACTTTCAAACCTATCCTTTATGCAAGGTTGAATGGTCTGCATTCATATGATCACCTAGGCAGAATGGATCTTCCCTTGGCTGAAATTCAAGAGACTCTATAGCTCTTTTATGCTAGTGATCACAATCTGCATAAAATTAGAGCTACCTATGATCAGATTATTTTACCTTTCCTTATAGATTTTAAGTTGAAAGGACTGGAGTTTTTGTTTTCTTAATAAGTGTCTCTCCCATATGTCCAGCATTTTTCCCGATATACCATGTATGAGAAGTAATCAATAAATATTTATAAATAATGGAATGATCATTCCTTTTTTTAAAAAAAAAACCAAGTTAAGATTTTAATTGTCCTAATATTATAAACACTCCTGTCTCAGGGCCTTTGCACTGTCTGTGCCTGTTTTAAACACTCTTTTCCCGGATATCAGTGTGACTCACTACTCCAACCTTTAAGTCCTCTGCTCAAACGACACCTTCACAAAGAGGCCTAACATGTCCATCCTTTTAAAAACCGCCGTCTGTCTCCTCTACCCCACCTGTACATTCCCAATCCTCCTTACTCTGCTCTATTTTTCCCATAGCATCTACTACTTTCTAACATACATGATTATATTTCTTGTTTACTAAATGGGACATACACAAGGAGAGGGATTTTTTGGGGGCCCACGGGGGTTCATTGATATATCTCAAGCACCTAGAACACTGACTGGCACATGGTAGCTACTCAACATAATTTGTTAAAAGAATTGAATAAAATAATTAAAATGCTATTTTAAGTAATATATTACTTTACATATAGTAGCTCTCTATTAGTATACTTTTGAAATATGTGAAAATAATACATAATATGCTATGCAAACATATGAAGTATAATATTTTTTTCAGTGATGGCTGCAGTATATAAGTACGACATTAGTTTATGTTTTCATTTAGAGAAAACATTAGAAAAGGATTAAACGATTTGCTCATCAATAGTAGGCTTGGAAGTAGGAACTAGACTTCTCAATTTGGGGGTTCAATGCTACCCACAGGTTTGAATGAAAATATGTACAATTACCAGACATTCAAATAATAAAAGAAAAAAGGAAGAGAGCGCTAAGCTATTACTTTTTGTAATCAATGCCAAAAATAGAGCAACATATACTTTTGACTCAAATTTCAGGACTAATCAATGTTTTACTTCCTGGGTCAACAGGGAAACACAATCATGTGTTGCTTTTTTTTAAATTGAGATATAATTGACATATAACATTATATTAGTTTCAGGTATACAACATAATTCGATATTTGTATATATTTGGATGTGTTGCTTTACAAAGTTAACTGTTTCTAAGCATGGTCTCTGTGCTAAAATGTTGTCATCTTTTTCTGGATCTAAATTTACAAATTTTAAGCCCTGAACATTATTCAAACCAATAAATATGCAGATAGCAAGAAATGAGCAAAAATAGAAAGCAAATATTACATTTAAGGCCCAGTTTTACAAGCCAAATTGGTGTTCACAAGAAACAAACTGGTTTAAAAATTATGACTTTTTAAAAATTATCTTTAAACTTGAGGTGGCAAATAACTGCATAAAAATAATACTCTTTAATTTCAGATAAAATTATTAACCTTATCAAAAAGTAAATTTCAGTTCATCTTCTTGAAATGAACAGAATCTCTGCTATAAAAATAATAATTACCATTTATTGAGGCCTTTATATAAACTACCTTATGTAATCCTCACACAATCCCACGAGGCACATATTATCCCCAATCTACAAGAAGTAAATTGAGGTCGATGTGAAGTTGACCAACTTGTCCATGATGATCCATCTACAAGAGCTAGTAGAGCTGAAATTAACGTGCAGATCTCTCTGGAAGCAAAGCTCATACCTCAACCACCAGGATGTCTGCCCCTGCTATATGAAGGCAAAGTGTGTTAATGGTGATTTCTCCACAAAGTGAGTAAGCTCTACCTGATAAAGCGAGGGAAGAGAATAAAACAATGGCTTCCTCTGTACCAGAGAGTCGGTGGAAAACAAGGGCTTCTATAAGGATAACTAAAATACAACAGTAAAAGTGAAAGGAGAAAGAACTTCTGGATGGAAACACAGATGAAACTGGTTTGGTTTTTTTTCATTTGAAAACTATTATTGAGCTTCCAATTTGTACACGGCTCTCCACTGGGTACTAGAAATGGCAAATGTTTCCTGCCTTCAAGTTGCTCAGGCTAACGGAGGTCAAGAAAACAAGGAAATTAGCATTTAAGGAGACTTAAATGTCTCCTATTTACTAGACACTTTCAGGAACTACATATGTGTTATCTTATTTAATACACAATTATATAAATTAAACATACATGCAAACTAATAATTATCACATAAATACTAAAGTAGAAATTTGAACTAAGTGCTATGACAACCCTTAAGGAGAGCCTTTTAACCCTGCCCTGGAGTAGTGCAGGCTTCTCATAAGAGTGGGTTTCGGACTTTAGGCTAATTCTTAAAGGTAGGACGTGAGTTCCTCAGAGGGAAGAAAGCAGATGGTCAGCAAGGGGTAACATCTCTTCTTAGCAAGGAGACTCCATGTACATGGGCATGGATATGTGAATCAAACAACAAGTGTGATATTTGGGTAGGAGAACTGTGATAGATGAGAGGCTGACAAAGTGGGCAAGAATTAAGGAATCTGTATTTTATCCTTCTGGAAGTTGTCGAGAGTCTATACACAGAGGAGTGGCCTAATTACACTTCAATTTTGGATGTCTGGTGGCAGAGTAGCTGGAAAAAACCAGCGACAACAGACAGCAGGACCAGTCTGGAGCTTATTGCAACAGTCCAAGCAAAAGCTGTAAAGGACAGAGATTTTAAAAGTACTAGTGGGAACAGACAAAAAGGGAGAGTCTGGAGACCGTTCTGAGGTTAAGTCTGTAGGCCAGGGCACTGACTACTGTGAGGTTTGAGGGAAAATGTGGATCTACAATAACTCGTATTTCTGTTGGTGCTACTTAATGATGCCATATACTGAAGGAATAAGGAGAAAGCATATCTTGGGGAAAAGAGAACTATTTCTATTTAGAATACGCTAAATTGGAGAGGCCTTGGAGACTCCCAGGTAGGAAATGCCAAGTAAGCAGCTGGAGTCTGAGTTCAGGCTCAGAGGACAGAACAGGCCAGAATCTTGAGCACTGTGGGTGTAGGATAATTAAGCCACAGGAAGAGATCACCAAGAAAGACTATGCAGCACAGGGCAGAACATTAGGGAGCTTCAACATCTACAGCTCTGCCAGGGAAGGAAGAACAGCAGGAAAATGTGGAAAGAACTTGGGGTTTACTAAATTTACAACACCATGCCAAATACCCCCCCTGATACCATGCAACCCACTGGAAGCTTATTTCCAGCTCCTTTCTCTCCTTTCCATGACAGAGAAGCTCTGGGCGGAAGACCTGCCCTATTGTTTGAGTTCTCTCCAATTCAGGAAACCAGTTGGACCTGAATGATTGGTGCTGATGGAAAAGCTGTGCTGTTCTATACGCCAACATGGTTAGCAGTCTTTTTGCAACTGTGTAATCTGCTTCAGTGAGCTTAAGGTCCAACACTGCTAGTTTTCTTCCTACGTTAAATGAGTATGTATTTATAAACATGTAACATTCACTGGTAACTGAGAGAAGAGTTATTCCCCCATCTAATGAGGCGAAATGAGATGAGTGGATTGTAGAGCCTGCATTCAAGTAGTGCTGGAGGAGCAGTAAATAACCAGGGAGGGGCACTCATTTGGCAACAAAAACTCCTCTCTCTGGGTTACCACCACCCAGAATCACTGCGGCATCCAACTGCAGTAAAACAGACAAACACAGGGCCAGCACTCAACCCCAGGGACCAGGGCATACTTAATGCCACTCCCCTCTGCTAAGATAAGCTTCGAGCCAGCAAGGGGGCAGCTTGTTTTCAAGACTGTCTCAGATCACAGAATAGGTGTAGTAACACCAGATGATGACAATCCAGCAACACAGGGACTATAAAAGAAAAACTGCTTCCTTCACACATTTTGGCTCTAATGAGTTGCCCGTTCTCAAGCTTTATAGCAAAAAAATAAATGTCAGATGGCTCTTTGGGGGGGTATGTTTCATGACTCTGCTGTTGTCATGGTACTCTGGGAGAAATGCCTTCAAAGGTGATTGACATGGAAATGCCACATCAGTCCCTCTGGGCTCTGAACCTCACAATCTAAATGACAGTGAGAACTCCAATGGCGTCTGTGTCAGCACGCCCACACCAGGCCACAACAATGGCCACCGCCAATGTCCCAGTCCCTGGAGAGGTCTCACCTCTCACTGCAATGCACTCAGAGCCTATCAGGATATTTAAGGACTAGAGTAAACATTATCTTTGGAAATGCCTTCAGATGTCCAGCTCTGAATTTCTGCACAGCTTTAATGGAATTCATCATCCAGACATGCACTATCTTGTGGACTGCATCATCTCTGTGAATTAACCATGGGTTCATTGATGCTTTAACTACAAGGCATTTAATGATGCAAATGACCAGTCCGTTTCTGAAATACCGGAGCATCCATCAATAGTAAAGATTCATCTGCCTTGACCTGCAAAAGCATGGTGTTAGGTTGAGAGTATTTAGTCCCAATGTGGGTAGGCTACATATGAGCATTCAGTCCTAGTATAAAGTTATCATCTTCCACTTGGAATTTTCATAAGAAATGGCTCATAGTATGTTCATATTCTATGTTAATCATCTTACTGACAGAAAAAAATGAATTTCCATTCTTTTTTAAAAAAAAAAACGACAGTGACGTGAGAACCGTGGCCTGACTCTATAGTTTGTATAAAAAATGAACTCAAAGTAAAAATTAGCAAAATATTTGTACACACAGAAAATATTATTCTCACAATTCTAGATGGACACGGTTAAGAAGAGACTTGTGGGGGCCGGCCCCGTGGCATAGTGGTTAAGTTCGGCGCGCTCCGCTTCAGCGGCCCAGGGTTCACAGGTTCGGATTCCGGGCGCGGACCTACACCACTCATCAGCCATGCTGTGGTGTGACCCACATACAAAAAATAGAGGAAGACTGGCACAGATGTTAGCTCAGGGCTAATCTTCCTCAAGCAAAGAAAAAGGAAGATGGGCAACAGATGTTAGCTTAGGGTGAATCTTCCTCATCAAAAAAAAAAAAGAAAGAAAAGAAAAAACTTGTGATATAAGATTGATTCCTAGTGTTGAAAAAAATTTGTAGGACCACAGCTAGCTCTCTGGACATTGGCCTATAAAATCTAGATTCCTAAATGAATCAAAAGTGATATAGGCCTTGATGGCTGGTAACCTTCCCTCCTCCCACACTCTCAAGTCCACTAGAGTAAGAATGTCTCTTGTGATGAGAAATTGGCTACATCTTCACCAATTGTCCACTCAGAGCATCTTCAATAACCTGCACAACTCTCTGAGCTCAACCTTTTCTTGAGGGTGATGAAGATTAAAATGGTAACAACTTGGATAAGAAACTTTTTTGAGGAAAAAATAGTATTTGTCCATGTTTTGCAAATCACTGGTGAAGTACTGTGATGAGGTAGCAAAGATCGAAGATGAGACCAGAAGTAAGTTCAGCCATCCTAAGGAGTAAGCCACCACTTCCCTCCCCTCACAACTGGCCAACTAAGTCCACACAACACAGACTTTAAACTGAGGCACAGAAAGTAAAGCAACTTGCCCAGGGTGACACAACTTGTGAGCCTAGAGCTGTGATTTGACTTAGGCAGACTCCAGAGCCTGTGTCTTAACCTCTATATACTGTCAACTAGATAGAATATGTCAATTCATTTACTCACTCATTAATTCATTCTATAAATATTTACAAAGCACTTACAATTCATGGGCATTGTACTGGATGTCAGGGATGTAACAGAGTCAAGCAGACACAGTCACTGCCTTGTGGAGCATATGCTGAATATATGCATTAATCAAATAATCACACAAATGAGTATAAAATGGCAACTGTGACAAATGTACCGAGGAGGGGCACTCAGTGTTGTGAACACATAAACCAGGATGTGAACTGTTGCAAGATCAGGGAAGACTTCTCTAAGGAAATGAAAATTAAACTGAGACCTGAAGGATGAGAGTTAAGTCGGCGAAGACAGGAAGGAAGCACATTCAAGGCAGAGGCTCTGTGAAGGGAGGAACATGGAGAACTCAAGGACTGAAAGTGGGCTTCTAAGGCTGAAACTCCAAGAAGAAAGGTATTGTGCAGAGGGCAGGGTCACACAGGCCATGTGAAGAATTTTGGCCTGCGTCCTAAGAGCAAGGGGAAGCCACTGGAGAGGCTTGGCAGGGGATATAATAAGATAAAATGTGTATTTTGAAAAGATCCTTCTAGCTCCAATATGGAAGGAGGAGGCAGAATGCATATGGGAGGACCAGCAAGGGGGTCAATTGAGGTGTCCAAGGAGATGATGGAGCAGGGTAACGGTGGTGGTGGTGATGATGACAATGAAGAGGGGTGGAAGCAGAGGGGTATTTAGGAGGTAAAAATCAATAAGTGATGGACTGGATAGAGTAGAGGGAAGAGGAGGGAAGATGACTCCTAAGAGCCCTGGCTCCTGCAACAGGGAAGACAGTAGTTACTGTCACTAAAATAGGCAACACCGAGAAAGACCAGGTGTGTGCAGAAGAACATGAGTCTGATTCTAACCTGGTGAATCTGAGGTTCCTTTGAGATATTCAATAAGAAATATTAAAAAGGAAGTTGGAATCTCAGAGAAAAGATTTGGATAGAGATAAAAAGTTGAGAGTTACCATCATATGGGTGGTAAATGAAGCCATGAAATGGGTGAGACAGCCCAGAGAGAGAAGTTAGGGCTCAGGAGCAAATGTTGAGAAACTCCAACACTGAACCAAAGCTGGTTAGAGGACATCCTACAATGGAAACAGACAAAACAGCCAGAGAAGAGGAGGAAAACCAGGGGAGTATTGTGTCATCGATGTACATAAAAAGAACATTTCAGGAAGAAACAGCAGAGCTAAATGCTGCAGGGAGATCAAACACTATAAGGACTTAACAATGTCAGTTGGACAGATCCACATGGAGACCTTTTGTGACCACAGCCAGAGCTGTTTGGATAACCTGATGGGACTGGAAGCAAGATAGATGGCAGTGGTTTGAGTAGAGAGGGGGAAGTAAGGAATGTAGAAAGTGATTACAGACAACTCTTTTGAGAAGTTTAATTACTAGGAGAGAAGAGAGATAGAACATTAGGTGGACAGGAAAGAGAGCTGTGATGTTTTAGTCTTTGTTTTTAATAAAAAGAAACTTGAGTATGTTTAAAAGCCAATGGGAAGAATCCAGAGGGGAAGGAGAGATTATTAGGGTGTAGGACAAAAGGAAAGTAACTTGGAACATAACACACTCATCAATTCCTAGCCATTGCCTTTCTGAAGCATAGATACGCTGCTTGACATGGCCAAGGTAAGAAGATGACCACCTTTTGAAATAGTAATACAATGTCCCTATACGGGCCATCCTTTGTGGCAGAAAACTCCTGTAGATAGTATGTAAATGATTTCAATCCACCATGCACTCAACTGGATCTTCGCAGTACCCAATTTAAAACACAGGGCAATCTGGGTGCTTCTACAGGTATTCATGCTCCAGAATCAGTCTAAAAGAGGGCCTTCAAAAATTCATAATTGCAATGGAAATACCACACAATAATCTTGGGCCATGGCATGTGCATTCACCACTACTTGACCAAGTTTTTAGATAACATGCAGGTACTGAATAAAAGACAACAGGGCTACATGTACAATGACATAATTGGATGACACGGGCTGTCCATGAGAGGTTCTAAGAAGGTCTGTGAGCCACACAAATATTGAAGGCACAATAACTCCCACAACAACGTTTTCCTTGACGAAACCACCTTCAATGAATTATACTATATGAATAAATAGTAAGTAACTGGCATGTGAGCATTCTAGGAGGGTTTCTGCTAAACAGAAACAAACAAACATAAATATATATATATATGCATGTGTGAATATATATTTTTTTATATTTAAGTTCATTGTAACTTATTAGTACAAGCTCAGAAGAGAATAACTACCTAACGGTCTATAAAAAGAACTCCTCACGCTAAAAGTCCAGTGCCACAGAATGATGAAATAACTCAGAAATGGTGGTATTTTGTGGTAGAAACCATGGTAGAATGAGAGAATCATAAGCTAGAGTAAGTAATAGTGAGGTTACGAAACAGTTTAAAGAAAGAGGCCCTATAGATTCCGGGTCCACATTTCTCTGAACACAGGACCTCTTGAAACTTTCTTCAAATCCATTCTGTCGACCTCATGATTAGACTATTATTCATTATGGTATCACACCAGAAATCCTGGAAAGCAGGGCAATTCCAGAAGCAACATCAATTTTTCTATAACAACAAAATTTGGAATGCATCATGATGATTGACAAGTGGGAGTCTGCTGTAGCACTGCTGTCTCTGAGCTGAACAGGGTGAAAGTTTTCAAAAGACTTTCTCTCCAGCAGGAGTGGCCTGACCGTACACTCAACTTGGGTCCAGTTGAAGTGCTTTATTCATAGGTTACTTGTCACCACTGTAGAACGTGACCTCATCATTTTTTTTTTTTCCCCAAAGCCCCAGTAGATAGTTGTACGTCACAGCTGCACATCCTTCTAGTTGCTGTATGTGGGATGCAGCCTCAGCATGGCCAGAGAGGCGGTGCGTCAGTGCACGCCCGGGATTGAACCCGGGCCGCCAGCAGCTGAGCACGCGCACCCAACCACTAAGCCACGGGGCCGGCCCGACCTCATCATTGGAGTTCAGTCCCTGTGGGCTCATTATCATCCATGGTAATAAACAACTCATCCAAAAGACCTTGTTACATTAAATGCCCAAATTCTTTTTTTGAAAATTTTTTTAGCAATAGCTAGATGCATATAATAACACAAGCCTCCAATTCATTAGTGACCATCCTAGGGCAATATCTTGCAATTGGGCTGTCCTAGTTGCGTGAAGAAATCAACCTGGTATTATAAGAAGAAAATCTGTGCAGGGGTCAGGGAAGTCCTAGCTCTGCCACCACTATCTTGACATGTGACCTACCCAACATATCACTTAATCTAGGGGAGGGTGGTATTAGATGTATACGAATTAAAGTCCCTTTCAATTAAAATCTTTTCTTATTTCCCCCAAAGGGATTCTGAATCATCCTCTTTTAATATCTTTGGATATCTCTTCCTGAAGGCACCATACTGCACATTCACAAAATTATTTCCTAATCAACTGTTAGAACACTATTAGGGAAATACTACCAGGTATCCTAAGTTGAATAGTGTCTTCCCAAAATTCAGGTCCACCTGGAACCTTAGAATGTGACCTTATTTGGAACTAAGGTCTTTGCAGGTGTAATTAGTTAAAATGAGATTATACTGGATTAGGGTGAGTCCATGATCCAATGACTGGCATCTTTATATAAGAAGGTCATGTGAAGACACAGAGACGGAGAGGAAGGTGATGTAAAGATGGAGGCAGGGATTGGAGTGACACATCTACAAGCCAAGGAATGCCAAGGATTTCCAGCAACCACCAGAAGGTAGAAAAAGGCAAAGAAAGATTCTCCCCGAGAGCCTTGAGAAGGAGCACGGCCCTGCTGACTCTTTGATTTCGGACTTAGAGCCCCCAAAACTGTGAGAGAACAAATTCTGTTGTTTTAAGCCACCCAGTTTGTAGTACTTTTTTATGGCAGCCCTAAGAAAGTAATATACCAGGTATTGATATTCTGCAACTGGCAACGACTTATCTTGCTCTCATGGCAATATATAAGGACTGTTACAAATACTACAATATCTTGGGACCTTCTAAATATAATGAAACACTTGGAGTTCAAGATTCTGTTTACGGTGATAAAAACAGCTCTGATGATTCTTGAATTTCCTTCTAGTGGATGCTAAGTACTATACTTTCAAAGAGGTAATTTCTCCTTTTATTTGAAAAAGTAATATCCTCTCTTATGGAAACTACATTCCTCTCCCTTGAAGCTGGCTAGGCCTTCTGGAAGGGGGATATTTTTTGCTTCCCGGTTACAGTAAGAACTCTGCCTGAGTGATTACTGTGACCTGTGATACAGATTCCCTACCTATGAGATTCTGCCAAGACATACAACATTGCGAAATGCACCACGTGAAGCAATTTCAGAACACACCATCTAAGGAATACTGCTGATGAAACAGATGAAAACAGTGATGCTCTTGTAAAGTTGTTAATTTAATTGCAAAATACAAATCTCTAAATAATGATAAATGATGTGAGAAGGCATATTCCTTCAATAATCCCAAATGTTCCTCAGATTTCTAGTCTTAGATGAAAAAGAGGAATGAAAGACTTATTAACAGCACATTTTAGGGTCCCACAAACTGTCAGGAACACATTATATTTCTTCTAAGGTTTCTTAGATGCTTGCTTAATGTATCTCTGTTTATGAATTTCAGGAAGAAGAGTACAGACGTCAAATTCTTCTATGTGCCCAAATCAACCACTTAAACATAGGATTCACTCATATTGTATCAACCATTGAGAGCAATTTACCCCACCAGCTAAGCGCCCAACTTTGGTTTTAGCATCCTGATAACATGAACTGAAATGCCTTTTGTCTCTCATTCAACAGACATCAAAGCTTCTACAGTCGTCTAGGAACTCTGTTAGGACACAGACTGAAGCAGACACGTCTCTGTCCTCCAGTATTTCACAGTCTAGTGAAGGAGACAGACCCATAAACAAATGAGGCAACATGCCCAGGGGTACTCTAGAAGCACAGTGATATAACCACATGTCAGAAGAGGCAACAGGTAGGCAATGGAACGTCTTGAACAGGAATTTTTTTACTGACTCAGGAGTGGCTCCTGGATAGCAGCATGGGGCGAGGAGAAAGCCTGGGCTTCAAGGCACACAGACAGAGTTCCCCTCTCCACTGACAGCTGCTTCCTGGCTAAATAAGCTGGAAAAGCCATGTGAACTCTCCAGGCCTTAGTCTCCTTATCTCAGAAATGTCAGTAACACCACATACATCATAAGATTATTGAGAAGCTTGTATGTAAAGCAGAGTGCCTGGTACATAGTGGATGCTCAATGAATGTTCAGTTCTTTCCTTTTTCCTTTGCTTGGATAACCTACGGGAACTAACAGTAATATATGCTATAAGAATATAATAACCACAAGACCTACCAAAACAACAGCAGCAAAATCCATACATGGTCAATACTATTTATTTTTCTACAATAATCGCTATCCTGAATGCTTACTATTATATAGATCAATCTTTTCTTCTCATCCCAAACTTCCCATAACACATACATGAAATTAATCTTCAGAGAACAGAGATTTTATCATTTTGAGGCCTTGTTCAAAAAATCTTCAATGACTATGCATTTATCTTGACGAGATTTTAATAAAAACTTTGACTCTCTAACAGTTTTGATGAAGAAGAAAAAATATATATATTTATAAAGATCAGCATAAATCATCTTTAAGCTCTATGACTATGACTATCTCTATAACTGTCCTACAGCCATTATTCAGTAGGGTTGGTGAAAATTAGTTTAATGGAAATTCTTTAATTTCTATGTTGACATTTCCTCACCAGTCAATTACCTGCTTTGAATACCTTAGAAAGTCTTCCTGTGGTGGTGGGGGAGATTTTCCCTGTTAGGGATCCAGCTCCTTTACCTAATGCTGACTACTCATCCTGAGTCAGGCCTTTCAAAATCAAACCCCAACTACCTTTTATACTTTATATCCCATTAATCCACTTCTCAAACTGGTTCATTTCTCTCCAAACATTTCTTGTCCTTTTTTACCTCCATGTTTCTTTTTTTTCCTATGCCATTCATTTGCCTAAAATACTTTACCTTCCTATCTTGATTATCTTCCTAATCAAATCCTAGCCCTCTCTAAACCCAGCTCACATCCAGTCTCCACAGAGCTGACCAGGCCATTGTTTCCCACTTTCCTCTGACCTCACTGCCTTGCCAACATCACACTCATTGGTGTACTGCTCCTTCTGCTATTGTTTTTTTTACTTTGTGTTACTTATTTCATAACTTCATTTTTCATTTTTCCCCAACTGAGCTCTTTGAAACCAGGAACCACATGTCAGAATTGAGCATAATCTTTTGCACATAGTTGATATTTAAATATTTGTTGGTTGGCTAGAAAACATGAGGCACTACGACAGAAAATTTTAATTTTCTACTTTAGCATGAATAGCAGTTAGCACAATCTAACTAACTTCTTTAAATATTAAAACAGAACACATTTCTGAAAACTCAAATGAATTAAACTATTGGCACAACTTCTCCCCTGCAGAAGGTAATTCCATTGTAAAAAACATTTTGAAAAGCAACAGAATTATACAAATAAATTATCTCAGGATTTAAGCAGGTCCTTATTACAACCAGCTATACTAAATAATAATAGTGTTTGTACTTTAGTCAACAACTTATTTAACAAATTATTCATTGAGTCCCTAATTTGTACAAGGAACCACACTAAGATCTGCTGGGAGAAGAGATGGAAAAAAGACTGGCCAAGTCCTGAACACTCAACACTCAACACTTTAATGGAGGAGACAGACTTAAAAACTTTTTACAAAACAAAAGTAGACAATACAACATAGCTAACATACTGAGTACTGTGTGTGATTAATTTCTATTGGTAGGGCTCAGGAACCACTTGCCAAAAAAAAAAAAAAAAAAAAAAGTGTGTGTGAGGGGAGAGAGAACATTCGAAGGAGGCTTTGAAAGATATTTGGGACTTCGTAGACCAAGATGGCAGAAGGGAGTTCTGAGCTATAAGATGAGAAAGAGCAAAAGATATAGACGTGAAAATATACCCTCACCCCATTTTAGCTTCTCTTAGTAGATGACCTAACTTGCTACTTCATGAGAAAAATAAAAGGCTATTCCTTTCCTACGTCTTAAAACTGTCTCTGTCTTTCCCTCTATCTCAAAAGTTTCCCCATTCTTTCCCAAAGCTAAATTCTCCAAATTGTTCTCAATCCTCTTGCTGCTTGTCTACCATCACATCTTGTTCCAACGCTCACCCTCTCTCTCCTTCCCTTAGGCCAGATTTTTGAAAGAATGGTCTATATTTGTTATCTCTGCTTCATCTCTAATTCACTACTCAGTTACATTAAGGTTAACAGCCTCTTAAATCTGTTTTATTCAGTAAAATAAAGTGAAATAAGGATATAATTTCTGATTTCATCCTTTGTTTTAAAATAAGTTAACCAGTATTTCTTTTTAAAATTTATTTGCTATATTCGGGGAACAGAGAATGTATAGTCTCTGAACAGGACTTCTCATGTCCAGAAAGGAAACTATTAAACAGCTGAGACTCTAAGTATTCTCAGTAAAGAGCTTGTTATTGTAGTGATCAATGAAAATTCTGAACCTTAAACATGCTGTTCTCTCAATGCATCTTTCCCTAACTCAGAGCTCTTTATAATTCTTCAGATGAGAACGGGTGGAGTATACAATTCATTTTCTTCAGCAACAAAAAAGAGGAAATTTTAAGGAAATTATTTCATACAAGCCAGGTCCTTCATGTTTTTTAGAAGATCAGGGTAAGGTAAGGTTTGATATCTCCACACTGTAATGACATACCTAGAGAAGCATCTCAGTCCAGTCCCTGATTTATGTTCCAGTTCTCCGGCAGTTTCATTTATTAGAGGAATAATGGCTAAGATAGTTTCTCCTCTTATACATAATAAATAGCCAGAACTCTCCATAACTTACTTTGCTCACCTTTCTTGTCTTCAAAGCCAAATTTATCAGCACCCATTAACAACCTACATTGATTTTAAAAATGCAAAGCATCACCCATATGTTATATACACACAAGTCTTTTCATGAACAGTGAGTGTTATACATACTATTCCATGAACTGTTGGGTAATATATGGATCTCAGCTCATCTTTTCAGATTTCCTTTGTAATGAAGACCTCAGTTCACTGAACAATCCAATTATTTCCCTTTATCTTTCAAAAATAAATTTATCTCCCACACACACTCCTTTTTTAAAACAGCTTTCCTTAAAGTAGACAAAGATCTATATCATAAACTTCCCTTTTGTCCTCCTAAGGAAAAGAGTGTAGAGACCTACTAAATGCACTGGATATTATAGAAACTCCATAAAGATTTGTCAATAGGCTGATTTATATGTCATGCGCTGTATAACGACGATCGGTCAATGACCACATATATGACTGTGGTCCCATAAGATTAGTACCATATACTATAGGTGTGTAGTAGGCTATACCACCTACATTTGTGTAAGTATGCTCTATGATGTTCACACAACGATGAAATCGCCTAACAATGCACTTCTCAGAATGTAACCCCGTCGTTAAGCGATGAATGACTGTATTTAACAATACTGTTAAAATTTCCATAAAGGTCACCAAACAAATGTTTTCACTAAAGATCAAATGGAAAATTTCAGGCCCACCTCTAACATTTGTAGGGGTTAGGTTAAGACTACAAATGGAGACCCACATTCCATATATATAAATCTTTAAAAGTTATAAATCAAGTTAAACTATTAAATAAAATAGGGTCTCTTCCTCTGATCTTGATAAATATACCTTCAACCACCTGGAGGAACAGGCACCAATTTAGAATGCTTAGACTCCTTCAAGTTCCACACCATAGTGTGGTGACATGAGAGGGCCAGCCCACACCATCCTATTCCCCAGTTCCATTGACATCTTGAGAGGCCTTGCACACCTCAAACCACTGCGCCTTAGCCACCCCTCAGGCCTAAGGGTACATTTACAGGTTTTATCATCCTCAAGACAGACTCAGGGAAAAGGCCCATGCAGGCCCTGGAAGCAGGCTCTAAGCTGTTTGGGGGGAGAAAACTCCAGACTCGAGCACCCAGAGCATGGAGGTGGGCAGAGTGAGGGCTTAAGCTGGGCCCACCCATTGGCCCCTCAGATTCTTCATCCTGTGGAGAAGTGTGGCCAGAGTAGGGTTCTCTAATTCACGGCTCCCAAAGCAGGGTCTCTCTTGCCCAGGGCTAAAGGCAATACTGGATAATTTACCAGATCAGTCTTATTACTGGTTAATATACCAGTTGAAAATAAATATGTAAAAAGATGATTAAGTAAGTAGTAAAACCTGAAATTCCGATTTCTAATCACTTTGGTTCCCTCAAGATCTATAATCAAAGGGTCTAATAATTATCTGGATCTACCCTACAGACTAAATCTAGATTCTGTGCTTTCTTTACAAATTCATATGAATTTACAGAATTCTGTTTATACTAGAGGGAATTAAGAAGACAACGAGGAGGAGAAGAGAGGGGGAAGGAGGAGAACATTGAGTATCAAAGACAAGCTCAGACATGCAGGTCTAAGAGAAGACATTTCCCTCATGTCTGTCACTTGTGTGGGGAAGCATATGACACCATGACTAACCATCTGATCAAAGCTGCTAGTATCACAGCTTGCTCTCACTAATGCACAGATTCATGTAGTTCACTCATTGGCCTCATAATGGCCCTATTCTAGCAACTGTGTACATGGTAAGTCAAGCTGAATCGTGTCAGCATTTATGTTGAGACTGATGATACTTCTTCCTACACCTCACCATAATTTGCTGCACTCCAATTTCCACTTTATTTAGTAATAAAATTAATTTGTTAATTTGAAAAAAACTAATCAATAATTCTCATCACAATACATATATACATACTCCACAGGAAGGGAAGTATTTCAACTGGAAATCTTATTTATGTGTACTTACTGAGATTGTACCATTGTCTAGACCTATGGACAGTCTTCTTGTTTCCGGGTTAAAAGACATGCATGAACATGGAGCTGAAAGAAATGAACATGTTGATGAAATTAACAAAACGATGATAACTAGCTAAAAGCGTGTGGCTATTTTTTCCCCACCATTTCCTGAAAAAACAGTTCAACTCCCACTCACCAAAAAATAAAAACAGTAATTTTACAACTAACCCCTAGTTTTTCAGTTATCCTTTTAAGGAATATAACAAATAAGATATTCTCAAACTGGACAAGTTCCAAGGGGCTTGGTCTCAGCTGTTCTGTCAGTATTGAGTCTAAATTTGCTTGACTAGATTAACAATACTTTGTGCTGTGTAATCCTTCCATCACCAATCTCTTTCTTCCACGCAAACCCCATCTTTAGTAGAAATAACTATCTTTTCTGAACTAGGGAAACAAAAGAAAGATCTTATTACCCCTTCTCTCCTCCCACACACAAATACATACACCAGTATAGAAATCTATTTTTTGATTCAGAATTGATTTGGGGCATGTAGACTATGAGAAGTCTTTTACTCTCAGGCTGCTGATTGAAAAAAGACAGAGGATTTGTCTCTATCTGAAGAGAACCAACTTGACACAGGGCCAGGGTCTACTGGAAAGAAATCAGGTGAGTCAGTTCACCCAGTCCTGGACAGGGCCTCCCTATCTGCAAGACTGGCTACTACCTGAGTTCACCTGAGCCTAAGTAAATTCAGCGTGCTTGGAAGCCACGTATGGCCAAGAAGTGCTTGCTAAACAGTCAGCTTCCGAGTCCCTGCCTTCTCTATCTATGCTTGCTTGTAGGAATGGGGGCCTTTTGACAATTTATCCTGTACTGAAATAGCTGTTCTAAAGAGTCCAACACAATTTTTAAATTTCTCCCCCCATCTTCATAGTAGCCCTATAGATCACAAACTACCCATCATCATAATCACAATCAGTATCAAGTATTTTTATTCTTACTTTTCACAGTTATGATTAGACGTCTTACGCAAGGTCACACAGGGAAAAAGAGTTGGAGAAAGTTCAAAGACATAATTCAAATACACAGTCCTATTTTCAAACATCCAACATAGATTATCTTTAAACTCTAAAATGACTTCAAGTTCTACTAAGAGAATCATTGCAAAAACACATCATTTAGTAACATTTTTTCATTCTCTATAAAGGGCCCTGAACAACAACAACAAAAAGACCTTCTGAATTGCATAAAGTATTTACTTGTTTCTAATTTTCAATCATGATATATTCAGAAAATAGAAACATACAAAAAATAATTTTTCCCTATAACTTCCACCAGTACAGCAGAATATCTTCTTTCAGTTTAGCCACAAAATTAAACTAGATTCCCAAAAGTACACTGATGAAAAAAGCAGTCAAACGATATTTAATGCAGTGCCCTAAGAAAGTCAGTCTTGCTCGCCCTTGGTTTATACACTATGTTGGCACACAGATGCTAAGATGCTGGCTTTCATAATCCCTTAACATGTGCAGAATTAAAATCTGATGATTTCATGGAAAATTATCAGGTCAGCTGAAAAAAGCAAAAGAAAAAAATACATTGTAATTACAACTACATAAAGTACATACACATAAAAATATACATGGAAAATCTAACCACAGTTCTTGTGTTCAAGTGACAAGATTATTTCTATAACATTGTCTTTACTCTTATTATCTTGCTATTCCTGTTAAAAAGTGTAAATATCTAATGATTTATTAAGATATAAGCATGAGCATGTGAAGCAAAACTTGATTGCAGCCCAAAGGGCTACAGACTTGTCAAGAATAACCTTATCACTGAGCTCCCTGCCTGACCACATAATAGTATTTTCTGTTTTCCTTCAAAGTTCATATCTGGTTATGTTATAGTTACAAAACCCACTGATCTTTGAATGATTTAAAAGACTTTTTTACAATACTATATAGGCTACCCTTAAATCTACATTGCTATTTCTTTATTCCTTGCTTTTTCCTTCATTTACGAAATTTCTTGTTATTCTTTCAACGAAAATTTAGAATGCCCTCTATGTTCCAGGCATGTGATACAATGATACATAAAGTATTATAGCTGCCATTAAGGAATTTATAGATTGTGACACCAACTATATATAGGAACTATAGGACTCGTCCCCAATGTCACCTTCCTAGTTCAAATCACGTTATGTTGATAGTAAGAAACACCACCAGAATTCAAGAAGAAAAGACCTTTCCTATAAAGGACCATAAACAAAAGAAATTTGAACAGAAATTCTGTTGTTCTAGAACCCATATGCTTGAACCTAAGATGATTCTAGATAGAGGAATGCCAGAGCTAGAGAGCATTAGCTCCCAGGTGCCCCCAAAGGCACAACCACCCCTTCAAAGAGGCATTATGGTAAAACCCCAAGCAAATCTGTGTGTGTGTGTGTGTGTGTGTGTGTGTGTGTGTGTGTGTGTATGTGTGTAGGGAAAGACTTTTGGTAGGTGAGCCTTATGATGCTCCTCAAACCATTTCCCAACTGTGACATTCCCATAGGAACAGGCCCTGCAGGACCAAGGAGGCAGAGAGTGAACTGAAAAGAATATTGATGTCCATATTTGTTGTTGTAGTAAATGTCTTTCTTTTTGGGGTTCGGGGGAGTATACAGACTGACAACAGAGATCCTTCTAACCTTAACGCACCAGAAATTAACAAAAAAGCAACCTCTTAAAGCCTAGTGTCGTGGCACATACAAAATGGGCTCCTAGCCATGCGAGAAAGTATCGAAGGGGCAAAACTGTCAGGGAAGGGTAATAAGACACAGTAAATTAATGGTAATTCTGGCCAAATGGTAAAAGGGATCCTTTGGCAAGAAGAATAAAGGAGGAAACAAACAAAATACGACAAAAGCAATATTTGTAGCTAGGTTGCAAAAATGTGACGTTTCACAAGAATTCAGCTTTCAAATGCTGTAAAACTAATAATTCACAAGTCAATAAAGAATATTGGTCTCTCTGACGGCTGAAAGTTCAGGTTAGAGATAAACTGGCTGAGAGACCATTCTATTCTTCTAACTTAAAATTGCTTTCTCCAAAGGCCGAGCGAAGTGGCTGACCAGAACTATAAAATTACAATACAGCTCCCCTCTACTGACTTCCTCTATCAAAACTGCATCCCTGAACTCTAGATGAAATAAATACAGCAAGATACAAAACCTAAAGATATATTTATTCCCCTCACATTTAACTCTTTCCCATGAGAAAGGATAAGCACACCAAGTAAGCTTGGTGGGGTGACCCCCCACTGCTAAGGCCTCCCACATATATTACATTATATGTAACTTGCCTGAGTCGGCTCCTAGACAAACCCAATAACTGAAATTCAAGGTCTTTCAACTAGTCTTATTGATGTTATATCCTAGCTTTCTATTTTTTTCTTCCCAACATGTTTATTAAAACCTGGAAAAAACCTGACCACATTTTCTCAATAAAATAGTATAAAAACTCATTTTCCATACCATCTGATTAAAATTTTCCATCTCCCTTTTCTGTCGCAGTCTCATGACAGTCAAAAGAAGCGTATTTGGCAAAATTTTAGGAAGCAAGATAACAAAAGGTACAACTCAGAAAAGAAATTTGTGCTAGTATGGGTAATGGCAAATAATATTCTCTTATATTAGTATCAGGACTTTAGACCTTTAGGCCCTGTCAAAACTTTATTTTTAAAATTAAACACTTTCATAACATTGGGTTTTTTTTTTTTTTTTAATGAAATCTTTGTAGTTTCAGCCAGGTATTCACCTTAAAGTTTAGGAAAAACTAAAATAAAGAGAAGCCCCAGTCTGGGTGATTATATTAATGACCATATAATGTAAAGGAGGAAAAGCTCAAGAGATATAAGCCCCAGACAAAGGAAACTCAAGAGACAACACCAACCTCAAGAGTCAATAATTAAGTGGATTAGAAGGAAATTGGCTACTTGTATTTCTTTGTCCATAGGTAGTCAAAAAGATATTGCTCTTGCTTTTTTAAAAAATGTAGCTGAGAGGAGGCATTCTCAAAATACTTCTATTTGGGGGAAAGTTTCCTCATTTCTATTACTTACATCTATAACTCTTTCATTTTATGACTAATTTATTTTCTGTCCTTTGCTGAACGGTTAAACTTTGCTCAAATAAACACGACTTTCATTGAACATTAAGCCATGGATTTCAATCACACTGACTGCTTTACAATGTTAAAGGCATTATTTGGCAGGAGACGCTAATCTTCGTAAGATGTTCTGGTGGGAACTTTAAAACTACATAAACAATGGTACTTCCGTGAATAAAATTTCAGGTGTTAAAGGCATCCTGGTAAAGTTAAATGTAGGATCCTATGATAAAAGGGCCTTGAATAGAGCTCCTTGAATAGTGCTTCAAGGTGCACCACAAAGCAAAGATTTAATTCATTTACTTCATGGACGCTATTTCATTCAGCCCTGTTTGTCACAAGATAATATTTATTAGGTTTACAATATTCAACCCATGCTTTACTTATTAAGAACACTTATATTTAGGACTTCAATTGCCTAGCATTAAAAAACATTTTTTGTTTAAATAAAACATTTTATGTATTCTACTAATCATTTGTTTTCTTTTACTCTAGTCTGAGTAACAGCAGCAAAATAACAGTGAATTAGCAGTGGTCACTTTTTCTCCCAGACAAATTTTAAGTTATAACTACAAGTTTAAGATCTAAGAACAGTAAATTTTAGGGCCGGCCCGTGGCTTAGCGGTTAAGTGCGCGCGCTCCGCTGCTGGCGGCCCCGGTTCAGATCCCGGGCGCGCACTGACGCGCCGCTTCTCCGGCCATGCTGAGGCCGTGTCCCACATACAGCAACTAGAAGGCTGCGCAACTATGACATACAACTATCTACTGGGGCTTTGGGGGAAAAAATAAATAAATTAAAAAAAAAAGAACAGTAAATTTTAAAATACTCTGTCATATGAAAATCAAATATGAGTATGCTAAGGAAATCCTGTAATTACTCAGAATAATTAATATCTGTTACCTTTAGTTTGGATAATCTATATTTTCCTTCATTTCTGTCAAAAATCGAAAGTTTCTTGCCATCTTTTCCTCTTAGTAAATACAGAAGATCAGATTATGTTATTATTTTTGAAAATGTAAACAGTAAAAACAAATTGTTTTTATAATGGTTCCATAAAATAACCTATACCAAAAAGAAACCAACAAAGGAGCAATATACTTCACAATTAGGAACAAGGAGTTATTTGAAATAAGGTATAAATTAAAACAATAAGATAAGCATTTCCCAATTATACACATATCCCCCAGTATGCCAAGAAACTCTCCCAATTGATGTTGTCTAAAAGTCACCAAAACAATCACTACCTCATGAAAACAGAACTGCCAAATTCATTATTTTAAATATCTTTCTATCACTAATCTATTCACAGGAATTTCCCCCCAAACTTCAATAAACCCAGCAGAAGAGGTGAGAACACAAGAACCAGCTCCACAGTCTTAGATTATCGAAAGGTCTCCTTTGACCTCACTAATAGGAAAATTAAGGTTTGTAATTTGCATACAAAATAACTCATTTCCATCCCAGATATAAAGCATATGAACATATTAATCATTTTTGTGTGTGTGTGTGAGGAAGATTAGCCCTGAGCTAACATCTGTTGCCAATCATCCTCTTTTTGCTGAGGAAGATTGGCCCTGGGTTAACATCCGTGCCCATCTTCCTCTACTTTATATGTGGAGCACCTGCCACAGCATGGCTTGATAAGCGGTGCGTAGGTCCGCGCCTGGGATCCAAACCAGCGAACCCTGGGCCACCGAAGCAGAGCATGTGAACTTAACCACTACACCACCAGGCCGGCCTCTTTATTAATCATTTTAATTTTCTAAATCCTCAATTTCAAGTTATCTGTTGCTGTAAGATAACAGTCCCCCAAAATCGGAAAAGGAAATCAATCCAGCCACAACCTTAGAAATTAGCCAATCTTTCCTAATCCCTCTGGGTTAGGATCAGCAATGACAGTATATATTGCTAAACACCAAGAACCTGAGAGTACTTTACAAATACTTATTTGATACATCTCATGACCAAAATATTTTTGCAAATTTGAGATCAAAGAGAATGAACAGTTTATCTGTCAGGATTCAGAGCAGGGAAATGTAAAGGACTTGCCCGAAGAGATTCAGCAAATTGGTAGCAAAAATGAAAATCAAAATCCAGTTTCCCACCCAGGCACAGATTCTAATCTACAATTTTGAGAACTCCAATCTTAAACAATGCATATTTTTGGGTGACTCTAATGTAAACAGTAAGATTATGTTCAAATTTCATCTCTATTTGTCTTAACTAAGATAATTTATTTAATGCATTCCCTACCTCATTTCACAAAGAATTTGTAATGGCTAAAAAGCAGATACAATAAAACCAAACAATAGAAATAAACAAAAAGTCATGACTAAGAAAAATATATATAAGAACAGAGAGAAAACTAGAATAAAGATTTGTTGGGAAATGTAATAGTTTCCATGTTTCACGTTATCCATAAGGACCAAGTCCTAGGTCCTTAGGGCTGTTCCTCCCAACCTTTTTCGTCTCATGATACATATAGAAAATTTGATTTGAACAGCGCCTGGAGTAAATGGAAGAGATTGCTAGGGCCCAGATGACTGGATGTCCCCAGCCCAGCTACAGGGATCAGTTCTCGGGGCCTGTAATCCATTTGGATCATCCCAGTATACTGTAGCACAAAGGTTGGGCAGTTCTGCCTTAGAGAAAGCCAAGGGTTTCTGGCCCTCAGATCTTAAAAATATTCCCCCTTAGTGCCTCTTCAAAGCGGCAGTGAGCATTATGGTAGACAATTACTTCAAAACCAGCCATAAACTATTTCACATTTGTACACGTCGGTATGAGCTGAGGGCACAATGAGTGAAGGCTTTCTGCAGAGGGCTACCACAAAGTGGGAAAACTCAGAATACAGATGAATAATTGGATTGCATATCCTTCACGCCACCCACTATAAACAGCCTTTCTCTCAAATAGGCTTTTGATAAAAACCGGGAAGCAGACAGTTCAAAGCTATGTTTTTCAGTGAGGGCTAGAGTTCCTGTGCTTTAAAAGTCAGCTAAGCAGATAGTAAAGTGGCCACACTTGTATGAAAACTGAGCGGCCCAACCACAACGTCAGTGTGGGCAAATGCCATCGCACAAGGCCAAAGCAGAGAGCTGGAAATATGACAAAATAGGTCATTTTATTACTATGTTAGTGTGCTTTTTATTTGTAATTATCTCTGAAAAACTGTCTTCTGTTTTGCTTTAAGGACAAATTCATAAACACCTAGCAGCCAAACTAAATTCCACCCGCCTGCCCTGCAACAAGAGAACCCACAGAGGTTTTCCAATTGTCTAACACACCCTCAATCCTGAGGCTCTGGATCTCTCAGCCTCCTCTTCACTTCATCTTTGGCAGCCAAGTTGTTTTACCTATTCTCCACACTCAAGAGGAAAAGCTGGCAATAAAGGCCCAGACATGATACCCAATACATTAATAGAGTAAGAAAAATCTCCAACACCTGCTACCCTGGCTCCTGCTTGAGATCTCTCTCCTCCATTCCTTTGTCTGATGCCATGAATGGCAAGCCTAGTTGGTAAAGTAAATCTAAAATAACTCAACCATGAAAATAGGAATGCCTGTGCTTTTCATGTGTGTATTTTTTCTTTCTCTGTAATATAATGCAAATGTGGTGGTTGAAATGGTATCTATTAGAAGCCTGGAACAAATAATCACATTTATGGCTACAACTGAAACCTCAACTCTGTACCCTCAGGAAGGCAGCTCTCTGGTTTCAAGTTCAGGCAGGTCTCAGTGGGGTAGGTTGTAACTTGATCTTGTCATAGACAATAAGCAGCCACTACGTAAGATAAGTCAAGAGGGTATTATTTTTTAAAAGAATATTTGATAAGAAAATGCTCTTATTTCTCACTCATCCATAAAAATCAGCCTATAGGAAACTACAAAACAAGTCATCAGTCACCTCACATTCTCTATAGACAGTAGGGGTTTAAAATGGGCTTTCCTCCGGGAGCCTTTGTGACCATGTTCCCATTATGCCTACTTCCCATGTTATAACACTCCCCACACATCATGAGCGGTACTTATTTAGGTCTGTCTTCCCCACCAGACTGTACACACCATGCAGTCAGGAATCAACTGCCATATTTAACCAGTATATCCTTAGCACATTGCACAGTGTTTGGTACAGAAGAAACACTTAAAATTTGTTGAACTGTCAAAAGAAATTAAAGAAAACAGGATAAATATGTCTTTCTGCTTTCCTTCTTTACTTGCTCTCACTTTTCCAGACTATTTTTGGCTCAACACCCCAGTGGCACCAATAGGGACAACGCTCAGTTCTTTTTCTTTAAAGATCACAGATATCCAGGAGAAACTAAACAGAGAGGAATCAGGAGGTGTACAATCAGGGCTAGGCTGAGTCAGATACTTGCAGTTATCAGTAACAGCAACCCACTGGAGTGAACTTCAGCACCAATGGACATATCCAGTACAAGATGGGGTATCTCCTGAACTCAAAGGCAAGATCAGAGCCAGGCTTCTGGGTGTCAGGAGGAAGGGGAGGACAACATTCAGGCATCACTTGCTCAGACTTCTCTCCCTCTGGAGAGAGGTGGTCCTTCCTCCCTGATTCACACTTCCTTTTTTTTTTTTTTTTCAAAGATTGTATTTATTTATTTTTCCCCCAAAGCCCCAGTAGATAGTTGTCTGTCATAGCTGCACATCCTTCTAGTTGCTGTATGTGGGACGCCGCCTCAGCATGGCCGGAGGAGCGGTGCCTCGGTGCACACCCGGGATCCGACCCGGGGCCGCCGGCAGTGGAGCGCACGCACTTAACCGCTAAGCCACGGGGCCGGCCCCACACTTCCTTTTAAGTGGATCAGCTTTCACTGTTTCTTTATGCGCAGGAATGCCTCACAGCTGTAGGGTTTACATGTTCTCAGCTCAAGGGACCAGCCTTGCATTTCCTACTCCAAATTCTACATTCCTGGGAGAATCAGGTTGGCTCAGGGGCAAACAGCCTTAACCAGGAAAGTCTGGTTTCTCCTGGCTCCCTCCTAGAGGGGAAGCAGGAGCTTCTCAGAAAAGACAGAGTATGAGCACACCCCCAAAGCAGCGATCATGTTTTTGATCATGATGTGTCTGCTCCTCATCTCTCTCTTGTCTGCCACTCCCCCAAGCTCACACAGCCTCACCACACTCTGCCTTTCAGGCTCACTCCCTGCCTTCAAACTTAGCCTTCACTATTTATTCTTTCTCATCTAATGCCTTCCACTCGCTTCCCTCCATTAAACTTCAAATTCTTCTCAATATTACAGAACATTACTATCCTACCCAGAACATGACAAATACTATATTAAAAGGTATTTTAATTGACAAAATAAACAAATAAGCCAAATATTACATGTACAAGATATTTTCTTCTAGATTTGGAATACTACTTATTATATACCACTATAAATACACAATATAGTCATGTCTGTCTTGTGGTGTCGACATTATAGCCTCCAGATATACTGCACCTTTTCACTTATTTTGTAACTAATACCACATAACAGTTATTTAAGGATAATACTAGTAACCTCTTAACAAAACACTTTTCAATAGAAAGGACTTCAAAACAACTCCTTGGAAACTCACATCTATTTCAGGTTATCTAACTGACCAAAAATGTAGCTTATTTCCTTATGCAATAAGACTCTGCCTTTCTCAAATTAAACAAAACTTAAATTCTTGCTCAGAGATCAGTTAATATATCACCCAAATGCATACAATTCCTAGGAACACAAAAGCCAATTTCTAACCAATTATGACAAACATAGCCTTTTGTTCTTTTACCTCTCCATGGTGGTGGAATAATCCAACAATGAAAGAGTACAGAAACCCTCTTGACTTATGCACCCTGTTCATCTGCAAATGCCGGCACCTAGCTCAATGGCCTGTACACAGCAGGTGCACAGTAAATGTTTGATTGACTAGAATGTGTACTTATATCTATGTATTTACAAATAAATACTATATATGCATGAGGCTTTGCATGTATTCATATAAGCATGTGTAAATAGATTGGCATGTTGCCTATAATGCCACAAGACAATTTTCTCAAACTTTAAAGCACATTCAAATCATCTAGGGATCTTACTAAAATGCAGATTCTGATTCAGTAGATCTGGGGTAGAACCCAATATTTGCATTTCTAATAAGTTCTCAGGCGTCTCTGATGCTGCTGATCCACAGACCACATTTTAATAGCAAAGTAATCCCTTTTTACTCCCTTTAGTAGAAGGCCAAAGGCAAAGTATGCAAATAATTAGAGGGTCCTCCTTCTCAAAGTTGTGTTCAGTCATTAGGAAAATGGATGATAATGTTCTTAGAGAAACTCATCTTTATTATCGGATTCAAAGTCTTCAATAAGTATTTATTTATTGAGCACCAATGCCAGGTGCAGGAGCTACGGCAGCCTTTAGTCATTTTTGCCTACAGATTAATAACTGATGAAAATGAAACTACAGGCTTTTCTGTATTCTCAGTGATATTTATTATTAATGTTCACCTCAAGATGATTCCTTGCCCACCATCCTCAAGCCCTCATCATGCTGGCCAGGTCTGCCTCTCCTCCATCTTCACAGTCATGGGAGTTACAGGTCTCTGGGGTCAACTTTAACTTGCTGGGCTACAGACCTTCCCCATCTCTTCTAGCTGGATATTGTGTCAAGTTTGATGAAAAAGCAAGACCATAGGTAAGACTGGCTAGACCACTTAAAAATCAGGAAGAAAATCAATCAGAGAATTCCTTTCCCTTTCCATTTACCTAAGCCCTTATCACTGCCACAGCTTAAAAAGAAAGTTCACCTAGGGCCTTTGCTGTATAATGGTGTCTGCTGGAGACACAACACATAAGGGGAGAATATAAGTACTCAGAATTACAAAAGGTTTCTTCTTCCTTAATGTAGGGTTGAATACTTGGTACAGCTTCGTGCTTATCTATTTACCACAAAATTCTAAAGACATGCAAAACCTCAAAGATAATTTGAAAATCACAGAAAATCATTACATCCTTAATAATTCATTTTTTCATAAACAGGCAAAATTGTTGTTTAAGTTAGTACAGTATTCTTTTGCCAGAGGCATAAACTTAATCACATCTACAATTTAGCATGAATTTATTTTGGTCGTACATTGTGGCAATATTTCTCAAACCGGGATAGTTGTATCAAGGGAAGAGGTATACATTGCAGGAAGCCAGAGGGTATGTGAGCCCAAACAACAAACCTGAGGGATTTTTCTAGGGTGTCAATTTTAATTAAGATTTGAAGGAAGGGGAGTAAAGGAAATGTTTAATAATATAACTTATAATGAATTTAAATAATTATTTTATACTAAAATAAACATGGAATTGGATGCCCAAACTTCATTAATTTTAAAGATAAAAACAGTAGACTAAAAAGAAATTTCCTATTTTGGAGAGCCAGCTCTTCTCTCCCTGCAGGGGAACTTCTGCCAGTGCAAGAGTCTAAGAATCAGTCACGTCATTTTTAAAAAAATTATTTGAAAGATTCACTATCAGTGCAAGCATGTATTTCTCACATAAGATCTTGGGGAAATGAGACTGACTTCCAATTAGAATGTTTCAATCCTAAGCAAATCCTTTTGAGAACTGAATGTTCAACGTTGAATGTCTTGAATTTGAATAAATAATATAATAATAACGCAAGAACCAATTTACTTCACAAATGTAATCACTAGACAAAATTTTGAATTATCTAAGGAAGTACTTGACAGAAAAGTTAAACAAAAAGTTGGAAAAGAAAGAGAGATTGGGGCCAGCAACATGGCTTGGTGGTTGAGTGCTTGTGCTCCGCTGCTGGCCGCCCGGGTTCGGATCCCGGGCGTGCACTGACGCACCACTTGTCCGGCCATGCTGAGGCGGCGTCCCACATACAGCAGCTAAGAGGGGTGTGCAACTATGACATACGGCTGTCTGCTGGGGCTTTGGGGAGAAAAAGGGGAAAAAAAAAGGAGGAGGATTGGTGGTGGATGTTGGTTCAGGGCTGGTCTTCCTCAGCAAAAGGAGGAGGATTGGTGGTGGATGGTGGCTCAGGGCTGGTCTTCCTCAGCAAAAAGAGAAGGATTGGCATGGATGTTAGCTCAGGGCTGGTCGTCCTCCCAAAAAAAAAAAAAAAACAAGAGAGAGAGACTACTGTAATCAGAGAGTTTATGTGCTATAGTCCTTCTTCCATTAATCTTATTCAGAAACTGAATATATAGCCAATTTGGGAACAATTTTCTTATTTTACATACTGAGAGCTAAAATGACTTAATATGGTACTTCCCATTATAATGATAATCCCAATCCTCAGGCATCCCTACTCAAGAAGGAAATACAGAGAAGGCAATCTGGGAAGAAAGGGGAGTTGGGGTCCATGTCTGATTTTTAAAGACAGAGATCCAGATACTTACAAGGCATCGCATGGTATATGCTTGGCCAATATTGTCCGCTATCTCTCTTTAACCATACACGAACTGTCCTGCAACAGAAAAAAAGGTTTGTGTTAAATCACAGTAATTCTAGTCACGGGAAAATGTTAATAAAAAGAAACCAAACCTGTTAATGATATATGTCTTTATGTTTATATATCACATATATTAATTACATATAATATATATATCTTAACTATATATATTACATATACATATATACACACATCACTTATGTCTCTCTAAAGATCCTGTATTCCTTAAATTTAAGGTTTATGTACATTTAGAATTACATATGACTCTTTAAATATTATCATTATATATGTCTATATACACAAGTATAATAGTGATAGTGTTTGAAAATTATTATTTTTGTTGTTATTTTGCCTTTCCAAGTATATGACTGTGCCCTAGTCTGCTAGAAGCATTCATCTGCCTGGGGGGTTATTTGGCTTTACTAGTAAAGGAAGTGTTAAGAGAGAAAATGAAGCAATACTCAGCATCTGACACGCACAGAAGGATTACATAGTAAGTCCATAGTTTTACAGGCTATGCCATTGTCTTGAGAGAGTTTTTCCAAACGTGGTCAGGCAATGGTAAGCTCCCAGACTCAGATTTCCTGAGTTAGAGGGTTGGCCCTGGGGCCCACTATGGAACAGGGTAATACTGCAGCAAAGGCTATGAGTGAAGTTCTGGGCCAGCAGGCCAGATAGAGATGTGGCAGATACTCAGGAGAGCTCAGAGAGGAGGAGCCAAAGAGAGAATAAACTAGTCCAGGAGCACCACTATGTTCTTACCAACCAGAAAGGACCCACTATGAGTTACACCAGCCATGACATCATCTGCACATGTCAGCAAGGAAAACACAAGCAGGAGGTTATGGGACATTGCCCCAGGGACCAGAGGAAGTAGTGGACATCAAACCAAGGGGAATGAGCAGGTCTCCACTGCTAGGAGATCATATATGCCATACCTCTCACTCCATACCCTTTAACAATCCCAGGGTAAAAAGTAGACAAAGACTGAGCATTTTTATCTCAATGGGAGTTGGACACCACCTAAACAGACTATTTAAGTCATCATACTAGACTAAGTTTTAAATTGTGTTAACTTTTTTCCCCAGCTAATCAGTGGGTCTCCCACATGGAGTAGCAGGAAAAAGACTAGACCAACTACAGACACAGTAAAGAAATACCATTTTCTCTGCACAGCCACAGATACAATGTAGTGATATATAGTGACACCACTACATATACATGCAAAATTCCATCTTTTTGGTCAACTATCCTAATTTGTGAGATGGATAAGTACAATGGTAAATAATTTCTAAGAAGTAATTTGATACACACACTATTTATACACATATTAACCATCACTTAACCAAATTCTTTTAAAATATATGGCAGTACAACATTTTAATATGGAGATTATCTCAACAAGAATAAACACAGGAGTGACATCACAGAAAATGGCAACGTAGGAAGCTCCAGAATCAATCCCTATACCGAATCAATTATTGAGCTGGCAAGAACTGTCAGAACCACTATTTCAGAACTCTAAAGTCTAGTTGGACACTTGCAGCATCCACGGGAGTGCTTGATGAAGACAGAAGCTGGTATATGTCAGTGAATTTCACATTTTGCTAACAGCTACCATTATGCATGCCCCAACCTCGTAGCAGGCAGCTATGAGGACAGTGGCCCATGTTCATGGAGTGGCTTGCTGGTACCACGGCGAGAACCTCATCCTCCAAAATTTGGGAATGTGTATTTTGATTTGCCTGGCACTTCACTGAAAGACTAGCGAAAAGACTGGCCATTTTTCAATCCCTAGGGCTCTAGGGCTTCCATGGAAATGTCTGTCAAAAGAATTTAAAGAGACAGAAGACCTTTTTTTCCTTTATTAAATTCAGGCATTAAAAGAAATCACTGGTGGACCTCAAGGATAACAGAACAGAGACTTCAGTGATCACATACAACAAGGAATACAGTCTTTACAAAAATAGTTTGGAAAAGTCACTAAACAGACAACTGCAGCATTCAGCAAGTAACAACGGCAGCCGCTGAAGAGGAAGAAGAAAGTGTTTTTCAGAGTTATTGCATTACAATATTTAAAATATTCAGATTTAGGGCCGGCCCCGTGGCTTAGTGGTTAAGTGCGCGTGCTCTGCTACTGACGGCCAGGGTTCGGATCCTGGGTGCGCACTGATGCACCGCTTCTCTGGCCATGCTGAGGCTGCGTCCCACATACAGCAACTAGAAGCATGTGCAACTCTGACATACAACTATCTACTGGGGCTTTGGGGAAAAAAAAGGAGGAGGATTGGCAATGATGTTAGCTCAGAGCCAGTCTTCCTCAGCAAAAAGAGGAGGATTAGCATGGATGTTAGCTCAGGGCTGATCTTCCTCACAAAATAAAATAAAATAAAATATCCAGATTTAAACAAAAAGTTACAAAGTATACAAATAAACAGGAAATGACCCATTCGTACAAAAAAAAGAAAGTGACAGAAATCACTGATGAAGAAGCCCAAACATTGATTGCCCTCACTAAACAAAGACTTTAAATTAACTGTCTAAATATGCTCCAAGAGCTGAATGGAAACATAGACAAAGAACTAAAGGAAATCAGGACAAGGAAGTATGAACAAGTAGGGAATATAAATATAGAGACAGAAATTATAAAAGGGAATCAAATAGACATTCTGGAGCTGAAAAGTACAATAGCTGAAATAAATTCATTAGAGAAGTTCAACAGCAGGTTAGAGAAGACAGATGAATCAGCAAACCTCAAGATAGGACAACTGAAATTACCTAGTCTGAGTAGAAGAAAGAAAAAAGAATGAAGAAAAATAGACAGAGCCTAAGGGACCTATGGGACACCATTAAGAGTACCAACATATGGAGGAGAGAGAGAGAAAGAGGCAGAAAAATATTTGAAGAAAAATGGCTGAAAACTTCCCAAATCTGATGAAAGGTGAGAATCTATACATCCAAGAAACTCAGTGACCTCCAAGAAGGATGAATTCAAAGAGATTTATAAGAAACACATCATAATCTAACTGTTCAAAGCCAAAGAGAAAATCCTGAAAGCAGCAAATTTTTCCTCAGAAGCCTTGGAGGCTAGAAGGCAGTGAGATGATAATGTGTTAAAAGAAAAAAACTGTCAACCAAGAATTCTATATCTGGCTGAACTATGCACAAAGACTTCTATATCTGGCTGAACTATTCTTCAAAAATGAAGAATAAATTAAGACATTTCTAGATAAACAAAAGCTAATGAAGTTCATTGCTAGTAAACCTTTTCTACAAGAAATGCTAAAAAGAATTGTTCAGGCTGAAACAAGAGGACAGTATTGAAGCCATACAAAGAAATTAAGATCATTGGTAAGGCAATTACACAGGTAAATATAAAAGCCAGTATTATTGTGTGTTTTGTTTGTAACTCCTCTTTTTGTTTCCTATGTGAATTAAAAGGCGTATGCATAAATCAAGAATTTTAAGCCTATGTTAACGGGCACACAACATGTAAGGGTATAATTTGCAACAATAACAACAAAAGGCGGGGGGACAGAGCTAAATAGGAGCAGAGTTAATGTATGCTATTGAAACTAAGTTGGTATCAATTCAAACTAGATTGCTATAAGTTTAGGATGTTAAAAATTGTTACCCCTTGGTAACCAGTAAGAAAATAACTAAAAAATATACAGCAGAGAAAAGGAAAGAATCAAAATAGTACGCAAGAAAAAAATCAAACATAAAAGAAGGCAATAGTGGGAGAATTGAGGAACAAAAAAGATATGACATACAAAAAAAAACAGCAAAATGGTAGAAGCTCTTCCTTACTAGTAATTACTTTAAATGTAAATAGATTAACAAATTAAAAGACAAGTACTGGCAGAATGGATTAAAAAAACATTCAAATTTATGCTGCTTAAAAGAGACTCTCTTTAGATCTTCAAACACAATTAAGTTGAGAGTGAAAGGATGGAAAAAAGATATTCCAAAGAAATAGTAACCAAAAGAGAGCTGGGGCAGCTATACTAATAACAGACAAAATTGATTTTTAAGTCGAAATTTTTGCAAGAGACAAAGAAGGACACTATGTATTGACAAAAGGGTCAAATCACCAAGATACAACAATTTTGAATATATATGCACCAAATAACAGATCCTCGAAAGATATATCAAGTAAACATTGACAGAGTTGAAAGGAGAAAAGTTCTACAATAATAATTAGAGACTTCAATACACTACTTTCAATAATGGGTAGAATATCTAGACAGAAGATCAAAAAGAAAATAGAGGACTTGAACACTATAAACCAACTAGACCTAACAGATATTTAGAGAACCCTCTACTCAACAGCAGAACACACTTTCTTCGGAAGTGCACATGGAACATTCTCCAAGATAGACCATATGTTAGGCCATAAAACAATTCTCAATATATTTCAATAGACTGAAATCATACAAACTATTTTCTCCAACCACAATGAAATGAAACTAAAATCAATAACAGAAGAAAAACTGGAAAAATCACAAGTATGTGGAAATTAAACAACATAACCTTAAACAACCAATGGCTCAAAGAAGAAATCACTAGGAAAATCAGAAAATACTTTGAGATGAGTGAAAATAAAAACACAACATACCAAAACTTATGAGGGACAGTGAAAACAGTACTCAGAGGAAAATTTATAGCTGTAAATGCCTACATTAAAACAGAAGAGATGCACCCCTATGTTCATTGCAGCATTATTCACTATAGCCAGGAAGTGGAAGCAACTCAAGTGTCCCTCGATTGATGACTGGATACAGAAGATGTGGCATATATATATATACAAACACAATGGAATACTACTCAGCCAAAGACAATATTGTCCCATTTGCAACAACATGGATGGACCTGGAGGATATTATGTTAAGCAAAATAAGCCAGAGAGAGAAAGACAAACACCACATGATTTCACTCACACGTGGAATATAAACCAACACATGGATAGAGAGAACTGTATGGTGGTTACCAGGGGCAAGGGGGTTTGGGGGTAGGCACAAAGGGTGAAGGGAGGCACTTAAATAGTGACTGACAAAATTATGTACAACCAAAATTTCACAATGTTATAAACTATTAAGATATCAATAAAAAAAAACAAAAAACAGAAGAGAGATCTCAAATCAACAACTTAACTTCACACTTTATGGAACTGGAAAAAGAAGAGCAAACTAAACCCAAAGCCAGCAGAAGGAAGAAAATAATAAAGATTTGAGCAGAGAAAAACAAAATACAGAATAGAAAACCAATAATCAGTGAAACCAAAAGTTGGTTCTTTGAAAAGATCACCCAAATCAACAAACCTTTAGCTAAACTGATTACAAAAAACAAAAAGAGAATGTAAATAATTAAAATCAGAAATGAACATGGAAACATTACTACCTACCTTAAAGAAATTAAAAGGATTACGAGAGAATACCATGAACAATTGTATGCCAGCAAATTTGATAATCTAGATTAAATGGGAAAATCCTCAGAAACATACAATCTATCAAAACTGACTCAAAAAGAAATAGATAATCTCAACAGATTTATAACAAGTAAAGAGACTGAATCAGTATCAAAAACGTCCTCAAAAACAAAAGTGCAAGACCAGGAGCCTTCATTAAATTCAACTAAACATTTAAAGAAGAATGAACAACAATCCAATTTAACCTTCCAAAAAATAGAAGGACTACTTCCTAACATATTTTATGAGGCCAGCGTTATCTGACACCAAAGTCAGACAAAGATAGCACAGGAAAATTATACTGATATCCCTTATGAATACAGATGAAAAAATTCCTCAAGAAAATTCTAGCAAACCAAATCCAACAGCACACTAAAAGGATTACACACCATGACCAAGTGGAATTTGTCACAGGAATGCAAGGGTGATTCAACATAAGAAAATCAATCAATGTAACACAACACACATCAATAGAATGAAGGAAAAAAACACACATGATCATTTCAATAAACACAGAAAAGCATCTGACAAAATGCAATAACCTTTCATGATAAATAACACTCAGCAAACTAGGAAGAGAAGAAAATTTTCTTAACCTGATAAAAGGTATTAAAAAACTCACAGCTAACATCATACTCAATGGCAAAAGACTGAAGCTTTCTCCTAAAGTCAAGTACAAGACAAGGATGCCCACTTTCACACTGCTATTAAACATTGCTGGAAGTCCTAGACAGAGTAATTAGGCAAATACAAGAAATAAAAGGCACCCAAATTAGAAAACAAGAAGTAAAACAATCTCTACTTGCAAATAACATGATTCTACACATAGAAAATCCCAAAGAATCCACAAAAACAGTACTAAAACTAAAACACAAATTAAGCAAAATTGCAAAGTACAAGATCAACACACAAAAATCAGTTGTGTTTCTATATATCAGCTATGAAAAATGTGAAAAGGAAATTAAGAAAACAATTCCATTTATAACAGCATCCAAAAGAATAAAACATTTAAGAACAAATTTAGCCAAGGAAGTGAAAGATTTGTACACTGACAACTACAAAACATTGCTGAAAGAAATTAAAGAAGACACAAATAAATGGAAAGACATCCCATGCTCATCAACTGGAAGATTTAATATTAAGATGACAATACTCCCCAAAGCGAACTACAGATTCAACGTAATCTCTATGAAAATTCCAGTGGCCTTTGTTGCAGAAATGGAAATATCAATCTTCAAATTCATATGGAATTGCAAAGGGCCCCAAATAGCCACAAACAATATTGAAAAAGAAAAACAAGGTGGAGGACTCCCATTTCCTTATTTCAAAACTTACTACAAAGCTACAGTAATCAAAAGAGTATAGTACTAGCTTAACGATAGACATGTGAACCAACAGAGTTGAGAACCAGGGATAGGCCCCAACATTTATGGCCAATAAATTTTTGACAAGAGTGCCAGGACACTTCAATGGGAAAAGAATAGTCTCGTCAATAAATGGTGCTGGGACAATTGGATAAGCACATATAGAAGAATGATCTTGGACCCCAACCTCACTTCACAGACAAAAATTAACTCAGAATGAATCAAGACCTAAATATTACAGCTAAAACTATAAACTATTAGAGGAGAACATAGAGGTAAATCTTCATGACCTTGATTCAGCAGTGGATTCTTGGCTTTGATACCAAAACACAACCACAAATGAAAAAATAAATTGGACTTCATAAAAACTAAAATCTTTTGTACAACAAGGAACATCATCAAGAGAGTGAGAGGACAACCTACAGAATGGGAGAACATGTTTGCAAATTACATCTGATGGGGGTTTAGTGCCCATACCATTATAAGGGACTCTTGCGACACAACACATAAGGACAACCCTATTATCAAAGAGGGGCAGAGGACTTGAGTGGACATTTCTCCAAAGAAGATAAACCAAATGGCCAACAAGCACATGAACAGATGTTCAACATCACTGGTCAATGAAGAAATGCAAATCAAAACCACAAAGAGATACCATTTCACACTCACTAGGAAGGCTATAATAATAATTTTTTCTTAATATTTATTTATTTATTGCTAGGAAAGATTCACCCTGAGCTAACATCTGTTGCCAATCTTCTTCTCTTTTTTTCTTTTCCTCCCCAAAGTCCCAGCACATAGTCGTATATTCTAGCTGTAAGTCCTTCTAGTTCTTCTACGTGAGCCACCGCCACAGCATGGCTACTGATAGATGAGTGGTGTGGTTCTGCGCCCGTGTATAATAGTAATTTTTTTAAGAAGAAAAATAACAAGTGTTGTAGAGGCTGTAGAGAAATGGGAACCCTTGTACGTTGCTGGTAGGAATGTAAAAGGTGCAGCCACTCTTGAAAATAGTTTGGCAGTTCCTCAAAAAGTTAAACAGAATACTATATGACCCACCAATTCCACTCCTAGGTATCTGTCCAAAAGAACTGAAAACCAGTATTCAAACAGATACTTGTTCATGTATGTTCATAACAGCACAATTCACAACAGCCAAAAGGTGGAAACAATCCAAATGTCTATCAGCAGATGACTGGATAAACAAATTGTGGTATATTATATACAATGGAATATTATTCAGCCATCGAAAGGAATAAAGTACTGATACATACCAAACTTGAATGAACCTCAAAAACACTATGCTAAGTAAAAAAAAGCCAGACAAAAATGGTCACATATTGTATGACTCCACTGATATGAAATGTCCAGAATAGATAAACCCATAGGGATAGAAAGCAAATTAGAGGTTGCCAAGGGATGAGGGTAGGGGAGAATGGGGGAGTGATTACTTAATGGGTGATGGAGTGCTCTTCTGGAGGGATGAAAAAGTTCTGAAACTAGAGAGAGGTGGTGGTTGCACAACACTGTGAAGGCACTAAATGCCATTGAACTGTGCACTTTAAAGTGGCTAATTGTATGTGAATTTCACCACAATAAAAATAAAAAAAGAAGAAGAATCAATACAGACTTGGCCTGGAGTTGAGGCAATCATCTTTGATCATGAGATAATAAGTCTGAGGACAAAAGCTGACATACTTAGGACCACAGAGATGAAGGCCAGAAAGAGCCTGGAGCCTCAATAAACCTGTTGATCCACCAACCCTCTAGACTAACTTCACACTTGTTTGTGAGATGATTTACTCTCTTTTTACCTTAAGCTACTGTTAGATGGATTTTGTTACCAGGATCTGAACACATGTTAACTGACAGAGAAGATGAAGGAAAGGAACGTCTTTCCTTAGATTTTGGTTTGTCAAACTGCATGGATGATGCTGTCATGCACTGGGATGAGGAATACCAGAAAAGGACCAGATGTGGGGTGAGAATCATGAGATCAGTTTAGACTATTTTGAGTCAGTTAGCCAAGAGTTCCTAATTAGTGAAAAATGAGAATTATAATTAGACCCTATTGCACAAAGTTGTTGTGAAGATTAACTGTAAAGTTCTTGACACAGTGCTTGGCACATAAGCAAGCACTCAATAATTGCCAACAATTATTATTATTGTCACCATCATCACTATTATTTAAAACTGCATTAATCAACCACAGCTTGGGAGAGTTCAAGATCCAAAACCTTTCCTGCCTTGCCAATATCAAACACTTTAATCCTTGATGTAAGGGACTTCACAGTCCATCTACAAAGGTGTTCTGTCAGTGATTTATCAGTTCCTTTATGCATTTCTTTAACAGGTAGTGAGAATTTGCCATGTACCAGGCATTGTGCAGGAGCTCCATGTGGACAGACAAGTAAATACACCATTAAAACGGCATGTAATAAGAGCTGTGAGCTATTTTCTATCTACGTAAGGTGTAGGAAAGGTATCTAATCCATGTAGGGAAGGGTGACAGGTTCAGGAAGTGTTGATTCTAGAAAGATGGTATTATCTATTACTTCATTTATTTCCTTCATGGCATCGGACACAATCTGTTATTTGATCTACCTACTTGTGAATGTATTTATTATCTGATTCTCCCACTAGAAAATAAGCTTCATGAGGATAAAGAACACTCTTTTCTTGCTCACTACTGTCTACCCAGAGCCTGGCGGAATGCATGGCACACGGCAAATATATGATAAATATCTGTTAGATGAATGAAAGTATGCGTTAGTCCTATGTGGCAGAAACTGCTAGGTGCCTACACTAGATTCATTCTTCTCTTCTTAGCAGCAGTTATACTGACCTGAGAGGGAAGGGCAGAGCACAAAGGCCAATAAATAGAAGACAACAGACTTCAAGGAAGACAAGATGCTTGGCAGAGTTCATTTGCTTATGGACACCACTACAAGCGAACAAAAAGAAGTCTACTGGGCTTTTGAGGGAACTGTTTTGCCAACAAAATCCCAAATGTGGCCACCCAACAATCCCACAAGGCAGGTATGACTATTAATCTCACATTACAGATGAGGGCTCTGAGGCACAGACAGGGCCCAGGTTATGCAGAGCCACAATTTGAGCCCAGACAATCTAACTTCAGAGCTTTCTCTCTCAACCAGTACACTCTGCAGAACTGCTTCCCTAATATGGGAGGAAGAGAAAGGCAGGAAAACACAGTGGGTTTCATTTTCGACATGCTGAGTTTAAAATCACTGTAGATCAACTGAATGGCAATTACCTGTGGAGCAGCTTCTTACGAGAGGGTTGAGGGCTAACGGTGGCACTTGAGCCCTGTGCACACGGGTTGTCATTACTACTGGAATGTCAGCTGAATCAACGCTTTTCTTTCAGATGCATAAATTATAAGTGATATATATAGTTAAGTAATAGTGTTTCTAAAAATCCCAGTAAAAAAGGCACATACCTGTACAGCTAGTACAGGTTTGTTTTAAGACTTTCTACTTTTTGTGTGTGTGTGTGTGAGGAAGATCAGCCCTGAGCTAACATCTGTTGCCAATCCTCCTCTTTTTGCTGAGGAAGACTGGCCCCAGGCTAACGTCCGTGCCCATCTTCCTCTACTTTATATGGGACGCCGCCACAGCATGGCTTGACAAGCGGTGCGTCGGTTCGTGCTCAGGATCCAAACCTGCAAACCCAGGGCCACCGCAGCGGAGCGCGCGCACTTAACCGCTGCGCCACCGGCTGGCCCCAAGACTTGCTATTTTTTTAAGTACCTACACAGTCAAAGGGGTGGCAGGATAATATTAGTTTTAATTTTAATAATAGTAACAAACATTTCTACAGAAATAACAGCCCCCGGGATACTTTGCATATACATTTAATCCTTACAACAGGCCTATGAAACAGAAACCATGCTTTAGAGATGAAAATCTAAGGCCCAGAGAGCTTAAGCGATTTGCCTGAACTAATAAGTGGATGCAGTTATTTTAAATTCTGTGCTCTCTTCACTAAACATACTGCCTTCCTTACACCAACATGTATTAAGGGCAACTGACAAATTTTACAATCTAACAATAAAATTATATAAAAATATTTGTTCCCTTATCTTCAGAGGTATAACAGCAGTTTAAAAAAGAAAAAAAGTACTGCATCCTAGAGGTCAAATGTACAATTTGGATGGCTAGGAATTCTCTAGATAAATGTAAATTCCACTACACAAAGTCCATAAGTTAGTATTGTTATGCAAATTATATTTTTAAAAGTAACACAAACAGCTTTTAATAGTAAGTGAAAATCTTTTTCCTTGAAAAAAAAATCTAAGAAAAAACCCAGCTGTGATTAAGAGTCATAGTTAAGCCAGTAGAGGTCAGTGTATTAGAGAAGAAAAATGCACGACCCTGCTGAAATGCAGGGAAACTGCATTCACCCAGCACACAGAGCCCTGGGAGGCAGAAAGCCCACAGGGCCACATGCACTGCACCGTCTACCTTGCTGCATCCTGTTTTCTTCTCTCCCTACCTCTTCCTCTCCCCCAAGCTCTCAGCCCCACGCAGAAACAGACACTGGGAGAGGTGGGAGAGAGAAGCAATGCTCATCTCAAAAACAGAAAGACAAGGTACCCTCAGTGGGCCTCAGTCAGTTCAGCTGCTGGGCTATTTTGAAAACAGCATAATTTTATTCTATGCTGGACACACTGACCACATTTCAACAGGTAAAAATTACTTTTAACTATTAGCCTTAAATATTATTACTTAAACCTAAAAAAGTTTTTCCTTTTTTTGGTTAAGGTTAAAACAGATGTTAGATAAATTGTAGCATTTATCAAAACTCCACTGTGATCAGTGCTGGTTTGCTCCTTGACTGAGCTCTAAATACAACCAGAAAAGGAACCACATTTTATCATACTTGGCCTCTACCCCAGGGCCAAGCCTCACACCAGGTCCAAAACTGGTGCTCATTGTTGTGACAGATCAAAAGGATCAGTCAAAAATTCCTCCCAACAGCCCCCACCTGTCCACCATCAGGAAGCTCTGTCATTACACCTGCACAGAGCACCTGCGCAGAATGGACGCAAAGCAGCCGGGCTGACACAGAGAAATCTGTACACTGTGCTGGGTGAGATGATGGGAAGGACTATAAATCCTTAATTTTATAGTCCAGTGTCTACTAATACTCTAAACAAATAAGAAAAGGAAGAGCATTCCCATCCTGTCTCCCATCCCACTCCAACTCCCTCCAAAGAACCAAAGCCAGTGCGTGCCTCAGCTACAACCTTAACCAGGATGGGTATGACCTCCTCAAGGGCAGCCCTCAGCTCAGTAGCCAATATGATCACACACAGGGGTGTGACTCAAACAGGGGTCTGGACTCAAACATTCGGTCAAGCAAGGGAGTCAAATGCTCCCTTTGTGAGATCCCCTGAATGTTAGTTTGTTTTGAACTGTGCTGACACACATAAGCTGGCAGTAGTTCAGTTGAACACAGTTGCTGAACTGTGTGTATGCGTGTGTCTCTATGTGTGTACGCATATATACAAACATATATGGCCAAGCACCACACCAGGTCCAGCCCCCCCATCCTATCCAGGAAAAATATACTCTTCGTTCTATGTTCTAGGAATCTCTAGTCTGCTTATACTGATGGGGACAATAAACTACAGGGACTGGAACTTGGATTTTCCAAGACTATTAAAATCTAGAAGTTAGGAATTCTGCCCCACTGCCCCACAAGTGCACATATATATTCAATCACTGACTTGTTGATCATTAATTCAGTTGACGAACATTTATTAAACACCTAATAGGTACTAGTACGTGAAAAGCACAAAGACAAACAAGCGCCACTTCTAGTCTCAGAAGCTCACCATCCGCTGTGGGGGACAGGTCATAGAGCATTACAACACAGCAGGTAAGAGCTAAGGTAGAAACAAGCCCATGCTATTATAAGAGCATGTGGGGGCATCTAACTCTGACAACGGAGCCCGGGTTAGGTGATGTTAGAGAGAGCTTCCCAGAGATGATGGTGTCTGAAATGCAGGCTGAAGAGGCATTTGCCAAAGGAAAAGGGAAGGGGGAGTGGGAGCATGTTCCTGGCAGGGGCAACAGCGCATGAGCACAGGGATGCAAGAGCAGGCAGGGGAGTGGGCAAGCTGGGAGTAATGAGAAACAAGCCTGGACAAAGAGCAGGCAGGAGGACACCAAGGGCTTTGTATGCCATGCTGAAGAGTCTGGGTTTTACTTCGAAGACAATGGGGAGCCACTGGAGGATAAGCAGCCAGTCACAAAATCATAATTTTTTTGTTTGTTTGAGGGAAGCCTCGAAGAAGTCTAGTTTCCCTGAAGTAATCAGTTTGGAGGATATGGGCAATAAACCAGGCAAAAAAAGATGAGGCCCTAGAAGAGAGAAGAGGACAGATTTTAGAGCATTTAAGAAGTAGAAGCATCTGGACTTGGGGGCTGACTGGATGTGGGGTGCTGTGAGAATGGTGATGCCATTCATTAGTAAGTCCTTTTTGTAGATGCCAACGCTAACTTCATCTTGAACTTGCTGAGTTTCGGGACAATCCAGATAGGGCTGTCGAGGAGTGAACTGCCTGCCTACTTGGAGTTCAGGGACAAGACATGAGCTAAAATTAAGATTTGGGAGTCACCAGCACATAGGAGTAGCAAAGCCATTGGTGAATAAGAAGAAAAGAGGGCCAAAGACAAATCCCTGAATAATACTAACAGTTAAAGAGTACAGAACAAAAAAGATCTGTGAAGACCATAGTGTGGACCGCCAAGAAAGTGGAAGAAACATCCTTTACTTCTCAGACACAGCACGCATCCTAATTTTTGATCCAGAAATTAAGGTCATTATAAACAGACCTAAGAACTGAACCAAATTCACAGTGAAAATGTGCCCACAATAAAAAACTATCTATATAGGTCACTTTTCTGAGAGAAGAGGGAAGATTGGGGGTGGTGACAAACAGTATACCACAGGTTGCTAAGCTACTGAATAAAATAAGATGGGGCGTCTACCCATGTTGAAATCCAGGCTTTTAAAATGTGCCCTAGAATGATGCAACCTTCATTAGTTACCATAGCAATGAGCTTCATTTCCCAGGGGACAATTGTTATTTTTGCCACCACTGAAGTAACTGGGGGGGGGGGGGGTAGTGAATCCTACTGTGTTTTGAAGACCCTGAATTTTCAGAGAATACTTTTCTAATAGATCCCACACTGCAACCGCAATACAAACAGAAGGCAGCCCCTAGCGATCTGCAAACTAATAGAAAAACTTTGAGCACAGGAGGTCAGTCAATGTCTTCTTGTAGTTTTTAGAGTGACTTGTTTAAAAGGGAAAAAATGCCTCTAATGCAGAAAATGTTGCAGAAATTCTTGGAAAACATACCTGGAAGATTAAAAAAAAGGCCTATTTCTCTATGATTATTTGTAATAAGAACAAACTGTCACATTCTCATTATATGCATTCAGATCACATGTAGTAAAATAAACTAAACCCAGTCTTCTACAAAATACTGTGTATCTCTGTACTGAGGTTTTCTCCACTGATACACAAAGGCTGCTATGTGGAGTGAACTAAGGCGGCCAAGGGTTTAAGATGCAGGGGCTCACGCTGGGTGCGGTCCAGCTTCTAGACCCCTCTGCCAAGCAGCTCAGTTCCAAGCATTAACCATCCCGCTACATCAGACCTAAACAACTTTGCTGAATCACAGACACCTGGATTTTTTTCCTCCTAGCTGTAGCAACCTAACACTCAGCAGCTGGCTGGAGAAGAGGTGTGGCTGCTTCAACACCTGAGCTTTTAATGGCATTCTTGCTTTAAAAACAACAGCCATTCTGGTCATTTGCAATCATGTGCTTCAGTGAGGTGTGCTTATTACAGCCCTTGTCACTCTTCTTGCCATTTTAACCAGCAGGGTCATTTCTCTCAAATCAACGGCTGTGGAAGTCTTTGCCATTTAGAATTTTTTAAATCATAATCAAATGGCAATATCTTCACTGCTTTTTAAATCTATAAAATGAAGTCTCAAAATGAGGTTAAATGGACCTGTATGTCTGGTGAGAAATTATAAACACACACAAGTATATGGAATTGTTGTCTTTCTCAGTCAGAAGTAAGGGCTTTGAGAGAAAGAAGCCCCCACAAGGCCTTAATTCTGAGAAGTTTTATTACTAATAAGCACTATTCTGTGTCTGCAAATAGTTTTCTTGCATTCTAGACTTCTTTTGTATACTTTGTTTTCTTTGTGATTTAACTCTTAGAGGTTGTTTAAGCACAGCTTCCTGTCCTTGCACAGTTGTGGGCTTTGGAGTTCCCAGACTCCCTCCCTCTCACCAGTGTTACCTACATATCTGCTGTCCCATATTAGCATAACTTCCTTAGAAGCCTTCGGGACTTCCCAGGCAAAATTAAGCTCCAGGATCACAGTGTATCTTGCACATGTTAGGACAGTCACATTAGCTGTCAATGCTAGTTAGCAAGTCCATATCCCCAACAAATGATGAATTCCTTGAGGACTTTTAAAATTTTTATCTTTGAATATTTTTATCCTTGATTTGTTTAATACCTGCAATACTTTTACTCTGAATAATGCTACAGTCTCTGTAGCATAGAGGAGGTGATTGAAAAAGGTCATATAAATACATAAAAGAAACAAAAAAGAACGAGAAATGAAAGAGAAAAGAGAAGAGAAAAATGAACACATTTCTAGTGCAACAGTGAAGAGTAACCCATGGGGAAGCACTAGGAATGCACCAGATCAGCACCGCGTTATTAGCATCAGCAATGCCATCTGCTCTTCAGCCAGAGTCCCTCACAGGCAAGAGAAATGTGAGTACAAGGCTTGAACTGTCAGTCTGAGCAATTCAACAATATGAGAGTGTTCATCAGTATCACCCATTAGGAGGAATATGGACGGAACCACTAGAGGAACAACATAGATTTAAACATAGTTCTTGGCTCTGTCCACAGTGGGAAGGCATGGTCTGTGTCATCCCACTCACCACTATATTCCTACAGCCTGCTGCAGTCACAAACACATGATAAATGCTCAACAGGGACTTAATGAAATAATAAACTGAAAGAGCAGTGATTCAGATGATGCCCCTGGCTGCCACTGTTCTGAATCTGTAGATAGATGAACTGCTCTCTTCTAGGTTAGCCACGTGTAACAAAATGGCCAAGAATTTTACACCTTAAAAACACAGTAGAGGGGGTCGGCCCAGTAGCATAGCAGTTAAGTTCGCAAGCTCCGCTTCAGCGGCCCGGGGTTCGCAGGTTCGGATCCCAGGTGCGCACCGACTCACCGCTTGTCAAGCCACGCTGTGGCGGCGTCCCATATAAAGTAGAGGAAGATAGGTATGGATGTTGGCCCAGGGCTGATCTTCTTCAACAAAAAGAGGAGGACTGGCAACGTTTGTTAGCTCAGGGCTAGTCTTCCTCACAAAAAAACAAAAAAAAACAAACACAGTAGAGATGGGAGGAGGCAAGAATGGGGAGTTATTGTTTAGTGGGTATGGAGTTTCCGTTTGGGAAACGGATGGTGGTGTTGGTTGCACAACATTGTGAGTATACTTAATGCCACTGAATTATACACTTAAAAATGGTTACAATGGTAAATTTTGTTATGTCTATTTTACCAAAATAAAAAAAAATTAAAAAAGAAACAGCAGAATGACTCTCTCTCTAAAACTGTAATCTTCATAGAGTTGCCCAAAACGCAGCAATTAGAAGATAGCTGTGGATATACTGGCCCTGGATCAGGTCAGTAAAGGGCATCCTGGTTGAGAATGTGTAAAAGAATTCACTTGCCCACTGCAGCAAGGTAGGGCAGCAGGGTACCAATCCAGCACTCAAATCCAACTTGAATTTAAGAGTTTGGAGGAATTAGACTTGATAGCCTATGGAAACAGGAACAAAGGAGAGTTTCTAAACCATGTGTAAGCGGGTAAGGTTACATAATGAAAGAGGATATTTTAAAGACTACTTTGGCAGTAGTGAGCAACTTGGATTAGACAGGAGAAAACTTAAAGGCTGCAAGACTAGTTGAGAGCCTACTACAGTGATCAACATGTTAGAATACAGTAGAAGCAGGTGAATAACGAGGAAGAATCAAACCGTAGATACATTTTTTTTTTTTTTTGTGAGGAAGATCAGCTCTGAGCTAACATCCAATGCCAATCCTCCCCTTTGTTGCTGAAGAAGACTGGCCCTGGGCTAACATCCATGCCCATCTTCCTCTACTTTATATGCGACACCGCCACAGCATGGCTTGACAAGCGGTACGACGGTCCACACCCAGGATCCGAACCTGTGAACCCCGGGCCACCGAAGCAGAGCACGTGCACTGAACCAAACCTGTGAACCCTGGGCCACCGAAGCGGAGCACGTGCACTGAACCACCATGCCACCAGGCCAGCCCCTCGTAGATACATTTTTAAGAAGGAATCGGGAAGGAGAAGGAGCCAAAGGCGGCTACAACATTGCTAGTCTGGAGAGCCATACTGATGATGAAGGCAGATTGTGACACAGGCCATTAGCCCATATTTTAAAAACAAGACAAGGCCTCACAAAGTCAAATCAGGTTTCCAAGAGAGACAAACTGGAAAATCTCACTGATTTCCAGCAGTGTGACAGAACAGACACTCTGAAAGACTTTCTGCATTAAAAAAATCAAAACACTAGGTAAAATTTAGTAGAATTTGGCTTTTTTTTAATTGTTATTTTAAAACATTGCCAACTTGTTTGAAAGTGAGGAATCTGCAGATCCCCAAAACTCTAAGTAATAAGGGAGTTTTTAACAGTTTTTAACCTTAAGAGCTTCTGTTGGACCCTGGAGATCTTAAGTATCCATTTTAATGCCACATGGGGCATGGGATATAGGAGAAAAGGCCTAGGGCCTGACCAACATGGGGAGTCCAATCAGAGATCCTATTTAAGCTGGGATTCCAAATGCTACACCCTTAGTGTAAGAGTTTATAAGAAATAAATCCCTCCCATGCAGATATGAGACAGCAAGGAAGCTTGTTTGGATAAAAGGAAAAAAAAATTTTAAAAATCAAGCTGACCCTCATGAGAGATTCAGTACAAGTTTAATCTACTTGTGTCATCTGAAAAACTTCAAGTGGAGAATTTAATTTTAAGTGGTTCTAGATTTATAACGTCCTCAGGCAACCAGTAAAAGCAAAAGCAAACCCAATCTTATGGAGAAGCTCAACTTCAAGACCTTAAAAAATTTCCCCAGATGAAGTTCTAAGGAAAATGAGTGGATCACAGTAAAACAAATGACAAATCCCACAAGGAAACTAGGTATCACAGAGTGAGAACCAGCAAAAACAAAAGAGCAAAAAGAGACCAACAAAGACTTCAGATACTAAAATCATCAGAAATAGAATATAAAATAACTACATTTAATGGGGTTCAAGAATAAAAGAGAAGGCTTAAAAATGAACAGAGAGTAAGCAGATTGGAAAAAGAACCAAATAGAACTTCTCAAAACGAAAAATACAATATTATTGCAATTAAAATTTCAATGGACAAACAGAACAGATTAGACACAATTGAAGTGAAGATTTATAAACTAGAAGATAAATGAAAAACAATCTACAATACAGTCCTCACAAAGATATGGAAAACATTAAATGTTAGAAAATATGAAAGATTGAGCAAAAAAGATTAGAATGAGAAGGTCTAAGATATGTATAATTGTTAAGAATAATAGAGAGAATGGGGAAGGAGGCAATAGTCGAGAGATAATGGCTCACTCTTATAGAAATTTTGAAAGATGCCAGTTCTAAGATGAAGACAATCAATAACAAGAAATCAGGCCAGAACAGATCAAAAGTTATCATTTCCTTTCCTAGATAAACTGATCATACTATGATGGTGACTGTAACTCACTACACTCATATTTTCCTGATATCCTAGAAGCTCAAACAAAGAAAATATTCTCTAAGAATGCATGTGAGCCTTGTTAGAGATAATAGGAATCCAGTCATGCATCATTAGATCATAACCACTTTGCTGTCCATGTTCTCATAAGAAATATGCCATATATATTTTTCATTACCACCTCTTATATTTCAATGATGACTAGAAATGCTCCATGAATAAGATGGAGCCAAGTTAGGCCAGCCCTAGTTGTCTAGTGGTTAAGATTCGGCACTCTCACTGCCTCAGCCCAGGTTCATATCCCAGTCAGGGAACCACACCACTCGTCTGTTGGTTTCACACTGGGGCAGCTGCATGTTGCTGTGATACTGAAAGCTATGCCATCGATATTTCAGACAATACCAGGCACACTCAGGGTGGTATGGCCGTAGACCCATCGATATTTCAAATACCAGCAGGGTCACCCATGGTGGACAGGTTTCAGCAGAGCTTCCAGACTAAGACAGACTAAGAAGAAGGACCTGGCCACCCACTTCCGAAAAAATTGGCCATGAAAACCCTGTGAAACACAGTGGAGCATTGTCTGATACAGGACCAGAAGGTGAGAGGATAGCACGAAAAGACCAGGCAGGGTTCCACTCTGCTGTACTCAGGGTCACTAGGAGTTGGAATCGACTCGAGGTCACTAACAACGCAGTTAGCCAGAACATTATTTTGGGAAATAACTTCCACTAACGAAATTAAATAGAGTAGGGCAGAAAATATCAAGTCCATCCATTTTGCCTGCCCTCCTCTAATTCTTTGTCCTTTATAAAACACCCTAAAGTGAGTAAAGCAAAGACATAATCATTCCCAGTGGATGTGTGAAGGTGCAAGGAATCTAGAGGAATTAAATGATTTGACGAAAGTTAAAGATGGTGTGAAAATTCATATCAAAACCCTATTCTCTTAAGTAGAGTGTGTGAACTTTGTCTGATACTGCTCTGAATAAACCAACCATAAAAAATATATGTTCAAATTACAGAAATTTGAACATGCTACACAATATTAAGAAATTATTGTTAATTTAATTCTGCATGATAATAGCATTGTGGAATGCAGAACAAATTATTATTTATAGTATTAACAGGTGAAATGATATAGTAATCTAAAATTCATTTAAAGTGAATCCTAGCATACCAACCCAACAAAGGATGGAGTGGGGAGATACATGAAACAAGATTGGAAAAAGGTTGATCACTGAAGCTGGGTAACGGGTACATCCCTATTTTCGTGTGTTGTATATGTCTGAAATTGTCCACAGTAAATTGTTTTTAAAAATCTTGTGGTCTTGACTCATACCAACAACTATATATAATTCTATATAACAGAAAGGCACTGCCTCCTTTGGGAGTACAGAGAGATTATGAATAGAGAAATACTAATGGATATTAATTCAAATAGTACTAAACACTTTTGTCATCCATCTGGCAATCTGAATTGGTTTAATATCCGTTGTTGGTATCGCGAAAGAAGACATGAGTGGAGCCATACTAAAATAGAGCCGGAGCAGCCATGTCAGAGCAATTGCCTTGCACATCTTGTTTTCTTTATCTTCCAAATGACCAAACTGCCAACATTCCAAGAAGTCAGTAAGGACAAGAAAATCCTGGTTGCAAGGACTGATAAAATTGGACTTTGCTGAAGACCACACTGCTAACCAATCAATGAAGTACATGTCTAGCCTTTTGCCTGATGACCTAATCTCAAGCCAATCTATGAAGTACAAACCTAGCCTTACTTCACCTAGCACCAATGAACTCTTCTTTAATACAACTCACCTCATCTTCCTTTTCCCCATAAAAACCCTGAGCCTTTCTCCTGTAATTGGGATACTATTTGGGTTTCTATCCGAATCTGTGCTCCCTGGATTGCAGTTCTTTGATCCCAAATAAACACTTTGCCTCTTAAACTGGTTTCTATTTTTGCAGCTTGACAATATTAACAGTTCACAGAAGAAACACTCTTTATTTCGAGAGAATAGATAACAATTTCTGGGTCTCTAAAATGAATGAACAACCTTGAAAAAGTTATGCTTCAAAAGGTGTAAAGAGTTGAGGCGAAGTATCTAGGATATACACCCAAAAGAAAGTGGCACAGCAACTAGAAGAATGTGCAACTATGACATACAACTGTCTACTGGGGCTTCTGGGGAAAAAAAAAAAGTGGCACAAATTATCATAGTAACCCTGCTAGAAAATTTCTTAAAGTTTTTGTGTTAAATAGTCTCAATATATAAATTACAGTAGCATATGTCAATGATAAAGAAGACAATAGCATATGGGCTGATTTGAAGTTAGCAGAGTGGATGAAAATGTTTTTTGCAGTGCTTAAATGTATTTCATTAGGACATTAAATTCTCTTCACTACTGGAAAACACTAAATGACATAAAAGAATTCAGATTCCACATTAAATAATCTACATTATCTCAAATATCCATCCATCTGCTCTCTTTTATGACAAAGAGACAAGTGTTGAGTTTCTAGATGGAATCATAAAACCCCTTACAGGGCCGGCCCCGTGGCTTAGCGGTTAAGTGCACGTGCTCCGCTGCTGGCGGCCCAGGTTCGGATCCCGGGCGCGCACCGACTCACTGCTTCTCTGGCCATGATGAGGCCGCGTCCCACATACAGCAACTAGAAGGATGTGCAGCTGTGACATACAACTATCTACTGGGGCTTTGGGGGAAAAATAAATAAATTTAAAAAAAAATTTTTAAAAAGCCCTTATAATCCAGCCTATTTTATAAAGTAACTAAGACTGATCATATTTCTCACAAATTTTAAATGCATCTGACATGCTTTGTAGTAGTACAAAGAGGTATAAAACAGGAAAATCAAAAAGACAATGATACTACATCTTTACTCTGCCAGGTCAAATAAACATATAGCAGTAGCTACCGCCTTTATAATTTTGCTTGATATAAAGTGATGATTTAGCATGAATGGTTGAAAAATCTCACGTTATCTTGAAAAATGACAGTATACAAATATCCTCTCCTCCTATAATTAACCTTTCTTCCTGCCCGTTTTTGAGACACATAATACATACTCATGAAGCTAATAAATCCCATAAATCAAAATCACATTAACTTTCCTTCCATATCGAAGCCTCCCCATAAGCTTCCATAGAATTTTCTTGATGTATCAAAGTACATGGCGTAAAAAAGTGCAGATGAACCTACAACAGCAAAATTTTTTTATATGCTGGTTGAAGAAAAGTCTATTACTAGAAATAATTTACTATATCTTGACCTCCTTTGGAAAACATGCTTGATTTAAGCCATGCCAACAGAAAAACTTACACGTAAACTCAAAATGCACAGAGAAGCCAGAGAAACTGCTGCTTATTAATCAACCTTCATTTATGTTTTTGTGGGAGAAATCAGGTACAAGTAATAGCTGAAACTAAATTATTTTTAAAATTCTTTTCAAGAATTCATTAACTTGCAAAAAGATTCTGAAATTCATAAGAATCTTGAGCTAAGGCTGACATACCACACAGCCTCTCCATCAAAAGCCATTCTGTAAAGCAAGTATATAAATTACTGCTCTACACAATATGCAGCAGCATTGAGTTAATCCCTGCAAAAATAAAAATCCAAGAAGCTTGGCAGTACCCAATATTTTTACTAGCCAGCATTCTCCCAAGGAGTTATATATGTAATAAAATGAATGAAATCACCATTTTCTGACTCACACAGTGTAGCTTTTCATGAATGGGTACTTAAGTGTGAAGATGGATTAACTCTCTGATCTCATTTTAATGAGTTTCTCTTTGTCTTTGAGGGACTACACTGCACAGATGCTCAATCACTCTACTCTATAGTCATTTAAATCAATCCATTTAAGAGCTTTGAGAACTGTGCTGACTTGCACTTATTTGGGCAGACTAAATTCGCCAAAATTTAAGGTTGGAGAATAATTTAAATAATGTAAAGTTACCTCTTCCATCCAATAGGTTGCTAAACCCTGTCAATCCTACCTCCTTAACACAACTAAAATCGTTCTCTGCTGTCTACACCGCCTTAGTCACTCTCATTGATACCCGCCAGAGCCTCCTAGCTGGTCTCCTGCCTCCTATTTCACCCTTCTCTGATCCCTTCATCCAGCCACTGAAGTCATCTTTCTCAAATGCAAATCCGATTATGTCATGACCTTTAAAGATGCGGGGATCAAGTCCAAGCCCACGGTCTAGCAGGTCCTCCAGGATCTGACTCCTGCCTGCTTCTCTGGCCCCACCCATCCCAGCTGCCCAATAGTCTACCAAACTACTCTTAGTTCTCTAACTCAGGAACAGCCAAACTTTTGGCTGGATTTCACAGGTCAGGAAAAAATCAAAAACAAAAACTAAACGGGTGGTGAGTTAAACATAGAGTTGCCAGTTTTTTATCTTGCCAAGAAAAAAAAATATTTCCAACAAAAACAAAATCTACAATTTGCTAGCAAGTTCATTTTACAAAAAGTTAAGAAGGACATGATCTTAGAATTCTACAACTTGAATTAATTTAATTTTAGATATAAAAGCTATAAAATATATACAAGTATAAAAATAAATATACATAAAATATACAAATTATATTGTTCTCTTTTTTTTTTACTTCACTGCACATTGGTGAAAACTCTTGCATGAACTTGTTCAATGAAACCATTGCCCTCACTCATCATACTTCTACGCCACTGCACGTGCTGACCCTCTGCTGAAGCATCTGTTTCTCTCCTACCTCTCTTTTCACCTGCATAACTAGCACTCATCCTTCAACACTCACCTTGTAGGGTGTGATATGGTGATTTATAACAAGAAATACATATTCGGTCTTCAACCTGGGTCCTGGCACAGAGCTTCTGAAACCCTTGGAATTTCCTGAGTGTTGAGAGTAATACATTCTTTTATTATGTTAATGAGGTGACTTTTGGAAAGCACCTGAGGGTGGGGGCTGCTTTTCTGGAGAACCCGCCAGGGGATCAGAGTATTGGAACTTTCAGTCTCACCCCGATTTCCAGGGAGGGGAGTGGGACTTGAGGTTGAATTGATTGCCAAAGGCCAATGATTTAGTCAATCAGGACTGTGTAATGAAGCCTCCATAAAAACCAAAAAAGGACAGCTTGTAGGCCCCTTTTTTGGAGAGCTTCCACATTGGGGAACCAGAATGCTTCCAAGTGCCACCATGCTGCCACAAGCTCCACGAGGACAGAAGCGCCTTTGTTTGGGATCTCGCCCTATGTATCTCTTCATCTGGTTGTTGATTCCTATCCTTTGTAATAAATCAGTAATCTAGTAACTAAAATGTTTCTTGAGTTCTGTGAGCCATTCTAGCAAATTAGTCGGTCAGAAGCATAGGTAACAACCTGGCCATGCAGCTGGTGTCTGGAGTGGAGGGTGGTCTTGTGCGACTGAGCTCTTTACTTGTGAAATATGATTCTATCTCCAGGTAGACAGTGTCAGAATTGAGTTGAATTCTCAGACACCCTGCTGGTGTCTGAGAACTGCCTGTTGGTGTGGGGAAGTTGGAATTGAATCCAGGAACCCCTTTGTACAGGGCAGGCCTTTTCAAATTTTAATGTGTGTAAGAACAACCTGGGGATTTTGTAAAATGCAGATTCTGGTCACGAAGATTTTTCTCCTATGTTTCTTCCAGAAGCTTTATCATTTTAAGTTTTACGTTTAAGTCCATGATCCATTTTGTATTCATTTTTGTATATGTATGAGGCAGGGACTGAAATTCATTTTTTTTATATGTGGATATCCAATTGTTCCAGCACCATTTGTTGAAAAGACAATCCTTTTTCCACCGAACTGCCTTTGTTCCTTGGTGAAAATCAATTGACCATATATATATGTGTGGGTCTCTTTCTGGACTCTATTCTGTTCCATTGATCTATTTGTCTAGGCCAAGCTATCTCACACATATCTTGAAGGCTCATGATCCAAAGACAAAAAGCAATCTGGGCAAATGAGAAAGAATCTGGAATGTTCCAGACCTCCTTGATGTTTGCCTATGTTTGCTTCCTCCTGTTGTATTGTATCCAATGTCTTTACTAAAGCCTTAGGTAAGTACACTTTGTGAAGTCTTGTGAATCCCCTCAATTAACTGACCCTGGGTAACTACTGCAATGATTTTGCTTTCTGTGATTAAAAAGACAGAACACAAAGCCAAAGAACTGGCTGTTTTCCATCCTGCCTAAATGGATCAAGGTCAATTCCCTCTTTGCGCTCTTGCTAGGATTGGCACTTCCCAAATTATACTGATCATGGCCTACGGGTCTGTTTTGATAATAACCAGTTAACCAAGGCCAAGATCACTAAGATAATTGTAATGTGGGGAATTTTTTAGTCTAAAGCATGTTTACAAATCAGAGTATGTGAGTTCAAGTGTGCATGCATGAATGGGAGCTACAGAAGGTAGCTGACGCTAACTGACACACTGACCTGAAAATGAGCAAAACCCAGCAAAGCTAAAATCTTTAAAGCAATATCACCAACTGTCCAACGGACAATTGTCGGGCTTCCTGATATACAAAAGAAGACAAAGGTGGGCATCCAGCACATTATAAAAAAGAAGAAACTTCTGGTAGGCATATCTACCATTAAGAGAGTTAAGCAAGATCAAAGTGTATGCAGGTGCTTCCAGAATATGAGAAGGGAGTTACATTCTGGCACTGCCCAGCTTTGGGGACACCAGAAGAGACATACAGAGTGGTCGTATGGTTAGAATAAAGCTTACATCTCTCCTTCTATTAGTTGAGAAAGTTAAATAATAGTAGTAGAAGGAATAATAACTGTTAAGGACTGAATGTTTATGTGCCCTCAAAATTCATAGATTGAAATCCTAATCCCCAATGTGATGGTATTAGGAAGTGGGGCCTTTGGGATGTAATTAGGTCATGAAAGTGGAGCCCTCATAAATGGGATTAGTGCCCTTACAAGAAGAAACACCAGAGAGATGCTCCCTCTCTCTGCCATGTGGGGATACAACGAGAAGACTGCCATCTGTAAACCAGGAAGAGGGTTCTCACCAAGAACCAGACAATGCTGGCACCTAGGTGTCAGACTTCCAGCCTCCCGAACTATGAGAAAACCATCCAATCTATAGTAATTTGTTACAGCACCACAAACTAAGACAACAACATTTTGAGCATTTGTTATATAAGACATATTGTGTTTTACTTCCTTTCCTTCATTTAATCCTCACAAAAGTTCTAGGAAGGAGATCCTGTTTTCATTTCCATTTTAGAAGTGAGGAACTAAGGTGTACAGACTCTAATCTGCCTGTGGTCCCCAGGCCAGTAAGAGGAAGAATCAGGAATTAGCCCCAGGCAGTCTCACTCTGGTGGTCTAGAGGTTAAGATTCTGTGCTCTCAGTGCTGCTGTTGCCGGGTTCATTTCCCCTTCAGGGAACCACACCACCCATCTGTTGGTTGTCATACTGTGGCAGCTGCATGTTGCTGTGATGCTGAAAGCTATGCCACTGGTATTTCAAATACCAGCAGGGTCACCCATGGTGGACAGGTTTCAGCAGAGCTTCCAGGCTAAGACAGACTAGGAGGAAGTATCCAGCCACCCACTGCCAGAAAAAAACCGGCCATGAAAACCCTGTGAACAGCAGCAGAGTATTGTCTGATACAGCGCTGGAAGGTGAGAGGATGGCGCAAAAGGACCGAGCAGGGTTCCGTTCTGCTGTACACAGGGTTGCTAGGAGTCGGAACTGACTAGACTGCACTAACAACAAAGTCTGACTCTAAAGCCTGTCTTACTTACCACCATACAATTTCTGAAGTTGCTGACTGCTCAGAGACAGGAATAAATCAGACCATGGGGACAGGGTAAAATGGAGGAAGGCTGTGAAGTTTTCACTATTTAGGTAACAGAAGACAGGAACCAAAGAAAATAGCTTCCAGGCATTTAGAGCACCTTGCCCAGTGCATTAGTTAGGTCTGGATTTGATCACTTCTAATATGCCTAGAGCTATAGGAGACAAAAGACATGCTGCTCTGTGAAATTCTCTCAGTTACACAACGCTGCTGTTCTTCACAAGGCATGGAAAATGATGAACTCTTCTTATGCCATTTAAAAGGATTAGGGCTTCCTTATGGGGCAACTATGTAAAATTCTCTACCTTCTCCGACTCTGAGCTTTGTTAGTGCAGATGAAATCCATTTAATCCAACCATAACAGATCCAATTTCTTTGATCAGTACATAAATGTTTTAGCAAAAAAGTCCTCCTTGCTCTACTAAAGTTATTTCCTGGTACCGAATATGTGAGACAAATCAGCCTATTCCACTCTTACGGTGCTATTAGGTATTATAAATTTATAAAAGTTTAATTGACCCTAATCTGGATATTTATGGTATTTTAAAAATCTTTGTTTATTAAACAGCTGAAGTATTACTTTTCCTTCATTTTGAAAAGCGTATATTGAGTACTTATCACAAACCAGGACTAGTACTAGAGACACAAAGAGAGTAAAAATGGGGTCCCAGCCCTCACAGAGCCGAGTAGGGTTTTCATCCATTTCTTCTCAAAAACACACCTCTAGGGCTTTGCAAGACTACACTATTAGTTTAGGTGTTGTTATTTACAGAATTAAAGCTGTGTCTGCTGGGTAATAAGGAAGAAAGATCATGGAGGAGGAGGAGAATCTTTACAGTTTTTTGATCTCTAGTTTTAGAAGCAGGATTCAAAAATTAAAAAGTCTGTGTTAGAAGGCCAGCACTGGTGGCCTAGTGGTTAAGTTCAGCGGGCTCCACTTTGGCCGTCCAGGTTTGGTTCCCGGGCATGGACCTACACCACTCATCTATCAGTGGCCACGCTGTGGCAGCAGCTCACATACAAAAAGAGGAAGATTGGCAACAGATGTTAGCTCAGGGCAAATCTTCCTCAGCAAAAAGAAAAAAAAAAGTTAAAAAAAACTCTGTGTTACATGTGGCAAGAGATTTTAAGATGTAATAATAACTAACATTTAGTGAGCACTTAAATTGAGCCAAATTCAAGTTTTAATTACTTTATGAGAATTATTTGATTTAATCTTTACAGGGGTCCTACAGATTGGCACTATCACAATGTCCATTTTTAAGATGATGAAACTGAGGTACAGGAATTAAAGGAGCCAGAATTGAAACCCAGGCAGCCTGTCTCCAAACCCTATGCTCTTAACAACTATCCCTGCCACTGAAGAAAGACTCAAATACCATAGTACTGTACCAGATTAAACAGAGCGACCAATGGAAAGAACTAAAAGCCTAAAAACAGACTCAAGCATATATACTGATTAACTAAAAAGTTATTACAAATCATGGGAGAAAGATGAATTACACAATAAAAGGTGCTGCCCTAATTATTTAATTATTTGGTTCCAAAAACAGTGAACCCTTACCTCACACCATTTATTAAAATAAATTTCACGATGAAATCCAGCCATTTGTGACAACATGGATGGACATTGAGGGTATTATGCAAAGTGAAATAAGTCAGAGGGAGAAGGTCAAATACCGTATGATTTCCTTCATTAAGTAGTAGATAATAACAACAATAAACAAACACATAGAGACAGAGATTGGATTGGTGGTTACCAGAGGGGAAGGGGGGAGGGAGGAGGGTGAAAGGGATAATTCGGCACGTGTGTGTGGCATGGGTTGTAATTAGTATTTGGGTGGTGAACATGATGTAATCTGTGCAGAGATAGAGGTATAATGATGTACACCTGAGATTTATACAATGTTATAAACCAATGTTACTGCAATAAACAAAATATTTAAAAAAAATAAAAAACCAAAAACAAACAAAAATAAATAAAAAATAAAATAAATTTCACTGGGTTAAAGAATTACATGTGAGTATCTGGAACCAAAATGATGCACATGACTCCCTTTCCTCATCATTTCTTGCTAAAATGATCCAACTAACTCGACAGGGAAAATCCTCACCACCAACGGGCCATTTAACAAGAGCCCCGTCTACAAACCTGAACCCTTAAGGAGAGTCAGCAGGAGATGGTTTAGGAAAGAGAACAGTGAGTGAAGAGCCCAATTAGGAGCCAGTCCCCAGAATATCAACAATAAAACTGCCATTAATCATTTATTGGCAGCAGACACCCTACTAAGTGCCTTAAGCTGTTAACAAATTTCAGTATTATTATACAAACAAGTAATCTAGTGCTGAGAGGGTTAAATAAGACGCACAATGTTAAATAGCTAATAAGTAACAAAGCCAGGATTGGAACAGAATGGCTATCAGGCTCAAGCTTGAACTCTTAATCACTCTACTACTTATAGAGGGGCCAGGTCCACCAGGATCCTCTCTTCAGAGCAAGCGGACAGTTCCTGGATTGGAGCAAAGGCTGGAAGCAAGACAGTGCTGGACAAAGAGCCGTGCTGGAGCTTCTGCCTGCAAGCCAGGCCAGGCAGCTATGCAGGGGGAAGGGAAACTACTCTAGTAGGTTCAGAGCTGCCAAGGCAACACAAAAGGAAGACTGTTCTGCGACAAAGGGGAACTCTGCCCTGCAGCAGTCTCTCACTGCCTACAGCTCCATCCCTAACCCACACAAACTACTGGAACTCTAAGCTGCTGAGGACAAATTACAATAAATCTAACTTTTCCCCTATTTTTGCCTGTAATAAAAAGAACTGAACAACTACCTACACAATTTTTGACAAAGCATATTTCAGTTACTAATATTGAACAAACTAGACCTCACTTGGCAGATGAGCAAACAGAAGAGAGCAAACTGACAGGAGAAAAGACAGATATTTTTAAGAGAAGTAGAATAATCTAAATAATTGGGGTAACTGCAAGAAACAAGACAAGTTTACAAATTTTAAAACTTACATTCCCAGCGAGCTTCAAAAGAACAGGGAATCACTGAAAGAAATGTTACTACAATGAAAGCTGAGAAAGCAGCAACAGGATTTTAAAGGTAAAAAGTGAAACTGGTGGCCTAAAGAATAGAGGCAGTGAAATGCAGACTGGCTACTGCAGAAAACCAAACTGTGCCTGAGAAGATCTGCTCAATGACATCTCCCAGGACTCACAGGAAAATAACGAAAAACTGAAAATTATCAGTGAAAAAGATAATCTGAACAACAGATCCAGAAGATCAAATATGTTACAGTAGGAATTTTGGAAAGAGAAAATGAAACAAAAGGGAGAAATAATAATTAAGTAAAGGAGAAGTAATTATTAAGTAAATAATGGGGGGGGACTTAAAAATGAGTTTTTCAAACTTAAATTATTTACTCAGAGCTTGGCAGAATTAATAATGAAAAAATTCACACATTCCAGAATTTCTGAATATCAGGGGGGGGGGAAAATCCAATAGACATCTGAACCTCCACCAAGGCTTAAAAAAAAAAGAAAAAGAATATGAATGAGATGACATCAGGCTTCTCATCTGCCATACTAACTGGAAAAAGACAATGGAGTAAGATTTATAGGAAAAGATTGTGGCCTAAGAATCCTAAATTTAGCTAAATTATCAATACTATAATTATCATTATTATAAAGCAAAAGAAATACATTAATGGACATAGAAGGACTCAAAAATATACTTTGCACATATCGTTTCCGGAAAAAAATTCTTAAGCAAGTGAAGATATACAATCAATTGAAAAAACATGATAAAGAACTCAAGAAAGTAGAAGATATATAGAGGTATAAAAAAAAAATCAGTGAGCAATAAAGCTAACAAAACTAGAGTGATCTAAATTATGTGCTAATGGTGTTGAAATCATCATACAAATATTCAGCATATATGCTTGAAGGAGCAAAATGTAAAAAAAAAACTATGAACAAACATTTCTAATTATTTAACAAAATTTAGGCAGTAAGGGGAAGGAAGAAAGAATATGCTGAAGGACTCACATACTCGTATTGTTTAGGGAACTCCAGAGACACTGTTTCAATGATAAATAAGTTCAAATTTTAAATGTACCTACCATTAGAATAAAAATTAGACATATAACTCCCAAGTCACAAAGAAGTGTTTTTCTTCTTTAAAAGAAAACTTGATAAATAAAACAAGACAAAACTCAGAAAAAGGTAAACAATAAAAGCATAATAACTTGAAAACCTAACACAAGATGCCAAGGGTAAGACCAAAGATTCAGTAAACACTAGTAGGTTAAGTACCCCGATAAAAGAGGAACACACACAAACCGGGTGAAAAGAGCGAGATACCACTCACTTCCCGGGTTATTAAATGAGGCAACGTGGGCAAAAGTGCCAGGCATAGAGTAGTTTCTCAAAAAAGTGTATATAAAGAAAGAAATAATATTTGCAGGCACTGTGGTGAACCAAAAATTTAAAAAAGAAGAAAAAAGAGGAGGAAACTTTATCAGTTTAAAACACTGGAAAAAATTCATTAAAATAAAAAAAAAATTTTTTAAGTCTCATGATGACCTGGCAAGAAAATGAAAGAAACTCAGAGGTCAAAAACTTAATGAAGTGTATATAATCTTTGATCCAGAAATTCCACTTGTAGAAATTTATTCTACACTCACATGTAATAAAAGTAAGAAATCACACATAGAAAGAATTAATAAATTCAAGACAGTTTTCTCAGTTTAGGATAATTTAAGCTGCAAATAACAGAATACCCAACTAAAGTGATTTAAACAAAAAGGGTCTAATTTAAACAAAAGGACTAGAAGGCAGGCACTTTCAGGTTGATTCAGTAACTCAAATATATATATGGCCAAGGTTCCATATGCCCACCCTATCACCTTCAGTGTGCTACTGCCATCATGTTAGAATCATATAAAATGATCTTAAATACCAAAATCAGAGAAAAAAAAAGTTAAAGCACATTTGTTAACTGCGGTTGCTCCAAGCTGGTGGGATCATGGGTGGTTTCTTACCTCCTGTTTCATGTATTTTTTTGTATTTTCCATATCTTTTATAAGAATGTAATACGTGTATAAACTGAAAATAGAAAAAATATATATATAAAAGAGAAGCGCTACCAAAGAAAGAGGCTCAATTACCCCTTGGCCATAATGACATAGGTACTTTCCCCTTGTTTTCCAATTGAATTCTTATAAATTGATTTCTTGCGTGTATGAGTTTTCTAATTCTCCACCACAGGCACAGTAGTTTTGTATAAAAAGTAAGTTTATGCTGTTGTTAATGATTATCATCTATGCAGAGTACAACACTTGTATACAACTCAACAGTTCCCTTTCACGAGTCTTTATTACTGACTACAACTCTTATAAAAAGAAAAATAGATGTATAGAGCATTTTGCTGTGAGGAACTTGAAGCTTTAATCATTCAAGAGCCTTTCCCAAAATCACATTAAATTGAGAAAGCTAAATACAATCTACTCCAATAGCATTCTCTTTTCATGCACCATATTTCATAAAGACATTATTAAAACAAATTCATGGTTATATTGCATCAATTTCCAAGGGGCTCAAATTCTTCTAGATATTTAATTCATACCAGTAACCATCTGTGCTCCTAAATCTACTGCAGATGAAATGAATGTTTAGAGACCAAAGCTGGCTAGGAGAAACCTACACTATCCATTTGGGGTGCTTCAGCAACTTCCTTCCGTTAACTTTCCCCACGTTATGAGGCAGTCAGAACAGCTTAAGGGACTTCCCACATGTAGAGTATCCCTCATCCACTAATTTCAGGGGTATCTTCCAAGACAGTCTTCTCCACAGCTTAGAACTAAAAATTTGGGTCACAGAATTTCAATTTGAAAACTGAAGGACATCTGAGAAATAATTTAGTCAAACTCCTCATTTCATATACAAAGAAACTGTCAATACACAGTTTAAAACCATCAAACAGATCACAGAAATGTTCCACTGAGCACGCAAAGATGTCTTCAGAAAAGGTCTAAACCCTGCAAGAATTTATCCTGCTGCTCCATCCTGTTTAGGATCCTATTTTTAAAATGCTGGACAGTCAGTCTCTAAGGCCCTTTTTAGATATTACAAATCCTCAAGTAAGGAAATTCCATTCAGTTAAACATGACGTGCAGACTAAAGCAGCTAAGTTGCATCTGTGGTACATCAAGTGCCCTATTAGGTCATCTTGCCTCCTCTTCTCCATCCACAAGGAATGGAAATTAATCTCTGCCTTTTTGGTTATTGCTGTCTTCAATAATGTGACAGGAGGCACTGAAGAGAGGAATTTGTAAACACCAAATTGCAAACAAAAAATTCACTAAAATAAAAATTTTTGTTAGGCTGGTTTCATTTTGTTTTAGGCTCTAACAACACTAATCACATAAATTATGAAGTGTAATATACTTCATTATACAAAATTAAACTATAAACATCTACGATTTAATCATTAATCAAAATTAACAGTTTGAGCCATCGGTGGAGAAAGACAAAGGAGCTCTTTAATAAGCCTTGCATAGTAGAAGATGCTTCCTGGATTTTTGTGTATCTTGCCTGGTATGATCCTTACAACACCTCTAGCAAGTAGATATGAAAAAAACCCTATTGTACAGAGAAGGAAACTGAGGCTTGAAGAGGTAATTTAACTTGACTGAGCCTCAGAGACAAGAGGAAGGGAAGCTGGAATTTGAACCAGACTAGTCTCACTCCAAACCCTGTCTTCCCTCCACCGTGTAAATGCTACCACAAGCACTTATGAAGAACGAGAAAAGATCTAGGTTTCGCTGTTGAAGAATTTATGTTCTAAAAACAAACTTGGGCCTCATTCCTTCACTTATTTAAGAGTTCAAAATTTCAAGTGAAATTTTAAAATATCTTTTAAAATTTTAAATAGATTTTAAAAATCTTTCCCCTTCAACATCTGTCCTCCCTCAGATCCTCACCGCGAGGCCACACATGGCTGCCAGGGGGCTCTGGGCCACCAAACTACGAGTGAAGAGTTTACTAAAAATTCTTAGCCAGACTTATTCATAAATATATGAGCGATGTATGACAATATTAAAACAAAAAGAAGTAACTCACTGGAGTGCTAAGTATTAAATGCTATATCAGGCGAAAATTCCTTCCGTTGATACCACTTTCCCTTTCGAAGGCCTGGATGCATCTCATCCCTACCCTGTCAGCATTCTGCCCTCAGTCAGCGCTGGCTGCACTCTGAGCTGGCTAATCTTCGCTGAATTCCACATGATTTTAGTAGGCCTCAGTAATATTTTTGCTTAACTCTCAAGTCCAGAGATACTTATTCTATAACTGACTACCATTTTTGTAGTGAACTTCTGAAACCCTCCAAATTGAGGAATATTTTAATTGACTCATTAAGAATAGGTACCAAATTTTAGTGGTGGTTGCCATGAGATGGAATAATTTTGCTTTGTATATTATAAATATCTATTTGTTTTTTTAAAGGATTATTACTTTTAAGATAAACAGATACATTTTTCCTCTTTTATTAAATAACTGGGCCTAAAGGATGACTACATTCTTTCCAGCATCAAAACAAGATTAAACTCAAGAAATATGTTTTGCACTCCAAATATTTACACAAACAAATTCTATACACATCCATGCTTAACAGACAAGAAAACTATCACACCAATACTAGGAATGTGTGTGGCTAAAGTACTATTTAATCATAATGTACTTGACCAGAAATGGCTAAGTTTGAATTATCAAAGTATATACCCAGGACCCCACCACTCTCACTACCTCCACCACCACCATCCTGGTCAAAGCCACCGTCACCTCTCCCACTGAGACAGCCTCCTAATTGGTCCTCCAGCTTCTGTCCTCATTCACCCCACCCTGCACCTGGTTGACTCTCACACAATAGTCAGTTGATACTTTTAAAACAAGTTAAATCTTGTCACTCCTCTAATCGAAACTCTGCAATGCTCTCCATTTTACCAGGGTAAAAGCCAACATCTTCACCATGGTCTACAATGCAATCTTTCATCTTGTGACAATCCCCCTGACCTCATCTCCTAGGACTCTCCTCCCAGCCATACTGGCTTCCCTGCTGAACACCAGGGACATTCTTGCAATAGGGCCTTTGCACCGGCTGTTCCCTTCACCAAGAAGACTCATGCCCAGATAGCACCATGGCTAACCCCTTCACCCTTCCAAAATGGATTCAAATATCGCCTTCTCAGTGAGGACCAGCCTGGCCATTTCTTTTTAAAAAGTGGAAACATCACCTCTCCGGTCCCATACCTGCATTCCCAGTCCTTTTACCCTGCTCTGTGTTTTTTCCCGCAGTGCTTACCACCTTCTAACACACTCTTTACTTACCCATTATAATTACTGTTTATTTCTCCCCACAAGAATATAAGCTCCACAATGGCAGGGATCTTTGTTTCTAGGAAGAGCGCCTGATACAGAGTCAGGAACTCAACTAATATTTGTTGAGCACATGCTGAATTAGAGTAAAATAAGCAGAGTTTAGGTGGCCTAATGCGGTCACATCAAGATCCCAACACACAAGATTCTTGCCACTCCCAATGATGAATGGAACCAGGAAAAGCAAATCAGGAGTCACAAAAGTGCAAGAGCGATGGCTCACACCACAGTTCTTGGGAACGGAACTATAAATAATCAGGCAAGGCCTGAGACATGGGGTTAGAGTATCTCGGATGAAATCTGAACTCCTGCTTTTAGCAAATTCATTCTATCAGACTCCAGCAGTAATCTGTCCACAACCCCACTCCAAGAAAAGTGTGTGCCTGGAGCAGCCTCTGATTAAATAAATCCATTTCACCATATACTGGTTTCTCCCAACTTGATCTTTTCTCTAATCTTCCATCCTTTATCACATTATCTCAAAACAGGGTTCAATCATTTCAAAGACAGCTCTTGAAAGGAATATTAGGCAACAGGGGGAGCATAATCATTTAATTATGTCTCTTTATTCTGCCCTTTTATTTTAAAAGCTGGGGGTCAAGGGGAGAGACAGTGAAGAAATTATTTTCAGAGATTAAAAAAGGGCCCATACCTTTGAAAAGAGCTGCTAGTAGTAACTGCCTATTGTAGAAACACAGAAACAACCACAAGACTGGGAGGGCAGGAAGCACAGAACATCCAGAATTTCTAGAGGGAACGAGAAAAAGCTAGAAATAAAGTAGCTTCCAAATGTTTGCAGGATGTGCATTCTGACATGTGGCATGCTAGAAAAATGAGTGGTAGTCACTGATGAGAATATGATGAGGTCTGAAAGATTAAACCACAAACGTCTGTTGAGAGGCTACTGTGTAATAAACACAAAAAACGTCAACATCTACAACCAAGGAAATTCACAGGTGACTACTGAAAACTGGGTGAAGAGACTAAAAAAAATACTGAACTCTTAGGCAGTATTCCAGGAGCTTGAATTAACTCACTGAATCCTCATAATAACCCCTATGAATCAGGGGCTGTAATCATCCCCATCTTTGAAATGAGGACAGTAAGGTGCTGTGTTCTTTCACCTCCCTGTCATTCTCCCCGCTCCTCCTCCGGGATCCCCTTCAGCTTTCTAGTACAGCTAGCTCTTCCTTAGGTTGCCCGTTCATCTGGTTTGCCCAGGACTGCCCTGGTTTGTGTCTGTTGTCCTGGCCTAAATACTAACAACACCTACCTTCAAATTTTTTTTAATTGTCGGAAAAAACACATAACATAAAATTACCACCTTAACCATTTTTAAGTGTACAGTTCAACCTACTTTACTTTTAACAGTGTCCCGGTTTGGACTATAAATTATATGATCACCCTTCTCCACTTTAACTTCCCTACTGTAACTATTTACTTACCAGCCACCCTGACCCAACTGTAAGCTTTTGGAGAACAGAACTGTGTGTCCTGTGTTTTTATGCCTACGATCCAGCACCGTGTCGGGCATATTGTTAGTAAATGTTTAATAAGTGAACAAATGAGTGAATGTTATCCTAAAATCCCTACTGGTTAATTTTCATTTTACAGAAGGAGGCTGCCCTCCACCAGGTTCAGAATTTGAAACTTTTAAACTGCTCCAGCCGTATCCGAGACCAACCAAAGAAAGAGCCAGCGGTCTAAAGAACGATGTAAATGTGTGTTGCTGCGCAAGTAAAAGCAGTCATTTACCCACCAGTGGGCCGCCGAAGGAGACAGTGGCTGCAAGAAAATGTGCGTGGGCTTATAAATATTTGGACAGATTCACAAGACTGGAATTAAGAATGATAATAAAAACAAAGAAACTACCTAAAGAGGAAGGGACTCAAAACACAGTGAGGAATGTCAAGTGCTCCACTTAAACATTCTCTTAAAATTCAAATATTATCTTTAGGGATGCAAATACTGCAAAGCTCCACACTGTGGGCCTAGGGCCTCCTGGAGTGAATTACAACACAAATGTGCTTTAGGTTAATCCTGTACCTTCGAGAAAAGAGAAATAACAACAACCTCCAATTTCAGTACAATTTTAAAAACCTAAAATGCAATGTTTATTATGAAGCTAAACAACCGATCTGTCTCTCCCTCCCTCTCTCTTCACTTCTCTCTCTCACACGTACACCTCAAACTTTCTACATCAAATTAAATTGAGCAACAAGATAAAATGAAATTAAGAAAAAAAGATCAAAGGAAATGTGGTTTTTAGTTGATTCAAAATCAGAAAATCCCACTGTATTACTAACTGGAACAGTTTCATCATCATCATATTAACATTGAAGTTCTCTTTTTTTCCCCTCCACCCAAGTTTTTGAGTCATTAGTAACACATGGCTGCTCCAGAACCAATCTAATCTTCTCTGTATTTTTCCTGATGGCAATAGCCATTTGTGCTTGAGGGAACCCAAAAGGACCAATCTGGCCAGCCACTATACTGCATACTTTAAAACTCTCCCTCAGCGAGCTGAGGCAGCTGCCACTTGATTATTTGCAACTCTCTTTAAGATGTGAAGTCCATAAGAATCTTCAGTTCAAAATAGTCTTAACTGCTTTAAGGTCTGCTGTTTCCCAGGGAACAAGGTCCCTTTAACTCTTACAGATTTAATGAAGAGAGTATTTTTGAACTATTAATGTACTTGCACTGACCATGACCACCCCCAGTCTATCAAAGGCATCTGTTTGCCTAGGCCAGGCTGCTGTTACTGCAGAAACCTGAGAAGAGGGGACCGGACGAGAGGAGAGAGACATGATTCTGCAGCAGGAATCTCAGGCTTTGGCCCGAGAAAACGTATTTTTCTAAATCCCTTTAACATCAGTAAACATATTAAAGCCAACAGGATTCGAGTTTTACATGGAAGGGAAGTTTTAACCTGACAAGATGAGGAAGGGGAGGAGGCCCGGCCCAGAGGAAAGGAGGAAAAGAGGAAAAGAGAAGAGCTGGAGCCAGCAGAGGAAGCAGGTGAGGTGTGTTCCGACCTCCCCTCTTGGAAGGTGTATTCACACAGTGAAAGAAATACCAAAGGCAGGACGGCCTCTGCCATGCTTTCCCTTAGGATTCTGGAAAAGACTGCCCCACAGGCCACACCACACCAACCCAGGTCTGGGTCAGTCATATCAATGTAAACTCTGCTACAGCAAAGTCAGACAGAACAATGGCTGTAATTTTTCTTTTACCTCTGTGGCCCTGACTTTTGTTTTGTTTCCACAAGACCCAGAAAATCCTGCCTACACAGGAGTAGGATGGAAGTGGGCAGATGCAGACGGGTGGGGTGGGTTGAGAGCTGCAGGAGTGCCTGATAATGGGTGAGGTGAAACCACTACAAAGACTGCAGGGGACCACAGTACTAGCCAAGAGCTGGATGAAGGATATGGCAAAGACCAAGAGGGGAAGCACGTCTCTAACAGCCCAAGTGAAGTGGAGCCCACCGGGAGCACCACCAGGCATGACCGAGTATGACAAGCAAAACAAGAGTTCTACCAGCAAGAGTTTTCAGCAGTGAACTCCAGGGAGGTATGTCATCGGTCAGTGATTGCCAGTGCAGGCAACAGGCCAGAGCAGCTGCTTCCTGGCAGAGCCAAAAGGATCCAGAGGTCACCACGTGGGTCTATGGATCCCATCCACTCCCCGCCCCCCCCCAACCCAGATGCCATCATAGTCAGGGAGAGGAAATATGAGAACCAGAGCATTTCTCTCTGCCTGTGTGTTCCGTAAGTAACCATTGTTTCTTCTTACCCTTATTTTGATTGCCCACAATATGAGGCAGAATGAAGAAAATAGTCCCCAATCCTATTTGAAGGACCTCAGTTCCATTACTTACTTTCAGAAGGGTCAGGGGGAGAATCTCTACTAAACACCTTCTGGAGTTCTTCATTTGTCTGCTTTTTGGAGGTGGAAGAAGTAGGTCTTGTGAGGAATGAGAGAACAGATAAAGTTGAGAGAGAAAGGGAAGTCAAAAAAGAAAGTGAAGTACCATTTGCTTTTTCCTACTTTGAGCTCTGCAACTCACCATTACGATACATTTTCAGAGAGGCAAAAGGCAACATGTATTTTGTTCCCTTCTCTAGCCTTACCCAAGGTGGACAAGCTCCAGCAGTCTTGTGACTGGTGCTTGATGAAAGGTATGTGGCACTGCTCACTCCCTCTTCAACACGCCCTCCTCCAGTATTCACAATGGCGACAGGCAGGGAGGAGGCACTCCAAGCCTTTATTGTTCTGCTCTGGCAAGCCTCCCATCTTCTAGAACTGTGATGTTCTCTGTTCAGGGAAATTCCAGCAACATTCTATGAGAATATGGGTTAATTAGTCACAGGCTGATGCTATATACTAACAGTGAGGGTTTGGGGTCTGTCATGAGTGACAGGAACAGGTAGGTTTGCTTTACACAAGGTAGACAGGCTGCATATACTCTATCACAGGAAACCTTTCAAATATCCATTGATCATTTCAAGATCTATTAATTATCTGTAAATCATAAAGTTATCTAGATTAGTGACCAGGTGGTACATCTGAGTCCATTCATTCATCCATCCACTTACACAGGCATTCATTAACTTTATTGATACACATTTTGGGACACCACTGTGGATCCATAGTAAAACATGACACAGTCCCTGCCCGCAAGAAGCTCAGAAGCTAGTAGCAGAGACAGACTAGGAAAGCACCATACTGTTAATTCTTAGTTTATTATCAATGTCACTGGTACTGGTGTCCAGAGACAGGCCATCTGTTAGCCTAGGGCAAAGTTCTAATGAAGTAACGTGTAATAACACAGTGCTGGCATATAGTCAGTGCTCAAAAAAACGTTAATTATCTTTCATATCCTCTCTTTACTGATACTCTTAAGGAAGCGCTGTCAAAATATAGCAAAAAACCCAGGTGGACCGAGAATAGTAAGACAAAATTCTATTGAATTTGTAGAGGGCTTGTCATTTGTACTTAAGAGGCATCCCAAATTTTGGCATCAAAGTGTATTTCTACATCAGCTAAGGTGTGATTGCTCTCTTCATAGGAGTCTAGTTCTACAGTCATTCCAAGGCTGCTGAATAATGGCAGTGAAATTAACAGTAAATAGAAACACATGGGCAGCTTCATCTTTTATAATCAAGCTTCTTTAAGTATTATAAAGACTTAAAAGCTTTTCCTACTTTATAGCTAGAGAAGAAAAATAAAACCAATAAACCAAACAAGTTAGCATGGAAAACTCAAGGCCTAGAAAGTCAGCCTACATCTCAAATAAATCAGGCTATGGACACATTTCTTGAAATTTCGAGGTTCAACCCATCATTTTATTAAAGTGGCACGAGGGATTTTTCTCCCTCCTCCTGGATCCTAGGAGAAAGGTTTGTCTGTCTTGTAGAGATGTTCCATCCTAAGGAATCTAAGAAACTGAAACGTCTGCTTACTTATGAGAAAACCGGATGGAACTTGTGGTCAAGAACTAAGTCCCTGGGGGAAGTAAGGACACAAAGACAGAGGATTATGGGGAAATGAAAGAAAGATTAAAGGAGGAAATCCATGATGCTCAGAAGAGAACACTTCGTACTAAATGATGGACATCACAATAGTAAAGAACTCTGCACTTGGACTTCATGTGCGGGGGGGGGGGGGGGGGGACAACGACACGGGGATTGTCTAAAACGATGTCCTTTCTGTTAAAGGAATGTTCCTTCCACTCAGCCAAAGCCAACAAGCATAGCTAGAGTTACTGCTATAAAATGCATCCCTGATAGCTACCATACATAGGAATTTATTATTAAATAGATTAAAACCTCACTAACGTAGAGTTTTGTAAAAATATACCAAAAGCCCCACAGAAATTTCCTTTATAATAAATACTTTCTTCCGACAGTTAGAATGAACAATTTTACAGGGGGAGATTTTAAAAATATTTAAGAAAAGTTTTCACAAAATCTTTCTTAAAAGCACCTATCTACAACCAAATCTTTTTTTTTACATATTGTATTTTTATTGAAGAATCACTTGTGTTTTTAACACAACAAATAAAATTGGTCTTTCAGAGGTACAATGTTACTACATAGGAAAAATGGACTTCTGAACATGTCAAACTCATGGCAGAGTAAAATGTTATTTATTCAGTCTGATTCAGCTAGTCCATAAAACATTCTGAAGTCAGACACCAGAGAAGCTCTATTTTGAGTCCCTATTAGGTAATTACATATCAACACACTAAATGGCACATTTCAAGGTCGAAGCTAAATCTGTGCTTATGTTTAAGATGGTAAGGCATAAAGAGTCTATCAACTCTTTATGTTTAATCAACAGTGATTACAAGGACAGATTACAAGTGTGGCTCTGGAGCCACACTGCCCGGGTTCAAATCCTGGTTTGCCACTTATTAGTCATGTGACCTTAAGCAATTTAGATAGCATTCCTACATCTTGGTTTCCACATTATAATAAAGGATTTATAATAATCATACCTACTGTGCAAGGTTGTTATGAAGATTTAAAAAGAATAAATTTCAAGCACTTAGCACATGAAGCTATGGAATGTAGTCAACACACAGTAAGTGTTAGTTCTATAAATATAAAAAGCTGATGTAATTAGTGGTAGAACTGCAGAAAATTAAAAATCTCTATTTTTAATGGGAAACAAAGAAGGATAAACATTGTGGGTTCTGCTTTAAGATAGATTTGGATTCAAATCCTAAGACTCACACACATGAGTGTGTACCCTGAGCAAGTTACTTAACCTCTCTGTGCTGCATTTTCCTCTTGTATAAGTGAGGACAATCAAACCTCATTCAGTGTTGTTGAAGAGTCAATGATATAATGATATTAAAGCCCTATACAAAGCTTGACCCATAAGAATTGTTCAACAAATGTTAATAACCCTCCTCTTCTGAAATAAATATAAAAGTAGAGGATACACATTTGGTGACCTGCTCTATAGAAATTTATTGAAGTGGTGACTCATGAGGTGCTTGCTTCCGTTATTTAAATTCTCTAGGCAGGACCTGTATGCCATGATACAATCGAAGTCCATCACTCATCTATTGCAGGGAAGACAGCATTTCCACTCATATGCAGATTAATTGTACAAGTCAAAGACAATATTTACATAAAAGTCACCATAGCTTTTGTACAAGGAACAGTGGGCATGACATTTACTCTCCCTTAGACAATTTCAGAAAAAGTGCTAAGGGCACCATCTCCACTTCTTGGCTGTTCATGACCTCAGACTAGAGAATTGACTGATAACATGTTAAGATACCAGGCTGAAATTCTTTTTTTTTCTATTTTTTTAAATTGAGGTATAATTGACATACAACATTATATTAGTTTCAGGTGTACAACATAATGATTCGATATTTATATATTTGCAAAATGATCACCACATAAGTCTAGTTAACACCCATCACTATACATTATTACAGAATTTTTTTTTCTTGTGATGAGAACAAACCTTTTTCATCTTTCACAGGTTTAGTACAATGACATGGACTCAACAAATGCCTGCTGATTCAACAAATACGCAAATCATTTCTTACATATTTCTTAATAAATTCATCCAGCTTAGTGTAAATTACTGTACCTATACAAATGAAAACACTTAGTAACTAACTGCCTATGAATGCTCCAGAAGCTCATGTCACAGTATCCTTTTCAAGTGCTCTGATAGCCCTTAGGGTGTTCACAAATACTCTGATTCTCCTCCTTTCCAGCACATGGTAGCATGGCACTCCTCAGCTCCTTAAATTTAGGCATGACCACGGGACTTGCCTTGACTGATGAAGTATAAGCAGAAGTGATGTGCGTCACTGCTGGGAAGAAGTCTTTAAAAGCTAGCACAGGATCTGCAAAGCCCCTTCTCCGTCATGGTGAGTGGCAATGCTCAAGTTGGTGGGGCCTCTGTTAGCCCACCAGCTCTGTTAGCAGAGCCCACAGACAACTCTCAATAGTCAGGAACCACGAGTGAAAAAAAAATTTTTGTGGTGTAAGCCTCTGAGATTTGGAGATTGTCTATCATTGCAATATCATGTACCCTGACTCATACAAAGTAGTTGAAAGAAAAATAGCATTTCTTTTCCAATATTCTAGTATTTTTTTGTGTGTGTGAGGAAGATCAGCCCTGAGCTAACATCCATGCCAATCCTCCTCTTTTTGCTGAGGAAGACTGGCCCTGGGCTAACATCTGTGCCTATCTTCCTCCACTTTATATGGGACGCCGCCACAGCATGGCCTGACAAGTGGTGCCTTGGTGCACGCCCAGGATCTGAACCTGGGCCGCCAGCAGGGGAGCGCACACACTTAACCACTATGCCACGGGGCCAGCCCCTCCAATATTCTATTATTTAGATTCTTCATTAATCCAGACTGTTTTCTCCCTATCACATCATTTGCCCCACCACCACTCCCGGGAAACAAGTCATAAAAATCACTATCAGCATTTTAGCATTTTTATAGAATAAAAAACTTATACATTCCTTTAATTTTAAAGGATTCTGCTTTTAAAAAAAGTGATTACTGGTTTAAAAAAAAAAAAAGGTAATTCATCCTTGCAAAACACACACACACACGCAAGTAATTCACCCTTGCAAAAAAGTCAAATAATACCTACACATATAAAGAAAACTCATCACTGGGGCCAGCCAGTAGCACAGCGGTTAAGTTTGCGCACTCCACTTTGGCGGCCCAGGGTTCACAGTTCAGATCCAGGGTGCGGACCTACACACTGCTCATCAAAGCCATGCTGTGGCAGCATCCCACATACAAAACACAGGAAAATTGGCACAGATGTTAGCTCAGGGACAATCTTCCTCAAGCAAAAAGAGGAAGATTGGCAATGGATGTTAGCTCAGGGCCAATCTTCCTCACCAAAAAAAAAATTAATTAATTAATTAATTAAATTTAAAAAATAAGAAAAATCATCAGATCTCTTACCCAATTCTTCTATATACATACATAAATTCTTTTTTTTAAGAGGGAGAGATATCACAAAAACAATATACATATTACTTTGCAACTTGCCCACTTAGCAGTCCATTAGACAGCTTCCCAGTTAATAACTGCATTGGATGGCCATAACAGAATTTATTTAACCATGGCCCTAGTGATAGATATTTTGGCTTGTTCCACATTTTTATTTAATTGCAATGCTATAATAAACATTCCTGTAAAATCATGCTAATATTTCTGTAAAATTTATCTCAAGAAGTGGGCCTGCTGAGTCCAAAGGGATGTACGTTTCACATTTTGACAAGTACTGCCTGTCAAACTGCTCTCCAAAATGATGGTATCAATCTAACAGGACTACCAATAGTATATGAAAGTGCCTTTTCTCCCTAGATCCTTACAAAACTTGACAGTATCGATTTTTAAAAATATTTGTCAAGCTGAGAATCAAAAAAAAAAAAGGTGTTTCAGTGTTTCTTTTAATTTGTATTGTTTTAATTATTTTGTTCCAACTTTTTTTGACTACTTGTATATTTTTTTCAGAGAAATGTCCGCCTGCCCATATTTTCTGTTTTTTTTAATAGGGTTAGGTTTTTAATTACTTTTTTATCTATTATGAATATTGAGACTTTTTAACCTATGTTGTAAATAGTTTCTTCAAGCCTTCATTTATGAATGCTGGTTTCAACACAGATTTTTTAAATTAATATGGTTAAATTTGCCAAAATTTCCCATTATAACATCTGGGTTTCAAGATATAGTCCTTTAAATTAATTCCAAGCATAACAGATCTACTGTGAGAACATTTCCACACAGAAACCAATTAATCCTGCTTTTTTAGCTCTTTAAATCCACTCTGAACTTACTTTATTCTTTAATATAAATGTGTATATTACCTATTTCTCTGAGTGCTAAGGCTTAAAATAAGACAATGCCCCTCCAAAGCAATTGGCACAGCATCCAGTATGCAGTAGGTTTTCAATAGATGTTCATTTATTTTATTCCTCCTGAGTCCCATTAGTTTAGAAACAACAGAATTTCAATTGTGTTCAGGTTGACAACATACCCCGCCAAAACAACTACATTTCCCAGCCTTGTGTACAGCTAGGGTGGCATTATTACACAGTTCTGGTTAATGAGATCTAAGTGGAAGTCGCCGAACTGAGCTTCCAGGAAGCTCTTTGAAACAGAACAGACACAGCTCGTACCTGCCTTTTGCCATCCACCCTGCTCTTTCTTCCTGCCTGGAAGGCAGATGCAATGCTGGCTGAAGAGCAGCCATCTTGAGACATCAAAGTGACAAGATCACTAAGGACGGCTGAATGGAGAGGCAGAAGCAGGGTCTTTGATGGACTTGACCAGCCCTGGAATGCCCACCTCTGGACTTCTTATTACAAGAGGAAAACAACCCCTTTATTTGTCTGAGACATTATTAATGAGTCAGGTTTTCTGTTAATTGCAGCAGAATGTAATATCTAAACTACATGTCATGGTTCACCCAAATATAGATTTTAAAACACTTTCCATTTTCATGGCTTGAAATGGTCTCTTGAAGAAAAGCTATGCTGGTTTGAAGGGCAAGTTCTCCAGTCACAGATATATTTAATCAAAAAAGGAGAAATCCAATCATTAAGCACTTCAAATAGAAATCCAAAGTATCCTTAAGGAAAAGTCAGTAATCAGCAACATATGGTGTCACCAGCAACATATGGTAATACCTGTGCTAATCTTGGGGTTAAATTACCCTTATCAGGACATCACACCGCTCATTTTCATTGTTAAATAAAATTTTAGAGACAAAAGATTTTTCAATAAAAATAAAATCACAGCATTGGAGGGACTCTGGGTAATTATACAAGATTGAATTTTTATTTTTGTCATTAATCAATTCCCAAGAATTCAGGCTCACTTGTAGTTTTAAATGAAAGTAAGAATGAAGAAAATACAGCCGGCCCTCTGTATCCTCAGGGGGTTAGTTTCAGGATCCCTCATGGATACCAAAATCCACGATGCTCAAGTCCCTTATATAAAATGGATATAACCTACGCACATCCTCCCATATACTTTAAATCATCTCTAGGTTACTTATAATACCTAATATAGTGTAAATGCTATGTAAATAACTGTTACACTGTATTGTTTAGGGAATAATGACAAGTGAAAAAAGTCTGTACATGTTCAGTACAGATGCAACCATCATAGGCCTTTAGATCTAGGGCTGGCTGGATCCATGAATGCATAACCTGCGGATATAGAGGGCCGACTGCACTCCAGAAGGTGCCCAGTAAAAGCCCCATCACTGTCCAAGATCCTATTTCTTCAAAGTACTTCACTAGATTAGGGAGGAAAAGAAGAAGCTGAGAGAACTATTTAACCACTCTACTACCAGAAGAACAGTCTCAAAATGTCGGTCCTATTTTAGTCCTCTCACTTCAGCTAGCCAGCCCTCCAAGCCTGGAGAAGGGGCAAAAGAGCCCAGGGAAGAACAGATTCTGGCCCCGACAGAGGTCCTCTCCAACATGGCAGTCACTTCAGTTTGGGAAAACAGGAGGTAGGAGACATAAGCTGTACTTTCCAGGAGACTGGAGACTATCTTAGTCATCTTTGCAGGTTCCTCTTATCAGCCACCACTGCTTCTACCAAGAATAATTTTCTTTTAAAATACCTAGCACTCCCCCCTCAAAGTGTCTTTCACATGGCATTAAGTATTTTTTAATTGAATTCTTCAACTATGAATAAACTCCTTTACTCAGATTCAACACTGTCCTGATTTGCCTCTGCAATAAGAAGGAATGTACCACATGCTACTGATCACAGTCTCTTCACCCTCTACCAGTAAGGGGGAAAGGAAGATGAGAGAAGAATGGGATGGAATGCAGAGAAGAAAGTCAACAAAGAATGGCAGTGCAAAGAACATCACGTATAACTTTTCATATTAACAAATGTCAATACAGCTTCTCAAGTCAGACATAGAGCCCCTACTCCCATTCAGTCAGTTATTATTTTAATTCCTTTATAAATGAACCATATCACTTCTCAAAATTTAACACAACTTTTGAAATATATATCCACAAACTTAGGTAGAGTTTAACAAACTTTTTGAAATGTTGGTTCACAAAACAGTTTAAAAAATTACTTTGTTTGTAAAAGGACTTCTTTTCAAGTTGTTGTTTTATAAATAAAGTTCTAATTTATGTCAGCCAAGTTAAGAAAAGTAGATAACAATATCAGTGAGAATTTCAAAGCAGTATTTGTCACAGGTTATCAACCATCAAATAATTAGGAACTGCCTAAAATGCATTTCAAAACACAAATACCTAAATTTGGTAATCCAGTTCTCTCCCAAGCAGGGAGGCAGGGCTGTTTATAGAGAAGTTACACAGTGGAACAGGAAGACCACTAGACAAGCAACCAGAACATGTTGTTTTAATTCTGGCTTGAATACCGGTCATTGTCTATTGATGATCATTCTATTTAAAGCTCTGAGAGTCTCAGTTTCCTTGCTGGTAAATGGCAATAATGATACCAATATCACTTGGGATTATCTCTACTGAAATAAGGAAAATTTATTCTCTGGTAACAGAAAGTCAAGCAGTAGGGTAGCCCCAGGGTTGCTTCATTTGGTAGCTGGTTCTTTCCATCTTTCTCTTCCACTATATTCAGCATGGCGCTTTATTCTCAGGCTACCTCTCCTTATAGTCACGAGACTGCTATAAGCAGCTCCAGGCGGTCCCACCCAGTCACGACAACAGCAGCAGAAAAACAGGGGTTGTTTCCTCCTTGTGTGTCCCTTTCTAAAAAGGGAAGGAACTTGTCCTGGATGCACCTCCCTCCCTTACCCCCAACAGACTTCCCCTCTCATCTCAGAACTGGGTCACATGCCTATTCCTAAACCAATCCTGGCAAAGGGAATGAACTTACTGTAACAGGCTCAGACTAATCAGGATTTAGTCCTGAGTCATGTGAGCTGGGGGTGAACAACTGAACAAAACTGCAGTTCAGCCAGCAAGAAAGAATGAAGCAGACAACTGGGCAGATAATCAAGTGTTGGGAATCCCTTATTTAACAGTACTGTGGTGAGGATCAAAGCATAATGCATGAAAAAACTGGAAAGTATAAAATACTTTACAGATGTAAGAGATGATTATTCCCCATTCAAGAAGAATGTTGTGTATTGAGGAAACACAGTTGCCCCAAATCTCAATGATGAAATAGATTCACTGAAAATAAAGGATAGTCTTTAACAGAAAGAGAGGTCAAAAAGATAATACCATTTACAATTGCATCAAAAAGAATAAAATACCTAGGAATAAATCTTACCAAGGAGGTGAAAGACCTATACAATGAGAAGTACAAGACATTACTGAAAGAAATCGATGATGACATAAAGAAACAGAAAGATATCCCATGTACGTGGATTGGAAGAATAAACATAGTCTATATTACCTAAAGCAATCTACAGATTCAATGCAATCCCAATCAGAATCCCAATGACATTCTTCATGGAAATAGAAAAAAGCATACTAAAATTCATATGGGGCAACAAAAGACCCTGAATAGCTCAAGCAATCCTAAGAAAAAAGAACAAAGCAGGAGCCATCACAATCCCTGACTTCAAAACATACTACAAAGCAATAGTAATCAAAACAGCATGGTACTGGTACAAAAACAGACACACAGATCAATGGAACAGAATTGAAAGCCCAGAAATAAAACCACACATATACGGACAGCTAATTTTCAACAAAGGAGCTAAGAACATACAATGGAGAAAGGAAAGTCTCTTCAATAAACGCTGTTGGGAAAACTGGACAGCCACATGCAAAGGAATGAAAGTGGACCAACTGCTATCTCCATTCACAAAAATTAACTCAAAATGGATCAAAGACCTGAAGGTGAGACCTGAAACTATAAAACTCATAGAAGAAAATATAGGCAACACACTATTTGACAGTGGTCATAAAGGAATCTTTTCGGATGACATGCCTACCCAGACTAGGGAAACTAAAGAAAAAATAAACAAGTGGGACTGTATCAGATTAAAAAGCTTCTATAAGACAAATAAAACCAGAATCAAGATGAACAGACAACCCACCAGCTGGGAGAGAATATTTGCAAAACATACATCTGACAAGCGGTTGATCTCCATAATATATAAAGAACTCACACAACTGAACAACAAAAGAACAAACAACCCAATCAAAAAATGGGCAGAGGAAATGAACGGACACTTCTCCAAAGAAGATATACAGATGGCCAATAGGCACATGAAAAGATGTTCAATATTATTAATCATCAGGGAAATGCAAATCAAAACAACACTAAGATATCACCTCACGCCCGTTAGAGTTGCTATAATCACCAAGACAAAAAACAACAAATGTTGGAGAGGATGTGGAGAAACAGGAACCCTCATACACAGCTGGTGGGAATGCAAACTGGTGCAGCCTCTATGGAAAACGGTATGGAGATTCCTCAAAGAATTAAAAATAGAGATACCCTATGATCCAGCCATCCCACTACTGGGAATCTATCCAACAAACCTGAAATCAACAATCCAAAGAGGCTTATGCACTCCTATGTTCATTGCAGCATTATTCACTATAGCCAAGAAGTGGAAGCAACCTAACTGTCCCTCGACTGACGACTGGATCAAGAAAATGTGGTATATATATACAATGGAATACTACTCGGCCATAAAAAAAGACAAAATCTTCCCATTTGCAACAACATGGATGGGCCTGGAGGGTATTATGTTAAGTGAAGTAAGCCAGAAAGAGAAAGACAAACACTGTATGATCTCACTCACATGTGGAATATAAACCAACACATGGACAGAGAAAACTGTATTGTGGTTACCAGGGATAATGGGGGTGGGGGGTGGGCACAAGGGGTGAAGGGAGACATATATATGGTGATGGACAAACAAAAATGTACAACCTAAAATTTCACAATGTTAAAAACTATTAAAACATCAATTAAAAAAAAAAATGACAAAGCAGCAAACTATAATGACCACTATTCAAATCATAACAATAAAATGTGAGGTTTTGAACTACTATGAATATATGCATTTTTCAAATATATGCAAACTGACAATATGAAGCATCAGCAATAGATTTTACAGCCAATATATACTTCCATTCCTCATTCAACAACATTTTCTGAGCACCTACTATGTACCAGGCACTATTCTAAGCACTGGGGATACCATAGTGAACTAAGCAAAAATTCCTGCCTTGTTGGTGCTTAACTGGCTAACTACACTTAACTGTGTAACTACCTCTGAAGACAAGCACTCTTAATCACCAACATACGTTGAACTCAAAGGATCAGAATACATATAATTTTAAATTTATTACAATAACTTTGCTTTTTGTTTACTTCTCCTACTTTCCCACTCCACCCAAAAATAAAATCATGTATCTAGAAAATAAAATTGGGGGGCTGGCCCGGTAGTGCAGCGGTTAAGTTTGCACATTCCACTTCCGTGGCCCAGGTTCAGATCCCGGGCGTGGACCTACTCACTGCTCATCAAGCCATGCTGAGGGGCCGGCCCTGTGGCTTAGTGGTTAAGTGCGCGCGCTCTGCTACTGGTGACCCCGGGTTCGGATCCCGGGCGCGCACCGACGCACCGCTTCTCCGGCCACGCTGAGGCCGTGTCCCACATACAGCAACTAGAAGGATGTGCAGCTATGACATACAAACTATCTACTGGGGCTTTGGGGGCAAAAAAAAAAAAAGGAGGAGGATTGGCAATAGATGTTAGCTCAGAGCCGGTCTTCCTCAGCAAAAAGAGGAGGATTAGCACGGATGTTAGCTCAGGGCTGATATTCCTCACAAAAAAAAAAAAAAAAGCCATGCTGAGGAAGCGTCCCACATAGAAGAACTAGAAGGACTACAACTATGTACCAGGGGCTTTGGGGCAAAAAAAAAAAAGAGGAAGATTGGCAACAGATGGTAGCTCAGGGCAAATCTCCCTCAAAAAAAAAAAAAGGTTTAAAAAAAATTGTAGTTTTTTCTTTCAATCACTTTTACGGTACTCTGTCTAAAATATTTTCCTGTGTTCTTAAAGATAAAGGCGCTCACTAATAGAACAAAGGCTGAGTTAACCAGATTCCACTTTGTTGCTTTTCTCCCCCCAATTCTGGATGAACGCCAAAAAGCAGAGCCACATTTCAGCTATCATTTCTGAAAAACATACTTGCAAAGGGCAGAGTTAAAATAGCATCAATATCTACAGTTTAAAAACAATCAAATACACACAAAATACAGATAACTAGAGAATCCTAAGAATAAACCTACAACGGATGTTTTCCACAATTGTCATCCGTTAACAGTAGATTCGATATTATACATTTTTCCAGGAACCTTACAAGCAAATGTTACATTCAAAGCAATCTTCAGTAAACAAGATAAATAACATTATTGGATGCAAAGAGGGCTTACTTTTCATAAATGCAGAAACAGAGTTCTATGATACCAAGGAGTCACACAAATTAGAAATGGAAATGAAAATTAAGTACTTACACAAGTATTTATCACCTGGGTTCTAGTTAAAAGAATTTTCTCTAGTAATTTCATACAATAAATACTTAATACTTATGCACATTTGAGGGAAAAAAACCCATTTCCTAAACAAATGAGTGTTCACCAGGGCTTTTTAAAGATTCAATGTACTTAACTCCTTTAGAGATATTCACTCAAGGCCATACCAACTTTTCTCTTTTTATTCAAAAAGATACATGATTTCCTATACCTGTTTTTAAGTAGAGGATAGTGTGAAAGCACTACTTTGTGTTAAAGCCACTCCCCCTGTTCCCATTAGTGTGTGCAACACAGAAAGTGACAACCAAATGACAAACTCTTACCACTTTTCTCTTAAACTTTGTTTTAACTTTTTTCTTCCTTCCCAAATCCCTGAAACTTTATATCCATAAAAATTATTAATGGAAGGAATTAGATAGTTGACTATTAGGCCAAAGAAAGCCAAAGAAGTTTGGGGGCAAAACAGCAAAGACAATACAACTCCGAACCCAACTCAGAAGACATTCACAGCTATCAGCTGTTTGAGATGAGGGACATTATCTTGCTATCCACGCATTTCCATCTCCTTGCATTCACCACCCCAACCACAGAACCGAGCCAAGCCTTTCTTACAGTAGAAACTCGTATTTGCAATTTTTAGTGCTACCCTCTGAACCTGGGTATAAGTCAGGAAAAAAAGACAATTATACGTGACTAAGGTTTAATTCCATCTTTGAACTAATCAGCCTTGATCAGAAAGCACTCCTGTGGGGAGTTTACAAAATAGCATAGACGAAGAACTAGACGTTCAGGGCTTGCTGTAAATCCAGTCTCCTCAGAACTTCCCTTAGAATCAATTTAGCTTTTAAAAATGAAGATCAGGTTGTCTAATGCACCGTATAACGGATGCATATATTTGACAAAGCGCACTGAGGCAATCTCTCTGAGACAATTTTCAAGGTAACAGGCAGTTGTCTTTTCAAATTCTATTTTTTTCTTTCAATCACTTTTATGGTACTCTTTCTAAAATATTTTCCTGTGTTCTTAACCATAAATTAATTTTTTTATGCCTTAAATACAGATGTCCCAGGAGCTACAGTCTTACACATAGGGTTGCTTGTGCTAACACTAAATGTCCCAAACTCTCACTCTGTTATTAGTTCTTATATCCACTTTCTGTAATTTTTCCAAGGTCAATTGTCAATTCTTAATCATATTATTATGAATACCCTAATTAGCTCTTTTCACAATCCTAATATTTTAAGGGCCAGATGAGTTTGTTAGAGTTCTACCCAAAGTAAATAGTAGTATATAAAAGTCAGAATACTGTTTACTTCTTGGCGGTTGTAATCAGGAAAGGGCACACAAGGTCATTCTGAGGGCCCAGCAATGTTCAATTTCTTGACACAGGTGTTTTCTTTTCAGTAGTGCACTTAACTACACATTTATGTTTTATGTGCTGTTCATAATGTTAAAAAAAAGTTAAAATAACGTATTACAAGCAAAGAGTTGAATGGGAAGATATACTTTTCCTCAGTCTCATTCCAGCATGTGTGCATGCACGCGCGCGTGCGCACACACACACACAGTGACATTCATTCAGGTAGTAATTCAATTGCTTGCAATTATATTTGTAGATGATAGCCAATGATATTTGTAGAAAATATTTCATTTCAGCATTGTTTGTAATAGAGGAAAAGAAAAATAGAAGGAAAAAAATGGAAACCACCCAAATGTTCCCTAATAGGTGAATGGTAAAATAAATTATGGTACTAAATGAGGGAGATCACTTTATTCAGATATGAAAAAATGTCCAATAATATACTTAATTAAATAAGCAAGTTCCAGAACGAAACATGCATGTCTCATATCTTATTTGCACGAAAATGAGAGTACAGGGTCGGCCCTGTGGCTTAGCGGTTAAGTGCGCGCGCTCCACTGCTGGCGGCCCGGGTTCGGATCCCGGGTGCACACCGATGCACCGCTTCTCCGGCCATGCTGAGGCTGCGTCCCACATACAGCAACTAGAAGGATGTGCAGCTGTGACATACAACTATCTACTGGGGCTTTGGGGGAAAAATAAATAAATAAATAAAATTATAAAAAAAAAAGAAAATGAGAGTATGAATGTGACTTTCTGAAGAAATGTGTAAGAAACTATTAACAGTGGTACTCCATAGTACATGGGAATAGTTGATGAGGAAAAATAGGAGATTTTAATTCTTATCCTTTGATTCTATTTGAATTCCTAGCCAATAACCTTGTACTTGTTTAAAAGTAAAAAATTAAACAAACAAATATATTAGTTTCCATTTGCTATTGTAGCAAATTACTGCAACCTTAGTGGCTTAAAACAATACAAATGTATTCTCTTTCAGCTCTGGAGGTCAGAAGTTCAAACTGAGTCTTAATTAAGGGGCTAAAATCAAGACGTCAGCAGAGCTAGCTCCTTTTGGAGACCCCAGGGAGAATCTGCCCTTGCCTCTTCCAGCTTCTAGAGGCTGCTGGCATTCCTTGACTTGTGGTTGCATCACTCTAATCTCTGCTTTCATCTCACATTGCCTTCTCTGACTTGAACCCTCCTGCCTCCCTCTTTTAAAGACCCTTGTGATTACCCTGGGCCCACCCCAACAATCCAGGATAATTTCCCCATCTCAAGATCCTTAACTTACTCACATCTGCAAAGTTTTTCCATGTAAGGTAACATAGTCACAGGATCTGGGATTAGGATGGGGACATCTTTAGGGGGCCACTGTTCAGCCTCCCACAAGAAGTATATGCCAAACCATTCTTGGAGGATGCCTCTACGGTCTGAGATGTGCAGGGAGGGGAGTGGGGAAGCACTTTACCTCATACTTCTGTATTATTTTAAATTCTTACATTGAATGTGTTATTTAATTAAAAACCCAATACATGCAACATATTTCCTCAACTCTAAGATACCATTAATCATAAGATACATTATTTTGTGTATGACTGAGAAAGAAAACACACTGATTAAACTATGACATTCATTGCAATATCATGGTAGATTGTTTGCAAAAATGCCCTCAGAAATCCCTCCCATCCCAGTATGTCCACTCCCTTGCAACATGACTTGACTGTTCCTTTCATCAAGAGGCAGAGCCTATTTCTCCACTCCTTGACTCTGGGCTTGGCCGTATAACTTGCTTTGGCTAATGGGACATTAGCAAAAGGGACTCAAACAAGAAGCTGAAAAAGTGCATGCACACCGGGGCTGGCCCTCTCTCTTGCTGCTGCCTTTCTGCCATGTGAACAAGTCCAGGCAGGTCAACCAGCTTCCCCAGCCAACTCACTGAATCTTGTGCAAATAATAACTGCTGTTTGAAACCACTTAATCCTAACGTCAGAAAAATTTAAAGGTGAAAAAAATGTGGATCTTCAAATCAATGACATGATATTTCAGTAGGCATATTTCAATATAATATCAATATATAAGTAGGTGTCTAAAGGGGGTGGTTTCTAGGAGGAAGGTGTACAAATTTTAGTGAACAGAGTTTTTATGCCACATTTTGGCTGCTGGTTACTTTTGCTCATTTTCTGGTTTTCAGTTACATTTCATAAAGTTGAAGTCGTTGAATAAGTGATCACTGGCATTGCAGACTCTGCTTTCTGACAGTATATTAGAGCAAGATAAGTCATCCTGTCCATTCAATGGGAAGAAATTAACAACCTTTAGAATTAAACAGTGAAAAATTATTACTTTGTCATTCAGGTAGGTACTGTGAATCATAAATTAAGAGTGACAATGCTGGGGCTAGCCCCGTGGCGTAGTGGTTAAGTGCGCGCGCACTCCACTGCTGGTGGCCCAGGTTCGGATCCCGGGTGCGCACCAATGCAGCACTTGTCAGGCCATGCTGTTGCAGCGTCCTATATAAAAGTGGAGGAAGATGGGCACAGATGTTAGCCCAGGGCCAATCTTCCTCAGCAAAAAGAGGAGGATTAGCATGGATGGTAGCTCAGGGCTAATCTTTCTCACACAAAAAAAAGAGAGAGTGACAATGCTGGCAAATATCTCAATTTTATTATATAAGGTATATAATTTTATTAAAAAATTGAAAATACAGTGGTATAGCGTGAGTTCTAGTATTACTACATTTGCAATTTTTTAACCAAAATGATTCTAAATACAAAAGAGGTTCTAGTTACCTCTTACTACAATACTGCATTTACAGGCATATTATGACCTTCTTGTTCACATCCCACTGATATAAACAAGATGTATCTTGTTAACAAAAGGTCAAACAGCTCCACTGTGAAAGATGAATTTCCTAAACTGTTGCTTTAAAAACCAATTTCTGGATTATTATAATAGCTACCATCCACAGAGTGGCTGTTTCCCAAATAACTAGTTATAATAATACCTGATTTGGGTGCATAGATGAAGGTAAATAAGCAATAGAAATAACAGCTTTACTGCTCGGCAATTTTTTCTCCCACGCGCACAAAGAATTACATAAATTCTTGGATTATTAATTTAACACACAGTTATTAAGTGCTTATAATGTGCCTGACACCGTACTTGGGACTAGACACACAAAGTCCTCACCATAAAACAAATCTCCTAAACTTTTGAATTGAAGATAACAACTGAATTCATGCATTTTCTAATGTCTAAAAATCATACTGTGTGCCCGGAGCTTCACACACAACTACCTCTGTCCTTTAATCCTCACAAACATCATGGCACATTTTAAAAATGACTTTGACCTCTCTGAGAGAAGTCACACAGCTAGTAAGCAGAGGAGCTGGGATTGAATCCAGGTAGCTCTATATCTGGCTTTCTTTACCACCCAACACTGCCTTGTGCTGTCTCGGCCTCATGCTTTTTGATTTAAAGTTAGAAAGGAATTGTTTCAATTTAGCTAGAATAAAAGAGAAGAACAAACTCATAAAGCAACAAGGAAAAAAAAGCCATCTTGGAAGTAACTCATCATGATTAAACGCTGGGAAAGCCCTCTTCCCTGGTCCCTGTAAGGCACGCGACCATTAATCCCCAATGAGAACATTTAAAACGGCTCCCGCATCTTAATATGCTCTCTCTGATGCACCAAACACCCCCAGCATCCTCCCCAATCATCCAGTGTGGATTCATCTCCATGAATTCAACTACTCTAAACTTTGTTAAATGTATTTCTCTATAATGTTCTGAGTAAAATGAGTTCCACAAGTAATGATTGTGGACACAAAAGCAAAACTTTTTTCATTTACACCAAAATTATTTTCTTCACATTCTAAATTTCCAACAGGGTGCCCTTTAGTTTTAATAATACATATTTCGTGAAAATTCTCCATGTTTGTACAATCCACATCCACCACGATTCTCTATTCTTTAATATTGAACTTTCACCTTTCAAGGATGGATTCTTAATAACAAGAACTAACATCTACTGAATGTTTACTATATATCAGACTCTTGTACAATCCACATCCACCACGATTCTCTATTCTTTAATATTGAACTTTCACCTTTCAAGGATGGATTCTTAATAACAAGAACTAACATCTGCTGAATGTTTACTATATATCAGACTCTTTACTAAATCTTTACATGAATTACATCCCTTAATCCTCACAACCTTTTGAGATAAATTCTATTATTATGCCCACTTTGCACATAAGGAAGCTAAGGTTCAGGTAATTGAGAGCTTGTGTGCTAACTGCTCAATATTACAGAGCTAGTAAGTGCTGACGCTGAACCTAGGTCTGACTCCAATGCCTATGCTCTCAATCCAATGTGCTATCCTCATGTGGACACTGACCAACTCCAAAATCCAGAATCCACTCATCTTTAGAAACTTGGTTAGTATCCATCTCTTTCTGAGCTCTTCCCTGACTAACATTTCTCACTGCAAGCCTCCCCAGCATTTTCTTTGATGGGATCATACTGCTCACCCTCTTCCCTTTCCATTCTACCTATTTTCCCTGGATTATTGCATCCATTCCCAAGGCTTCAATAATCCCTTTTTCAGTCTAGGAAACTGAGCCTTAAGTAACTTGTCTATGATCATACAGCTAAGAAATGGTAGAGCAAGGGCTCAAATCAGACAACAATCCTCAACCCTACACAATGCTGCCTCCCCAAGAGTAACCTTCCTCAGTAACTCTGAAATCCTTCTCAAGGTGTCCCACTGCCAATGCTTCAGTTCAGGCACCACCACCTCTTAGTTTAACCTTTAACTAGACTACCCACTTCATGCCCTTGCTCCTCTATCCATACCGTCCAACAGAAATTTCTACAATGATGGAAATGTTCTATAATCTGTACTATCTAATATGGTAGCCACTAACTATATGGGGTCTCTGAGTACTTAAAATGTTGCTAGTGCCACTAAAGGATTTTTAATTTTATTTAATTTTAATTAATTTAAATTTAAACTTAAATAGCCACATGTGACTAGTGGCTACCATATCAGACAATACAGCTCTACACAGTCCTCAAGTCTCTCCTGTTACCAAGCCCTGACATTCATAAGGCTCAGCCACATTCCCTCTGTCCTTGGGTTCCAGGAGTTTTCCTGAAGGCTCATAATAAACTCCCCTTTCCTTAGGCTTTTGGGTGCATTTCCATTGCTTAACTAAAAGCTATGACTTAGTCTGATTCCTAACTACTGAAAGAGCCTCTCCTCTTGAGTTTCTGTTTGATAGAGGCAGGATCATAGTCATATGCTCCTCTCAACATATTCAGGGAAGAACCTTTCAGTGAAGAATATGAAGCAGAAATTTCTGAGGGCACAAAATGAAGAGGGCAACCCTAATATAAATGCTTTTTCTAACTGGAAACCTTGTTGATAAATAATATAAATTGGCATGCATTATTTTCAAAAGAAATTAACCTTTATAGTACAAAGGGCAGACTACAGCCCATGTTAATATTTTGCTTGGTCTGTAGAATTTTTAAAAACATTTTTATACTAACTTTGAAAATTGAAAGATTTCACATGAAAATCTGGATTTCTAGTACTTCTTGAAAAAACCAGTGATCTGGAGACGCTCGGCCTGCATTCCCACTTGGCAAACATCTGCTAGAGCTGTGAAGCAGCTGTCCTCCTTCACTAGGCAAACACTCTGCAGTTTGCCACAATCCTCACTACTCCCTCTTGTATTGCTGACACTGAGGCCTGACTCAGTTGCAAATAATTATTCCCAAAGCATGCTGCTTCCCTCATTTATGTTACATGCCTTGCGCCTATGGCCACGTGAGTCTGTGACCCCTAATAGAGCTCTTCAAAGTATTTCATTTAATTCTTACCACAATCTTATGAAGAAGGTAGCGTCATTCTCCCTGTTCTATAAATTAGGAAGCTGACCCTCAGAAAAATTAAGACTAAGTGACAGAAGCATGGTTTTAACTTAGGTCCTATAATTTCTTCTCTCATGCTCTTTCTACCGCAGGACATTGCTTGACAATAGCCCAAGAACAATTCTATGATTTAAATTTTGGGCAAATTACTTACATTATAATGTAAAGAAAACATGCTTCAATATCTTGCTCAAAATGTCACTGAGAAAATACGGCCAGGTTTGATGCTTTGGTTGTTGTGAGTACAACATAAAAGCCATGAGAGTCCCTAGAGAAGTGCTTCCCAACCTTTTACAGCACCCTGAGTAACGAGACAGGTTCTCCCAGCCAGGAGCACACAGCCCAGGGGCTCCAGCTGCTCCAGGTCCTACCAGGCAACCCTGAGGGCTGAAGGCATCACTACCTCACCACATCTATAACTGAAACACCACAAGAGAACTTCTGCTCCAGATATTCTGGAATAAAAACATTAGTAGAAACCAACACTGCAAGTTTAGAAAACACACAATGGTTGAGCATTTACAAATTCTTCCAGCAGTTCAATACCCAGCATCTAAATGAGAAGAGCAAATGAATGATTTCAGGTGGTTCTAAAAGGCTGTCAAGAATTGGCAAATTTTCTGATATTTCTATTTGCCAGATTCATTGAACATCAGGGTGGTCCATGGGCAAAGTACTTATACCTTAATGATAAAAGTTCCAGGCCCATATCCATGAACTTGAGCAACCAAAGGTCCCCAGATATAAGGACTTAGATTAGAGCATTCAGGCCAATCTGGGAATCTGCTGCAAGCAGCAAAGGCAGTCCTGCAATACTAGCAGAAGGGGCAGAGTTGTGGACAAAAAAAGTTATAATCAGTTTTCCAGGGTACAAAATTCAAATGGAACCCACTGGAGACAAAGCTATTCCCAAACTTAAAGCCAACATTGGTCCAAAGAGTATAGTGTAGTTCCCCTAACCAAAGACCTCACGTGAGATCATACCAGTTATTTATCTCCCCCACATCCAAATTCGTTAAAGTCCTGAAAATGAATGAATAAACGAATAAACAAATGCCTATCCTCCCTTGTAACTAGGTGATCTTCTGGAAGATTTTAGATTTATGACGAGAGGTGAAGCTGAAAGCCAAAGAGCCATCTTCAACCATGGGGCAACCACAGGGATGAAAGCCACATGCTAGAGATGGCAGAACAGAAAGAGATAAGGACTCCCTATCTCCAGATGTTTTATGTGAGAAAAATAAGCCTGTACTTGGTTAGGCCTAACTGATAAATGCTCCCACGCAGCCTACAAGGCCCTCCTCATTCACAGACCCTGTTGTCCATCAATAAATCCCGGTATCAAAGAAGTATCTACAATTTTGTAATACCAATACTTAGAGCAAATAAAGAAGGGCATCACAAGGGTGTAAAAGGAATGTCTACCTTCTTTCTACTTAATTTGTATTATCATTTGTTGAGCGGTTAGTTGATTTGTTAGCTTTTCCTCTGAAAAACCAAGTTCAGCCTGTTGTGATTTCCATGAAGGCTCCATACTGGTCATTCTACACCTTCCTCAACAGATCCTCAAAGAGGTGGTGCAGCACAGTGAGGCTGAATGGAAGGGCTGTGGAGTCCAGCGACACAGGCTGTACGAGCACCCCCACTCGGCCTCTTCCTGGCTGCATCTGATCTCTCATCTTTTAAATGAGAGTGAAATACTAGCTTCATAAAATCATCTTGAGGATTAAATAAGAAAAGGTACACAAAGCTTAACACAGTGCCTAGCACATGGTATGTACTCAGTAAATGTTAGCTACTATTAATTACTATTAATATCCTTGAGGCTTTTCAGCCTCCTCCCTGAAACAGGATACATACCGTGTCCATGTGTGCTTAACAGTCTAGTTTCATGCCATTTTTTGAATTTCAGTTTGTTAAATGTATAATGAAATACGTATAAGTTCATCCATCAGGAAAAAATCTTTTATTTCGCCATATGTTTTGATTTGGAGTTTAGAAAATGTGGTTACCATATGGGGTCTACTCACTAGTGCTGAAATTTGTCATATAACCACTGGCTTTTGCTCAGCACACATTCATAGTGAAATATGAATTCTTCATCTTATACTCCCTACAGGAAAATAGCAGTCAACAAGTCAAATCAGCAAATGAAGCAATGAGGAGGAAATGGCTACCTGAACATGCCAAGTGCTATATGTGCAGATTTCAAGGAAAACAGGGCAATGAAAGTCATGAGAAAAGCAAGAGTCAGTGTTCACTATTCTGCTGCTACTAGAGCAATGACCAACAACACACCAAGCTACAAGGGCATGGGCTCAGCTCATGCCCACACCACCCCAGCACTGAGCACATGCTGGATTCTTGACCTTACATCTCTTTTCTAAGGCTTGCCCTTCCCCTCCTCATCCACAGGCTGCAGCACTGATTGCCCTATTCCTCAACATGACCCCATTTCTGGCCACAATCCCAGAGTGATCCTGTCTGGACCAATAAATCCACTTCCAAGGAATTCTGGAACTGGGAGCCTGACATCCATCTCTCTCCGCTTATCTAGACTATAACAAGTAAAATTTGGGAGCAGCTGGTAGCCATGTTCTGCCATGTAGACTAAGTAAGAAACACAGGCAGCCAGTGTGAGCAAGAGAAAAGAATGAAGCAGACAGAGAGAATGGCAGGGAGAGGGAACTTCCTGGTTCTCCACATGCTCCAGTCTTTAGTTGTATTCCTAAGGCCCAAATGCATCCCTGTCCTTGAATTCTGCAAAATACTTGAGCCTCCTGCCAGGAAATGCCAGAGCTGGTTTCTGTTCACAGTACCAAAGAAACCTAAGAGATCTCACCATTATATATTATTAGAAGACAAGTGGTTTACAGAGTGACCCCCTCCCTCACTGTGAACTAATACACATCACAAACCTCTATTGCTCCAATTTTGCCTACTATGTTCTAAGTCTTGAGCCAGAGGCCTTGAGAAACACAGTGACCAGGACCCCAGAGTACAAGATAAGCAAACAATTTCAGTGCGTGTGAGGAGGTGTTTTAACAAATACATGAAGAGTGTGCTGAGGGAATGCAGCTATCAAGAGATCAGGAAGAGGAGGAGGAGGCCATCTGCAAGCACTGCTAATCCCCAGGGCAGTTTTACAAGTGAAACTGTAAAACGCTGCTAAAGCAGAAATGCCCAGAGATCCATATCAGGGCACATATCAGAGCATGTGCAAATCCTATCAGTTTTCCTTTGCAAAATCTTAAAACCCACAAGTGGGAAGGAGCTTAACTTTTCTGAGTATTGCCTCTTGAATTTTACTATGCATGTACTGTCACCTTAAAAACAAATTTAATTATTTTTTAACTGTAACTGCTAGTACCTAACTATTTTTACCTGCTATTTTTTGTTCAAATATTCAGAACTTTGGTTATGGTATGGATTAACTAGTCCCCATGGGAAGTGAACTACCAAATAAGCAACGATTTTTAAATCTTAAAACCTTGTTTCTTTTGTACTATGATTATTTAATTTGCAAATTGTGGCACCCTCCTAGCTAAACTACATTTCAAATAACTAAATGTTTTGCCATTTTGATCCATTCTCTCTGCAAATCCATCCATGTCACTAGCTTTAACCTCACTTTTCCACATATATAGGCATAGGCTACTAGGCAACAAAAGACACAGACAGATTAATTTTTTAAGTAAAAGTTTTGGAAAAGTAGAAGTAAGCACTGAAAATACTGATTATAACGGCATCCCCAAAAAGACAAACTTGATATTTGTGCAGTGTAAAAACTGTCCATTGCTTCAAGTTCAGTCCTTCAGGCTCAAGAATGGAATCTCTCAGTAATTATTTAGTAGTAAGACATCAAAAAGGGCTTAGTCCAAAATATAAAAATGTCAGTTACAGTCAAAGACACCTACAAAAGGGCCATACTGGTTCCAATGGACCACTGGAAGCTACTCAGATCAGAGTAATTTCAAGAAATTAACCTTTTGTTCACCTATCAACAAATCAACAACTTAGAGTGTGTATAGTTCTTCTGGGTTCAGTACTGATACTGATCTAAACCTCTAGATATATACAATTCTTAAAGATTCATTTAATAATTATAAATTATTAAAGAGTATGGTAGTATAACAAGGTTGTAGCACACAAGGTTAATATACAAAAGTCAATTGCTTTCCTATATACCTGCAATGAACAAGTGGAATTTTAAATTAAAAACGCAATACCATTTATATTAGCACCCCAAAAAATGAAATATTTAGGTATAAATCTAGCAAAATATGTACTAGATATACACGAGGAAAACTACAAAATTGTGATGATTGAAATCAAAGAACTACAAAATAAATACAGAGATATTCCATGTTAATGGATAAGAAGACTCAATATTGTCAAGATGTCAGTTCTTTCCAACTTGATGTACAGATTCAATGCAATCCAAATCAAAATCCTAGCAAGTAATTTTATAAATATTGAAAAACTTATTATAAAGTTTATAAGAAGAGGCAAAAGACCCAGAATAGCCAACACCATATTAAAAGAGAAGAACAAAGTTGGAGAACTGACGCTACCTGACTTCAAGACTTACTACAAAGCTAAAGTAATCAAGAGTGTGGTGTAGGTGAAAGAACAGACAAATAGAACAACGGATCAGAATAGAGAGCCCAGAAACAGACACCATCAATATAGTCAACTGATCTCTGACAAAAGACCAAAGGCAATACAATGGGACAAAGAAAGTCTCTTCAACAAATGGTGCTGGAACAATTGGATATCCACATGCAAAAGTATGAATCTAGACACAGACCCCACACCCTTCACAAAAATTAACTCAAAATGGATTATAGACCTAAATGTAAAATGCAAAACTATAAAATTCTGTCCTGTCAATCCCAAGCCTATTGATGGTAGTGCTGTGTGTTAGGAATGCCTATAGCCCTTGCTCAGGCACACATCACTTGTAGTGAACTCCGCAGACATTTCCCCCACCAGGGCCCCTATGTATAGCTGGCTCTTGTGGTTCTTATTATGATCTCAGGTCGCATTTCAGCAAGAAACCATCAGGGAACTTTGAAGAACAAAATTTATTACTCACAGGTCCTGGAAGGTAAACAGCACACCCAGGGGCCACACAACAAGGTCACAGGTGAAGTGATGAGTGCACACATGAGGATCTGTGACTCTGCCTTTATTAGGGTCTGAGGGTTGGGCATCTAGGGTTTCATGGATTCACTCTTTATTAGCTAATTTAAAGCATAAGAGTGGGAATTAGGACTTAGGAAAGGAGAAGTGGGGTCACTCAAGCGGTCAGTTATCTAGGTTATCCAGGTTCCTGAAAGAGGAACCTTCGTGGATGGGGGTGGCCTAGTTCCTTATCTAGTTATTTTGCTAGTAGCTGTGTCAGATAGCTGGCAATATGTTTATTCAAGATGGATGTCTTTTGAAATGGATGCCCCAACAATTAAAAGCTTAATGGCAGGCTTATACTACACTTACACTACAATCAAAAAGCTTAATGTCAGGCACTTACACTACAAATTCCTAGAAGATAACATGGACAATCTAGATGACCCTGGGTATGTGGATGCCTTTTTAGATACAACACCAAAGACACAATACATGAAAGAAATAATTGATAAGCTGGACTTCTTTAAAATTAAAAACTTCTGCTCTGTAGAAGACAGTATCAAGAGAATTAGAAGACAAGTCACAGACTGGGAGAAAATATTTGCAAGACACATCTGATAAAGGACTATTATCCAAAATATTACATCCAAAATCTGATAAAGGACTATATATTCAAAATTCAACAATACAAAAACAATCCAACTAAGAAATGGGCCAAAAACCTTAACAGATACCTCACCAAAGAAGATCTACAGATGACAAGCATATGAAAAGATACTCCACATCACATCATCAGGGAAATATAACAATGAGATACTACTACATACCTATTAGAATGGCCAAAATCCACAACACTAACAACATGAAATGCTGGTACATTTCATGTGGAGGATGTAGAGCAACAGGAACTCTCACCCATCGCTGGTAGGAATGCAAAATGGTACAGTCACTTTGGAAGACAGTTTGGCAGTTTCTTACAAAACTAAATATGCTCTTGCCATACAATGCAGCAAGCAAGCTCCTTGGTATTTACCCAAAGGAGCTGAAAACACGTTCACACAAAAACCTGAACATGGATGTTTATAGCAGTTTTATTCATAACTGCCAAAACTTGGAAGCAACCAAAATATCCTTCAGTAAAGATAAATGAATGGATAAACAAACTATGGTACATTCAACAAATGAATATTATTCAGTGTTAAAAAGAAACAAGCCATCAACACATGAAAAGACATGGAGGGATCTTAAAAGCGTATTACTGAGTGAAAGAAGCCAATCTGAAAAGGCTACATACTGATTTCAAGTGTATGCTATTCTGGAAAGAGCAAAACTATGGAGACAATAAAAAGATCAGTGGTTGTGGGGGAGGGATGGGATGAAGAGGCAGAGCACATAGGATTTTTAGGACAGTGAAAATACTCTGTATGATATTATAATGATGGATATGTCACTATACATTTGTCCAAACCCACAGAATGTGCAACACAAAGAGTGAACCTTAAGGTAAATTATGGACTTTAGGTAATGATGATGAGTCAGTGTAGGTTCGTCCTTGGTCAAAAATGCACAATTCTGGTGGCCGCCCGGTGGCGCAAGCGGTTAAGCGCACGGGCTCCGTTGAGGCGGCCCGGGGTTCGCAGGTTCGGATCCCGGGTGCACACCGACGCACTGCTTTCAAGCCATGCTGTGGCGGTGTCCCATATAAAGTGGAGGAAGATGGGCACGAATGTCAGCCCAGGGCCAGTCTTCCTCAACAAAAAGAGGAGGATTGGCAGATGTTAGCTCAGGGCTGATCTTCCTCACAAAAAAAAAAAAAAAAAGCACAATTCTGGTGAGTGATGCTGATTATGGGGAGGCTATGCAAGTGTGGAGGCAGGGAGTATGTGGGAAATCTATGTACTTCCCTCTCAATTCTGTTGTAAATCTGAAACTGCTTTAAAAAAAAATAAAATTTTAAATAAAAAAAAAAAAGCGAGGTAGGACATTTTTGAAAAGAAAACTGGTTGGGGGGGGATGACCACACCCTGAGAAATACAACCCACAGCCATATACGGACCTACAGATAACCCACACATTTCTCAGGCGCCTCAAGGCTCCTTGCCTGGACCTCTTCCTCTTCCTATATACTACTATGGACCTTTTCTACTCTTTTCTACTACTGAGTGAACTTTCCTTTCTCAGCCTTTGCCCTACCCTATATCCAGATAAAGCTCAAAGATCTATATTGTGCATATCTGATACACAGAAACTTCCCAAATGGAAGCTCAGCAAGAAAAATAAGTCAGAGAAGTACAATGCAACCAAATTCCAAACCCATTTAATCCATCCAAACAGCATGCTAATTTAGCTAACTATTCAGATTAAGCATAACTAACCTAATTTAATTTTACCTTCTGGAGAAAAATTATTCATTCTTCTAAACTGTTTAACAAGCTAAGCTTTGAAATGTAAAGAGAATTTCTTAAGCCATTCAAATATATTTCAAAAATCAAAATACAATGAAATAGGTGAGCCATTCCCAACACCCCTTCTCCCCCAAACACAATCAACCTATAGAATATCAGACAGCTAGTATTTTCCAAGTCCCAGAAGTGCCAATGAACACTAAAACAGATTACTGCGATTCTAACAGCATGTTAAGCCTTTTTTCTATTAGATACTGACTCCAGAAAAACATTAATCCAGATCTACAAAATAAAACGCAATAATGTAATTTTAAGTTTTTCTAAAATCAGAATTTAAAGATTACATTCATCTACTTTAAAATGAAGATAAAGAAACACAAAACTCTCTAAATTCAGAGAAGTATATACTCATGTTTTGTATTTATGGCCAGTTAAATGAGAACAACTCTTAACATTTGTATAGGGCCTTACGGTATACTAAGTATTTTCACATATATCATGTAATTAAAAACTATAAAAAATCAATTTCAGATGAGGATTGAAGAGGGTTAGTGACTTCCCAAAGGTCACAGAAATAGTGTCATGATGCTTGAGCACTCTTTTCAGAAGCACTGGCATATAAGGAAAGAGCGGGGAAAAAACTAAGGGAGAAAGGGAAAGACAGATTCAAAGACAAAGAAGGAACAAAGAAGAGTTAGAGAGATGAGATAGTTATTAAAGAATTAAAGAATTAGATAGATTCAAAGATTAAATTAGATAGAAAGATATCTGATTAGATTAGATAGAGTAGATAGATTCAAAGATTCAAAGACAAAGACGGGACAAAGAAGAGTTAGAGAGATGAGATAGTTATTAAAGAATTACATAAACAGTTTGGAGGAAAGGGGCAAAAACCCTAACATTCTTGAAGAAATGGCTAGGTGCCAACACTTCACAAAATGTCATCATTTAACCCTCAGAATAACCCCATGAGGTAGGTATTCTTTGAACTGCCACTTTAGAGCTGAGAAGGTTTAGAAGAAGTGACTAAGATCACACAGCTAAGAGGTGCAGAGCTAAGAGTCAAAACCCAGCCTTCCATGACTTGGGTCCCTGGCCCCAGACACTGTTACAATGCCTCCAGCAAGGGGGTAGGAAGGAGTAAATGCCATACCTAACTTACCAATACCTGCCTTTATTTATACATTTACTGTGTACAATATCAGGATCGCTTATAAAAATGTCTTAATTTGGGGGGGGAGGGCAGTGAGGAAGATTGGCCCTGAGCTAACATCTGCTGCCAATACTCCCCTTTTTGCTTGAGGAAGACTGTCCCTGAGCTAACATCCGTGCCAATCTTCCTCTATTTTGTATGTGGGATGCCTGCACAGCATGGCTTGATGAGCAGTGTGTAGGTCTGCGCCCAGGATCTGAACCCACAAACGAAGCAGAGCATGCAAACTTAACCACTACGCCACCAGGCCGGCTCTTGTCTTAATTTTTATGTATGTTCTTCCTCCCTCCACCCTCACCTAATTTTTAAGAAATACACTCAGCCCTCAGTATCCATGGGTTCCACATTCGAGGATTCAACCAACCGCAGATGGAAAGGCCTACGATAGTTGCCTCTGTACTGAATACATACACTTTTTTCTTGTCATTATTCCCTAAACAATACAGTATAATAACTATTTACATAGCATTTACATTGTATTAGGTATTATAAGTAATCTAGAGATGATTTAAAGTATATGGGAGGATGTGCATAGACCATATGCAAATACCAGGCCATTTTCTATAAGGGACTTGAGCATCTGTAGATTTGGGTGTCCACAGGGGTCCTGGAACCAATCCCTCCAGATAACGGAGCGATGATCTGATCATATGGGCTTTTTGGATAGCTTTCGATTTCTTCTCCTTCTTATTCTTCCAAATACCAAAAAAAGTTCCAACTACTGACTCCATAAAAGAAGACGTGCCTTTCAGATGTAGAGCAAGACAGGAAAGCTCTCTGGGTCTCCTGTGCTGTTTTCCCACCAGTAGGCCTAAGAGGAGCAGCATGGGCTTTGCCTCTCATGGCCTCACTCAGATGACCTTAGCTCAAAGCAGGCAAAGCAAGGGGCCTGCAGGAGAGGAATTTGTGGCTTGGCAAGGCTACATCTTCCCATTTGTCAAGAGAAGCCAGCAATCTAGACTTTTATGTGAAATCCAGATTTTTAAACCTTGGCTACTAATTCAAACTTCTAAAAACTGTGCATGGACAAAATCTGCCCAAGGGTGAACTTCAGCCCAGGCTTCCAAATGAGGGCAACTTAGTTAGAATTTCATTCCTACCTCAATGTATTCCCAATGGAAGACACAGAATATATACAGCCCTTGCCCTCCAGGAGGCCAGTGGGGACAATGGACACGCCATTTCAGGACAAGATGGCAAATGGAGAGAGAGAAAAGCCTGCCAAGGAGAACACAGCACCCACCAGCCACACACCTCTCCTGACCACTGGCTTTCAGAGACAAGTTTGAGAAGTAGCAGTAAAAAGATGACGGAGTAACCCCATCCTTACATATCTAGAGAAGAAATCAAGGGGCTCAGAACTATACGAAAGCAAACAAAAATTCAATAGTTCCACCTTTGTGTATCCAAGGTGATTCTTAAAATAGTCAAGGCTTAATGGAACCATAGCAATAGAAAAAACTTACCTACTTAAAGGCATGGTGGTATCATAAACAAAAAATAAAACTAACTTTTACTGAGCATTATCTATGCACCCTGTACACTTCCAGGTGCTGCAGGAATATCATCTCATGTAAACCTCCCTCCCAAGAACTCTAGGGAGGAATCATTATTCCCAATTTACAGATGTGGAAACTGAGACTCTAAAATCCTAAAGTTTGGGAAAGAGCCAATCATCTGGAGCCAAATGATTCTTTTCCCATTAACTCACTGACCTGGCCAGAGAGACCTGGGCTATTATCGTAGACACATAATGGCAAGCAATCAAGAACAACTCATTAGCTACAATAATTTAAAGTGCAGAACTGGCATTAAAGGAAGCAGAGAGGGCCGGCCCCATGGCTTAGCGGTTAAGCGCGCACACTTTGCTACTGGCGGCCTGGGTTCGGATCTCGGGTGCGTACACCACGTCTCCGGCCATGCTGAGGCCGCGTCCCACATACACCAACTAGAAGGATGTGCAACTATGACATACAACTACCTACTGGGGCTTTGGGGGAAGAAAAGGAGGATCGGCAATACATGTTAGCTCAGAGCCAGTCTTCCTCAGCAAAAAGAGGAGGATTAGCATGGATGTTAGCTCAGGGCTGATCTTCTTCACAAAAAAAAAAAAAAAAAAGAAGAAGCAGAGATCCTCAAAACACAACAGAGCCCGTAGAAGGCCCTGTTGATTATGAGAATTTAATTTTGTGATAAAGGCAATTTTACAAATAAATACAAAAGAAAGCATAAGGACCATTCAATAAATGATGTTGAAATAATCCACAGCAAATTTTAGAAAAATCATTACATTCCTCAATTTACACCATCCAATGAAATACATTCAAAATACACCAAAAAGTTATTTTTTCACCAAATTATATGATTAGGATGAAAGAAAAATGAATATTCAATGAATCTCTGGGGAAAGAATTACTTTCAAAAATTAGGAATAATGAAGAAATTTCAATTATAAAATAGGATAGATGGTTAAATTAAAAAGTAAATGTTTTCTACGTAAAAAATAAAAAGGGCAAACAATGGAGTATAAGACATATATCTGGATATATAAGAGACATAGCATTAATATCCTTACTATACGTGCAAAAAATTGTTCAGAAGAACTAGGAGACTTCAATGGAGACACAAAGGACAGGAACAGAAAATTCACAAAAGGAAAAATAAGTAAACAAACAAATAGAAAAATATTCACTAGCCAGCCAAAACATACAAATTAAACATCAATGAAGTGCCACTATTTATCAAGTAAATTATGAAGAGGAATTTTAAAATAATAATATCCATGGCTGGTCAGATACAGCAAAACCAATATTCTCATTTGTCACTGTAAATATTATAAAGGGGCACAAATCTTTTGAAAGCAATAGGGCAATCTTCTTAGATTTTTGCTAAAGAAATAATCCAAAAACCTGGGAGAAAAAATACCTATATACACAACAATCTTCATCATAACATTTATAAAACTGAAAATAATGTAAATAGCCAACAATACACAATGGATAAATTACGATGTACCCACTAGATTACCATTACCTTGACAGCAGGATGTCTTGTTCATGATGGGAGGTGTAGGGCCAAGTTCACATAGTACAAACATTAGATAAATATGAGCGAATACCGAAGGAAAGGAGAAATATATTTAAAATGATGGTTAAAGACTAGGTATCTGGTGGCACAACTTTAAATGGAGGCAAGAACATAAAAATGTATGATTACAGTCATATTTTTGAAAGCTGCATTAGAAAAACTGCTAGAAGGAAATATATAATACACAAACAGTCATTGTACTGTTTATGAGCAATTATTCTTTATTATGGTTGTATTATCTTTATTAAAGATATTATTATATATTATATATTAATATATATTTTTTAAAGATATTATTATATATAATTATTATATATATAATAAAAATGTAAACATACTCCAGAGGGATTATTATTATTACTTAAAATATAACTTGATCCTTAGAAATTCAAAAGATAAAAAAATTAATAACTAATGGAAAATGCATAAAACCCCCAAATAGTTCCACATTATAGGTAAATCTGCCCAGCCAAAAAGAAAAACAGTCATACAGAGAAGTTAGCAACTGACATTGATAATTTAGATGAGACGCATCATTTCTGAGTCCTAACTCAGTAATAAATGAACACATTACAGGAAGCCAAAATGCAGCCACTCAAACAGCTGCTCAATTTGCTGCACTCCCGGTTTTTTCTGAACTCTCTCTCTGCCTCTGGGCTGAAAGGGCTTAGAATTGTTATCTTCTTATCTTCTGACTTAGAGGCTTCTCGTGAGACAAGGTCAATTCTAGGATCACAGTGGGAATTCAGTAGGGCAGGGCCACCAAGGATAGGCTGGTGGGGTGGTGAAGGTCCCTCAGTTGAACTGCATTTCCATCCTCTAAAAAACCAAAAGTACAGAGAGAGAAAGAGGGTACAAAACTTCAAGAGCTTCTCTAAGGCACTGTATTTCAAACAGTTGTTCTCAACCCATTACGGGTCATGAAATCAACTGAATGAGTCAAAGCCAGGATTTTATAAAGGCTACTAACAGAACAGAAAATATCAGCATGAATGTCACATTAAAAGGATACCATTTAATGAAACTTTTGTTTCAGTTATATGTATGTGTATGTGCCAGAATATGTAAGCCTTGGGTAACAATGCTGAATATATTTCTTACTGATTTGTGGTCAAAAAAGTTTCAAAAGTGATCAAAAAAGTTTCAAAAGCATTACTCTAGACAACCCAGGCCCTGACTGGGGGGCCAACGAACCACTCAGCGCTAAACTGAGCGTTTGAAACTCAAGGATTCATCTAGATGTAGGAATGCAGTGAATCCAGTTCATCTAAGTATTAGGCACCAATACAAAACAAACACGTCTTTAATATTTCACCCAGGAATAAATAACCGCTGCCATCCAAGAGCTAGGAAAGCATCGTTTTACAGTTCCCTCACCGAGCGCACACCGCTTTTTCAAAACCCTCTGCACACTTTCCTCCACTTGAGGTTTTAAGATGATGCGGACACATTATAGTGCCAGAGTCACAGCTAGGAAATCCTACACCCTCCTTTGCCAGATGGAGAAACTGAGGCTTAGAGTGATGAAATGCCTGGGAAATGCCCAAGGTCAATGCAGGGTACAGCTGAGATCAGACTCTCAGTCCCAGTTCTTTTCCAAGAATCCTTAAAGGCACATGAGAGCACAAAGCAGCACTCCCTGCCAAGAGACAAGTTGACAACTTGTTTTCTTTTTGGTCTTATTTGTTAGTTTCTTACGCCTCTGAATTAATTTTTACTAATGACTCATGAAGCGTTTGGATGAGGAGGCCTTTGCTCTTTAAAAAAAGGAGAGTTAATGCAACTGTTTACTGAAGTTGTGCAAGGGAAGGTATGTTTTCTGTGTTAGGGAATTTCTAGGCTAATTGTGGCACACTCCTTGGGAGATCTATCCATATAAAAAGAAATGAGTGTAGTCTCCTTTTGAATTCCTTCTATTCTGATACTGTAGTTGAGAAGAAAAGCTTGGCTTGGTGGTCATTTTCTTTTCAAGTAAGTATATACTGTATATAATTTAGTTTAGTGTTACAGATATCAAGAGATCACTACTTGAAATAGTCTTAAATCACAATTTACTTATTGATTTCTAAATGCCACTAAGTGTTTTAATTTCCCCAAAACTGTTTTTTGTTTTTTTTTTTTTGGTGAGGAAGACTGGCCCTGAGCTAACACCTGTGCTCATCCTCCTCTGTTTCGTACGTGGGATGCCACCACAGCATGGCTTGATGAGTGGTGTGTAGGTCCGCGCCCAGGATCCAAACCTGTGAACCGCAGGCCACCGAAGTGGAGCGCGTGAACTTAACCGCTACGCCACCAGCCTAGCCCCTGTTATTTTTTTATTTTTTTTTAATTTTTTGTTTATTGCAGTAACATTGGTTTATAACCCCTGTTATTTTTTAATGACATCAAGAGAGTTCTCAACAACAAACAGGAAATGTCTCCCTCTTAAATCTAAATTTAAAGTGAAAACAGAGCCAGAGAAAGATGCTATGCAAGAAGTAGCATTTCTGTTTTTAAAATTTTTGTTTGTTTGGAAAAGATCAGCCCTCTGAAGTTTCTTCCGGCTACTAACCTATTTTTCCTTTTCAAAGTAAGTTTAGTGATGCTTGAGGTATAAGATAGCTGGTCAGGATTTCACAATCTGAGAATCACTCATTTTAGGAATGTCAGACTTGCTACACTAACCTTTTCCATTGTATTGCAATATCCAGACGAATGTATCCTGATTAAGATCTTTGAGGGCCTGGAAAAATCTGGTTTAACTGTATAAATTATGTAAGAAATTCAGAACCCTCAGGAGCTTTGGGGTCACTGGAAGCTAAGCCTCCTCCCGTGAGCCTCCTTCAACAAGCTTTTCCACAGCGATCTTTTCTTAAAAAGTCAATCTGTATTCTGACCTTTATAGACACAGAGGCAGCCTGTTTCCAGACAGATCTGCTGGCATAAAGACTGCCTCACGTTCTGAATTCAGTGTAAAGGTCTAATTTTCAACAACCATATGGGGGAAATTCCCATTTTGGGACCTTGAAATCGGCAATTATGACTGCCAAGTGATGAGTCTCAAGTGCATAGTTGAAAGTTTATTAATTTTATGCCATTAAATTACACCCCAAAATTAGTTTAGATGGGTTCTAATTTTGTTGATTTTAGAGACCTTACACCATCACTCTAAGAAGTCCTCAGCTTTCAGAACTGTGCTTACATTGTGAGAAAAACTTTCATGTGTATTAAAAAAAAATTTTTTCTGATGCAAGTGTTATAAAGTGCATGGTACATAAAACTCCACCAGGAGCTCAACCAAACTGCACCAAGGTCTAAGTATTAGTGAAACTAATGGTGTCAACCAGAGAACTGAGACAGTGCAATTTCACAATCAAAAGAATCAATGGTAAATGAATCAATAGTATACAGATTTATAAAATGAGATGAAATTTTAAGATATCTTTTCAAGAAATAGTCAAGTAGTCATGGCCACTTAGAATCATAGTAGTTTTCAATCATAGACTGGAAAAAAAGGCCTTAGAGATTAAAAAATCCAACCCCTCAGGGCCGGCCCCATGGCTTAGCAGTTAAGCGCGCGCGCTCTGCTACTGGCGGCCCGGGGTTCGGATCCTGGGTGCGCACCGACGCACTGCTTCTCCAGCCATGCTGAGGCGGCGTCCCATATACAGCAACTAGAAGGATGGGCAACTATGACATACAACTATCTACTGGGGCTTTGGGGAGAAAAAGGGGAAAAAAAGGAGGAGGATTGGCAATAAATGTTAGCTCAGGGCCGGTCTTCCTCAGCAAAAAGGAGGATTGGCATGGATGTTAGCTCAGTGCTGATCTTCCTTACACACACACAAAAAAGCCAACCCCTCTTGTCCCGGCCCCTTCCCACCATCCTCCCTTGTTGTAATGTTACCCAGGCCTAAAGCAAGCTGCTAAATTTCTCTCAGGCTCAACTTAAATATCTTAGCTCTTGGAAACTCACAGCACCCTCAGGCCCATCCCATTCCAAACAGATGATTGATCAGCCATTGTTTAATTCATTTAAAGAACATATGCTGCGTATCTCCTTTGTGCTAGGCATTCGGGATGGGATCTCCTTATATTGAGATAAAAATATGCCTCCCTTTTACCCAATGCAGGGGTTCTGTCTGACCTGAGGGCTCACAAAGAACACAGCTAACTATGTCACATAAATTGGTCCAATCAAGTCAGAATATAAGGCAGCAGTTCCCCACAGTCCCCTCCCTAATACCCACATGCCCTACAGTTCTCTCCTCCACAGCCTCCTCTCCAACATCCCACCACCACACCCTCAGGTCTTCTTATCCATAAAAGAATTCCAAATTCTTGTAACCAAAGTTTTGGGAATTTTTGCTATCATAGTTACTCCTCTGGAGACACTAATTTTCCAGATTCCTCAAAGTGTAATACTCAGAGCTGAGTTCTGAATTCAAGCAAACTGGCTCCTGAGTCTATATTCTTCACCAGTCCATTCTAGTGCCGCCCAATGAATGGGAGTTTTCTCTTTCCCCTCCACCTAGAATGCTGTTTCCTCTACCCTAGCTTTTTCACATGAACTGCTACTCATCCTGCAAGACCCATCTGGAGGAGAGCTCCTTCGTCTTTTCTCTAACCACCACAAGCAGAGATTCCTCGGCCACTCCAGAAGATGCTGTTTGTACCTGCCTTCAGCACATCTCCTTATATTAAGATAAAAATCTGATCCCCTTTCACCCATTGCACAGGTATAGACTCCCGGTGAAAGAACAATTTCCTGTAACTGTCTACTAGCAACCACCTAGTTACTGAAACTCTCTGTATGAATTCTAAGATTGTTGATTTGTATTAAGGTACGCATATAAAGAACTTACAAAGATAAAGGTCTGGATGGGGCGAGGTCCACCCTGGACAGAGGTGCCTCCTGGCCTTTAACACTTGGAGAAGAAGCTACCACTAGACAAGGGAGCCCCTGGTAAGCAGCAGACCAGTCATCAGTCTTAACCAAAATAGAGACAAGATGTCTGAGAGGAAGCTCCTAAGCAAGGAATGTTAGAATGGCATTCACTCAGAAAAGACAGTCCAGAGAGAAGCTGGGAAATGAAGACCCAAAGTACCAAAGTTGGGCGTGTCCTTTGGAGACAGAATCCAGCTACAACCAAAGGGAAAACAGACTCAGATAAGGCCAGCGAGTTCTGAGAACAAACTCCGTATTATGATAGCACCTGAAATCTATACTTGTAAGTCAGAATGCTTTTATATTTCTTATATTCCCTTATATCCCCCGCCCCTTGGTATCCAGTAAAGTTCCAGCCTGTCCTAACCAAGATAAAATGAACTGAGGGTGAAGGTTTTCATCCACTTTTGGGCCTGAAGATCAGAATATTAGCAGCCCCACTACTGATGGCAGACATAGGGTGAAAATGGCTATCCAAGTGAGAGTCCTCCAAAGTAAGGTAAAAGTTAAGGGACACAAAGGCCGAGGAATCCATACACTCTTCCCCATCTGAAAATTCTCTTTCCAATATTAAATCTTAGAGGTTGTGGTTTTGTTTTAATCTCTTCTAAATTGTGAGCATCTTGAAAGGATCTTGTCATTTTCACCAATGTAGTGTGCACATGTGCTTGGAACAGAGTAGGAACTCAAACATTTGTTCATGGAATGAAACAATGCATAGACTTTCAAAGTTTTAAGGCAGTGTAAAGGCCACCAAGTCCAATCCTTTTCCCACATGTGTACATTTGTCCACATAGGGCTTTCAAGGGTTGTCATAAAATTCATTCAACAAATATCAATTAAATGCCTACAATAGTTAAGATCCTGTGCTTTCAGGAACAACAACAAAAATAGATCAGTCATGGATAAAATAAATGTTTATTGAGGGCCTACTCTGTACAAGGCACTATGTTAGACCCCAAAGATACTACAATGAATAAGACACGCATAGCACCTTAGGGAACTCATGGAGAAGAAGATAAATGGACAGCTATCTATAATACTGTTTAAAATAGAAAATGTTAAGTGTTTTCAAAGATACTGATAAAGGTTATCGGGTGTCAGAGGTCAAAAAGGGAAACCAGGATTACAAAAGAACTTATGGGACATTGCCATTCAGGAACAGGACATTATCTTGTGACTTAACCTTACAGTTCAGGAATGAAGACTACTAGTTTCTAGTTGAAGCAGTTAATGGAAATGGCTTTGTAGGTTTTGATGAAAATCAATATTCTATCTTCATATCTTTAGCATTATGTCAAGTGACAGTGACACTGGATTTTGAAAAGCAAGAATACAGATCAATTCTCTTTTAATGAAAACCATAATCGAAACTAAGCTCTAAATAACATAGTTATTTTCACATATGAGTATAGACCTACAGAAACAGACTTGTCGACCTGAGTAATAATAAAATATATGTAAAGAATAATCCTAGAATTATGGGTGGGACTTATTTATTTAACAGTAACTCTATAATAAAATAATTTCTTTTACATACCTTGTGAACTAGGAAAGTGAAAATTAAGCTTAATATATAGCTAAACATTGCACTTTGTCCTATAATCAAATGAAATTTATCTTTCACTTTCTTTATATGTGTTACTTCAGCTTCTCCAAATACTTTGAAATGCACCCCACTAAAGCTGTTTCAAGATAAACACACTGAAATGGGAATCAGAAGACTTAAGAGCTAGGCCTGGATAAATCACCAGCTATGTGAATTTGCGCAGGTAAATTCTCTGGCCTAAATTTTCTCATCCGTAAAATGAAGCTGTTGGAGTAAATAACCTCTAAGACTCCTCTGAATTGTTAAAAAAAAAAAAAAAACTATGAAAACCTACCTCTAATCCCAAACCATCAACCAAAACAAAAGTTTCAAAAGTAATATTAAAGGAGCTTAGCTTTAACTACCTTTCTCCTTCTCTTACTTGATTCAACAAACTTACTTAGGAATTTCCTACAGCAGTTAGGTTAAGCAGTTTCATTTTTTGGCAGTTATAGACTGGGAAAGTGATGTCTATCAATACATTCCTTTAAAAACAATTCTGTGACAAAGAATTTCTAGGTCCAGAAGCAATCTCTTTAATAGAACTTTGTCTCTATTGAAAAATTAAACACTCATAGGGCTTCTTTCCGAATTGCAAAAGGTATGTACATCCATCTATTCCATTCCAGCCATGAATTTCTTCTGTTCATTGCAGACTGCTTGCCACTGGTATATGTTTACATTGTTTTCATTTGGATCTGCTTAGGAAATTAATCAAGCACCATTTGGCCAATTGTATGGAGCATGATGTAGACAAGAATATGTCATTAATATGCTCATCCTAGTCATACCGAAGAACCTATGATATTAATAGACCTATCACGCAAATTTTTTGAGGCCACACTGTATGCAAAGTGCTGAAGTGACTATAAAGACAGTAATAAACATTTTGTTGCTGTACCTCTGCCTGAAATTTTACGAGTCGCCGAGAATAAATATTGTCTACCTCAGCATAATTTGAATTTACATTAAGAAAACCTAACTACTGTTTTAAGGTTAAAGCCCTTTGTCATATACCTCTATGGTGCTACATTTTTTAGAATGCTAGTTGATATTATCAAAGTAACAATTCCAGATCAAAACTATAACTACTATATTCAAACAGCATTCCTCTGGAAGTTAGCTTCGTCAGCCTAATTTCTGCATATTAAAGGATATTAAGTTAAAGCGAAAACGCTGTCGTCTGAAAAATAAGAGAGAATATTAATGGCAGAACAACTGGCTCCACTTCTGCAAATTAAGCAAAAAGAAAGGAAGCAAGAAGCAAAGGGAAGCAACTCAGCTATTTGCAGCAGCGATCCCCTGCAAGTTCTAGGCGCTTCCCCTTGAGAGCTAAGAGATAAGAAAAGGAAGGCAAGGGAGAGAAGGCACCTCTCCTTTTGGGCAGAAGCCCAAAGTTACTCTTTTCACAACTTGCAATATTCATTGAATTCAGCGTAAGATATCTGGGAAATCTGGATTCCGTGGGAACGTCTGGGAGAAGGGAGCGGCATTTGCCTTCTCAGTTTGAAGCCCTAATTAGAACTGTACCAGAGTACTCAAAAACCCTTAGTTATTCTCGCAGAGGCAGCTCGGAGCATCCTCCTCACGCACACACCTGCAGGACCGGGCGGCACCTCCTTCTCCCCCATCCCGCCCTCAGGGCTGGATCAAGGTCCAGTGGCCGGCGTACCGCTAGTCCAAGGGCCAACCTGGCCCCGGCAGGAGTCACCGGCCCCGGGCGAGGCCAGAGCGCACGCCACTGTCCGGGCTCCGCTTCCCCGAGCCAGGCAGCGGCGGCGGCGCGCAGCTGGATACCGGCACCACCAGGATGCGCATAACAATAAAAACTTGGGGGAGCATGTCTACACTTGCGCCGACGTGGAGGCACAGCCCCTGACGCGCGTTCGGGGACCGCCGGCCCGTCCCGCCCCTCCTCGCGGCCGAGGGGCAGCGGTCCGTACCTGTCCTCCGAGACGCTGATGACGCCCTCCTCCTTGGGCACGATCACGGCCATATTCACCACCTCCTGGGACCCTTCGACCCGCTGCAGCAGGATAGGCTTGCGGGTCAGCGGCTTGGGCTGGATCTCCGCCGCCATCGGAGGAGGGGGCGCGCCGGGGGCGCCGCCGCCAACTGCGCCGCGGGGTCGGCCTGAGGAGACCGCGCGGGCACGGGCACAGGCTGAGGCAGGGACTCTGGTTGGCCGGAGCGGGACGCCAGGGACCCGCGACCATAGCCTAGCCGCCGCTCCCGGGAACGACTCCGCGCTCCCGGCTTGGGGTACTGAAACCGCCACAACCGGGGCTGCAACCCGGCGCCACCACCAGAGAAGGGGGCGGAGAGCCAGGGGGCGGAGCCGGTAGGGGGCGGGGCCTGCCGCAGGCGGTGGCCGCTGGTCGGCGCGAGGGCGGCTGCACTTCCGGAAGTGTGGTGGAGGAGGAGGGGAAACCTGAAAAAGGAGGCGGGGCGCTGGAGGCCCAATGTGCGTGCGTAAACCCCCTCGCCTTTCCGCGGCAGCCCTCTGCAATTACCAAAGCCTTGGAGTACCGCCCTAGAACGCATGCGCCTTCCATTCTCTGCGGTCTCCTCTCCTCACCGATTTCCACACCCAAGGTTTAGTCTCCACCCTCTCAAGCTCCCCTGAACGCGCTTGCCAGAGGCCCCGCCCCTCCAAAAATCCCTGAAAAGAGGGCGGAGGGTAGGAGGGGAAAATCGCACTAGGGCGAGGCCGGAAAGAGAAGAAGCCTGCAGGAAGGAAAGAAGGTGAACTATTTGGGACGTGACTGGGCATGCGCACGGGTTACCTGTCCTGAGAAGCCAGAACAATGAAGCGCGGCGGGAGGCTGCTTACTGCTCCCAACATGCACCGGGCCCAGGCCACGAAGTGACACCCGATGGGCTCCTGGGAGTTGTAGTTTCTGGGAGCCTCCTCTCCCTTGTCCTGGAATGACCTATCGCCCACATCTGCGCTTCTAGCCTGGGAAGCTCGGCGGCCTCCCGGTCCACTGGCTGAGTCGCGGCCCGGACTGGTCTCTAAGGCAGGGGACGGAGGGGCAGCCCCCGGCTGAGCAAGCGGTCTCTATACCCTTGGTTCAGGCCGCTGCCCATAAGAGTGGAGCGCCAGGGCTGGAGACAGAAGAGGATCTCTCATACATGCATCTATGAAGGAGCTTAGAGATCATCTGTAGTGTCAACCTCCTCGTTTTCTTAGATGGCTAAGTTACTAGCCCAAGGTTACTTTAGCTCCAGGTTAGGGCTATAGCCCCCGCAGACGTGAACCCAGACCTCCCTGCTCCTGGTCCTGACTTCTTTCCATATCCCAGCAATCCAGCCTTTCTAGCTTGCTCCAGAGACAATGGAGAGAGTTATTGTGATTATTAAATGAATGTTAGGTGCCTAGCACAGGCCTAGCATGCGGGGTACTTCATTAGGTGATAACCCCACAGAGTCCTCCCAGAATTAACAAGCTAGCTGAGGAGTTGTCATAGTCTATGTGGTGATTGGTCTGGCAAAGGCTCTGGAGGTCAGAAAAATAATATGCCAGAGCTGGGCAAAGAATGGGGCAGGCCTTGTGGAAATGCATTTCTAAGGCACGTTTTTGGCAGCCAAGGTAGTATGCTACAGAGGGCCTGCCTCAAAACGCGGTGCAACTCGTTGCCACCTCCCATCTTTGCAGAAATTCCGTAAGATTCTTGAAAGGGGGAGTGAGGTATTTTCTAGCTTTGGGATCTAGAACAAGGCATTCCACTTCTCTCAGATTCCCCACCTTTTAAGTGGAGGATAATAACACCTACCTTGGGTGGTGGTTGTGAGGCTTACAAATAACATATTTTAAGTGCCTTCATGTACAACAGGTTCTTTAAGGTTCCGGGGATTAGGACATGGACATATTTGGGGGGCCATTATTCAGCCCACCACAATGGTTTTAAATACCACCCATATGCTACTAACTCCCATAGTCTTATCTCTACCCCTGACATCACTCCTGAACTCCAGTCTCATATATCTAATGCTACTCTGCTCTGTCACTTTACTATTTAATAGGTGTTCCAAACATTCCCCAACAGTATCTTTAAATCTGCATCATTTACCCAATTGTTCAAAATTAAGTTCCTAGGAATCAACCTTGACTCTTCTCTTTTCTTCACAACTCATATCCAAACCATTAATAAGTCCTATCAGCTCCACCTCCAAAGTACATCTTGAATTTTCGCACTTATATCAGCTCTACCCTAGTCTAAGTTACCACAATGTCTGGCTTCTGCTACCATAGTAGCCTAACTGCTTTTTCTGCTTCTTCTCTTGAACTCTTCTGCCCAAAACCCATACAATCCATTTTTATCTCAGTGGCCCGAAGGATTTTGTTTTAAAATATAAACCCTTGCTTAAAACTCATCAGTGGCTTACCATTGCACTTGGGATAAAATGGCTCTCCAAGCTCACCTCTCCTGCTCGGTACTCCCGAAGCCCTGGCCTGGAAATGCCCCTGAAACACCAAATTCCTTCCTGCTGGTGGCCTTTGCACCAGATGTGTTCACTTCCTGGCTACTTTCTTCTCACCACTCAGGCTTCAGCTTCAATGTTAGCTCCTTAAAGAGTCTTACTCTCCCACCTCTAAAGTACTGCACTTTGGGTTGGCCCCGTGGCTTGGCGGTTAAGTGCGCGCCCCCTGCTACTGGCGGCCGGGGTTCGGATCCCGGGCGCACACCGATGCACCGCTTCTCTGGCCATGCTGAGGCTGCGTCCCACATACAGCAACTAGAAAGACGTGCAACTATGACATACAACTATCTACTGGGGCTTTGGGGAAAAAAAAAAAGGAGGAGGATTGGCAATAAGATGTTAGCTCAGAGCCAGTCTTCCTCAGCAAAAAGAGGACGATTAGCATGGATGTTAGCTCAGGGCTGATCTTCCTCACCAAAAAAATAAAAAATAAAAAATAAAGTACTGCACTTCTTCATAACACTCATTGTCATATTACCCTGTTTTATTTTCTTCACAGTAGTTACTTCTGCCCCAAATAATCTTGTTCGTTTCTTATTTATTTCTTAGTCTCCCTCTTCTAGAAGAGAAACACCAGGCAAGAAATGATGTTGTCTGCTTGTTCATCATTGTATTCCTAGCCCCTAGAATAGTACCTGGCACATTAGGAAGCATGCTGTAAGTATTTGTTGAAGGAATGATTAGGAAAAAAAGAGGCAGGTCCAGATTTGTTTAACTCTATTCCATTAGAGCATAGTGGAGAGACTGGAATCTGGACCTTGCCCTAATTCCTAGGATGGGGCAATCCTTGGGAGAATACACACAACAGGCGGATGATAATATCAGTATGGTAAAGGCAACAGGTGAGTAATTGGTATCCCAGGGAAAGGCCTAGCATGCAATTTCAGAAGGCATACAACTATCAGAAGGCCAGGTTGGGAACTCCTGCCTGCTCTAGGGAAATTTAAGACTGCTCAGCCCCACTCCTCCACCTGCAAGAAAGGTATTCTGATGGGGATGAAGGACAGAAAGGAGTAGACTGCTAGAAAAATGATTCTCAAACTCCTTTGTTCATATACACCTTAAAGAATTTTGAAGAATTTCAGTATGTTTAAGTATTTCAAAGAGTCTAAGTTCTAGCATCTTGTAAATATTAGCATTTATTGTAAATATTTTTATACTTGAGGATCTTTTATTGATCCCCCTATAATGCTATCTGAAACAAAAAATATATATAAATTGGAATTCTATAATTTGTTTAATATACTAAGGCCGTAAAGCTCTAATTTTTAAAAGTTTCTTCTACCTTAACTGATCATTACAATTGTTAGTACACAATAGGTCAAAACAACACAAATATATTAGAAATTTACAGAAAAATCATTAAACAGGGGGCTGGCCCGGTGGCGCAAGCGGTTAAGTGCACGCGCTCCACTGCAGCGGCCCGGGGTTCGCCAGTTCGGATCCCGGGCGCACACCGATGCACTGCTTGGCAAGCCATGCTGTGGCGGCGTCCCATATAAAGTGGAGGAAGATGGGCATGGATGTTAGCCCAGGGCTAGTCTTCCTCAGCAAAAAATGAGGAGGATTGGCAGATGTTAGCACAGGGCTGATCTCCTCAAAAAAAAAAAAAATCATTAAACATAAAAAGCAAATTTTTAACTAAAAATGTTTAATGAAAATTATTATTTGTGATGAACAAGACTAGGTTTTTATATTCCCCTTTATCCGAGGATAAATAATGACTTATTTCTAGAATTAAGCAGGATTCAAGATCAATTCTAATCACACATTTGTAAATATAAGGGCTGAGAAACCTCATTTAGATAAATACATGGAAATGGAAGGAGTTTTGTTATATCAGTGCCACTCAATTCTTTGAACTCTTTCTAAGTTACATGGCAAAAATCACATAGTTGGGCGAAAATTTTGGAAAATCATGTATCTGATAAGGGACTTGTATCTAGAATACATAAAGAGCTCTTAAAAGTCAATAGCAAGAGAAGTCAAGATGGCGGCGTAGACAGACTCTGAACTCACCTCCTCCCACGGACACAGCCAATTTACAACTACTTGTGGAAAAATTACCCCTGAGACAGAGCTGAAAACTGGGTAAGAGGAACTTCTGCAACAACGGACAATCCTAATTGAGGTGGAAGAGGCAGAAACTCCCTTCTGGAGAAGAAAAACGCCACCTTCACAAGCCGCCAGCTTCACGGCCGCCCGGGAGCAGCCCACAGGTATGCAGCCCTCCCTGGAGGCGCGGGGCCCTGAGCCAGGGAGCACCCCCGCAGTGGGCATTTTGTGGACCCAGCACAATCGAAACGAGTGGCATAATATCTGACTTTGCCTGCTACTAAAACATTGGGGAGTACCCCCAGAAAAGCTGGTTCACAAAGAAATTAAAATCGGTTTTTAAAGGGCCCACGTGCAAACTCACCCGTTTCAGAACGCAACCTAAAATCACCAGAAAGAAAGGTGCACAGTGCTGGTGAAAAGAGACTCACCTAATAGGCCCTGTGTGCATCTCAGTGAGAGGTGAGACCTCTCCAGGGACTGGGACATTGGCGGTGGCCATTGTTGTGGCCTGGTGTGGGCGTACTGACACAGACGCCATTGGAGTTCTCCCTGGGGCCTGCTAGCCCGGGTCTGCCCCACCCGCTAGAGCACCGATTTAATCCAGCTCAGCCAGGGTGGGCAGTCCACCCTGGAGACTGGCCCCACCCAACAACAAGCCCTCAGGCAACTTGTGGGCCTGCATAGATTGGTGACTGGATTCTCTGCAGCCTGGCAACTGAGCCCACTTCAGAGGGGCAGGGCGAGCACAAGGAGCGGGTGGAGAGTGTGGGGCAGTGGTGGAGTGTGTGGGGCTCCTGCCGTGGAGAGACTGGTTCTGCTTCGGGAGGTCAGGGTGCGCACACTGGGCAGGACTGTGTTGACTGTGTATGTGGACCTGTGGGCGGCAGGGCATGTCAGCTGCAGAAGACTTGTGCCTCTCAAAGACCCACATAGGGGGTTTGCCCCACCTTCCAAAGCCTGAAACATTTGGGTTCTCCTGTGCCTGAGGCCAGCCCCACATAGCTGCAATCCTCAGAGAGCTGACAAGAGACTTAAAGGCTGGAGGCTTATAGCAATTGTAAGCCCCTGAGCCTAACAACCTGCCATGCTGGGGGCCTACTCACTTGAAAGAAATACTGCAACACAAATGTGGTATTAGAACTTGCAGCCAACTGTGCTGGGGCTCCCCACAACTGATAAAGAGGCTGAAGGGCCCACAACAACTATAAGCAGCTGAGCATTACAACAGCTGGCCAGGAGCATAACTCAGCCTCCCTGGGTGCCTACAGGGAGAGCAAACAGGCCACAACAGAAGGATACACGTAGCCCACATAGGGGTCACCCCTGGAACATTGAGAACTGAGGGAAGCACACTGCAGGCCTCCTAAGCCAGCATTTACATAAGGTCACCTATCCAAGAGCAGGAGACGTAGCTGACCTACCTAATACGTAGTCACAAACACAGGGAAAGAGGCAAAATGAGGAGGCAAAGGAATACATTCCAAGTAAGGGAACAGGACAAAACCCCAGAAAAGGAACTAAGTGAAACAGAAATGAGCAACCTACCCGACAGAGAGTTCAAACAAAAAGTGTTAAGGATGCTCACTGATCTGGGGAGAAGAATAGATGAACTCAGTGAGAATGTCAACAAAGAAATGGAAGATATAAAAAAGAACCAATCAGAAATGAAGAATACAATACTGGAAATGAAAAATTCACTAGAGGGACTCAAAAGCAGTAGCGGATATAGAAGAACAGATCTGTGAGCTGGACGAAAGTCTAGAAGAAATTACCCAAGCTGAACAGGTAAAAGAGAAAAGAATTAAAAAGAGTGAGGACAGTCTAAGCGACCTTTTGGGACAACATCAAGTGCACTAACATCCGTGTTATAGGTGTCATGGAAGGAGAAGAGCGAGACAAAGGGGCAGAGAATCTATTTCAAGAAATAATAGATGAAAACTTCCCTAAGCTAAGGAAGGAAACAGACATCCAGGTACAGGAAGCACAGAGAGCCCCAAACAAGATGAACCCAAAGAGGCCCACACCAAGACACATCATAATCAAAATGTCCACAATTAAAGATAAAGAGAGAATCCTAAAAGCTGCAAGAGAAATTCAAGTTACATACAAAGGAAACCCCATAAAGCTGTCAGCTGACTTCTCAGCAGAAACCTTACAGGCTAGAAGAGAATGGCATGATATATTTAGAGTGCTAAAAGGAAAAAACTCACAGCCAAGAATACTCTACCCAGCAAGGTTATCATTCAAAATGGAAGGAGAGATCAAAAATTTCCCAGACAAGCAAAAATTAAAGGAGTTTGTCACCAAGAAACCAGTGCTACAAGAAATGTTAAAGGGACTGATTTGAGGGGAAAAGAGAAGACCACAAATAGGAAAAATTATCTATTTCCATGATAAGATGGTAATGGATACAAATGCACAAAAAAGAGGTTAGATATGATATCAAAAACATAAAAGTAGGGAGGAGGGGAGTTAAAGAATAGAGCTTTCAGACAGAGGTGAAACTAAAGAGACCATGAATTATGTATAGAAGAAGAAAGGAACAGAGAAGGACTACTAAAACACTGAGGAAAAAAAAGTTAAAAAGCGGCAGTAAGTACATACTTATCAATAGCTACTTTAAACGTCAATGGACTAAATGCTCCAATTAAAAGGCATAGGGTGGGTGATTGGATAAAAAAACAAGACCCATATATATGCTGCATACAAGAGACACACTTCAGACCTAAAGACACTCACAAACTGAAAGTGAAGGGATGGAAAAAGATACTCCATGCAAATGGCAATGAAAAGAAAGCTGGAGTAGCACTACTCATATCAGACAAAATAGACTTTAAAACAAAAACTGTAAAAAGAGATAAAGAAGGTCATTACATAATGATCAAGGGAACAATCCAACAAGAGGATATAACACTTGTAAATATCTACGCACCCAATGTAGGTGCACCTAAATATATAAAGCAATTATTAACAGACATAAAAACAGAAATAGACAGTAACACAATAATAGTAGGGGACTTTAACTCTCCACTTACACCAACGGATAGATCATCCAAACAGAAGATCAATAAAGAAACATTGGCCTTAAATGATACACTAGAACAGATGGACCTAGTAGATATATACAGAGCATTCCATCCAAAAACCGAAGAATACACGTTCTTTTCAAATGCACATGGAACATTCTCCAGGATTGATCACATATTAGGCCACAAAACAAGTCTCCATAAATTTAAGAAGACTGAAATAATACCAAGCAACTTTTCTGACCGCAACGGTATGAAACTAGAAATCAACTATAGGAAGAAAATCAGAAAAGCCACAAATACTTGGAGATTAAACAAAATGCTACTGAACAACGACTGGGTCAATGAAGAAATCACAGAAGAAATCAAAAAATACCTGGAGACAAATGAAAATGAAAATACGACATGCCAGAATTTATGGGATACAGCAAAAGCGGTTGTGAGAGGGATGTTTATAGCAATACAGGCCTATCTCAACAAACAAGAAAAATCTCAAATAAACAATCTAACAATACACCTAAAGGAACTGGAAAAAGAAGAACAAACCAAGCCCAAACTCAGTAGAAGAAGGGAAATAATAAAAATCAGAGCAAAAATAAATGAAATAGAGACCAAAAAAACAATAGAAAAAATTAATAAAACCAAGAACTGTTTCTTTGAAAATATCAACAAAATTGACAAACCTTTAGCTAGACTCACCAAGAAAAAAAGAGAGAAGGCACAAATAACTAAAATCAGAAATGAAAGAGGACAGGTTACAACAGACACCTCAGAAATACAAAAGATTATAAGAGAATACTATGAAAAGCTATATGCCAACCAATTTGACAATCTGGGAGAAATGGATAAATTCTTAGAATCATACAACCTTCCAAAACTGGATCAAGAAGAAGTAGAGAATTTGAATAGACCAATCGCCAGTAAGGAGATCAAAACAGTAATCAAAAACCTCCCCAAAAATAAAAGTCCAGGACCAGACGGCTTCCCTGGTGAATTCTACCAAACAGTCAAAGAAGACTTAATACCTATCCTTCTCAAACTCTTCCAAAAAATTGAGGAGTGGGGGAAGCTCCCTAACTCCTTCTATGAAGCCGACGTTACCCTGATACCAAAACCAGACAAGGACAACGCAAAAAAAGAAAACTACAGCCCAATATCACTGATGAACATCGATGCAAAAATCCTCAACAAAATACTAGCAAATCACGTACAACAATACGTTAAAAGGATTATACACGATGATCAAGTGGGATTTATTCCAGGTAGGCAGGGATGGTTTAACATTTGCAAATCAATCAACGTGATACACCACATTAATAAAATGAAGAATAAAAATCACATGATCATCTCAATAGATGCAGAGAAAGCATTTGACAAGATGCAGCATCCATTTATGATAAAAACTCTGAATAAAATGGGTATAGAAGGAAAGTACCTCAACATAATAAAGACCATATATGAGAAACCCACAGCTAATATCATCCTCAATGGTGAAAAACTGAAAGCTATCCCTCTAAGAACAGGAACCAGACAAGGATGCCCACTGTCACCACTCCTATTTAACATAGTACTGGAAGTCCTAGCCAGAGCACTCAGGCAAGAGAAAGAAATAAAAGGGATCCAAATTGGAAAGGAAGAAGTGAAACTGTCACTATTTGCAGATGACATGATTTTATATATGGAAAACCCTAAAGAATCTACCAGAAAACTTTTAGAAGTAATAAATGAATATGGTAAAGTTGCAGGATACAAAATCAACATACAAAAATCAGTTGCATTTCAATACACTAACAACGAAGTAGCAGGAAGAGAAATTAAGAATACCATCCCATTTACAATTGCAACAAAAAAGAATAAAATACCTAGGAATAAACTTAACCAAAGAGGTGAAAGAGCTGTACACCGAAAACTATAAAACATTGCTGAAAGAAATTGAAGAAGACACAAAGAAATGGAAAGATATTCCATGCTCTTGGATTGGAAGAATTAACATAGTTAAGACGTCCATACTTCTAAAGCCATCTATAGATTCAATGCAATCCCTATCAAAGTTCCAACAACATTTTTCACAGAAATAGAACAAAGAATCCTAAAATTTATTTGGAACAACAAAAGACCCCAAATAAGTAAAGGAATCCTGAGAAAAAAGAACAAAGCTGGAGGTATCACACTCCCTGATTTCAAAATATACTACAAAGCTATAGTAACCAAAACAGCATGGTACTGGCACAAAAACAGACACACAGATCAATGGAATAGAATCGAAAGCCCAGAAATAAACCCACACATCTATGGACAGCTAATCTTTGACAAAGCAGCCAAGAACATACACTGGAGAAAAGAAAGTCTCTTCAACAAATGGTGTTGGGAAAACTGGACAGCCACATACAAAAGAATGAAAGTAGACCCTTACCTTACACCATACACAAAAATTAACTCCAAATGGATTAAAGACTTGAATGTAAGACCTGAAACTTCTAGAAGAAAACATAGGCAGTATGCTCTTCGACATCGGTGTTAGCAACATATTTTCAAGCACCATGTCTGACTGGGCAAGAGAAACAATAGAAAAAATAAACAAATGGGACTACATCAAACTAAAAAGCTTCTGCACAGCAAAGGAAACCATCAACAAAACGAAAAGACAACCTAACAATTGGGAGGAGATATCTGCAAACCATACATCTGATAAGGGCATAATCTCCAAAATATACAAAGAACTGATGCATCTCAACAACAAAAAAACTAACAACCCAATTAAAAAATGGGCAAAAGACCTGAACAGACATTTCTCCAAAGAATATATACAGATGGCCAACAGGCACATGAAAAGATGTTCAAAATCATTAACTATCAGGGAAATGCAAATCAAAACTACAATGAGATATCACCTCAGGCCCGTCAGAATGGCTATAATTAACAAGACAGGAAACAACATGTGTTGGAGAGGATGTGGAGAGAAGGGAACTCTCATACACTGCTGGTGGGAGTGCAAATTGGTGCAGCCACTATGGAAAACAGTATGGAGATTCCTAAAAAAATCAAGGATAGAACTACCATATGATCCAGCTATTCCACTGCTGGGTATTTATCCAAAGAACTTGAAAACACCAATGCATAAAGATACGTGCACCCCTATGTTCATTGCAGCATTATTCACAATAGCCAAGACTTGGAAGCAACCTAAGTGCCCATCAAGGGACGAATGGATAAAGCAGATGTGGTATATATACACAATGGAATACTACTCTGCCATAAGAAACAATGAAATCCAGCCATTTGTGACAACATGGATGGACATTGAGGGTATTATGCAAAGTGAAATAAGTCAGAGGGAGAAGGTCAAATACCGTATGATTTCCTTCATTAAGTAGTAGATGACAACAACAATAAACAAACACATAGAGACAGGGAAAAAAAAAGTCAATAGCAAAAAGAGAACACAATTTTTTAAATTGGCAAAGAAGCTGAATAGACATTTCTTCAAAGAAGGTATACAAATGGCCAATGAGCACGTGAAAAGATTCTCAACATCGTTAGCCATCAAGGAAATGTAAATCAAAACCACAATAAGATACTACCTCACAACTACTAGAATGGCTATAATAAAAAAAAAGAAAATAGCAAATGTTGGCAAAGATATGGAGAATTTGGAACCTCCTCGTACACTGCTAGTAGGAATGTAAAAAGGTGCAGCCTCCTAGAAAACAGTCTGGCATTTCCTCAAAAGGTGAAACATAGAGGTACCATATGACCCAGCAATTCCACTCTTAGGTATATATTCAAGAGAAAGGAAAACTTAGGTCTACAAAAACTTGTACATGACTGTCCATAGCAGCATTATTCATAATAGCTAAAAAGTGGAAATGATCCAGATGTCCAACTGATAAATGGATGAAATGTGGTATATCCATACAATGGGATATTCACCAATAAAAAGAAATGAAATACTGATACATGCTACAACACGGATGAGCCTTGAAATGGCTAAATGAAATCTTACAATATATGAAACTTCATGACCAGCTTTTTCATTTAGCCAGTCTAGAATTTGTCTAGAACAAGCAAATCTACAGGAACAGAAAACAGATTAGTGATTGCCAGTAGAATGAGGGGAGGGAGGAGAAAAGAGGGCTGAGGGTACCGGCTAAGGAATGCACAGGGTATCTTTTTGAGATGATGAAAATGTTCTAAAATTGATTATCATGGTGGTTGCACAACTTGGTGAATATATGCTAAAAGTCATTGAATCGTACGCTTTATTTTTTTTTATTTTTAGTGATGAAGATCAGCCCTGTGCTAACATCTGCCAATCCTCCTCTTTATTTTATTTTATTTTTTGCTGAGGAAGACTGGCCCTGGGCTAACATCCGTGCCCACATTCCTCCACTTTATATGGGACGCTGCCACAGCATGGCTTGCGAAGCGGTGCGTCCGTGCGTGCCCGGGATCCGAACCGGCAAACCCCGGACCACTGCAGTGGAGTGCGTGTACTTAACAGCTTGCGCCACCAGGCAGGCCCTGAATCGTACACTTTAAAATGGTGTATTTTATGCTGTGTGAATTGCAGTTGTCTATTACCTAAAATTATTTTTGATGACTCAATGACAAATTGTGTCTCCATCTATTCTGTTGAAAGCAAAGTATTGGAAACCGCCTGACTTGTGCGAGAATTTTTTACATATTCATTAATTTATTTTCGCAATTTCTATGAAGTATTCAAAAACATATTATATGACTATTACATTTATCTGTTACTTTTTCACTGAAAGGCACTTTGTCTGATCCCATATACTAAAAAGAAATTGGGAAAATTTAGAATGTTTTAAATCTAATATATCTTTGCCAATTTAATTTTTTTTTATAAGATGCTTTTATTTCATCACAGGCTTACATATATTTTTCTCCAAATCTTAGAGCTGCAGACTTTTATGGAAAAAGTCCACCCTGGGGCCGGCCCCATGGCTTAGTGGTTAAGTGCGTGCGCTCTGCTACTGGCAGCCCAGGTTCAGATCCCAGGCGCGCACTGACGCACTGCTTCTCCGGCCATGCTGAAGCCGCGACCCACATCCAGCAACTAGAAGGATGTGCAACTTTGACATACAACTATCTACTGGGGCTTTGGGAAAAAAAAAAAAAAAAAGGAGGAGGATTGGCAATAGATGTTAGCTCAGAGCCAGTCTTCCTCAGCAAAAAGAGGAGGATTAGCATGGATGTTAGCTCAGGGCTAACCTTCCTCACAAAATAAGTAAATAAATAAATAAATAAATGCTAAAAAAAAAAAAGAAAAAGTCTGTCCTGTAGCCTAATTATCAAAGTCCTATTGTTAAACCAATCAGGGAAATCAGACTTACTTTCTGTTAGAAAAATTCTGACTTCATTTTTCTATTAAAATAAATATTAATATGCATTTTTAGGATATTATTAAAATATAATGGGATGCATCTTGTAAGATGGATTATTACATGTAGTCGAGTTCAATGATGTAGTTCTAATATGATTAATTTATCAATTGTTAATAACTTATGAAAACAAATAGTAAGCCAATATGCCTTTCTTATTGCTTAGTGTAATGTAATGTGTGGCTTGAGTTATAAATTTTGGCGAAGGAAGAAAAGAGATAAAAGATGTGATATGATGTTCTTTCAATAATTGTGTGTTTGTGTGTATGTTGAACTCTGGTGTTGAACTTTTGAGAATAATTAAATAAGAACCAAATATAAAAATCATAAATGACTACATTAGTTTGGTTAAAATCATAATCAAAATTTCTTATGTATTTAATGAAAGTGAAAGATATATACTTAAAAGTAATTGGTCTGACAAATACCACATGATTTCACTCATATGTGGAACATAAACTAACACACAGAACAATTTGGTGGTTACCAGGGGGAAGGAGGTTGAAGGGTGGGCACAAGGGGTGAAGGGGTGCATTTATATGGTGACTGACAAACAATAATGTACAACCAGAAGTTCACAATGTTTAAACTATTATGACATCAATGAAAAAAGTAATTGGTCTAGGACTAGTATATAATTTCATATTTTGTTAATAAGAAGTAGAAATAATAATTTTATAAAATAAAATAAGCTGGTGTTGATCATAAATGAAATAAATACTTCATATGATCTGATAAATGTGTTCTAACTACCTTATTGAATAACAGTAACTGAAGCTGAAAAAATAAGTTTGATGGTGGATTTTTTCCAAAGTGTTTTGAAAACTTGGTAGTATTGAAAAATACTCCAGTTGCATGGAAAAGAATCAGCATCACTAATTTTGTCTACTTTGGCTTCTCTAAAGTCTTTTTCTTTCTAATTGATGACTCATGCCAGGGATGAGTATTGAGAAGGGCTGAAAAGAACTGCTATGTTTAAAATACATGAGAAAAGGTGTTTGGAGCTTTCACTTTTTCTTCCTGCAGGTCTCTTAGATTTGTTCTCACAGTGCTTTCCTTCAAGAATGACGCATTCTGGGGGCCGGCCCGGTGGCTTAGCCGTTAAGTGCGTGTGCTCCGCTACTGGCGGCCCGGGTTCGGATCCCGGGCGCGCACGGATGCACTGCTTCTCCGGCCATGCTGAGGCTGCGTCCCACATACAGTAACTAGAAGGATGTGCAGCTATGACATAGAACTATCTACTGGGGCTTTGGGGAGAAAAAGGGAAAAAAAGGAGGAGGATTGGCAATAGATGTTAGCTCAGAGCTGGTCTTCCTCAGCAAAAAAGAGGAGGATTGGCATGGATGCTAGCTCAGGGCTGATCTTCCTCACACACACACAGAAAAAAACAGAAAGAATGATGCGTTCTTTGACAATAGATGGAAGAGGCAAAGTCATTAGACAAAAAAATGCTGTTACTCCCACCACCCTACTCTACCTTATATTAGAATTCAGAACCTCTCAAGAGGAGCCAAAATATCCTTTTCTTCTCTTCTTGCAAATCCCTATTTTGTAGTATCTTTTTGCTGTTGTTTTTTCTTTTACCCCAGGGCAAAGCACCACGGTAAGATTTGGGGTGGATAAAGGACAGGAAATGGGGAGAACATCTGATATAAATGCAGGCACATCCTCAGGCAAATTGACTTTCAGAAAAAGTACCTATAAAAGTAGAGGCTCTGGAAATGGATGCCCTTAAAATGATGCGTGTCCATGTTACCAGGTGAAAGTTTTCACAGAGCGGAGCTCTGAGGGCCACAATTTGGACAAAACTGATCTAGGAAACAAAGCAGGGCTGCTGCTGTAGCAGGGCATGGAGCTTTCAGGAAGGGGGAGGATTAAAGGAAAGGAATTATGCTTAATAATTGGACCAAGGCAACTTCTTTTGGATTAACTCCTCACTCTGGGAAGGCCAATTAGGAAACAGGGTGAGACCAGGGAAAAGAAGGCTCAGAGCAGAGTCTAAAGCCCTTGCTAGTAGTGAACAGCAAGCATTTTTCTGGCTCATCCTCAGCAACCTAGCCCAGCAGTAGAAGGCTGGGCAAGTGTGAAATAATAAGAAATATATATGTTGGTCTCTGCCTCTGGTTCCTGGCACAGAGCTCCTAAAACCTTGTAAATTCCTAAGTGATAAGAGCACTAGGAGCATCTTTTGTTTTGTTGGCTCCTGGATGGCTCCTGGATGGGGACTGGTCACCAGAAAGACCAAGCCATGAGTAGAAGCTTGGAATTTTCAGCCCTCCCCTCCCCTCCCCCACCTCCGCGACCCCCCACTTCTCCAGAGAGTGGAAAGGGGCTGGAAATGGAGTTAATAATTGATCATACCTACGTGAGGAAGCCTCTATAAAATCCCAATAGTAGGGGGTTCAGAGAGCTTCCAGGTGGGTGAACACATCCACACCAGAAGGGTGCCACACCCAAATTCCACGGGGACAGACGCTCCTGCCCTTGTGATCTTCCCAGACCTCACCAAATGTATCTCTTTGTCTAGCTGTTCATCTCTGTCCTTTATCACATCCTTTAATAAACCGGTAAACATAAGGAAGTGTTTCCCTAAGTTCTGTGAGCCTCTCCAGCAAATGATTCGAACCTGAGGAGGGGGTCATGGGAACCTCCTATTTGTAGCCAAGTCGGACAGAAGTTGTGGATCACCTGAGGACCTACTACTTGCGATTGGCATCTGAAGTGGGGTAGGGGGCAGTTTTGTGGGACTGAGCCCTTAACCTGTGGGATCTGACACTGTCTCCAGATAGTATCAGAATTGAGTTAGGTTGTAGGCACCCAGCTGGTGTCAGAGAATTGCTTGGTAGGGGAAAAACCTCGCACATCTGGTGTCAGAAGCATTGTGAGTGTGGGGGTAGTGTGAGAGTAAAGGAGAAACACAGGAGGAGGGCTGGATTTTTCTCTAATACAGCAGGGATCTGGGGATCCTGGCTTCATCAGATGAAACACACACATAGGGAGAGGACTAGGACACTAGTCTGAGAGCCAGAAAGGTAGGCAGTCAGCAGCAGGGACATCTGATAGGCAGCTATGCACCAACCTCCAGGCTCGGGTTCAAGAGCAGAGGCTTCAAATCAGTGGTGACAACATAGGAAAGCAATGCAGGGCTTGGGTCTGGAGGACTGGTGTTCTGATCAGGAGGCCTAGACAGGGTCTTAGATGTCAGAACTAGGAAACAGGGTTGGAGCTGAGCCACTTTTCAGGGTGTTCTTTAGCAAATCACTCAATCTATTGGAGCCCGCTTTCTCCATCTGTAACATGTGGATAATTACAGCATCAATCTTACAGAGTTGTTGTGAAACATGAATAAGATCATTCATTTGAAAGACCAGACCAGTGTCAGGCAAGTAGCTCCTCTAAAGGAAGAGGGGCAAGATGAGATGGAGTTGGAAGGGCACCGTAGCAAAGACAGATAGAGAGAAGAAAAGGGGTGGAGATGACAACTTGGTCTCAAAACAAGGGAAAATCTAATTATCAGAACTGAGTCACAAATCAGGGCCAGACCATCTTGCAGCAGAAGTCCTAACTTGAGAGGGCAAAAACCTGAGAATAGAGAATCAAAGATAACTTGCACTCTTATTGAAAGTCAGTTGTTTAGAATTTGTTGTTTTGAGCTCTGAATTTTCTTGCTGACTCAAATATGCACTGGTGGGTCCCAGGTATGCTCACAAACTCCCTAGGGTGTAAAACAAATGGTCCCTTGGCATAGAACTACCATGATGAATAATGCTTCTCCAGAAGAATATCTTTTACGTTACATCCAGGAACATCAGATAAACATCCCTTCATTTGTCTTCCTCCTCCTTTCCCCATTCCCTTCCTTGCAGCAGGCACAAGGAAGTCCTCAGCAGCAAGGGTTTGTGGTTCTGAAGCCTGGCTGAACATCAGAATGCCTTGGGAACTTTTTGAAAATGCAGATTCCTGGACCCTATCCCTGAACAACTGAATTTGGTTTTCTGGGAGTTTGGCCTGAGAATCTGAATCTTTATATAGCATTTCAGGTTTCTAACGTAAGTGGCCCTCGGTGTCTATCTAATCTTGGAACCACAGACCTGGGAATCCAATGAAAGGGTGCAGGAAAAGTGATCAGCGATACAGAGGGCTGGGCCTCCAACCATGGGGCACATCTCCCACTTCCTTTTCTTTCCCTGTATGAGAGACTACCCAGCCTGCTTGCTCTTCCCCTAGTAGCATCTAGTGTTTCTGATCAGACTGGTGTCTTTTTTTTGTGGCCCATTGAGTAACAGAAGACAGCCTGTGGTTTTTCCCCTACTCACCCGTGTTGGGAGAAAGCACAAGGCTTTTGCAAGGCTTTTCCCTTAATCTACTTCTCCAGTCCTTCCCGCTCCTCTCTAGCCCAGGCAACCTTGGGCTAACAGTAGGTTTACAATAGATTTTCTGTACTCAAAGGGCTAAAGTAAGATTCACCTATACATCTTTATCTATATCTATGTCTATATTTTAAATAGACTTTATTATTTTAGAGCAGTTTTATTTATTTATTTATTTTTTTGGTGAGGAAGATTGGCTCTGAGCTAACCTCTGTGCCAATATTCCTCTATTTTTGTATGTGGGATGCTGCCACAGCATGGCTTGATGAGCAGTGTGTAGGTCCGCACCCAGGATCTGAACTCGAGAACCCAGGCCCCTGAAGCGGAGCACATGAACTTAACCACTACGCCACTGGGCCAGCCCCCCTACTTAATTCACCGTGAAATTGAGTAGAAAGTACATATAGTTCCCATATACCTCCCTGTGCCCACTCATACACAGCCTCCCCCACTATCAAGACTTCCTACCAGAGTGATACATTTTTTACAAAAAATGAACGTGTATTGACACATCATTATCACCCAAAGTCCATGGGTTTGCCTTAGTGTTCACTCTTGGTGTTGTACATTATATGGGTTTGGACAAATGTACAATATCTATCCACCATAATAATATCATACAGAATGATTTCACTGCCCTAAAAATCCTCTGTGCTCTGCCTATTCATCCCTCCCTCCCCTCTAACCCTTGGCAACCACTGATCTTTTTATTGTCTTCATAGTTTTGCCTTTCCAGAATGTTATACAGTTGGAATCATACAGTATGTAGCCTTCTCAGATTCGCTTCTTTTACTTGGTAATATCCTTTTCAGTTTCCTCCATGTCTTTTCATGGCTTAATAGCTCGTTTCTTTTTAGCACTGAATATTATTCCATTGTCTAAATGTACCATAGTTTGTTTATCCATTCACCTACTGAAGGAAATCTTGGTTACTTCCAAGTTTTGACAATTGTAAATAAAGGTGCTGTAAACATCTGTGTTCAGTTTTTTGTGTGGACATAAGTTTTCAGTGCATTTGGGTAAATACCAAGGAGGCTGATTGCTGGATCGTATGGTAAGAATATGTTTATTCTTACAAGAAACTGCCAAACTGCCTTCCAAAGTGGCTGTACCATTTTGCATTCCCACCAGCAATGCACAGGAGTTAGGTTTATCTATATTTCAGAGGAAAACCAACTCTCCTGGAATTTTCTGCAGAGGAAGAGGGCAGGGTAGAATGAAGTGGGAGTAGGAACCAGCCTTAGGGAAATAGCAACAGGGTGAAATAGTGAAAGGAAAGAGAGAAGGCGGAAGGGAGTTGACACTTCTGTTCCTTCTTTGTTTTCTCTTTACTATTAAGTTTCATGCTACCACAGACCCCCCACACACACACACTAGCTCTGAACTGGGCAGGAGTGAGCGGCAGAAATTGTGACTGCTCCTTAGAAGGTGAGGTCTGCTCCCTAGAAGACCAAGAGTAGAGGAACCCCAAGTGCATTTGGTCAAGAGGAAGTGGGGGGGCTGGCCCTGTGGCGTAGCAGTTGAGTGCGCACGCTCCACTGCTGGCGGCACCGGTTCAGACCCCGGGCGCGCACCAACGCACCGCTTGTCCGGCCATGCTGTCCCGTGTAGAGTGGAAGAGGATGGGCACAGATGTTGGCCCAGGGCCGGTCTTCCTCAGCAAAAAGAGGAGGATTGGCATGGATGTTATCTCAGAGCTGATCTTCCTCACACATACAAAAAAAAGAGGAAGTGGATCTACTATTCCTAGAACATGATGGCTCTCCAAAAAATGTTTGTTGACTGAAAGCATAAATGAAAACATAAACTCCTTCCCAGTTTGCCATTCAAGGGTCTTAAATCTATTAGACTCCTTGGTTTAGTTCAAGGAAATTCAGACTAACACACAATTCCATAGACACTATCTTCATTCATTCCCTCTTCCGGCAAATATTTGTTCAGTGCCTGCCATGTGCCAGGAGTGAGCTAGAGGCTAGATATGATTAACTCTCTCGTGAAGTCAAGGGCAGAGCTCGCTTCGGCCCGTATCTTGATTTTATAATTAGAGAGCCTCTGGCTCTAGGGCACAATGAGCAAGTAGAAAAGAGGAGCTGGTGTGATAAGATTTTGGTTTAAAAATAAAGGTCAGGACTAGGCTTGGGTTCTGGTGCACAACTATATGGTCAGTTCTGCTGTAAATCTCCTGCATCAAACAACATTTAATAGAATATATGAAGGAGTTACATGGGACCTATGGGAATGAAACAGTGAAAAAGGGGGGAGAGATGTGAAATATATTGCCATTTAGGCAAAATGATTTATTTACTTGGAAGGAATCAGTCTCTGACTCTCATATATAACTACAGTTCTTTACTAAGGAATGGGCATTTTGTATTTTGTGGCAACTTTGGGGGATAACACCTTTTTCTACATGTGCCTGCTTTTGGTTTCATTTTCCACCTAAAATTATACACATGAGGAAGATGAATTATTCTGTTAACAAAGAATGAGATCATCTTTATCTCAAGGACCTTGACTGAAGGTCAGTGGTTAATGACCAAAATTTTAATGTTGTCACTGGAGTCCTGGCTGAATGGCATTTGAAACTCTTTGAGTATATCTGATGAGGCTTTTAAAAACTTTTTGTAAGCTTCAAAGATCAACACAGCACAGACATCTTACATATGAACCAGCTGTGGGAGTATATGCTTAGGCCTCATTGGCACGGTTTTAGGAAAAGCACCTCCTATCCTCAGAATCTATGCTGTAAGTCCTTTTTAAGAAGAGACCCAGCGGGCCGGCCCCGTGGCTTAGTGGTTAAGTGCGCGCGTTCCGCTGCTGGCGGCCCAGGCCCCTGGTGCGCACCGATGCACCGCTTCTCCGGCCATGCTGAGGCCGCATCCCACATACAGCAACTAGAAGGATGTGCAACTACGACATACAACTATCTACTGGGGCTTTAGGGGAGAAAAAAAAAAAAGGAGGAGGATTGGCAACAGATGTTAGCTCAGAGCCGGTCTTCCTCAGCAAAAAGAGGATTAGCATGGATGTTAGCTCAGGGCTGATCTTCCTCCCAAAAAAAAAAAAAAAAGAGACCCAGCTTTCCTTTCCTGTTGTACTGTCCCTAGTATCAAGCACAGTGCAAGGCATGAAGAGAGAGCTCAGTAATGACAAGTAAATAGAAAGATTAACTGAATCTACATATCTTTGCAAAACAGTTTCCAATGAAATGGAGCAGAGAAGAGTCAAAAACCCGTATTTCTCCTACCAATAGAATTTACTTGGCAGTTAATACTAAAGGCTAAATAGAGCAGGACAAGTGTTTGTTACCAAAGATGCCTCCTCTTGAGTCAAATTGGTTAGGATTGGGTTAATTTCCCTCAAGAGCAACAGATACCATGGGAAAAGGGCTTTTGTGCCAATCCAGTCAACGTTATTCTTTTTCTTCAACTGCTGTTCTGTCTCTAGGGGAAAAAACCAAAAACAAAAAACTCCTCAAACAATGAGAAAAAAAAGACTACATTGACAAATAAATAAAATGAGTTCAGAGGGAGTATAGAACACGTTGGAAGTCCTAAAGAGAAACAAAAAGTGACCAAAATATTGATAGCCCAAATAGTACAACTCAAACTTTGATCTCTTACATTAAAGCCCTGAAGAATTTCGTGGGCTTCTAAAACATACATCTTTACTTCTAGGGTATAAAATCCTAAAGAATATATATCCTATATCACATGTTCACAGATTAAGTGTTTTCAAAAATCTGATTCCCTTTCGAGGTTGGTGCAAAAAGGAGCTGGAACCTGCCCCCTTGAATGGCGTGATGAATGAAGCAGAAGTGTGATGTAGTTTCCGCACTGGTCTCGCTGCCCTAGCCTTGCTACCCCCATGCCATCTTTCTCATTCCTGCTAGAGTCATCTTTGTAAAACTTATATCGGATCTTGTTATTCCCTAATATGGCCTAAAACCTGCAAGAGCTTTCAATGTCTCTAGAACTGAAACATCTGGTCCAGGCCTAACTTGACGATTCATATCCCACCTTCTACCCCCTCAAACCTCAAATCCAGTGACATTGCATCAGGTAGAATGATTCTAGCTGCAAGTAACAAAAAATTCTATTTGATCTTTTAAACAACAAAGGGAATACCGGCATGCACTTAATCTCTGGTCAGAGTTTGGCCAGGTCATTGGCTCCATTTTTCCGCAATTCCCTTAGCTCTATGTCCCATCTTTATCCTCTGGTCGGCTCCCCTTGAGGTAACAAAATGGAAACCAGCAGCTCTCAGGTTTACATGCTTCCTCTTCCATGTGAGTGCATCTCTTCACCCAACCATCATACCAAAGTCTTGGACTTCTTTCTGATTGGACATATCCAGACCTGGACTAATATTCCTGAGGCATGCCGTGGCTGATTTGCTTAGGCCTGGAGGACATGCCTTTCTGGGAACCAACTATGACAAAGGAATGGGTTATGCTGACTGGCTAAGGCCAATCAAGACCCATCCCTGGAGCTGGGTGTGAGATCAATTATACTCAACATCACAGCTGGGAGATTTGCAGGGAAGGAAAGAATGGGTGCTGAATAAGCATCTTCAGAATTCAAACTACTTACAGTTGTCTAAGCCTTTCATCCCATGGTATACCTCTCTGCCCTCTTCCTGGAATGTTCTACCCTAGTTCATCTGTCTGACAAACTCCTACTCTGCCCTCAACCCCAGCTTAAGCATTTCATCCTCTGTAAGGCCTTTTGGGATCCTCACCCCAAACAGAGTAGATTACTCTCTTCTGTGTGCCATTCTTATACCCAGTACAGACTTAATTTATTGCCTTATCTCATTATTCATCAATTATTTGTTTAATAGATTTGTCTCCCTAGACAGAAGGTTAACTCCTTGAGGACAGAAATCCTATTTTTTTTGCCCTTAACTCTTAACATCTATGAAATGACCAGAGCATACATGAGGATCCTTTAGATAAATTCTGAGTTTTGTTAATTCTGCTGGGGGCATTGATCGTCAAGTTGTATGCTCTGTGTATAGGTGTGACATCCTCTGATGTCATAAACTCTAGAAAGAGACAGATCCTCAAAAGAAGCAGCTGGAGTCTGGAGCACAGGCAGATGGAAGGTGAAATGCCTGCATCGCTCTGGTTCTTGGCCTTCTTGGTCTGGATTTAGAGGGATCTAGAGGTTTTCGAGGGTCCAGGGCATTATTACGTGCTAATGATGCCCTCTGACATATGAAAGCAATTCAGGAACCAGGCAAGAGGCTTTCCTATAGAAACCTAAAGCTGCTAACTGGGCCAACCAGATTACCTAATTGCATGACATGCTCCATGCTTGTGTTACCTTTATTGTTCCTAATTGGAAAGGGAAGAACATGCTCTAAATACTGTTTCCTTTTGCCTCACAGCTCTGAGAAAAGCATACTACTTTTTTACCTTTCATCAACTTACATTATGTGAGGTGGAGTGAAGAATTAAACATTTCCGAAAAATGAAATCAAATTATTGTCATCATCAGCAATTTTTTAACACACTTACTCTCGATGGGGCACAGTATGTGTGGCAGGGAAACATAGGAAGCAATGGGGAAATTTCAGGGAAGCTAATAGTGAATTAGCAAATGACAAGTGCTCTACAAATAACATACATGATAGTAATGCAAATATCGTGGAGGGCCCTGGGATTCAAAGAAGAGAAGATGTTCACAGGGTTAGATGCTAATATCTGTCAGTAGAGTCGCAAAAACAGCAGAAGATAGGCTTTATTACCTTATGAAGTCCCATATAAATGTAACAGCTAGAGACTATTAGTCAGTATAAGATAGTGTAGTATGAATTATACATCTGCGACGGCACTACAGCAGTGTTATTTGACTGGTTGCTGAGGGAGTGATCAGTGTGGAATGGTATTAGTCAGGAAAGGCTCTTGAAGGGGTGAGTCACAGGTTTTTGAACAAGAGGCTGACACGATGTAGATGGCACTCAAAAAATATTATCTTAGCAACTGTGTAGAGAATAAACTAAGATAGGGGAACACAAGGCAGGAAGACCAGGTAGGAGGCAGTAACACAAATGATGTGGTAGGAGCCTGGACTGGTGTGTGGGCTGTGAAATAGAGCTGGAAGTGTTTAGAGAAGGCAATGCAGAGGATTGCATAACAGCGTGGGCTTTGCACACAAACTGACTTGGGCTCCAATCCTGGCCCCACCACTGACTAGCTGTGTTACTTGGGTAACTAATCTACCTGCTCTAAGTCTATTCCCTTATGTACAAAATGCATAATGGGCATTTGTCCTTTTTGCTGTCCAATATCTGAACACTCTTCCTAATTTGAATGAATCCCAATGTAAGTGGGAAGCCATAAAGGGGAAGCTGTTCCTCTGCCAGCCCCTGGCAGCCAGGGAATAGACATGTGGTCTGAGCAGGGCCAGTTGATGTTCACCTGCCTCTCTGTACTGGAGGGTAGTGATGCAAAGGCACTGTGGTCAGTTTGAGACTCTTGAGGCCTCTGTGGTGAGATTAGAATCCAGAGGTCTGGCAGGGCATGTCCTGGGAAATTGGAATTGAGGTAGGATCCCAACTTTGTGCTCTGCTTCTTCCCTTGGCTCTCCTCTGAACCTGGTCCTCCAGCTTCCTATGGATTCTATGAGTTGCCTGATAGCTTTCCAGTTAAATTTTTTTTTCTGCTTAAGTTACCTGCTATTTGCTACCAAGAATCCTGACTAGAACATGACCCCACATTCAATTTTGAGGATTGTATAAGATGGTGTATATAAGCCCTTAGCCCTGTAGCTGCCACAAGCAAATGCTTACTAATGGTTGATCTAAGAAAAAACAGAGAAAGCATTTGTGACAGAATAGACACAGACTTTGATAACTAATTAGATGTGGGGGAAGAATAAAAAGGAAGAATGTGGAAGGTAACGCTAAGTTTACAAACCTGCCTTCCACATCCTTGTTCTACCCCTAACAAGATTATGGAAGCCAACAGAAGGACGACCTGCTTAAAAGGCGGTGAAACAGCAGCAACAAAGTACCGACCTCTCAGGTCGACTGAGAACATGGTATTTCACTGACACGACAACGTCTAAACTTGTTAGCCTGGCACATCAGGCACTTCATAACCCTGTCCGAACCCGCCTTTCCAGCCCCGATGCTTGCCGCTCCCTGAAAAGCGCCTGATGCAGCAGTCAGATCCAGCGGCTTTGTGTCCCACGAACACACCACATCATTCTGGGCTTCGTCGCCTTTGTACACGTATTCTCTTTTCCTGGAATGTCCTCGTCCTTCCTCAACTCAACTCCTCGTTTAAGACTTGGATTACATATTTTCTCCTCAATGAAGCCCTTCCTAACTTCTTCCAGGCAGTTACTCACTCCTCCCTCTGGGCTTCCACAGAATTCTGTTCACGCCTCCCTGATAGAACGTACCACATTTTATTCTAACGTCTTCCTTATGTCTCTCCTTCTTTGTCCTCTGTGGTCCTAGACACAGGAAATATGGTTTGGTTAACCTTGGATCACCATTGCCTGACATTATCTGGTATGTAGACAATACTTCACAGGCTCATTGTTGACTACCCAGCACATTTTTTCATATGTTTGGTTAGAGATAAAATGAAATAAAATGATAAGATAACAAACTTGATTCAACTATCCACACACAAAAGTCAGTCTTGTTCATTGTTTGTTTATGTATTAACTAATGACTAGCGTCCTTTTAACTTCCTAGCTCCTAAAGGGCAGGGTTCTGTTTTAACACACTTTGTACCAACAGGGTTTTGCGCCAGTGGGTGCAATAAAGGAATTGGAATCCTTTTTGAGGTGCTGCTTTGATTCATTGTTGCTAGTATCTTGAAGAAGCCATGTTGGAGACCCTGACTACAAGGGGCCAAGCCAGGGGCCTTGGTTAGGTTTTTCTCTAGACGCTTTCTAGCTCTGATCTCCATGATTCAACCAACTCACCTTTTCCAAATAGGACTCCTCATGAAAATAAATATTTCCTTTTGCATGTCCCCAAGTTAGGCTTAAGCACCGGGTTCCAGAGGAACATAGCTATGAGGCCAAAATTTAGTTTTATCTTCCATTGCCCTCAGAAATTATTTTCATTTTATTTAAAAAATTTTAGAGATTTTTGAATAGATAATACATTCCTGTGATCCAAAATTCAAAAGTACACAGTATAAAGTGTCCCCCCCACCTTGTACCCTAGCCATGCACTTTCTCTTCCCATAGGCAGCAAGAGCTATTACTTTCCTATGCATTCTTCCAGAGATATTTGCATATGATAAAATATTTTTTAATTGCTTACTGTCTTTTACACAGAAGTTAAATTAGTACACACAGTTCCACATCTTGCTTTTTTGCACTAAATAATATATCTTGTAGATCTTTTCACATCAGTACATATCGGTACATATCTTTTTTCCTGCCTACATGGTATTTCATTGCATGGGTCAACTATAATCTATTAAGCCAGTCCACTATTAACGGACCTTCTGGTGTTTTTTCCAATCCTTTCTATTTTATAAAGATTTCAGCAGCTCTTTTAAACCTCCTTTCAAACTGCCTACCTAGCCTCTGCCTTCTTCATTCTCAAAAAATGCTGCCTGTCTTAACTCACAGAGGAAACAGAGGCCACTAGATAGATTCCATCAATTTCCTGCCTTCCGTTCACCTTATACTTCAGATTCCTTCAATACCAAACAGTGTCTAGTTCACAGGATGTACATGTGCTCTCTAGTCTCTGTACCTTTCTATATGCCCTTCCCACTCCCAACATCCTTGGTTTGCCTGGGAAACCTCTATTAACCTTTCAAATCCAAGTTTGGATATCAAGCCACAGGGAGTTAATCAGTTGCTGCTGTGTAGTATGTCTGTACCTTGTTCCTCTCCCACCATTGTACTTATTATGCTGGTTTGAAATTTGTTTACAAGTTTATGTTCCCATAAATCTGTGAGCACCTGGAGAGCTAATTCACATCAGAATGCCCAGCACTTAGCATAGAGATTCTGGTAATTGAAGCTACTCAACAAATATTTGTTGAATAAATGAATAAGTAATATGGAGGATATGTAAGCATACTCTGTAATGACAAGTATTTGCAAAACAGTTGAACGAGTCTTCAACTTTGCATAGTGTAGCAAAAACAGCATTGGACCAGAAATCAAGAGAACCAGCTCTGGTCCATGGAAGAAGGAAACTTTTCCCACATGTTCATTGCTGTATCCTCAATGCCTAGAAGAATGGCTGACTCTTTATTGGTGTTGAGAAAGAATGAGGCTTTGCGTCATGTTTGTATTTGAATCTGCTAAAGACATCATTTATTTCAAACAGTCTGCAAGGAGAAAGCTAGAACCAGAGGATCTATAGCTTTGGGACTAACAAGAGAACATACCCAGTACCCAGTTATGTGTAAGTTATCGTAGGGCCAGTGGATTTATTAACAGCTTAAGTTGAACAAATTCAACCAATTGACTTTTACAAATGTATTTTATAGATTAAATTAACACATTTCCCATAGCCACAGGTTTTCCCAAGCTTAGTGGTAATCACATGCTTAATCTGGGAAATGAAACAAAAACCTGATAGATAATCTTGGGGAGGAGGGGCTCTTGGCTCCTCCATTGTGAACAGTGAAGAGAGCAATAGTGTGACAATCAGAGACAGGGCCCTTACGGATTTAAACTGAAATAGACCTTGACCCCACCTGGCCTGTCTCCTAACAGCGCTCTTTGTTCATTGCTCTCCTGTGGTCACCAGAATGCAAATATTCTCCTGCCCTCTCTTCCTTGTCTTACTGAACAGTAGTATCATACACAATAATGTCATTTCTTTTTTTTTTTAATTTTTTTTAAAATTTTATTTATTTATTTTTTCCCCCAAAGCTCCAGTAGACAGTTGTATGTCATAGTTGCACATCCTTCTAGTTGCTGTATGTGGGACTTGGCCTCAGCATGGCCGGAGAAGCGGTGCATCGGCTCGTGCCTGGGATCCGAACCAGGGCCGCCAGCAGTGGAGCGCGTGCACCCAACCGCTAAGCCACGGGGTCAGCCCCTACAATAATGTCGTTTCACCATCAGTTTACGAAAATAAGATTCTTTCATCCTAATGCTTCTGATCATACCATGGTGACCCACAGATTGTTTTTAGACCAAGACCAAATCAAAATTTTATGTTTGTAATTTTTATTTCCATAGTGTTCAATAAATATTTGTTGATGGAATGAGTATTTTGCCATTAATTAGCCCTGTGACCTTGGGCAAACTTTGTTTAACTTTGCTAAGCCTCATTGTCTTCATCTATGCAATCAAGTTTGATTGTCGTATTTTTCAAATTATTTTTTAATAGTTTAAAGTCTTTCTTCAAACAAAGTGTTAGGCAAAACCCAATATATAGAACAGGAAAAAAATGGATCTAATCTGGATAAAATAAGTGTGGGGGCCCTAAGACCCCTGGCTTTGCCTTCTCCTTCCCCGACCTCATTTCCGCTCTGAGCCACTCTGCTGAGCCCCAGGGCTCTGCAAGGCACCATCTAAAAAGCCACTGGACTAGATGATCCTATACATAACATAGACTCCCAGACTTGCAAGGAAACTTATTGTTGACTGGGACCAGAGAGTCCCAACCTGCAGCCTCTTAATTCTTAGGAATTAAACAAGGCAAACTAAAATATGAAGTTTCCTTGCTTTGGATGGCATTACATCAACTCAACCAATGTCAATTGATTATTTAATGCTAAGCAGAATTGGAAACTATATATATCTTTGATAAACTAACAATGAACATGAACATGTTAACAATGAATATGGTAACATAAAGAAATTACTAACAAATAATTTTTAGTAGGCAAAATTTCTCAACATATTATGAAAATGGGTGGGTAACAAAAGGAATTCCTGGGGAGTGAAAAGGTTGAGAATGATGAAGTATTCCATTTTCTTCCTTTTCCCATAAATAAAATCAGGCAGGGAAAGGTTAAATGGCTTGCTTAAGCCCTCACAGCTGACTCGGTGGCAGAGTCAGCAGCAGAACATAGCACTTGCAATTTCCAGCCCAGTGCTCTTTCCCAGCCACGTTGCATTTCTGTACAAGATTAGGCTTTTACCTTTATGTGTCTCGGATCCGTGGTTGCAAAGCCACAGAAGGATGGAACATCGTCATTATCTCAGCATTCGTTATCTGAATCCCTGAAGTTTGAAGTTGTGTAGGAGAGTGAGAGTTATCAGAACCCAGAAATGTTTACTTATCAAATGACTGCTTATAAAACCCACTCAAATATCCACCTCCATTAAATATGAGCATCGATTCTCCCCTTCTAGGATCAACTTCTTTGTCAGGTCTCTAGCTGATGACTGGATTTTTATACATATTTGACTATACATAGTGTACAAATACAATGCAAACTACAAAGTGAAATTGCACATTTTGCAAAAGATACAGAATTTTATGAGGTTGGTGAAAGAAGGCCAATGTGAATAGTCCATACTGGAAGAGAGGGAAAGATGTGGGTGATATTGAAGAGGTAGCCAAAGGCCAGATTAGGGTGGGCCTTCTGGGTCTCAGTGGTTTTCATTCTGGTTGGGATGGGGAATTTTTGGAGGCCTTTAAGTGGCGGAAGTGACAATCAGATCTATCTCTAAAATTTTATTTTGAAACTGGTAAGTACACTAAAATATACAATCTTGCAATTGTATTTCTGTGATTTTATCCCACAGATGCATCTCCATATGTATGAAATGACACATGTGCAAGGTTATTCATTGTTGTATTATTTGTAATAGCAAAAAGTGGACCCAATTGTGATGTTCAGTAAAAGAGGCCAGGTTCAATAAACGATGGTATGACATGCAGCTGTAAAAATGAACAAGGAAGATCTCGATGTACTGATATGGAAAGAGCTTTAGAACATATTGGTAAGTGAAACAAGCAAGATATAGAACAGTATTGAACAGTGTATATGGTAGGCTACCTTTTGTGTAATAAGGTGGGAGATATATTTGTATATGCTTGCATTGACTTTAAAAAATCTAGAATTAAAAAAAAGATACCATTGGAAGTGATTATAATTTGGTTGGGATGAGGAATGCAGGAGTGGGTGCGAGACTTCTCTGGGCATATCTTTTTTGTAGTGTGTTAAATTTTGAACCACATAAATGTAGTAGCTAATAAAAATAAATACATTCAAAAATCCCTCCAGCTGCTCTGTCGAGAGTGGTTGTAGGGACATGAGGGAAGAAACTGGGAGACCATTTAGGAAGCTCCTGGAGTAGTTCAGGCAAGGGCTGATGGTGGCTGGCACTGGAAGGTAGCAGTGGAGGTGGCAAGTACTAGTCGGTTTGGGTGTGTAGAGACAATTGGACTTGCTGATGTATTAGATGTAGTGTGTGAGAGAAGGAAAAAAAACGAAATCAAGGATAATTCGTAGACATATGTCTTGAGTGGATGGAGGAGAGAAGATGCGGGGGGCAGAGAAAATAGAGAATCAAGAGTTCTATTTCGGACAGGTTAAGACCATGCCCAAGTGGAGAGGTCCACAACTAGAGGGAAACATCTGGAAGGATGATGACAGTACAGATTTTTCTAAAGATGAAGTCAATGCCCCATGAGTTCAAATTAAAGGATTGAAAGACCGTGGTAAAATTAACAAAACCTTCAAACAAATGTCTGCCTTCATTTTCGTGCTGCACAAATAAAATATAAAGGGAAAAACATCATTTGTGCTACTACAAGATTTTGTTAGGAAAAAATTATGTTAAAAAATTCCAGTCAATTGCTTGATTTATTCTTAGTTCTAAAAGTAAGCATGTAGTTATCATGATAGCCTACATTTTGTTAAATATAAAGTAAAATAAATATAGTTTCACAATTTCTATTTCAGTTTTCAAAATAAAGTTCGAACCAAAGCTTTTTCATTATTTACTATGAAATGTAAGTGGCCTACTCTTAAGTGGCCTCTTCAGTATCCTGAACAAAGTGTAGGATAGGATACTGCAGTGGCAGAAACACAGGGAAACAAATATAATTTAAACTTTTTCTCTTAGACACTGAGTTCACATCTTTATTAACAGAATAACTTACTACTTAACCTGGATACATAACGGGGCAGGAGGTGGAGAGTAACAATATTTCCTACTTTACCACTCTAGAAGTTAAATAAATATTTTTTTGGTAAAAATGAAGAACTGCCTTCTTAAGAATTCTACCTTCAACCATTAATTTGTCTCCTGTGCATTTACCTTGAGTAGGACAGACTTTGAAAATGTCCCAATGCTAATATAAGTCAGGGTGTTACTGGTCGTAGTCTTTGCTGCAATGCCCAGTGTCTTAGAAAGTTTGGGCTGCCAAAACAAATTACCATACACTGGGTGGCTTAAACAACAAACATTTATTTCTCATGGTTCTGGAGGTTGGAAGTCTGAGATCAGGGCACCAGCATGGCCAGATGCTGGTGAGAGCCTTCTTCCTGGTTATGTCCTCATGTGGCCTTTCCTTGGTGTGTGGATGCGCAGAGAGAGCTCTTGTGCATATCTTCCTCTTCTTTTTTTCTTTGCTGAGGAAGATTCACCCTGAGCTAACATCTGTTGCCAAACCTCCTCTATTTTTTTGTATGTGGGTCACTGCCACAGCATGGCCCCTGAGTGGTGTAGGTCCACACCTGGGAACTGAACCCAGGCCACTGAAGCAGAGTGCACCAGCCTTAACCACTAGGCCACCAGAGCTGGCCCTCTTCCTCTTCCTATAAGGGCGCTGATCCCATCGTGGCACCTCTACTCTCATGACCTAATCTAACCCTAACTACCTCCCAAATGTCCCACCTCCAAGTGCCATCACATTGGGGATTAGTGTTTCAAAATATGAATTTTGGGGGGACACAAACATTCAGTCTATAGCACCCAGCCCAGATCCCCCTTCAAGTTGGAGATCCTCATACCCCCAGGTGCCTGGAGTGTTGGCCACTGACAGCATACAACTGAGTCTCCTAAGGACTTACCTGAAAGAAGCAGCCTCTCCCAAGGTTAGATCCCCTCTCCAGGGGCCATGAGGGATAGGCACAATAGAGAGAGTACAAAGATCCAGCCCTCTTGCCTCAATATGAGACAACTTGGATGAGCCATCCCACCTCCTGAGATCCCCATGAGGTCAGCTGAGTCCAAACTTCTGCCTCTGTCCTGCTCCCCTCACTCCCTTACAGGCGTGGTTCCCCAATAGATATCCTGCACACAAATCTCTGTCACAGAGTCTGTTTCCTGAGGCACCCAACCCAAGACACTAGTAGATCGCATTAGTAGCATATTCAAATAATAAATAACTAAATCATGCAAATTTCTCTATATTTTGTGTAGGGTAGGGCATAGTGTAAAAAGCAAATGTAGTGGATAATGCCCCAAGTATAGAATACACGGTTGGACAATCCCAGGGTTTGTTTCATGCACTGTGCACATATCATACACACACTTATGGAAGAGAAAAACCTCCCTTAGGTCTGTTTGGTGCCACATGTTTTTGTCTATCACAGGGAGTAGTCTCTTTGCTGGTTATAACTCATCTCTGATTGCATTACAGCAAGAGAGAACCAAGTTTTGATCCCATTATGCTAGAATTTATTTTTGCATCTTAAAGAAGTATAACAACAGGAAGTCCAATTTCAGTCCAAGTATTCTTGAAAGAAATGAAGAGTAAGTAATAAAATGAAATAGCCAGTTCAGCAGCACTCCTTAAGAAATCCCCAGCAGGGGTTATGTGGCTGCATCTAAAAACACAGGCCTTTGATGCTGAGTTGATTTATCATACATATAACAATTCTCAGATCATAGATTCCTTCAGCTAATTCATTTCCATCATCATAATTTATCTGGCCTTCACTTTTCAAGACCTTTTATGACCACTAGTAAGATTTTTAAAATAGCTCTGTGCAGGCGGGATTTCACAAAGAACATTCAGACTCCCCTCTCCCCTTTTGCCACTTGTTAGGTACAGTTCAGCATTTGGTGAAGTCCAGAGGGTTTTTTCCATAGCACCAACATAGCCTAACTTATATTCAGAGATTTGGTCACAAAGAGTATCTGTCTTCAGGATTGTCTTTCATTTTTTTATTTTTATTTTTTGGTGAGGAAGACAGGCCACGAGCTAACAACCGTTGCCAATCTTCCTTTCTTTTGCGGAGGGAGATCGGCCCTGAGCTAACATCTGCGCCCATCTTCCTCTATTTTGCATATGGGACGCCGCCACAGCATGGCTTGATGAGCGGTGCATCGGTCCACACCCGGGACCCAAACCTGCCAACCCCTGGGCCGCTGAAGCGGAGCACGAGAACTTAACCACTATGCCACCAGGCCGGCCCCTCTCTTTTATTTTTTAATAGTTTTTCGCCATTTATTCCCTTTCCAATTTTTGAGTTTTGTCATTCTTTGTTAAAAATCATTTTATTACAGAATTATAGAAAAATGGAAATGGGACAAACAAAAAAAATTATCCATAATACCACCACCAGAATAAACCTTGGTGGCTTATTTACTTCCAGACTTTTGCCAAAATAGTGCATATACTGTTCACAATTTTTACACATATTTTTTATACTATATTATATATAATATATTCTTTCACATATTTTTATACTAATTTTGGCACTTGTCCTGCCCCCCCCAAATCCTTTGGGAAACCATTAAATTTATATATGAATTTAGAAAGCATTTACTTTTTAAAGTATTAAAATATCCAGAAACATAGTTTATCTTTCCATTTACTTAGATCTTTGATTATGACCCTTGGTCAGAATTTGTAGATTCTTCACGTAGACCTAGCATGTTTCATGTTAAGTTTACTTATAATGCTGCTATTGTTAAATGGGATATTTTTTCATTATACTTTCTCTTACCGAGCCTATTGACTTGTTTTGAAATGACAGCTTTATTGACATATAATTCACATACTACAAAATTCATCCCTTTAAAGTGTACATTTTAGTGGTTTTTAGTATGTTCACAAGGATGTGCAACTATCAGCACCGTCTACTTTAGAACATTTTTATCACCCCCAAAAAGAAATCCAAACCCATTAGCAGTCACTCCCTATACCCTTTTCCCCCCAAGGCTCTATGTGTCTCTTTATTAGCTGTTTCTGTATTTTTTATAATAAAACTGTAATCATAAGTACAACTTTCCTGAGTTCTATGAGTCATTCCAGTGAATTATTGAACCTGAAAGGGTCCTAGAAACCCCTGAATTTATAGCCAGTTGGTCAGAAGTGTGGGTAGCCTGGGCCCTCCAAAGTGTAGCTCACGTCTGAAGTAAGGGCAGTCTTGTGGGAATCGTGCCCTTTATCTCGTGGGGTCTGCACTAACTCTAGGTGGTTAGTGCCAGGATTAAATTCCATTATGTCCAGCTGGGGTTGAAACACAACAAGCTGCTTTTCATGTGCTTTTTGACTGTTTGTATATCTTCTTTGGAGAAAAGTCTATTCAAGTTCCTTGCCCAGTTTTTAATTGGGCTATTTATTATTTTATTGTTGAGTTGTAAGAGTTCTTTATATATTCTGAATATCAGATATATCAGATAAATCATATATATAATTTGCAAATATTTTCTGTCATTCTGTGTGTTGTCTTTTTACTTTCCTGATGGTGTCCTTTGAAGCACAAAATTTTTTAATTTTGATGAAGTCCCATTTATCTAATTTTTAATTTGTCATTTGTGCTTTTGTATCATTGCCTAACTCAAGGTCACAAAGATTTACTACTACATTTTCTTCTAAGAGTTGTGGAGTTTTGGCTCTTATTTTTAGGTCCCTGACCCCTTTTCAGTTAATCTTTGTGTATGGTGTGAGGTAGGGGTCCAGTTTCATTCGTTTGCATGTGGATGTCCAGTTGTCCCAGTACCTAGTCTCTTGACTTTTGAAGTTTTTCTAACTACCCACCTAACATTAGCTCTAATAGACTTAATGGATTCCTCTACATTTTTCAAGTAGATAATATCATGTAAAAATGATAATTTTGCCTTCTCTTTGAAAATATTTGTACTTATTATTTTGTCCTCTCAGATATTAAAAAAATAGTGGTGATCACATCATCTTTGTATTTTTATACATATTAATGGGAATGTTTCTGGTTTTGCTACCAAGTGTGATACTTTGTCCTTATTCAGGAATAAATGCCTTTCAGTATTTACTGCTATACCTGTGTTTTGCTGCTACTAATATAAGCTGAGGAAACATGGCATTGCTATAAGACCTCTTTAAAGTTATGTTTTAAGAATATATTATTTGGGTCAGCCCCGTGGCTTGGTGGTTAAGTGTGCCACTCTGCTGCTGGCGGCCCGGGTTCAGATCCCGGGTGTGCACTGACGCACCGCTTCTCTGGCCATGCTGGGGCTGTGTCCCACATACAGCAACTGGAAAGATGTGCAGCTATGACATACAACAATCTACTGGGGCTTTGGGGGAAAAAAAATAAGTAAATAAAATCTTTAAAAAAAAAAGAATATATTATTATAATTTCTACTTGACAATGGATTAATATTTATTGGGGTGGCTCCTTTAACAATCACTTTTGAGGAACATTTTCTTAAAATAATATTTATCCAGAGCAGTTTATTATTCTTTTTTTGTGTGTGTGTGAGGAGGACTAGCCCTGAGCTAACATCTGATGCCAATCCTCTCCTTTTTTCTAGAGGAAGATGGGCCCTGAGCTAACAACCATGGCCATCTTCCTCTACTTTATATGGGACGCCGCCACAGCATGGCTTAACAAGCAGTGTGTCAGTGCGTGCCCGGGATCCGAACCTGCGAACCCCAGGCCGCAGCAGTGGAGCGCGCATACTTAACCGCTTGCGCCACCGGGCCGGCCTCAATTATTCTATTTTTTAAAAAATAAAGTTTTCTTCATGAATGAAAATATGATGCTTTTGACCCTATGTAAGGAGAGAATTAATTTCTTTTAATCTGAAATAGTTTTACTTTTAAAGTAAATCAGTTAATGAACTTGAATAGATAATTCACAAATACTGTACAAACTTCAAAAGTAGAAAATAGTGTATATAGTGGAGTAAAATCTCATTTTCACCCTGTTCCCTAGCCATCACATTCTTCTCCCTGCAAACTACTGTATTCTATTGGAGATCAGGATTTTTTTTTTAAATAAAAGAAATATATACCTATACAATACACACACACACACACATCACACATTTATAGAATGTATGTGATACTTACAAAACATATCAAATGTTTACATAAGAAAAACAATGTGCAAAGCAGTCCTAAGGAGTTACATGGAAGACAAAGATCTGATAGAGTCTGTTCACAAGAAGAGAAGCAGCTGAGCAAACTGGTATTTTTCCAATATCGTCAGTTACCAGTTTATTTAAACTCCAAATTCGTTTTCTCACCAAGTTACAGCAAGAGATAAATCTAGAATCCATGCCACAATAACTGCATTAAACATGAATGTCCACAGCCTCAGCTTCCCTACCTCAGATGGCAAATAAGATAGGGACTATGCATTCCTGAGAGGCAACAGATCGAGTGCAAACCAAGTCAAATTTCTATACCAAAATGTACTAAGCTTCTTCAGTGAGGTAAGAGAAGCCCAAATAAATCAAAATGATGGCACAAAAATAACTTAAAAGCCTTCGCCCAAATACATTTGGATTATGTTGTAAACAACTCTGAGCAGTCACTTGGACCCGTGGTGTAAAGAGGGCGAGCTGGCTGTCGGGTGCAGGCGGGCACCTTTAGGAGAGTCACTGTAGTCCAGCCCCGGGATTGATAACGCTCTGGGCAGTGAAGGGGGATGGGGGAGCGGTAGTGGGGGCTAGGAGGTGGGGGGATGGGAAGCAATAGGGGAGGGGGAGGGGCTGATTCAAGCAAACCAAACACGCAAAAGGCTGATTTATAAACAGAAATGCCGTTTGTTTGTTAACCAGCACAAGGGAGTTAGAGGAGTGTTTTATTCACTCTGCAGAAAGACGTAATATGCTCTCCCGTTCCGCAATAGAGTACACTTACTGCTCGTGCTCAGGAGACCCGGGCCAGTAAGTACAGCCTTCTATCCCCTGGATAGTGTTGGGTAAACCCTGATATGGATTATCCGTTAGTCTCTATTTTTTTTGTCTTTTCATTCTAGTCCCTCTGTTAACACCTCATCCTTCAGATAGACCGTAGTAAAACTGAGTGCACCAGAGTTGCTTTACAGCATCACTCTCCGGCTGAAGCTTCCTGAGGTCTTCCCTCACTCCCCAGTCTCTTGGAGTGGACCTTCCTGTGGATGGCTAGGGGTTAATAGCAATATAATGTGGCAGTCACCTGCACAGGTTCTGAGGCCTGTGGCCTTGATTCTACTCCAGGCCTGGCCATTTGCCAGTTATGTAACCTCCAGGGGTTACTTAACTTCTCTCCTCCTGTGAAAATGGCAATGATAACAGTACCTACTTCAGCAAGTCGTAGTGAAGACTAAATGCGCTAATTCATGTTGAACACTTAGTACTGTGCCCAGTACATGTGGAACACTCAAAAAATGTTAGCCATTAGTATTAGGGCTGCTCTTGTCTACTTCTGTTGATTTGTAGTTGTTTCTGCTCGAAGAGACTAAGCTATTTTTAACTCTTTGCCCAAATTAAGGAAAAAGAGAAGTCAAATGAGAGACCAGTTTGACTTGATGGTGAAAAGTCTGAAATGTACTCAATGTTGCAAAGAAATACAATAGTATTGTTTTCAAATTTGAATATATTACAACCCCAAATAACATGGAGAGTAAGGAAATAAATAAAGTAAGATTTTAAAAGGCAGAATAATTAAAAAGGACAGAACTTAATGTAAAAATGCAGTATGCAATAAAGTATTTCTGGAGTCCCCAGTATGTACCAGCTAGTCTTCCCACTTCCATCCTTGCCTTTCTTAAATCTATTTGCAACACAGCAGCCAAAATAATCTTTTAAAGACTTAAGTCAGATCATGTCACTTAAGTGTTCAACATCTTACAATGGCTGGCTCCTCACCTCATTCAAAGTAAAAGCCGAAGTCTTCACAGTGTCCTCCAAGGCCTTACATCATCTGCTCAGCCCTCCTCACCCTACTTCTATGACTTAATCTCTTAACATCCTCCCTGCTTCTTGCTCTGCACAGGCCACACTGGACTCTTAGCTGTCCCTTAACGGTGCCAGGTACTCCTGCCTCAGGGCCTTTGCACTCGTGCTTCCCTCTGCCTGGAGTCCTCTTCTTCAAAGTCACATCTCCCTTATGACCTTATTCAAATGCCGCTTTCCCTGACCCTCCTATTTAAAACTGTAACTTCTTCTCCATCCCCACCACTTTCTAGTCTCCTTCCCTGCTCTGTTTTCTCTGAGCATTTCTCTACGTATTTATTGATTTACTTTGTGTATAATCTATCTCACCTGCCCTCCCTGCAATATAAACTTCACAAGACAGGAGTTTGTGTGTGTTGTTCATTGCTGCATCTCTAGTTCCTAGCATAATGATGGCATTATTCGCTGAAAGGATGAACGAATTCATGAATGGTGCTCGGTGCTTTTACATATGTCATTTCATTTACATCTTTTGGTAAGGGTCTGATTTTCATGATAATATGTCATTAAATGGTAGCGATTATTATAATAACCTATTTTTATATTCAGCAATTGCTGCTTCCTGAAATTAAAAATGGACTGAAAGCATCTTTATGTTCTTGAAGCTGGAATTTGAAAAACGCTGTTTATTTTACCGTGTGGATGTCCTTTAAAGGCATCTTACATAAGACTGAGATTCAGAGGAAGAGGTTGTTTTTAGCTTCTTACTCAATATGAATGACATATATTGCTTCTGAATTAAATTATGAATTTTCATATAAATTTAAGTTGGCCTTTTCTAATTTTAGCATTAATTCTCCAACCCTTAAAAAATGATTTTTGAATTTGTCCAAATGGTGCACGACAGCAGAAGTGTGGGCCTAGATGTCCCTGCTTCTGCCTTGCTGGAGATAAGGCCTGCCTACTGAATTTCTGGTTTCCATTACAGCTGATGACATGAAAGAAATGCTGGTAAGAACAAATGTTTGGTTCCAGGCTGCAGCCTAATTTAATAGTGTACTTGAAAAAGAAAAGTTGATGATTCATTCCAAAACCCCTGGGGAGGGAGGGGTGATTGTCAACAATTTGGAAAGGGGCAAGAGAGCCTAATATGAAACCATTGCAGCAATCTTAAACAACCACCAAAAAAGTCTTGTCTAAACTTGATTGAATCCTGGGTTTTTTCCAGAATGACTTTAGCTGAGGAAAGACTGTTAGATTCAAAATCCTTTCCCCTCTGCTCCGATTTGGGGAGTGGGAGGTTGTAACCATATTAATTTTTTATAATTTCAGATAATATGAAGTATTTGGATGAAAGATTACCCTGAGGTTTTCATAATTGTGGTTTTTCTCAAATCATTACATGTGATTGTGATTTTTTTTACTGGACAGAACCCCAGGCAAATTTTTATGGGAGAAGGAAGAGAATTTTTATAAAAAATAGAAACCAAAATTTAAAACACATCAGCCATCTAAGTTGGTGGAGCAGACAGCTGCCATGGGCAAGACCCCAAAACCCCTCCCACTGCTTGCTTGTTGATGCCTGAAATGTTGAAAATCAGGATTTCATTTTCTTGGATTAAGATTTCGTCTATTAAAATACTAAAGGCCCTACTCAGGATCACACATTAGACTCTCTGGGCCGTTTTTACTCCAATGGTAACAGCCTCCCTGGCTCCAGGTCTAACAGGCTCTCCCAACTAGATGGGGAGAAAGGAAGCGGATCCTGGCCCTTTGGAGATGAGGCTGTGCACGTGATGGGGAGGCAGTGGGAGACACCTTGGAGGAGCACATCAAAGATCACCAGAAGGTGAGGAAGCCCAGGGAAGGGAATTTGAAACCTTTTCCCTCTGTAAGAACCGTCTTTACCCATTCTTACTAAAGTCTTCCTTCCCTGCGTACTGGAGGAACAGAAGGTTGATATGGTGACGTGGTCCATAGAAAGCCCACACAGTCTCAGGTAACCGCAAATCACAGCCGGGATTATAACGGCAGGTAATCCCTCAATGTTAGCCAAAACTACCTGCTGACTTTGATAAATATCTATTGTTTCTCCATAACAACCAGAGACATTCTAATGGCTTTATCATTTTAAAAGATATTGTATAAAATACTTCTGATGTGAGGGAATTAATTTTTATAAAGTTTTATAGAGTTTTATAAAGGAGTAAAATTGATGCTGCTGTGTAAAAATGACTCCAGGCTGGCAATCGTCTGTCAGGCTCTTCAGGCCAGTGCTTCTGGCTACATGGTTACCACTGAGATAACAGTGACATTTAATTTTCATTTCTCACCGTTTAACTTAGTTATTTCTTTTTATGTAACTTTCAAAACAAGTTAGTACCTGGGAAGGGTAAAAAGGAGATTTTATAAAGTTTGGCATATTATGCCATTTAAAAATGATGATTTGCAGTACAGTACATGTCTTTGCTTCTTAAAGCTATGGCACTGCTGTTCATAAAAAGTCCTATTGTAAAGATTACCAGTTTTTTTCATCATCATTAATTTCTTTACCATATATTGTGCATAGGTTATGTGGTGGACATTGGGCTGGGCACCAAGGCCACAGAGCTGAGATCCACCATCCCGACCTCAGGTTGCTCAGTCTAGTCTGTGCGAGGAGACAGACAAATTACCACCTGCTAAGAGCGTCATAGACGTTTACACAGAGGTTGTGGAAGGTTCCTCACCCGCACTGGGACATCAGGAAAGCGTTTCTGTGGGGATGTGGCGTCTGAGTTGAGAGTTCTAAGGATGTGAATAATGGTAGGAATTAACCAGGTGAAGAAGTGGTGGGGGAGTGTTCCAGGAATAGGGAACAGCAGGTGAAAGGAGACAGTGGAGAGAGAGCACTATCTTCCTGTCTGTCTTCACCTTTCTGGGACAGGGCCCAATTCCTGCTCATCACTGGATCTCTGGTATCTGTCATGCATGTCATAAGTAGTCGTAAATATTTGTTTAACTTAAATGAACTGAACTACAAATATTTACTGCTGTTTTCTAGATGCTGCGATAGTGTAGTGGCCGAAACAAAAGTTCCTATTCTTGTGGTGCGTATGTTCTAGGGAGGCATTAGTATGAGCCAGCCTTCACTAAGTGCTTCCTACCTGCCAGGCTAGGGTGCTGAGTAGGTCAACTATATTGACAGGTAAACTGCTAGGTCAATGACAGGCCTTGAAATGAAGATAAAGCCTAAGATCCAGATGTGAAAGTTCTTGATGGATGTTGCATGGTTAAACACTTAATAAATATCTACTGTTCTACTGTTGAGTTAGGTTTTCAACAATCAAACATCACCTTTTATTCAATAATGTTAAAGATCCTTTTAAAGTGTTATTTTTGTTTTTCAAATTAAAACTTATCTATAGAGAAGCTAGTAGGTGACATAATTTAAAAGTTAAATGTAATGCAAATTAAAACAACAGGGAGATACCCCTACATACCTATAGAATGGCCACAATCCAAACACTGACAACACCAAATGCTGGCAAAAATGGGGAGCAACAGGAACTCTTATACATTGCTAGTGGGAATGCAAAACGGTACAATTACTTTGGAAGACAGTTTGGCAATTTCTTACAAAATTAAACATACTGTTACCATACAACCCAGCACTCTAGCTTCTTGGTATTTTACCTGAAGGAGCTGAAAATTTATGTCCACAAAAAACCTGAACATGGATGTTTATAGCAGCTTTATTTATAATTGCCAAGACTTGGAAGCAAGCAAGATGTTTTCAGTAGGTGAATGGATAAATAAACTGTGGTACACCTAGACAATAGACTTTTATTCAGTGCTAAAAAGAAGAGAGCTATCAAGCCATGAAAAAACATGGGGGAATCTTAAGCGAATATTACTAATTGAAAGAAGCCAATCTTAGAAAGCTACATTCTGTATGATTCCAATTACATGATATTCTGGAAAAGGCAAAACTATGGAGACAGTAAAGTGATCAGTAGTTGCCAAGGGCTGGGGGAGGGGGAGGGGAAAGGATGAATAGGTAGAGCACAGAGGATTTTTTAGGCCAATGAAAATACTCTGTATGATATTATAGCGATGAATATCTTTCATTATACATTTGTCCAAACCCATGTAATGTACACCAAGAAGGTCCCCTAAGGTAAACTATGGACTTTGGTTGGTTATGATGTGTCAATATAGGTTCATCAATTGTAACAAATGTAATACTCTGGGGAGGATGTTGATGTCGGATGAGGCTATGCATGTGTGGGGAGAGAGGGCATATAGGAAATCTCTGTATCTTCCTTTCAATTTTGCTGTGAATGTGAAACTGCTCTAAAAAATAGTCTTTTAAAAAATTAAATATGTCACCTACCATCTTGAAAACAATTTTGTTCTCTTTACATACAAATCTTAAGGATGGATAGGATTGGTAGCAAGGGCTGTGGAAAATCAGTAAAGCAGGCAGTAAACTGTGAATGAGGAGACTTCTTGGGGTGGGAGATAAGCTTGGGGAAGTATGTAGAGACTGACTTAAGTTTTTAAGTGTTTCTTCACTTTCTTTTCATGTAGCAGTTTTATTCAAGGGATAATAGGGTAGAAAAACTTCTCCAAAGATCTCCTCCAAAAACTTTTGATAAAAATCTGCACACACCACCTGAGTAGTAGCAGAATAAAAGCAAAGTGCTCCTAAGATGGCAGGTTGCCACAACTGACTGGACATCAGATGGTGGGTAATCCAGGCCACTTTCCTATGTCAGGGAGACAAATTACGCAGAGAACGTGTTTGCTTTCCAGGGTCATCTGGTAACCAGACAGTATTGCAGAAAGCTAGGCCTTTTGGGCCAGTGATGTGTTTTCCAGAGCAGGTTATAGTTCTTCCCTCTGTGCATGGAATCAGTTTAGAAAAAATAGAACCACACCTCACCATACCCACCACACCACACTCACCATACCACACCTCGTCTCTAACACCTCCCTACACCTTACCACAGCTCAGCACACCTCACCCTAACTCACCACACCACACCTCATTGCAGAACACCTCCCTACACCTTACCACACCTCCCCACACCTTACCACACCACTGGGAGAAGGTAGCCTGAATGCTGACATGGGCACTTGGAAGAGTGAGTTCAGTAGCACTCAGGCACGCCATGGAGTCAGCAGGCAGGAAGAAGTTGAAGCAATCACAGTAAACAGTGTCAAATATGAGCACAAAGTATGCCATTGTAGAAAAGATGTAGGATAAAGTGTATACCAGAGGGGCAAAAAGCAGGATGTATAAGACAAAAAAGGATGGGGAAGATAGAGAGACAAGGTGAATTTGTACAAAACTCTATCATCGGATCAAGAATGCCCTGGTGCAATAGATGTTAGCTCAGAGCCAGTCTTCCTCAGCAAAAAGAGGAGGATTAGCATGGATGTTAGCTCAGGGCTGATCTTCCTCACACACACACACACAAAAATAAATAAATAAGAATGCCCTGGTGCTAGAGGCAGGAGCTGACTCTGTGCCTCTTTCAGAGGAAGCTAAAGTTCTCTCAAGGCACCTACCAAGAAGGATAGAGTTCATGCAAGTATGCTATGGCTTTAACAGTATCTACATCAAAAAAGTAACCCAAGAGGCTAAAACAAGACACAAAGGACTTGGGACTTTAAGTAGTGAAGTCATATATCATGATTATTTGGATATATTTCATTTAATAAATTGGTTATGATTCTGTCCATATTATCTTTATTAAATTATTTTAAAGAAGTCTTCTTTTCCTCTTAAGAGTCACCATTTAAGAATACTAACAGGGTATTATTTGATTCTGAAATATCTGATTCCAAATGGATTCTACCAACCCTCTATCTAGTCGTTGATCTGCTTTCAGATGGAGATGAGGTATTTGAGTGGATCTACCTGTGCTTCTGTAAACCTGGGCAGAGGAAAGAAAAGAGCCGAAAGTTATTGAATTAGCCTCAGAATAGGAGTGATTTACAATAGCATCTTCTTTTCTCAAATGGATACTTGGGGGAAAATCTATTTTGTTTTGCCAAACAAATTAGTAATTGAATTAGGAAACTGATTCCAAGTCAACGATTTTTGATTCCACATTCTTTTCCGTTGATATTAGTTATAATTTTTAGAAGAGCAATCAAGATTAAGTGAGTATTGTGACTCAGACTTATCTCACGCTCAGTAATGTTATCTCAGACTTTTAGAGTCATATTACTGTAGAGATCCAGTCCAACCCTTCCTTTTTTTTTTTTTTTTTTTTGGTGAGGAGATCAGCCCTGTGCTAACATCTGCCAATCCTCCTTTTTTTTTTGCTGAGGAAGACTGGCCCTGGGCTAATATCCGTGCCCATCTTCCTCTGCTTTATAGGGGACGCTGCCACAGCATGGCCCGCCAAGCAGTGCGTCAGTGTGCGCCCGGGATCTGAACTGGCGAACCCCGGGCCGCCGCAACGGAGCGCGCGCGGCACTCAACCGCTTGCACCACCGGGCCGGCCCCCAACCGTTCCTTTTAAAGGAAGCTGACAGGTGACTCCCCATGGTGGTAGGAGCAAGACCAGAACCTGGGCCTCCTGATTTCATTATATCAGCATTTGCTATAATGAAATCAGACTCTGAGGCAGATTTGCATGCAGGAAATATATTGAGAATATATTGGGAAGTGTCCTGGGGGTGTATCCCTGTGGGGCACTGAATAGGGTTGGGCAGAGGGAGGAGTGATGTAATTTCAACAAAGGTCAAGCAGGTCCCACAGGGTGCTTGGGAGCTGAAAAACGTCCTTCTGAGTTTGAGGCTAGGGCCTGGGGTCCCTAGACCCTCTCCCTAATCAACCAGTCATTGAATGCAGGCTGCTTCAGAGAGGGTCGCCTGGGGTCCCTAGACCCTCTCCCTAATCAACCAGTCATTGAATGCAGGCTGCTTCAGAGAGGGAGCACGACCTTGGCGGGGTAGGGATGGCAGTCTTTGGCTGAGGGCAATTTTGGAAGAAGGACTTTGCTGAAGGCTGTGGGTGGCGATCACTCCCAGCAGCTGGGGATATGAGAGCTACAGTCTGCAGAAGGGCATGTCACAGCCTCCACCACAATACTGAACACTAGCTTGGTAACGGTGCTTTCACATATGTCCACTTGATCTCTCCTACTAGTTAACAAGACCCTTGTTGACAAATCCCCGATTTACATCGGGCTCAAAAGAAGCATAACATGTAGCGTACTGCTAAGACCCTATCAGAAACTCAATAATATTTATTGATAGATAAAAATCAAAGACATTAATTATAATCTTAACTGTGGTTCAAAGAGGGTAACTTATATAATGATATTTTTTCCCTGGATTAAAGCTATATATTTGAAATTAGGAATATAATTTATCATGTTAAGTACATCATAATCTTAATATTAGAAAATCTCTTTGTTTTTTGATTGGCTGTTAATCTACATGATTGGAGGTGGGGAAGAAATTAGAAACCAACATGTTACGTTAAGATAAAAGAACATGAGGTAAGCCTGCAGATACAACTTTCATGAAAGGCTTCCCTATTGTCCTAATTAATTGCATAGATGTCAAAGGGAAAAACCCTGCTAACTTCTAGCTTAGCTTGATGTCCTTTTTCATTTGTATCACCAAGGGGTACAAAGTGAATAAATCAATATCCCTAAAGCATACAGTTAAAAACACTAAACTTTTTCTCTCCCCAATAGTTTCTTTTTTCATTAAGAAATAGGATTAAAGAAAATCTTCACAGGGCCGGGCCAATGGCGTAGTGGTTGAGTGCACGCGCTCTGCTTCTGGCAGCCCAGGGTTTGCAGGTTTGGATCCCGGGCGGGGACCTACACACTGCTTACCAAGCCACACTGTGGCAGGCGTCCCACGTAAAGTAGAGTGCCAATCTTGCTCAGCAAAAAAGAGGAGGATTGGCAACAGGTGTTAGCTCAGGGCTAATCTTCCTCACACACATACACACACACGCACACAAAAGAAAATCTTCACATTTAAAGTAGGATGAAGACAAAGTCAGAAGGATGTGTAGGGAAGGAAGACCTATCCTCTACCCACTCTAAGTCCTTTCTGGCTGGGCTACAAATTAAATTGACATGAAACAGAATAACAGGCGAAAATCAAACAAAGCTTTATAACATATATACATGGGAGAGACCCAGGAAAGACTGGATAACTCAACAAAATGGTGGAAGTTCTCCTCTTAAATACTGTCTTCAGCTAGAGACAAAGGAGGATGTTGGTGGTGGGGGGGAATCAGTTATGGGAGATTACCAGAAAAGCACAGTAAACGAGAGTAAGGTTATTATGCAGATTTAAGGCCTCGCCTTCTGCATTGATAAGTTTCTAGAGATGAGATCATCCCCCCTTCTTCCGGTATAGAGAGGGAGATACCTTTACAAATGGAGATTTCCCTTACTAATGTAAATGTTTGGTAAACAGAACTTTGATAAGAATGGGCTTAGCAAGTACTCTCCCAGTCTATCAATACCGAGAGTTATCTATGATGATGGCTTGTCCTGGGGACAGGCCTTCTATCTTAAATCCTTTTAGGCAGTTAGTTGTGGGGAGTGGGGGGGTGGGGGGTGTCAAAGTTTCTTTCAGAGTCTTCTGAGCCTTTATTGTTGTCAGCTCGAAATAATCCACATACCAGAGTGGCACATCTTGGGGCAGCCTGCCCTGAACCCCATCAGATGTAACACTAAAGTATAAGACATTGTATGTCATTTATTAAATATGTGGGTTTGTATTGAATAACTCAGGTGTTCTCATCCTATCTGGAAGACCATTTGTGTCAAAGCTATGTTTCGTGTACTTATGTACCATTGTCCATGTGCACAAAATAACTTTGATCTAAGGAGAAGATATCCCCAAGTTTTAACTAGTGCTTCAAACAAGAAGCAACCTTCGAGAATAACAGTAACAACAGAAGAATCCAAACATCACAAATGGCATTGAGAACTGTAATGAAAGGCTTTTTGTGTCACTAAAGCATCCTTTGGCAGGCCCCACTGCAGCTGTTAACGTTTGGGGAACATTCTAAAAGGGCAGATGCGCCAAAGTGTGGCAGTGCCCCTTTTCCAAAGGGCAGGACATCGTGTCTCAGTTATGTGCCTTAAAGAGCGACCGTAGAAGCTCTCACCCAGGGGGTGCCTTGGCTGTCTCAGGGTTAGCGGTATGAAGCAAGAACCTGTCTCTTCTGCTTGAATCATGGTTTCTCAAAATGCAAAGAATCAACTAGTTGAAGCTTCAGCTGAGTTTTAATTTTTAAGAATATTATATACAGCAAAAAATATATATATATATTTATTTGGATACATTAAGTCAAAGCTCAAGATAATTTTCATAGAATTTTATAATTTTTTGCTTTCATGAATAGTTTGCTAAGCAATTTATGATGCAAAGAAAAGGCGGTGCCTGGTCTCCAGTGTGCCTTCCCATGCAGCACCTGGGGTTGGAGTGCACGATGATCTGGAGGGATCTTTGCTGGAATTCCAGAACCGGAATACCACTGCTAGTATGTACTCTAAAAATGCTGAAATAAGGCAAATACTCTCACCCCACCTCCCAAAACCAATTTAACCTTGTAATGAGGTCACATTCCACATTTTCCTGTTTCCCTGTTCTTGAATGAGACATTAATGTATCCAGATTGGGTTGCCTTCACTCTAGTGCCCAACGTCTTTCCTTTGTCAGGAGTATGTCCACATGAAAACAGAACTATTCATGATTTGTTACCTCACAAAGACAGGTGATTATCTTGTCTACAAGTTATTATGGTGTAATGTAGATGAAGAGGGGCATATCCAGATCCTGCCCCTTCCCCACCCAAAAAACTCTTTAAAAATAAATAAGAAGGGGGCCGGCCTGGTGGTGTAGTGGTTGAATTGGTATGATCTGCTTCGGCAGCCTGGGGTTTGCAGGTTCGGATCCCGGGTGGACCTACGCACCACTCATCAAGCCACGCTGTGGCGGCATCCCACGTACAAAATAGAGGAAGATGGGCAGATGTGTTAGCTCAGGGCCAATCTTCCTCAGCGAAAAGAGGAAGATTGGCAACAGACGTGAGCTAAGGGCCAATCTTCCTCACACACACATACACAAAAAGAAACCTTTTTTGCAAGGAGATTGTTTATTTGGCTTTGACTACTCTGGAAATCTAGATCTTGACTCAAATATATTGCCCACCTTGGCCATGGTATATATATATATAGTAATAATTCCAGAGTGGTTTATTAACTTGAAACTTTACAAAAAAACACAAAGATTTGTTGACAATGAAGTTACTCTCTGGAATTAGAACTATATTTTATAGAAACATATAATTTGCTTTGTACTGTTTTTTCCCAAAACAAATTAAAAGGTTTCTGATATCAATCTCCAGATCTTTCTAGTGAGATCTCTTAGAATGGTTTTAAAAAAACTCTTTTTGCTTTCCAAGCCTCAAATATGTGGTGAAAACCTTCTGGCTTTTTTTGGAGGGGGTGGTGAGGGGAGACTTCAATCAACAGCATCTGAAATAGCCTCGAGTGGTGTTTGGACCAGACCACAGTTCTCTACGAGTGGTGTTTGGACCAGACCACAGTTCTCTACGACAGACTGCTTTCTCTTCACACCACAGTCTCTGGGAATCTTCCTGGCCTCCACGTCCATTGTCTTCTGATTCTCGCTCTCTCTCCACCCCTTGGAATCTGATACCTCAGACTGTCCCTTTCTCCCCAAGCTCACTATTGCCTGTGTCAGAGATTTTGTTTCCCTTTTTCTGGTCCCCCACTGCTAAGGGTCATACTCCAATGTCCAATTCCTAATCTCTGTGCCCTAACCCAAGTCGTACTGGATTCTCCACTTGCAAGAAAGATATTCCCTTAAGCTATGTGTTAATAACCAGCATTTTACATGACTTTTGATAGTGTAAAGCAATGATTCACATATGTCACGGTGCTCTGGTCTGGGCAGTTCTCAACTACTGTCTATAGTATTGAATCTTGGCCAATACTGAGAAATGGGTTTTCAAGAACCCTGCATGGGAGTTTATGGACCACACCCCATCTAGCTAAAGGACCTCTGTTTCGTGCCAAACAACGTGTCATAAGTTTAGGAGTAGAAGCTGCTGTCTCCCTATTCAGAGCTAGTTAAAGATTTTCCAGTGTGTCCCAAGAGGCAGTACTTTCTTGCTCTTTTTGCCTTCTAGTCCTTATAGTTGACTTCTTCAAGAGGGAGGGAAGTGTGTTTTATCTGCAAAGACCACTGTGTACACATCCGACAGGATGCTAATTTGTCCGACCCAGCCCACCCTAACAGTCCTGATACCTGCTATTTCATTGTATTTGTTTCTCTACTCATTTTGGGGACGCTGCTTAAATTCATCCAAGTCCACAGTTACCCATCTACTATCCCCTGTCCTCAGAATACTGACCATGTATTTGAAGAGCATTTATAGTCCCTAGCTTCTATCTGGTACATCTCTCTCCCCACCACAAGATTTGTATACAATTCCATGTGCCACCTTATTCCATCAAAACTATGGCTTCTGCTACTTGCCTGTCTCCCACATCCTCAGCACTGAGCTTCTGCACAGAAACTAGGGCAAGAACCCTGCTCCGTTATCCTGCACACTATTGCTCATACCATCTAGTCTGTCCTGTGCTTTGTGCCTGGTTCTTGCTTCCCACCAGCCCCCTTGAACTTGACCATCAAATTGTTTCTTGCTTCCCACATCTGACCTCACCCAGGACTTCATTCACCTTTGCTCTGTGCCCCATGGCTATGTGGTCCATTTAATGCTTTAGTTACACAGGATTACTTCTTCCCTTTGCATATGCCATTTCCTTTGCCGAGAATAATCCTTCTTTGTCACTGCTTTCCTGGAGAATACGAGCATATGCAAAATTTTCCTAATGACCCCCCACCATATTAAATACTGCCCGTTTGGGGCTATCTTTATCCCTTGAAATTACTTCTTTTTTTTTTTTTTTTTGGTGAGAAAGATCAGCCCTGAGCTAACATCCATGCCAATCCTTCTCTTTTTGCTGAGGAAGACTGGCCCTGGGCTAACATCTGTGCCCATCTTCCTCTACTTTATATGGGACACCACCACAGCGTGGTCTGACAAGCGGTGCATTGGTGCACGCCTGGGATCCGAACCCAGGCCGCCAGCAGTAGAGCGTGTGCACTTAACCACTACACCACAGGGCCGGCCTGAAATTACTTCTATTGGTTATCATAATATATAGAAATTATTTGTTTATGTCTGCTTCTCCATTGTACTTGGATTTCTTGACATCCGGGCCATTATCATTTTTGATCCTCAATTTCTAGCATAGTGCTTGGAACACAAAAGGCCGTCACTTATTCATTCATTCTCTAGGCAAATATTGATGGAGGACATATTGTGTTCCTACTTTTATGGAACATAGAGGAAAGTGGAGGCAGCAATAGCTGTTTGTTTTTTAAATCAAATTGTCTTTCTTCTCATTTTGTGATCCCCAATCACTCTTCAAAACAGCCTTGTTGGAGTCGTTATTTGAGTTCTGTGGTTCTTGATTCCTGTGTTTGCTTTGACTTTTCTTTTTTAAAAAAAACACTCCAAATGGTCAGTGATAGGCATTTCCCTGTGTACTTGAGCATGGTGACATCGTATTTTATCTCAACTTTTGGTTTTTAGTTAGGAAAAATATTTTAAGTCATAATAATCTAGGATTTAAAAATATATATTACATTTTTTTAATGAAAGAAATTTAAGACTGAAGTATGTAGTCATTTTTCCAGTGAATTTTGTTTCAAGTTTTTAAAAAAGTTGTTCTCTGCGGAGCTGGTTTAGAAGGCAGTCAGTGTGGTACCGTGTGCGGGCAAAGGGGCCTCCAGGTTGATGACAGCTCAGTGTGCCACAGCCTCCTTCTCGCCTCCACTAGCCTGCAGTTTCACCGTTACAGCCACCCTTGGGCTTGGACCAAAACACAGCCACTGTAAAAATGCCTGGTTCCTCTGATGTGAAGGAAACCGGCCAAGTCTGTTTAGACTAGAATGACAACACCAAGAATTATTTTATCATAGTTGCTAATCAGGAGGCAAATGAGGTTGCCTGGGGCTGGGGAGGGGGTAGGGAGAGTTAACTGTAAATGGACATGAGGGATCTTCTCTGGGGTGCTGGTCAAAAACTGATGTATGGTTATGGTTGCACAACTTGGTAATTTACTAAAAAAACATCATTGAATTGTACACTTGAAATGGGTGAATTATAGGATATGTAAAATATACATCAGTAAAGATATATCAAAAGTCAAAGTGTACAACAGTGTATTTAATATGCTACCACTTCAATGAAAAAGCAGGAAACCAAAGAGAAAGGCAAAAGAGGCTGAATCTTAATGAAACGGTATGCAAAATAATTTTTTTCAATGAAAGTGGTTACCTTTTTTTATATTTGGACTTTCACACTTATTCTGTGCTTCGGTCTAAACTTACTATTGAAATACCAAAAATATGGGCATGGGAGGGGGCTCATGTGTGTAGAGAAGAGGCAAAGGTGTCTGTGCTGCTGTTCTCCACTGGCCCTGCACATGGAGGCTTTGGTGGGGTGACTTTCTCTCAACACATCCTGAATTGTGCACAGAGCTGTGTCTCAGGCAATTTGATTTTATGTGTGACCCAGCTAAAGCTCTATATACCACACTGAACAGGAAGGGGCAGGAATACGCTTGGATATCAGGTAGGTGGTATTCCGGTAGAAGGGCTGGAGGTCAGGCCCTCGGTAAGGCCAGGTACTGGAGGGTGAAATGTGCATGTGTGCGGAGAGGGAATGGGAAAGAGGAACAGCTAGACCAGAAGTGTAGGGGTGGCTTTTTGAAGAGGGAATGCACTAAAGTGTATGTGTGTGTGTGTGTGTGTGTGTGTGTGTGTGAGAGAGAGAGAGAGAGAGAGAGAGACATGAGAGAGATACAAACAGAGAAGAATGCAGAGCATCCCTGTTATCACCAGACAGCACTAGCTCATGGTTGCAAAGCAGCCTCATGTGCTCGGTATCTTCTCCAGAAACGTCCTGTGACTTTATGCTGAGGTAGATGCAGCCATATAAAAATGTGTTAAGACAATGCCATCTGAGGAGCATGGCTGGCCGCAGCAAACTGGGCCTGTCAAGGAGGCAGGGCACCATGCGGTCCTTGTTGACCTATCCTGGGATTTCTTCCTGGACTTCGGTGAACCAGGCTCAGAAGGCGCCGTGGAGGGGAGTGGCAGATGGGTGAGTCTGGGGAAGAGATGTGGTGGTTTAAGAATTCGTTTGATTATTATTTTGTATTTATTTGATTATTATTATTTGTAGAGGTTGAAATTATTCTACATTTTTGTTTCATGGAGCCCAAACATGTTCTCTTTTAAAAAGTCACCAGGAAAGGATTGGCAGAACTCACCCTGCCTTTCTACTGGGCAGTCTCTGAGCACAGACCTGCTGGACCGCCTGGCCATTTACTCCCAGAGCCAGGGCTAAAACCATCCTCACTGAAAGTCATTTTGTGGAAAGGCCTTTTTTGTTCTCTTTTCAAATGTATTTGTTCATATAAGTTTACTATTACTTCAAAAAAAATAAAAAAACAGATGTGGACTTTGGCCTTCTTATTTATACTTTGTTTTCAGCCACTTCCACCTTGCTGAGGGATCAGCTCTCATTTCATCTCCTGTTTTCCTTCCAATAAACTGCAGAAATGGACCTAAATCTACTATTGATTAAAAAAACAAGGCTAGGGCCGGCCCCCTGGCTTAGCGGTTAAGTGCGCGCGCTCCGCTGCTGGCTGCCCGGGTTCGGATCCCGGGCGCGCGCCGGCGCGCCGCTTCTCCGGCCATGCTGAGGCCGCGTCCCATGTACAGCAACTAGAAGGATGTGCACCTATGACATACAACTATCCACTGGGGCTTTAAGGGGAAAAAAATAAATAAATAAAATCTTTAAAAAAAAGAAAACAAGGCTAGTTTTTTCAGATTATAAACCTAAATGCAATATTTTAGTGGGAGGTATGTGTAGTGAGTTGTATAGTATCCTGTCCATGTGACATTATTTGGAAATAGGGTCTTCACAGATGTATTTAGCTAAGATGAAGTCACGCTGGATTAGGGTGAGCCCTAAATCCAACAAAATTGGTGTCCTTATAAGAAAAAGGAGAGGGAGATTCAGCCACGGAGACAGACACACACGGGAAAGAGGCCCTATGAAGACAGAAGCAGAGATTGGAGTGGTGTAGCTATAAGCCAAGGAATGCCAAGGATTGCCACAAGCACAGATGCTGAGAGAGAGGCATGGAACAGATTCTCCCTCAGAGGCTCCGGAAGAAACCAACCTGCTAACATCTTGATTTCAGACTTCTAGTCTCAGAAACGTGAGAGAGTAAATTTCTTTTGTTTTCAGCTACCAGCTTGCGGTAATTGATTATGGCAGCCCTAGGAAACCAAAACAGCATGTATTCCATGCTTTTACTCCACAGCAGCACTGCCAACATGGCAGCCTGAGAGATTTTGTTAAAATATAATGCAGATCGTGCAGCTGCTCTGCTCAGAGTAGAAGGCAGGGTCAATAGGATGGTCCACAAGCTCTGCATGATCTGGACTATCCCCATCTCTCTCACTCTGTTTCACCTCTGCCTTGCCACACTGCCCTTCTTGGTGTTTTTCCAATGCGCCCCAGGCCCTTTGCCTTTCTATCATTCTGAAATGTTCTTTTGCTGTTATACACACGGCTTCCTTCCTCATCTCCTTCAGGTCTTTACTCCTCTGGTCCCTTCTTAATGAGGCTTCCCCTGACTTCTCCCTTGAAAATCACTGCCTCTTCCCTAGGACCCTTTGCTGTCTTATTTTATTCCTTAGCACTTATCACTGTCTAGCATATCATATATTTTACTTACTTATTTCATTTATTATCTGTCTTCCCCAATAGAGGACTGGCTGTCTGAGGACAGCAAGTTTTGTCTGCTCAGTTTACTACTGTAGCCCCAGCACCTATGTGCCTGACAGGTAGTTGGTACTCAGTGAATATCTGTTGGATGAGGGCGTGCGTACATTGGTGTACCGTTGTGCTTTCAGTTTATATATGAAAGCACATAATTTCTGAATACCTTGGATATGAATAGCTACCAAAGCTGACGGAACCTACATTATTGTTACTGATTCTGGCCCTGCCGCCAAAGCTGGACATGTGGCAGCCAGGGCAGGGAGCACCTGGTGTTCCTAGTGCCCATGCTTTGAAGCCTGGGACACCAGGCCCATAGAATCCACATGCTTCTTGGAGGTTAATGTCTTAGTCTGCTCCAGCTGCTGTAACAAAATACTATCGGCTGGTGGCTTATACAACAGACATTTATTTTCTCACGGTTCTGGAGGCTGCAAGTCCAAGATCAGGGTGCCAGCGTGGTCAGTTTCTGACGAGATCCCTCTTCCTGGCTTGCAGACAGCTGCCTTCTTGCTGTGTCCTCACATGGCTGAGAGAGAGCTCTGGTGTCTCTTCCTCTTCTTATAAGCCAGTTCTGTGGGATCAGGACTCCACCCTGATTACCTCATTTAACCTTAATCACCTCTTCAAAGCCCTATCTCCAACAGAGTCACATGGGGGTTAGGCTTCAACATATGAACTGGGGAGGACATAATTCAGTCCTTAGCATCAGTGCCACATCCAGCAATACGGGGCTAAGTAGGCTTTTGTGTAGTAACATTCCATAATCTTTTCTTTAACAAAAGTGGATACAGAATTCCAAATACTAAATTCTTTTACGTAATATAGACTATATCTCATTTGTATTTTGGCAACTGTCTGAATATAGAAACGTAGATGATTGATAACATATAGACAGAGCCTGTATATACTTATTTAACTCCCACTGGGCATTTTGTGGTGAGTGGTTTGACATGCAGTCTAGGGTAGGTTAGGGTTACGAACAAATCTTGCTTCTCTTTCTCTACTCAAAGATCACCTGCTCTTAAGTAGGTGTGTTGTTAACAAGGCTGATTTCAAAGTTTCCGTCTCTCCCGAGCTTCCCTCCCAGCATGACCCACTCTGAATGCTTTCAACACATCACAGCAGATGTCTCAGATATGTGTCACCTGTCACAGGGTGGCTGGGCAAGACCGTGTGGATGAATCACTGCCAATCATCCTCAGTATTAGAATAACTTAAAGCATATGCCCTACAGACTGTGGGTTGAACGTGCAAGTTTCCTAATAACAATGAAAAGAAGAGTGAACTTTAAGACGGAAAAGCATCTTTGCCTTACCAAGTATGTGATCTTGGGCAAATCATTTATCCCCTTTGGGCCTTGGTTTTCTCAACTTAAAAATATAAGAATTGGGGCAAGTTCCTTCCAACTCTAACATTCTGGGACAACAGCCCATTTATAAAACTTATGAATTAAAGAGAAAAGGAAAAGACCATTAGCCAACAAGAGACTGGATTATAAGGTGCTCATTTTGGAGAAAGAAGCAGATGGAGAGGTCTCATCAGGCTAGAACTGAGAGGACCATTTGTGGTGGGCTTTGTTCCTCCTGTGCCTCTGGAAAGCTCTCCCACCTCCACTGATGCTGCTGTAGGGGATGCTGGAGGCAATGGAGCATTACGTGCCTGCAGGGAGCAGCTGAGTGCCTGAAAATTGCTAGAAATCAAAATAAAAATTCTGGGACCCCTAGAGTCCTTTGAACACCATATATAAGTTTAATGAAGAAAAAAATATTTGCCTTCTGGGAAATCCCAGAGAACCTTTAGCTGCCTCCTGCAAGGTCACATGGTCATAGGGGCCCTGCCTTGAGGATGTGGTCTGGGGTGAGCTCATCTACCTTCTCTAGGATCTTCCTTCTTTAGTTTGGTGTGTTCTGAGGACAGCACGAAAGCATGCCTTGGGTTGTAGTAGTGTGAACACATTTGCCACATGTTGCTCCATCCCAGGGAATCAAAATTGAAAATAGTCACCTGAACAGATTTTAATTTGTTTTTTCTTCAAAATGAAGTTTTTAATTTATTTTTTAATTTCAGAAAGGCCATCTTTAAGGCCACTGGTTCTCTTGCATGGTGACATCAGTGGTTCCAAATCTAGCTGCATCTCAGAATTACCTGGGATGGGAGGGAGGATTTACAATACTATGCCCATGCCCAACTTGCGGAGGTTCAGATTTGGTAGGTTTTAAGAGGGTCTCAACATATGTACATTGGCAACAGCTCTACATGGTTGAAAACAATGGTAAAAACAATGACCCTAGAGAGAGAGCTACAGTAGAAAGCTCACAGTGAACACAAATGGGTCAACTTGATAAAAACCCAGCTTTTATTTGTGATCTATGTGGATATATCCTTACGGTGTGAGTTGATTCTGCATGGCACAATCTTCACTTGGAAAGTTGCTGTAAAACAAAACTTGAAACATTTTTATAGGAAGTAAAACAAACTCCTAATTCTTCCAAACTAATACAATTGTTTTCATTTTTCCATTTCATCTTCTGATCCTCCACACGCTCATCTGTTTTTCCATATTTATAATCACAATGTAAATGCCATTTAGAAAATACTGCCTTTTAAGATTTTTCAAAAATATTTTTGACATTTCTGCAGTTTCATGGGTCTGACTTTTAAAGATTACATAATATGACATCATGTTGATGCACTATGCTTTTCTAAATCATTTTCCTGTTGTAAAAACTTAGGTTGCTTCCAGATTTTGGCTGTTATAGATAGCCGTGTAATAAAATCACCGTGCATCTAGATTTTTGCTTCTGTGGATTAGTTCCCTTGGATAAGTACCCAGGAGTAGGATTGCTAGGTCAAGTGACAGAACATCTGTTGACTCTTGCTCCATATCGCAAAGAATGCAATTTAAAATACTATGAATATGACTACCATATAATTCAGAAATTCCTCTTCTGGGAATATATCTGAAGGAAATGAAAACACGACGTCGAAGAGATATCTGCACCCCTGTGTTCATTGCAGCATTATTTACAATAGCCAAGACTTGGAAGCAACCTAAGTGTCCATTGACAGATAAATGGGTAAAGAAGTTGTAGTAGGGGACCGGCTGGTGGCTTAGCGGTTAAGTGCGCACGCTCCGCTATTGGTGGCCCAGTTTTGGATCCTGGGCATGCACCGATGCACCGCTTGTCCTGCCATGCTGAGGCCGCGTCCCACATACAGCAACTAGAAGGATGTGCAACTATGACATACAGCTATCTACTGGGGCTTTGGGGGAAAAAAGGAGGAGGATTGGCAATAGACGTTATCTCAGAGCCGGTCTTCCTCAGCAAAAAGAGGAGGATTGGCATGGATGTTAGCTCAGGGCTGATCTTCCTCACACACACACACAAAAGAAAGAAGTTGCAGTAGATATACACAATGGAATATTATTTAGCCATAAAAAGAGGGAAATCCTGCCACTTTTGACAACATAGATGGACATTGAGGGCATTATGCTAAGTGAAATAAGTCAGTCAGAGAAAGACAAATACTGTATGATTCCACTTATAAGTAGAATCCAAAAAAACTCATTGAAAAAGAGATCAGATTTTTGGTTACCAGAGATGAGGGATGGGGAGAGGGGGAGTTGGATGAGGGTGGTCAAAAGGCACAAACCTCCAGTTACAATATAAATAAGTGCTAGTGATGTAATGTATAACATGATGACTAGAGCTAACACTGCTCTATGGTATATTTGAAAGTTGTTAAGAGAGTAAATCCTGAGTTCTCATCACAAAGAAAAAACCATTTTTTTCTTTTGTTTTTTTTTTTTTGTATGTGTATGAGATGATGTACCTGTATGAGATGTTAACTAAACTTATTGTGGCAATCATTTCACAATATATGTAAGCGAAGTCATTATGCTATATACCTTAAACTTACAAGTGCCATATGTCAATTATATCTCAGTAAAACTGAAAGAAAAAAATGTGAAAAAAATAAACATAAAAATACTATGGATATATATGTTTATACATAAAAAATGGGTCTTATAATAATAGTATCAGGCTCCCAGGTGCTGGATGGAGGCTGAGTTCGCTCCAATGTAAGGAATCTTGGAGATATCTCTGTTTGAAGGCAAATACAGGCAGATACAACTTCTAACAAAGGTTTAGTCAATTGTTGAACATACGAGTCAGTGGAAATGATAAGATTTCCATAGGACTTTTGGGGGATTCTCACAACTGTTTCATCTTAATCAAACAAGACTGTAAATTTACGGATTCATTTGAATGGTTATTTTACACATGGTAGATCAGTGTATATATTATAAAAAAAAAAAAAGAAAGAAAAGGGAGGCTTTATGAAGCAGTGGACAAGGCTGGGGTCTAATCTGCCTCCATCTTTTGTGGCTGGCTCTGACTAGCCCTCCAGACCTCCTCTCTGGACCCACCAATTCACTTTTCCCACTGCACTATTCCCAAAGTAGTACTCAACTCTTTGACCTTTATGACCATGCTATGCTTTTGCAAAACATTCTGCTCTTGCAGATGCTGTTCCTTCTACCTAGAATGCCCTTCACTCTCTTCTCTGTCTGGAAAATTCTTTTTCTTTTTTTTTTAATTTTTTAAATAATTTTATTTATTTATTTTTCCCCCCAAAGCCCCAGTAGATAGTTGCATGTCATAGCTGCACATCCTTCCAGTTGCTGTATGTGGGATGTGGCCTCAGCATGGCCAGACAAGCGGCGCGTCAGTGCGTGCCCAGGATCCGAACCCGGGCTGCCAGTAGCAGAGCGCGAGCACTTAACCACTAAGCCACGGGGCCGGCCCTGGAAAATTCTTGATCACCCTTCACAACTAAGTTCAACCGTCACTTCCATAGTTAACTCTTCCCTAACAGCCAGCAAACTTTCCCCCATCTTAGCTCCCCCCGCCCCACCAAAACAAACAAACAAACAAGCAAACCTGGCCTGTTCACAGAAGAAAACCCACTCATTTCCTTCTCTAAGAGTACTAGGCACATTGATTCATTTATTCAAATGTATTATTGAAAGCCTGTTTTTCTAGATGGCTGGGAACTGGTGAACAACACAGATAAGCCTTCTTAGGGCTTTTGACCTAATGAGAATAAACAGACAATAAACCAAATAAGCAAATTATTTACGTACTATATTTAAAGTGATAAGCGCAGGGCCGCCCCGTGGCTTAGTGGTTGAGTGCGCGCGCTCCGCTGCTGGCGGCCCGGGTTTGGGCCCGGGTTCGGATCCCGGGTATGCACCATCGCACCGCTTCTCCAGCCATGCTAAGGCCGCGTCCCACATACAGCAACTAGAGGGATGTGCAGCTATGACGTACAACTATCTGCTGGGGCTTCGAGGGAAAAAAATAAATAAATAAAAGTATAAAAAAAAAATAAAGTGATAAGTGCTTATGGAGAAAATAGAGCGGGAGGGGCAAAAAGGAAGTGCCAGGGGGGAAGTGCGAATGTGTGGGTGAGGGAGATGATTACAAATTGAAATTGGGTAATCAGTAGAGACTTCGGTGGGAAGGTGACATGTGAGCAAACACTTGAAGGAGGTGAGGGAGTGAGCAATGGGGATATCTGATGAAGAGAGCTCCAGTAGAGGGAACAGCAAGTGCAAAGGCCCTGAAGTAGGAGATTTCCAATAATATTGAGGAATAGCAAAGAACCCTACATGGATGGAACAGAGTGAGCAGAAAGAATAGTATTAGACAGTAGATCAGAAAGGTAATAGAGTGGAGAAGGAGTCCCAGATTTTATGGGATCTTGGAGGCCATTGTGAAGCCTTTGGCTTTTACTAGTAGTGAGATGGGAACCCATTGGAGGATTTGATCAGAGAACTGACTTGATATGAGTTACAGTTTTAAAAGTTCCTCTAGTTTGTAGAATATGGACTGTTGGAGGTCAAGGCAAAAATCCAGACAAGAGAAAATGGTGGCTTGGACCAGGATTGCAGCAGGGGAGGTGGTGAGAAGTGGTGAGATTCTGGATATATGTTGAAGGTAGAGCCAATAGGCTTTCATGATGGATTAAATGAGAGAAAGACACAAGTTGAAAATGACTCCAAGGTGTTTGGCCTGAGCAACTGGAAAGATGGAGCTGTTAATGAATTGAGATGATGAAGGTTGTGGAAGGAGTAGATTTGGAGAGGAAGATTAGGAATTTGGTTTCGGATGTGTTGAGTTTGAGATGCTAATTAGCCTTTAAAGGAGACATATCAGGTTGTCAGTTGGATGTATGAGTCTGGAGTTTGGGAGAGACATCTGCTGGAGATAAAAATTTTGGAGTCATCGACATACCATTGACATTTAAAGCCATGACACTGAATGAGATCATGAAGGGAGTGGTTGTAGAAAGTACAAAAGGACCAAGCCTGAGCCCCAGGGTACGCCAATGATAAGTGTTTAAGCACACGGGTCTGTTAGAGCATGTTCACATTTTATTGTAATTGTTTATGCTTTTCTTACATTTCATTACACTGCCATCTCCTTGATGGAAAGGACTGGATCTTACTCATTTTTTAACAGCTTTATCTGAGGTATAATTTACATACCATAACAAACACCTGTTTTAAGTATACAATTCAATGATTTTTAGCTCTTTCTCATTTTATATCTTCAGTGACAGGTGTATGATGAGCACTTAATAAATGTCTTTAGAAGGAATGTTGAATTTTTAAGTGAATTAATAAATGAATGAATGCATGTGATCTTAGATCAGCCCTTTACATGTCTAGATATCACTTCTTCGTGTACAAAATGAGGGTGCTGACTAGAGGATTTTTAATTCTCTTTCAACTTTGAAATTTAAATGTTTCAAATGTTTATTTCAGAGGCAAGTAATAAACCTCAGTGAGCTGCTCAGGTTCCCCCACCACTAGCTTTTATAATGGTATAAAGGCATGAAATATTTTAGGAAATTTTTTAGTCCAGTGAGAATTGGTTTTGACTTTGTTGGGTCAGGTTATAACTATTATAACTAAGAGTGCCGTTTAATGGAATATCTCACCATGAATCGGGCATAATAGAGCAGAAACTTGGAACCTAGCATTATTTAATTTATAATACAGATATTTTATATTTATATATATGTATATATATATAAAACACCAGCACAAAAAATGGGTGAAATGTTAAGTGAAATCATACTGTTACAGGGTTCCTGTATTTCAACGTTAGAGTTAATTCAACATTAACTCTAAGTAGATCATGATAAGTTAAAGATTGTAATCTCTGGGGCAATTACTAAAGAAATAATGCTGAGACACATAGCTAAAAAGTCAATAAAGGAATTAAAATAAAATGCTACAAATAATTGATTAACACAAAAGAAGGTAAGAAAGGAGGAACAGAGAGGAAAAAACAGATGAGACAAATAGAAAACAAATAGCAAAATGGTAGACCAAAATCCAATCAAATCAACAATTACTTTAATTCAAATTGACCAAGCACTCCAGTCAAAAAGCAGGGATTGTCAGACTGTCACACTGGATAAAAAAGCAAGACTCAATTATTTGCTGTCTGCAAGAGACACATTTTAAATACAGAGACATAAATAGGCTAAAAGTAAAAGTATCAAAAAAGATATATCTGGCAAACCGTAAGCAGAAGCAAACTAGAGTGACTACATGAATAAAAGATAAAATAGAACTCAAGAAAAGTTTAATAAGAGGCAGAGAGGGACATTTCATAATGAGATATTATATATTTTTATGATACATAATAATTATACGTATAGAACTTCAAAATACATGAAGCAAAAACTAATAGAACTAAATGTAAATTGCCTTCCCCAATGTGGGTGGACATCATCTAACCCGTTAAGGGCCTAAGTAGAACGGAAGGTGGAAGAAGGAGGAATTTCCCCCTTTTTTCTGCCTCATTGCTTCAGCTGGAACATCTCATCTCATCATCTCCGGCCTTGGACAGGGATTTACATCATCAGCTCCCTCCGTTCTCAAGCCTTAGGACTCGCTCTCCCACTTGCAGATGGCAGATCATGGGACTTAGCCTCCATAATCATATGAGCCAATTCCTTATAATAAATCTCCTTTTATATTTCATTGTTTTGGTTTCTCTGAAGAACCCTGACTATTACAACTGCCAACCCCGATTTTGGGTGAAGATGTGAAGCAGCTGGCAATTTTTTATAAAATGAAATATATACCTATCCTAGGACCCATCAGTCCTACTCATAAGTATTTACTCAAGTAGAGTGAAAATATATATTCACAAAAAGCCATATATAAGGATGTTCATAGCAGTTTTATTCATAATTGTAAAAACCCGGAAATAACCCAAATGTCCAACAGCAGAAGAATCGATAAATAAACTGTGATATGTCTTTGTAATGAAATACTACTTAATAATAAAAAAGAACACTCTTCTAACACATGCAACCATGTGGATGAATCTCAAAAACATTATGCTGAGTGAAAGAAGCCAGATACAAAAAATACATACTGTATGAGTCCATTTGTATGAAATTCATGGAAAACAATCTATAGTGACAGAAAGTAGATCCGTAGTTGCCTGGGGATAGAGGGGTACATATGGGGGTGGAGTGAGGGCAACTGGGATCCAGTTAGTGTTGTGTCACTAACTAGCTGTGTGAGTTTGAGCAGGTCCGCCTTCCTGCTCTTTAGTTTCTTCAAAGGTGATAGATAACTAAATAAACCCAGGTCATATGTACTAGCTGATCTTCAACGTCCCTGCCAGCAGTATATTCTTGGTCTCTTCGGCATCCGGGTCCAGGGAAGAGTAAAGGAAATGAGTTTGTTAGTGGTATTTACATTGAATTCCTAAAAATTAGCATAATTATCTTGAAGTATGTTTGTCAGAGAAGAAGGAAATAATGATCTAGCAAAAATTTTTTTATTGAAGTGTAGTTGACATACAACATTATATTAGTTTCAGGTGTACATCATAGTGATTCAACATTTGTATACATTACAAAATGATCACCACGACAAGTCTAGTAACCATCTGTCACCACACAAGGTTATTACAATATTATTGACTATATTCCTATGCTGTACCTTACATCCTCGTGACTTATTTATTTTATAACTGGAAGTTTGTACTCTTAATCCCATTTGCCTATTTCACCCATCCCCCTACTCCCCATAATCTTGTCTGGCAATGTCAGAGAAAATTATGAATTAATAGTAAAATAGGCCAGAAAATTGAAGAAAGAGTTTTTATTGCAGTAGCAGAGGCCTCTGATTTTGATAGGAAGTGCTGAGTAAAGGGTGTGTTAAGTAGCAGAAGGAAGTGAAAGTAAGCAAAGCAGAGAAAAGAAAGTAAAGAAAGAAAAAGAAGCACAACATCCAACAAAATTATCACCATCCAAATTACTTTCCTGATACAAATTAGGTAACTGTAAAAGTTACATCCATTTATTTTCTTAGTAAGGTATTGTTCATAAACTATTATGTATTATTTATAACCATCAAACAAATAGACCCCCAAAATGCATTTAATAAGGGCACTTCACTAGACTCTTCTCTGAATGAACCTATTGCCTGTTTCACAATAATTCCGTGAGGGAGGTACTCTGCCAGTACTTATCCTCCCTATTTTACGGATGGGGAAACCGAGACACATCTCATTATATTACCTTTCAAAAAAACAAGACATTCTGAATTTGGAAGCACAGCTGGCCTCATGGCTTTGGATAAGGGACCACGGGCCTGTAATACATAACTTGCTCAGTTGCGGTGAGGATTAAATATGATAATGTTTGTAAATCCCCTGGCACATATTCGGTTCTCTATAATGGACAATTATTACTTGAGAACAATTAATTTTAACTGTTAAAATTAGTAAAATGTCTTGGAAGATGCAAGATTAGGAAGATCCTGGTGGCAAGGCCATTCAAGACAAAGGAAGCAACTTCAGGGCCGGCCGTGGCTTAGCGGTTAAGTGCGCGCACTCCGCTGCTGGCGGCCCGGGTTTGGATCCCGGGCGCGCACAGATGCACCGCTTCTCCGGCCTCGGTCGCATCCCACATACAGCAACTAGAAGGATGTGCAGCTATGACATACAACTATCTACTGGGGCTTTGGGGGGAAAAAATAAATAAATAAAAATCTTTAAAAAAAAAAAGAACAATTGTTTAAAAAAAAAGGAAGCAACTTCAGTCAAGTGAATTGTGTGACAGCAGAGGGCGTATTCTGAGAATGTGCAATGAGGAAGTGGCATCAGGTTTGGGGATTGGAGAAGAGATGAGGCCAGGAAGTTTGGTGGGGCTACAAACTGTGTCCATGCAACATCAGGGAGACTAAAAGCTTTGGTGCGCGTGCAGAGGGTTCTGGGGTTTGATAAGACCTTATCAGTGTTTTAGGAAAAGAACTCTAGTGGCAGTGTAGAGCATGGGCTGAGGTGGGGGTCAGACATGAGGCTGCAGAGAAAATGAAACATCAGGACACAGTGGTAGACTCAACCAGGATATTAGGTGGGAGAGAGTGAGAGGAAGATGCTGGAGCTGAAAGGTTTCTGAGATTTCAAGCAGAAGTCACACCTAGCCCAGTTATGACTTGTGATCAAGTGCTTCAATAAAAAGAAGGACTGGGTTTGTATGGGAGGATGAGATCAATTCAGGACGTCTTGAGCCTGAGATGTTTACAAAACATCCAGTTGGAAATATGTGCCTGGGGCTTGGGAGATGAGTCAGCTGGAGGTAGATGGAGAGTCATCCCCTTAAAGATCATAGTTGAAACTGCCCAAGTGGATGAGATCATTGCGGAAGAACATGTAGCATGAGACAAATACTATCAATATTAGTAACCGTTACAAGAATCTTCCTTTGTGCTTGGGTGATCTCGGCTGATAGGGGAAAGAACATCAAATAAGATTAAAACATGTGAGTATAACTCCTGCCTGGGCTTTTACAAGCATCCTCTCGTTAATTTGCTCAAGAACATTGCGAGGTAGGAAAAAAGAGGGAAGAGGGCAAATCCTTGTTAAGGTCCATATTTTCAAATTTAGGCAGAAGAGCAACTAGAAAAGGGAAGAAAGACCAAGTTTTGTAAAAGTTACATTAATCCTTCAACAGCCAACTTACATCATCAGACAGAGATCCTACCTCCAATATTCTTGGACCCTGGATGAGGATCAAGATCCACACACATCAGAAGATGTAGAACAACCTAACGAGACATTTGGGAAGTGCCAAGTGCATGGGAAAGAGGCGTTATTTAACTGTGGATTGGGCTGGATTGAGCTGGTCCAGAAAGGCTCTGGGAGAAGACTTGTGTGCTGGGTCTTGCAGGACAGCAGAGTTTAGAGGAGTGGAGAAGAGAGCAGGGGAACAATGCAGGTCAGGGGGCCCATGGCCTTAAAGGTCAAGCATTTTCTCTTAACTCATATTTACAACAGAGGTATACCAGAAACTCTCCTACAAATTCATAATACTTACAGCTTGTCTCCATTTTAACTTTAAACTTTCCACTTACTCCGAATGCTACTGGAACATATTTATCTGTTCATCAGGTTTGATAAAACAGTGGCATTTGATCTTCCTTTTAAACGTCAGCACATTTTAGCTTTTCTTTCAGTTTCCTATTTATTTTAGTTCCAACATTTATTTACATACCTGTGATTTTTCTCAATGTTAACTCTCTTAATGTCAAGTAGTGTGACATTCTGCACTATTGGCGTCATGTCTAGAGATTTTTAAATAACAATTAATTCTCCAGTTCTTCCACATTAATGGTACCCAACCCCCAACTGGAGCAAGGTCATGCCCTAGAATGTGGTGCACACTTGCTTCTCCTCGGCTTCCCAGCACCCTTCACTCTCCTGTTCTTAAGAGCACTCTGAATTCCTTGTTGGGAATTACTTGGTTCCTTAGTGGGACAGTCCCAGGGGGACTTTCAGTCAAGGAACACTGCCTTATTCTTGCCAAGAGTAGTCATTAACCGAAGTGGCCAATCATATCTTATTGTAGGACAGTGCATCTTGAGCAAAGTAACTCCAGGACTGTTAAAAAAAAATTGGAATAGGATTTATCTCACAGTGATTCCCTGAAGAGATCATTGATAACTTCCTACCACTGGGATAATCCAGAGCTGCCCTGATTCTGCCCTTTGTGAGCCTCGTTCTTCAGGTCCTTTGGATTCTCTGAGCTCTCTCACATCTTTCTAATATATTCTCCCTTAACTGAGAGTCAGTTTTTATTGTTTAAAAAAATTAAAAAATAAAGACAAACAAATAAACAAACTCATTCACTGACCCTGCTAGAAAATCCAATGTTTTCAATTGTCTGTCAAAGTTACCTCTACTGATGTGGGAAATGAAGAGTGAAAAGGATGGGTAGGAAACTATAATTAAGAGATACTGTGACAAACAATACTGTGTCTATTTTTCTTTCAGTAAACTGAATCACTGTCCACACACTTGCACACAGAAGATACTGGAGCATCATGCTTGATAGGAAGTCTTGCTATGCTGGATCCACTCTCCACCCTCCTCCACTTGCTACCTTTCCCAGGGGTTGGTTTGAACAGCACACATCAAGAGACTCCTGTGTTCTCTGGCTTCCTGGTTGAGTTTGGTCCTCCTTCTATCTTGATAGTGAGGTCTGGGTGTGAGTTTTTTTAGCTCCCAGATTAAGAGATTGTCTCAGGCTGGCTGTGTCCAGCAGTGTGCTTGTAAATGTTTAACAACTGGCTCTCTGAAAAAAAAGAAAAGAAAAAATTCTGGTTTGTAGTATTCACTGATTTCTGTGGTCTAATATTACCACCACAACCTGTATGGCTACCAATGTGACATCACTGAATGCAGAGTTGGGAGAAGATGTGAACAATCAGCTCCCAGGTGACATAGCACATGGCAGGCGGTATTTCCCAACAGAATAACCTGGCTCCTCTCAGGGTGGGCCTGCTCTCCATGGTTCTCTCTCCTTCAGAGTTCCAGTGACCTCTCCCTCCTCTTGTCCTTTTGGGTGTAGGGTGAGAACAGCTCTACTGCTTCTAGCTCTGGGCACTTGCAGTATTCCTTTGTGGTCTCCCTGCTCCCTGCACACATCTTTGTAAATTGTCCCTTTGCAAGAAAACAAACTATTCACTCACACACACACACACACACACACACACACCCCTTCTTAAATTATCCTAATTTGAAAGTGCCATCTTTTTCATATGGGCACAGAAGTAACCAGCCTCCAAGGTGGCCCCTAATGAGCTCTGCCTCCTGATGTTCACTTCCTGTGTAATCCCCTCCCATATCGTATCTGACTTGATTTGTGTGACCAGTAGAATATGGCAGAAGTGATGGTGTGTCACTTCTGAGATTAGATAATAAAAAACACTACAGCTTCCTTTTTGGTTGCTTGCTCTCTCTCTATTTCTTTGGTCATTTACTTTGGGGGAAGCCAACCTCCATGTCAAGCATCCCCCACATGGTGAGGAACTGAGGCCTGCAAACACTCAAGTGAGTGAGACTGAAAGCAGATCCTCCAGCCCCAGTCAACAGTTAGAGGATTGGAACACCTGCCAACAGCTTGATTGCCACCTCATGAGAGACTGAGACAGAACCACCTAGGCAAGCTGCTCCCAGATACCGGACGTTTCAAGACACTGCGTGAGATAATAAATATTTGTTGTTTTGGGTAATTTGGTATGCAGCAATAGGTAACTAATACAGGCACCCTGATTAATTCACTCCCTCTCTCTTACCTTTCATATCCAAGTAATCACCTCCTAACTATCTGTTTGTTTCATCCTTTCTCTACTGTGGACTACTGCAAAAGATTCCTAACTGACCTCCAATAAATGGAAATTTGTTGATGACATTCTCCTTATTAAAGCCCTTCCCTGGCAACCTATTGCTCTTAGAATCATGGTAAAAATCTTTATATGGCTCACATGACCCTGGATGATTGTAACACTTCTTACCTTCACAGTTTGTCTTAGGTCACCCTCACTGGCCCTCCATACTTCAACTTCATTGGTCTACTTTCTATCCCTCCTATCTACCAAGGTTCTTCCCTGAATCAAGCATTTTAGGCAGGCAGCCTGAAACACTCCTTTCCTGCAAGCCTTTCCTACTTCCCAGTCAGCTCAAGTTATCCTTCAAGTCTCAGCATCAATGTCACCTTCTCAGAAAAGCCTTCTCTGTCCTCCACCAAGACTAGGATAAGTCCACCATTATTTACCTTCATAGCAACCTTATTCAATATTCAACCAATATTTATAGGACATCTAACAGAGGCATTGTCTAGGAGTTTGGAATATATCAGAGAAAATCTTCTTCCATTTGTTCATAGTGTGTATCACAATCTTAATTCAAATAAACTATTAATATCGATTTCTATTGCTAGATTGTAAATGTCATGTGGACAGAGACATTGTCTGCCTTGTTTACCAATGCCTGGCTCAGAGTAGGTGCCCAATTAATATTTGTTGAAGACATGAAATAAAGGAGCTTTGGAGTCAGACAGACCTAAGTTTGAATAATTGATCTACTACTTACAAAAGGTGTGACTTGGGCAAAGTTTCACCATCTAGCCAACGTGAATAACCACAGTACCTACCTCACAGTGTTGTGAGGATTAAATCAGACAGTGCAACGTGCTCAGAACAGTGTCTGATACTTAATAAGTGCTTATGCAAACAAGACATTTGATTATTAAAAATGAATTTTACATCACATTCATGTCACAGAGTTATCATTTTGAGACTGTCCATTTGTTGTAGTCTTCGCTTTCCTAGTCATGCCTCCCCTCCTCTTCCCCAGAATTATCATCGTGTTGTTGCTCAGCTTAGCTAAATGTATTTGCTTCAATTCTTTCAGGATTTCTCTGAAAACTCAAACTGATGCAGCATTTTTTGTTTGCTATAAATTTCCCCACTTACAGGAAAGATTTTTAACATGCATTTACATTCGGGAAAAAAGGAAAATGATACATACCCTTCAGGAGGGTTCTATGTCAAGGAATTAGCAGTAATAAATAGGAGTAGCTGTACCTCAGAGAACACAGTAGACATAAATCAAAGTGAAAGACAAATAGGAAGTCATGTGGCCACAGCTTTTGATTATCCTGATCAGGATTATTTATAGCAAATCTTGGTGTGCATTTCTGTTGGAGGTACTAAATGCACAGAAGAAATAACTTACAACATACTGATCAAACTTCCAATGGCTAGGATAACATGCTTACTTCTAAAGCCTCAAAGTGGGACTGGGAATACCAATCATTATGGGAAGCATGAGCCTAGGGATAGTAAAAGCAACCCCAGCAACCTATTTCACAGTTGAAAATCCCTTCCTGGTAGTTTCCTCTTTAAGGCGAGGGGTCAAACTTTACCTATCAAATCACTCTCCAAAACTAAACCTTGGCTCACCCAGAATACATCCCTACTTCAGCTGCAAAATGCTAGAAGCACCACCTTGAATGGAAGGTGTTTGCTTTTTTAGCAGCATCTGCCAGCCTTATGACTCCTGCTGCAGAATCCTGACAGCAGGACGTGTCACTCCTCAGAAATCGGCCACCCCTGGCCCCGCAGCACTGAAGGGCTTGGAAGCTTCTCTGGGACAGCTCATTCTCAATGTTTTCTCAGGATCAGGGAATACTGAGTCTGACTACAAGTCTGACCAGTGACCAAAGAAATACTCAGAGGCCTCAGAAGTCAGCCTCTATGTGATAAGAAGATGAGGAACAGCTCCATATTCCTGAAACCCAGTGCTCTTGAAACCTCAGTGCCTGTGCTTATTCACCACTTAGACATGTTTCCTCAACTATCAAAGACTACCTATTTTTCTCCTGAAACCTAAAGCTTATCCCTGCCATGGCCACAAAACCCTGTCCTTAGAAGTTCTTCAACACTGCAGGGACAGACCAAGTTCCAGAAATGTAACCAGTCTCCCTGTACCCTTCTTTACCCCAGAATTACAGGCATTTCTCTCCTATAATTCTTATCACTAAAATATTTTCACTGAAAAAGAGCACTAAATCCTGAGATAGTCTGTCTCCGTGATTGATTCAGCTAGATATCTGGAGCTGGATATTCTTGTCCTGGAAGTCATCGTTAAGCTAGAGAAATCAGTCTAAGATATTGCCCTGAAAGTCAAGAAGCTTCTGAGAAGCTGGGCGACCAACAATGGTTGGTCTAATGACCTCCCGGATAGCACTGTGTTTCACCTGGTCAAGGAGCAGGGATCTTTTGCACCTTAGAGCATTTGGCTGAGACTGCCAGTTGTGCCCATCTTGAGAGGATCAAGAATCAGGGATGCTTCCCTCTCATCTATGGGTGTGCTCACTTTCTTCATGATCTCTATCAGCATCTTTATCAGAAGGTGTGGTATTGGTTTTAGGCCTAGGTGCAGCTTAGTTTGATTACCAAAGGTACCTTTAATCAATTGCACAACAGGATCTGGGTAGGAGTCCAAGGACTAGGTAGAATTATGGCTGAGATTAAATTTTGCTGTTGATTCCAATAAATAAAAGGAGCTATTGATTGGGGACACTCTAAGTGTTTTCAGTCATATTCCTAGTTAACACTTACTGTTCATATTAGAGTTTAGCAGGTATATCAATCAGAGTCCCAACAGGAAACTAATAAATACTCAAATTAGGATAACTTAGAAAGATTTATAAGAGGCTAATTACAAAAGTGCGGGCAGGGAACCATAAGGAATAGGAAGAATCAGCTGTAGTAGTAGCTGAGCAGTTACCACTCTCGGGCCTAAAGGGACAAGGGGAGGGAAAATTATGGAGCCTGTAAGGAGAGAGAATCATGCATAGCAGGTGCCTTGAGAGTAGCAATGAATGACCTTTGGATAAGGGTCACAGCCAGCCCAAGGCAACCTTTCCTTCTCCTCCATCCTGTGGATCTCCCACCAGATTCCCCTTTGACTAAACCCATCCTGAAGCCAAGGGCATAGAGCCATCTAGGGCAGCCTCTGGGGCTGGGAGCAGAATGGGGAAAGGTGGAGAGGGAATCTAGAGGAGCCAACAGAAGTTATCTGGCCCCCTGGATTTTCAAAACACAATAGGATCTCCTTCTCTTTACCCCTCTAATCAACCTATCTACGTCTCTTCTTCCCTAGGTTGTTCTTAAACATGGCTATCTCCCAAGGCTTCACCCTCAAAGGGCTCCCTTCAGGGCTCCTGCTCCCTTTCTCTTACCTGTGGATTTAACTCTCACCACTATGCATGATTCCTAGGAATGTAGTCCTAGCTCTAACCTAATCCACCTGCCTGCTGGATAACTTGACCCTGATGGCCACTGGTACTATAAAATCAACAGATCCCAAGCCAAATTCATGATCTCCCATTACTGCAGCTCCAAACTGGCTCCTCCTAACTTATACTACTTCTGTTACTAGCACCATCATTCCCCCAATTACTCAATATTGCAGGCTGAGTCATGCTTATCTATGTCTTCCTCTTTTTTTGGCCCCCTCCATTGGTTGCAAAGTCCTGTTCCTTATCCTTCCAGTGTGTGTCCAATCTCACGACTGTCCTCATTATGGGCCTTTACTTTTTACCTCGACTGTTGTAATAGATTCCTAAATGTTATCCTAGCTCCGATCCATCTGTGCCCATTCCAATGCACAAATATTTAAGTTTGTTGTACCACGTTGCTGTATTGATAAGTTTTGCCTCTGTCCTCCTTGAAATAAGACCCTTGAAGGGAGAGAACAATCTGTAAGCAAGTTCTCCTAAAGCAGTGCTTGTAGCAGTGCATATAGCACAGCCCCCTCATTTTGCATAGGACAACCTGAGGCCTAGAGAAGCTGCTTGTCCATATGATCTGCCTCTAAAACCCAGTGCTCTAAAAAGCGTCTGGTGACTCCACCTTCCCTTTGTAGTTAGTAGAGCATTAGCTCTGCAGCTTGCCATTCCGGGCTATTTCCACAACGTGTTCCCAACACATCTTTTCAGACCTTTATCCTGCAACCACCCTACATACAGCCTCTTCTCTACTTAAAGTCAACATTCTGGAATACACTTTGTGATTGTCCCCATTAGTGTCTTTGCACATACTTTCTCTTGCTTGAATTGGCCTTTTCTCCCTCGATTCCCCAAGTTCTACCTGTTGAACATCTACCCAACTTTCAGAGCGTATGCCATAGCACTCTTCCTTTAAATCTTCTTTTACAAAGTCCTCTACAAAATCTTTCTAGATTTTCCCCAACCAAATATGGTCTTTCTCTCCTTTCAATCTCTAAAAAACTTTCAGCACTGTTATTTTACTGGTTTTTCAAGTACTTGTATTATCCTGCTCATGGTTATTTGTATACTTGTCTTAGCCCCTTATATTATAAGCTTCTTGTAAGCATGGCCTGTGCCACCTTCTTCAACTTTATATTTCCTATAGTATTAATGCAGTGTATTTCACAAAAATATTTTTAATTCCATAAACTAGTTTTAAAGTAAAGTACTAGGCATACCTTCTGTTTCATTGGATGTATTTCTGTTCAAATCCTACTTCTGCTACCACCTAGCTGAAAGACCTTAGGGAAGTCACTTAATCTCTCTGAACCTTAGTGAGTATGAACAAGGTCTAAGTTTTCAAACTCTTCTGTTAAGCTGAGTAACTCTTTTATCAAACAAAATCTTACTCAGACATGCACTATGGAAAACTGATGACATTAGAGTCAGAAGTAGTTTGGTTGAAAATTGGGGAAGGCGCTTTGAGGAATGAAGTGTGAAAACCAGTAGATAAAGTGACCTTGAAAGTCCATTCCACATCTAACTCCTCCATTAACCTCTTTATTGAAGAATACAGTGAGGGCAAGAAGATTCAAACTAGTACTGACTGGTAGGGGTTTCTAAAATTCTAATTGATTGAAGACATTAAAAATGAGAGGCAGATACCACTTCATACCCATTAGGATAGCCATCATAAAAAAACAACAATAAATATTGTCATGGATGTGGAGAAACTGAAATCCTTCTGCATTGCTGATGGGAATGAAAAATGGTGCAGCCACTGTGGAAAACGGTATGGTAGTTCCTCAAAAAATTAAACATAGAATTACCATATAATTCAGCAATTCCTCTTCTAGGTATATACCCAAAAGAGTTGAAAGTAAGGACTTGATCAGATATTTGTACATCCATGTTCATAGCAGCAAAAAGTTCTATGTAGCCAAAAGATGGAAGTAACTCAAATATCCACCAATGGATGAATGGATAAAAAAATTGTGGTATATACATATAATGGAATATTATTCAGCCTTAAAAAGGAATGAAATTCTGATACGTGCTGCAACATGGATGAACCTTGAAGACATTATACTAAGTGAAATATGCCAGACACAAAGGATAAATATTGTATGATTCCATACTTCATACTTATATGAGGTAGCTAGAATAGTCAAATTCACAGAGACAGAAAATAGAATAGCGATTACCAAGGGCTGAGAGGAGGAAGTAATAGGGATTAGTGTTTAATGAGAACAATATTTGAGATTGGGATGATGAAAAATTCTGGAGATGGAGAGCGACAATAGTTGCACAGCAATGAGAATGTACTTAATGTCACTGACTTGCACACTTAAAAATGGTTAAAATAGTAAATTTTATGTTATGTAATATTTTATCATAGTATAAAAATCCAAAAAAATCAGAGACAGAAATAGAATACATTTATCAATTTTGCAATTATTGGAGTATAGAGAAAATCTACATAGTGCACATGGTAACCAGAATGAGTTTCAAGATATTTAATGATAAAGGAGTTCTCCACTTTCATATAGGGAATTTCTTAAATGCTGGTCTCAGGTTAAAGTTCACACTCACTGGAAAAAGACCTGCACAACACCAAACCAATGGTCATTCCAATGGCTTTTAGGACCAGATGGGTCATCCTTGTTCACTACAGTGGTTTTTGACGTCTAAGTCTCCAGTTCTAATTTTCCATCAGAAGCCAGGAGAGAACCTCAGGAACAGGGCTAAGGACTGTGACCACATGCCACCACATAATCAAGCCTGCCTAGGAAAGGCTCTAGGAGTCTAGAGTTGGCTCTGATAGCCCTGTGTCAAATGACAGAGGGGAACTCAGTCACGAGAGCTTGTACTGGGACAGACTTCAGCAATTGTGGCCGTAAAGTAAGGGAGTAATTTTGAGGTCACAACTTGGAGCCAAAGCTGGCACCTCCCAGGAACAGCACAGATTGGGTCCATAGGTTTAGCCTGTCCTTTATACCTAAGCTATTTCTGAAAAAGCTTACTGTTAGATAATTAACAGACTTTTCTGTCATCTGCTATATGTGAGTTTGGCTGTCCTAACACAAAACAATATTAAAGTATAAGTTTAGGCAGTTCAAGGTCAATATAGCAGCTTTACAATGGCCAAGACCCAGGCTTTTGCTATCTTATTGCTCTGCTCTCTTAGGGTGTGGTCCTTGTCATCATGATCCAAGATGTCTAATTATATGCAGCAGCAAAATGGAGAAAGGGGGTGGAAGACATGCTCTTTCCCTTTTAAGTTATAATTCCAAAGTTGCAAACATCATGCTGCTCCCATCCCAAGACCTCAGAGCTCTCAGATGCAAGGGAGGCTGGGTGATGGAATCGGTTCTGAGTGTCCATATGTCCAGCTAAAATTCTAGGGTTCACTTACTGAAGGAAAAAAGTTGGAACTCCCTGCCCTGAGCACTCCCTCTACTTGGAATATTGATGATTGCTTGCACTTTCTCAAAGTGGGTGGATGCCCTGGATCCTGAGTATTGAGTCCAGTCAGCTCTCTCTGTCTCCGACTGCTCTTTTGGTTGTGGGTCTGTCTTACACACTTACATCCTCGTGTGCTCGCTCTTAGAATCACAGGTTGGTTATGCTCTGAGATTCTCAGTTACCACCTAAGCCTGCAGATCTGTCTTCATTCCTGAGCCTGACAGGACATAAAATGGCTCATTTCATTGCCACACAAGCCTCCCTGGAGATTACTGGAATTAAGTTCAATTTTCACACTATGCTACGTGTTTCACGACAAGCATGTATATTCCCAATACATCAATTCGATAAGAAAATTATTATCCTCATTTAACCATGAGGTAATAGAGACTCAGAGATGTTAAGTAGCTTTCCCTAGGTAACTCAGTGGTGGAAGTGGGATAGCATAATTCCTTGCAGGGAAATTATTACAACTACAAATCACTGCAATGTAAAGAAGGGTGTCTGAAGAGTTCAAGGAATCCATAGTAAAAAATAAACTACTTCTGGCTGGAGTGGTCACAGATTAGGGAGGAGATGGACGAGGTGGGACAGGCAAGATTCTGATAGGTCTTGATATGGCTAGTGTATTAAGATTTTCCAGAGAACATAACCAATAGGATTTGTGTGGAGAGAGAGAGACTAGTTTAAGAAATTGACGCAGATGATTGTGGAGGCTGGCAAGTCTGATTCTGCAGGCCAGGCCAGCAGGCTTGACATCCAGAGAAGAGTTGATGTTGCAGCTCAAGTCTGAAGGCAGTCTTGAGGCAGAATTCCTTCTTCCTTGGAGGACCTCAGTCTTTTTCTCTTAAGATCTTCAACTGATTAGATGAGGCCCATCTACATTATGGAGGGTAATCTGCTTTACTCAAAATATGATGATTTAAATGTTAATCTCATCTAAAAAATATCTTCACAGTGACATCTAGACTGGTGCTTACCAAATATCTGGGTACTGTGCTAGCCAAGTTGACATAAAATTAACCATCACAGCTAGGAAGAGGAGAGGCAGACTTGGGGTGAGCTTTGAATGCTAGATGAATGGTTTGGCTTTATTAAATTATATAATGTGTATAATAGCACCTAGGACATAGTAGCCACTCAAATTATAATTCTCTTTATCTGCAGGAAAGAGTTTGAAAGTTGTTGAGTAATTGAATAGCATATCAGAGCAATACTTATGGAAGATACTTTCAGTAGTAATGGTACAATGTATTGAAAAGGAATGAGACAAAGAAAAGAGATATGAGTTAGAAGTCTATTGCCATGGATCAGGCATGAAGGAATAGATTGGTCACTTACTATGTGTTAGGTATGAATATATGCTTTAGATACATTATCTCATTTAATACTCATAACCACCCTATAAAGTAGCTACCACTTGACCAATGAAAAACTGAGACTTCCTCCCCACCCCACCCCAAATGAACTTGCCCAAATCTTATAACTAGTAAATGGTACAGGTAGGATTCGAACTCAAGACTGTCTGATTCGAACCTATACTGTCGTTAACGAGGGTGGTAGCAGTAGAAATAAAAAAGAGGTGGACAGATTCCAATAACACCATGGAATTGAAAGAATTTGGCAACTCATCAGATGTCCTAGTGAGACAAAGATAACTGCAAAAATTTGAGTCTACATGGATTTTTAACAGGAGAAAACTGTGGACTTGCAGGAAATATGGGATAGTCCATATTAGAAGCTGGTTTTGGAAGAGTCAGAGATTTCTGGATTCATTCAAGAAATATTTATTTAATGATGATTGTGTGTGTGGCCTTGTTCTAGGCACTGGGGATCCATCAGTGAACAAAACAGACTAACATCCCTGTCCCCACACTTTCCAGTGTGGAGAGACAAAAATAAACAATAAGTAAGTAAATTGCACTTATGTCAATGATAAGTGTTGTGGAGAAAAATAAAGTGGGAAAGGAGAATAAGGAGCACTCAGGGTGGTCAGAAGAGTCCTCACTGAGAAGTCATTCAAGTAAAGACCTCAAGGAGGGGAGGGAGCAAGTCATGCAGGTGTCTGGGGGTAAGCATTCCAGCCAGACGGAACAAGAAGAGTGAACGCGGAAAAGAAGGAGAAGAGAGGAGGTCAGAGGCTCATTGGGTAGACCTTATAGATCATTAAGAAATTTGGCTTGGTTTTGAATGGAATGGGATGCCACTGGAGGGTTTTGTGCAGAGTTGTGTCAGGATGTGACTTAAATTTTAAAACCAACACTCTGGCTGCTGTGTTCAGAAGAATGAAGTGGGGTAAGGATGGAAGCATGGAGACCAGTGAGGAGGCTACCACATCAGTCCAGGAAGAGTTGATGGCTGCTTAGACCAAGATGGAGGCAGAGAGAAGTGGTCCGAGTCTGGATGCATTTTGAAAATAGACCAGATTTGCTGATAGTTTGGATGTCTGACGTAAGGGGGAAATGTGTGATTTTTAGGGTAGAATTTTTGTATTTCAGTGGCAATCTCTAATAGCTCTTGGAAACATTAAGACTGGAGCACAAGGGAGGGGCCAATGCTGGAGACAGAGATTTGAGAAACATTCACAGTGGCAGCAGTAAAATGACTTTAAGAGTCTCTGAAAAGTGGACGTGTGTGTGTGATGCAAGTGTATAGCTAGAGAACACAACGGAGAATATTGAACGTTTACAATATGAAGGTTTAGGGGGTAGGAAGAGGAACCAAGAGAGATGGGGGAATAGGATAGTTGCTGTCATCAATTCCAATTCACTAGATTTTGTACTTGGTGACTCAATCTTTGAAAGAGAATGAATCAACATAGTACTATTATTGCTATTTTTGGAAGTCTCCTACTAATGGTGATATTACCCAATTCTATGTGTACTTAAAGCACTTGATCTTTTTTTTTTTTTGTGAGGAAGATCAGCCCTGAGCTAACATCCACGCCAATCCTCCTCTTGTTGCTGAGGAAGACCAGCCCTGAGCTAACGTCTATTGCCAATCCTCCTCCTTTTTTTCCCTTTTTCTCCCCAAAGTCCCAGTAGATAGTTGCATGTCGTAGTTCCACATCCTCCTAGTTGCTGTATGTGGGATGGCACCTCAACATGGCCGGACAAGCGGTACGTAGGTGCGCGCCTGGGATCCGAACCCGGGCCGCCAGTAGCAGAGCGCACACATGGCTTAACTGCTAAGCCATGGGGCCGGCCCCAGCACTTCATCATTTGAATCATCACATAAAACATCTGACAGAACTTTGATTTGAAAAATTGGAAGGGCAATTGGTATTCTTTTATCATTTTAGTTCCTTTTGTTTCCGGCTGCTTAATTTGTACTTATGAAAAATGCGTTAATCCACCTGTGATGAGCTATTCTACTCTTCCCACAGGCGCTAACCTCATTCTTGTTTGGATTCATTTTTTTTTTTTTTTTTAATTTATAAAACACTAGGATTAGTTCAATATTCACTTTTGGGCTTAGAAATCCTTAATAGAAATAAAACTGACTTTCACTGGACTACAGTTAAAAATGAGTGTTACATAAGCAAGGCTCTCTGTGTGCAAACCACAAATCCAAGATTTAGCTGCAGAGCGAGAAGTCTCTTTTACAGACAGAAGCATTTATCTATTCAGAATGTTCCAAGTCTGCACTGGTAGGTTCAAGGCTTACAGACCCCATGGAAATGCAAAGTGTTCCACAAGGGTCCTCCAACTTGACTGTGGTCTGAATTTGATTTTTCCTCATAGTCCTAGGTCAGTAATAATGTCTTCTTGGTTGCATCTCATCAGCTATGATCACCTCTATGCAAACTCACGGTTATAATTTGGTCAGACCTCCTCTGCATCCCTTCACTCTATAAAGTGTCTACCTTACATTCTTCCTTTTTCACAGTCCACACAAATTTTCTTCAACATGGGAACGCTTCCCGTTACCACTCTGAACCTCCTCCTACTGCTTCGTTCGAATACATCTAGTGACTGAGAGCCTGCTTACATTATGACTGTCATCATCAAGAAATATCTTCTAACACATAATAGATGCCAGACTAAAGATTTTTAAATTTAGAAGCTTCAGGTTTCAAAAAACATATTTGTACATCCTCTCACCAATTCTAATTAATGTAAAATGAAGGACTTGAGTGAACTTTAATAGCAATGGCCAACACTGAGCTTACCATATGCCAAGAACGTTACATATTTTAACTTGTTTAATCCTTACAACAAAATTCTATAAGGCAAGTATTACTAGTATGTCCATTTTACAAACGGGGCAACCGAGTCTTAGACCATTTAATTGACATGGCCAAGGTTTGGAGATAGCCCAGTGGCGCAAGCGATAAAGTGCGCGTGCTCTGCTGCGGCGGCCCAGGGTTCGCCGGTTCGGATCCCGGGCACGCACCGCCGCACTGTTTGTCAAGCCATGCTGTGGTGGCGTCCCATGTAGAGTGGAGGAAGATGGGTACGGATGTTAACTCAGGGCCAGTCTTCCTCGGCAAAAAAAAAGAGGAGGATTCGCAGATGTTAGCACAGGGCCGATCTCTTCACAAAAAAAAAAAAAAAAATCAAAAAAAAAAAACATGGCCAAGGTCAGCCAGCCAGAAATTGGATTTGAACTCAAGCTGTGTGGCTCCACAGTCCACATAGAGCTCCAACACTCCTCTGCCTCTGTACTTCTTCACAATGAACACTTCATTTACTTGAAATAGCTAGGTCCCTTGTGTTTCTCAAGGGTGAAAGCACCACTGGCATTTGGGTGGGATAATTCATGGTTGTGCCGGACTTTGCCGGATGTTCATATCCCTAGCTCCTGGCACTGAATGTCAGCAGCTCACGGACAGGCACCCCCTCCATCACTGAGACATCAAAAGTGCCCTCATACATGTCCAAATGCTTCCCAGGTAAATGTCTCCAGTTGAGAATCACCAGGGGAGAAGTTTGCATAAAAATAAATAAATACATAATACTCTCTATCTGTATCACAACTTTTCTAAAAGTTTCACAAATTTTCATAAATTTGTAACTTTTAAAAACTTTTATAATTTTAAAAACACAGCAACACAACTGATAGGTAAAGAAAAAGATCTGGTTATGAAAATGAGGTAATTTTTTAGATGTGTTGGCAGTGTTCTTCTTTATTATTTGTGAATAAACAATTTTGAGCCTAAAAGATCTTGGATAGTTTGACATTCATTATTAAGTAAGATAAACTCTGCTGTTTACCCACCTGCCCAGTAAACTTTTTTTTATAGTGCAAAGGTAAACTTGAATTCAGCCTGGGCTGAATCTCAGTCATGCATCTGAAAGTCATGATTTTTTTCCCCTCTGTTTATTTTTGGTTGTCAGATTTCAGACCATTAGATAAATGCCTGTTGCCCTTTTACCAGAGTCAACGCTTCCTCAAAGAAATCATAACAAATAAAAAGATTTAGTAGAATAAAAATGAATTTTAGGGTTTTGTATTTTCTAAGCTATTCTAGGTCCTCTCTACTAGACTTTGCACAATTGGAGCTAAATCTCCAAGCTCATCACACAATTCAACCACCTTCCAAGGCTGAAATGTGGACTTTTAACTCCATTTTTCAATGACTGCTTTACCAAGGATGTTATAACAATGCTCTGAACTATGTATGAGGAGGAATACACTTAAGGAGGTAAAATGGTCAGTTATAAGACGAATCCTGAAATAAATACACCTAGATGCCCTCTCTCCCCTTTTGGTTCACTTATTAAAATAGCCTACCAATCTTAAAAAAAATATTTTATAATCTTATGCAATATCTTAGGTACTGTCAACAACCAGGTAACAATGTTAAGTTTTGTTCTCACCCTCTGTTGCCTATTATCTATCTGTTTTGCAACATGCTGCCAGAGCTTGAACAACATAGTAGATGAGATATCTTGATGTCCCTGAGGATGTGAAATTCAGGTCTTTTATTATTAGAAATATTTAGTGATTACGTAGAGATTTAAAATAAGAATTTCCCTTTGACAGCTGTGAAATGACAGACAAACCTATATACTCTGGTATAGCAAAGTGCTGAAATATATTATAATTCAGACAAAATGAAAGCGACTCACAAAAAATGCTTTAGTAGTTTCTTGACATCCAATGTATTGAAATTTCCTTGAAATATTTTTATACCTGAGAAAATAAGGCAGAACGTACTTGAAAAAGTACTTGATCCATAATATGAGTACGCTTTTTTTTTTTCATTTTTAAAATCTACCATGCCAAACATTTTTACTTACCCTTTGCCCTTTCCTTGAATAAAGATTAGAAACAGTTAGGATGAACAGGGGATTGCTGGCACTTTCCAGGCTCTTTTTGTGAGGGAATATGGCAATCTTCCGCAACGGGAATTTCTGGTGGCTTACTGCCAGGGGAGTTTGCTTAGCCTGATCTGTGGAAAGGAGCAACTTATTGGATTTGAGGAGCTAATAGGTTTCAGAATTCTTTATGAGAGTGAAAATGGTACTCCTTAATGTAAAAAAGGGTCTTGTTGGACGCATTAGTGAGAAAAATGTAGCACACTTTAAAGTAAAATTTTTTTATCTGCAAAAGATCCAACGGATTAAAGAGAGACATGCATTTTATTTCTGTTCTTCTCAAAAAATATCAAAAATATCTTTTCAATATTGGTATTATTATGCCTAAACAAATTCTTCACAACTGAGCTTGACTTCCAGCAGTGAGAATGTTGCCAATGAAATGATAATGTTGACACAACAGGTGAGAGCAGGATATATGCTAAATTGAGGTTGGGGTGAGGGTTGTGGCAGGGAGCTGGAAGAGATGGAACTAGACGAAATAATTTAAAGAAAGACAAAGACTTTCTATAAAACAGCCTTAACTATAGATAATAGGATAAATCTAAGCAAAGGGAAAATAAGCAAGAAAAAGTTCAAAAGCAAAAAGCAAGTACGTGCTTCCTGGTGGAACTATGGTAGTTAAAAACTGCACTTTGAAGATATATACACATAAACATATATAAAATTAACTGGATAACTGAGTCAGGTATTTTGGTATTATAGAGAAAAAAAGACAAATCTTGCAATCAAGGGGAAGTTTGGGTTCGAACGTTATAAATTGGTTACATTCATCATTTAATTATTCATTTCTTCACATTACATTGCTTGTATTGTGTTGGGTTGCATTTTGAAAAGTAGACCTGAACCAAAATTACATTTCACAGATCTGAAAATTAAAACCACAATACATGCATTGACATCAAAGGTCACAAAATTGCTACATGAAAAACTAAGAGGCTAAGTCATAGTCATGAGACAATTACATGTTTAGGGCATGGAGTAGAGGAACCAACATAGGCTGCAGAGTCTGATCCGTGCTGGAATCACAGCTCTGCAGTCCGTGTTCAGGACACTCGGTCTCTCTGAATGTCTCCTCTCCAGGTGATTCCCCTTATCGGCGTAGAACTACTCAGAGTGCTTGTAAGTATTTGTAAAGCACTAGGCATAATGATTCGTAGATAAGACTTTTAAAATGGCTTGATTCTCTTCCTTTTATTACACACACAGATACACACACACACACACACACTCATATTTAGTTCATTTTAAAGAAAATATTTAGACAGAAGTTTTATATGAACTATTTATTTTTGCCTATTCATTTCAAAACAACTCTTATGAAAAAGTCCATGATACCACAATACTAGATTGTGCTTCAGCTCTTTGTTTTATCATGGTATTGACTGGTACATGACATACCACATGTATGAGGCAGATGTTAGCTCTAAGTATTTTTATATCTATGAAATTCTGCTAATTTTAAAAATTTTTGTGTGAAAGATGGTTAATTTTCTTACAAAATACATATTTGTCTTTTTTCTTCTTGTTGCTTCACAAAATCAAGTACTTAACATAAAATTTCTGGTATTGCCATTCTAGTGATAATGCCTATAGCAAACTAGAAATTCTTGCAACTGAAATCAGAAACCCAATGATCCCCACAGATAAATCTTTTGAAGGTAAAAATCTTTACTTAACAATATATGAATAATACAAATAAATATTTGTAGTAATATTTTAATGGTTCAACAGATGTTATTTTCTCAACATGTCACCAATTTGAACATGCTTTAGTTATGATAAATATAATTTTAATGATAATTAAATACAATAAACAAATATTTTCCAACTCAGAACATAGAGAAAAAAAGTCACTTATATTTAAAACTTTTGAGATTACAGTGCACATTCATAAACTACTGACCATTGTCTAAAATAATAATTTGATAAATCAAATGAGTTTTAAAAGTTGCCATACCAATATTTTAGCGCCAAAAGGAAGTTTAGTAAAAATTTGTTTTTCTACTAAAAATTATTTTATTTCCACATTCGATTCTTTATGTCTATAAAAACACTTCTTCATAATTACTATGGAAAAAATTTGGAGACATCATCACCAGTTTCATTTTCTTCTAACAAAATAAAAGCTACCAGTTTTTCAGCATCTATTAGGTGCCAGGCACATGCTAGGCACCGCACATATGTTCCTCCTAATCTTGGCAATAGTCCTGCGGGAATAAAGACTGCTGGTTGCTCTCCTAACACCCACTCTCTCCTTCTTCCTTTCTAACTGCCTCAGTTTTGTTGGAGGTGGTACTATGCCCAGCCAAAAAACTACATTTCCCAGCCTCCCTTACAGATAAGAGTGGCCATCTGACATAGTTGGACAATCAGCTCTAAGAGAAAATTATTAGGAGTGGTTCCAAAAAGTCTTTTTTAAGGAAGGACAGCTCAGCTGATGCTTTCTTTTCTTCTTCTCATTACTTCTACCAAAGCAAACCTACAATACTTGAGGTGAAATAGCTAATTACCAGTTGACAAGCACACATTAAGATTGGCTGAACAAGAAAACAGAGAAAGCCTCATGTTCTTAACGACATTATAAAACTTAGAGTGGACAAATGAGGCCTGGACTGCCTACCACTGACATATGTGATAAAAATAACCCTTGTTTTTCAGGTTTCTTATTCATGGATGAATGCAACTCTCAACTGATTCACCTGCAAAGAAAATGTTGACCTTTCAGTCAGTGCCCAGAGGAGGCAACCCAGCTGGTAGAAAACAGGACAATAATTTGATACATAGGAATCAGAAACATTAATGATTTGATTTAAAAGTGCTTTGAGATCCTTGGATTAAAAGTGTTATATATCATGAGAAAGATACAATGTTAGGGGCTATTTAAACATTTCCTATAATTTTATTTCAATAAATTTTTACCTTGGGAAAGTGTCTTTAACCCTCGTCCTCAGTTTACTTATCTTCAATACAAAAGAATTGCACTAGATTATTTCCAAGATTCCTTACAGAGAGTACTATTAAAATGCTGTACATATCGGCCGATAAGGAAACAACAACAACCTGGCCCTCAAATGCATAATTCCTGGTAATCTTGTGAACAGTAGTGAGCCACAAATGTTCACAGTACAAAATTTAATACATGGGAATCACACTATTCCTAAGACTTAGAGGAATAGTCTAACCCGACATGTAGTATTATACTCTGTATTGTATTGAGGTTTTACGTAAAAGTGCTGAATGGAGTCACTAAGAGAACATGGACTCCAGTCTTGAATTTTGCTTTTCTAGACAGATCATGCCTTTTTAGAAAGAAGGAACAAAAGTGCTCTATAAGTACAATACAGAGGATAGTAAAAGCTCTCTTATCCAACACTGGGAGGTGATTGGTGGATTGAAAAAGTAAATTAAAGCAGAGAAATTAAAAAAATGATGCTACACACTTTAAACTTATTTTAACTTGAACTACACATGTATTTCATTTGTCAATCTTTTGCAATGCAAAATACTTGTAGATTTTTACTTTTTCTAGGCTTTTGCAGTTTTCTTGCTTACACCTAATTTGACAGCAATTTCCTTAGTGACTTTTGTTTCACATTTCATTGGTTTACATAATATTTAATTAACTACATAATTACAATAACAAGTTCAATTGGTATAAAGGGGATTGGGGAAAAATCACAACTGACTCCACAAGCATGGAACTTGTAGTGGGAGCAGAAGTTCACAGTTATATTAAAGGGAATTAATTCTACTAGTTTTGAGCATGTACTATGCTGTGGGCATGTTTTAAAGATGGAACAAGGAGCATCAGTTAATCTGGCAAATTAAGTGGATGTCATGAGAGCTCCTATGTGCCCATCATCAATGACAGATATTGCACCAGATGCTCAGTTATTTTATTTGCTCTTTTAGAACATGGGTCTTCGGAGACTAGTGAATTGGTATTAAAATGATATTCTCACTAACATCTTAGAAGCTCTCACCCCTTTATCCTTCCCATCTTGTTCATAGGAGCAAATTCCTCCCTTATAAGATATTTTGTTGATTGTCTCCCTGTCGTTTTCCTCTGTGCCTGAGTCTCTGCCTTGTTCTCATGCCAGGTATCCTAGTTCCTATAGTCTTCACAGGGATTGCAGCCCTTAGCTTGCAGCTTTGTTAGAAGATTAAATGAGCATGGGAAGCTCTAGCAGAGTGCCTGGCACAAGTAGGCAATGAAATGTTTATTTTCTTCCCATTTACTTGATGCCAATAACATTTGGTCTTTGCCTGTTACTTCCCATCACATTCCTGACTCAGAGCTCTGAATGGTTACAGGAATGCTTGTTGAAGTTCCTCAAGGCTGCCCAGATGATCTGCTTGCTTGTGCATACTATCCCCTATTAACCATAAAACGGATTTTCCTTGAGCATTTAGCTTGGTCCTTGGTTTCACTGGTGAGCTTGGGCGACCATCCATTTCCTATAGCTGCTTCAGCATCCATTCTGGCCACCTCTGAATTTCACTATAATTGATTCTGTCAGTCAACATGTATTAAACATTTACTAAATACTGGTGTATTAGTCACTGAGTTCTCCAGAGAAACAGAACCAATAGAAACAGAACACAGAATATAGCAATATGTATATATATAGCAATACGTATATGTGTGTGTATATATATACAGAGAGAGAGACATGGAGAGAGTGACTGATTATAAAGAATTGGCTCACACGATTATGAAGGCTGATTAAGTCCCAAGATCTGCAGTTGGCAAACTGGAGACCCAGGAAAGCAGATGACGTAGTTCCAGTCTGAAAGCTGGCAGGCTTGAGACCCAAGAAGAGCCAGTGTTTCAGTTTGAGTCTGAAGGCAGAAAAAGACGGAAGCCCCAGCTCAACACAGTCAGGCAGGAGGAGTTCCCTCTCACTCGGGGGAGGCTAAGTCTCTTTGTTCTATTCATGAGGCCCACCCACTTCGGGGAGGGCAATCTGCTTCATTCAGTCCAACCATTCAAATATTACTCTCATCCAAAAACACCCTCACAGACACACCCAGAGTAATATTTGACCAATTATCTGCATACCCCACGGCCCAGTCAAGTTGACACATAAAATTAACCACCGCACTGCATTGTTCATATTCTTGTCATTATTTCTGGTCTCAGAGGACAGTGCCCCTTTCACATCCCACCTATGCTCTTGACCTCGTCCATTCCTGCTCCTGAGACCCGCCATACCTCTCCCACACCTTCAGTTCTTCCTTGCTTTTTCTCTACCTAAAAACATGTTCGGGTTTTTCCTTTACCTTAAAATAAAGGCTCTCTTTGGTCCTTTGAGCTACCATCCCATCCTCTTTTTTGTGCAAAAAGAGAAGTTTATATTCTCTGCCTTCAATCATTCACTAAAATCCCTGGTGATCTAATGTACCTTATTTCTTCTGTCTTTGTATTCCACCAACAAGACCCTTATAAAAGTCAGCAATGGCTTTCTCAAGTCTAATGACTTTTGTTCAGTCTTCACTTTATTTGATGTTTCAATAACTTTTGAAAAAATATATTCTCCTTTCTGAAATTCTAGTTTTTTTTTTTTTGTGAGGAGGACTAACCCTGAGCTAACATCTGATGCCAATCCTCCCCTTTTTTCTTGAGGAAGATGGGCCCTGAGCTAACAACCGTGGCCATCTTCCTCTACTTTATATGGGACGCCGCCACAGCATGGCTTAACAAGCGATGTGTCGGTGCGCGCCGGGATCCGAACCTGTGAACCCGGGCCTGCCGCAGTGCGCGCACTTAACCACTTGCACCATGGGGCCGGCCCCCTCCTTTCTGAAATTCTATTTTCTCTTTGCTTTGGCAAGTCAAGTTCCTGATTGTCTGTCTTCTTCTCTTGCTAATTTTTTTTGGTTTCTTTTTCTTGTTCTGTCCTCTTAGGTAAACGTTCCTTGTAGCATTTTGAACTTCTTTTTTGGCATTTATTGAATTTCATTCCATGTTTTAGTTATTTCTATAGTCCAGATTTAATATATAGTTTACTATATACTAAATAGTAATATATAGTTTACTGACTAATATAGAGTTTACATATTTATTGTCTCTCTCTCCTTCCCCCAATGAAGGCAGGAATTTGGGATGGTTTGTTCACTAGTGTATCTCCAACATCCAGAGCAATAATTAGTGTTCAAATAATAGTTGCTGCATTATTACAAAGATTTATGTATAGGGCTGTTCAATGCATCATTATTTATAAAAGTAACACATCTGGAAATAAACAAAATTATCTAGTAATAAGAGGAAAATAAATCATGGGATTGAATATTATGCATTTATTAAATGTCATATTTTAAAAATTACTTAATGAAAAATGCTCACATTATTTTAAGTGGAAAAAAAGCAGGATAGAAAATAATATATAAAAAGACCCTAATTTTATTGAAAATATAAAGCAGGGGGATATATACTAAAATGTTATCAGTGGGTTGTGTCTGGAAAGTGATGAAAAGTGATTTTTGTTTTTCTGTTATTTTTGCATTTTGTAAATTTTTGACAAATTCTTTTCAATAAAAAAAATTTAAAGATAGAAGATTGTAAAGCTTTGAAGGAAAAAATGCTTCCTCATCAGTTGCTTTATTCTATTCTCCTCTAGTCTGAATGAGTTTCTCACTTCAATTAGAAATACGATTTGCACTTATCTTTTGGCACTGATTATATTCTGTCTAGTAGTATACATATCTTTATTTCCTCTACTAGGCCTTACACTTTCTGAAGTCAGAAATCATGTCTTATTTATAATCTTCAGAGCCTCCAACACCTATCTCTACATTTAATAACTATTTGAAAGAAAAAAAATATCTGAAATCGGGTAATAGCCAGGAATAATACACAGTGTTACTTGCTTAGGGAAACCATCAAATTATATAATTTTCTTATATTGATCTGACATCCCTCATGACTGCCTTGAAAATACTCAGGTTTAAATCTATTTTAGAATGATGGCTATAGTACAAGCATTTTTAAGGTTTGGCCCACTTCTCTGTTGCCTTTATTTACATATATTTTATTAGTTGTTGGTACATTACATAAAAACTTTTGATTCTGGAGTAAATTTGGGCATGATAGTAGATTCAGGGACTGACACATTAAGTTAGTTAGGCTAGGCTGGTATAACAAAGAGACCATGGTACAAATGGATCCAAAACATATGGCTCAAACACGACGAGTTTATTTCTTGCTCTTAAGGGTGGGTGTTTTTGGTTGGCAGGCAGGTTTCCTCCACACATTCCCAGTGCCTTCCATTTTATGGCTTCCCAGGTTATACAGCATGCCCACTGCATGTGAATTGTATTTGCTAATCTCTGCCTCCAGTAGGTCTGGCTGTAAATTCAGTGAGGGCATAGAAATGCCAGATTCAGCAAATAAAGATACAGGATGCCTAGTTAAATATGAATTTCAGATAAATAACACATAATTTTTTAGTATACATATGTTTCATGTAATATTTGGTACATACTCATACTAAAGAATTATGCATTATCTGAAATTCCAATTTAATTGTGAGTCCTGTATTTTTTCCGGCAACTCTATGAGGGTAGAGATTAGGTCTATCTCATGTAAGACTGAATCCCCAGAAAGTAAAACAGTACCTGTTGACTTTAAAATAAATAAATCTCTCAACAATATTTAATAAATAATTGGCATTCTGCTGTCAGGGAGAACCTACATCAGCAAAGAATACTTATTATTAGTTAGATTAACAACTGCTATTAATAAGAATATGTATTAAATTTTATCAGCAAAGAACACTTATTAATAATTATTGTTATGAATAAGACTACTTAAGCATCAGCAAAGAATACTTACCAACAGATAAGACAAATATGTATCAGCATTTCAAACCAAAAATGTTTTACTAAACTTCAATAAAATAAATGGAGAAAATGTCTTCCTCTAGATATCTGCACAGCTCTGTCTCTCACTTCTTGCAGGTCTCTCTCAAACGTCAGTTTCTCAATGACATGTCCTCCATATCTAAAACTCCAACTGTCCTCCCTCTGAGACATTTCGTTGCCTTTCCCTGCTTTATTTTTCCTCCTTAGCACTTAGGGTGAACGTACCATATAATTTACTTATTTATCTTGTTTACTATCTACCTTTCCTACTAGAATGCAAACTTCATAAGGACAGGAATTTTCTTCCCTGTTTTATTCACTAAATTTGCTAAATTCCCAGCTCCTGCACACACTAGAGATTCAACAAACAATTGTTGAACATTTGTACCATTGGTTCTTTTTAGAATTTATAGTTACCAGTAGTTTGATGATATTTACATGACACAACACGGACTTAATCTCACAGTATCATGATTCTGCCCACATTTACTCAGTTCACCAAGTCCTGTCAATTCTATTACCTCAGTGTCTCTCATAACTCTCTCCTTACCTTCCCTGCTGCCACTTTCAGTGATTCCTATTTGTTCCCTGGATCAACGCAGAAATTGCCTAATCGGTCTCCTTGCCCACTGTCTTTCCATTCTAATCCATCTTCCCAATTGTTACTGAAATTATCTTTCTAAAATGAGAATCTGATTATATTACTCCCTTACCCAAAATGTTTGTCTCCCTATCATCCAAAGATAAAATTCAAAATTTCTTAGTTGGGCATATGAAACCCTTTATGATGTGGCCCAGCGTCAGCTCCTACCATTCTTCCACGTACACGTTCCAACCCCATATGATTTCTGTCTGCTCAACTATCACTTGCTTTGTGAGATTAGCTGTTCTATCCTCAGTGCTCATGGAGCTCTTTGTATATTCTAATGATACATATTTTAAGAGCTACCAGCACTAAATGGTTATTTTACCCATTCTAAGATGTACATTTCTTTCTATTTTAACATCTCTAAAACTGGAATTCAGCTTGGAATAATGGTATCTTACAATGCTGTCACCAGAAGGCAGTTGTGATGTAGTTGTCATAGCCTGTACACGTGCAAACTTCATGGTTATTCCTGGTGGTACGACTAGACAATTGCAAACCCTAGACATTTCAGGCAACCAACCAGTTAAAGAAAGGATATAAATCCTGGCTGTGGTCTGAAAACCTTCTAGTTGGATCAAGAAAGCACCAGCATCAAAACTCATAGAATAGAAGACAATGGTTCGAAGACAATACCGAAGACAATAGTGGAGAATTCTCTTAAAACATGTTGCACCACTAATGCTCCTGGTTGGTAGAATTCAGTATAGTGTGGAAAAATTCCAACTGATAAGAAAGCATTGTCATAGTTTAATTAGCAGCATTTTTTCCCTTTCAGTGGTCCAAAAATAACGGCATTTCTTAGAACCCGTGGTGTCTCAGAATTGATGAAATATGGTATGTTACCTCGCATTTTCAAAACAATCCTCTAAGACAGGTCTTAGTATATCATGCCCGGGGGCTGCTGACTTATCATAATACTAGTGTATTCTCACTATCTGTTTATCTGTCTTCTGCCTTTCCACTAGATTATAAACTGTCTATGGCCTACCATAGTGCCTGTTACATAGTAGGTATGCAATTAATATTAATTGAAAGAATTACTGCAATGTTCATATTCTTTTACTAGAGAAAATGTTCCACTATAATTCTAATTCTCAATTTGGATATGTCCATTTTCAGGACTGATCTTGAATCTTCTGAGACTTCAGCTATTTCTGTGAAATACTGTTCGTTGGAAAGGTCTAATTTATCTTTTTTTTCCCCCCAAAGCCCCAGTAGACAGTTGTATGCCATAGTTGCACATCCTTCTAGTTGCTGTATGTGGGACACGGCCTCAGCATGGCCGGAGAAGTGGTGCATTGGTGTGCGCCCGGGATCCGAACCCGGGCCGCCAGTAGTGGAGCGCGAGCACTTAACCGCTAAGCCACGGGGCCAGCCCTGATTTCTTTATAATAGTGGTCTCTAGCAGCATTTTTTTCTGAGGATTGACACTATTTAATATTAGGATGACCAAAATTAAATTTCCTTATATATGTACTATCTGAATACATTCTGCTGCATAATTTCACATCTAACTTTTTATGCTTATTGCTTCATGTTTTTTTGATGTTCTCAACCTCAACATCATTGACTATTGTGATCTCAAAGAGTAAAGCAGAGAGCTGGGAAAATGGTAAGACAGTCAAAAGAAACTTTGTTAGGTTACACATGAGGGAACACTAGGTTGATCTGACTATTCTGTTCAGATAGCGCATGCAGAGACCATAAGCCAAGTCATTGGCACATAATCATTTTTAAACCGTGTTGCCCTGCTTAATTGGTTTAAAATAATTTAAAAGGGCTCTGGTTGGCTCCTACAAATGAATCTAATTCATCAGTTCTTAATTCTGTTAGAATAGCTCCATTTCAACAATTTAGCCTATTGTTTAAGCCAGAGTCACCATTCTTTCAGAAGGTTTCCTATAATTTATTCCTTCCCTTTTAAATTGGGGGCATAGCATTTGGGCAGCATTTTTTTAAAAACAGCAGCAAAGAGCAAGTTTTCCCCCACATACCTCTTCTGATCATTGCCCTCCCAGGAGAATCTTTCCTAAGCCACTAGACTGCAACAGGACAGGGTTAGCCCACAATACTCCTACTACGTCTCCCTCGAGCACTGCAGGAGCTCAGTTTCTTCAGCTGAGTCTGATGAAATAGTTGGCTTGCAAGTTTTAGAAAAATAAGCCTGAATATAACCAGAATCTTTCTAGAATCACATTCTGGAATCACAGAGATTGAGTGAAGAAGAGATTCATGTTTCACATCTTATGCTTACTCCAAGGCCTAAGCTCACTGACGGGAACAGTGGGAATCTCTGGCACTGTTTACTTCTTTTTATTTTTTGGTCAAGAATTTAAGCAATTTAAATACGCTTATGAATCAAATCTACTGTTATCTATATTGCTGTCACATTTATAGTTTTTTTTTTCCTTTAATTTGCAGATTTGTTTTAGGAGTTCTTTTAAGAAATGTAATAACTCTAAGAGGGTGTGAATTTTTAAAGTTATTTAGTGAGTACTATTAGATGCTAGGCACATACATTATTCTTATACTTTAAGCATATAGTTCTTAATGATTATTTATAAGATTCACTTGAAGAGCTTTTTAAAGCATGAGATGACCAGGGCCCATCCCAATTCTACCGAATCACTTTCCTCCAGGTATGGGGATTTGGTATATTTATTACTATTTTTAAGTTCTGTGGGTAATATTGATGTGCATCTCCTGGCCCAGAACTACTGCTTTAAGCTATCATCAAACCAACAGCTTAACTGTCAACCAGAGTCACTAAGAATAACCTTGGCCTATTTCACAATTCTGTCTAGGGACCACTCATCAATGCTTCCTGGTTTCTGATTGCCTCTTGATTTGCCCCCTGTGTACATCCTGATTTCTTTCCTGTTCTGCCTCGGGGCTTTGGCTTCCAGCACTTCTGGGCTTCTGAACTGGAAACCTGGCCTTTGATCTTAGGTGGTTATATGCTCTAGGTTGGCTCATTGGACTTGGCTCTCCTGATCTCTGCATCTAATCCTGGCTCTACCAGACCCTAGTATGACAATCTGCCAATTCCCCTGAGTCAGGGAAGAAAAAGCCATGATGGCTCCATTGGAAATGATTTCAAATAACTGTAATAGGTAAGGTCATTGTTAATGCATGCTCACCTACTTCAGTAGTCTAGTTTGATTTCCTTTAAACACTACTTTGTACTCAGCGCCTCAACTAAAACTCTAGTTTATATGGAAAAATATCCTTAACCTGGAATAAAAGCCCTGTACTATCTAGACTTGACCTACTTTCTGGATCTTATACTATTCTTTGTGTACCAGGTGCGCCAGCCCAGCTGAACTTCCCTGTACCCCAGGAAGCATTGGCAATGCTGTGCTTTCATTCTTCACTACATTTTCAATGTCTAGGACTTTTTCATGAGCAACTTCCTCTTTCTTTACCCACATATTCAAATCCTACCAATCCTTTAAAGCAGTGTTTCTCAAATCTGAATAATGTAAAAGAAATTCTTATGATTTTAGAGATTACATTTTCCGACAGGCATAGGTCCATAGAACACAATTTGAAAAGCACTGATACAGAAAACTGAAGACCAATTATATGAAAATTTCTTTCAGATGTGAATTATCACTTTGAAAGAAAAATTTTGTCCTTATAACTGGTAAAGTGATTTGTATATTGTCATTAAAATGAAAACAAAAATTTTAGAGTATCAAAGAACTGATTCTTATCTCTAGGTCTAGGATCTCAGTTTGAGAAACACTGCTTTAACGCACCGCTTAAACACACTGACCCTGGAAACTTGTTCTTTCGTCACCCCAGGGTAATAAATTTTTCTCTTTTCTAAATTATTTACTATCTGATCACTTTCTGCCTTGTAGTAGCTAATAATTGACGTGTAATATTTTTCTAGAAAAACCATAAGCTCTTTGAAGGCAGGGACCATATTTTCATAATTTTTTAACTCCACCAGTCCTCAGCAAATATTGGATGTAAGACCTGTAGTTCATCTTATTTCTAGTCCAAATCTCTTAAAAACATCTCCTTCTTCTATGGTACATACAAAACAGCATATTACTGAAATAGCCCTACTATAAATTAACAAAAACTTCATAGGTTGTCTTAAATATTAGTAAAAGTCCAAGTTATGAAACTCCAGATTTTAAAAAAGTGCCACAAACCATGTCTCTTCTGTGTTAACGTCAAAAGGACCAATTTCTTTAAATGATCGGTAGGCAAATAACTAAAAATTTCAGGATAAAGAATATAAAAATCGAAATGCAAGGCTAGTAGAAGAGGTCCTATAAAAATCTACCTGGTCTTATAAGGGTTGTATGTCCTTAATTCAACTTGCATTTCAGGCAGTCTTCAGTCTTTCAAAGAGTATATTTGAGGAAACCGTTTTCTCTGACATTTAGGAGAGAGGATTCATTACCCCAGGCATGATGATAGGGGCTTGCTTCAATAACCGAGAACGTTTTCCCTCATACAGTATTTGGAACGACTCCGAGAGACACCATACAGTGAAAGGAAAGTGCACCGGCACGGTTATGGGGAACACTCTGTGTTACCTGGGCAAACTGAAGTCAGTTTTTTCATTTTAAAATAAGAGTAATGGATTATGACTGGCTTAGGTCCCTTTTAGCTCTGAAATTGATATTCTATGGCCCTAGGTAAACATGGCTTGAGAAAGGTATTCCTTTGGGTAACACCGGTTAATTTTCCCTGAGAATAACAAGGGTACAAACTGTTTATCGATATTTGAGGCTTCCCCCAGACTCTTTTAGGGCTGTTAGGAAGGGGGTTTGTACCCTTTTTGGAGGGTCCTCCAACGAGGGGGGCTTCTGCCCTGCTCCAGCTCCAGCCCTTACCCTTGGTCGCTCCCCCAGGGCCAAGCAAGACTGCGGGCGAGGTACGCCTCTGGTCCCCACTCCCCAGCGGGAGCGGTGTGACTCTCGGAGATTAGTCCCTGGTTATAAACAACCTCTCACTTCCCCTCCCCCGCCCCGGGCCCGCCCGCACTGGGGCCGGCCCTCCGAGGCCCAAGGAAACTCCTCCCGATGCCGTGGGCTCGCAGCCCTTCCCGGGAGGGCGACCGCGGCCCTGCCCCCTTCTCCTAACTGGGTGTTTGATCACGTCACTCATCCCCTTCTCAGTCGCCCACCGGGGAAAGGGTTCGCTTCAGCGACGTCGGAAGGAGAGCTGAGGCCAGCCTCCATTTCCCTTCCGCCGACCCCTATCACCTCCAACAGCCAAGGCGAGGGCGGCCGCCTTGACGCGCAGACTCACAGCCGCGGCCACCCTGCGCGCGCCGACGCGGCCCCCGCCCCCACCCCGCGGTGCTTCCGCGGTCCGTCCCCGCCCCTTCCCGGAGCCCGCCTCCGTGTCTCCCGGCCCGCCTGCTAGCCCCTCGCGCTCCCTCTCGCGCGCACCCGACGCCCCGCCTCCGCGCGTGCTCAATAACTGTTCCCGGAGCCGGCCCACAAGCTTCCCCCGCCCCTGAGCTGTTTGAATATGCTAATAAGAGGCTGGGGACTGCCCAATAGAATAGCGGGGCGGTACGTCACATGGCTCAAGGACGTGTCAGGGGGCGGAGCCTCTGCAGCCCCTGCCCGAGTTAAAACCGGAGTGTGAGAGAGAAAAGCGCTTCAGTAGCGAGAGGGGCTGAGAAAGTGGTGACACCGCCGGGGTGCGGAGGGAGTCCCTGAAACTTCTCCCAACAGCCCCAGGGCCAATCTCCCCTCAGCCCACTCCCCTCTTCGCCAGCTCCCAGGTCCCCACTCCCTGCACCGGGGGTGGGGTGGGGAGCCAGGCCCGTCTCCCGCTGGGACACACACAGGGGCCGGGAGCGGGGACGGGACCCCCGAGGCGGGGGGGACGGACCGACAGACAGACGGCCGGGCGCCCGCCCCAGCGGGCAGGCAGGCAGGAGGAGGCGGAGGCGGGGGTACGACGGGGAGGACTGGGTCTGGGGAGTTTCCTCTCAACTATCGGGGGAGAAACTCCCCGCAGCCGGAGGAAAGACCCAGACGGTGTTTTCCTCCCGGGGGCCGCGCTCCCCCGCCCCGCGTAGCGGCGGTCGCCGCCGCCGCCACCGGCGCCTCCACCTCTACCATCTCCTCTTGCTCCACCACCTCGGGCCCCGGTGTCCCCGGCCAGCACTATGCCCATCTTACTGTTCCTGATAGACACGTCTGCCTCTATGAACCAGCGCAGCCATCTGGGCACCACCTACCTGGACACGGCCAAAGGCGCGGTAGAGACCTTCATGAAGGTACCGACTGACCGAGCCCGGGCGGCGACCCCGGCCCGGCAGCCGCGGGCGGCAGGGGTGGGGGGAGGGAGGCCGGGGGCGGCGAGGCGGAGGTGTCGGGGACCTGACTGCGGGAGCCGCCGGGCTCGGGGACCCCCTCCCCCACCGCGCGGGCGGGCGGGCGGGCGCTGCGAGCCGGGCTCGGCCCGGGCCCGGGCTCCGGCCCCGGGCGGTGTGTGGGGGCCGATCTGTGTGCGGGGGGCGGCGCGGAGGGGTGGCCGCTGCGTGTGCGGTACTGTGGGGGGCGGTGGGGCCGCTGGGCGCCCCTTCTCCGCCTCGTAACCTCGCCTCTCTGCTTCCCTCTCGCCCGCCCTGTTCCTCCTCCCGTCCCCCACCCGCTCTCCCGCAGCTCCGTGCCCGGGACCCTGCCAGCCGAGGAGACAGGTATATGCTGGTCACTTTCGAAGAGCCGCCCTATGCTATCAAGGTAACAGCCCTCGCCCTCCCCCTTCCTTCCCTTGCCTGTTCCTTCCTCGCTCGCCCTCCCCGCCCCCCCATTCACCCTTCATTATGCTCCCCTCCCCCACCCGCTGTGCTCCAGGCGCTGAGGTCTTTTCCCCTGCGGGCGCCCACTCCCTCCCCTCGCTCCGGAGCGTCCTGGCGCGGCGCAGAGTCGCCGGGCCACCGCCGTCCCCTCCCCAGCCCGACCCGGCGGCGGCGGCGGTGGCGGCGGCGGCGGCGCTGCGATCAACATGGCCGACATTTCCCCTCCGCGGCGTGAGCGGCAGCAATGAACTGTGGGGGATATTTATTCAAGTTAGCCCGAGTGACAGCCGGGCCCGGCCGCGCCGAGCCCCGGTTTGCATTAAAGGGGCATCGGCCCGAGGCTTGGCCGCGCTCGCCAGGCTGGCGGGCCGGCGAGCGGGGTGGGGGGCTGCGCGGCTTGGTCTTCGGATTCGTGCTGAGAGGGCCGCGGGGCCGGTGGGACAGCTGTAGGTTAACTTCCGAAGTCCTGCTCACTTCTGCTTTCCACTAGTACCTTTGCATCCCCAGATTTTGGGTATTAGGTTAGGGAGTGAATTTCCCAGGGAAGCTCTAAAGTGTTAAGGTTGTTCGCTACCAGAAACTGTAGAGCCAGCAGGTTTATTCTTGGCCACTTTTGGAAGAGAGTTCCCTCAGCAGCGATCCGGTATTGACACGTTAACCAAACCATACTGTAAAGTGAAGCAGCTACCTGGTGAACGGCAGATTGTAACGCCTGTCCTTGTACACAGGACTCTAAAAGATGAAAAAAAAATTCTTACATTTTTCTTTTCAGGCCGGATGGAAAGAAAACCATGCAACGTTTATGAATGAACTGAAAAACCTTCAGGCTGAAGGACTTACGACTCTTGGCCAATCCCTAAGGACAGCTTTTGATTTATTAAATTTAAATAGATTAGTAACTGGCATAGACAACTATGGGCAGGTAGGTTGAATATTAAGGTGGAAAAACAGTTGATTTTTCTTTTTGTGGAAAAACACAGTCCGGCCCCAAAACTATATAACATGAAATACAAGTATAACACGTTTCAGATTAAAACAGAATGTGCACATAATGCAAAAGTGAAACCCTGACCATGCTATATGTGGTTTTATAGCCCTCATGTTTTAAAAATGTATTTGTATTCAGAATTAGAATCTGGATTCTTTGATATAAAGTTGACATGAATTTGGTTTTAATCCCTTCAAGTTCACTCAGGACGTAAAAGGGAAAACATCCTACCTCACCACACTCAGTTTCTCTGATACTCTACCCACAGGCAATTGTGCAACTATTGCAGTGACTTGCATACACTAGTTGATTAGTGGTCTTCATTTCTATATTAGTATAAAATAGAGAAATGTTAGAAGAAATTATTCTATTTGTTGTGTCAGGGTTTAATTTAACCATATTGTATAACTACTCAGAGGTGAGAAATTTTCACTGGAGTGCAATAACTGGTTGAGTACATTAAGATTTCTCAGCTTTTGAAGCATATACAGTAAGCAACTATACAGGAAGAATTCTTAATTCATTCCTGAATTAAATGGCAGGTCCAGAGTGCAGTACTTGCTTTCATTTATTATGAGACAAGGGCTTTGAATCACATGATGGTTCACTATAGAATAATGCAAGGTGGTCCATTAAAACTTTTTTTGAGATTACTGACCTGGAAAATAAAAGATACTGAAGAATGCGTATTGTTAACACAAAACAAAGGAATATTAAACCCAAGGAGTTCAGTTTTTATGTTGTACAAAGCACTATTACCACAATGATACATTTAGGTATACATTTTGTTCTTTTCCCAAGTTGCACGAGGCACAATTTTCATGACTTTCACAAGTTTCAGGGAAATTCTTCCCATGACTACAACTTTTGGTTGCTTTATATGGACAGAAACAGAATTGTTCCCTTGTTTTAGAAATGTTTAAACGTTTTACTTCTTAGGGGTAACAGTTCAGCACCTAAACATCTTTGGAAATGGTTGAGTATAGTCCTATAGCGTTTAAAGTATATGTTGCAATTCAGTCACTTTGTTTCTATTTTTACCAAATTGCACTTCCATTGTTTAATTAAGTAAATGTGTATTTTCTTACTACATTAACCTTTTTATGTTTCCTCTCTCTGTGCTGCTTTATTTTGCAACTCGTAGTAATTTTAAGCAGATTTGCTGTGAACTTTTTCAATTTGTTTCTGTAAAATAATGTATTTCTTTCCCTTTCATATTCCTTTGTTATATGTAGTGCTGTATAGTCTTTCTAGTGCTTAAGATTTTGATCTAAAATTCTTTGAGTTCAAAGACAAATTTGAAACTTGCCGTTATTTGGTTATCCTTTTTTGGTTGTCAGGTTGTTAGTGTATAGTAGAACTATTAATTTCCTGTTTTTCTGCATCACATTTCGTAAGTGGGACAGGCATTTAGATGCATTTACATCCTACCACCTATTAAAAATATTTCTTAGAGTGCTTCTTTAGAAAAGCTTACTGTCATGGAGAGGCTGATGACATTTGTAATTTAAACCTGTATCTTCATTTTCCCAGTTGCCATCTTCCACCGGAGAACACTTAAGTTTTTGTCTATAAGGCTTACAAAAAGTTTGAGGTTGAAGGTAGTCCTGCTGTGCTGTTACCACTTTGACAGAGAGAAGAGCCTGGAGATTAGATGTTTGTGCATGTTAGGATTTATTAATTCAACAAGGGAGAGGGATAATAATTCTCAGTTATTTTGATGAATAAGCAAGGATGCAAGGGGTAATATTAATGCTTGTGTCCTGAATTGGCACATAAAAATGACACTAGCATTAAAATAATTTAGCAAGTCATAATTTCCAGATGAAAATGGAAATGGTTAAGTGTTTAATTAGAAGAAAACATCTTTCCAGAAGATATTTTTCATCATAAGACTTTCTCTTGCTGATTTAAATATACATTTTCTTTTCAAACAAAGGATAATTTATCAAGAGTTTTGGTTGTCTCAAATACTGAATACTAAATACGGTTCATGTACTTTCTTCTTTGTAAAAGTACTTTGTATCTGCCTATTTTCTGTGGAATACCTTTATTCTGTAACCTCAGTGTTTTTGCATGAATACTTCCCCTATCATGCTCTATACTAGGATCTGTGGAGCCCACAGTACTAAATACTTGTATGTAATCTCAGTACATAGTTGAAGGAAATGAGAAAAGATGAGCTAGATGAAAGACAAAGCATATTGATTTCATAGAGCATCTAAAAACCTCCATATAGGTTTCTGAATAATTTTATTAAATATCTAAATGTAGATATGTATATATTTGTATAGATATTCCCACACCTGTTCCCCCTACATACATGAACATATGTGATTTTCCATAACCAATTCCAAGAGTATTTTTATTATCTATATTGTATCTGTTGATTTACTTAGCATACCTACAAATAAATTATCTTTGAGATCTTAGCTAGGATAGTAACAGAATTTGCAGGGCATCAGTAAGGTTAAAGTAGCTGAGAAAAAGAAATGATTCTTGGCGAGTATTTTCCTCAAGCACTTTGAATATCCCACTAAAAAACTCCCACTGTGAATAGCCACTAAAAGATTCCTTGCATATAGAAGTCCTTATAAATATTTTATTTTAATAATCAGTACCATTTGCTGATATTTCATGGAACAATATGTAGCTTCTAAGCAGTCTTGATTACAGCAGCACCTTATTACATTGCTTATCATTGCAGCTAAATTTGGTATAAATTTTTTCACGTGTGTTCACCAGAGTTTCAAATAATGCTGATCTTTTGAGAACCACTGAAAATCTGAACCAGCCTTAATATCTAAAGTTAGGACATGTATAAAGTTTTAGAAGTCTGATTCAAGTTTTATATGTAGATCAGTTTATTTTTCATAGTGTTCCAAATCATTCTGTTTTCTGTCAGTGTTTTCAACATTGTCTTTTTTTGTTGTTGTTAGATTCCAGTTAGGTTTAGCTGCTAAATATTATTCTGGCCTGCAATTCATCATTTTTGTCACTGGACTAATTCCACACTCCTAGCCAACGTAGTAGTACTGATTAGATTGTTTCAGGACTTAGGATGGTACCTGACCTACTACTCTGTGCCCTCCTTGACCAAGACAATCCTTGACCAATACCCTAAAAGGCGATATAATATGTGTTTAATTTTTTGAGGCTTTTCAGTGCCAAGTGTTTACTTGATTAAAAAATGGTGGCTTTTAGACAAGATCAAATTGAATGAATCTTAGGGGGAATAATTTTAACCAGTTTTATTCTTCAGCACAAAGAGCGACTGCACTTAGCAGATGATTCAGGTAGTCTTCTAATAATGGTACTTTTTTCCCTTTACCCAAGTAGTACCCATTTAGTACTTAGCTTGTACAAAATACAGGCTTCTCTTTTAATGTTGGTAGATGAAGTATTGAAAACTTGATTCCCATTTGGGTTTTTGGTTTCCCTTAGACTATCAACAAATATATTAACAATAGTTTGGTATTCATTGACCTATAGACATCTTTTCAAAAAAGGCAGATTACTATATTTGAACATATTACTGTGCTGAATATGAACTGGAAACGCAATGGCGAATGGTATTTTGTAAATTTTTTTAAGTCCCTGAAGTTTTTTTTTCCTAATTTTTAATTCATGGTAAAAAACACCTAACATCAAATTTACCATCTAAACCATTTTTAAGTGTGCAGTTTAGTAGTGTTCAGTATATTCACATGGTTGCGTAACCAATTTCCAGAACTTTTTCATCAGGCAAAACTGAAACTCTATACCCATTAAACAGTAACTCATTTTTCCCTCCCCCTAGCCCCTGGCAACCACCATTCTACTTTCTCTATCTATGAATTTGACCACTCTGGAGATAACTCCTATAAGTGGAATCATACAGTATTTGTCTTTTTGTGACTGGCTTATTTCACTTAGCATGATGTCCTCAAGATTCAGGTTGTAGCAGGATTTCATTCGTTTTTAAGGCCGAATAATATTTCATTGTATGTATATACTACATTTTGCTTATGCATTCATCTGTCTGGATACTTGGGTTGCTTCTGCCTCTTGGCTATTGTGAATCATGCTGCTATGAATATGGTGTGCAAATGTCTCTTTGAGATCCTGCGTTCATTTCTTTTGGATATACACCCTGAAGTGGAATTGCTGGATTTGCTGGATCATGTGGTAATTCTGTTTAAAAATTTTTGAGGAACGCCATATTTTCCATAATGGTTGCACTATTTTACATTTCCACTAACAGTGCACAAGCATTCCAATTTCTCCACATCCTCACCAACACTTATTTTCTATTTTTCTGATATTAGCCATCCTTATGGGTATGAGGTGATATCTCATTGGTTTATTTACATTTACCTAATTATTATTTATGTTGAACCTCTCTTCGTATGCTGGTTGCCCATTTGTATATTGACTTTGGAGAAATGTCTATTCAGGTCCTTTGTTCTTTTTTAATTGAGTTGATGTTTTTTTGCGTTGCTGAAATATATTCTGGATATTAACCCCTTATCAGATATGTGATTTGCAAATATTTCTCCCATTCCATGGGTTGCCTTTTCACTCTTGATTGTGTCCTTTGATGCACTAAAGTTTTAATTTTTGATGTATTCCAGTTTATCTTCCCAAGAAATCATTGCCAAATCCAACATTGAAAGTTTCCTCCTATATTTTCTTTTAGGAGTTTTAGTTTTAGGTCTTACTTACTGTAAAGTTGTTAATCCATTTTGAGTTAATTTTTGTATATGGTGTAGGGTAAGGGTCTGACTTCATCTTTTGCATGGATATGCACTGTTCCCAACACCAGTTGTTGAAGAAACTGTCCTTTCCCCATTGAAAGGTTCTGTGAGGTCCCTGAACTTTTAAGCCTCCTAAAATTATTTTCAATAAATATTACTAGCAGATAGAGGACTCTACAGTCAAACTTGCTTAAATGTTTCTTCTACATCTTTGTTGTGTAAAAGAACAACAATGGCCAGGAATGTGAAAACTGGAATCCCAGTCCTGACCTTGACATTGAATTACTATGTAACATTGGGCAGTCACTTTACTGCCCTTTGCCTCTGCTTTTTCATATTTTAAGTTGCCAAAAATGAAGCCGTTGTACCCTTATTATAGAATCGATGAGAGGTTTAAATGGGATGATATATTAAAATGTACTTTAAAAATTATGAAGTGCTCATTAGACACAAAGCATACTATTTTTCCTCAGTAGATGAGTTTTTTTTACCTCTAGTTTTTATCAATTATTTTTCGGTTTTAAATTTGAAATTACAATTATAAAAATCTAGTGATATTTAAAGCTGATTTTTATTACATGCTTTGAAATATATGAGTAGCATATTAAGTGTCTACTTTTCCTTGGGCTTTGTATTGCCTCCTGGTGAAACTGTGAAAAGTAAATACTGTAACTTGGCCAAAGCTGTGTTAATGGCAGTTGATAAGCCTGGGTTCAAGTACAGGGATGGTGTTTAAAAAAACATGTTAAATGAAAACTGGATATACATAGTTCAGCAGATAAGTCAGCAAGTCATTCTTTTGCAGGAATATGTTAGAAAAGGAATCTTTACGAGACAAAAGCACATGCTTTAGGATTCTTTCAAATAGGGAGCTCCCCCTAGTGCGTTTAAGATGAGATTTACACAAGTTTGATTTGCAAGGAACCTTTTAGGAGCACATCTGTTGGGTGAATCAGGGGATAATTAGATTTGAGCTCAAAGTAGCATAAAATGGATATGATTTATTTTCTGTTGTGCATTAATTTTAAACGTGGTAATTTCAATGCAAAATTTTAAGACCCAGGTTTTATTTTCTTTGAAAACACTTGCTGTAATTTTTCTTTGTAATTTTACAATCTAAATTTCTGTTTTCTGAAGGATCAAAAAACTACCCTGTCATGATCTTTCAAAAGAAAATGAAAAAGAATATCCTAAGGACATTATTGCATTCTTAATTAGAAATTATTGAAAAGAAATTATAAGTACAAAAGGCAAAAATAATAGGTTCTGCTTCTTCAGAGAATTTTATTTTCCCCTCATGAAAGAAAATGTCAATACTTATGTATTAAGCTATGTATAACTGAAAATTAAAAGGCCAGGAACAAATCTAATATTTGAATGAAAGAATTCCACTTATTCAAGTATTTTGAATTGATTTAAGATCATTTGTGGTCAGAACTAAAAGGATTGTTTAGCCATGTTCTTATCATGGATTTCTCCAGAAAGATTGTGCAATATTTTATAACTTGAAATTTTCTTAAATATTTAAAATTATTTTTAGCCATCATAATCCTTCACTCACATTTATAATCTATGAATACAATGATCTTGGTTAGCTTTCTTTCTTTGACTGATCAATGCTCACATACACCAGCCCTGTTTTCTTCCATTTTAAAAAAGTAATTTCCTTAGATAAACTTAATTTTTTTTAGCCTTATTATTAGTCTGTTTAAGCATGGTTGCGCCAGACCATAAACAGAATACTGAAGTGTTTTTGGTTTTGTTTTAGTTTGTCTTTATTTCCTGATCCCTCTTGCCCCCAACCTTTTTACTGAGATATAACTTAAATACACAGATCCTAAGCGTGAAGCTTAGTGAATTTTTATATACACTCTTGAAAAAAAGAATGCAACTTTTGCATCTACTGACAGAACTTTTCATTGGACTTTCTATAAGTATTTTATTATGGTTATTGTTTCATGGGCTTTAGAATTGACAGTGATAGAAGTTTACTCCATCTTCCTCATGTTATAGGTGAAGAAAGTAAGGCCCAGAAAAGTTAAAATGTTTAATTTCTTTACATTTATGAAATATTTTAAAAGATTGCAATTGGTTATAGAACAGTTATGCAAATTTTATTAGTGATTTGTATATTATTTAAGAACAAATTTTATTTAAAGGTATAACTGGTAGATGTGAGTCCTCTTTTTGGGAGGTATGTCTGTAGTTCTCTCTGAAAGAATGCAATATGCATTCTTTCAGTTCCTCTGAGAAAACCAGGCATTTCATTTTGTTAGTGTGTTAATGGTTTAGCCTTTCTTGTAACACCCTATTAAAATACTGTTTGTTACATTCAGTTGGATTTCCTTCCCACTCCCTTGTTTGGAAAAAAATAAGAATATGAATGTGGAGGATAGTTGGCAGGATTTTATACCATTATTGTAAGACCTAGATGCTAATATATGTATATATTTAATGGCACTTTTTGAGTTTTTATTTCATAGTTTTTTAAATTTTTGATGTATTTAGTTAACATAGAGCTATTAACCTAGTCAGTTAATTAGTCGACTTTTCCAATGTAGTATGCCAGGCAGTATTAGAGCTATAATTATAACTTTTTACCTGGACAGTTTTGTGATTAGTTAACTATCATGTTTACTTTGATGTAAGATAATTTCGAATATCTCTAAGCGTTGTGTTTAAAGATTCAGAAAAATCAGGCTCTATGAATTCCTACTCCACCCATGAGTTGCTGGCAAGTCATGTAATCTCTCAGCCTCAGTTTCCCTATTAGGGAAATGAGATGAAAGGATCTATCTTGAGGATAGTGGTGACCATTAAGTGATATACAACATAATTTATTATTGTAACACACCTATTACCATTTTTGTGAATTTCCTTTTATTTGAATTTTAAAAATTGGAATTGTGGATACGTAGAGTATTTTATCCAGCTTTTTTCAGAACAAGCAGTGTGCTGATATGGAAAGAACTGCTTCATTAGAACTGGCTGTGCCTGGCTCTGCTGCTTTCTAGCTTATGTTGTATTGACAAGTCCCTTCATGTCACTGAGTTTCTCATCCACAAAATGGTGATAATACCAATCTTAAAAATTTTTGTAAGGATTAGAAATAATATTTGTTAATCATCTAGCAAAGTGCCTGCTTGGCACATGGTAGGTACTCAGATGATGATGACTATTATCATCCCCAATATTATGGTAAACATGTAACAGGATAAAACCTTGCTAATCTGAAAGCTTTGAGAAGAAACAGAATAAAAATTGTTCCATAACCCAACATACGTCCATCACAAGAAGCTAGAATTAGCTCTCCCGTAGTTCCAGCTAAAGTAAAATTTCTTGCCATAGTGAACATAAATGGTTTTTGGCTTTGAATTAAAGTTCTATAGATTGCTCCAAAAATACTTTCCCCTTGGTGTTACAAAAGTCTTTTCCCCAAAATCTCTCTTTCTTGTTCAAAAACAGTTTGACAACGAGTACTTAAAAAAACAAACAAACATAGTTTTGATTTTCAAAGCAAGATACGTTTTAAGCTTCTTTGAGGAAATTTAGGTCTGAGTCCTCTTCTAGGGCTTTGTAACAGTTTATTTTAGAATTCAAGTTGGTGATGGTTGGGATAGGGGTGGAGGGAGGATGTTATTGTCCAGAAGAAAGGTCAAATGTAAAATGTATGATGCCTTTTATTGTTTGTAATGTAGATTTATCTGGGAAAAAAACATAATAGGATAAGCCTAGGAAGATTTTTTTATGCGATGGTACTTCTGTTTTAGGGCAAATGTGACTTGAAATTTGATTATTGGTATATTGAGAGATAGTTGCGCATAAGAAGTATTTTAACTTAAAAATCTTATAATTAAGAGGATTAGTTAAAACCAAAGGACAAATTTATATCAGCCTAGTGATGGCTCCTCAAAATTTATTCCAGACTGTACATACTCTTGCCTTTTTTTTAATCTGTACCTTAAAAGACTATGACATTTTAACATTTTCCATCCATTAGTTTTGCCCAGATAAGCTGGGGAACTCATGGCAAAGGTCTTGGAAGAATTATATCACCTAAAAAGCTTCGTTATAGAAATGAAAACACTTCTGAGTGTGTGAGAAAAAGTAATTGTAGCGTTAGCTATTAGGTGATGTAATTTGTAACTAGTGTATGACACGTACCATGTTAAAGGAAAACTTTCCCTTTGTGTTAAAGCTGGTGAGCCTAGTTAGATATTAGAAAACATCAACAAAATCTTCAGGTTATTCTAGAGTTTAAACACTGGAAGCATCCAAACAATTATTCTGAAAGGATTAAAAATAATATGGGAATTGAAGATGATTGAGTATGCAATATTCTGTGAGAGGTTAGGCTGCAAACCACAGTGGTGATTGTACAGAGGCTCCATCCACAAGATAAACGACAGGGTATAGTACTTTTGGATTGTCAGGAATAAGCAAAACCATGTCCTTGGGGCCTCTGGTAATGCCTGAGTTGTGATGGTTCCTGATCATTTATGTGCTTTGGCAGGTAATAACTAATATAAAATTTTGAATTTTTGTTGTGCAATTTCAATTGTCAATCCCATTTCTGAAACTAGTTAGAAAAACTAAGAAATTGCCTCCAGAAAGTTGGGCCTAAATCAGGTAATAGGCAGAGTAAAAGGTCTTTATATCTAAATTTTATTGTTAATCCAGAATGGGTGATGTCTAATCCCAAACGAGATTATATTGAATGTAAGTCTTAATGTAAAAAAAGAGTTATCTTGTCGTATTCTTAGAGCTTCCATTGTAGTGAGCTATAGCAACAATCTAAAACATGTAACAGTCTGTGCAGTCATCCATATGTGACATCTGCTTTTTCATGAGGTTCATTTCTAAGGTAAAACCGTGGTGGATTTGTATATATAGTTAGGGAGGTTTATAAAGAAATTTTTTTTAAACAGTAGACCCGAATATTATGTGGTTAGTCTTTTGTTTCCCCAAATGTCATCTATTTTGAAAATTTAAAATCTGTAAACACTTGGGAAGGTATTTAGCACAGCATTAGTAAATGTTTGAATCAGAATCTAGCAAGAATGAATTTCTAGAAACTATTTACTCAAATACATAGACCTGTGTAATGGATTTGCAGAAATTTAAATGTTTCGTCCTAAAAAATCTTACTGAAATTGGGTTATCACCAGTCCTTTCATAGAAAAAGAAAAATCCGTATTTTTTACAAAGCAGGGCCCCTTAAAACTGATCTCATATTATGATTTATCCAATTAAAGGCCTTTAGCCATAGCATATGGGAAACAATAGACTGTCAGTTTTTCCAAGCGGTTATCCTGATTTGTTTCCCGTTATTAAATTTAATGCTTTATTGCTAACTACTGATATGCAACATTTGCTAGGCAGTTCCTCTTCATTTTCAATTGTAGTCTTGAAGATACTTATGTAGAATGCTATGGTCAAATTCCATCTTTTTTGTAGGACAGCTATTGTGTGTGTGAATGATTCTTTTGGGAGCATATTTGTACTGTGGCTGTTTAGAAGGAAGTAGCCAGGGGCTGGCCTGGTGGTGTAGTGGTTAAGTTTGCGTGCTCCACTTCGGTGGCCCGGGGTTCACAGGTTTGGATCCAGGGCACGAACCTGTGCACCGCTCATCAAGCCATGCTGTGGCAGGCATCCCACATGAAAAATAGAGGAAGATGGGTACAGATGTTAGCTCAGGGCTAATCTTCCTCAGCAAAAAGAGGAGGATTGGCAACAGATGTTAGCTCAGGGCTAATCTTCCTCAAACAAAAAAAAAAAAAAAAGAAGGAAGTAGCGATAATGTGATTTAACCAGACTTCTGCAAGGGTAGTATCTGTAGATTTGGTGGTGATCAGCAACCCAAGGAGATGATTAATCTTGATGGAATAGGCAGATCTTTATGATTTATTGAGGTCCAGTTAATCTTCAGCATTATTGCTATATAACTTCGCCACTTTACCTGTCTTTGAAAATATGTTTTCATCTTGGCTTTTATTTTTTAACTTTTTCTGCCATGTTTCTAGCATGTTTATTATTAACATGCTTTGCTGGAATAATTTTTTCCCAAATTAATATCTTGCAGTCTATTTAATATAATGGATTTATTAGGTTCTTTATCCAGAGTGTTAGTATTTCTTAAGTAAAGTTATATTTCTGATACCTTCATTACTCTTTTTATGCCAGTATAAACAGTTTGCCTACTTTTTAAATATTGCCAAAACCAGTTATTTATTTGTTAGAGTAATCATATTCAAAATTTAGACTCCAGTTCAAATGGAAAACTCAAATTCTGTGAAATTATTAAATATTTAATATTTCAGATATATTGAATTTATTTTAGTGTCCTTTGATGCAGTAATACTTAGCCCTGTCAGTTACTGAGTTTCCTTGACATTAATTTTTTTTTTCACAAAGACAAGCTAGTAAGTCTTTAGTTCTTAATAGTGAATATTTCTCACATTATTATTATTTGGTTTATTACTTAAATCGAATTTCAAGATATTGCTCCTTAGTCATATTAAAATAAATATATGGGATTCTTTCCTACTTTTGCTCGTCTTGTTATTCCATCTGTTTTTAATGCTGTTATGTTTTTAACATAAGGCGTATATGGTTAGATAATGCATTAGTACACAATTCTATAATGGAATTACTTGAAACTAAAAATATATTTTAGTGTGGAATTTTAACATGTTTCTCTATAGTTATATTCCTCAATGTATTCTAAGATGCTAGGTTTTTATTCACTAGCGGGTTTTTAAAAAGTTTTATTTTGGATACTAAGCACATTTTAATTTTGAAGAGTACTTGTTTTGAATATATGTAATAAATGCACATGGTTAAAAAGTTCAAGCATTATAGAAAGTTATACAGTTGCTCACTTCTATTCTTCAGAGGCAGCCGTGGTTAATCAGTTTGTAATGTATCCTTCAGAGAGCTTTTGTATATAGTCAAAGGTATTATTTTAAAAGCACTAATTTCTTAAGATGAATATTTTAGAGTTTTTACATCAAAAGACCTCATTTATGCCACACAACTTGAGATTATAAAAGTAATAGTCTTGCCGAATTCTAAAACATAAAACGTATAATTCTGGCCTTGGAATATTGGTTTAAATGTAAGCCTGTCAGGCTTTTGTTCACTTAAATAATTATTATATTTTATTTGGAATGTGTAAGTAACCAGTTGTATATTCATCCCTGTAATATAATGAACCTTCCCACCCTTTAAAAAAATAGCTAAACAGTGTTAATGGCATGAATTACTGATTATAAAATATAATGAGCATATCAAAACTATGATTTCATAGGTCTTATTGCTGTAGTTTGAGGCTAAAATAAAAAAATGGAACTGATTTAAAGAAAAATATTAAGTATATAAATATTAGCGCAGGTAATAAGCAGATATTGAAGTAATTCTTGTTGTGGCCTACAAATGTCTGAAGTTTGAGCAATACTGAATTAAAAAATGTTATCTTTATTCTAGTTAATTTGTGTCGCAAAGTATGTATTAAAAGCTTTTCCTCTTAGTTCTGTATAGTTGTAATAGTGTTTATTACTATCAGTATTATGACTAATAAGTCTTTGGATGTGAACTGCATCTTAAAATACTTTTAGAAATAAGCTTAAAGTAGAAGATTATGATGTTTAATATTAATGTTTCTATATTTTATATTTTCTTTATGGAATCAAAATTTTGACAAATTATATAGGGAAGTGTCAGAAAAAGTTTCGAAATGATTATGAGGTGATTTGTCGTATTTTAGAGGAACATATATTGTTACCTCTTTATTGTCTATGGTAATAGAGGAAACTAGTAGGATAGATAATGCAGGATTCATTTCATATTTTTACTATTTATATAGATTCTACAAAGTTGTAAATAAAGGGAACCTAAAGATCTAGTCAGCCTACTTAACCATTAGAAAATTTTTAACAGCAGTCCTACTTACTACTTGTCCAGTATAGGCGTGAGACCCTTTAGTGACGTAGTACTTATTTCTCAAGGCAGCCCTTTCCATCTTTTAACATTTTTGCTTGTTGTCGCTGTTATTTACTTGAAAAGAAAGTTTTAGCACAGGCTATTTCTGGGAGTTCTTGATTTTCTTACTAGGTGATATGCTTTTAGCCTAGATGTGTAAGATATTATATACCTTAACATCCTTTTGTTGATTTCTATTAGCCATAGCTTTCCTGGCGTATAGCAAAATAGCTAGACAGTAATAGATGTAGGTTAGCTGAAGATGCTGTCACAGGAGAGCCAGAGCTGAGCTTTGGTACACATTTCCACTTCAATAGTAGCCTTAAGTCATGGGAAAAGTGTTGCATAGACAGGCACTTGGCTATCCTTATAGGATTGTTCAAAGGACTGGTAATGTGGTGGAGCATGGTGACACCAAAAGAAAACTTGAGCCCTTTGTCCTTCAACAAAGGTAGCCACTAAGAGTTTTACTGAACGCTCAGGGCTGCCCTCTTTTTGCTTCAGATGATAATAGATAAGGCCTGTTTAAGGGTGCAGTAAAATTACTGTGCCCCTCCCCTACTACATTTTAAATTTCTTGGGTCAAACTAAAAATTATGATTCTGAGAACCAAGTTAGTTTGTATTGGGGGGAAATTAGCCTTATTTTTATATTTTCAAAACTATTTTCTTTGCCAAATAACTTGTTTTAACATTTTCAAAAGCATTTTCTTTGCAAAAAGGAAATAGATTCTAGTGGATTAGATCTACTTACTTTTTTTTTTGGTGAGAGAGATTGGCCCTGAGCTAACATCCGTTGCCAGTCTTCCTCTTTTTGCTTGAGGAAGATTGTCGCTGAGCTAACATCTGGGCCAATCTTCCTCCACTTTGTACTTGGGACGCCACCACAGCATGGCTTGATGAGTGGTGTGTAGCTCTTTGCCTGGGATCCAAACCTGCGAACCCTGGGCCGCTGAAGTGGAGTGCATGAACTTAACCACTTACGCCACTGGGCTGGCCCCCGATCTACTTTCTTTATTATGTTCTTTCAATTTTCTTATTGAGATTTTATGCCTTAATTTAATTAACCATGATACTGTTACATTTTTGAGAGAACTTAAGTGAAAATTTTTACTTTTAATCTTTAGCAAAACTCTCTTACCTGAGGCTTTTGCCCAATATTAAAATCAAATTTTCTAAATGACAGGATTTCCATTAGTAAATAGCTCTAGAGGTAGAATATTATACTTTGCATTGTATTTTCTAGTGACATGTCTAGATTTCTTCATGCCAAGAACCATGCTTTGAGAGTAAAATATCCGAGTTTAATTCTGCTAATGGCAAAAGGAAACTTTTAGTCTCTCTACTGGCTGCCTTTGATGTAGCAAAGCTTAATATATATTTTTTGGAGATATTATAACTAAGATAAAGGCTATTTAAAACTTTATGATCAACATGTATTTTGAGGGAAATTCTAATATGGACTGTCCCCAAATTGAGTAACTTCATAAACATACTTACTGAGAATAAAAATGTAAAATAGTTACTCTTAAATATGTAGATTTGAGATTATTAAACTGCAGAGGCGTGGCACCAAATAACATGATATTGCAGTCATTAAATCATGACTTTATAATTTAGACTTTGAAATGTTCAATTATTTTTTGGAAAACCTGAAAAAAAACTTGTAATAGTGACACACAACCCAAACCGTGTTTTAATTTCTTGAATAAAAGATAGTGTTCTCAGAGAAAGATGGCAATTATTTATTATGCTTCTGCCAAGAATAAATGTACTACAAAAGGCAAGGGAGGAACAGTGTAAAACTGTGTATAAGAAAACTTCATTGGAGCAACACGGTCTGGTCACTTTCTGCAGGTGATTTAGAAATTTATGCTTAAATTTGTTAATTCAAACGTTTACATATAGAGGTAGGGATAATTTTTTCCTGAAGAAATAAAGCCTTTTATGTATAAATTATATTCATTGTATTCATTACATTCTAATTTTTGTCATAACTAATACTATTGCTATTTTTTAGTGTGATTCTTGATAAAACTCTTTCATCTTAGAGAGGAAGGGATCTTAGGCACGGTGGGGTTAAATAATTAAATAGGTGAAATGAGGATGGTCATGTTTTTCTTTACTTTTTTCTACCTTTGATCTTTATCTGAATTTTCCAAAATTTAAAGCCATTACAGAACTTAATATTACCTTGTATTCGTATACATAGTCTCTGAAAGTTGGTTGAAGTTATATAGTCTTCAAAAGTAAACATTGTTATATATTGTTTTTTTGTTTCAGTGTGTTTTTGTTGGGAGGAGGTACATTGATTTATATATAGAAAAATTTGTGGATAAGAAATCACAGAGCAACAGGAAACCAAGTTAAAGGAATAGTCCTATTGTAGTTAATTTCCGTGCATAAAGAATATATTAAATAAAACCAAACTGATTGTAACACCATTCATTGTTGGGTGAATATGGCATAATCCAGGTTGGTGTAGAATTACATCTAAGAGAATTTAGCTGCTACCAACAGGACCTTCAAATGCTGCAGAAAGACCATGTGATTTAGAGTTGGAATAAGGTTCTAGCTTTTCCACTTACCAGCTGAGTGACTTTGGGTTATATCATTTAATCTCCCTGAACATTTTACCTCACCAAATTTTTAGGGTCAAATGAGATAATATAAGTGCTTTATTGTTATTATCAAGTATGTGGTTATTATAGCAATTTCAAGCATAGCTTCTGTGGAGAGTATTAGGTTAGTACTACTTAGTACTTAGTAGTAGTATTACGCTGGTAAAGTTTCAACTAAAAGCTTTGTTTTGTTGTCAAGGAAAAAGTAACTTTGATTTTAGTGTTTGAATTTAGCTTAAATTTTAGTAACTCAAAAACTTTTTGCTAAATTTTAATACATTTTAGCCTGATTTTTAGACATTATGGTCCTTAAGAAACTATGTATTAGTTTTTGGATGGACATCATCATAAGGTTCTTAATACACCATAGGTCATTGTTCTTTAGTTATAAATATGACCAGTTCTCTGGCCTCTGGAGGGTAGTTCTCAGAGTACATTTACAGGAATGATAATGCATGGATGTAAAACTTTTGATCAGAAAATATGACTTTGACTTAGGTTAAAATGTAGAGGTGATATAGAGATACTACTGCAGGTATTTCGTCCATGCCGTGGTGGCTTTAAGACATTTGCTGATTTGTTTTTGAAAGGCAACAAATCAGGCAAAGTAGTTTCAGTTTAAGGGTGGAAGCAAAATACAATAGTTTTGAAGATAATTAGGACATTTGGTTTTCTTTATCTTCCTTTGCTAATTTTTGAGCTAAAATGAATGGTATTTGTAGAGACCAGGAGAGGAGAGTTTTTGTTATATGTACATAGGTACATACATTTATTATTTATGAGAGTAGAGATTATGTATCATGTACCTAACAATGCCTAATGTATTTAGTAAATGTTTGAATGACAAACATGAATGAATAGACAGTGGACGGTGGGACAGATATAGGAGGGAGATATTATACCCTTGTGGCCTAGCAAATTCATAAGTTATGTGTTAAGTTTGGGAAGCACTCATTTATATTGAGGTAAAAGTAACATATCTGTATTTTTTGAAGCTTGTTGAAGTTTGGATAATTCTAAATGGTTCTGTGAACTTGGGCAGCTTTGTATTAGGCTGTAATTGGTGAATCAGTGAGTATTTAAGTGCCCAGTGCTTAAATATTTTGTGCTCAGTGCTGAGGAAGAAATATGACATGATCCTTGCCTTCGTTATATTCAAACACATGAGATAATAGCAAACAATACAAGATAGTGTATTTTAAAAATATTGTAGTATAGACACGTAACAAAATTTACCATCTTAACTATTTTTAGATGTAGAGTTCAGTAGTGTTAAGTATGTTCATGTTGTGCAAGATGTTATATATTTAAATTAAAAATAATTTGAGAAGGAGAGGATACATTCTATAGGGAAGTAGTATTCAAAATGTATTTCATGAAACTACTCCAAATCCAATTTTATTTTATTTATCTATATTTTTATTTATTTAATTTAAATTTGAAAACTACTGCTATTAGAATTTGGAGAGGGAGAAGGGTAATTTTTCAAGACCAGCGTAATCAGGGAAGATTTCATGGAAGAAGAGGAAGACTTAAACTGGGACTTAATGATTAGGGATTGGATCAGTTGTGGGCAGGGAAAAGGAGAAGTATTCTACTTGGGGGAACCAATCAAAGTTCGGAGGTGGGAATGAACACTGTCTGTTTCTAGATCCATGAGAAGACCTGCATTATTAGAATTTATTATTTATGTTGGGAGTGAATGTTGTGAGAGGCAATATAGTGTAATGTAATGTTTCCCAAAATGCATTCCGTTTATCATGATTGTTGTAGAGGGGGAAGGGAAGGTAATTTCATGTTTTCTTCCTTCAAGTCTCCAGTAATGTTTGAATGCTACTGTGCATTAGACATCTTCTGGAGGTTATATCCAACATATTTTAATTTTATTTGACCAGAGGAAGCTTTCTCCTTCCAGAACCATTGTTTCTTGGACACCAGTTTGAAAAATTTGTATATGTCACTTATAAGTTATGTGACTTGATCAAGAAATTTAATCTACCAGACCCCCCTGCCCCCCACTTTATGATGAACAGGTTATAATCACAATTACTGTATGTAAAAAGTGTTTATAAATTCATTCAACAAATATTGAGTCTGTACTGTAATATGCTAGTGATTGAGTTATATAAATGTAAGGGAAAGGTTAGAATTGTGGAATATTACATGAATATAACCTTTCTACATCCTTGCTATTCTAAGTATGGTCTGTGGACATTAGCATCTCCCAGCGTGCAATCTGGTTAGAAATGCAGAACCTTAGTCTTCATCCCAGACCTACTGAATCAGAACCTATGTTTTCTCAAGATCTCCAGTGATTCATATGCACATTAAAATTTGTCATATAGTGTTCTACATCATATCCAACAAAACTTCATTTTGTCCTTTCTTGAACACTGTTAGTAGCAGAGAATTTCATACCTTTGATTTCAAATACAAGGTTTCCCCTCTTGGAACTTCTACGCTTTGGTCATAGTTTTGTCTTAAAGAGTTATACAGAATGTGCTTAATATCTCAAATGAGAGCCGTTTATATCTAAAAGATAAGCTTATGTTTATCTGAGTCCCTCACAAAATGTGTCACCTGGAATTGATCATAGTACTCATAGAGTGACTTGGCCAGAGATTTGAATGGAAGTTACTGAAGTTATTTCACTGTATGTATAGAATATTTGAGAGCTCTGTGCCACTGTGATCCATGGCCTTTTCTACTGTTGATTTGTATTCTTCTCGCCGGACAATTTCTTTAAGTAAGCATTCTTAATCTTACTTTTTCATATTGGACTACAGTTACATTTTGGTAAGCTCTGAGGAGCCGTGGTGTTTCCATGGAACCAGCTCTTAGAGCCTTTCCGTCCGTATACCTAGTCACTTGGTTAGACACTTTGATTTCAGGCGTAGATTACATTACATGGTAATGTTCACCTATTATTTTGCCTTCCTCTTTAAGAAGTTTCTCAGAAAATAATTGTCTTTCTATTACTTTAATTTGTAATGTCTAACTATGTCAGATTATTAGAATTGAACTCTAAGATCATTTTTAAGAAATTAAATACTTACAGTTACGTAAATATAAATGCTCACTGTAAGAATGAAAACAATACAAAAATGTAGAAAAAAGTGAAAAATCCACCTTTTTTTCTACCTAATCCCACTTCTTCAAGGCTGACCTCTATTCAGTTATGTTTCCTTCTAAACCTTTTTTTAATGTGCAGAAGTTAATATACTATACATAAAATTTAACATCAAGAAAAGGGGATTTATACACTATTCTGAGAATTGACTTTTTACTCAGAAAAATTAAGCTAGTGTCTAGACCTTAATATGATCAATGTGTTTTTTGACTTTAGGGAAGAAACCCTTTTTTCTTGGAGCCAGCAATAATTATTACAATTACTGATGGGAGCAAGTTGACTACTACCAGTGGAGTCCAGGATGAGGTAAGTTATGTTTATATCAGCATGGATTATGCAAATACAGTTGGAAAATCTTTACTTGTATATGCACTATCAGATATGAACACCTTTAAATAGGTTTTCTCTTTGATTATTTGATGCAGTCTAGAGTCGGCTGTCTCCTAGAACTCGTCTACCTTCTCTGTTTGTAGCAATGGTCTCCAAATTCTTTTGAATAGAAATCCCATCTGTGAAAAATTTTTGAGCCTACCCCCTATCCAAATTATATGTGTATTTTTGAATTTATGTGAAGGTGACAGTGTCAGTTCATATAGTAAAATTAGTAACCTAAATTCTTATTTTCAGGTTAAAAAAAATGGGGACAGCATTCTATAATTTCTTCCCATATTTCAGTAGATTGTCATGTGTACTCCACGGTGGAGACTCCTAGACTAGAGTACAGCGAAGCCAAGAGGAGGTTAAGACTAGGAAAAGTGAAGGTTTTGGACATTTTTATTCTATCTAAGTCAGATATAGTATAAATAATTTATAGCTAACCTCACCTATTCTCTATTAGCATGCTTTATGCAGAGTTGGTTGTGTGTAGGGTGATAGGGTGAATACAATAGATTTAAGTTTAAGCTGTTTTTACTGTAGTATTTGAACTGCTCTTGAACATTATATTTATTTTTAAAAATATGTTGATAAAGAAAGGAGATAGTTTAGACTGTTCTCTTTACTATTTGCATTTGCTTTAGAATCTTAATTTAATTCTCATTTTATTTACAAAATGTTTGATTAAGTAGGAAAAGTGTAGTTTTTTTTTTTTGTGAAGAAGATCACCCCTGTGCCAACATCTGCCAATCCTCCTCTTTTTTTTGCTGAGGAAGACTGGCCCTGGGCTAACATCTGTGCCCATCTTCCTCCACTTTATATGGGATGCCACCACAGCGCGGCTTGCCAAGCGGTGCGTCGGTGTGCGCCGGGGATCCAAACTGGCGAACCCCTGGCCACCGCAGCGGAGCACGCGCACTTAACCGCTTGCACCACCAGGCCGGCCCCAAAAGTGTAGTTTTTAAGTTCAGTAATTTTTAGAAATACTTTCATTTGTGTGATATTATGGAATGCAAATTGGACATGGAGTCAGGACATGTGGATTCTAGTCTTTGTTCAACTACTTTCTAGCGGTGAACTTTGACCCAGTTACCTAACTTTCTTAAATCTCTATCCTTATCCATGAAAAAAGATGGTAATTCTTGCTTTACCTCATAGGAAGACTGAAATGAAGTAATGCATGTGAAAGTGCTTGGTAGGCTGTAAAGAGAAGAACATGGTATTCTTCTATCATGAAGTTGGAACCAGTAAAGAATTGTGATTGCCTGACCCTAATTTAGGGGGAAGAGAGCCAGAATTATTTTGTTTGAGCAATTGATATTAAAGGGAGTTTAGGATATAATTTATGGAGATAGAACTGAAAAATTTAAGTAGATTAAAATTCATAATTAGATAATTTATAGTCTATACATAATTAGTATCCTTGGAATGCCCCATAGCTGAATTTAATTCGTTTTTGGGCTTTCTTGAATTTAGTTGACATGGATAGCCAATTAGGTCCTGCCACTATCAGGAACAGATAGAAATTGATTATATACATGAACAAGCAGTGGAAATGTTGCTTAACTTTGAAAGCAACAGATTTGAAACTCTCAAATTGATTTTTCTCACTTTATTTTCTTTTGAAAAATTTGAGTGAGAGAAAGATTGAGGTATCAATAATCAAGTCAGAAATACTATTAATAGAACCCATAATAATTTACTTCTTTATTCAATTTTATTTTGTATAAATTAGAATTCTTTTGATGGTTTTGTTTTGTTTTGATCCTTAATGATTTTGATTTGTAGTTGTGATGACTGGAAAGGTATTTCTGTTTTTTTATTGTGAAATATTCGTACTTGTGAGATTATCTATTGAGGGTGCTCTGTCTTCCTGCTTTATAGAAATGCCTGTTAGGGTACAATATATTCTATTCTCGTATATCTGGATCTGTTTGGTTTGTAATATTTGTTTTGGAGGACCTTTTCTAGCTTTTAAAAATAATTTGAAATATACGTGGATATTAGAATTGCTCACTTTTCTTCCTACGTCTTTAGGAAGGATATGGGAGAAATGGGACTATGTGTTTACAATAACCTAAAACTGCCTTACTAGTAAGGTTGGAAAGATTAACCTGTGGGCAAGGGTCTTACCTTTAGGTCTCTTCTATCTTCTACAATATTTAGCATAGTACTGAGAACAGAGCTTACATTAAAAAAATATTGACTACAGACGTTGTTGCATTGAGTCTGGTAGTCATCAAGATCAAAAGTGATTACTACTACTACTTCTTATCTGAGATGCAAGATTCATTTGTTTTACGGCAAAGGTTTATTTTGGTTACGTAGTTGGAACATAAGTCTGTGAGTTGTTTTGGTTTTCAAGTTTAAGAATGTCTTTGATCCTTTGCATGTTTGGTTCTTAGTGAATGTACCCCAGATGTGCGTATTGTTGAAGCTTAACTTTTGCTAAAATGTTGTGAAATATTGATCTATTCTAGCCCGAAAAATTAAATTGTGATTCATTTTAAGGAGCCTTTCAATTCGTAAAAAGCATACAGATGCGTTTTGTTTTGCTCTTGTGTGTATGTCTGTGTGCACATATGTGCTACATATATGTGTATTATCGTAATTTCTAGTAGGGAATAACAAACAGAATTTTGCTTTTATGTTTCTTTTTCTTCAGATCTCTTAACCTTTGCCTTTGGCAGAACTTGATTCTTTTTTAGATTTATTGAATAAGTGAATGTGTCAGTAAAATTTCCACATTAGGTATGTGTGTATATAATTCTTGATTGGCTGTGACCGGTATTGATGCGATGTGTTACTGTTTATGGAGTTCTGCGTCCTACGTGTACAATATCCTTTACTCAAGAGTTATGTTATCTCACCTGGTATCTTTATTATATCTGTTTTGTTCGTGCTATTTTTCAGGAATAAGTGTTCCTGCTGCCTTAAAATCATCCTTATGGCATATAGGGAAATACAGAGCTCATCTAGTCTTGCTCTTTGTTTTACAAATGAGGAAATTGAGATCCAGGGAGGCAGAGTGATTAGCTGAAGGTTCTAACATTCGTTATTGCCATAATCTGGATTAGAATTGATCTAAATTCCAAAGACATCCCAGCCCCTCCAGACCAGTGCTTTTTTTCCTGATGTACCTACTGCCTCTCTGTTCTTCTGTTTTTGTGTGTTTTTAAAATTTACCTTTTATTTACCTGATTTCCTGTTTGTCTACTTCAGCTTTCTATACATTTGTGACGTAGATATTATGTTCTTATTCACTCAGTGTTCCTTGATGACTATTGTGACCAGGGCATTTCTAGGCAGTGAGGATAACAAAGATGAATAGGGTAGTTTTCTGGTTCTTAGATTCATAGTCTTATGGGGGAGATGGCCTATTAAATGGTTTTATGAATGATAAAATAGAGATACATACTTAGTGTATGGGAGCACTAAGAGGGACGAGGGAGGGTTAATATTACCTATCTTGTACATGTGTCAAATCCTGTGTAATTGGATTCATAAAATGGATTCATAAAATTGGACTCATAAAATTCATAAAAATGAATTTTTATAGTCATTTTAATTTTGATTAAATTCAAGGATCTTGTGGATGATTTGGTATAGGATGTTGTTCATATCTTATATCTGTGAAATTTATAAAGAAGCTTGGTATAAAGTTGTTTTGAACCTAGAAAATAGTTAATTGAAAAACTTAGTGCCATATTGTCTCTTGACCTGGCTAAGTGTGGCAGGCCAGAATGACCCAATTTCTTATAACTTATTTGTCGAAATAATATAGGGATATCATTTTCTCTGTGACGGGTCATCACTTAGCATTGTGTTAGGAGTTAGAAGAGTAATAGCTTTGTATTACGGACAAAAATCTTGAGCTATATATGATCATTTTACCTTAATTCATGACTTTAATTGTCTTCTTTGGCCTCATTTAATAGAAGTCCATGCCATTGTCTGAGGTGTCATGAGCGTGTTTCTTGTGTTGTATTTTTGGATAGCTCGCAAGGACTTTTGATGACCAAAAGTGTTGTGTTGGAAGAGTATGTGTGTATTTGTTGCCTCTTTTTTTCTAAGTGTAGCTATTTAATAAAACTGGTTGTTTGCAATATTTTAAGTTATGAGGAGTGAGTTAGATGGGGCTTTGAATTCTGATAGACAAGAAAACTATATTGCTTACCCCCATAGTAGTAATCTTTGATGTTGATAAGCACACTTGTGGCCAAATACTCATAGGTGTCATTCATCATATTGTATTACTGATATATCAAATGTTTTTGTAGCATCACCAAATTATGATTAGAGTTATAGAAAAATTTTTTTTCTGTTTTTTATTCACTGCAAAGATCCTCTCTAGTACTGTTTTGCAATGGAAAACTATTCTGCACTGTGATTCCAGGAACACATGGCTAACTATATTGCTCAATAAAGTAGCAAGAAGAAATCTTGCCAGTACTTTCTTGGTGATGAATGACATTCCAGGGTAGTGTAGCAGTTATTTTTCTCTTCCTTGAAAGTGCTAATAGTAGTATTATCTTTCAAATATTGAGATTTCTATATACTGAAGAATCTTTCTACTTCTCTTTATCAATGTTGTGATTGTCCTGGAGGCTAACATTTTAGAGAAGATATTTGTAGTCAAAAAACCTGTTCACTTTTGACATTAAAAGTTTTGCCTTATGAGCTTTCCCAGCTTTTGAAGACAAACTAGGACAACTACTTTTATAACTTCTTGGCAGATGTTCAGAAAGGGCATGTGTTTGTAGAAAGAGAATGTATGAGTAATCTCAGCTATGTGTTCAAGTGGCTATAGATTGAGGTCTTATCTTTCAACTTGTCAGTTCTCAAAGGTTGTTGCAAAAATCCCATCAATCTTTGAGATGTGAACTGGTATTAGTGACTTTGCTGGATCATTCTGGGCAATGTAGATAGTTTTACCTTTTACAAGGATAATCTATAATTAGGATCTGTAGTAGTTTATATTTAATTCTTCATGATCTGTACTGATTAAAAGACAATCCAGACTTTTTGAAATCTGTTTCTAGTATCTGAAATAATTCAGAAACTACATCTCTCTTCCCCCCATAAAATGTTTTCATTTCACTAAAATCATTAAAAATATGTGCCAAAAGCTGTCAAAACTATTTTAATTGTGTCAGTAAAGATTTTTTAACATGTATTTAACATAGTTTTTTCCTAGTACACTTAGAATTTTGGGGAACTTTTTCTTTTTTAAAAAGACTGCTAAAAGAATCTTGAGGGATGTCATTGCAGTATGATAGAATGTATCAAATAGATCTATGTGTAAATGCGTTTGAGTTTTCATGTTTATCCTTTAGTAGTGGTACCTCTTCATATTGATATTATTAGGGGCTCAGTAGCAATATCAGGATTAGCTCCTGTCTTACTGATTTGTGATTCAAATGTTCTAAACATATGTACAACATTACTATATCTGTTAGTCTCTGTCAATTCAACTTTCTAAGAACATTTAAAAGAATTTTGGATGGAGATCATTTATATTTTTTTAATCCATATTTTTTGGCCTTGTTCTCTCAACCTCTGGATTTATTACTTCTGGTGTGCTATGGAAATGTATACATCTGCAATTATCAGTATATTGAAAATAATGTAATTATAATAAAAATGCATAATTAAAAGAAGTTGATAAAATATTTCAATTTAATACCTATGTGAATTTAATACCTAAGTGAATTTTTAGCAATTCACATTTGCAGTACTCATACCTTTTTTCAAGTACATGTGGAAAGAAAAACTCTTAAGGATTGCCTCTAGACAAACACTACAGTAGAATAATGAAAAAGAAATGCTGGCTGGGGCCGGCCCCATGGCTTAGTGGTTAGGTGTACACGCTCCACCACTGGTGGCCTGGGTTTGGATCCCGGGCGTGCACTGTCGCACCGCTTGTCTGGCCATGCTGAGGCGGCGTCCCACATACAGCAACTAGAAGGATGTGCACCTATGACATACAACTATCTACTGGGGCTTTGGGGAGAAAAAGGGGGAAAAAAGGAGGAGGATTGGCAATAGCTGTTAGCTCAGGGCTGATCTTCCTCACAAAAAAAAAAAAAAAAGAAATGCTGGCTGATCATTCTTTAATGATGCTATATAGCTACAATAACTCATCTAGAATTCTGTGGTAGACTATATATATCAAAATAACTTTTATTCAGAGGGTGAAGCAACTTCACTCTGCATTTCTTAGCCTGTCAGAGCCAATAAGCAATAAGAGATAATACATATGTAAGGAATATTTCATTTAGAGATGTTTTTATTAGTCTTCTGATTCTGACTCTTCCATATATAAACTCTTGTGATATTTAGAACATTAGTTTTCAAATGGCTGTATCAAAATCACCTAGGCTGTTGTATAAACTATACGTGCCTCAGCTCTAATTCTGGAAATTTTGATTCAGTTGATCTGGGCAGGGACCTGAGAAGCTGTATTTTTTGAAAGCATCCTAGTTGATTCTGATGCACAATCAGATTTGGAAACTATAGTTTTAGAACACAATATAACTACAAATATATTTTTTTAAAATCTTCACAACATACATGTGAAAATGAACAACTTCAACAAAATAAGTTAAAACTTTTTGACTTACAAGGCCAGCAAAATATTTTGTTTAAGATAAAAATTAATTTTTGACCTTTAGAATTGTTAAACTTGGGAAGGGGTTTCCAAAGGATATGGAATAGGTCTTCTGTGCATCTTTTTTATAATGTTTGATATAGTTGAGAATTGCTTGTTGGATAGCCCTGAAATATTAACTTCTACAGTGACTACAGTCAATTTGTAGTTACTGCTTTTGCTGTGCTGTATAGAAGAGAATGCTTAGACCCTGAGTGTGAGATGGGGTAGAGGAAGAGAGGATTAGAAAAGAGGAGTAATTATTTCGTATTATCTGTCATGTGCTTGCTATCCCTGGCTTAGGGTTTTTTGTCCAAAGGACTACATAGTATTCTGTTATCCTTATTATGCTTTAATTCCTGGTTTGGATGTCTGTAAGTAGCATTATTTAAAAAAAAAAAATATATATATATATATATATGTCTGTATGTATGTGTGTATACTTGGCCCAGATGAGGGCAATTTATAAAGAATTGGTGATAGTTACACTTAATTTTTGCTTTCTAGAGAATTGCTGCTAAAATACCCTCAATTATGAATTGTTCTAATTTTGAATTCTTAAAGTATATTTTAGATTAATTCAGCAATAAGTTTTCTTGTGATGCATAGTAACTTTTGTTCTGTATAAGAATTGTGCCTCACCATACACTTATACTTACTGGGGACACAAGATGGAATTAAGCAAGGCTCTTGCCCCTGGAAAACGTATTGTCTTTGAAGATAGGCAAGTAAATAAGCATTTGTAATACACTGAGATAAATCTGTTGGCAGAAATAAACAGAAGGTTCTGAGAGAGCATAAAGAGAGGAACTAAGTTTTGAGGGATGAGTAAGGAATTGAGCCATGACATTTCAGGAAGAGGGAGCAGTGTGCAGAAGTATGAAGGCATGAAAACATTGTGTTGGGAGACTATAAATTATACGAGTAGAGTATGAAAAGTGTAGGTAGGAGGAGTGGATGCTTGAAATGTAGGTAGAGACCAGATGATACTACCCTGTGGAGACTGAACATCATTGGTTAACATTTGCAGAGGAGGTATTGAAGAGGTTAAGCAAGTGAGTCACAGGATTTGCATTTTAATAAGCTTGCTCTGCCAGCAAGGTGAAAGAAAATTGATTGATTGAAGGATGGTAAACTGGGAAGAATTAGCAAACTACAGGCAACAACCCAGGAAAAAGATGGAGTGTGCTAAAACTAAGCCAGTGCTGGATAGGAGGGCAGAAATCTGAAAGATTCGATAGGTGTGCTAGGTAGGTCTTCGGTAAGGTAGGAGAACAAAGCAAAGTGTTTGACAGGGGTTCTGAACTCAGGGTCCAGGCTTGGGCTTCAGAGTTCTGTGAATTCTCTGAAATCTTAACCAGATGTTGTCTATCTGTGTGTATGTACATTTTTCTGGGGGAGAGAGGTCTATAGCTTTAATTATATTCTCAAACAAGTGAAAAAAAACACTAGTAGTATTTCGAGGTTTCCAACTTGGGAATCTATGTGGATGTTGGTAGTGTTAACTGAAATGGGGATATTGGATAAGTAGTAGAAAGTAATATAAAATAATTGTTTGATAAAGTATTATCTTTAGGGTATGAATGTTTTAAAGGAGTTATGAGCCAACTTTTAAAACAATAACCTCAAGGACTTTTTTCTTGCCTTTTAACATTATGTCTTAGGAAAAGTATTTTATATTTAAAAACAGAAATAAGCAGAATTTTATCTCCGGATTCCACTAGTTACAATTTTTATTTTGAAGCAGATTAAATAAGTCCTAAGTCATTTTATTATTTATTTATCAGATCTTTAAGTTTTTTAATTTAAGGCCACAGTGATGCGAACATCTAAAATTGCTTATTTCAAACGTGTGAACATTGAAATTCAGACTGCTAGGACAAGAGTGTTGTGTGTGTGGTGTACACCTTGTACTAGAGTCGAGTCAGTTAAAGAGGATGCAAGCCTAATTTCTTTTCTGTTCATTAGTATGTAATTTGAGAATAGTAGTAGATTGGCTTTAACCGCATTGGCAGTTTTCTGCTAGTTAAACTCAAGTTAAAGTCAGCCTGTTAGGTGTATCTCATGCCTCTTCAAGTCAGATTACAGTTTGAGAGCCTGAAAAAGTTGAGTACTTGGTCTCCTGATAAGGCACACTAGGTAAGCATTAGGCTGCTAGTTGTTTCTAAATACCTTCATTATACTTATAAATAGTTATTTTATGTAACTTCTACTTTCAATTGTTCTTTTCAGATGTAATACAATATATTTTAAATTTTTTAGATTTGTATATTAGGAATACACTGTGCAGTGACTGGAACGGTATTGAAACTATGATCTTTACATCAAGGCAAGACTATGTTTTGATCTAGACAAGGCTATTTCGGTATATTTTTCCCCACGCTCTGTCTTTTCAGGTTGAATTACTGATTTTTCCCCCCTTTGTTTTGTTTGTTGTGGTTTTGATGTTTTTTTTCCTTTCAGCTAAAGGAGCAGCCCAGTGGTTTTCAAGAAGTGCCAAAGTGCACTGACTGTCTCATGATGACTGGTGCCTCAGGGAGGGTCATGATTCCTGGATACAGGATCGACCTGATCCTGGATGTCACTTCAAGCAGTCAGATCGTGGGGAAAAGCCTTGTCTAATGGCTAGCCTTCCTCAAAAGTCTGATGCTAGTCATCCTGGAAGGCCTCAGAAAAAGCCTTAAAGGTGAGCAGAGTAGAGTGTAGTTCTCTCTGGGGGCTGTGACTATTTGTTGGAGAATATGATTCAACATAGAATAACAACCCTAACCTGACAAATCCAGATTCAATTGGTAAATTAACTTTAGTTTATAAATTTGTTGATGATGGTGCTCAGACCCCAACTTTGAGTTATTAGAAATTACCCTCCTAAGTTTAAGATCTATAAAGGGAGGAATTTGGTATTTTCTGGCCTTTCAGAACCTTAGGTTAGTCTGTTATTTTAAATGGAAACAGCCTACTATCACAGCTAAGAAACACCTTGGTTACAAAGTTGCATTATGTTGTTAATTATGGATTAAAAAACATTTAGTGAGGTATTCTCTTAGTTTATATATTTATCATATATTGATTATATTTCAGGCAATTGGGCTTCAGAATTTGGAAGGACAAATTTTCGTTTGATTTGTCTGTTATAATAATTTTTTAAAAATATAGTCACCTTTGAAGCAGTTTGGATTTATGATCATATTTTATTGCATTCAACTTGGAGAATATTGTCTGCATCATTCGAATAACATTTTTAGCCTCGTAAAAAGATTCTTGAGAGATATTTTGAGCATTTTGGTTTGGAAAAAGTTTAATTCTAGGCCTCTTTTTCTATGCTTTGAAGCAATATTCATATAATAACTTGATAATAACCATGATTGCTGAATTTTGAAGTAAATTCTAAAACTTGTCCTAAGACTTACTAGGATTTTTTTTATAAAGTCACCTGTATTTTATATACATATTATATTTTTATAATATTTAAAAAAATATATTTTATTAATTTTTAAAAATATATATTATATAAAAATAATATGGGCACATGCCATCCCCAATGTATGTATATTTTTACGTTTAGAAATTATATATATCACTGCTGTATTAATATTAGAAAACATATACAGAATAGAAGTAGAAATTTAAAAAGATGAGATGAAAAAACTTAATACAAAGGAAGTTCTGATATTTTCTTCCCCATACCGTGCATCATGATATATGCCAGGAGTTGGCAAACGTTTTTTTAATTTTTTTTTTTGTGGTGAGGAAGATTAGTCCTGAGCTAACATCCGTTGCCAGTCCTCTTTTTGTTGAGGAACATTGGCCTTGGGCTAACGTCCATGCCCATCTTCATCTACTTTATATACGAGACGCCTGCCACAGCATGGCTTGATAAGCAGTGCATAGGTCCACACCCAAGATCCAAACCTGCAAACCCCAGGCTGCCGAAGCGGAGCATGCGAGCTTAACCACTACGCTGCCCAGGCCAGCCTGGCCAACTTTTTTTAAAGGGCCAGAAAGTAAATATTTTAGGCTTTTTAGCCCATGTGATCCGTGTTGGAACTACTCAGTTTTGCTATTGTAGGGCAAAAGCAGCCATTGACAATATGTTAAATGAATGAGTGTGGCTGTCTTCAATAAAATTTTATTTACCAAAACAAGTTGTGGACTGGATTTGGCTGGTGGGCCATAGTTTGCTGATCCCTGGAGTATACCCTGTTTTGTAGACCACTGCCTTAGGCCTTGAAATTGTGTTATACTACTTCTGTTAGGTACTTTTCACCATCAGTTTTAGAGTGCAGTTGATTTTCCTTAATGAAGTGAGCAGAAGAATACTAGTAGTTAGAATGTATTCAGTTTAATTGAACAAATACTTATTGAACACCAGTGGTGTTCAGACACAAGTGTAGGTGCTGGGATCATGAGTTTGGTAAGAGAGATAGGTAAACTCTTAAGGCATGGCATAAGAAATAAAATGATTACAGCACAAGCTGCTGAGAAAGTGAGGCTGGCGCTGGGAAATGATGTCTCAAGTTGGACTTATAAAGATTAATTCAAGTTTTCAAAGTTAGTAGATGCAGAGACATAAAGGTCATGGGAGAGAGTATGGGGGAACTATATATGCCTCAGTACTGATGGTTAGCTGAGTATTCAAGAAAGAAGCATCAGGAAATGAGACTGGACAGATTGGCATTGCCCTTCGTATATGCTCTGTGAGGGAACTTGGACTTTGCCTTATAGGTTGATGGTAACCACTGAAGAGATAGAAGAAAGTGATCAAATTTGGATTTTAGAAAGATAGTGGCAGTAGTGTGGAATATAGAGGAGTAGATATTTTTGGTAACTCATTTTTTTTTGTTTTTTTACCTCCGTGTAAAAGAGGACACAATTGTTTTTGGGTTGTTTTATACCAGACAATATTTATTAAGAAACTTGGAATACTATTTAGCAATAAAAAGGAATGAACTACTAACATGCTACATGGATGAACCTTCAAAACTTTATGCTAGCTGCAGAACACCACATATTGTAAGATTCTCTTTTTGTGGAGTGCCCAGAAAGTAGATTAGTGGTGGCCTTGGAGTAGACTGGGGACTGACTGCAAATGGGTATGAGGGATCTTTTTGGGTGTTGGAAATGTTCTAAAACTGGATTGTGGTGATGGTTATTACAATTCTGTAAATTTAAATAATTGAATTGGACACTTAAGATGGGTGAATTTTATGGTAGATAATTATACCTTAATGAAGTTGTTAAAAAAAATTAGACCTCACCTTTGAAGTTTGTTGCAGTAAAACTTTGTTAAAGAAGTTATTTCCATATTGCTGATTGCCAAATAATTGCTCTTTCCTCTGAACAAATAATTGATCTTCAACTACTAGAACCAAAAAAAAAAGTGTTTTTTTTTTTTTTTTAACTTAAAGGGTATACATTGTAACTAGAAAGTGTAACTGTAGGAACTACCAACTAAATAAATCAGATTGTTACTAAATTTTATAGAATTCACTTGGGCTTTAATAATTTTTTAGTTTTCCTTTCTTTATTAAATACAATATGAGGAAAATTATCTTAAATTCTTATATTGGATAATATTAATAAAAAGCAAGAAATAGCCTAAGGGAAATCTATTTGATTTTTTTTTTTTTTCAAGGAAATAATTGCTAAAGAAAGAACCTGAAGTATGATGATTTTAAATTTATAAATTGTTTCCTTATAAACTTAGTAGTCATAGAAAACGAATAAAAAGAATACAGAACAATTGGAAAATGGTTAATTTCACTCAATAAATATTTATTTGAAGGCCTGCTATGTGGTAGGCACTGTTTCTTAGAAACAGATTGTGAAAGATTCTTACTTTGTTATTTCCTTTTGTTCCTGGTTGCCAAAGTAATTTATGAGATTGAGCATAATCATTAAGAAAATATATATAATACTTAATCATGTTACTTTTTATTGTTTACCGGGTAACTTCACATCTTACTTAATTCCCAATTCTGTGAGAGTGAGGAAAATGAGTCTTAGTGTAGTTGATTCCCAAGTTAGAGGCAGAGCTGGGACTTGACCATTCATTTTTTCTTTTTACTTCATGTCTATTGCTCTTTACATTCTAGTGTGGGATTAAAACAACAACAGCAAAAAACAGTACAGTACTGCATAAGGATAGACATATAGATCAATGGATAAAATTGAGAGTTCAGAAACAAACCCATACATTTATGGTCAATTCATTTTCAACAAGAGAGCCAAGACAGTTTAATGGGGAAAGAATAATCTTTTTAACAAATGGTACTGGACAACTGAATATCCACATGTAAGAGAGTGAGGTTGGGTCCCTACCTGACACCATATACAAAAATGAAATCAAAATGGATCAGCAACCTAAATGTGAGAGCTAAAAACTCTTGAAAGAAAAAAACATAGAGGTAAATCTTCATGATCTTGGATTAGGCAGCAGTTTCTTAGATGTGACACCAGAGGCACAACCATAGAAAAATTAGATAAATTTGAGTTCATCAAATTAAAAACATTTGTGCTTCAAAGGGTACTATCAAGAAAAGATAGTAACAGAATAGGAGAAAATATGTGCAAATCATATATCTGATAAAGGCTTACTATGCAGACTATAAAAAGAACTATTACAACACAAAAATGAAAAGACAGCCTAATTATAAAATGAGCGAAAGATTTGAAAAGATATTTCCCCAAATAGGATATACAAATGGCCAATAAGCAGGTGAAAAGATGTTCAACATCGTTAGTCATTAGGGAAATGCAAATCAAAACCATAATGAGATACCACTTCACACCTACTATAATGGCTATCATAAGAAAGATGGATAATAACAAACGTTAGCAGGAATGTAGATAAACTGGTACCCTCATACATTGCAGGTGGTAATGTAAAATGATGCATCTGCTGTAGAAAACAGTTTGGCAGTTCCTCAATAAGTTCAACACAGAGTTATCATATGACCCCCAAATTCCACTCCTCATTATGTACCCAAGAGAAATGAAAACATGTCCACTTAAAATGTCATATCAGCATTATTTATAGTAGCCAAAAAGTAGAAATAACCCAGTGTCCATCAACCAATGAATAGATAAACAAAATGTGGTATATCCATACAATGGACTATTCAGCCTTAAAAAGGAATGAAATTCTGACACTACTGTGGGATGAACCTTGAAAACATGCTAAATGAAAGAAGCCAAACACTGAAGGCCTCTTACTGCATGATTCCATTTATATGAAATGTCCAGAATAGGAAATTCCATAGAAACAGAAATAGTGACTGCTAGGGGTTATGGGTAAGAGGAGATGCTGATGTACTGGTACGGGGTTTCTTTTTTGGGTGATGCAAATGTTCTGAAATTAGATAGTGGTGATGATTCTACAGCTCTGCCTCCTTGGTTCAGCTATTCTAAAGAAATGAAATAAAACAAATGGAAAAACTCGTATCTTTGCTCCACCACACCCTATTTCCCTCTCTAGTGACTTTCTTAATTTCCTTATTTTCTTTGGCAGCAAAATTAGAAATCATTTTTGATATCTCCTTGACTTCCCTACCTCCTTTTTACTCCTTAATCTATTACAATCTGGCTTCTGATTCTACCATTCTTACTTAATAAGGTCACTAATGACTTTGTCATCTTCCAAATCCAATCATTGGTTTTTAATTTTTCTCTTTCCTGATGTGTTGCTAGCACTATTGAACACTTTTCTTAAAGTTTCTCTTGGCTTCTGGGAGTACACTCTCCTGGCTTTACCTTTCTTTGGCTTTCTGTTCTGTTTTTTAATCCTTGATCTTAGTTTATTTGCCTATCCTTTAACACTTGTTACTGATTTAATCTTAGATTTTTTTTTCCTTTTTATTTGGCATACTCCTCTGGGGCAATTTCATTCATTCCCATGGCTTCATCCATCAGTATATGTGGATTTCCACCTATAAACAGATTCCCAAGATTTGTTTTGCTAGGCTTTATCTCTGTTTTCTTTTTAACTTCTTTATTTTTGATATGATAAACATCACTAGATATAAGCCTGCTTAAACAAAAACTCTTTAGGGTCCACAATAACTTTTAAGCATGCAAATACTGTCCAAGTATAAACTGAGCAATGCTGCTCTTGGGTATATATATATATATATATATTTTTTTTTTATTGAGGTATAATTGACGTATAACATTATATTGGTTTTGGGTGTACTACATAATGATTTGATATTTGTATATATTACAAAATGATTACCACAGTAAGTCTGGTTAACGTCGATCACCACACATAAAAAAATATTTTTCCTGTGATGAGAGCTTTTAAGATCTGTTCTCTCAGCAAATTTCAAATATACAATACAGTATTATTAACTATACTCACCATGCTATACGTGACATCCTCGTGGCTTATTTATTTTATAACTGGAAGTTTGTACCTTTTGACCACTCGCTCAATTTGCCCACTCCCACCTGCCTTTATCTTTCTATTTATTTTTGGTGAAGAAGATTGGCCCTGAGCTAACATCTGTTGCTAATCTTTCTCTGTTTGCTGAGGAAGATTGGCTCTGAGCTAACATCTGTGCCCATCTTCTATTTTATATGTGGGACGCCTGCCACAGCATGGCTTGATGAGCGGTGCGTAGGTCCGTGCCCGGGATCCGAACCCCCGAACCCTGGGCTGCTGAAGTGGAGAGCTCAAACTTTACCACTACGCCATCGGGCCAGCCCCATCCCTTCCTTTTTAATAAAACTCCTAATACTAGGCAGAAATATAAAGGTGCTATAACAGAGTGCATTGGTTCTTCTCTAATCCCAAGCTGCAAATTCTAGGATAGGCAAATTTCTTTCATATGCCTTTTCTCAACCAGATAATTTCAGTTTGGGTCTCCTTGGATTTCAAACTGTTGTTCTTGGAAATAATCAGAAAAATAACTGAAGATTATGATTGTTGAAGGGTAAAAACCTTAGGGAGAGAAGGAAAGTTGAAGGATTAAATCTTGAGTCTCACAACTATTTCTACGTCTGTTGGGAAGGAGGAAAGTCAAATGAATCTATAAGGGCCTTTATATGGGTGTTTTTTGTTGTTGTTGTTATTTGTTATGAGTAAGACCTAAGGCTGTATTATATTTGAGGAAGGAGTGTAAGAAATACTCAGTATCACCAAAAATGTTAAAATTTTATTTGAGGCTTTTTTCCATCTACGTTATCCAAGCAAATCTGAGTAATTGGGACTAGAGTGAGACTTGTTCCTGGAGGTGCCAGCTTTCTATTTATTAAATCACAAAGGCATTTAGCATTAGTTTGATTAGAATGTGTGCTTCCCTGCCTTTAATGCACATAGAGTGCTCTTTGAATGCGTACTTTCTGCAACAAAGCAAAACAAACTGACAAACATCTAGTTGAACCTTCAAAGATTCTGAAAAGCCTGTGGCAAGGTATATTTTTTAGGATATTGGTTCAGCTGCTGTAACAGGGACACAAGTAACAGTGGCTTAAAAAGATAGAAAGCTTCTTTTTCTCTCACATCAAAGACAGAACTGGTTAGTGGTCTGGGAGGTAGGGTGGTTCTGCTCCACGCTATTGTCTAGGCCCCCAAATTCCTTCTACCTTTGTTGCTCTGTCTTTGCTTCTGTCTGAATGGTTGATACTAGTTTTCCAACACATCCTAGTTCAGCACTATAACTGAGTTTCAGCCTGTGGGAAGAAGTAAAGAATGTGGAGGGCAGGCAGCTTCCCGATATGAGCATGACCTAAAACTTGTATATGGCAATTGCGCTTAGAGTCCATCAACTAGAACTTGGCCACACTTACTGCAAGGCAGAGTGGAAAATGTAATTTCTCTTTGGGTGGCCATGTGTCCAGCTAAGATTTAGGAGTTTTGATTAGAAAGAGGAAAGAGAAATTAGATTTTGAGGGGTATTTATCAGTTTCTGAAACAAAATGGATGGTAAAGAAATTAATTATGCATTAAAAGCTTTGGAAACTTCTTTACTTTCTAGTATGACAGCTTGTTCTAAGTTTATCTTGTACATTTTTGCCCCAGACCTGGAATCATATCAGGTTCTGTGTTTTAGGAAATGGTATATGGAGACCGTAACCTGGATTTTAGTGGTGATCATTGCTGCTGAGTTGGCCATTGTTTTCAGGCCTTTTTAGTGGCAAGAATTAGGAAATAATTTTTTTTTTTCTGAAAGAGAAAATAGGTCATAAATTCATACGAGTACTTCCAATTGAAATTTAAGGTAGGTATTTAAAATGTACTGGCTAAAGAATATGTTTATGTCTTACACTAACAACGATGCAGCACAAAGAGTAATTAAGAATACAATCCCATTTACAATTGCAACAAAAAGAATAAAATATCTAGGAATAAACTTAACCAAAGAGGTGAAAGATCTGTACACCGAAAACTATAAAACATTTCTGAAAGAAATTGAAGAAGACACAAAGAAGTGGAAAGGGTGAAAGATATTCTGTGCTCTTGGATTGGAAGAATTAACATAGTTAAGATGTCCATACTTCCTGGAGCAATCTTTAGATTCGATGCAATCCCTATCAAAGTTCCAACAACATTTTTCACAGAAATAGAACAAAGAATCCTAAAATTTATATGGAACAACAAAAGACCCCAAATAGCCAAAGGAATCCTGAGAAAAAAGAATAAAGCTGGAGGTATCACACTCCCTGATTTCAAAATATACTACGAAGCTATAGTAGCCAAAACAGCATGGTACTGGCACAAAAACAGACACACAGATCAATGGAATAGAATCGAGAGCCCAGAAATAAACCCACACATCTATGGACAGCTAATCTTTGACAAAGGAGCCAAGAACATACAATGGAGACAGGAAAGTCTCTTCAACAAATGGTGTTGGGGAGACTGGACAGCCACTTGCAAAAAAATGAAAGTAGACCATTATCTTACACCATATACAAAAATCAACTCATAATGGATTAAAGACTTGAATGTAAGACCTGAAACCGTGAAATTTCTAGAAGAAAACATAGGAAGTACGCTCTTTGACGTTGTTCTTAGCAACATATTTTCAAGTACCATGTCTGACTGGGCAAGAGAAACAATAGAAAAAATAAACAAATGGGACTACATCAAACTGAAAAGCTTCTGCACAGCAAAGGAAACCATCAACAAAACGAAAAGACAACCTAACAATTGGGAGAAGATATTTGCAAACCATATATCTGATAAGGTGTTAATCTCCAAAATATATAAAGAACTCATACATCTCAACAAAAAAACTAACAACCCAGTTAAAAAATGGGCAAAAGACCTGAACAGGCATTTCTCCAAAGAAGGTATACAGATGGCCAACAGGCACATGAAAAGATGTTTAACATCGTTAACTATCAGGGAAATGCAAATCAAAACTATAGCCAGATATCACCTCACTCCTGTCAGAATGGCTGTAATTAACAAGACAGGAAACAACAAATGTTGGAGAGGATGTAGAGAGAGGAGAACTCTCATACACTGCTGGTGGGAGTGCAAACTGGTGCAGCTGCTATGGAAAACAGTATGGAGATTTCTCAAAAAATTGAGGATAGAACGACCATACAATCCAGCTATTCCACTGCTGGGTATTTATCCAAAGAACATGAAAACACCAATGGGTAAAGATATGTGTACCCCTGTGTTCGTTGTGGCATTATTCACAATAACCAAGACATGGAAGCAACCTAAGTGCCCATCAAGGGACGAATGGATGAAGAAGATGTGGTATGTATACACAATGGAATACTACTCAGCCATAAGAAACAATGAAATTCAGCTATTGTGACAACGTGGATGGACATTGAGGGTATCATGCTAAGCGAAATAAGTCAGAGGGAGAAGGTCAAATACTGTAGTGTCTCACTCATAAGTAGAAGATAAAAACAACAACAAACAAACACATGGAGACAGAGATTGGATTGATTGGTGGTTACCAGATGGGAAGGGGGGAGGGGGGAGGGCGAAAGGGATGATTAGTTACATGTGTGTGGTGATGGATTGTAATTAGTCTTTGGGTGGTGAACATGATGTAATGTATGCAGAAATCAAAGTATAATGATGTACACCTGAAATTTATACACTGGCTATAAATCAATGTGACCACAATTAAAAAAAAAAAAGAATGTGTTTATGTCATAAAGACCTAGGTTTGCTTCTTGGCTTTGCAGCTAATTAGAGATGTAACCTAATTTTCTTTTGTTATAAGCTTCAGTTTCCTCATCTTTAAAATGGGGATAATAATAACTATATCTCATGGTTATTGTAATGATTAAATGAGATAATAAGTGCTCGAGAAATTTTACTGTTTTTATTATTCTCTATTACAGTACAAAAAGGAGAGACTCCTAATTCTTCTTGTAGGGGTCAGAGAAGACTTGCCCATGAAGTTAACACTGGTGCTTTCAGGAAAGATTGGGTCGTAATGGGATGTAGAGGTTTAGTGAGAAAGATATCAGGGCAAGAGACTCACTGGGGGGTATGATCATTAGTCAAGACTGGGTCATAGGTTTCTATTTTGACCTTTAAAAAGAAAAAAAAACACTTTCTTCCCTTATAGCATTTAGCATAGTGTATAAATAATTACATAGTAATCTGTGTGCTTATTTGGTTAATGTCAGCCTGCCTTCCTGCGCCACAAGGGTAAGGACTACCCTCTCTTCCTTTTGCTTACCATTTTAACCCCAGTGCCTGGCAAAGAGTAGTCACTCAGTTGATATGCATACCCGGAATGAACTTTCACAGAATCTATAAATATCACAAAATTTAGCATTTGATTATATATATATTATTCTGCAGTTATTTCCTAAGTGTTACCTTATTCCCAGCTCTACTAATTGACCTAACTTCTTTAAAATCAATAACTTTTAATACTCCACAGATTTTTGCCATTTATCCATTAACTGGCAGTGTTAGTTCTTTGCAAATTTTTATTGAAAAAGTGAATTAATGAATGAATTTGCTGGTGCTCTACTCTGTTTCGATTCAGTTCTCAGCCATGTTGTGAAATGTGTGCCAAGTAATTTACTGTTAATAAGATTTTAAAGTACTTCATGTATCCTTTATAATGCAGCCACTCTGATGCTTCCATTTTGTTATGTTGCCTTAGGTGGAAAAGAGCAGTGTACATAGTTAGATTTTCCTCCCAAGAGTTAAGTCTAGTACTCCCATGGAAGTGTGTGTGTGCGTGCATGCACATGTGCATGCATATCTTTGGTGTCCATGGAAAAGACTGAGAATGAGTATTCTCACCTGGATCTTGAGAGAGGCGCTCTTAAGAAAGAAGGCAGCATGGTATAATAAAGGTACCAGACTCCAAATTAAATGGTATATGTGTTCTAGAGCCTTTTTTTTTTTTTTTTGCCACTAAATATATGGTACTCAAAATTTGCATTTGCTTATATTTCCTTTGTTATTGTTATTGTCTCCTGTTTAGCTATAATTTATATACAATAAAATACAGCAATTTCAAGTATAAAACTTGATGCGTTTTGACAGTTGTAAACATTGTGTTATTAATAGCACAATAACGATAATAAATACATCCATCACTCCAAAAAAGTTATCTTATGCCCTTTGCAGTTACTTTCTATCACCGTCCCCTGGAAACCACTGATCTGCTTTCTGTCACTATATATGTATAGTTTTGCCTTTTCTAGAATTTCATGTAAGTGGAATCATACAGTATGTAGCCCGTTGTGTCTGGCTTTTTTCACTTAGCATAATGCTTTTGAGATTCATCCACATTGTTGCGTATATTAGTAGTTTGTTCCTTTTTATTGCTGAGTAGTATTCCATTACATGACTATACTACAATTTGTTTATCCATTCACTAAATAGAACATTTGTGTTTTTTCCATTTTTTGACCATTATAAATAAAGCAATTGTGTACATTGGCATACAAGTCCTTTCGTAGACGTGTGTTTTCATTTCTCTTGGGTATATACCTGAGAGTACAATTGGTGGGTCATATGGTAAGTGTATAAGTAACTTGATAAGAAACTGTCAAACTGTTTACTAAGGTTGCTGTACTCTTTTGCATTTCCACCAGGAATGTATGAGAGTTCTAGTTGCTCTACACTCTTCCAACACTTTTTTCAGTCTTTTAAATTTTAGACGATATAGTGGGTGTGTAGTGCTATCTCATTTTGGTTTTAGTTTGCATTCCCTAATGACTAATGAATATCGAACATCTTTTCATGTGCTTATGTACCATCTATACGTCTTTTTTGATGAAGTGAGTGTTCTGATTTCTTGCCCATTTTTTACTGGTTGTTTGTCTTGCTATTATTGAGTTATAAGAATCTTTTACATTTTCTGGATACAAGTCCTTTATTGGATACATGTTTTTCAAATATTTTCTCTCAGTCTGGCTTTCCTTTTCATTTTTTATAGTGTGTTTTGAAGAGCAAATGCTTTAAATTTATTTTTTATTTTATAGTTTGTGCTTTCTGTGTCCTATTTCAGAAATCTTTGCCTACCCAGTGTTACTAAGCTTTTTGCCCTGTATTTTCTTCAAGGAGTTTTATAGTGTGAATTTTTACTTTTAGGGTCATGATTCATTTAGAATTTTTATATGTGATGGGAGGGAAATGTTGAGGTTCCTTTTTTTTTTTGACACATCATTTACTAATTGTATCAGTACCATTTGTTGAAAAGATAATCCTTTCCCCATTGAGTTGCCGTGGCATTTTGTTGAAAATCAATTGGCCACATATTTGTTTGTCTGTTTCTGGGCTTTCTGTTCTGTTGTGTTGATCTCTATGTCTGTCTTTTGCCAATACAACCCTCGACTACTATAGCTTTATAAGTCTTAAGTCAGTCAGTTTAAGTCTCCAACTTTCTTTTTCAAAATTGCTTTGTCTCATCTAGGTCCTTTGAATTTCTGTATAAGTTTAGAATCAGCTTGTTAATTTTTACATGAAAGCCTACTGCAATTTTGATTGGAATAAATTGAATCTTTAATTTGGGGAAAATCAACATTTTATATTATTGGTTATTCTGATCCATGAGCATGGTATATCTCTCAGATTTTTTAAGTCTAATTTTTCTCAGCAGTTTGTAGTTTTCATTGTAAAAGTTTTGCACATATATTTTAATGCTATTATTGTAAATTTTTCTTTTACTTTCAGTTTCTGATTGTTTGTTACTAGTACATAGAAATACAGTTGATTTTTGTATTTTGACTTCGTATTCTTTGGCCTTCCTAAATTCTCTTATCTAGTAGCTTTTTCTAGATTGAAGTTTTTTGCATACAAAATCATGTTGTTTGTGAATATAGATAGTTTCATGTCTTTGTTTCCAATATCTCTCTGACTTTTGTTTCTTTTTCTTGCCTTAATGTACTGGTGGTGACAATGGACATCTTTGCCTTGTTCCTGATCTCAGGGGATGGGGTGGGCAGTGAAACCTTTTACCGTATAAGTGTGATGTTAACTGTAAGGTTTTTGTATATTCTTTTTATCAGGTTGTGGAAGTTCTTTGTTCCCAGTTTGCTGAGTGTTATTTGTTAAATCATGAATGGGTGTTGAATTTTGTCAAATGTTTTTTATGCATATGTTGAGATGATTTTTCTTTTTTAATCTCATTAATATAGTGAATTACACTGATTTTTAATGTTAAACCAACCTTGTATGTGTGTGTGTGTATATCTCCCTGTTATATATTTTATAGATGAGGAAACTGATACACAAAAGTGGTGATATAAGTAAGCATACATAGGAACCCAGACAGCAGCAATCTGAAATTATTTGCTATAGGGTCCAACAGAAAAAGAGATTTTAGTAGGATGACTGTATATGGCACAGTGTAAATGTTAGTTGGGAATCCAAATACATAACAAGGATGTAGCAAAGTGGGAGAAGGTGGGTTTAAATCTTGGTTTTTCCAGAACCTGCAGTAACTTGGACAAATTTATCAATTTCTTTTTGTTAGAGTTTCCTTATCCTTCTCCCACCCCCAAATGATAATTCTGTATTTCTTTGATGCTAAGAAATATTATCCACCCGTTCCCTACCCTCTTAAGCATTTCTGAAATTAGGAGAATTTGTTAGCTTTCAGCTGGGAAGTTACCTGTGATGGACTTTTTTCTGGTACTGCTTGTGTTGGTGCATATTTAGGCATAGGTGTGGGTCATTTAGCTCTCACTGGGGCTGAATGATTTGCTTTGCTAGCACCTCATGTCAAGTGAAATTTTTATATTCTATTTAAAAGAGTTGAAATGTTTCAGTTTAAGTAACATGAACACTTGGTTAATAATTACATTTACAGGAGAGCTAGTAATAAAAGCAAGACTTCCCTTCCTATTCTCATTTCTTTCCACAGAGGCTTTTATTTGCTTGTGTATTTGATTGTTGTGTTGGTTACTCACATATGTCCAGTTTTTAAAAACTTTTACTGTGGAACTTTGAAGCATACACAAAAGTAGGGAAAATAAAATAATAAACCTCGAAAACCCTTATCCAACGTCAATAATGATCCACATTTTGCTGGTCTTGTTTCGTCTGTTCTGCCCCTACCCCCATACACACTTTTTTGGGGAATATTTTAAAGCAAATTCTAGACATTGTATCATTTCATCCATAAATACTTCTGTATGCATCTTTAACATATAGGGACATCTAAATATATATATGTGTGTGTGTGTGTGTGTGTGTGTGTGTGTCTATATCTGCAATGTTCTATAGCCTAACAGAATTTTACTAAATTTAAATATAATCAATTTAAATTAAATAAAATTAATTTAAATTTATCTTTATAGCTTAACAAAAATTTTAAGAGGTCCAATAAATAATAAAATATCCAATCTATATCCCAGTTTTCCTACTTGTCTGAGAAACATCAACAATTGTTTTGTTTGAATCAGAATCCAAACATGGTTCACATATATAATATCTGATTGTTATGTGTTTTTAAACAGAAGTCTTGTAGAGGTTTAACTTAAATTTGGATCCCTAATTGTTCCTTAAAAATTTTTTTTTTTTTTTTTTTTTGTGAGGCGATCAGCCTTGAGCTAACATCCGCCAATTCTCCTCTTTTTTTGCTGAGGAAGACGGCCCCGGGCTAACATCTGTGCCTATCTTCCTCCACTTTATATGGGACGCCGCCACAGCATGGCTTACCAAGCAGTGCGTCGGTGCGCGCCCGGGATCCGAACCAGCGAACCCCGGGCCGCCGCAGCGGAGCGCGCGCACCCAACCGCTTGCGCCACCGGGCCGGCCCCCCTTAAAAATTTTTTAAGGAAATTATTACCTTATGGTGAGTTAGTATTGAGACAAAAAAAAGTATGATACATACAATAGATCACCTAACGTGCAAGATCATAAGCACAGGCTATAAAATATGACTCTGATGTTCTGCTTAACTTCTAATGGCCAAAAGGGATTCAGAAGAACCTCTAGACCCAGTGTGGAGCCTTAGACTCAAACTCTGTGATGCTCAAACTCGGTGAAACTCTATGATATGGAAGAAGAAAGGGATATGCTCTTGTATGGATAATTATGTGCTATTGTTGGAAAAATTTTTATGTATATTTAGTGTTAAATTTTGGGGAAGCAAAGAAATGTATTAAATTGATGGTACACCTTAGAATCTAAGTTATAGGCAATAGGTGTGTTAGAGGATTAAAGGAGATGATTCAAGCAGGATATCTAATTGAAACCCTGCCACAGAGTTCAGTCAGTGATGGAATTGCCAGCCTGTTAACTTGCAGTGTGATTTGGGGCAATATTTGGTGTGAACAAGTGGTCTTTAAGTTTTTTTTCTCCCTGCTTCTTTGAATTGTCAAGAAAAGGTTATTATTGTTATTTTTAGGAGATATAATTTGTTTCCAGAAGATAGGGACATATGTAATGTACTGTGGAAAGTTTGTTGATAAGTTTTTATGCTTGAAGCATTAAGTGCTTTCAGTTATCTACAAAATAATGGCCCTCAAATGATTCACAGAGCTTTTACTATATTATTAGATTTTAAGTTTCTTTATCAATGTGCTTTATTTTATTTTATAATTTTATTTATTTATTTATTTTTTCCCCCAAAGCCCCAGTAGATAGTTGTACGTCATAGCTGCACATCCTTCTAGTTGCTGTATGTGGGACGCGGCCTCAGCATGGCCGGAGAAGCGGTGCACTGGTGCGCGCCCAGGATCCGAACCCGGGCCGCCAGCAGCGGAGCGCGCGCACTTAACTGCTAAGCCATGGCGCCGGCCCTATCAATGTGCTTTAAATTAACCTGCTGATCTATTTATAATTTATTCCAGTTTAAATGTTTTATGTTAAATGCTGAATAATTTGAGATATTATTTAGTAATTATGTGTAGTTATACGTTAGAGTTGATAACATTATTGTACATCTTTTGAGAAAAATACTCATTTCTGGTGTGTGTGTATGTATTTGGAACTGAGTTTTGTAGTTTTTTAAAAAAGTTATGCTTCATATATTACAGTATCAATCATTGTTACTGTTTTGAACATGTTCAAATATTTGAACATGAATCATCACAATAATAGTAGAGGTAGAGAAAGCGTCAGGGCCTTAGGACATATCACATTGTATATTTTTACCTCTGTAATTGTCTTTGGTATCAGTCCCTTGCTTTTTGCTTTCATTAATCTATTTCTTCCTTTGATTCCTATTCCTGTTGCTATCAATCACCCTAGTGCTTTCCTTAAACTGTTACGTTAGCTCCCTAACTTCTCTTGGTTCCCTTTAATCTGTCGTACTATGGCAATAATTATTCTAAAGCACACCAGTTGAGTGTATTATTCTACAGTTCAAAATGTTTTGTTGCTTTCCATTGTCCACTAGATGCCTCAGTACCCTTCACTAAGTTGTGTACCCTTCACTAAGTTGCCAGTCACCTTATTTATTCATCTATCCATTTATTCATTCACCCATGTTTATTGCATTTCTTCTGTGAACCAGACACTTTGCTAGGCTCTTAGAATCAAATGGTGAGCAAAAACAAGCAGGAGCTCTGCCCCCATGGGTCTAGATGAGAAGACAAACATTAATAAAAATATCACATAGATAAAAGTGAAACTGCAATTATTATATATAATAATAAGAAAGGGAGGAGTATGTGCTATGAGAGGCTACAATAAGGGCACACTAGATCTAGTCAAGGTCGTCATGGAAAGCTAAGATCTGAAGAGATGAGTAGGATTTACTATACAAAAAGTGGGAAGGATGATCATATCAGGCAGAAGGGGACTGTACAAAGGTTCTTTTCCCAAAGGGAGTGTGTTTTAAAAATGAGGGACTGGAAGAAGGCTATAAGGGACTGGAAGAAGGCTAATGTGACTTGGAGCATAAAAGAAGAGGGATCAGTGAACAAAATGGAGAAAAAAGTTGGGCTTGACCACACAAGGGGCTTTGAGGCCATCCTAAGTAATGTTGTTATTTATGTAAAAGCAATAGGAAACCATCCAAGAGTTTTATTTGGAAGTAGGTGTTTGGGGAGAGGAAGACAAGTGGATGTTGGAAGAGCAGTTAGGCATTGTTGCATTAGTCCTGACAAGAGCTTGGCCAGGGAAATTGGTGATGGTAGAAGAGACAGAAAGAAGCAACAGTATCAAGAGATAATTAGAAGGTTAAATCAACCAAATTTGCTGACATATATTGCATCTGGGGGTATAAGGAAGAGGGAGATGGTTTCTTGCAAAACTGGATAAATTGTGGTGCTATTCACTGAGCTAGGAAATGTTGAAAGAGTACCATTTTGAGTGGAGAAAAATCATGCGTTCAGTTTTGAACATGTTGAGTTTGAGATACCTTTGAGCCAGTCAAGAGGGAGTGTCAAGAAAGCAAAAGAATATTTTGTGCTCAGAAGAAAGATCTAGGCCAGATGTATACAATTTTTTAATATTATCTGAGTATAAATAATAATTGAAGCTCTGGGTAGGTGGGTTGAGGGTTTAGAGTATAAATTGGCCAACGCTTAAGACTGATCCTTGAGGATCTACAGCATTTAATGGCTAGGTTATTGGAGGTTGAATCTGGGGTGGAAGACAGAGGAGCAGCCAGAGAAGAGGAGGAAAAACATGAAGAGTGTCTTTCTAAAGAGTGAATGCTGCTGGGAAGCCAAATCTGAAAAATCTCTGCTAGATTAGATTTAATGACTCCTTTAGTTATCTATTTCTGTGTACCAAATCATCCTAAACCTTAGTGGCTTAAAACAACAACAGTTGATTATTTCTTAAGATTCTGTGGGTTGGCTTCATTCAACTGGGGGCTTAGCTGGGGCTGGAACATGCGAGTTGGCCTCATTTATATGTCTGGGGCTTTGGTGCACTGTTGCCTGGGCAGCTTGCTTCTTGTCCCTGTGGCTGCTGTCTCTCCATGTGATCTCTCATCAATCAGTAGTCTAGTTCAAGCTTCTTTACATGGCTGCTGGCTCCCAAGGGGGTGACAATGAAGCTATGAGGCCTGTTAAGACTTAGGCCTGGAACACTTTCACCACACTGTCATCTACCACAGTGACCAAAAAAAGATCACTGATGACTTAGTGTGGGAGTTGTTTTAGTAGAGTGAAAAGACTAGGAAATGACTAGCAGATGAAGAAAAATTCCTTATCATTTCTCTATATTTTCTCTAAACTTGATCCAAAATAGGCTACTAATTTCTTGAATGCTTCTTGTTCTTTCCTTGCTTGCTGCCTTTCCCTGAATATTATTCCTTTGTCTCCCCTGTATTAAAATCTTACCCATTCTTGAAGGCTTTCTTAAAATCTTCAGTTTTTTTCTTTCTTTGTACTTTACTCTCCAGCAGTTCTGACTTTTAATTTAGTTTTTTATCTCAGTATTTTTTTTATTGTTATTTCTTGCCTCCTATGTTTTTTTTTTGAAAAAAAATTTTTTTTTTTTTTGTGACGAAGACCAGCTCTGAGCTAACATCTGTTGCCAATCCTCCTCCTTTTTTTCCCCAAAGCCCCAGTAGATAGCTGTATGTCGTAGTTGCACATCCTTCTAGTTGCTGTATGTGGGATGTGGCCTCAGCATGGCCGGAGAAGCGGTGCGTTTGTGCGCGCCTGGGATCCGAACCGGGGCCGCCAGTAACAGAGCGCGCGCACTTAACCGCTAAGCCATGGGGCCGGCCCTTGCCTCCTATGTTTTTGATCATGGTTTTTGCATATGCCCTCCAACTTCCAATCTAGAAGGTTCTAGATTCTCAGTAAACTTTTCATTCTTCAAGCTTACTCAGATGCTGTTTCCTCTGTGAGCCTTCCCTTGTTCATCCCCCAGATAATCACTTATTCCTCTGTACCTCATGCGTACTTTTACTATTGTACATATCATAACATATTACAGTTATTTATTTACATTTATTTGAAGGTAGGAAATGACAGTGTCTAATGTTTTGCCTTTCAGTAAATAATTTACTGAGTTATGGCTTGATTTTTGATCCCTATTCTTATTTATTTATTTATTTTTTGAGGAAGATTGGCCCTACGCTAACATCTGTTGCCAGTCTTCCTCTTCTTTTTTCTCCCTAAAGCCCCAGTACCTAGTTGTCTATCATACTTGTAGAGTTGTAGCTCTTCTATATGGGATGCTGCCTCAGCATGACTTGATGAGTGGTGTAGGTCTGCGCCCAGGATCCGGACTGGCAAACCTGGACCATTGAAGCAGAATGCACAAACCCAACTGCTGTGCCACCAGGCCGGCCCCCCATTCTTATTTTTTTTAAAAAGGCCTCACATGATAACAATTAAAAATTATATATTAATAATGACCTAATTACTTCTTTGATACTGTGCTAGGTTCATTGGTACTAAGCCAGTGCATTAAAATATAAAGAAAAGTCATGGTTTGGTGTGTGAGGTAAAAAATTTTTGCAAGAAATAATATATGGTCATGTTCTTTGTATCTCTGAATAAGCCAAGAGTTTATGAGGTTATATTCTGTGTGGGCCTCAGTGGAAGTATGTCCATATGTAAATCTCATGAGTATTATACACTGATCTAGATGGAGTAGTTGTTATGGCTTCAACACATGGAATCGTCGTTTCTCGATCCCTGCTCTAGGTGTCAGGCAGGTTTTTCAGCTCATGTCTTTGTATCCTCTATGTATGGGCACATACAAGAGCCATAGAGATTAGCTAGTTACACACATAAGGAGAGGAGAACACTCCCGGCTCTTGGATATAAGACTGCGGCTTGGTCTGTTACCCACTGCAAACATTACCATGGAAGCCGTGCTTGTGTGTGTGCATCCACAGCTGTATGTGTATTGGGGTGGGGAGAGCACAAGTCTTGTTGGCAGGACACTGAGAGGTGCTTGTGCTCCGATTGCAGCCCTCACTCTGCCCCTCTTGCTCTTGTACTTTCCTTAGGCTGTGGGAGTAAGAGGGATCTCGTTTATTCTTTCCTTTGACAAATACTGTAGGGGAACACAGAAAAGAATCAGATCCCTCTCCCTGCCCTCTCTCAAACTGGTGGGTTAATGGCAGCCAGGTAAATAGGTCAGTAAAGCTTAAGGTGGGAAGTATGATTATTAAAGGACATATAATTTGAATTACTTTAGTAATAGAACCAGTTGGCAGAACATCAAGTGCAAGGGGAAACCTCCTAAGTGTTGCTACAGATGAGTCAACCCTGGCTCTCATGGTGGACTCTGGCATGATCGTCATCTGGGAGCCAGTTAGGTTGTATGCCAGGGGAAATCTGTTTGGTTCCTGAATTAAAGATGTTTTAAAAATAAATTTCTTTTATCTTCTTTCACTGTTTGCTGACTTTTATTTATTTATTTTTACATTCTGCAACTTTAAAAAAATAAGTGTATGAAAATCTCGGTTATCTGAGGTTTTAAATAGTTTCTCTTAAAGTGAGCTAGCTAAAACATTATCTCAGATCTTTTTTATTTGGCTTGGTATAATCCTTATTAAATCTTGAAATAGGGGCCGGCCCGGTGGTGCAAGTGGTTGGGTGCACACCCTCCGCTGCGGCGGCCCGGGGTTCGCCGGTTCGGATCCCGGGTGCGCACCGACGCACTGCTTGTCAGGCCATGCTGTGGCAGGCCTCACATCTAGAGTGGAGGAGGATGGGCATGGATGTTAGCCCAGGGCCGGTCTTCCTCAGCAAAAAGAGGAACATTGGCAGATGTTAGCTCAGGGCCAATCTTCCTCACACACACACAAAAAAAATTAAAAAATCTTGAAATAATGCCATGCTTATGGTAGGTGTTCAGAGAATAAATAAGTAATTAAAATTTAAGTTGAGCTTTAGTCTGGTGTTAGCTAAGTCACAAATAATTAGGATCTAAACCATAATCAAACATAAAACAATCAAATAAAGGGGAAATCGCACTTTTATAAGTCCGTAAAGTTTGAGCATGCCTAGTGATAGACTATCACCTACCTAATCTGCCCTTTGTTTTTTATACCTATGGAGAAATAACTTCTATTCTTTTTTTATAAGAAGTTCAGGAAAGACTCAAAGGTAAAAGGGCAGTAAGATAGATCTCCAAAGGAAAGAAGGAAAAATAGGACAGTCTTCCTAAATTTAAGTTGGAGTTACATTTACTTTTCTGTCAGCTACCAAGAGAATTACATAAGATATCTGGAATAGTGATATTAATAAAATTAATCATTTAAAATGATAGTACATAAAACCTCAATTGTATTCAAGTAAAAATAAAACTTTGTTAGTATAAATAATTTTCTTTGCCTATTAGTCCATTAGACTGAAACTTTGCCTGTAATCTTATGAAGACCCTAATAAAGACCAATAATGTCACGCTTATTGGAATATTATTGTATTGTTGAATTACACGATTTATCAAATTCTTAAAATTTGCAGTCTTCCTTAGAGGCTCTAAACTTGATTATATAGCAGGGGTTCTTTGAGTATGTGTTCTCCAAACAGATGTCTCCTGACATACAATCTTATATTACAACTCATCCCTAAAATAGGGATAATAATAGTACCTACCCCGTTGGTTTGTTATGAGTTTTATATGAAAAGCTCATGGAATGCTGCTTGGCCCATAGTAAGTACTCAGTACTAGCTGTTATTGTTGTTATTACCCATGGACTTGAGAATTGGAAGAAAACAGCAAGAGGGAGAAAAGTGTATTGCTGCCTCTTTCCATTGGATAAAAGAGTGACTGGGGGGAAGCACAGGACTGTGCTTTATAAAAACAAATAATCTGAAATGTTTATAAGATACACTACTAATTAGTGGCTTAAAATCACTAGATAGATTGAGAAATGGATGATTTAAATTTTTTTCTAAAAGTGGTTATTTTTATAATCAGTTTTCTTTTTTCCATTTAATAGAATTAATGGAATTAATTTCTTTTTTATATTAATATCTCAGCACTTGATTTTTTAAAATGCAAATTATGGTTTCAGTAATGGTCAGGCAGTATAATGCAGTGTTCAAGAGCACAGAATCAGGGGCCAGACTACCTGGATTTGAATTCTGTCTCCTCACCATTTACTGTGTACCTTCTGGCAAGTTACTAAAGCTCTCTGTGCCTCAGTTTTTATCATTTGTAAACAGGAATTATAACAGTGTCTGTCTCATTTGTTTATTTATGGATTAAATGAAATTAATATATATAAAAGGTTTAGAACAATATCTACCATATAATAGTATAGTAATTACTATATTGTTGTTGTTGTTAATGACTAACTTTTTTTAGCATCATCAGTTTAGACACTTAAAGTTGAGTACTTTCATACCAGAGTTTCCTGCAGTTAAGTCTCAGTCCTGTCAAGTGTTCAGAAATGAAAATCCTAATAAATATATTGATAGCCAGTACTGTGATTTTCATTTTCTTCTTTCTGTATGTTAGCTTATCCTTAAACACATTTCTAAAACAGATTCCTTTAGGAATATGATCCCTTTCCTCAGAACTCTTCGAGTAGTGGGACTATATTTTATAATGCATCTTTAAATCTGCAGGATCTAAACATGCATAATATTTGGTAGGTGCATAAGAAATGATAAGTGAAAGCATGCATAATCTCCAGGAAGTATTCTGCCCTCTTGCAGTGTATTTTAATAGCTGATCAAGTAGAACTCTTTGTTAGAGTCTTTATAAATGTCTGAGCTTTGAGGTTAGTGATTATATTTAATCTACCTTTTATTAAGTTGAGGAATGTATGAAGTTTTCTTGTCTTCAATTTTGTATAAAATAATGACACTTAGAAAAAGAGGTATAAATCACTACTTGAATGAATAATTTACTGGCTTTTGGCAGTTATCTCCATATTAATATATTCTAATTTCTGGATGAGAGTAAGTTATACAAAAACTACTGCCATATTTGCCTAGTTTTGTTCTTTTTTGTTGTGGATTTTTAAAAGTTTAGTAAATGAAACAGAACATTGCAGATAGTTAAGGTGTAGTTTCCTTTGTTCCCCTACTCAGTGTTACTCCTCCCTCTTCCCCAACCCGGAAGCAACAATTATCAAGAATTTGGTGTGAAGCCTTCCAGTTCATATTGTCTTACTTTTACTCCATGTATATGTTACACGTATGTAAAACTACACTAAGTAATTCTTTAACAGTGCATCCTTTTGCATTTTGCCTTCTTTTTCGTCTAATATTGTTGTTGATTCAAAAGTAGACTAATGCTTGTACAGTCACCCAATATAAGAAAAGGGTGACATTCCAGAGCAGCAGAGAAAGGATGGTCTTTTCATTAAATGGTGCTTTGTCAATTAGATATCCATTTGAGAAAAAAATCTGCCTTCTCTCCACCTTATATCATAAAACAAACTCAATTCTAGATGTATTTCAGGTTTAAGTGGTAAAATAATAAAGCTTTTAGAAGAAAACATAGAACATTTTCATGATTTTTGAGTACAGAAAAAGTACTAACTATGAAAAGAAAAAATATATTAAGATAATAAATTCTGTTTATTAAAAGATGCCACTAAAGCAATGAAGGAGATCACAAAGTGGGAGAAGATATTTGTAATACCTATATCCAACAGGGGACTCATCTGGAATATATTAATAATCCTTCAAATCAATAAGAAAAAGACAAGTAACTCAAGTTTTTAAAAAGTGGGAAGAAAACAGGCACTTCACAAAAGAGCACAGCAAACTGGCCAAGAGATGTATGAAGGGTGTTCAACTTCCATAGACATCAGGGAAATTAAAACCCCACTGAGACACTACTACACACCCAAATGAAAAAGACAGCCAATACTAAGTGTTGGTGAAGGAGATATGGAGCAACTGCGTTCTCTCATGCACTGCTGGTTGGAGTATAAATTGGTCCAACCACTTGGGAAAACTGGCAGTATCTGATAAAAATAAATATGTTCATACCCTGTAACCCAGCAGTTCTGCTCCTAGGTGGATACCCAACAGAAATGCGTACATATGTTTGCCATAGAGACATGTACTGTAATTTTATAGTTGTGCGTATTCATTATATGCCCAAACTAGAAACAACCCAAATGCCTATCAACAAAAAACATGGATAAATAAATTATAGTATATTCTCTCACTCTCTCTGTCTCTGTCTGTCTGTCTCTCTCACTCTCTCACTTTCTCTCTCTCTCTCACACTCACACACATGTGTGCGGTATATGGCAATGGGAATGAATGATCTACAGTTATATGCAACAGTATGGATGAATCTCACCCCCATAATATTGAATGAAAGAAGCCATAGACCAAAGAGAACGTACTCCATAATTCCATTTCTGTAAAGTTCAAAATCAGGCAAAACTAATAAATTTGAGAGGAGTAGTGCCTGGAGGGGACATGTATTTAAAAGGTTCTGTTCTTGATGTGAGCATTAGTTACACAAGGGCATTCAACTTGTGAAAATTCATTAAGCTGTACATTCATGATTTATGTTCTTTTATGTATGCATGCATGAATATATGTATGTTATGCTATCTAAAAAATATTGTTTTGAGATCTGTCCATGTTGGATCTTAGAAATCTAGTTTATTCATTTCAACTCTGGTTTATGAACAGATCACAGTTTATTTATTGATTCCCTTATTGGATTTCTAGGTGGTTTCCAGTTTTCCTCTGTTTCAAATAATGTTGTGGACAGCATTCTTTTACATGGTTTCTTGTGAAAATATATGAGAGTTTCTCTAAGATGGATAACTAGAGGTGGCATTGCTGGTCCTAGGGTATGCTCCTCTTCAGCTTACCGGATATTATCAAATTGTTCTCCAAAATGGTTTTATTATGTAGGAGTGATGGGAAGTTCCCATAGCTATATATAGTTGTCATCATTTGGTATTGTCAAACTTTTTTTTTTTTTTTTTTTTTTTGTGAGGAGATCAGCCCTGAGCTAACATCCGCCAATCCTCCTCTTTTTTTGCTGAGGAAGACGGCCCTGGGCTAACATCTGTGCCTATCTTCCTCCACTTTATATGGGACTATGGGACGCCGCCACAGCATGGCTTACCAAGCAGTGCGTCGGTGCGCGCCCGGGATCCGAACCAGCGAACCCCGGGCCGCCGCAGCGGAGCGCACGCACTTAACCGCTTGCGCCACCGGGCCGGCCCCGGTATTGTCAAACTTTTAAATGTTGCTAATGTGGTGGATGTGAAATGGTATCTCATTGATATTTTAATTTGTATTATCTGATGATTAGTATATTTGAGCATCTTTCTACCTATTTATAGGCCATATGAATTTCCTGGGTTATTTTTTTTGCATGTTTTTCACTTTGGGGAATTATCTATTCATATTTATTGCACATTTTTAATGGTTAATTTTATATTTTTCTTCTTGATTTATGTGCAATTTGCCTTGATTCTTAAAGTCCATATATTCAGAAAGACCTCCCTTTGTGATTTTAAGACATTACTAGAATTTCAGCTATAGACTTTAGATTTGGAATAATTCAGCTCTCGTAAGAATCTTTTTCCTTCAGGCTTTTTATCTTTTTCCTGTCCCTCTTTGCCTGCCATCACTCCTTCCTATTTTACTAGCACATTTCAGCTATAGGGGATTTTTTCCCCTCATCTTTGGGGATGCCGACCAGGTGGTAGTGATATGGGGAAGGGGAAATAATCAGAAAATGAAAAATCGATAAAAATTTGACAAGTTTATAAAACTGATAATAGCTATGTGTAAGATATGCTTGTGACCCTTCTTGTTTTTTTTGTTTTACTTGAAATACGTTCTAGATCTAGCATTTTACAGCCAAAGGCCAATTATTTAATTGTGTATTGTCTCCCTTGTAGTTGCTTGTCGTTATCTGATTATTTTTGTGTGTGTATGTGATTATTATCTGATTAGTTGTGTGTATATGTGTATATAGTTTGGGGTCCATCATTGTCCTATCCACTGCATATATATGAGGTCTAGGCAGTGCTGTATCCACTGGATTGTTGAGACAGTTCCATGTATCCATTACTTCCCAGAGCAACTGCATTAACAGTTCAAACCCTCTTCCACCAGTGCCACTGGTGCTTTGGTGTTTCTACCATCTTAGAGAGAAAATGACCAAGCACCCGTACAGAGGTGGTTGGTCTGGACTAAAAGGAGGTGATGGAAACAGTGCTTTCTTATTTTCTAACAGGGTGTGGTAATAGCAGCAAGGGCTTGGAGTTCCTGACCTGTTTTGCAAGTGTCACAGAGCCTTTGCAGTTAGAGAACCTTCCTCAGAGAACATCCTGGCCCAGATTTCTTCAGCATTCCTTCCTTATTGCCTCTGACTTCTGCCTTAAGTAGGATTAGTGCCAGAGGAAGAGCTCATGACTCCTGGCCGTGGCCACAAAATCTTGGCTGATCTTGATAAAGGAGTCTTGAAGCACATTCTCTTGGCATGAATCTTTTGGAGAGAGGTGCCAGTTTAGCAGAGCTGCAATAGGAACTCTCTTCTTAGAATAGAATCTGTTTTTTTTTTTAATGGTTTCATGTAGTCAATGAAGAAACTTGAGTCTTAAGTCAGTGTAGAATGACTTCAATCTGTAGATTTATCAAGTTGATAAACCTTCTTGAGGTGAGAAATAGAAAGGCTGTAAGCAATACAATTATGTCTTGCTTTATGACTAGAGTAGTATAAACTGGCAATAAATTTGGAGGTGATAATTTTAAAGTGTGTTTTATATTTTAAAGAAAACTCTAATATTTGTGTAAATAAGTCCCTGAGTATGCTGATCCTGGGCTTTTTATTTTTTAAAATTTTATAAGTGATAAGGATTTTTGTTTTTCTGAGCACCATGTCATTATCACACTTAAAATATTAATAATTCTAGTAACATATATTTCAAATTTTCCCACATTGTCTCAAAAGTCTTCACTTTTGATTGTTCTGTCTCTTATTCTATAATAGTTCCACCAACCCTCCCTACTCTCCACTCTTTGCTTTTTCATGCCATTGATTTATTGGAGACACTAGGTCATCTGTTGTGTAGAGCATCCCACATTCTGGATTTGACTGATTTGTCCCTTGTGGTGGTGTTTAACTTGATTCTGTATCCCCAGTAATCCCTGTAAACTGGTAATTAGAACTAAAGGCTTGATTAGATTCAGATTCAACCTTTCTTTCTCTTTCCCTTTTTCTTTCCTTTCAATGTTATGTACTTCTATTGCATCACATCATAAGACACATACTGTCTGGTTGTCCCCATTTAGTTATGCTAAGATTGATGTGTGGATTCTGTTTGTATACTCTGTTACTCTGTTGGTACAGAGGTGCCCCTTAGAAGCATCACTTTTAAGCTATTTAATATTCTTAAGAATCTTAGATTCTGATTTAGCAAGTCTGATGGGGATGGGGAGAGACATCTATTAAGAAACACTTGAAAAAACCCCAGAACCCTCTACCTTTACTCATATGTGGTAAGAATCATTACTTTTAATATATTTAATATGTAATTAGAGTGACAAAATTACTTTTATGCAAATGCTTTGGGAATGTATGTTTTGTATAAAATGAAGCATAGTTGAAATTATTAACTGTGGAAATGTTTGAGACTGCTCTGGTATAATAGAAAAAGTACTGACTTGGACCCAGGAGGCCAAATCATTTATTCTCTGAGACCCATTTTTTTAAATCTAGAAAATGGGAATAATCAGATATTTATCATAGGGTTGTTTTAATGATTAAATGAAATTTATTTTGAAGCAGTCCATCACCTGGTGGTTAGTTGAATTGAAATCTGAAAAGCATTACAGCAATAGATTTTTTTCAGTTGAGGTCTTCAGAGTAAAGGTTAAGAAAACTAAGGTAACAATATCTCATGTATTATTTTAGATATATATGTGTAAGCTTTTGTTTTTGAGCTTGTTTTTTAAGTGATAGGAGACTCATGATTAATGCGTCCTTTTGGGAAAAATAGCTTGTAGAAATCTTATTGTTTTTTTTTCCCTCTTACTTTCAGCTCCATTTACCTCTTAATTCTCCTTTGCCTGGAAGTGAATTGACCAAGGAACCTTTTCGTTGGGATCAGAGACTCTTTGCACTAGTGTTGCGGTTGCCTGGCACGGTGTCAGTAGAATCAGAACAGTTGACAGGTGTGCCTTTAGATGACTCTGCAATCACACCAATGTGTGAAGTGACAGGCGGTAAGTTCTTTTGCTGGCAGTAATTCAGTGACTTAAAATAGAGTTATCTGAATGTTTTAAAATGTACATTTCAAAAACTCCATGTTTGTTTTTGTTTAGCAAGTTACTATTAGGAATTAGTAGACGTATGGTTTTAAAACTACGTTAATGAAGATCTGTGGTCTGATTTGAATAGGATGTGAATACTATTGGATCTGATAACGAATGGTAATTTTTTTCTACCCATATAGAAAATGCTGGTATTTGAAGTTGTTAAATTTATTTTCTTATCTACAAAGACTGCCAATGATTTACAAATACCGTAGAATTATTTTCTGTGAAAAATGTTTTGAGAATCATCTCATTATCCATGTAATGATTAATGTCTGGTTAAGTGGAGCTTTCCCCAGAGGCAAACAGGAAGCTAGATTAGAGGTTCAAGGAAACAGGTAGTGCGGTCTTAGCCAGCTTGTCCAGGTAGTCACTATGCTAAGTGAAAATTAATGACACTCTTGAAACAAAATATGTAATAGACTCAGAACTTCTATAATGTGGAATTGGTTAACAGGTGGGTTAAATTCGTATGCATATGTATTGAGTGCCTACTGTGTACCAAGCACTGTCCCATGCTTTAGGACTTCAGTAGTGAATATGACAGACATGGTATTCTTGCTTTCATGGAGCATTTTAGTTCTCACCTAAGAAATTTGATACTAAAATGTCCAAGTCTTACACACCACTATTTCCCTTGTGTCGGGGCCTGTGACATAGTCTCCAGACACAGTCAGTGGTCTATTGAGATTCCATCATAGTCAGCTACATACATTAAAGGAAAATATAAGGTCTAATTAATATTTTAGGTGCCTTTCTTCTAAAATTCTGTGCGGTTTAGAAATTGACAAAACTCACAAACAGAGTATCCTACACAGGTATGTGAAGTAGATAAGTTAGGAATTGTTTATTCACATTATTAAATGTTTCCATTTTGTAGAAGTACTTTTTGGTGAACTCTTGTAATACCTTCACAATTTAATTTATAAGAGAAAAAAGGTATATGAATAAATTTTTTAAGGGAAAACCTGTTGTCTAAATTTGAAAATTCACTGCTAACAATTTCCTCTGCATGGATATATTTTTCAGTGACAGTCCTAATTGTTTCTGTGGGTAGGTGCACATTTGTATTCAGGAAGTTTTAGTGTTTAGCCTTGAACTAACCCAATTGCTAAAATCCTGATTTTTTTTTTTTTTTTAACTCAAGGGTTTTTATTTAACACATTGAAGAAGGGCTTTGAGGCTGTAATGTTAACATTCTCCCATTGGAAATTACTTACTATGAATTACTTACTTTGACCTTAGAATTATGATAAAGTTATGGGACTATATGTACTATAACTTTTGTCTTCTAGGATCAAAAATATTCAGAGTGTGAAATGAAGTAAGTAGTATAATAACAGAGAGTCTAAAAAGAACCTGAGACATCATGTAGTAGTTAATATCCTTGCCTTTGGGCAGTAATATACTAAAGTTATTTTGTTTATTCTTTGAAAGGAACATCTCCAGAGGAAAAGACTCTGAAGTCACCTTTGGTAATATCTTTCAATGACCCAGAAACCTTAGTTGGTCAAGAAATTAGGAAGCTTTCCCCAAATATACATCCCGAATCTCCCCTGATGTAGTGGTTTGCTTGCCTCTCTTCATGCTCTTGCCAGCAATAATGGGAAGCTCCTCAAATGCCACTCACCTTTTCATATATCTGAACAATGTTTTCTTTATTTTAAAAGAATGTTCACTGAAAAAGTTTTGAGGATAAAACACTAGAAAAGTAGAAAGAAGAGAAAAGCTAATATCCACTGGTATTGCACTATCCAAATATGTAATCCCTGCTAACAATTCCTGTGCATTTTTTTAACTTAATGATAAGAGGAGTATGTGTACATTTATTTTCCTCATTATAGAATAATTCATGTTCACTAGGGAAAAATTAGAAAGAAATTTCACTGTGTTGCTGAAATAATTGATTAATATTTTGTGACATTTCTTATGTATTTTTTTTAAAAAATTGTATAATTGTCATTGTGAGCATTTTTCTTTTATTGTCAGGTAATTAATGAGTACCCACTCTATGCCAAATAACTGTTCTTGATGCTGAGAATACAGCAGGAACATTAGACAGAAAGCTTACATTTTTGGACTGTGACAAAAATCAGTTAAAATGAATAAATAATATTTTAGGGAGTGCTACTTACTGTGAAGAAAAAAATACGGTAAAGGTGTAGAGAGTAACTTGAGGCAGAGAATGAATATTCTTGGGAAATCTTCTGAGGAGGTGACTTTTTTTTATCATTAACCTACAGGATACGCTTACCCCAGTGTGAATCAATTTAAAATATTGCTTATCCTTGGAGGTTATTATACTTGTTGTCTAAAGAAGTAAATAAAACAGCAATTATTCTTTTATAAATTACATTTGCATACCTGTACCCTTGAAGTTTAAGCCCCTTGTTTGAATAGGGATTAAATCAGCCATGATTGTGTCTTAAAAATATTAATCCCTCTAAAATTATTGTTACAGTATGTTCATCGACGCTCTTTTTTGGTTTTTAATTAAGGTGTAGTTGACATATAACATTTTGTTAGTTTCAGGTATACAACATAATGATTCAATATTTGTATAAATTATGAAATGATCACCACAATAAGTCTAGTTAACATTTGAGCAGAAATCTGAATAATGGAGTAAACCATATGAAGATATAGGCAGAGGAAATAGTAAGGGAAGGAACACACTGTATATTTTTGGGAGCAACAGGAAGGCTGACATGGCTGGAGCTTACAGAGGGACAAGTAGAAAGTAACAGGTGGGTTTAGAAAGGTAGGCAATAGCCTTTTAGGCCATAACAGATATTTTTTATTTTCCAAGTGTGATGAGAAGACACGGGAGGGCTTTTTTATAGGAAGTGACGTCTGATTTCTATTTCTGAAAGGTCACTTCAGCTGCTAGATAAGAATGTACTGTAAAGTGGTAAGAATGGAAGCAGAGAGACTAGTAAGAGATGATAGTACTTTGGTCTAAAGTGCTAGGTTTGGAGGTGGTGAGAGGTGGTCTGATGCAAAGGAGAACAAAGGACGAGGGCAATGAGGGAAGAAAGAATCAAGGATGATTCCTAAATGATTCAATTGGCCTGAACAACTGGAGGGGAATGACTGTCCATGGACCAAGATGGCTACAGTGGGGAAAAGCAAGTTTCGGGGAGGTGCAGGGATGATATCAAATCAAAAAATGTCCGATAGACATGTTTCATGGTGAAAGTATTGAGATAAAAAGCATTTTATAAAAGTTATAAGACTTTTCCAGATTAAATAAATTTAACTTTCTTAGCTTCTATGAGGACTGTTGTCCAACTTAGAAATGTTCTTTTTGTCTCTTTTCCATTTTATTAAAATGCTAATCTAGTAGACTTCTGTGGGAAAGTTTTTCTTTTTCACTTTTCTGCCTTCAGACTCACTATATTTAGTTTGGTTTTTTTTGTGGACTTGATGTAACTACAAGTGAGCCAGCTTCTTGACTTGAAGGTGTGTGCTTTTCTCACAAATGTAATTAGTGACCCTAGAAACTTTATGGTTCAGTGCAAAGTATCATACATTCCAAGGGGTGAGTTTTGACATAAAGGTTAAGAGAAACGTTACGTAGGATATAGGCTCACTTTGTAAAGATGGCAAAATTTGCTATTTGTGCTTTAACTTTCAAAAGAATTAATAGATTTTTATTATTTTCCAAGTGACTCAAGTTTATTCACTTTTTCTCTAATTTTCCTAAAGCATCTTTGTTAGTTATTTTATTTCATACTAAGATCATAACTCATTTACTTATATTTTCCTAGTCAGTTAATTGATGGTGATACAGGTTAGGAGAGTAGAGAGAATTGCCATAATTTTACACTTAAAATTTTGTTTTTTAATGACATCTTTGGAATATGCTTAAATTTTGTGAAATAAGATATTCAACCTTTGTATAGTCTTCTAAATACTTTGTGTGTTAAGATGGTCAGCCTTTTTATGTATTGTTTTATGTATAGGTTTAAATTGAGTTGGAAAAAATATTTTAATTTACCAATTCTTTCAAATAAGTTTGACTCCATATAGACATTCTGTTTTAAGTATTGATTTCAGATTAACATCATGATGTTAACAAAGTAAGCTCAGGTTAAAGTTTCTAATACCCTGTAAGGGTTTGACTCTTGGCTGCACTACTTTACTAACTTGGATAAACTAGTTAACCTCTACATGCTTTAGTTTTCTCATTTGTAAAATGGAGACAGTAACCCATACGATTGTTGCTAGGATTAAATAAATTAGTATGATAAAGTGATAAGAATAGTGCCAGGCACATAGACACTCAGTAGTTGATCAGTGTTTTATGACTATGACTATCATTATCATATACAGGTAAGTTGTTTGTTATATATATGATACTTGTTTTTCTAAGTAAAGCTGAGTGAGGATTCGAATCACACTACTTACTGCCTAATGTTCTCTTTTCTGAGTAGCCTTTAGCAAATCATGTTAAGTATAAATTGATGTGAGTAATTTGATATGTCAAATATAATGATTATAGCCTTGTTCAGAAATCACTGGTTAAATTTATAAGAGTAGGACTTTTCCATATTGAGCTTATTGCAAATAACATTGTAAGATGTTTGATTAAAGATTGAGTTTTAGTTGTCAAGGTTTTCAGCATTGGTCTAGATCGGCACATGTGATAGAAACATGATACAAGTTATGTATGTAATTATAAATTTTATAGTAGTCACATTAAAAAGAAATGGTGAAATTAATTTCAATAATATCTTTTATTTAAATCAATATATACAAAATATTATTTCAACATGAAATTGAGATTTAAAAATTGAGATATTTTAATTTTTTTTATATTAAGTCTATAAAATCAGGTGTATATTTTATATTTACTGTACATCTCAATTTGGACTAGCCGTATTTCAAGTTCTCAATAGCCATATGTGGCCATTGACTACAGTATGGGACAACACAGATTAGATATATTTATTAAAAATCTCTATCTAAGAGCTCTTTTCCCTTAATTACTAGCATTTTAAAAGCTTCTAAACTAAAAATCCTATAGGTCAAATATACAAAAGGGAAATTCGTTTAAGATAGGTAATTCCCAAGTATGTAAGCTAAATGAAATTGAGAAAAGCACATGCTATCATCTAAATATTAAAGTGCAGGTATTTAAAATACGCAGTAACTGTCAGCAGACCAATTAAATAATTATTGAGTGTCTGCTATGTGTTAGCATTAGTCTTAGTGATAATACTTTTGGTAGCAGCAGTAAGGTTTTGGGGAGTTAGTTACTAGATGTTGTGTATGTGTATTAAAGATAAATTGTACTGTTTTAAATCACATGTAATGTATATATATAAGATAATATAATGTGATTTTTTTTCATTGTGGTTTGTTCACACCAAGATATCTATTTTCCATATACCTATAATTAGAAGAAAACATTTACATACTCTCACAAATAGAATTGTTGATTGATTGAAAATAACTATATTTGTTCATTCTTCCATATGATAATGAAATAAGTCAAATTTTACCATTGAGCTTTCGTTAATCAATACTGTCAAAAACCCCACTATGGTTCTTTCTTGCTAAAGGTAGGACTCTCTGCAACTAACTAGTTCACTTTATTCTTTTTATCTCAGGCCGTTCATACTCTGTGTGTTCTCCAAGAATGCTGAATCAGTGTCTGGAGTCCTTGGTGCAGAAAGTGCAAAGTGGGGTGGTGATAAACTTTGAAAAAGCAGGACCAGATCCTTCCCCTGTAGAAGGTATTATTGCACTTTTCTTATAGACGTCCTAAACTTGCTTTATCAATTATTCAACTAGAAATGAAAATTACTATAATTTGGCCTTAAGATGGACTAGGCCAAATTATTAAGATGACAAAATGACTATTGGTAGAGAGGGAAGATTAAATAGGAAAGTCAAGGTAAACTGGTAGTTGTTCAGTAGCGTCATTTTTTTATATTGATTGTTCATAGCCTGAAATTTTATGAGAGCCAAAAACCTTTTTAAACATTTACAGATTAGCAACCTCATGTTTCCTTTCTAGTATTGTAATGCCTCTCTGCAGTATATGTTCTTCTCCTGTGTCCCTTAATTCAAAAGACTGTTCAACCATAGGTGTTTATTTAATTCCTTAGCTATATTTTTTCTAAGGATCAGACTGGTCAGAACCAAATAGTTTGTGTGGTTCCACAATGAGGAACCAGTCCTTGTCATTAAGCTTGATTCTTTTAACTCTAGCTAAGCCCCACCTTGCTTTATTCTAACCTGCTGTGATCAGGAACTATTTATATTAGCCAGAGGGTATAGGAGTTAAACTAGAACCGATGGACAGCTTACATCTGGGACCCTCTGCATTGTATGACGTAGCTTATAACAACAATTAGAAAGTCGTAATGACACTTGGCAAAGGTGTTCCACTAGAGTGGGTAATTGGGAAGAGAGAAAGGTCATAGAGATGAAAAAATGGGTACCCTCAGAGGGGATTACAGGGAAAAAGCAGAAGGTGGTAAGATTATATAAATTGTATCACTGTGTCTGGTTTAAAAAAACAAACTTTTTCTTTTAATTGAATTGTTAGACATGGAATGTATTTATTTCAAAATTATTTTTGTACTTGGCTTAGAGTTAGGCACTAAGTACGTTTGCTGAACTGTTGAAGAGAGTTGCTGTTTTGCTAGAATTCTTTTAGATTAAAAGCAGATGCTTTGAATCTGGATTTGCATATTAAGTTTTTTTTAGTTATTAGGCTTTAGTTAAAATGATTTTTTTTTTTTTTTTTTTTTTTGCTGAGGAAGATTCGCCCTGAGCTAACATCCTTGCCCATCTTCCCCTATTTTTCAGTATGTGGGCTGCCAGCACAGCTTGGCCAGTAACAGAGCAGTATAGGTCTGCACCTGGGGAACCGAACCTGGGCCACCAAAGCAGAATGTGCTGAACTTAACCACTAGGCCAGCGGGGCTGGCTCTTGTTAAAATTATTTTAAAGAAATATTCATTTAGCAATACTTACCTAGTATTTACTAAGCTAAGCACAACGACAAAAAATTGGTTATTTGCTCTTATGATCTGGTGGGGAAAACATATCATTCATTAGACAAGTATTTACCATGAAGTATGTTTTACATATTCTGATTGGGCAAACAAACATGCTGTGGGACCTCCTTTCAACTGTTGAACTCATAGTGGGAATTTGCAGACTTCACTCTCTAGTGAATTTTAATCTAATCTAAATGTTAAGAAGTCATGATAGTATTCTACCATTTAAGAAAAATAGGAAAATCCAGAATTGAACAAGTATGAAGACATTTTTATTAAGTAATAATGGATATAATTTAATTTTTTATGTTTTTTTCCCTTAATGATATATGCTTTCTTTGTCTTAATTTCTTTGCTATAGATGGGCAGCCAGATATATCAAGGCCTTTTGGATCTCAGCCTTGGCATAGCTGTCACAAACTCATTTATGTCAGACCAAATCCTAAAACGGGGGTTCCTATAGGTCATTGGCCTGTTCCAGAATCTTTTTGGCCAGATCAGAATTCTCCAACACTAGTAAGTACTAGAGAGACTGTGACTTAGTAATAGTACCATTTAACTGCTTTTCATACTAGTTGTAAAGTTCTACTCTCAGTTAAAGGGATGGCTAATTTATAGGAGTGAGATGTTCAAAGTTCTATGATCAGCTATTACTTGCTTTAGTATACTGTATTGTTTATTATGAAGCAATAAAAAAAGCCGTCTGTTTCTTTTAGAATCTAATACTATGCTTATGTTTTTATTGTTGGCATCTGGGTGTGGAATCATAGATGTAATGAGTTTCTCTTTGGACTCTAAACATCATGTAACATGAGTATTTGTCTCTGAGACACAATTTAGAATTTAAATGAAGGCTTGAAAACAACTCTGATTGTTTGCCTGTAGTCTTTTAGGACTTAGTCTTAGAAATTCATGTTGACTTGCATGATTTTAGTTATATTCAGTGTTTTCAGTCTGGAGGGTTAAGGTAGAAAACATTTTCTGGTCTTGTTTACATGAATTTTTTTAGAAACAGTGAGGCTTGTTGAATAATCATGGTGAATTATCAGTATTCACTATATGGTTCTTATAATAATAGGGTAAAGTTATACAAATTAATATCTATTCAATCTTGTTAATACACTATTTTTTTCAGATTAGTATTGTTTCTAGTATCTGAGGACATCACGGGATATTTTGTGGGAGAGCATGACAGTGGTTCTTTTAATATTACCCTTAGAAGATAAGAATTGTATTTCAAGGATCATTAAGCAGTCTTTAATAATGTTCATGCAGCTATCATTTATGAATTAAACTGAACCTTTTTTGAAACCTTTTATACTTTAAAACCTATATCAGCTCTTCAGGATAAAGTCTATAAAGTAATACTTTTTTTATTCATTAGAGATTCAATGAAGTAGTACATGAAATTAAGATTTTATAAATTTCAGTGAAGTATTTTCTTTATTCCTTTTCTTTTTTTCTGATTGAGCCATCACAGTTTTTTAGTCTGGCCTTATAGAGAAGCTCTCAATTTCTGTGGTGATTTTACTTTCTCTTCTGAAGCTCTTTCAACTCTTACAGAACAGATATTATATTTGTACGAAATATTGTCTTGTTATTCATTCTGTTGTATTTATTTAACACCTACAGTAGTACGTATGGTACTTGCTAAGTACTAATAGAAAGAAATTCAAAACCAATATCACAAGGATCGCCTATTAATATTGCTGTAGTGGTCTATTGCAAATTGTTACAAGCCAGAGAGTTTTGAAGTGTGGGTAGGATTTCAGTTGGAGGAGGAAACTGTATGAGAAAAAAGTATTGAAGTAAAAAAAGAACAAAATGTCTTTAGAGGAATGAAAGTAGCTGAGTAAAGGTGGGTCATAACATGTGTGTAGGACATTCAGAGTACTGTTAAATAAACCAATTGCTCATGACTTTAATGCAAGGTTAAGAAATTTGAACTTTTTTCAGTGGGGTTCATAGAACAACTGAAGACATTTTTAACAGAGTGCTGCTTTAGGGAAATTAATCTAGTGGTTGTTATATGAAGCAAAATTAGAAGGAGATGAGTTGGAAGGTAAGCAGGTTACCTAGAGGGCTATTGTTATGGTTCATGTAAGAGATATTAACAGTTTGAATTAAGATGATGGAAGGGAGAATCATAAGAGATAATATTGGAAAGAACTGGCAAAATTTAGTAACTGAAGGATATTAGAAGGGAAATGAAATTTTTGTAAGTAATAGTATTTCAAATAAGAAGTATTGATACTGAAATTAAATGTGATTCATTAGAGACTGGTTCTGAATTTGAATCATGACTCTACCGGTTATTAGCTATGTATCTTTGGTTAATTATCTTCTCTAAGCCGCAGCTTCCTATCTGTTAAATGGAGATAATAGCTCCTATCTCATAGGATTGTTTTGAGGATTAAATGAAATAATGAATGCAAAATTTTCTTTACCAAGTTCTAGAGGATCCCCCCCACCCCCATTTTTTCCTCTGGGATCTTAACGTTTTTATACAAAAAAAAAAAAATTGGTGTGTTTCACAGACTGATTCAATAAGCTATGTGTCAGGTGCATGCTAGGCACAGGAGCACAAGATGAGTAAAACATAGTGCTTACTCTCTGGAACCTTACCATCCGTAGGAAGGTCAGACGTGTAAACATAATGGAGTCCAGTGTGCTAATTGTAATAGAGGGGCAGAGCAGAGCCCAGACGAGGTGCTGCCTAACTGCCTGGCATGTGTTTGGGGTACAGTGTGAGAAAAAGTATCGGGGAAGAAGTCTCTTAGAGGCTGGTACTTGCCAGTTCAGACTTCAAAACTTAGTTTGTTTGCAATATGCAAGGGAGAAAATACTAAAGCAGCCAGGGATAACATATGAAATATAGGGGCAAGAAAGACGATGATTTGTTTGGGCAACTGCAAGTAGTTTGGTGTGACTGGAGCACAGGGTGTATGTGGTGTGGTGGTTGAAAGGCAGAGTGGGACGAGACCATCAAGGATCTTTGTATAGGATATTAAAAGAAAAGAGTCTGGGCCCTATTTTTAGGTGATTGGCTGCTACTTTTGCCAAATAATTTCAGATAGGGAAATTACATGATCATATTTATATTTAATGGTCATGTGATTGATTGGAGGGGGCTGACTAATTAGGGAGACTAATTAAAAATAAGCAGTTGTGCTAGTCTAGTCTGAGAAATGATGAGGGCATGATTTAGAGTGGTAAGAAATAGAAGATAAATTTCTAGAGAGATGAGAATTAAGTATTGACAGAGGGCACTAACTAAATACTGAGCACCTACCACGTTTATGTTTTCTGCTAATTGGCTTAAAATTTGTGGTGTTGTTTTATCTCAGCCTTTTTGACGAACATGGAGGATAAAGGGGAGCTATTAAGGATAACATCTAGGTTTTTAGAACAGGTTTTGTGGTTTGGGGGAGAAATAACGAATTGGGTAATGTATCTGAGGGACCTATAGAAGATTTAAGTTATGTCTAGTAGGTAGTTGGATATATAAGAGAAATAAGAGAGATCTTGTCCCAACACAGTAGATTTTGGAGCCACCAGTGCTTAGGTAGTAACCGAGGCTAATAGGTATAGCTATGAAATTGCGAATTATTTCCTTATAGCTCTTATTTTCTTCAGTGATCTTTAATTGGTGAGATTTTTAGGAAGGAGACTGTTAAGAGGGGAAATAGAGTAACATGCCTTTTGTTTTGTTTTGTTTTGCGTACCTCTAGAACAGGGTCTCCAGAGTAGGGTCTATATACCACAGGGATAACCAAAACAGTCTACTGGAATAGGGAAGGAAAACATTGGAGCTTCTATTTATGTTTATTTTTTTTTCCTACTTTTAACATTATTTTGATATGTATTTTATTATGTACCTATAAATTAATAATTTACAAATAATTGTACATTCTAAAATTTTTACTGATCAAGGTGTATGATCAGTTTGGAAGCCACTACTCCATACAAGTAATTAAATTGCTGCAGTTGAGAACTTAATGAAGGTTTCTATACGTTAGTTGTTTCTTGGATGTAAAAATTAATTAGTACTCATTAAATTCCAAAATTTTGCATTTAACATATCTATTTCATTTTAAGACCTAAAGGGATTTTTATTCTGTATAGATTTTGAAGTGTTTTGTCTTTTTCTTGTGAATGTTACATAATTTAAGCATTACATTTTTAAGTATTTTCTTTCAGTGTAATGGTGTTTTCAGTAGTAAATTAAACTCACTAGCAAAACTGAGGAACTGAGTAAATTTTGCTAGTGAGTGCTACTGAAAATGAGTTTGTTTCTGATACTTTGTGTAAATAGTAATAATAAGATTTTCTCCTGTAGCCACCTCGTACATCTCATCCTGTAGTGAAGTTTTCCTGTACAGACTGTGAACCAATGGTTATTGACAAATTGCCTTTTGACAAGTACGAGTTAGAACCTTCACCACTGACTCAATTTATCCTGGAAAGGAAATCTCCTCAAACATGTTGGCAGGTGAGCTGAACAACTACAGTGATTTAAAAATTTAAGTTAGATGTTTCCTAAAAAGTTAAGTTGAATCAATGGTTTATATAACATTCTGTAAAGGTTATTAAATATGAAGTTTTAATCACTCCTTTTTAACAGGTATATGTGAGCAATAGTGCAAAATATAGTGAACTTGGTCATCCCTTTGGTTATTTAAAAGCCAGTACAGCATTGAACTGTGTCAACTTATTTGTGATGCCTTACAATTACCCAGTCCTCCTCCCCCTTTTAGGTAAGTCATTCTTGTCACATTCTCTGTAGCTCAGCATACATAGGAATTTTCCTAAAAACTTTGGGAACATCTCTTTGTAAGTTTTCTGTCTTCTGGAAATTAATGAAAGTGTTTTTAATACTCTAAAAAACCTATCTAAGGTTGTTTTATAGCAACCTGTGCATATTTGTGGTAAATTGAAAGTCACTGTCAAAACACCTTTGATTCTACAAACTACTGAAGATATTATATTTAAAGTTTTTAAATTAAATATTCTAAGTTTTCTGCAGGTTAGGTTTCTTACATAGTTAGAATTGGTAGTGCAGGCTTTGTATTTGGTAAATAAGACATTTTGTAGGAGTATATTATATTTATAAGATCTAAGTGTATTTTTTTCTAAGAATTTATTTATACTTTAATTTTCATTTGGCAAATATTTTTTTAAAGAATGAATTTGTTCCAAAATAATTGTGGTAAAAGCCTAAAGTTAGTTTCTGGGGACCATCTGCTATAATGTGTTTTATTTATTTATTTATTTTTGTGAGGAAGATCGGCCCTGAGCTAACATCTGCCAGTCTTCCTCTTTTTGCTGAGGAAGACTGGCCGTGGGCTAACATCCATGCCCATCTTCCTCCACTTTATATGGGATGCTGCCACAGCATGGCTTGCCAAGCGGTGCATCGGTGCATGCCCGGGATCCGAACTGGTGAACCCCGGGCAGGTGCAGCTGACTGCGTGCACTTAACCGCTTGCACCATTAGGCAGGTCCTGGCTATAATGTTTTGAGGAGTACTGTTGGAGAAGACTTCTTTCCCTCCATGGGATTGTGATTTAAAAGTTATAGTTAAAATATTAGTATGTATATTTTATAGAAAACATTGTGTATACTTTGTTTCGGTCCTCAAATCTGGTTCATGTCTAGGTCTAGAGAGGATATAGGTTTTCCTTGTGTATTTTCTGATTCTACCTTTGTTATTACATGTATTATTCGACCATAATTAGCACCTGTTCATTTCTGAAATGGTATTACTACTCAAAAATACTAGAACCAAAAATTTTACCGCTTTCAATTTTGTTAAAAAGTTATGTCTGATGTTACTCTCTCTCTTACAAATAAGAAAGCAGACTTTAAAAATGAAACTTATTTGACTTGATTTTCATGTGTGAAAACAATGAGTGATGATAATTCATTCACATTATACATTTATAGATGACTTGTTCAAAGTACATAAAGCAAAACCAACATTGAAATGGAGACAGTCGTTCGAAAGTTATTTGAAGACAATGCCTCCCTACTATCTTGGGGTAAGAATATTATTGTTAAAAATAGATTTTGCTATAAAATTTCCTATTATGCTTATAGTTTACTATAGGTGTTAAAACTCTTATTTATTGCTGTTATAGATTAAACATCATGAAAATTGAGTGTACAAATGACCAATATAGATATGATGGGAAAGAAGTGTTTCAGTGATTTGCAGAATAATGCTGATGATGATGATTATGAGAACATATATATATCAATGCTTTCTCTAGGCCTGGTACTATCCTAAGCACTTTACATGTATTCACCTCATTTCATTTATATAGTAACCCTATAAAATAGAAATCATCGTTCCTATTTCACAGACAAGCAAACTAAGGAACTAAAAGATTTAGAAATTTGTCCAAGGCTACATAGCTAATATATAGGAGACTGGAATTCAGTCCCAGGCAACCTGGCTTTAGAATTTACACTTTTAACCTTAATTGTTATACTACCTTTTTAAATTGCAGTTTTATAATTATTTCTCTTTAAGGGTACAAAATGGTTTTTGTTGCATTATTCCCTAAATCTCCAGCAACATGTTTTTAGATAGATAAGTATATATTCTCATAGAACCATGTACGTTTAGAACCATGAGTTTTCTGATTACTTAAAATCTAGTGTATCATAGTAGGTAAGACCAATAATGTGTATACTATTAAATACATTATTTATTTTATGAAAAGGAACTTAACAAAAACATCTATACTAAAAGCACTTTTAAACATTACTTCTGCTTTTAATACAGGAATATTATAGCATTTGACTGTAACTGATCTTTCTAAATGATCCCTAATAAGAACGTTAATTTCTTGGGCTTTGAAAATCATATTTTGTAGTTGTGAAAGGTAAGTTGTGTGAGTGTCTAGCACATAGTGCCTGCCATTAAGAGAGTGAAAAGGAAGAAATACTTAGAATATGAACTGTTACATATGTTGACTCATTTATGTTTCATAGCAACCCAGAGAACTTAGCCAAAGCTACATGGATATTAAATATCAGAGCTGGTATTTGATTGCATTTTGATACCAGTGCTTATACAGTTTCTAATATGTTAATGAATAGTTATCTTTTTTCTGACTCTATCCCATTTATATATCCTAGACAGTGCTGCTTGTGATATTTTTCATTGCACAAAGTGGTACTCAGTCAGTCTCTCCTTACAATTGAAAATTATTTCACTATACTACATCCTTTGTAAATGTTAGACTTTTTTCCTCCTCCTTGTTTTTCCTTCAGAGCTTGTTTCTATTTTTTTCAGCTCAGCTAATGATAATAGTCATAATGATAAACACTCGATGAATGCTTGCTGTGTGCCAGATGCTTTTATACATGCTTTACATGTATTAATTCATTTAATCTCATGACAACCCTATGAGGTAGACACTACTATTATCATTTTACAAATGAGAAACTTAAGGCACAGAGAGGTTATATAATCTGGTCCCGGGTCATAAAGCTAGTGAGTGGTCCAGCCACAGCCCATTCAGTTACCCAGGTAGAAATCTTCTCTTTTCCTTAACTCTTTTTCACTTACTCTCCAAGTTCTATCAAATCTACCTCTGCAATATGTCTCCTGCGCATTTCTTCCAAAGTTAGTATCTCCAGTGATACTAAGTAGTCCAGGACTTCACCCTCTTGTGCCCTGGGGATTATTATTATTATTATTATTTTGTATGTGTGTGTGAGGAAGATCAGCCCTGAGCTAACATCCGCGCTAATCCTCCTCTTTTTTTCCTGAGGAAGACCAGCTCTGAGCTAACATCTATTGCCAATCCTCCTCCTTTTTGTTCCCCAAAGCCCCAGTAGATAGTTGTATGTCGTAGTTGCACATCCTTCTAGTTGCTGTATGTGGGACGCGGCCTCAGCATGGCCGGAGAAGTGGTGCATCGGTGCGCGCCCGGGATCCGAACCCGGGCCGCCAGTAGCGGAGCGCGTGCACTTAACCGCTAAGCCATGGGGCCGGCCCTACCTGGGTGTTATTATTATAGCCTCTAATCTTTTTAAAGTATTTCAAACTGCCTTTCATACCACTGACAAACATTTTACTGAAATATAAATATGATTCTGTTACTCTCTTATTGAAGAAAAGAAGGAGAAATTTTCTTTAGAGAAATTTTCAAAACTGACAATATGTGTAGCCATAAATTTTTGACAAGCTGAGGATTGAGTGATGTTTTCTTTTTTCTCATAGCCTTTGAAGAAAGCTGTAAGAATGATGGGAGCACCCAACCTAATAGCAGACAGTATGGAATATGGACTTAGTTACAGTGTCATTTCATACCTCAAAAAATTGAGTCAACAGGTAATGTTAAGAAATAGAGAGAGCCGTTAAGTATTTTGAATGGTTTTGGCTAAGATGGTTAACAGGCCAGATGTTAGTTTTTGATGGTCCTTATGGAATTAATTATAGTAATATTACATTTTAAAACCACATATATCATACATTAACATAATTCTATTTCAAGTACATGGTATGCTATATTTTGAAATGTTAATTTCAAATAATTCCCAGTTTATGAAAATGGCTTCATTAATGTGGTCCTAGATTTCCTGTATATGAACATTCTTTGTTTTCTTTTGAGAAATTTATGTTAGAAAGTTGTTTTTCCTAGACAAAAAATCAGTTTCTTTGCTTTATGTTTTAAAACCTGTAGTTTTTTCTTTCAAAATGGGAATTTCTTTTGAAATGTTTGTAAAAACACTGAATTTTGTCATTTGGGCATAAATCACATTACTAAATGCTATGGTAGTGGAGCAGTATACAGTTTGACTGCCAAGTTATTAATATTGTATAAAATACATTATTTTTCCAGTATTCTGCCATCTCTACTTTAACTGCTAATTGAAATGTGTGTAGGAAAGACTCAGAATACTGCTGTTTGCTTTCTAGTGAAAAACTGTATCACCATATGCCATATCTATGAACACTGAGTTATGTGCTGATAACAGGGTCTTTAAGTAAATATTGATGAAATTATTTTTTCTAATTTTATATCACCTCTGAATTGGAAATAATATATTTTCATATAGGGTGCATTTACGTTTAATGGTTTAAGTGTGTAGTGGGTATTAACAAATAAAATAAATTGAAGTTGTATTTGTTTGCCCTGCTCCAAAAGGTTAGAATTGTAATGATTTAAAATCATAAGACATTATTGTTTAAACTATGTTTAGTTTACCAAGTACGTGACATAAACTATACTACTTGAGTTTTTAATTTCTTATATACTTTTTTAGTATAATAAATATTTAATTTATAGAAGACCAAAACTATTAGTATTTATCCATTTAGATTACATAAGACAACTGTTGTTTATTTTCACTTTAGGCCAAAATAGAATCTGATCGAGTCATTGGATCTGTAGGCAAAAAAGTAGTACAGGAAACTGGAATTAAAGTCCGAAGCCGATCACATGGTTTATCAATGGCTTATAGGAAAGATTTTCAACAACTGCTTCAAGGAATTTCAGAGGACGTTCCTCACAGACTGCTAGACCTTAATATGAAAGAATACACTGGGTTCCAAGTTGCTTTGCTCAATAAGGTAATAGTTATATGAATTTAGTACTGCTCTAGTTATTTTCTTTTGTATTGTTGAATAAATTAAATTTTCTATTATCTGACATTCAGTCTGTTCGAACTTTAAGAAGTACTTTTGTACCTCTGCAGAATAGTGATCATCTATACTATCATTGAATCAGAATTTTAGAATTAAACATTGTATGTGGTTAGTGGATGAATGGATGAACTGATGAAGAGTAACTAACTTATTTATTTTATAGATGAGAAAACAGAGGCTTATAGATTGCCTAACGTTGCATAGCTAATAGTAGAGTTCACTATAGTTTGGTACTTATACTAATGACCTTGGGCACACAGCATGATCCTAAAATGCTTTGTGAATACTCCTTATTAAAAAGATCTTCATCTCAGTAGCCTTTTTGTAGAAACAGACAAGCTGATTCTAAAATTTATATTTAAAAGTTCCTATAATAGCTAAAACAATTTTGGGAAAGAAGAAACTTGCGCTATCTTATTTAAAAAGTTACTGTAAAGCTATAGTGATCAACATGTTGTGTTGTTGGCATAGGGATGAACCTAGAGCAGTGGAACAGAATAGAGTCTAGAGCCTAGAGTCGGCCCTCACACATAGAGTCAATTTTTAACAAAGGTGCCAAAATAACCCAGTGGGTAAGAAGACAGTCTTTTCAACAATTAGTATTGGAACAATTGGATATCCATATTCAAAATAATGAACTTGATCTTTATCTCCTATTAATGGAAGTGATCATGGTCTTTAATGTAAGAACTAAGACTATAAACTTGTAGAAGAAAACAGGAGAAAATCTTCATGATGTTGGGTTATGGGTCATTGAAGACTTCTAAAATATAACACTAAAAGCACACACACACAAAACTTGATAAATTGAATTTCAGTAAAGTTAAGATTTTTGTCTTCAAAGTAAACTTTAAAAAATGACAGGCAAGCTACAGTCTGGGAGAAAAGCATATATCAAATAAAGAACGTGTATCAAAACAGAAAAAGAACTCATACAACTCAATAATAAAAAAACAAACATCCAATAAAAAATGGGCAAAATATTTGAATAGACATTTCACCAAATAAGGTATACAGACTCGAACAGGCACATGAAAAGATGTTCGGCCTTATTGGCCATTAGGGAAATGCAAATTAAAACCATAATGAGATCCCACTTAACACCCACTAGAATGGGTAAAATTTACAAGACTGAAAAAGGTGTTGACGAGGATGTAGAGCAACTGGAAGTCTCATATGTTGTTGATGGAAAATGGTTTGCAGTTTCTTAAGAAGGTAAATATATACTTGCTATATAACCAGCAGTTCTACCAGTAGGTATCAACCGAGAGAAATGAAAATAGATGTCCATTTAAAGGCTTTGTATGCAAATGTTCATAGTAGCATTATTGATAATAGCCAAAAACTGAAAACAATCCCAGAGTTCATCAACTGGTGAATGGATAAAGAAATGGTATATCCATATAATGGAATACTACTCCGCAGTAAAAAGGAACAGGCTACTGATACATGAACAGCATGGGTGAATCTCAAAAACATCATGCTAAGTGAAAAAAGCCAGATAGAAAAGATTAGATATTGCAAGATTCCATTGATAAAATGGAATATAGAGAGACAGAAAGCAGATCAGTGGTTGCCTGGGGATACGAATAGAGATCGACTACAAATGGGCACAAGGACCTTTCTAGGATGATGGAAATGTGCTAAAACTGGATTGTGATGATGGTTTTACAACTATAAATTTACTGACACTCATCAAACTGTATATCTAAATGGGTGATTTTATGGTATATAAATTAAACATCAAAGCTGTTTTTTTTTTTTTAAACCATCAAAGTCTTTAAAATTTGGAAATTCATTTTATAAGATATTTACTTCTCTTAGCCAGAATATATAATAAAATCTTGAGAGATGTGAATTTGAGATTATTTGCTTGAGCTCACTAACAGTTTTTTATCTTTTGATTCCCAAAACAGTACATTAAGATTGCATCATCACTTTTTATTTTTTAAGCTAATTAGTTAACTTGTATAACTTATTTGCAAACCTATGCTGCAGGCTAGAGATTTTAGTCTAATTCTATGTTTGAAAACAAATTTTGTCTTTGAATGTTTTTCAATAGGATTTGAAGCCACAGACATTTAGAAATGCGTATGACATACCAAGACGCAATCTTTTGGATCACTTAACAAGAATGAGATCTAATCTTTTGAAGAGCACTCGTAGATTTCTTAAAGGACAGGATGAAGGTTAGATCATGGTTTTAATGCTGGTATTTCTTTTGTAAATTTCTTTCTTTATATTGAAAAAACATAGTATGGTAATGTAACTTTTAAAGAATTATTACAGTAGTATTACATTCTTATTGTAAATTCAAACAAATGAAGTAAAAAGTGAGTCATCCCTGATTGTCTATATTTCTTCCTACCATCTCTGTTGCTGCAAATTCTATTCCCCAGAGGTAACAACCTTTGTTAACAGCTTAGTTTCCTTTTTTGGCTTTCTTCATACATTCACATACACAGACACACACACACACAGTCTTTTCTTGTAATATACTAGTATCTGATGGTTTAACTCTGGATGGTCAATACATGTTATATTCTGGTATTTCCTTCAGCTATATCCATGGCACCTACTACAAATCAAGTCAGATGAGAATTTAACCCTTTGCCATCTCTGATGTAAGCATTCCAACTATATAGCTTTATATAAAAAGGGTTATCTGTGTGATATCTCTTTTCTGTAAATTTCGCTATAATTAAATTCTACTTATGTGGAATAGAGTAGAAGAGACATTCCTTCTCATGGTAAGGTTATACATATGTATTGCTTATTCTGTACACTGAAATTAACTGCAATATTTTTGTTTTGTTTAGAAGATAAAATCAATTATTTTAAATTCTATTTAAGAAATCTCAAAGACTTTATGTCACAATATTTATAATGGCAACAAACTAACTTAGAATATGTGGTAAGGGAAGACTGCCGAGAATAACACCAGATAGCATTCATATATAAGAAGACGTTATTTGATAACTAGATAGAGTGTCATTTTAATGAAGTTAACTTTTGTTGTTGCTCTATTCTGTTTGAAAAGATCAAGTGCACAGTGTTCCTATAGCACAAATGGGGAATTACCAGGAATACCTCAAGCAAGTACCTTCTCCACTAAGAGAACTTGATCCTGATCAGCCTCGAAGGTTGCATACATTTGGCAACCCCTTTAAGCTGGATAAAAAGGTAAATTTGAAATGTTCCATTATATAATTCATTTGTGCTAGGCACTGTGGCTTTAACAGTTCTTACTTTAACTAAAGTAAACTGAAGCTATTTTCTTGGTAGACTAGCTAATGTATGTCAACATAGTTATAATATAGCTGTTTTAATGGGAATTAGAATTAGTTGTGCCATTAAAAACTGTATGTAAATTCAGGGAAATTGCATTCTTTTTGTTATAGGGTATGATGATAGATGAAGCAGATGAATTTGTGGCTGGACCTCAAAATAAACATAAACGACCTGGAGAACCAAATATGCAAGGGATCCCTAAAAGACGTCGCTGTATGTCTCCACTACTAAGAGGCAGACAACCGAATCCAGTTGTGAACAATCATATTGGAGGAAAAGGACCACCTGTACCTATGACTCAAGCACAGCCAGATCTTATTAAACCCCTTCCTCTTCATAAAAGTAAGAGATATTTTTAAATGTTATTTGCTGCTTTTTGGTTCGTCTTCAGGGAAGAGATTTTTATAATAGATTGTAGAAAAAAATTGATAAATACCAAGGATGTCTAGAGAAGATTTTTGTTTATTCTGAATTAGCATGTAATCATTTTTGTATGTCTTTTTAATGAACTTTTGTCGAACATTTCATATATTCATTGTGCTTTATTAGCTATCATGATCTAAAATATCATTTGCAAATCTTAAGTATTTGAAAATAACAATTTTTAAAGGGGTGTTATCAATACCCACAGAAGGCTGGTTTTCAATTTCAGTTTAATTCAGCAACTAGTTATTAAATACATATGCTATTTTAGACAGTGTTAGGCATTGAGGTATAGCAGTGAACAAGACAATAGTGATCTCTGCCTTCATTTATAATGAGTGAGGAAAAACATCATTGAACATTTCATTAGAAGTGTGCTGAGTGTTACAGAAGGGAAGTCAAGTATGTTGTGGAAGCATTTGATAAGAGGATTTAACTTAGACTAAGGGACTTTACTCCCGAAGTTATGTTTAAGCGAACACTTGAAAGATGAATGGGAATTAGTTAACTAAGGCTATGCATTTGCCTATGCTACAGTAGTAGTCTAAGAAGAGTATGTGCAAAGGCATACAGTAAAGAGAAGGGGATTAAGGGAACTGAAAGAATTCTAGTATGACAAAGGTGTTGGGAATGAGATAAGGTAACAACTGAAAGATAGGCAGAGGCCAGATCATGGAGGGCCTTGGAAGTCATTATAAAGATTCTAGACTGTATTCTAAGGACAATGAGAATCCATTGAAAGGTTTAAAGAGGTAGTGACCTGATCTGATTAGCATTTTATAAAGACCAGGCTGACTGTAGTGTGTGAAATATTATCAGGGAAGAATAAGAATGGATGTAGGGAACCCTTAATGAATTAATGGATTTAATTGTAGGTAGTGATCATTCATGGCTTATAACATCTTTCCTGGAGAGAAATCACGTATTATATACCTCCTGATAAAATTATACAATAGTACCTCTGAAGTAGTCTTGCAGGGAAAAAAAAAAAAGGAAAAACATTGAACATCAATCTGATTAAGCCTCTAGATCTAACTACCAATTTATAGGAAATATAAGGGACAGAGAAACATGTTAAATGACAAAACAGGGATAAAATTAGCAAAATCCAGATTTTGGGAAACTCTATAGGACAAAGAATCTGGGGGAGGGGGTGTGTGTTTCCAGAAAAAAAAAGTGCATAGAAAAAAGAGAGGTACAGGAGGATATTATAGATTAAAAGGTAGTTATGAGACATATAAACCAATTGCAATGTACAGGCCTGATTTGGACCCTGAATCACACAAGATCAAACTGTTCCACAAACAGAAAATATATAAGGTAATTGGAGATTGTGGACACTGACTTTATATTTGATGTCGTTGGGAGGCCGGCCCCATGGCTTGGCGGTTGAGTGCGTGCACTCCGCTACTGGCAGCTCGGGTTAGGATCCCGGGTGCGCACAGACGCACCGCTTGTCCGGCCATGCTGAGGCGGTGTCCCACATACAGCAACTAGAAGGATGTGCAACTATGACATACAACTATCTACTGGGGCTTTGGGGAGAAAAAGGAAAACAAAGGAGGAGGATTGGCAATAGATGTTAGCTCAGGGCTGGTCTTCCTCAGCAAAAAGAGGAGGATTGGCATGGATGTTAGCTCAGGGCTGATCTTCCTCACACACCCCCTGACACAAAAATAAATAAATAAATAAATAAATTTGATGTCGTTAAATAATTATTATGGATGCTCAGGAACCAGTTAGGAAACTGAGGAAAGAGCTAATGGAGACCTGGCAGTGGGGTTGCGAGAAGAATATGTATTGAGAAATCCTCGGATATATCAGCAAAGGACTTGGTGATGACTGATTAGATGTTGGAACCGGGGCAACAGAGGAGTCAGGCTACTGTCTTGAGAGACACTGAGTAGACGATGGTGTCAGGGGTGGAGTGGAAAAGAGATGATGAGTGAATTTAGTTTAGAAGTGCCTATTAGATAGCCAAGTAGACATCCTAAGTTAGAAGATGGATATTTGAGTTTAGAACTCAGGAGAAGATGATTGGGCTAGAGAGGTAGGTATTCACCCCCATTGGAGTGAATAAAATCTCACCAAGGGAAACAGTGAGAAGGAAAAAAAAACAGCCTAGAACAGGACCTTGGAAGTGCCAAAGTTAAGAGGAGAAATAATGTTCAGAAAAGGAGATTGAGAAGGAAGAATCCAAGAAATAGGAGAAAATAGGACAGCATTTAGTGTCATGAAAGCTAAAGGGAAAGAGAATTGAGTGGTTGGTGGTCTCAAATACTTCTTAAACAGATCAGTTGAGAGGATTGGAAAGGTTCTGTTAGTCTTTGGCTGTCTTAGCAAGAGCAATTTTGGTAGAGTGAAGAGGACAGAAGACTAAAGAAGAAGGTTGAGGAATGAGAGATGAGAAAATGTAGATAATGAGTATAAACAACCAGTTTAAGAAGTTTAGCTGTGAAGGGTAGGTGGGAAAAGAGAGTGGTAACTGGAAGAAGGCATGGGGTTAAAAATGGTGATTTTGCTTTGTTTTTAAGATGACAGAGAATTAAGCATGTTTACCTGTGCCTGCTGGTGTGATGGAGCCAGCCAACAGGGAGAGATTGAAAATGATGATGAGGGAAAGCATAATTAGGACAAAATCACTGGGAGGGCAGAGGGGCATGGTCCAGAGCTCAGATGAAAGAATACTTCTTCCAGTGAAGCAGAATAGATGTGGGTACAAGTTTAATGGTGGGAAGTAGAGGAAGTTCTCGTCCCACGGCTTTGCTTTCCTCTTTGCTTTCTTTCCTCTGAAATAGGGGGTGATGTATACTGCTGAAGAGGGAAGGAGAGTTTGGTAAAATCAGAGACGTGAAGAGAGTGCTTTGAATGGTGTTTTGTGGGAGAGTGAGAAAGGTTGTAATAAGATTGGTAGGCAGTGATAAGGTCCAAGTGCAGATGGTGATTATGACCACTCTGCAGAGCTGGGCCATATTTCTCCAGTGGTAAAAAGTGATACATTATGGGATGTTAGTTAGATAGATAAGAAAGTGGATATCTAGAAGGGATCTGATTGATAGGAGGGAGACAGTGAAGGAGTTACTGGAGTAAAAAGTTGGGATGAGTTAAAGAGCAATAATAGCAGGAGTAACGCAAAGATAAGAGTATACTCTGTTCTCCATCCCTGTATTTGTATTTGACTTGAGAGGCAAACATGTAGGTGGAAAAGTTCGACGAATCAGGAGTCCAGGTTCTTGGCTTAGACATGGAAGTCACATTCTGCAGCACTTCTCAAACTTTAATGTGTATATGGATCACCTGAGGGTCTAGTTAAACTGCAGATTCTAATTCATTGTTTGGGATAGGGCTTAAGATAACATTTTTAGCAAGCTCTCTGATGATGCTAATGCTGCTTGTCCACAGACCACACTTTGAGTAGTAAGGATGTCCTGAGGGACGTGGGGGTGGGAGGAAGTCTGTGAGCCAGGTACCAGAGACATCCGTGACCACAGAGGTGTGCCGTGGAGATCAATAAAGATAGTGATGAGGAGAAAAAGGATGAGTGGAGAGGCATAGTTGAGCTCAAAAGAGCAAGAGTTTTAAAAGAGTGTCTGGAGAAATGATCTTGAAGCGGCATTGGAAAGTGAAGGAATCAGTGACTCCACAGCTTTATTTTAAGTCCGTGGAAAGTGTTTGAGAGAAAGCAATTTATACTTCAGGTCAGAAAAAGAGCAGTTTTTTTGCAAGAGAGCTGGGTTTCAGTTAGAGCAGGAGTTGTTGTAGAGAATATTCCATAAAGTTTTCAAATCATGGAATAGGATTTAGGAGGATGTCAGAAGTTCGAGGGATTTTTGTGGGGAGGAGTTTACATTTTGGACAGTAAATGAGAGAATTAGAGATAAATTCAGCTGGTGTCCTAGAGGTTTGGTGAGCAATCAGAGAACTTAGAATTCAGCTGCTTTCTGTGGGGAGCAAGTGTAATAATCTAATGTTAAATGGCAAGCTTGCAGGCTTTTAAGTCTAGTAGTCTAATGAGCTGAAGTGGGCACAGATGGTTCAGCATTGCTCAAATAATGAAGACTAGATGGATGATTATAAGAAAAGGGTGTACTGTGAAACAACCTGTTTGGTGGTACGTTCCCAGCAGAATATTGAACAGTTTAAACTACTTATGTTTACTTTTGCCTAAATGATAATAGATGTATAAGGCAGAGGTAGGTTAGAATGAGCTAGGTCTCTCTAAGGAAAGGATGACCATGATAATCTTGATCATATATATTTCTCTCAAGCATTAAAAACCTACTTGTTCAATAAAATTGCCATAGAATAAAGCAGAGAACTACAAGCTTGTTGAAGTTGGCTTTTATTTTTCTTTCCCCCAGGGGCAAACATTGTACAGATTTTGTAAATATTGTGAATGTTTCACATTGAAATCCACCATATCTTTGGCAAAGCTTAAGAAACATATCACGTTATTTGCTAATTTGCCTCAGTCAAGGAGATCAACTGTGATTTGCTATCTGATGTTTCTTTGTAGCTTTCTTTACTATGTGCTTTGAAATTGGCTCTCATCATTTTTTTTTTCCTTATCTTTTTTTTTAGTTTCAGAAGCCACTAATGATTCGACAATAGATGATGTGGTAGAAAATCATGTTGCAGACCAACTTTCATCAGATATTACACCAAATGCTATGGATACTGAATTTTCAACATCATCTCCATCCAGTTTACTGGAACGACCAACCAATCATACAGAAGCTCTTGGTCATGATCATTTAGGAACTAATGACCTAACTGTAGGTGGATATTTAGAAAATCATGAGGAGCCAAGAGATAAAGAACAATGTCCTGAAGAGAATATACCAGCATCCTCACTCAACAAAGGAAAGAAATTGATGCATTGCAGAAGCCACGAAGAGGTCAACACTGAACTAAAAGCACAAATAATGAAAGAGATCCGAAAGCCAGGAAGAAGTATGTATAACTAGAGACAAACCTCAGATTTGATTTGTGTGTGTGCTCAGGAAAAAAAAAAAAAAGTCAAATTAACTAAAAGTGTAGATCTGATTTGATTTGATACTTTATTCAGCTGACAGACACTTACTGAATATCTGCTGTATCCAAAGTACTGTGCTAGGTATGGTGAGCAGAGGAAGAAGATACAGATAAATTATGCATAGTTCCTACCATGACAGGAACCCATAGTCTTGAGTGTTCTTCCAACTAGCAACTAGAATTTTAATGTAGCAGCAAACCCCCAAAAGATGTAGTGAATATTAATGACTTCATGTCTGTAAAGTTCTCGGCATAGTGCCTACCAATGTGTTTAAGATTTAAACCATGATAGTGACCAGGGGTATGTTTAGGCCAAAAAACTAAAGTTATGAAAGCTATCTATTGTATGAATACAAAAGAACTTTGTGGGATAAAATTTCAATATTACTGGCATTCCTTCAGAAGATGTTGACAGATCACCTGCTGTGATGGTACAGTGACCCATGGGTGGTCCAGAAGTGGCTAAGACTCAGTCCTTGCCATTTAGGAGCTTATAGTCCTTGGCAGAATTTTATGTGAAAACTTGAAACTGGAATAACACTCTTAACCTGTTTTATTATTTTTTCCTCCACTCCCCCCCCCACCCCCCGCCCTATGTTAGCTATAGTTTAGAACTTAAATTATAAGGATGGGTTTTTATGAAGGCCACTTCTTATTTTTCAGTGGCACTACCAAAAAGCTATTTATTCATCCTTCTAAGCTTTGTGTTTGATACCTTAATGGGAACTTTTACCAAAAAAGCAGTGTTTGACAAGTTATTTTATCTCTGTTGATATATGATGGAATATATGTATTATAAAATCTCTAATGAGCGGTGAAAATTTTATATAGAATATTTTTATTTTTGTCTTAGTATATCTTCATGTAGTAAACTACGATAGAAAAATATTGAATAAGAATGCAAAGGAAAGCCACTTAATTTTTCTTTTTGCTTCTCTTGTTTTAAGAATATGAAAGAATCTTCACTTTACTGAAGCATGTGCAAGGCAGTTTACAAACAAGACTAATATTTTTACAAAATGTCATTAAAGAAGCATCAAGGTAAATAATCTATTTCACATTATGAAATGATAATAAAATGAGTCCCCAGTTTATATAGTCAGTATTTTAACAGTATTTATTTTGTACTTCTGTTGTTATGCATGTATATGACACACACGTGTATATAAGTACTTCTCTTTTTTTTTAGTTTATTGAAAGAAGTTCACTTAAAAAATAGCCGTACACAAATTCTTCAGAAATTATGGACCTTTTCTCCCTACAAATTACTAGATGCTTGCATAATTCTCATTTATCCTGCTCTGTGGCTTTTTGGTGTCTTTATATTTTATAGCCTTTAATTTTTCTCCCTTGTATATTTGGACTACAGTTAATATTGATCAGTGATTAGAAATAACCTTGAAAGGCAATATTTGAATGCAGTTCGTTTGTACATGGGAAAACATGTAATTAAGGGGACCAGAGTTGGACAAATGGGCCTTATTCTGATTGCTTCAGTAGCCCAGGATTATGTACTTTAGTATAAGAAATGTGGATCAAGATTATAAATGGTAACTACGAAGTGCGATGAACTGGAAAAGCATAGTTGTATGAGTTTAGTGAGTACGGAAAGCATTATTTTATTTTTTCTTTAAGGCCTTTAGAATTTTAATATTGTAAGAAAACTTAGGGTTTAATATACCCACCCTTTAATTAGTCTCCCAGTTTCTTCCATGCTACACATAAAAGTGTTTTTAGATAACGCAGTTAATTCTTTTTTTTTTTTTTTAAGTGACTAGTGCATTGGCCACTTTGAAGGTTCAAGATAAGGCCGTACTTTTCATATTATTTATTTTGAGTATTTATGCTCTTTATGTAACATTCTGTCAGCTCAAACTTCTTTATGGATTTAGCTATATTCCTGGTGCCTGCACTCTACTTCTGCCACCTTTTAGAGAGTTGTGTACTACTATGGTGGCTATTCATATTAGTTTACAGGCAGAGAGGAAGTAGGTATAGATTGGGCAGTGTTTTGGATATTGTAAAAAGCATCAGGAGTATGAATACTTATGTAGACGAATGCAATTTTAGTCTGCTATATTTATTACTGAAAAATTTTCAAAAATTGCCCCTTGAACTGTTTGCTATATCCTGTATTACAGATGTCTAATTATCCTTGATTTGCTAGCTTTCAAATTGTGATAGTAGAACACCATGGTTTCATGCTACTGCTCAACTTTCATTTCTTCTTCCATTTTGTGGGGGATTATATTCATACTTTGTTCACATTCCTTTCAACATTCAGCTTTCAAGGAGCATAAGGAGAAGCTGTTGGAGTCATTGTTTTGGGATCCCAAATTTTGCTGGAATATTTGTAACTCTTGTGTGTATATAGGGGTTTTTTTTCTTTTTCTGTTTGATTGTGGGAGGAATAACCTCTTTCCCATTGTACCTATGCCTGGATTGTTTGTTTTAGGAACAAACTGTAATAGTGTACTGATAAAATAATTTGCTAATCTCCCAACAGATTTTATATATCATAAAGTTGTTCATTTTTCATTTTCATTTCTCTTTGAAAAATCTTCCCAACGCAGTTTCTCTCTTTTTAAAAGAACATTATACTGATCTATAACTATCTGTTAAAAGGAAATTGAGAGTGCTATTACTTATTTTTTTATACAGGTTTAAAAAACGAATGCTAATAGAACAACTGGAGAACTTCTTGGATGAAATTCATCGAAGAGCCAATCAGATCAACCATATTAATAGCAATTAAAAGAAAACAGAATGTGGCCACTTATTTCACTATCTTCTCCAAATACAAAGTAAATACAAGACTGTTGTGATCTTGCATTCATTTTTTGACATGCATTGTTGGCTATTTGAAATACTAAGAGCAAGTCTACAGATCCTTTTTCCATCATTTTACAGTGACCTTTTCTTCATTTTGGTTTATTTTTGTAATGTGAAAAGTATCACTCTAAAAAACATTTTTATTTAGCAAACTAAAAATATTCCTCCAAATCTTCTGCTTGTTATTGACTCTTGCGTGTCAATTTCCCTCAGGTTCTATTTTCTTAAACCAACCTTTAAAATTGTCACCTCTGTTAAGGTTGAACTTTGCCAAAAAAATAAAAAAGAAGAAGTTACTTTGTAATTTTTGGGGAAAAAAGCACATACATTAAAACTAGGTAATGTTTTGTATATACAGTTATTTTGGATATATTATTGTAAGTTGTACAAATGTATTTTGAAGAATATTTAAGAAAAGCACTTTTGTTATTCCATCAATAAATGCTCTATTTTACTCTTGTGTGGTTTAGGAAATAATCACATTTAAAGTAATCATTTGAAACCATCTTAAGATAATGGAATTTTAAAGGCCTTGCTTTTTAGCATTGGAAAAATACACCACTTGAAGTTCGTATTTGTTAAACCTAACTGTAATTACATGTTACATAATCTGCATTGTCTTTTTACTCTATGTTCTTAGTTTTTATTGGCCACACCAACATACTCCTATTTCTGCCTAGATAATGCAAACAGCGATACTGGTGGCAGATAGGCAGACTCTTTAAAAGCTGTTTAAAAAGCAGACACCTTTGGACGTTATTGGTTTCTTTACTTCCCTTCAACCCCTTTGTCTTTCTCACTAGGATTGTGGATGGCGCTAAGTTGAAGCTTAGTTAGGGAGTGGTAAGTTTGGAGTACACCGCATAACTCTGAAATGTCTAGCCTTTAGCAGCTTAATGCCATGCTTACAAAAGGCCCACAACAGATTGGGGGTTCAAAGGGGATCTCTTTGTTCTGCTCTGCTAGTCTCACCCTTAAACTCTCCGTTTTATTTAGAAACTAAATGGAAAGGAAACACATTTAAGATGGCTTTGCTCATTTCGCATTCTCTCTGAGTTACCCAGAATAAGGAAAAACCCACGTTACTCATGGTCCACCCTCAGTCCAAAATGGCCTTGCATGTCCTTATTGAGGATGTGACCCTATGACCTGACTCACTCACCATTCATAGATCACTCCTGTGCCTTGTAGTGCTTTTGGGGTAACCAATAGAAAAGAAGGTTAAAATACATTTAGATTAAGAGAGGGCAAAATAAATTTATAAAATTATAGTAAAATTGAAGTATTTTTAGGTTCATAATATTTGAAAATCACATACCCTTTTTACACTTTAGCAGAACATTTTTTAAATTTCAAGGGTATAGCAAAATGAAATTGTAAGTTTTTATGAAGAAAAGCATAGATGAAAGTGGAGAACATGCTTTTGAGATCTGTTAATTTAGTCTAGGGGATTTGACACTCTCCCAATACTGAAGACAAACCCTGTCAAGAAAAAGAAGCATTAATGTAATGTTATCTAGTATTTTCATATGCAATTCTTTAAACCTTTTTTACCTCTACAAAATACCTTTAAGTAAAGCAGGATACCATTTAATAGATGGAATTGTTTAGGTAATTACCTGCAGTCACATTGCTAAATTCAACAAGAGCTACACAAAATCGAGAATATATTGTCTGGTCTTAAATTATATATATTTAGATTCTGAGATTAATAGAAGGGATTACAAGTCATCTAGATAAAAGTTCATACTTAATAAGAATATTTAGGAAAAGGATTCAGCCTATTCCAATATTTAGCAGCTTTCCTTATCAGCAAGTTCTTATTTCCGTTCCACAGTTTGCTCGTGAGGTAGTAGTCCTTTAGACCCTTGAACTTGAATACATTTTCTGGGATGAACCCTAGAGGGAGTTGGGAAGAAGCACTTTGTTCAGGCTCCTCTTTTTGTCCTTAATCTCTCTGCCACTGTACTCTACACCCTCATCCCCAAACCTGGTTATTAGGTTTGAAACCTATCGAAACTCAAGCTTAATATCCCATCGCTTGCAGGTTTTTATGTAGAAGTCTTCTTGTAAGTAAAGGGGAGGGGGGTATATATGAGGGAAGTATCATGTTTTCAGGCCCTTCAGATTACTGGATGACTTTAGGCTGGACAAATGATATTCTCCAACAGGTTAATCTTGAGGTTAAGATCGATTGTCTTCCTGTTCCCGTATGTGTCCCATTTGTCACTTGAGTCATTATTTGCCCTTGTCAGTAAGATTTATCAATTTGGTATACAGAAGGCTGAGACTGACTTCTTCTGTCTCTTCAATACCCCTGTCACCAGAAGAGTAGCCCCTTTGCCTTGTGTGGTACAGGCAGGTACCTCCCAGAAAGAGAGGTCAGTGAATTCACAAGGACTATATTTAGACATGCGGTGGGTTATGGAACTGGCTTTGGATTAGCCTTATATTTTCACTCTGTTTTCTAAGGCAGTTCTGAAAACTCATATCATTGAAATAGTGGTGTGTCCTTTACTAGTTCAGAGATTTCATGTTTTATGCAGTTGAATTCCCAAAGAGAAATCATTCTCGTTTAACTGTCAGCAACCTTGATTGGCTATCAGCTTTTGGCAATGACCTTTCTGTTCAAGTTTAGTCCTGTCTGTCTGTTTCTTGAAGGAGTAGAAACCTGTCATTTTTTTCATCTTTCATTTTTAGACATGTATCCTTTCTAAGAGAGGGTTTTCTCTTGCCTGTTCTGAGTGATAAGTGACATTTTCATCTAATAAATATGGAGCTGGGATGACCATGGTGAAATACTAGGAGGATATATTCTGTTGATGGACTTTTTCTTCCCAAATAATCCCAAAATCAATTATTTCCTAGTGAATGATTATCTTCATCCTTTTTGTCACAAAAGTGTTCCTTTGATTTCTAGCGCAAGTGTCAGCAGTATGCAAATGATTCTCAGATAAAATGATGTTGACAGTATTTTCTTAACAATTTGTGTAAAACCTATGCGTAATTTTCATTATTCTGACTTTTGACTTTCTCTCCATAAATAAAAATAATGCCTGATGTTTAGTTAAAGTAGATCCACTTTTGCTTGATTTTGTTAGTCTTGTTCCATCCTATTTCTTTTTAACACATTGTTTAGACTTGCCAACAACTCTTTACTGAGAATCTCTTTTCCTTCCTAGGCTGATAATTGTTGGGGGTGGGGGACATTAAGAGAAATAATTTGAATACTTTGTTCAATATTGTTGACGCTTAAAGGACTTCTGCTTGTCCTTCTGATATGCTAAGGCTTTGCCTGTACAATACCATCGTTGGATTAAGATGAGGTTGTATAGCGGGGCTTAAAAGTACTAGGGCAAATATTATTTTTGTGTAATTTCAGCTTGAGAAAAGCTTGAGAAACATCAACAGAAAAGCTGTAGAAATCCAGGTGCATTCACTAGAATACTAGGGTTGCTGAGAAAGGACTACTTGGATACTCTAGTGGCCTGAAGGAACCATCTTCTATCCTACAATGATGAGAAAGCTAAGCAACAGCTGGGAAAAAAGTCAAGATTTATCATTTTACTTTCATGATTTTTCTAAGTCTCCCCAGATGTAGAAACCTAAATTTGAAAAAAGAAATCTACATCAACTATAAATGAGCTGAGAGAAAGAGAAGGCAAAAAACCCACAGAGAATATTAGTTTCCTTTGTAGTTATGAAATATTCCCCCTTTTCAGGATTCCTGACACAGCAACTGGGAAGCTTCTGAAGCACCATAGAAACTAGCTAGAAGGAATGCTTGCTTTAGGCTCCAGTGGACAAATGAGTCCTTGTTGCTAGAGAGACACTGATAAATATTTAATTTATATGAATTCTATCAAAAAATACCGTAATACCTGTGTTGGATTCTCTCAGGAAAAAGATGAATGGGCGATCTCCTTTAAAAATAGGAATCCGAGACCTTTTCAGTAACAGCAGAGCTGCAGGAGTGAGAAAGAATAGAAGAATCCCGTTGCATTTTCTATTCATTTGATGAAAGTCACTATTAAAATTGGATACGAAGTCAGTCACATCTGTTCATTTTTGAAGAAATAAAAGCAGCCTAACGATATTTCATTGTTTAGTGTTATGAGGGGGTGCAAATGGGAAAATTAAAAAGATACTACTTAGCCAACCCTGTGTCCTATTTTCAAAATATTCCATGAAATAAACTCCTTACTGAAGCTAATTTTCAGAATGACTCTCTTCCTTGTTTATGGGGATGATGGTACAAATCCTTTTCAAAATGGATACCTCTTTTCTCCCATCATTTTTCAAAAACTTGGCTCTCTGTTAAGATTTATTTTTGAAAAATGATGTATGCTACATCTGGACTTGAGGGTTTTTAGTGGGAAGGTTTAGAAGTAGGGATGTTGAACTGGATAAATCTAACAAAGGTAGATGTGGGGAGGCAGTGTGACCAAGTATCGCTGACTTCCCCTTGTGAACGTACCTGTGGCTGCAGATGTCCTGGTGCCTTCCTCTGAAACCTCAATCTTGGCTGTGTGGATCGCTTCAGAAACATAAAAGCCATCTTGGCCTAACCCCAGGAAATAAAAATGTGAATTGCTTATTTGCATTTTTGATGCATTTAGTTTAAGGATTTGAGTACATTTTTAAAGAATGTACTTAGTTTCAGTCTCATGCTGCTTACTGTGTAGCTAGGGAGAGATTTGTTTGGAAAATTCTTAAGGTTCCATATTTCATGCAACTTTTAAAACCTTAAATTTGGTAAATTATCTAATAAATAGTTCCTACCAAATTAATATTCGGAGCTGTGCCCACTTTTTCAATAGTTAATTTTCAAAGATAATTTCCAGTTAATATTTAAATCTTCAGCCAATATTTCTAAAACTTCAGTGGTCATAAGAATTGCCAGAGTATGTGTTAAAATCTAGATTCTGGAGCCCAGGAACCTGCTTTCTCAGCAAGCTTATGAGATGATTTCCCTTGAATGCCTTCTTGAGCTGCATTTTAAGAGCTACTTTTAAAGGACAAAGTCAGAGGTTTGTACTCTGGGCTTTAAAAGGCATAATTGAATATCAAAAATGTGTCCAAGGCTGCATGACTGCATTCTGTGGTATATCAGTTATGCAATTGACTTGCTCCATGGACTAGAATCTGCAAAGAAAATGAGAGGTTAGAACTATAATTGTTCTGTGCTAACAGTTTCAAAGAGGAATATGAGTGATAAATTAGAGGAATTGACAGATCTTTGTAATTTAACCATTAATCATTTTTAAACAACTCTCCACAATGAAATGGTACTTGATAATACAATAAAGAGTGAAAGTAAGAGTCTTTAGAACTAGAGAATCTTTAGAAATCATTCAGTCCAACCCTTTCATTTTAGAGTGAGCTGGTAAGTCATCTGAGGCCACACATTTGATAAGAAGAGAGTTAGGAATATGCAGGTTTTCTGACAGTGCAGTGCCAATTTCCACCCCACTCCTCCACACAAACACTAGCACCTTTTAGAAAGTGTATTTTAGTCAACTCGAGCATGCTACTGGAAAGGGATCCGTGGCATGTCTTAATCATTTTGATGTACATCTTGTATTTTGAGGGAGCTTCTTTGTTTCATCTTAGACTAATATTTAAATTGTTTTGCATTTTTCATGCACATTCAGGGAGATGGCAAATGAATGTCGTGAGAGAAGAAAACCAGCCCACAGTATAGAATATGTAGCATTTCATCCATCTTGCAAATACATATACACAGAAACTTGTGAGTTGGCTGTATTCACTGTAAGGAAGAGTTATTTTCCAGCATCAGTGAAGGGGACCAGACAAGGGCCAAAGGAAGGGAAAAATCAATGGAAACTTTCACCTGGTGTCACTTGTCCTAAAACCAGTGAAGAATCTGATTTATTTTAGCAGTTGGTCCTTTTCTGCAGGATCTTGTAGAAAAGAAACAAAATTCTCTAATAATTATCCCCGCTCACTAGCTGATTGAGTACAGTGCCAAAATTAGAAAGAATTTTGTGGATAAGGAAAGGTTCTTTGATGGTCTTGAGAAGGTTTTGCTAATCTATGACTACTGTCTAGTGTGGTATCTGAACATTTTATATAAATGTTGATGAAATGAGCAGAAGTTTGCTACGAAACCCTTTATCAGCTAAAATATAGTAAATGTGTTTGTGTTAGAGTCTAGGCATCTTGGCACAATGTGAGAAATGGGACCAATTGGTATGAATGAGTCTTTGATTAGATGGGCTTGGCTATTTCAGTTTCTTGAAACTGCAACTGAAGAGTTTCATTTAAATAATTTTTCTCCATCAGACTGCGGGAGTTGTCCAATAATTGACATTTACTCGTTTGCACAGCCATGAGCCAAGACCCATGGCCTGTCATGTCCCAGCATTCACATCCCTTAAATTTTATCTCTGGTAAGAGTTAACATTTCAGAAGACCAACATTTGTGATCAAAATAAGAATTCAGGAGTCATCTGTGAGTTTGTGTTTTTCTTCTTGCTTGATCTTGCATTACAGATCCCCATTTACTTGCTTTTTTAAAGAAGCTATTGAAATGTTATGCAACTAATGAAATCAACCTAGAAGAGGTCAAGCACAAAGGGATTGTCCTGGCTTTGGGCTCATCCTCTCCTGCAGTCTTGGTAGTTGCTTAGTGCCATTGAGGATCATACAACCTGTTTTCCCAAAATTTGTTCCTAAGATTGTTTATAGGTGCTATTCGGCATAAAGGGTTCCATGATTAATTAAAATGGGAAATGCAGATTGAATAGTTTTGTGCTTTTGTTTTTAGTAGTGGACTTCTTAGAGCTGCTATTTTGCTAATGTTCGTAGTGAATCTCTACAGGAGGACTATAACATGTAGTTTTTAACCAGGGAACTATCCGCACCATCTGTCTCCAAATTTACCAGACTAGCATTCTGGGGAACATACTTTGGGAAACTGTAGCCCCCCATAAGCCCATTTGCTTTTATATTGCATTTTAATATCCAAAGCAAAGGGGTAAGATTCTTCTTACCCTCCCTCCTGGCATACTCTCCACTCTTTTTCCATAACATCTTCCTCAAGTGTTTACATATCAACCTTCCTTTTTAGATTGTTAGCTCCTAGAAGGCAAAAGCTGTCTTATTCATTTTAAATATTTTTTACTTTGTTTAACTAGCTTAATAATGCTCGGTACATATATGTGTTCATTCAATGTTGGATTAATGAATAATAGACACTCCTCACACTTTACATCTGTTTCTTTTCCCCATTAAAACAGCTGCTTTAATGTTCTTTAATTTGATTTGCCTTGTAAGGAAATGTTGGTTGGTGTCTGTAGAATCATAGGAGCACAGCACAGAATGGGTCTTTGGCAAGTCTCATCCAAATGATAGTTTCAGTGCTCCCTTCCCCTTTGTTAGTGGAGACCATTATTTTTTATGTGTGGTTCGTCATACTCTCAAAAGGATTAAGAGTTACGTGACATGGTGTAACACAAGATTTGCAAAATGTGAATCAATGTCCCTCCATTTGATCCGCAGCTTCTCATAAGGCAGGATAAACACATCATTTGCTGTGTCTTTTGTCTTTCTGATTATTATTACTTACTATTGGCTTTTAAAAACTCATTGCCAGAATTTGCTTCTAGTTTATCTTTCTCATCTTATCACTTAAAAGATAGAAAGTGTGTCACATAGCACCCAGCCCAGGATATAGAGAGTGCTAAAAAGAATCTGAAATGGCCTCTGAAACTAGGCTGTGGTTGGTTGCTTTCTCCATTCTTCTCTAGTCCACTCCTCACACCTTTCTTTTCCTGCCCTCCTAGATTTATTGAGATATAGTTGACATATAACCTTGTATTAGTTTAAGGTATACAATGTGATGATATATCTATACAGCCATGCGTCACTTAATGGCAGGGCTACATTCTGAGAAATGCATCGTTAGGCGATTTCATCATTGTGCAAACATTGTAAAGTGTACTTACACAAACCTGGATGGTATAGCCTACTATGCACCTAGGCTGTATGGTACTAACCTTATGGGACCACAGTCATATATGCAGTTCGTCGTTGACTGAAACATTGTTATGCGGCTCATGACTGTATATTGCAAAATGATTACCACAATAAGATTAGTTAACACACCCATCACTTCACATAGTTATAAATTTTTTGTGTATTGAGAACTTTTAAGATTTACTCCCTTAGTGACTTTCAAATATACAATACTATTAACTACAGTCACTGTGCTGCACATTACATCCCCGGAACTTGTAACTGGAAGTTTGTAACCTTGGACCACCTTCACTCATTTCCTCCCGCCTCCCCTGCAACCCGACCCCTTGCAACCACCAATCTACTCTCTGTTTCTATGAGTTTGGTTTTTTTAGATTCCGCTTATAAATGAGATCACTATGTCTTTCTCTGTCTGACTTATTTCACTTAGCATAATACTCTCAAGGTTTTTCCGTGTTGTTGTAAATGGCAGGATTTCCTTCTTTTCTATGGCTGAATAATATTTCATTGTGGTATATATATATATATATACCACAATGAAATATTGTGGTTTTTTCCATGTCTTGGTTATTGTAAATAGTGCTGCAATGCACATGGGGATGCAGATATCTCTTTGAGATAGTGATTTCATTTCCTTTGGATATGTACCAGGAGTGGACTTGCTGGAAAATATGATAGTTCCATTTTAAATTTTTTGAGGAACCTCCATACTGTTTTCCATAGTGACCGTACCAATTTGCATTCCCACAGTGCACAAGGGTTCCCTTTTCTCCACATCCTCACTAGCATTTGTTATCGCCTGTCTTTTTGATAACAGCCATTCTAACAGGTGTGAGGTGATAGCTCATTGTGGTTTTGATTTGCATTTCCCTGATAATTAGAGATGTTGAGCACCTTTTCATGTACCTGTTGGCTATTTAAATATCTCCTTTGGAAAAATGTCTGTTCAGATCCTCTCCTCGTTTTTTAATTGGATTATTATTATTTTCTCTTGAATTGTATGAGTTCCTTATATATTTTGGATATTAACCACTTAACAGGTATGTGGTTTGCAAATATTTTCTCCCATTCCATAGGTTGTCTTTCATTTTCTTGGTTGTTTCTTTTGCTGTGAAGAAGATTTTAGTTTGATGTAGTTCCACTTGTTTATTTTTGCTTTTGTTGCTTGTGCTTTTGTTGTCAGATCCAAAAAGTCACGTCAAAACCAATGTCAAGGAGTTTTTTCCTTATGTTTTCTTCCAGGAGTTTTATGATTTCAGGTCTTATATTTAAGTCTTTAATCCATTTCAAGCTAGTTTTTGTGGATGGTGTAAGATAGGGGTCCAGTTTCATTCTTTTGCATGTGAATATCCATTTTGCCCAACACCATTTATTGAAGAGACCATCTTTTCCTCATTGAATATTCTTGGCTCTCTTGTCCAATATTAGTTGACTGTATATACATGGATTTATTTCTGGGGTCTCGATTCTGTTCCATTGGTCTACATGTCTGTTTTTATGCTGGTACCATATTGTTTTGTTTACTATAGCTTTGTAATATAGTTTTTTTTTTTTTTTTTAGCTTTATTAAGTACTGAAATGTCTTTTTTTGTGTGTGTGAGGAAGATCAGCCCTGAGCTAATATCCATGCTAATCCTCCTCTTTTTGCTGAGGAAGACTGGCTCTGAGCTAACATCTATTGCCAATCCTCCTCTTTTTTTTCCCCCCAAAGCCCCAGTAGGTAGTTGTATGTCATAGTTGCATATCCTTCTAGTTGCTGTATGTGGGACGCGGCCTCAGCATGGCTGGAGAAGCATTGTGTTGGTGCGCGCCCAGGATCCGAACCCGGGCTGCCAGTAGCAGAGTGCATGCACTTAACCGCTAAGCCACGGGGCCGGCCCATGTAATATAGTTTGAAATAAGGAAGTGTGATGCTTCTGGGTTTGTTCTTCTTTCTCAGGATTACTTTGGCTATTTGGGGTCTTTTGTGGTTCCATACAAATTTTAGGATTGTTTTTTCCATTTCTGTGAAAAATGCCATTGGAATCTTGCTAGGGATTGCATTGAATATATGGATGGCTTGGGTAGTATGGACATTTTAACAATATTTACTATTCTAATCCATGAACACAGGATATGTTTCCATTTATTTGTGACTTCTTCAATTTCTTTCATCAATGTCTTGTAGTTTTCAGTGTGCAGATCTTTCATCTCCTTGGTTAAATTTGTTCCTAAGTATTTTATTGTTTTTGATGCTATTTTAAATGGGATTGTTTTCTTTATTGTTTTTTCAGGTAGTTTGTTATAAATGTATAGAAACAGAACTGAGTTTTGCATGTTGATTTTGTATCCTGCAACTTTACTGAATTTGTTGATTAGTTCTAACTATGCACCCCTGTTATAATATTAGAAAATCTCATTTTAACTATATATTTACCATTACCAGTGACTTTTACACATTTATATGTTTTTACAATGTTAATTAGAATCCTTTTATTTCAGCTTGAAGAATGTCCTTTAGCATATCTTGTGAGGCAGGTCTAGTGGTGATGAACTCCTTCAGTTTGTTTAGGAAAGTCTTTATCTCTCCTTCATTTCTGAAGGACAGCTTTGCTTGTTGTAGTATTCTTGGTTGACGAGTTTTTTCTTTCAATATTTTGAATATATCCCCCCCGTCTCCAGGCCTGCAGGGTTTCTGTTGAGAAATCTGCTGATAATCTTATGGTGGCTCCCTTGAATGTGACAAGTCACTTTTCTCTTGCTGCTTTCAAAATTCTCTCTTTGTGTTTGACTTTTTGTAATTTAATTATAATGTGTATCAGTGTCTGACTATTTGGAGTCCTTTGGGCCTCATGAGTCTGGATGCCCATTTCTCTCCCCAATTTGGGGAAGTTTTCAGCTGTTATTGCTTTAAATAGACTTTCTGTCTCATTCTCTTTCTCTTCTCCTTCTGGAATTCCCATAGTGTATATATTGTTTCTCTTGATGAATGTTACCAACTGCCATAGGCTTTCTTCACTTTTTTTTCAGTCTTTTTTCTTTTTGCTCCTCTGACTGGATAATTTCAAGTGACCTATCTTCTAGTTCACTGATTCTTTCCTCTTCTTGGTTGAGTCTGCTGTTGAGGCTCTCTGTTAAATTCTTCAGTGCAGTCACTGCACTAAGTTGGGCCTTGAAATGATATTGAGCAAGTTCTTCAGGCAGCAAAATATAATTTGATGCCATGAGGGAAGAGATGAGTAACTTTTAAATGGGGAAGGAGTAAAATGATTCTGGGCTTTAGTTGGCAAACATATCTGTAAAAGGCCAGATATTAAATATTTTAGCCATTGTGGGCCATATGGTATCAGTTGCAACTACTCGGTTCTGCTGTTGTAACAAGAAAGCAGCCATAGATGATTTGTAAATGAATGGGAGTGGCTGTTTTCAATAAAACTTTATTTATAAAAACAAGTGGTGGGCCATCGTTTGGAGACCCCCATGTTAGAGGAACAAAACTTTATGGGAGAAGATTATAAGCCTGGTATGTTTTATCAGTAGGAAACGTGAATGCAAGGTTCACACTTGGCACATGGTAATTGCTTGATAATTATTTAACAACCCAGATCCATGAGCCTATAGTTCTGCTGATTTGAACAAATATAACTAGACTTGAATTGCATTATAAAAAAAGATGTTAGGTGTCAAAAAGTTACTTTTTAAACTAGGTTGCTCGTTAGATCTTGTCAGAGGAGTTTATGGGCCTTGGAAGTCTTTACCAATAGGGGAGCTGTGTGAGTGGGTTAAGCTCAGTCCTGTTTGAGGACACTGGATTGATGGCATTTTAAGATATACTTCTAGGACATAAAGGGAGAGAGATTTAAGAGCTACAAAGCAGCAATCAGTAAGTCATAGTGATTAATTGAATGCAGTGGTGTGCAAGAAAAGGTTAAGAATGGCCTCAAAGTTTGGAACTAGGATGATCAAAAGAAGAATAATATCACCATCAACACAGAGATGCCATGGCTGAGCTCCAGTGTCACAAGAAGACACGGATTGGATTTTGTACATTATTAAAGATAGAGTGCACTCAAGTTCTTCATCCCTTCTGTTTACTTGCCCTGTGTTTCTTTCACTTTAGTCTTTCTCTTTTCCCTACAGTGTCAGATTATACCTGTGCCACTAGGGAAAATTTATAGTTGAGTCATTCAACCAAGTCAACAATATTTATTGGGTACCCAGGCATTGTTGGGGGCACTGCATCCAAACTTGCCTATTACTTTGCTTATCTCTTTGCATGTTTAGGCGTGCAGAGTTGGTGAATTTTAAATTCTCTAGAATAGATCCTTCCTCCTGTGTTTTATTTGATAACTAACCCTCCCAATTAGTCTGTCTGGTCACATCTAAAGCCCAAGCCAAGACTTCTGTTGTGAACCAAACTCCCATTTTTTTCTGTGATTGCCTAAGAAAGAAGAATCTGAGCAGAGCTTTAGAAAACTTCTCTGTGCTATGAGGTTCTAGCATTCAAAATAGAGATTCTCAAGTTCATAGGCAAGGAAAATGTCAAGGTCAATGAAAATGCCTGCTACAGTGACATACAGATAATTTACTACTATCCAGAGCAAAGCCAAACCTGAGCCTTAGGAGTTGGCAATAGTTTAGCCAATGGTCTCCTGAGAGGATTCTGGGAAATAAGGTTCTGGCATTCCACTCTCTTTTAATATTTGATGTAAGTTCCCTGTCAGATCATAGGCAAACACAGCTCTTATTGATTGGTAGTAGTCTACTATGGGCAGAGAAATTTAACATGGACTCTGGGAAGGAGAACATTTTAGGGCAAAGTTACAGGTGCATGGGTAATTTGAAGAAAGTAAGTTAGATGGATGAGAGAAAGTTTCAAGATTAGCTCATTAGAAGAGGCAGAGGAGGTACTGGGAGTGGGCAGGGAGAGGAGGTAGAAGCAAAGGGTGACTGTGAGGCTTGCATGACAGCAGGAGGTCAGAAAAAAGTGCCCTGTTGTTGCCCCAATGTCTCTGGTGTGCTCCTAATCACGAAAAGCAGACAGAGGGTGAGTTGTATTGTGTTCTATGGCCATTGACCTCACTCTAAATGTGGTCTCTGAAAATGGTGCTTAGAGATCTCAAGAAATACCCCTCCTCTACAAAGTCCAAAGCAAAGCACTTTCTTTATTCTTTTAAATAATGTTAACTCTGGCTGTTTACCACTGAAGGCTCTGTAGAAACAATGAGAATTCCTTAACCAAAGTGTGATAAAACTCCCCCAGACACAATGCCAAAAAGCTTGGAAGAAGAACTGTTGTTACCTGAAATTCCTTTCAAGTTAGCTTTGAGTGGATCAAAAAGATCAGTGACTCCCCAAGAATTTAAAATGCTTTTTAAGTTGAAATGATTTTGGATCCTAAATCTAAAAGACAAAAACAAACCATCAACTTTCATTTAAAATTGTCACTCGATATACTTTCACACATACCACATGCCGTCCAAACTCCCTCACTTGGAAGTCAGGGGTCTCCAGGCTGATTTCCAGCTTTATCTTCCATTGCGCCTTCCCATAAACCCTACCCACCGACTCATTTGACCACGCGGGGCTCTCTCCCACCTCTGTACCTTTGCTCCTGCTGTTCTTTCCAGGTCTCCCCCATCTCCCTTGATTGCCTTTGAATTATTATCCTTTCCTCTAAGCCCAATTCAATTTTTATCTCCTCCTCTTATCTCCAGCTGTTTTGTGACCTTTGGTTCTTAAAGCCCCATTAACACTTTGTTCTACTCTTTTGATGTATAGAACATTCTTCTTCCTATTACTGTTATTTATGAGATTGAAACTACTTGAGAAGAGAGGCTATCCTGGTCAATTTTTTATTGCTTAATAATAATGAATATTTACTGAATGCTTACCATAAGGCACTCTGATAAGTATTTTATGTGGATTATTTCATTTCATGTTCACATAACTGTTATTATTAATCTCATGTTTTACAGATGAGAAAACTGAGGCTTAAAGAGTTTAAGAAACTTGCCCAAGATGACATAATGAGTGCGTGGTGGAGCTCAACTCAAATCGAGGCTGAGTGCAGAGCCTTCGCTCTTGTTGTCTACACTATGCTACCTCCCATCTCGTGTGGCATCTCACACATAGTAGGTGCAGAAAAGAAGCTGTTGACTAACTAACAATTAATAGACAGTCTCATTTGATAAGACTTATTTTCATGACTGCTGTGTGCAGTGTGTGCCTTTGACGCCCAGCAGGGGAAAAACGCAGGTGAAAACTTTGGTTTTCCTAGTAAGTCCAGAGGGCAGGAAGAATCAGCACACCAACTTTGTAATATTTCCCCAAGGGCAAGGTATTTAAATTTTACTGTGGAAGCATCCTTTAAAAGGACTACTGACATTATTTTTCTTTGAAAATAAAAAAGTTCAAAGTGGAATTAAGATGGTCTTTTTCTATAAACCATGCAAAACTTGTAGGAGAGTAAAAATACTGGACAAAACCATTTAATATCAAAGGTCGCTGTTGCTGTACAAGACAATGTGACCAATATTTTAACCAAAAGTATCTGATTTTCTCCTAAATGTATGTTGTAGATCTTCAGAATAGTTTCCAAAAAAGGTATGTGCTTTCTCCAAGTATTCTGACATTTCTCAAAAAATTTTGGACTACCTCTTCTGAAATGATCTTAAATACCTAAAACACATATTATGAAAACTCTTTTTTTTTGTTTTGTTTTTTGTTTTTTGTGAGGAAGATCAGCCCTAAGCTAACATCCATGCCAATCCTCCTCTTTTTGCTGAGGAAGACTGGCCCTGGGCTAACATCTGTGCCCATCTTCCTCCACTTTATATGGGGGGCCGCCACAGCATGGCCTGACAAGTGGTGCATCGGTGTGTGCCCGGGATCCAAACCTGGGCTGCCAGCAGCAGAGCGCACGCTCTTAACTGCTATGCCATGGGGCCAGCCCCTGAAAACTCTTAATGCTGAAACATAGTGGTGAAGAGTGTGAACTTGGGAATCCAGTGCCGGGGTTTGAATCCTGGCCCAGCCTCTTCCTAGCTGAGGGATGTGGGGCAAGTTACTTTACCTCTCTTTGCCTCAGTTTCTTCATTTGTAAAATGAGCATAATAGTAGTGCTTGGTTCTTAGTGTTGTGAAGATTAAGTAAAATAATCCTTGTAAATTGCTCAAAACAATGCCCAGCATAGCTCATGCACTTTATTGTTACCATTGTGGTTTTATTGTTTCTCAATGATATTGAGAAAGAGCTAAGGGATGTTTGAAGCCAAGTATGGTGATTATGGTGAGGGATAAAATAGGGTAGTATCATTTTTAGTAAATTAAAAACAGTAGTAAAAGTGGGGTGTGACTATAAAAGATGAGAGTGATTTTTTTGGTATGGCAACGAAGGCCAGACCAGAAGAAATGCTACTAAAATATCTTGAGTAAAAAAAGCACCCTTTACCAAAACCAGACAAAGATATTAAAAAAGGAAAACTACAGATCAATATCTCTTATGAATATAGATGCAAAAAATCCTCACAAAATACTAGAAAATTGAATCCAGCAACAAATAAATCCCACCATGACCAAGCAAGATTTATCCCAGGAATGCAAGGTGGGTGCAACACGTGAAAATCAATCAATGTAAAACACCATACAAATAGAATAAAGGACAAAGGCCACATGATCATCTCAATAGATGCAGAAAGAGCGTTTGACAAAATTTGATACCCTTTCATAAAAACAAAACAAAACCACTCAACAAATTTAGGATAGAAAGGATCTTCTTCAACCTGAAAAAAGGCAACTACAAAAACCCACAGCTAGCATGATGCTGTGCAAGACTGAATGCTCTCCCCCTAAGATCAGGAACAAGACAAGGATGTCCACCACTTTTATTTAACATTGTACTGAAGGATGTGCAGGGCAATTATGCAGGAGAAAGAAATAAAATGCATCCAGATTAGAAAAGAAGAAGTAAGTCTCTCTCTATTCATAGATGATTTGGTTTTTTTTTTGTGAGGAAGATGAGCCCTGAGCTAACATCCATGCTAATCCTCCTCTTTTTGCTGAGAAAGACCAGCTCTGAGCTAACATCTATTGCCAATCCTCCTCCTTTTTTTCCCCAAAGTCCCAGTAGATAGTTGTATGTCATAGTTGCACATCCTTCTAGTTGCTGTACGTGGGACGTGGCCTCAGCATGGCCGAAGAAGCAGTGTGCCGGTGCGCCCCCGGGATCCGAACCCGGGCCACCAGTAGCAGAGCGCACGCACTTAACCGCTAAGCCATGGGGCCAGCCCTGATTTGGTTTTGTAAATAGAAAATGCTAAGGAATCTAGACACACACACACAAACTCTTAGAGCTAATAAATGAGTTCATGGAGGTGGCTAGATACAAGATCAAGATACAAAAATCATCTGTGTTTCTTTATACTAGCAATGAACAATATGAAAATAAAATCCCATCTACAATAGTATCAGAAGGAATAAAATATTTAGAAATACTTAGAAATAAATTTAACAAAAGAAATGTAAAACTTGTACACTGAAAACTACAAAACATCATTGAAAGAAACTAAAGAAAACCTAAACAAAATGAAAGATATCTCGTGTTTGTGGATTGGAACACTTAATATTGTTAGAAAGAAACATTCCCCAAATTAATCTACAGATTCAGCACGATCCTTATCAAAATCCCAGCTGCCTTTTTGGCAAAAACTGAGAAGCTGATCCTAAAATTCACATGGAAATGCATGGGACCCAGAATACCCAAAACAATCTTGAAAAAGAACAAAGTTGAAAGACTCACACTTCCTGATTTCTAAACAAACTAAAAAGTACAGTAATCAAAACTGTGTCATACTGGCAAAAGTATAGACATTTATGCCTATAGAATGGAAGTGAAAGTCCAGAAATAAACCCATACGTTTATGGTCAATTGATTTAGACAAGGGTGCCAAGAAAATTCAATGGGAGAAAGAATAGTCTCTTCAATAAATGGTGCTGAAACAACTGAATAGCCACATGCAAAGAATGAAGTTGAACCTCTACCTCACACCATATACCAAAACTAATTCAAAATGGATCAAAGACCTAAATATAAGAGCTAAAACTATAAAACTCTTAGAAGAAACGTAGATGTAGATCTTTGTGACCTTGGTTAAGCAATGGTTTCTTAGATATGACCTCAAATAAAAAAAAAATGTACAAGAAACAAAAGAAAAAAAGATTAATTGAATTTCATCAAAATTAAAAATGTTTATGCTTCAAAGGACACTGTTAAGAAAATGAAAAGACAACCCACAAAATGGGAGAAAATATTGACAAATCATATGCCTGATAAATGACTAGTATCCAGAATATATAAAGAACTATTACAACTCAACAATAAAAAGACAACTAATTTAAAAATGGACAAAGAATTCAAGTAGATATTTCTCCAAAAAAAGATAGATAAATGGCCAAGAAGCACATGCAAAGATGCTTGACATCATTAGTCTTTAGGGAAATGTAAATGAAAGTCACAATGAGATACCGCTTTGCACTGCCTATAATGGCTATAATCAAAAGGATGGGGGCTTTCTCCTACAGTTGTTGTTACACATAGATGTGAGGTCAGACAGGCTGCAGCCATCTTGCCTCCCGCCAGGGAAGGAAGTCAAAGCAGAGAAGAGGACATTGCTGGGGGGGCAGAGAAGGTGAATGCATTCTAACTAATATAACTAAGAATAACTACATAGTTCCTGAATGCGAACTTTGCAACATCCCTACTTTTTAATCCATATTTTGGGAAGGCAGTCTTTATCCTCTCCCTACCTCCCTTCCTCCATGAAGAGGGGCTTTTTTAAAAAACTGTGGTAAAATGTACACAACATAAAATTTACCATTTTAACCACGTTAAGTGTATAATTCAGTGGCATTAAGTACATTCACATTGTTGTCCAACCATCAGCATTATCCACTCCAGAACTTTTTCATCATCCCAAACTGAAACTCTGTACCCATTGAACATGAGGAGGAACTTAAAAAAAAAAAAAAAAAAGACAATAGCAAGTGTTGATGAGGATATGGAAAAATTGGAACTCTCATACATTTCTAGTGGGAATGTGAAATGGTGCAGCCACTTGGAAAACTGTCTGGTAGTTCCTCAAAATATAAAATATAGAGTTAACACATGACCCAATAATTCTATTCCTAGGTATATAGCCAAGATAATTGAAAATATATATCCACACAAAAATGTGCATGTAAATGTTTGTGGTAGCCAAAAAGTGGAAACAAGCCAAAAAGTGTTTTGGCACCTAAATGTAGTAAATGCACCTAACGGAATATTATTCAGCCATAGGAAGTAATGACATGTGCTATGACAAGGATGAACCTTGAAAATATTATGCTAAGTGAAAGAAGTCAGACACAAAAGGCCATATGTTGTATGATTTAATTTATATGAAATGTCCATAATAGACAAATCCATAGAGAGAGAATAAGTGGTTGTCTAGGGCTGGGAGGGGGAATGCCAGTGACTGCTGATGGGTATGGAGTTTCTTTTTGAGATGATGAAAATGTTCTGGAATTAGATAGGATGATGTTTGTACAACTTTGCTAATATAATAAAAACCTCTGAATTGTACACTTTAAAAGAATGGATTTATGGTATGTGTATTATATCTCAATTTCAAAAAAAAGGAAAGAAAATACCCTTAGAAAAGCATAAATCACACACGATGATGATCAGCAGCTCCTTGAAGGAACGGCAAAACTCATTTTGGATATATGAGACCTGGTGGACTTTAAAAATATATCTATCACTTCTGATATTAGAAAAAAATGCTCATGCTTAGCTTCCTACTATGTTGACCTAAAAACTGTTTTATTCATTAAACAAGTATATATTTGACATTATTAGTCTTTCTTGTAGGGCATTACATCATTACAGATATAAATGACCCCTGTTACCACTCATTGTTGATTTTCTTGATTATTCTTTTGGGATGCTAATGTCCGTAATGAAGACTAATAGTCCTTATACATTTTATTTTATTTCTTTGTAAATAAATAAAAGTTTACTTTGGAAGCTAGATGTCATAATTCATCCAGAATTTACTTGCTTGGTGATGTTTTGCCACACAATTTTTGCATTGCTACCCATGGTATGCAAAGTTTTTGCTCTTGCTAAATGAAAAATGCAAGCTGACTACAGAACAGGTCATACTAAATGGTGAATGAATGATTTGAGGAACTAGAGGTAAATTCTTACCCAAAAGCTGACTTGTGTCTACTATGGTCCAAAGTTTTGTACCCAAATCTAGACCTAAAATAGTTTTTACTTCTTTCTCTATTTATTCCCTAAAGGGTTTAAAGCTAGTTTTTCATTTTTGTTTTTTTGCTTGGTTAGTATGGCTTGTGAAATAACCCTATTTCCCTAAACCCTTCTCTCCTTGGAGAGCAGGTTTAATAGTCTTAGGGGGATAAAAAAAAATTTATCAGGATGAGGTCAAGTGTTAACTAATACCTAGCTTACTATCATCTCTGCCTTCCCGTCCCTTCCCTGTTCTCCAATGTTTTTCAGGATCATTCCTCAGGGGGTTGTGAGTGCTAAAGGCAGAAGCAGAGACCATGGAGGGTTCTCAGTGGAGCAGGCACCTCCCTGGGGCCTCTGCCTCACATCGGCTGCTCCAGGAGGAGGCCAGCATCTGTCTCCTAAACCCAAAAAAGACTGTGGCAAATTCCTGCACCAGGTTGCATTTTCTCTCTACTTTTAACATTGAAAGCTCCTCTTCCTTCTCTGAGCTTCTTTCAAATGTAACAGAAAGATTAGAGTTACTTCTCCTTTTTGCTAGAAAGATCTGTTGAAATATCCAGTCTTGGTGCTTTGATTTGGGGTCCAACTATTTGGTTTGGAGAGATAGGCTTTATCTTAGAGTTAAGTTCGCTTTCTGCCCTTGCTACGCCAGATCCCGCTTTAGACCTTGGCCCTTAACTCCCTGGGGCTCTCTTTGTGTGTTTTTATTACAGTGCCTGAACTTATTTTTAACTCCTTGACAGGAGCATTGCCAAGGCCTCTGGCTCAGCACTGCTGAGAGCCTGGTGGGTGGAGAAGGCCACGGTGGCCAGAAGGGAAGAGAAGGAAGAAGCAGCATGCTGAAAATGAGCGCTTGGACAACATTCCTAGCTCAGTGTTGGTCTACAAATTAATTATAAATTTACTCTGATTTCAAATGTACCAAAAAAGCTTAGCATTTAAGGAAGTTCAATGAGGAATCTTTTTGTAATGTAATGAGTTTTGCAAATAGGTTTTCCTTTGGAAAAACAAAATCTAGCATCATCATTTAACTTTTTGGCAATTTGTATTTGTACCTATTGGGTTTTTTTAAAGAAGGGCTTACCTCTGTTTAGAAATAATGAGACCTTTCAGCACAGAGACTTAAAGTCTTCAATTCTTATGCCTTAATTCTGTTCAGAATTATATCTGTATTTGCTCAATTATATTAGCTATCTTGCCTCTTTGGTTCTTGAAAAATGACAGTTGTATGCTCTGAGGATGTAATAAGACTCAGGGAACATTCCTCCAAAGGAACTGACTGCTCTTCTTTCCCTGCCCAGAGAACTGGCCGTGGCGTGATGCTGGAGTGGAGGTCTGGGGGCTCCGGTCTGGCCCAGTGAAGACAGGATGTCTCCTCTTGAGATAGACCCCAGGAAATTAGCTCCTTTCAGTCTGTGTCATGAGCTAGTCAGCAGTGACTGTGAAATGGACCTGAACTCTAGGCTAACTCCGCCTTGGCCTAACCTCTAGGGGTGCCTTAGACAAGTCAGCCCGGTGGTCACGAACAGACCCACATCAGACTGCCTGGGTTCTAATCCAGGCCCGGTCGGCTGGGTTAGGCTGCAGGGCACCCCACAAGGAGGACACAGCTACTCACCTGGGCAGGAACACATCCATCCTGGCTCTCCTCAGGCTGGAGGTCCAGAGGTGGATGATGCTGGCTGTGAGGTGTGGCTCAATGCGGGCCAGTGGGGTACCTTTGTCACGAGGCAGCACCAGGAGCAGACTCGCTGCACTTCCCAGGAAGGGCAGCTCCAGCACCCCGACCTGATGGCCCGCAGGGTCCTGGAACTGGCCTGGGGGTTCAGTGGTTGGAGGATTAGTTCTGTCCCAGGAGCCAGGGGAACCAAACAGTGCCAGGCCCTGGGATGGGCCTGCTCACAGAACTGGAAACGATGCACTTTGTTAACAAGGTGTCCACCTCACCCTCAGGAAGCAGTTTGAGGCCAAGACTGTTGGGTGCTCTGGTCATCTTTTCTGATCCTAAGACCTAGAATCTCTAAGATACCCTCACAGGGCTCAGGGCCTGTTGTGGCTGGGCACAGTGGGTACGATGGCACGTGGGAGAACCATACACCCTGTCTTAAAGGGCCAGTCACTCCAATCCTGGCTTACTGTGGTCATGTGGGGACCCAGGCTTTTTGTGCTAGATCTTCCTATCTTTCCACGAAAGCTCTAAACCCAGATGTCATATGAAATTTCCCAATTTTTAAAACACTGCATAGTCCTGACAAAACATGAGTCCAGGCTGGATTTGATCTGGGGACTGATGATTTGTAACCTGTGACCTAAACAACCAGGTCTCAGGATGGGCAGCTGGGAGCTTGTGGGCAGTGGCAATGGCTGGCCAAGGACAAGTCTAGCCCATTGGGCAGAGCATGATTTCAGAAGCAGCAGACACAGATGGCCAGAGACAGGGAGCCCCAGCGAGGCTTGCTGGTGAATGCAGAGGCAGTGGCGCCACCCAGTGATCGGGAAGGAGGGTAAGGAATATGGAGCAATCCAGGGGTGCCGGGGAGACCTGGCAGCCCCAGCCTCAGGCGGAGCTCCAGGCGGATCCCTTCCCGGGGAGGACGGTGAGGCCTGGGCCCTAGTGTTGTGGGGCAGCAGAGCTGGCTGGCCACTAAGGCAAAATCTTAGGCTCAATGGGGAAAGACAGGTGCCTGCTTCATACTCCTTACTTTATCTGTTCAATAAATAGTTGTTCAGCGTCCATTATGTGCCAGCCCTGTGCACTGCATGCTGGGTGTCAAGGGAAGAACAAGAGTGTCGTGGAGCCTGCCTGCGATAGCGCAGCTGACAGTCAGGTCAACCAGCACGGGTCACGGAGGCAACAGGAAAGTGTTAGGAACAAGAACTGTAATGCATCTTAAAGGGATGTTTACTTATCCAGTAGACGTTCTTCTGTTCTCGTCTTGCTTGACCTCAATTAATAATTATTGGTTGAATAAACAAATGAATAAATTCACTGAGCACTCACTATATGTCCTGCATGGAATCAGAGCAGGATGACTAGCAAGTTTTCCAAATGCCAAAGTTCCTAAAACACTGATTTCAGTCTCACTGGCTTTTCCCTGAAGAGGAACATAGTTAGTCCCACAGCTGGAGGGGGCTGAGCCTGCAAATGAGAGTTGCCAGGTGTGACCGGAGAGAAGGTGTATATGGGCAGGCTGGCAGGGTCCCTTCCTCCCTTGCCATGCTGGCGTCCCACTGAAGCATCCACATCACACACCGGTCTGCTGAGATGGGGCTGCCAGGCATTGTGCACCCCCACTCTGACCGGGGTGAGTGACCATTAGGCAGGGTGGGCAGGAAGAATGACGGTATTTTAGGACCAGTGGCACTTTCAGTGTGGGCATGCTCTCGAGAGCCTTTTAGACTGGACGCTCAATCTTCCATCTGTTCTCAGCATCAAGCAGTGAAGCGAGTCTTCATTTTATGGTGGTGCCTGCCAAGGGAGGGGTTTGGCCCAAACATTTTTGGTTTTACAAGGACTCCTCCATCTACTAAGTGCAGAGGGAAATGTGAAGCATGAAACTGGGTTTCTCTTCCCCATCTGCCTTCTTACTGTCTTCTCTGAGTCTCCTGGCTCACTGGTCTTGCCTTACTCCACACCCAGCAGACAGCAGAGGGGACCACAGAGAAACTCAGCCCGATCCTTTAAGAGCAGAGACCTGGCCTCCTCTCCCGCCCACACTCCTCTCACCCTCGTGTTCCTCTCATTAGACAGCCCGGCCATGGGGAAGGAGCTCACCGTAGTTGACCTCGGCCATTTGGTACATCATGGGGACCTGGAGGACGAGGCCCTGGGCACAGGTGAAAGGCAGGAGCTGAGTGTCCATGGAGGAGAATCTCTGTCGCCAAGTGCTTTGGAAGGACATGGTGCTCACAAGCGCCAGCTGAGCAAGTGCTGTGTCGCTGCGCTCCCATGTCAAGCCACCTGGGCCCTCACCTGCAAGGGGGAGAGCGACCGTGTTGCTGACACCCGTGCACGCTCTGGGGGGTGCTGAGGCATCCCTGAAGTGGGGTTTGTAGCCTGCTTGTTAGTGTCTATTAGTTGTGGAATTGTAGTGTTTATAACTAGCTGTTGCTGAAGACCATGCTTTTGTTCTTTTCTGAACAGGTTGGGATGCTCCGGCTGGTTCTGGCTGGGGCCGTTGTCCAGGAGGCATTAGGGAGCACTGCTCAGGCAGAACCCTGGGAAGGCCTAGGTGCTGTGATAGGAGATGCTGCACAATGTCGCCGCCTCACCCCATCGCCCCAACAGCAGAGCCTCATTCCTGGCAGAGCCTCTGCTTAGACAACTCTCAGGGCGTGGTCATTATGATCCCACCGGTTACCAGAGAGAGGAGCAGGCTGATCGCCCCTCAAGGGGCAGTTTTTGCCCCAGCCCTTTATTTATTTGATAAACACATGCTTTGTGCTAGGCTCTGTTTAAATGCTTTAACAAACCCTCACTGACTCCTCCCAACAGTTCTTTTGTTGTCCTCAGTTCTACAGATGGGGGCACGAAGGTTCAGAGAGGTTGTCCAAGGTCACGCACTTGTGAGTGGCAAAGCCACTATCCGCCCAGTTGCCCAAGACAGAAACCTTGGATTTGGACCCACGCAGCCTGGCCCTGGACTCCAGGCTCTTCACGGCCGCACCAATTGCCTCTCTTTCTTAGAGGACAATCCACCCTGGGGATTGAGAGCAGCTAACTGTCGCCTTGGGCCCCTGGCAGCACAACGAGCTGAGATGAGGAATTAAACATTTTTAAATAAATTGAAAAGATATTGTGAAAGAGAGAAAGAGGAGGGAAGCTTCTCATCAATAGAAATCTTCGTGTTTGCATTTTAACTCTGCCCTCCTCATCCATGCATATATTGTTCTCAGTTCAGTCTTAAAGTGCACATCACCTTCTAGTCTGCGTTTTAAACAACAGTGGGTTTTGAGTGTTCACCCTATTTCTGGTAACCTCTGTAATTATCAAAGGTGCTGGAACTAGACTACCTGGGTTAGAATCCTGGCTCTGTGGGACCTGGATGGGAGACCCAACACTCTGTGCCTCAGTTTCTCCATTTGTAAAATGGGGGCCATAATAGCACTTCCCTCCTAGGATGACTGTGAGGGTGAACTGAGATAATAAACATGGAGGACTTAGAAGAGTGCTAAATAAATAAACTGAGCACTCAGTAAGTGTTAGTAATTTTCATCATCTTTAATAATAATTATAGCTGCATGATATGCAGGTGCTATAATTCACTGAATCATCCCTACTTGCTGGACAGTTAGGTTGTTTGTAAGTCTTTTTCTTTGATAACACTGGGCTGAGCATCTTATCACATATAACTTTTTCTTCTCTTGAATTATTTCCTTAAGCTAAATTCCCAAGAAACCACTTTTTTGGCTCCTACTGCATTTTGCTATTACAGGGGGTTAATTGTAGATGAGAGCAGGGCTCAGGGGGACTCACTGGGGGACAGCTGCATGGGACAAAGCCTGCAGGGCTCCCTGGAGGTGGGAGGCTCTGAAGAGCCCCTTCGGTTTGTGTGTATGTAAGGGAGAGAGAGGTAGTAGGGGGCCAAAAGTCAGCTTTGCTTGCTTCATAGAGGACATCATTCAATGTAGGGTTCCCCAAGAGGACAAGCTTCTGTTGCAATTGAGAGTGGCCTGAGTACCCATCCTCATGGCTTCTAACAAGTAATGAGTGGAATCTTTCTTTACAGCCCTCTGACATTAGCCTCACTGAGGCGGATGGTTTTCTTTTACCTGTGGTCTGCCTGGAGGCCCCTTCATTGTCCTGGATGGTGCTGATGGGCTTGCTGAGGTTGGCTGGCTCCAGGCTGCTGTTGGCCCATCTGGAGACCTGCTCCACAAAGCAGGGGGAGAGCGGTGTTCCCACCTGCACAAAAAGGGTGCAGGCCAGCTCCATCTTGGTGCCTTGGCTGGAGTTGGGTAGTGTGGCATAAACGGCTTGCAGGAAGTCTTTTACCCTTTGGTCTGTGAAAAAGGTGTTGGGATAAATTGACACTGGTGAGTATGAGTAAGGAGTTAGCACAACTCCATTTGCACAGTGCCTTGAAATGGGGCCCCAGCACCTCCACTCTTGTTTAATAGGGTTCACCCACCATGTACAGTCAATCTGGGAATGTCATAGCTAAATCGCTCAGGAATTAGCCTGGACCTGCTGATAAGAAGTTAGGGAAAAAAACCCACGCTAGATCTGGAAGAAATCAGGCTGTGATTAAGTCAAATAGAAAAGCACTATCAACATTCCAGAGGCTAGTCTTTCCTAACTTTTGGAGTCAGAGATGTTGACCGGTGCTAGAATAGAGAGAGCTGGGAAAACCACAGGTCTCGTGTGCAGAGTGATGGGGCTTCAGATATTCACAAAGTCAATCGATTTTGGGCAACCTCACAAGTAACAATGATGGATGGTGGCCGAGGTGTTGAATTGTCAGTATATCTTGTGCAGGGCCTTCAATCCGTCCCCATGACTGCATGTCATAAGCCTGAGTGACATTGAGATGCAGCCTCTTTTAGAACTATGCCTTCAATTTGAGAAACACAGAGGACAGGTAAGAACGCCTCCCATTCCCCATCTCCCTAAGACCTAGCAGACAGCTCAGGTTATTAATGTCAACAAGAACCTGCAAGAATGTTGAGGAAATAATAAGCAATCGAGAGAGTCAATAGTTTCCCCCTTCTTGGTTGGCAGCTAGACTTCTATTTATTTACTGCTTACACAGGAGATTGCTTCCTTTTCTCCATAATCAGTAGTGGATTTCTTTCTTACTCTGTTATTCAGAAGCTGCGGCTCTTATCCTCCTCTAGGCATCTGTAGCTGCAGTGAGGCCTCTTGCACACTAGCAAGTCAGGACACAGCTGAGTATCCCCAGCTTCCCACTCCTGACACCTGCAAGCTGGGCTATTCCAGCGGTCAGGTGCCCTTCCTGTGCAGGCTGCTGTGGAACGTGGCCTTCCCCTTGTCCTCCTTGCCTCTCCTTCCTCTTGGGCCCAGCCCCATGGCTCTCCACAAATCTCCCCTGTGAGACACATGCTTTGTGTCCTCTGCCTGCACCACCCTGCCCCATCCAGCTCTTCCAGGGCACCTGTTGAGATGACTCTCTCACTTGGTTGGGGTCCATCCGCTCTGACACCCTTCATGTCGCAGAGGCCAGGCCAGGAGGCAGCAGCAGACCTCTGACTTCCCCGGCCAAAGTCCTCTGGGGTGGGTGCGTGGGGCACGGGCACCCAGAATACTCCCCAGCCAGGGCCCCCAGCCACCAGGCTGCAGACCATAGTTGCAGACAGATTTCACTTGACCACAAAACTTTCGCTACCAAAGCTGCTGCTTAGAATCTGCAACTGTACAAAAGGAACTCAGAATATATAGCTCATGAATTATAGCCTAACTTGAGCGCTTGCCTTTTATTTTAACGAGAAAAGAAATACATGAAAAAAATACTTATGATCAGATTTTCCTCTACTGAGGAAAGTTGTATGTGTTTATAGAACCATGTGCCTGTAGAATGTTGACTGTCTGCAGGGGCGAAGTGAGACATTTCTCTGGTCCACAGTGTAGTGTGACCTTAGAGTATTGTCAGAGAGCTCTCCCCTCTGTCCTGTCACACGATCTGGGACCAGTGTTCCTTCAGCCAGACACACACATTAAAGTAACAAAGTAAATTGGCTTGAGAAATCTTTTCTCCACCAGAGAAATGTCCCTGCCCATTTGCACACAGGAAGAGCTGTTCTAGGCGCTGCTGGAATATACATCACCAGCATTAAAATACTGAAGGTTGATGGTGTTCATAGACTCTGTGCTAAACACTCTACATTCATGATCACTTTTAATTCTTTCAGCAACCATGTGAGTTAAGTGCTATTATGATCCCCATTTCTAGAGGAGGGAGCTGGGGCTCAGACAAATTAATAAACTTGTTCAGTGCCATGGGGTTGTGGGAGGTGGTGCTTCACTGCCCTCCCGCCCACAGGTGAAGGACAGGCGGGCTGGGAGCACTCTGCTCGGGAAAGCCTTTTCCTCTTGGAGCACAAAGCCTGCTGTTCTGCCGTATGTCATGTTACGAGTTTCCTAGGTCCCTGTTCATGATGGGGCAAAAGGGACGGATGTGAGTGATGACAAACTGGCCTCCCCCACAGCCCATGAAAGAGCATCCTGTCACTGCTGGCTTAATTCCTCTCCGCCTCCCCTTCCTAGGAAGCCGTCTTTCTTGCAGGAGAGGGGCTAGGTGGCTCTAATAGAATGCTGAGCAGGGAAGGAGGACAGAAGGAAGGAAAACCATGGGGGCAGCAGGAGATCAGAGCGTAGTGGGGGAGGCGTGTAGGGTTTGAGGAGAGGGTCCCTGGATGGGTGGAGAGTGGGAGGAAAGTGCTAGAAGGAGAAATGGTGTTTTCATAAGTTGTGCTGCAGACAGACCAGCCCTTTAACTCATTTGCAAGACCAGCGTGAAGAGCACTTTCCCTTTTAATGCATTTGCTGAACTGAACTTCTTGACTGTGACACTGAATCTGGCGGGTCCTGACTTTGCAAGGTTAATATATAAAAAATCCTCAAACTACGAGAAACATCTTTGTGACCCTGATGTTTTAATTGCCAGAGAATTAAAAGAGGGTTAAGTTTAGGATGATGTCCAAAAGGTTTGATTGTGCTGAGACAGTAATGAGAACGTCCCTGGTGAAAAATACAGAAGGCAAGGTCCTTGTGTATTTGTGCAACTACTCAGTGGCTTAGAGTGGAGCTAAGGAATTGTGAAAGAACATGGGATTTGGAGTCAGAAAATCTGGAACTCGAATCCTGGCTCCACTACTTGCCTGTTGGGTGAGCTGAGTCTTGCCAAAGTGTTACCCTCTTGTCTCATTTGTAAAATGGGGGTTATTAATAGAGGCCTAGCAATTGTATGCAGTTTCTGTGAGGATCAAATGACATAATGACTATAGAAGTGAAATCCACATGCAACATCAAAGAGAATTCTTTCCCAGGGGCCAGGCCACCTCCATCTCTGAGGCCTCTGTTCCTGGCATCGATCTCGTGCTTAAGAGAAAGCTCTATTCATTTACCTGGAAAAACAACGGAAATCCCTAGAACTTGGAACATTGGGAAACCGTGCATTTCATGTGGTGAAAACAAGGGTCCTTGATGTCTTTGGGGACATCACTGGTGTCTGTTCTGAGTCTCACTGTGCTCGTACGACCAGCAGGGGCGCATCCTGGCACAGCTCCTGGTTGTCATGTACTGGCTGGATATGCGCAGTGAGAAGAAGACCATGCTGATGTGCCCACTGCAAACTTGGATAGATCTTTCTGTTGAGTGAACAGGAACAATGCCCCCCAGACCCTGGGATGTGCTGCTGCTGCTTTTTACACATGTTTCTTGGTTAGTATTGATTTTTAAAAGAAAGACTGGGCCAGGGCAGGTGGTTGGCACTGGCAGGTTGGTTTAAGCAGCACATATGTGATTCTCTGAGCTATCCTGGGGCAAACCAAAGTACGGGATATTCTATTAACTAGAACTCGGTAAGTGCCACATTCCTGTTCATAATAATTAACCGTGGCTCCAGGAGATAATGAGGCAGTTTATGAGTAAGAAAACAAAAGGTGGGATAATGTTCCATGGAGTTAGACCGTTAAGCATTCTTGGCAGTTGGTGATTCTTGAATGAGCTCTGTGGAAACCCTGCCAATCATGTTTGGTTCTCCAGGTGCCATGACTATATCTGACAGCAGAGAATTGACTGTGGTCAGTTCCCTTTCTCTGCAGGATAGCGACACTTGCGTTTCCCACTGCCCCCTAATCCTGACTTCTGTGAGACTCTGTTTTAAGGCTGAAACGTCTGCCCCTCTTTCATATTCCTACTTATTCTTCATAACCCATCTCAGATGTCATGTCTTCTGGGGAGCCTTCCTGATCTGCCAGTGGAATAAATCATTCCCTCCTCTGTACTAACTTATTTCAAATAAATACACTTCCCGCACTGCGTTCGAGTGTATTGCCATGCACATCATTCCTATGAGACTGAGCTGCTTCCTTATATATCTGGAGGCTGAGTTCCTGGCACAGCACCAGCCCTCGCAGCAGGAGCTCAAAAGCACTTGATGAATTGCATTGCGCTGACTCTAATGTGGCTGAAGAATAACTTCATGGACATGTGCATTTCCATGATACACTTGCTGAGAAAAATTAAGCTTGATAACTTATGTTTGTCTTCAATTATCCCCAGAGAGAAAACACATTTGTCTGTTGGCCAGCAGGACCAGGAGAATTGTCTTGGCAGGGGACAGGGTATGGACAGAGGGAGATGGGAAGCACAGCTGGTGCCTTGTGGCCTGACATCTTGAGTGCTAACCTTTACTTGCCAACTCAAGATTCTGGCCCAAAGGAAGCTCTCTCCAAGACTATGTTGGTATTAGTTCCTGTACTTTCTAAAAAATATTAATTTACACAGTTGTGACTCCCATCCTTTTTTATTGGCATCTTACTCTAAGACGGAAAAGAAAAACTTATGTGGAAAGGAAGCATGAGTGTCTGTGTTAGGATGGAGTTGGTGGGTTGGTAGGAGGTGGGGCATTGAGCCAGAGATCCTGAGTCTAGGCCAGCTGTGGCTGACCTGGTGTTCATGAGACTCTTGGCGCTGCTGGCAAAGCTGCTCCAAAATACAGAATCATTGAATTATGTTGTTAGATATGGCACTGGCTAGAAGTCACAGATTTATGAAAGCAGGTTGGTTAAGAGCACAGGCTCTGTAGCCAGACAGCCTGGGCTTGAGTCCCAGCTCTGCCACTTACTAGCTGTGTGACCTTGGGCAAGTTGCTTAAACTCTCTGTGCCTATATGCTGTTCTCTAAAATAGAGATAATATGATTACCTACCTCAATAGGGTTGTTATGACAAATAATTAAGTCAATATTTGCAAGATGCTCTGAAGACTGCCTGGCACCTAGTAAGCACTATAAAAGGGCTTGTGAAATAAAATTGAAAAACTGCCATGGAACTTGAGCTTAGAAAGGGAATCTTAAAAATCATCAAGGGTAACCACGATCCAAAGTTCAAGTGCATTCTGCTACATTCCTGCCAAGTGGTCATTCTTCTCTATGTGCCTGCCCTGGTAGCTGGAAGCTCCCTGCCTCCTGAGGCAGCCTGAGAGTGAGCATGAGTGTGAGCAGATGAGTGAGAGAGTGAGCAGGAGAGAGTTGAGCATGAGCATGAGCAGCAGAGAGAGCAGGAGAGTGAGCAGCCCTCTTACCACGGACAGTGTAACCCAGAGCCTCTACTAGCTGCCGGCCGGTGTTCCCTTGGGCTCCAAATTGCAGGATCTCCAGAGGGATGGACACGCCGGCTGGAGAAATGACGATGTTTGCTCCACTTCTCGCTGCTGCCACGCTCCGGTAGAGGCGAAGTGCGAGCTCGGTCTTCAGCAGCATCAGGTCCTCCCGGAGGTCGCTGTTTCCTCCAGGGAGGCAGGAGTGAAGGAGCAAGAGAGCGAACAGGAGAGGCCCCATGGAGGCAGGGAGTGTTCCTGCAGTTCAGAGGGAAGAGATGCAGGTGAGGGGAGAGACGGTCACATCCTACGGAGAACTGGGCCATCCCTGCTCTTTGCTCAGGGGCTGGGAATGGCCGAGGAAGATGTTCAGTTAGCAGCCTTAGTTACCCACCCCCAGTCCCACCCTGCACCCGGCTGCTCTGCTGCATCCTGCTGAGTCTGCATTGGAAATACTCACTGTGAAACCAAACTGTAAGTTGGAAGACCTGGATTTTAGGCCTGCTTCTGTCACTTATTAGATGTCTGACCTTGGGCAGGGCCCTGGTCGACCAGAAGCAAACCATTATGTTGGAAAAGAAATGTAAGAAGTACGTCCTACTCATTTTTCTTGGTATTTAGCCAGCTTACAGCTATGCCATGTCTGTCATTAATAATAATAATAATAATAAAAATAATAAACTATATGATATATTAAAAGGACTTTGTATTTTCTCAATCATTACAACAATCTTAACGGGTAGCTGCTATTATATTTCAAATATAGAGATGATGAGGTTTAGAGAGCTCAGTGAATCATTTAAGAAAACTCATGGGGAAAGAAACAGGCCCGTGACTCAAGTCCTGGTCTTCTATGAGTGGTATATAAAATATCGAGATATAAATGTACATTAAAATATTGACGCATGAGCTAATTGTACATTCTTGTGATGTGAATTATTCTCATAAAAAAGAACACTTTGACAGGGAGCAGAATTATACAAATATAGCTCCTGCCACAGAAACGTACCCCTCCAAGGAAGAGAGATCATTAGCTGGAAATTCAAGCAAAGAAGAGAAAGGCAAAGCACAAAGTGTTTTCAGTGACTATGCCACACATGCAGCCTACAGCAGTGTTTGCTAAGTGTTCTAACTTTGGTATCAGACAGGATTGGTGTGGGAGAGGCCCAGTCCAAAATCACTGCCTATGAGACGTTTACAAGTGAAGCCACTGGACTCAACAGTGTTTACTTCAGATACAGGCCCACGATGGAAAAGTGTCCTCTCTTTCTCACCTCTTCCTTCCTGCAGCCAAGCAAAGATGCAGGGCTTGGATGACTTGGCATCGTAGGGGTGGGGATGTGCATGTGTGTCGGTGTCTTTCTGTGTGTGTGTTTGGAGGTAGCAGGTCCCAGCCCAGGGTCATTTGTGAAATGACCAAGTCCCAGTGCTCTTGCAGCAACTATAACCTCCCACAAGGACCCTCAACAATCAGATCTTCCTGACCCTGGGCTCCCCGTGACCACGTCCTCGCCATGGTTCACCACGGATGAGCTGCTTACTCACGGACTCTCGTAGGGCACTGTTGCGTTTCCTTGCTTGTCTGTTCTTGTGGGTCTCCAGCATTAACATGCTCCCCTTTTAAAAACGTGGAGCAGAATCTGCTTTGAATCACAAGACAGCACAGGGAGGAAGCTGGCAGTTGCCGTCTCTGTCGGCGATGTCTCTACCACTCGGTCCAGATTCCTGGAGCCTGAGGTCCTGCAGAGAGCCAGGAAAGGGGCACAGCAAAGCCCAGATCAGAAACAGAGCGGGCCGTGGGGAGGGAGCCAGCCACACCCGTCAAGCCTTCTTAGGCTTGTGACCTGGTTGTACCAGCAAGGAACCCCTCTTCTAGCCCTTTGTCACTATGAGGAATTCCACTGATAACTCTGCCCTCAGGGCTTTTGCTGGGTACCAGGTACCTAATGCTTCTCCCCTCCTCCTGTGAAGAAAACAATAAATCAGTCATTGGGCACTTGAAACTTTTAACAAATGAAATTCTGCAAAAGAGAAAGAAAACAATGCAAGATGTGGCACAATCAGATTGGGACAGGGTGACTTGCCTTATTTATTATTAATAAAAGTGAATGTACTCATTTATTTGTAATATAAGCACTATTAACAATCTGGTTCTTCTCAGATACAACAGTTAATAAATTCAATGACTTAATTTGAGAAAGAGAACATGTTGTTCAGGAGTAAATGCATGTTTTGGGAAAGTATAAACAGATTCTGTCAAAGGTCTGTCCTTGTGACCAATTCAGAATTACATACATTTCTATTAATGTCTTAGGCATTGTATTAAGTTCAAAATAGATGAAAGTTTATATATTGCTAAAGATTAAAAAAAGAATAAGAAGACATTTGGGAATGAATGCAATTCTTAGTAATTATCTCTTAGGCACCTTTTAGTGTTAAAAATGAGTGAGAATGTTTTTCACCTGACCACTACTCATACCCTTTAATCACTTTAAAGCAGAGTTTTATTGCTGACACTCAAGCCTGGGATAGTTTATAGGTCTTAGGATAGTTGCAGTTCTATAACTGTTTCACATGAAATCTCCTCAAATCTTTAATTTAGATCTAAGTGCAGTATTGCATGTCTTGGACTCAGTATGAGGAGGGAATAAATATGTACAACTTATTTTATAGCACCTAGAGAGGACATTCCATCCATCCATCCATCCATCCATCCATCCATCCATCCAACAAATACCTCTTGCTTGCCTGCTAGGTTCCAAGGTGCTGTGCTGGGTCCTGCGGATGTGGCAATGAACCAGCAACCTGAGCTCAGCTCTCATGGGATCTAGAGTCTTGTCCACTGAGAGCCGACTTTTGATGTTGATGCTGATGGTTTTAAGAAGAAAGAGCCGACCCTGAGAAGAACCATGGTAACTTACAGGAGTTGTCTCCCAATATTGTGAGTTCCCTGTGGCTGCAATTATTTGAGCAGAAGCTGATTCACTATTTGCCAGTGGTGGGGTTGGGGAGATGCTTGTAAAAAGATTCCCAAATTGGAAAAACTTCAGGCTGTGTGACTTCTATGAATATTCCTTCCTAACTCTAAGAATTTATCACTCTAAATTGCTTTTGCAAGACATACTCAAGATAAAATATGCTAGAGAAACTTAACATGGAAAAAAAAATTCCTGTGTAGGTTAAACATTTCAAAGAGTGAGTGAGTGAAAGATGAACTGCAACTGATTTTTCTTTTGTGTGCTCAGCTGTGGACCTGGGTAAGTCACTGTGTTCTCTGACCATGTAGACAGAGATTAACATGCTTGTTTCTATCTTGCTGGGATATTGATTATGCTGCTAAGGGAGCCTCCATTCTTTGAGGTATTTATTCATAATTATAACAAAAAAATAGGGAACATTAGCTGACCACTTACTGCGTTCCAGGTACTCTGTTATATACTTTCCATTCACAATTGCAATGAATCCTCACAACAGTCCTACAAGGATTGCATTATTATCCCCATTTTGCAGAGAACAAAACTGATGCTTGATGAGCTTAAGGTACTTGGTTCTGGATTTGAACCTAGGGCCACCTTGACTCCCAGGCTCGTGCTCTTTGCCACAGTCTTGGTGATGTCTGTCAGGAGCCCCAGGGCTCTTGAAATCCTTCTTGGCTGTGGCATTCTAAGACATTTGGTGGCCAGCCTAGACTCTGTTGGCTCAGGGTGTGTGTCCACTCTGCCCACATTCACCAGGGATGCTGTGGTGACTCTCCTGCAGACAGACTGCTATGAGGTACAGCACCTTTTTAATCACGATTTTTAATTTTTCACAACCTAATTTCTTACAGGCATAAGCAAATCGCTTTCAAACCCAGAGGACCACCAAACTAATGTGAAGGATAGAAGCATTGCATTTTAATTCAGCTGGAACATAATTAGGACACAGACATCTCCTCTTTGTTGTGTGGGCTGCTTGTCTGGGGTTGTGTGGAGAGAGTCCACTGTCTCTGCCCTTGAGGAGTTGGCCATGGAAAGAGAGCACACTGACCCCTAGAGACATGGAGGCCAGAGAAAGAAGCCACAGGGCGCTGCCAGAATAAGTCGGAAAGCAGCGCAGAGAACCCAGCACACGATGCTGCGGAATCCGACAAAGTGGCAAGTCCTTCAGGGGAAACCGTGCAGGTGGGCCCCCACCCGTCCTCCCAGGAGGGAGAAGATGGAGAGGGCTGCCTCTGGGCTTTCTGCCGTCACAGCTGGCGCCTGCACCCTGGCCCTCAAGTCTTCATAGTTACCCAGTGCACAGACTCAGAAGGAGGAGCTAGACCTTGCCTTTCAGCACCTTTCAGTATGACGTAGTAGAGACAGCAGGGAGGCCTGGACTCAAATCACTGCTTCTTACTAACCACAGACCTTGGGCAAGTCACGGAACTGCACTGAGCTTTAGTGACCGCTTCTGCAAAATGGGCATTAGAATGTCTACCTCTCACTGGGAAGATTAAATGAGACAGCTCCTATAAAGCACCTAGTGGGGTACCTGATAAGTAGGAAAGGCTAAAAACGTCTTGTTCTTTGGATTATGCCTCTACCCCACCCATTTTATCTTAAGAAAGGACCATTGAGGTCACTTTCATGCTCACATAGGAAGGGGCTCTGAGAATCACCATGTAAATGGCCAGGATGTGAATCTGTGCTGTTTCATCCAAAAGTATCTTTTTTGATGTCTTGTAAGAAAAAGCTTGGAAAAATTTTTTTTTTTTGGTGCGGAAGATGGGCCCTGAGCTTACATCTGTGCCCATCTTCCTCTATTTTATATGTGGGATGCCTGCCACAGCATGGCTTGATAAGCAGTGTGTGGGTCCGCGCCCAGGATCCAAACCCGTGAACTCCTGGCCACCGAAGCAGAGCATGCGAACTTAACCACTACACCCCCGGGCTGGCCATCAAAAGGTTGGAAACTTTAACAAGAGACAATGAACTTGAATTCAGAGCTAATTTTTATCAGACTTGTAAAAAGTAAGTCATTCAGTGTTGTGACCTCAGGTGCAGAGGGTTGAGCTAATCTTTCTCAGTTTGTGCTGTGGCATCACTCTGGTCCACGCAAGGATGCCCTCTTGTTTGTTATTTTGTTTCCTTTAGGAATGTGCTCTTGAAAAATGTGTATTGTTGTTTTGTGTACATGCATTTTAGATTTACATATATGGTTTTATATTCTATATTTCATGTACCCTAATGTTTTTCAATGAATGCTGTGTTTTTAAGATCCATCCATGTGGTAATATGTATACACCTGTTCCTCCCTTCCAACTGCTGGGTAGTACTCCATGGGGTGCAGCTACCATGTTTTCTTTATCCTTTCTCCCAGTGATGAACATCCAGGTTGCTTCCAATTCCTTGCCAAAATGAACAGCCCTTAGACATCCTTGTACATGCTCTCTTGTGGACTGTGTGGGAATTTCTTGGGTAACATCCCCAGGAAGAGCATTTCGGAATCATAGGATATACGCATCTTTATTTGGCTACTTGGCTCCAGACTAAGCTCTGGAATATCAACATCCATCTATACCTTAACAACACCCCCATCCCTGCCAATACTTGGTACTTCCCAGCTCTCTTATTTTCCCAGTAATAGGTGTAAAACTGTATAGCATTGTGTTATTAGTTTTCATGTGGATGATCAGTAATGATTCTGAGCATCTCATTGTATGCTTTTTATTTTTGTTCCCTCTCCTGAAATTATCTATTCACATCCTTTGTCCATTTTTCAATATTGTGGTTGGGTTTTTTTTCTTGTTGATTTGCAGTCCCTATATAGTATAAATCCTTTGTCAATTGTAGATATTGCAAATATCTTCTCCCTGTCTGTCTGTTATCTATTGACTATCATCATGATGTGTTTTGTTGATAGGAAATCCTCAATTCTGATGTATTTAAATCATCCTTTCCCATTGATTTGTAGTGCCTCATATTAAATCCCTGTATACACATGAGTATGTCTCTGAGCTCTCTACACCATTCCGTTGGTTGATTTGTCTTTATCCAACTGTTTTCATTACTATGGCTTTAAAATATCTTATTATGTGATAGGGCAAGTTCCTTCTCTTTACTATTCTTTTTAAAGATTGATTCAGCTTTCCATAGACTTTTATTCCTTCAAGTCAATATTAAAGTAAGTTTATTAAGTACCTCAAAAAAACCAACTAAAATTTCATTATGATGGCATTGAATCTATAGTTTAATCTGGAAAGAATTAATATCTTAATAATATTAAATCATCCCATCAAAGACTATGGAATGTCTTTCCATTTATTAAAATCATCCTTTATAATAGACCATTTTAATAAAACGTTAAAGTTTTAAAAATAGAGAACTTGTATGTATTCTTGATTAAATTCCTGTGTTGTATATTTTATTGCCATTTTTTAAGACTATTTTTTAGAGTAGGTTTAGGTTTCCAGGAAAATTGAGAGGATAGTACAGAGAGGTTCTCGTAAAAGCCTTCATCAAACGGCCCCTCCGCCAAGTTCCCCAATTATTAATATGTTGCATTGGTGTGATACATTGTTACAACTGATACATTATTATTATTAACTGAAGTCCATGGTTTACATTAAGGTTCACGCTATGTGTTGTACAGTTCTATGGCTTTTGTCAAATGTATAATGCTGTGTAGCCACAATTACAGTAACATACAGAATAGTTTCATTGCCTTAAAAATCCTCTGTGCTTCACCTATTCATCCCTCCCCATCCCCCACCTCCAACCCCTGGCCACTGACCTTTTTACTGTCTCCCTAGTTTTGCCTTTTCCAGAATGTCATATAGTTGAAATCAAACAAGCTTTTCAGACGGGCTCCTTTCACTTAGTAAAATGCATTTAAGAGTCCCCCTTGTGTTTTTGTGGCTTGATAGCTCATTTCTTCTTATTGCTGAACAATATTCCACTGTATGGATGTACCGTAGTTTATTGTTCCATTCACCTATTGGAGGACATCTTAATTGCTCCCAGTTTTGGGCAATTATGAATAAAGTTGCTTATGAATTTGTGTGCGGGTTCCTGTGTGGACATAAGTTTTCAACTCAACTAAGTAAATACTTAGGAGCATGAATGCTGGATCGTATGGTAAGAGTATATTTAGTTTTGTAAGAAAACTGCCAAATTGTCTTCCACAGTGGCTGTACCATTTTGGATCTCCACCAGCAATGAATGAGAGTTCCTGTTGCTCCACATCCTCACCAGCATTTGGTATTGTCAGTGTGTCTGTTTGTTTTTTTATTGTTGAATTTAAAGCATTCTTTGTATATTTTGGGTATACGTCTTTTATCAGGTGTGTTTTTCAAATATTTTCTCCCAGTTTGTGACTTGTCTTTTTGATTCCCACTTCTTTCTTTCTATGACAAATTTATAGAAGGCACAATGGGTAAATGTTTGCAAGACTCAAAGGGAAGAAGGTGATGTGACCCATACATGGTTGACACGGTCCTGAAGGTTCTAATGGAGGGTGTTGGGCAGATGTTAGAGGGATTCACGGTGATTTTTTCCCCTCATATTTTGGTTCTGATTTGGAAGAGTGATATTTGTGGCTGGGAGAAGTTTAAAGTGTAGATATTGTGCGAGCAGCCACGTGCCATGAATTAGAAGTAAGAGACTAAGTGATAAGGCAAAGAGGTGGAAGGGGCTTGGGGACAATACAAAGGCTGGGCCATACGCTCAGGGCACTTCATGGGTTTGCTCACATTGATGAGCTTTAATGCTCAGCCCAGCTGCTCTGTAGTCCAGTTTGGTAACAGAATCAGTGTGAATAGTAATTCTGCCTCAAAGCCAGCTCCAAATAAGGCTTTGGGATAAGCTAAAAGCAATTACTACTTAGCTTGGAGAATAATGCTGAAAACAGAGCAAATTAAGCAGAGAGTAACCAAGATTGAAAATAGAAAAAAGGCACCAAAGTTTATTTGGATGTTCTGATTCTTTATATGTTGCTTTCATTGTTACTTTCTCATATATTTCTGTATAATTGGCATTTTGGCCATTTTTATACAATTGCATTAAACAAATGAAAAACCAACAGGAGAGCTCGTACTAGCCCGTGTTTTCCTCTCTGGCACTCAGGCTGGGAAAACTAGACAGGTGAGGCTGTTCCTCACTAAGTCAGCATCACTGTGGGAACTGGCAGGTGTAATTAGTAGGAAAAATCAACCCAGGGGATGCAAGCCCAGGACACCTGCCTTTTTCCCTCACCCAAGGAGCTGTGGGCATCACTGACTTATTACAACGTCTTTTCTGGAGCTTGGCCTTGACTTACAAGGCCTCTCAGAGTAGGACTTGAGGCAGCCACTTCTAATTTATCATAGTTAGTCCATGTCTCAGTCAGTTCAAGCTGCTATAACAGAATACCACAGACTAGGGGGCTCAAACCACAGAAATTTACTTCTCATGGTCCTGGAGGCTGGAAGTCCAAGATCAAGGCACCAGCATATCTGGTGTCTGGTGAGAGCCTGCTTCCTGGTTTGCAGATGGCTGCCTTCTCCTTGTATCCTCACATGGCAGAGAGAGAGAGATCATCTCTCTGGTGTCTCTTCTTATAAGGGCACTAATACCATTCATTAGGGCTCCACCTTCATGGCCTAATTACCTCCCAAAGGCCCCATCTCCTAATATTATCACAGTGGGGATTTAGGCTTGAATATATGAATATATGAATTTGGGGAGAGAGATAAACATTCAGTCCACAGTAGACTGTAAGATGAAGTGTATCTGCCGTCTCGGAAGTAGCCTGAACTGTCTCAAAGGTCCTTCTGGCTCAGCTCTGAAAACTCCAATGGCCTCTGATGAGCCCACCAAGTGCAGGACTCTGCTGGCTACTGGATGATATGGCTGGACAGCTGTGTGGGCAAGGTGCCTGAATCAACTAATGCACACTGAGGAGACTGACGGATCACGCATGCACCAAGGTGGCCCTGAGAGCTGAGGCCTGGAGAGGGAGCTCCCAGGTGATGCCACTGGGCTGAGGCTGGCTGCTGCCCTGGCCATGATTCCTGTAGAGGCCGCACAGCTGTGTCCTGAGCCAACCACATCAGAAATGTCTGGTGCTGGTCACATGGAGGCCACAATCTGAGAAAAAGTCAGGAGCCACTAAGAAGCTGTGCAGAAGTTTGTGAGTGGGAGCAAGTGCAGGAGATGCTGATAAATCTTTAAGTGGTGGCTCCAGGCAAGTTCTGCTGAAGGGAGGGATTGGCGCTCGGGGAGAGGGGTGTGTGTTCCTGGACAGACCTTGAGGACTCCAGGGAGAAGCCTGTGAGCGGGATGCCACGTGGATACCTCAATACAATTGATTCTCATTCTGTGTTCAAATTGTACATTAAAGCAAATTATTACCGTTTTTTGGTGGGGAGAGGAGGGAGAAGAGGTAATGGCTGGGAGATGGAGAGAGCAACAATTAAGACAGGTTTAAAGCATTTTGTGAAAGCTCTAACATTGGAAGCGGCCCTGTGGTTTGTGGGGTTCATGTCCTGCCCTCAGGTGCCCAGCTCTCAGAGCAGCCCTGACTGGGTACCAGGAGGCTGAACCTCCATCTTCCAGCCTGCTGCGGTGACCTGGTGGCAAGGCCCCGAAGTGACATTGTGAGGAGGATATTTTAAAAGCAGAGACCGAGTTCCCAGCACACTCATTCTGTGAATGCGCCCCTACAGGAGATCAGGAGGTGAGAGGAAGTGGGTGTGTGTGGGAGCGAGATTTTGAAACTTGATTATTTCTATTTTCAACACAGTAGTGATAGTGGTGGAGATAGTGATACGGTTGGTTGGCAGTGGAGTGGAGGAGGGAAGAGTCTGTGAGTGCTGGGGAGCGGGCAGCACAAAGAAACCTCAAATGCTGGCACTGTTCTGGAATGTTTCCAGGTGCACAAGCCAGAGACATAATGTCTGTGTGAATTGCAATGACAAAAAAAACACCAATTCAGCCCCCCAGTGCTCTGAACCAGGCAAGCCAACTGGGAAGGGGGGTGTGGGTGCTGAGCTGCAGACAGAGGCAGACCCTGAGGAGGCCTCCGAGGGAGGCAGGTAGGCTGGCCTCTTGGATGGTGGAGGCCTATCGGCCCTGCCAGCCCCTTAGCTGAGGGTGTGAGGGGGGAGGTCTGGGTGGACAGGTCAGGGCCTATTACAAGGTTATGCTCCTTGGGGAAGATGTCACACCTTAGAGGCCCACTGCATCTCCCCTTGGAGCTTCCTCCTTCCAACAGTGCACAAACATGATTGTTTGTGAAGAAATGGTAGAATTTCACGCATGGGGGCCTCTCCTCAGCCTCTTTCTTGGGCTTGGCAATGCATATGATGATGATATATTCTGAGGAATTACACCTCAAGTCAAAACACGATCCTAGGTTCAGGATGTGAAGGAGTAGGAACCATCGCTCATAAACACCACTTAGCCTAAACAGTGTTCATGCCTTTATTTCCTTCCTGTGGGCCAGCAAGAGGGGGTGGGGCTGGAGGCCATGCCCACCTGTCTGGCACTGGCCAGTCGCCCTCACTCACTAAGTGCTTTGGCCACCACTTAGTCTTAGCCGCCTCATCCAGTGGTCTCTGCTGGCGGAGGTCTTGGTCTCCATCTTCCCCCGAGGCAGGAGTCCCTTATGGTTAGCATGTGGTGGACCTTGATCTTCTCAGGAGATGCGGAAGATATAGGGAGTTGTCTGTGCTCATGTGGTCTGGCAGCTGGGACTATATGCCATCTGGGGAGCCTGGGCACTGTGGGTTCACCTCACGCTCTACGGCTTTGCAGTTACATCTGCCATATTGGTTGTACCCCAAATTGCATAAGCCATTACATCATTGGCTGTATAAGTTCTTTGTAAGTTGCCTCAACTTACCAATATACTCCATAATTTTTCTGTACCGTCCAAAACATGTTTGGGACTTTGAGGTACAGCAGATGTTTATCTCCTTTGAAGGAGGTAGCCATAAGCTAATTGGTAATGGAGTAAACGTGTTTATAACTCTAACTACTTTGAGAAAAACATGTTTATAAGCAAAGGAACATTTTTGGTGGAAAATCTTGTTTATCAGTTTTAAGCACAGCAAGCAGGTTTTTATTCATGCCTGTTAAAATGTAAGATGAGGCATCCTTTACAGAAATTCATTTCACATATCACAGACTGGACCGTGGGTTACCCTTACCAGCGATTGTTTGCCTCCATATGTATTTAGGTTCACTTGCATTTTCCGGTACACTCGCCTTCTCATCCTAGAAGCAGGGTAGTGCCACTTTCATTTGGGATCATTTCATTGAAAAAAAGGTTACCAAAAATTCTTAGGAGAATAATGGTGATCTGATTGTATTGCATACTGCAGTTTGGGTTTGGATTTTCTGGACACTATACTCCACGGCGATGGGGGAAGATTTTTCTTCTTCACAACTATATTCCCAATTCTGAGAAAAGAGAATGAATGAATCAATGAAAGGAAGAATGACTCTTAAAGGACACCTTATCACCAACCCTGCCCCCCCCAGCACACCAATGCCAAGGAGTTCAAAATACTACATAGGACTTTTTACTCAAAAACTTCTTCCCTGTGAGATAAGAAGAGCAAGTATTTTAGCCATTGTACAAATAAGAAAAAAGAAATACTTTAAAAGCTTAGCCTTTGGTTTCCCAGGTGGATCCATGGTAAGGTAGGGTCTCCTGGCTCCTCATCCCAGGCTTCAGGGGGCTGGTCCACGCAGCCAGGTGGGGAAGCTGTGAGCTGCTGCCTGCCTGCTAGAGGCAGCCTCTCGTCCCACGCCAGCCCTGGGGCTCTGCATCCTGCCAATCACATGGGGGAAACCAGCCTCCCTCCTGCACCTGTCAGGCCGGTGGCTTATCCTGTTTCCACAGAGGGAGAGAGGCTTGAGGGGGTCAGGAACTGATGCCTGGTTTCTAGAGTCAGGATTTAACAGGGAGCCCAGGGTCAGGAATAAGGGCCAGGCGGTGCTGGACTTCGTTCCCAGAGAGAAGCAGGGAGCCATCTGTGAGCCACAGTGCCACCAAAGGGACAGGAGCCAAGGCCCTGTGAGCAGGAGTTTTGCACTGCGGCCCCTCATGGTGAGTCCCTGAGCAGGAAAGCTATCATGGTCCCACAGCTTAATCCTGGCTCAGCCGGGCTGCCACTCACTATTTCGCCTGGGTCTGGTCTTTTTAATGGCTTTGAGCCTCAGTTCCCTAATCTGCAAGGCAGGAATAATAGATCTATATAAATATATTATTGCTTTTAGTTAGACTTTTACTGACAGGTGCTGTGTGAAGACTTTTACGAGCATTATCTCATTTAATCATCATAACCATCCTGTCAGTTAGGTAAATGCTCCTCTTGGTCATGGCAGAAATATTTTAATGAAATAGAAAAATAAAAAAGAAAACCAAGAATACCTATGATTCCACTGATCCAGTGATCCTAGTTGGTTATTTCAAATTTCTTTGATAGCTCTGGAATGCTGATGTTGGGTAAGGTGAGGAAGAGGGATTGGGGAAAGGGATGCATGTGTGTGGGTGTGCACGGGTCTGCGCCCCGGCCACTGACTCTCATGGCAGTTGGGGTGGGGTGGCAGGGGCTAGTAGCCATCATGCCATCTACTCTGAGGTTTGTCAGGCCAGCTTCCTGGCAATCAAAACAGGAAAAGGGTTGAGAAAGACTTGGCATCCTCCAAGCCTGGTAGAGAGTGTATAATAAAACCCCAGTGATTCCCATTTATTGAGCCGTCACCATGTTTCAGGCACTGAGCTAAGAGCCTTACCATGTTACATTAAACTGCACAATACCTGGAAGGCAGATGTAAGCTAGGGTTCCCATTTTATAGATCAGAGGTGGAGGCGTAGAGAGACACTTCTAGGAAGTATCAGTGCCCAGATTTGAACCTAGATGGACTAGCTCCAGGTCCTTGAAGCCCCTCTGTCTTCCAGGAAGAGTGGGGCCCATTGAGCGTCTGTTTTTGCCACCAGTCTGCTGGGATTTCTCCTCTCCAAAAGAGGTCCCAGTGTTGAGGGGATTGTCCCCATACATAAGGAAAGAAGATGTCTCTAACACCACTGGTAGGTTGCTATTCTCTGGGCAGCTAATTAGAGGCACTGAACACACAAATGATAAATAATGTACATTTGCTTATCTGCCTCCTGTGCCCGTCCAGGCAGTGCCATGGGTTGGGTTGTGTGGTTTCAGGTGCTTTTGTCCACAAGGGGGTGAATTTTTGAAGTCAGCTTCTTTGAGGACTGAATGAACCCCCAGGGCAGGCACAGGACCTGGGCTATGTGGCCAGTAGCGGCCAGCGGCCTCTGTGGCTCTTCCTTCCATCTCATTCCAAGCCACAAGCCAAAAAGTGCAGACAATCCCACAGGATGCCTTCCAGGGCTGGCTGCTAGGGAAGGCAGTCAACAGCTGCATGGATATGTTGGAAATTTGGGACAGGGGGTGTGGGGTATAGGTACTGGAGTCAGCAAACCTGAACTCCAATCTTGGACAAACTACTCACCTTGCAAAGCCTTAGTTTCCTCAATCTGTAAAATGGGGATGATGATAATGTTATCTATCTCCCTGAGGGGTAGGAAGACTAAATGGAGGACTATATGAGGTCATGTACATCCAGTGCTTAGCACGTAGAATGTGCTTAATAAAGATTAGTTATAATAGGGGCCGGCCCAGTGGTGCAGCAGTTAAGTGCACGTGCTCCTCTGCGGCGGCCCAGGGTTCGCAGGTTCAGATCCCGGTGCGCACCGACACACTGCTTGTCAAGCTATGCTGTGGCGGCATCCCATATAAAGTAGAGGAAGATGGGCATGGATGTTAGCCCAGGGCCAATCTTCCTCAGCAAAAAAGAGGAGAATTGGCATTGGATGTTAGCTCAGGGCTGATCTTCCTCACAAAAAATAAATAAATAAATAAAAATAAAAAATAAAAGATTAGTTATAATAATTACTATTATTTTGAGATATAGACAAATCATCAACTCACCTGCCACCCATGTATACACACAAAAAGTTACCACCCATATTGTATTAGTTTCCTAGAACTGGTGTAACAAACTACTACAAGTTGAGTGGTTCTGTCTTGTTCTGTTAGAACAATAGAAATTCATTGTCTCACAGTCCTGGAGGCTGGAAGTCAGAAATCAAGCAGTTGGCAGGTTTGGTTCCTTCTAAAGGCTCTGAGGAGAATCTGTTCCATGCCTCTCTCTAGCTCTGGTGGTTGGCGGCAATCCTTGGCATTCCTTAGCTTGTAGATACATCACACCAATCTCTGCCTCTGTCATCAAATGGCCTTCTTATAAAGACACCAGTCATATTGGACTTAGGGCCCACTCTAAATGAATAGGACCTCATCTTAACTTGATTACATCTGCAAAGATCCTATTTCCAAATAAGGGAGTATTCAGAGGTACTGGAGATTACAACTTCAATGTATGTTTTTGGGAGACACAGTTCAACTCACGACACCCACTTACTTCACTTTTGCTAGAAAGTCTGCAATTTTCAGTTTATTCTTTTTTGCCATTATCCTCTAAGAATTAGTTGTTTAATTCTCCCAGAAGCTCAGGTGAGTTCATCTCTTTGGCTGAACTGCCAGGTCTTTAGTTGAGATAGAAATGTTCCAGATAGAAAGAGTTCACTGTCTTATCCATGGTTTTCACTTCAGTGTTAAAGAGTTCAGTCGTTGATTGAACAAGTGAATGCTGAGGTCCTACTTGTGCAAGACACTGTGGTAGGTCCTGGGATACAGAGTCAAATAAGACACTATCCCTGCCCTCAAGCAGCTGGGCCTGGTGGCAGAGAGACAGGTAAAGAACCAGATTTTAAATATTGTGATACTGCAGGGCCTGTGCAGGGAGCCAGGAGACCAGAGAGGCCAAAGGTCCCCAAGGGAGGAACACACCCTGCTGGGGCAGTGAAGGGTGGCCTGAGGAGAGCCCACTCCTGCAGGGCTCACAGAAACAGAGAAAGACATTCCTGGCAGGGCGCCCAGCATGGCAGAGAACAGTAAGATGTTGTGCACGTCTGGAATGGAGGGCAGAGGGGGAGAAGCGGCAGGAGGAAGGCAGCAAATGTTGAGAGTAGAAGACCCTCTCCAGAAAGCAGACGTGGGGAGAAGTATGGGGACGTGGACACCGGGATTCGGGAGGGTGTAGGCAGCCAGCCCCTGGGAGATGAGTGGGTGCAGAAAGGCGGGTTGGAGGGCCTGAGTCTGTTGTCCACAATCCACACTATGTTGTCCTTGGCTGGTCCATTAGTCAGGGTTCCCAGAGAAACAGAACCAATAGAATAAATACATATGTATGATTTATTATAAGGAATTGGCTCACACAACCCAGGAGACCCAATGTGTAGTTTCCCTCTGAGTCTGAAGGCCTGAGAACCGGGAGAGCTGATGGGGTAAGTTCCAGCCCGAAGGCCAGTAGGCTCGAGACCCAAGAAGAGCCAATGTTTCAGTTTTAGTCTAAAGGCCAGAAAAGACCAATGTACCAACTCAAGCAGTCAAGCAGGAGGAGTTCCCTCTTACTCAGTCCTTTTGTTCTATTCAGGCCTTCAACTGATTGGGTGAGGCACACCCACATTAGGTAGAGCAATCTGTTTTACTCAGTCTACCAATTCAAATGCTACTCTCATCCGAAACACCCTCAAAGACACACCTGGAGTAAAGTTTGACCAAATATCTGGGTACCCCACGGCCCAAATTGATACATAAAATTAACAACATCACAGCAGGATATAGTACCGATGGTGAATATTAATTTCTGAAACTTCCAGATCCTTCCCCATGCCCGTGAGGCCTAGGGGACCCAACGACTCTGCTGTTAGTTATTGTAAGAGCTGGGAGTGCAAACTACTTTGAACGAGGGCAAAATCTGCCATCAGTAGGAAAGTAAGTCTACTGGAGAAAAACATCCCAGTGCCGGTACTGGGAAGCTCTCCACCCAGTAGGGACAGCCGCTGCCGCAGCTCTGGGGGTCCGGGCTGAGTGAGCTGAGCTCTGGAGGTGGTGGCCAGGAGCTCTGGTCTGAAAGGCATGGAAGAGAGGAAGGCCAGCCAAGCCCACCAAATAGGGGAGCTTTGACCACACAAGGCACTTGAGACGGAGGACCTTCTTAGTCTGGGATGTACGTTTATGCAAAATAGCACGTGGGCCCATGAGTCCTGGCATTTTTTTCCTACCACAAGAACGGCATTGTTCTGACTCTTCACTGGTCTCTTGGGTTTGTTTCTCCATGTGAGCTCCGGCCTGCAGCCCTGGGTGGAGTATTCATTCAGTCTCGTTAAGGAAGGCAGCTGGGACTGCACAGAACCAGCCAGGGGTGGACGTCTGGGCTGGCCGCCTCTGCCAGGCTCCCCTCTGGTAAGTGTGCCTCAGCTCACCTGGGAGAGGCAGGACGCACATGGGCAGGTGTTAAACATTCACTGTGTGCCAGAGGCCGGCGGGCTGGGGGCAGGGATTACACAGTGAAAGAAAGGAACAGCCCCTGCCCTAGAGAAGCACACAGTTCAGGGGAGACAGATGTGCAGATACACATCCATGGTAAGTCCTGCAATAGTGTTGTATACAAAGCCCTCCGGAAGACAAATGCAGCACATAGTTATTTTATTTAATCATCACTACAGCCTTGGGAGATAGGGATTATTGGCCCATTTTCGCAGATGAGGAAACTGAAGTCAGAGGAATTTCCTTCCTTCCTTCTTGCCTGCCTTCTCTCAGTCTCTGTCTCCGCCTCTGTCTCTCTCTCCTCCCCCCTCCCCATTGCACCTTTCTTTCTTTCCTCCCTTTTTGATTTCTTTCATTAAATATTTTCTGACCACCTCCTCTATGTCAGGCAAGTGCTGTGTGCCGGGGGTGAGCAGTGACATGCACACAGTCCCATCCGCATAGGGATCCTCATAAGTGCAACAGGGGCATAGTGAGCACACAAAGAGTACCAGAGCAATCTAATCCCTATTAGAGTAGGGAGAGGAAAGGGCACACTGGGAGCATTAACTGGGGGGCTCTCCCCTAGTCTGCGGTGTTGACCAAGGTCACACAGCTGGCAAGCATCAAGGCCCTGTTACCAGAATTGAGTCTTGGGTCTTGCCCCCTATGCGGTAAGGAAGGGGATATTTAAACACCTCCTGGGTAAGTTGTGATCAGCACTGGCGGACAACAATTTCCTGGACCTATGACTGAGGAGGAAAAATCCCCAGCTGAACAGCGGCGGAATTTTAATACTAGAGCGTAGGCTGCTTCTCATTGGCGTTAGCCGTGGGGCTCCAAGCCCAGACGCAGTTCTCGAGGACGTGAGCCACGTCGCAGCGCTCGCACAAGTGTCCTTCCACCTAACGTGATCGAGTGCTCCAGGGCTGCGGGCACGACAAGGGGATGGATGTGCAGAGATGCCAGCCCAGGGACGGGCGCGGAGCTCCCTCAGCACCTGTGAGCTGAAGATGAACTTGACCAGCATACCATCTCTGATCTCAAAAACGTAGAGTTTTTGTGGAGAAGAGAGACCTGCAATTAGTTAATTACAACAAAAACTCACTCATTCATATATTAATCCAAAAATATTGTCTTTTGAGCCTTGACTTTTTTTTTGTGAGGAAAATCAGCTCTGAGCTAACATCCATGCCAATCCTCCTCTTTTTGCTGAGGAAGACTGGCCCTGGTCTAACATCTGTGCCCATCTTCTTCCACTTTATGTGGGACGTGGCCTCAGCATGGCGGGAGAAGCGGTGCGTGGGTGCACTCCGGATCCGAACCCGGGCCACCAGCAGCGGAGCCCGCGCACTTAACCGCTACCACACGGGGCCAGCCCTTTGAGTCTTGAGGCTTGACTTTGGGCTAAGACACTAGGCTAGGTGCAGGAGAGAGAAAGAGGAATGAAGGTATGGTCTGTCCCTTCGAGTCTGAGGGTGAGGGAGACGGCACATAGGTTCTATTTCCACCCTGTGGTGGGTGCACTGACGGAGCTGTGCCCAGGCCTGCAGGAGCGCAGAGCGGGCTGCAGAGCGTCAGGCAGGGCAGGTTCCGGGAGGAGAGGCAATGTTAGACAAGGCTGGGCGCTCTTTGGGTCCTGTTTCCTTGCAGTGAAAGCGTATGCTGTCCCTGAAGTGGCTGGGCAGCAGAGTGGCCTGGTCCGACCTGCAGGAGAGATGGGTACTGTGGAAGCTCGGTGGAGGATGGGCTTGCGGGGACAAGAGAGTCTGCAGGAGACCACCTCGGAGGCTGATCCGGGGCTGTACTTAGTGCTAAATGGGGGCAGGAGTGAGAGGTGCTCTGGGAGCCAGAGGAGGAATGCTTGGTTCTGACTTGGAGGTATGGGGTCAGTTTTCACTCAGGAGTTGTTGGGAAGGATTGGGGGTCTGAGGTGCGGGCACACACCAGGCAGAGGGGAGCTCACGTATGACCAAGTGCATAAACACATACGGCACACTCAGCTTTGACTTCCCACACCCCTGCTGGCCAGCAGACAGCTATTGGGGTAGCTGCAGAGCCCCCTCCATGGCCTGACCAGCTCCATGGGTGGGACCGTGGTAGCCAGGTCTTGACCATGTGACACGGTAACCCTGGTGCAGGGTGGACACCTGGACCATGCTGGCCTGCTGGCTTCTCTCTCTTGAGATTAGGACTGAGAGACTTGGAGGCTGGGGTGGGAGCTGAGCCCCATTTAGGGCAGGACATCAGAGTGAAGTTCCCAAACCTCCTGCTGTGGGCCTTGGGCTATCATGGTTCTCTTTTCTCAACTCCAGTCATTCAACTCTCCTTAGAATTCTCTGCGATGATCCTTTTTTTTTCTAAAATGAGTTTTTGTTATTTACAACCAGAATAATATTAACTAATACTTACTGGCCAGGTAAATTTGCAAAGCAAAAATAATACATATACTTTTCAAAGCCAATTTCAGATACCTTCATCTAAAAGTTGGATTAGCCAAATTATGTCTAAATTCCTGGTCTTATAAAATTTGCACTTCTTACAAGATTGCCTGCTAACCTCCACTTGGATGTGGGGCTATCTCTCGGCATGGGCCAGGCTGGCAGCTGCCTCTGGGACATGATGGCAGGAGAGCAAAGAGGCCTCTGCCCCCCACCTGCTCTGACAGGGCCTGGCATCCTGGCTTCAGCATCAGTGGGGCCTGGTTATTCCCAGAGCGTGATATGAGCCTGCTCAGCCAGTGGGTGGGCAGAGGGCATAAAGGAAAAAGAAGAAGCCAGGGATAGGCTTGATCCCCCGCAGGGTGACCATCCCTCAGCGAGTGTGGCCTGACTCTGCCACCAAGACCTGAATTTGAATGTCCTGTACGCTCAGGCCCAGTAACAAAGATCCAATTGCATGCTTGTCTTTCCTGCTCTGCTTCTAAAACACATTTTCAGAATGCATTTTGGAAATTCTTATTGGTCAGAAGGCAATGTAAGCCTCTACCATGGAAGTCAGCAGGAAGCTGGAACAACACGCATTCTGGGTGCATTATAAATTTAATTAATTTGGCTGAGAATATTTCAATTGCTTTCTCCTTCATATGAATGAAATCCACATGATTTCCAATCTGTTTCTATGGTTTCCTTCCTCTGTTCAGATACATTAATTAGCTTGTCAGTTCATTACGGATGATGGCGCCTTTTTTCCCTTCAAATCTGAGTCCATATTAATTTAGTTTTGATTTCAACAGTGTTTAAAAATAGAGCAAAATTATTTTGACTAGCATACAATCAGGCCAGTAGGTGTTTAAGGAGTTTGTCACAGTAGTCTAGATTTTCATTGCTTTTCTCTTTCCTGGGATGAAGATGTGGCTGTGATTTCTTGCTTTCCCTTGCAGCAAGGTGAGTCAGCCTCAATTTTCTCTATAATATTCAGTTTCATTTAAAACCCTTGGCTCTTTGGCCTGCCAGGCAATCACATGCTCTAAAAATTGTCAGGATCTCCTTAGGGTAGGCCTAGGCAAATGTATCTTCATGAAGAGAAAGATAAGTTATGCCTTTTTTATTTAGTTGTTGAAAAGCACGAAAAGCCCTGGACTCCTTCATCCTAAGAGGCCGGAGGCCATCGTTTAATGCTGCTCCAGAGAGCTGATGCTTTCAATCCAAGTGCTCGCCTCCGCTGCTCAGCCACTCCGCAACATGACAGCAGTGGGCACGCTGCTCCTGCTGGTGAGGTTGCCACGGGGCCCACTCCTGCACAGGAGGGCCCTAGTGTCTCTGGCTCCTTGCCTTGTTGTACTCCCAGGACAGAAGTGTTCAAACCCGGCCATACTTTTGGACCACGTGGGGAACTTGTAGAAAATACAGATGCCCGGGCCCCATCCCAGCCCACGGGAATCAGAATCTCTGGGGGTGGGGTCCAGATGTTGGTATTTTTTAAATACCTAATGGGCAGCTGGGTTTGAGAAGCATTGACTGCTCGAAGGCCTGGTATAAAGGGGTGTCATGGTTTGAATTGTGTCCCCCCAAAAAAGAAATGTTGAAGGCCTAACCCCTTGTACTTTAGAGTGTGACCTTATTTGGAGATAGAGTCTTTGCAGATGTAGTCAAGTAAAGATGAGGTCATTAGGGTGTCAGCAGGGTTGCTTCCTTTTGAGGGCTGTGAGGGAGAATCTGTTCCATGCCTCTCTCTCAGCTTCTAGTGGTTTGCCAGCAATCCTTAGCATTCCTTGGCTTGTAGAAGCATCACCCTGACCGCTTCATCTTCACATGGCGTTCTCCCTGTGTGTGCTGTCCCTAGATTTCTCCTTTTTATAAGGACACCTTATCTCAGACTTCTGGCCTCTAGAACCATGAGACAATAAATTTCTGTTGTTCTAAGCCACCCAGTTTGTAGTACTTTGCAACAGTCCCAGGAATCTAACACAAGGGATCATCACCTTGTGTTTGGAGGTGCCCAACCCTGCTGAGAGTCCCATGGAGCTGCTTTAGAATCACATTTGGATGTGTCTGAACCAGGTGGCATCCCTCACGACCCCTCACCCCCCTAGCCCAGGGCCTCGTCAGAGGGCATGGAGGGCATGCTATAAGAGGCCCATCTGTGCATCATGTCTCCTCTGTCCATCGTTTCAGGCACACCTGGCTCACTCAGTCCTGCCCAGCAGAGAATGCTCCGCTGCCAATCTTCTGTTTTCCTCTGGATTTAGCCTTCACCCACTCCTTAGGAAGTTAGGCTTTGAGTCTGTCCATGCCCCCTGCTCTGACTGAAGCAACCCTTTGGGCTGGTCCCTACACCCTACACCCACACCCTTCCCCAGTTCCTAAAACCCCAGCAGGGGTTGAGCCCTTATTTCTCAAGGGCTGGAGGTTGGGCAGGCCCCCCAAATGCCTGGGGCTCTCCTTTTGGTAGCAAAGGTAGGGATTGGGTCTGGTATCTGGAACATCCTCAAATCCGCCTTGTTGGTGTTGCCTGCTGTCCCCTGGCGGAAAGTCCATTTCAATTTATTTCATATATGTGAACATAACAATCTTCTTCCTTATGAAATAAACATTTCTAGTGACTGGTACTGCAAGGTGCATCCTCTGGTTACTTTTTCCAGGTAAAGCTCTTCATGAAATCTATATGGATGACATGCTGGATGAAACATAAGCCATTTCTACTCAGGGCTTACCATATTCTTTAAGAATGACCAGAATGACTATGAAGCACCAAAATATCATTTTAGAAAATTCCTGAATATGAGAAAAATAAGATAATCTGTAATCTGTCAAAACATCCAAGTAGACAGTAGAAAACTCAGTTTGCCATCCAAACATTTGTGTTATATATTTGGGGTAGAAGAAACATAGGCGCTGAATTTTTCACATCTGTTTTTGCTGTTAGCTCTTAACCCCTGCCTCCACAAACCCACCTCAACTGGAGTAACTGAGGCCAAGCACCTGTGAACTCAGCCCCACCTAGCTCTTAAGCCAACACTGACCAGGCCGGTGAATACAGGAAGAGACTCTTCCTGAGTGGACGAGGCCTGGAGTTCATCTTGCTACTAAGAGCCTGATGGTGTGGCCGGCAGGAGCCCTGATTTACTGAAAGCCCAGGGGCTTTACCCATAGGCAGTGGGATCTAGAGTTAAAGATAGGAGCCTTGGAGTCAGACCTAAGCTGGGTTGCTGGTCTCTGCTTACCTGCTGTGAGATCTCGGGCTGCTTCTTAAGCTCTCCTGGCCTCCGATTCCTCACCTGCGGATGAGGGTAATGAAGAACCACCCCTTACAGTTGTTGTGAGGCTCACGTGAGATGCTACAAAGACAGCACGTGGCACAGAGTAAGTCCTGGACTAACAGTGGCTTCTGTGACCTTTAACACCTTTACCTGTTCCTGTTTTGCGCCCCCTGTGCCTACGGCTTCTGCTCCATGCCCTGGGAGACCAGTGCCCATCTCTGAGCCTCGCCTCTGCCTGGTCTGAGTGATGACCCCTTACCCGGTATCTGCTTGGGTTCCTCCTTGAACTCAGGTGGACCACCAAGAACTATGTTACCTCCACTTCAGGTATTTCCTCTGCTCAGATTGGACCCTCCAGAAAAATGACAGTGGCAAATGGAACCCAATTCTCCACCCGCTTTGGTTATTGCAGGCAGGTGTCTGCTCAGACTCCAGCCCAGCCTTGTTCACACCTATCTTCCTCATCCCCCAGGTCAGCTGCTGAGGCCTCAACAGACCATGTCACCAAACTGCCTGCCTCAGGACATTGGCATATAATAAACATCAGGACTTTGGGGAACAATGGACTACATGTCTGTAACTATTTTATATTTTGAATCATCGTAGACATCCATCTTCTCATTTTCTGTAGAAGAGGAAATGGAAAGCAAAAACCCATCACATTACAGAAACCTGAATGTGGATACAAATCTACGTGGGTCTCTTGCTGCGGTTATAGGCAAAACATTGAATTGCAAAGCAAAGTGAGAACTTCAATAAACCCTTTTGTGTGTCTGTTGAAGTGACACCTGGCCTGATAGACATCATCAGTGAACGGCCTGATGAGTCAGTGTTACAGCAGCTCAGCCTCAGCGCCCCCCAGGTGAGAGTGCCCTCCCGCACCTGCCTCGCACCTGTCTGGTTATGGCTTGTTCACCTGTCTGCTGCCAGCCGACTGGGAACATCTTGTGACCTGGTCTTGCATTGCCACCAAGTGGCTGGGTTTCTGGCACATAGTGGGTGCTCAGTAAGTACTGGACAAATGTAAGAACAAGGTCCTACCACGTTAGCTTCCTGTGAGCACCCCCTTACTTGCTGCTGTTTCACATGTGGCCTAGACTTGTTGATTTCTTCTTTTTAGAAAGAGGTGCTGGGTACTTAGCTGAACACTTTTTACATACACCGTTCAGTTTCATTCTCACAGGAATCCGTGAGGAAGGTACTCTTACACTCATTTGAAGGAAGCCCCCAAGACTCAGAGGTGGAAGAATTTGCTTTGGTCACTCAGCAAACCGGAGACAGCATCGGGAATCAGTTCTGGCGTTTGCTTAGTTACTCAGATCTTTTATTTTTATTAAACTTTTGAAGCTCTTAAACCACATCAATCCCAACTATACAGTCACTGTTTTGAGGGCAGGAACCAAGTGTAATATTTCTTTGAAATTCCCACAGTGCCAGGAGTAACTGATAAATAATTGCTGATTGATCCCATGAACGGCCTTGATATCAGACAGCTGACCAGTCTTATGACAAGCCTTTCTCTTTGAGAAACTTCAGATCCACGAGTTGGCTCCAGGACACAGAGATGAAAGCAAGTATTATGTGTGAGGACAGGGCTGGGCATGGAGTCTGTAACCCTGGAAACCTGCTTTACCAGTAACTGAGCATGAGTCAAGTTCACGGGTAAGGTTCTTAATACTTTCTAACCTTCCATGCCCTGTATGCACAGAGACAGGCAGTCAGCATGGATTAAAGGAGCCCCAGTTAACCCCTAACTCTTCATAGTTGGTCATTGCACAGAAGTGGGCTGCCAGGTACTGAAGATTAACTGGTCTGGATTATCTTGGGCAGATTAGCTGGCCCAAGTTGGAGCAGCTGAGTGTCCCTCGGCTGAGTGGAGCTAACTGTAGGTCAATGGAATGGAATTATTCTGTGCAAGGCAGAGGTCTTGAGACAATTCTGTTCTATGTTGTGTTACGTGAGCGTATTAGTCTGCTCGGGCTGCCATTACAAAGTACCACAGCCTGGGTGGCTTAAACACTAGACATTTATTTTTCTCACAGCTCTGGAGGCTGCAAGTCTGAGATGAAGGTGTTGGCAGGGTTGATTTCTCCTCAGGCCTCTCTCTTTGGTTTGCAGATGGCTGTCTTCTTCCTGTGTCTTCAAATGGTTTTTCCTCTAAACGTGTCTGTGTCCTAATCTCCTCTTATAAGGACACCAGTCACATTGGATTAGGGCCCACCTTAATGGCCTCATTTTAACTTCATCACCTCTTCAAAGACCCCATCTCCAAATACAGTCACATTCTAAGGTACTGGGGGGTGGGGCTTCAGCATTTGCATTTTGGAGGGGCACGATTCAGCCCATAATAGTGAGATCGTTGGTATGGATACCAAAAAAGGCTTATCATAAATGTACCCCCAGCAGTCCCCAAGACATTCGGTATTGTAGAAGGAGCTTGTTTCTCAATGTGGCTGGGTGGATGTAAGATAGAGGCCTCTCAATAAACTTTGACTTAGAATCAAAGTTATGCCCCAGGACTCAGTAAGTAGGATGACTCTTATCCTCCAAGTCAGAAAGCTTTTGAGAGTGAAAGATAGAGCTATTAATAATTATACGGGGTCCACAGATATAGACTAAGATTGTCTGGCAAACTGGACTACTTGATTTTCTTATTAATAAATCACGTTACCATACTTCTCTGCTCTCCAAAATCCTACATTGAGTTATGTCAGTGCATCACTTGCATTGAACGCACAAGGACTTCTGGTTTGTTTGTTACTGACCTTAAGATATGCATAGCCTTATTGGAGTTCTTAGTTGCAAGCAACAGAAACCAATTCCAGCTGCTTTGAGCAGAAATAGAGTTTATATAAAGGATATTGACGGCTCACAAAATCTCTGGGAGGGCCAGAGAACCAGGCTGGGGTACAGAGCCGGGAGCAACGCCCCCAATCCCTCCACAGAACTGTCCGGTGAAGGCCTCACTGGGTGCGCACGGCAGCCTGTGCTGCCGGCACATGCTGGACGCTGGACACTGCCTCTGGCCTGGACAATTGTGCTGGCCACTCTCCTTCCTCCCTTGCTCCTTTACATTCCATTCTCTGCACAGCAGCCAGAGTGATCTCTAAAAAGTATAAATTGTATCTCATCTCTCCTGTGGCTTCTCACTACACGTAGAGGAGCTGGCCCTGCCTGCTCCCTGACCTTGTCCTCTTTGTGTTCCATGGACACCAGCTGTTCCCACCTTAGTGCCTTTGCACGTGTTGCTGGCCCCCTGCCTGGGACTCTGTGCCCCACGGTGGCCAGTTTTTGCGTATAATTCAGGTTTCTTCTCAAATGTCCATTCTCAGAAAAGAGGCGTTTTCTGACCACTCAATCCACAGACACTGTGCCCCCAAATGACTCCAGTCACTATAACACAGCCCGTGTTCTTGCAACTGCAGCACTTATCTGAAATGTTGCTCATCTATTTGTTTACACTTTCGTGTCTGTTTCTCGCTCTAGAATGAGTTTTCTATGAGTGCACCTGTGTATTCCCTGCTGTGTCCTTAGGCCCGGAACACCGCCTGACCCAGGTAACTGCTTGGTAACTGTTAGAATTCTTCTTCCACAAATGTTTGCTGAATGAATAAATGAAGGGGCAGCATTTACCAGAGAGGAGAGGAGGGGACTTTGTGTGTCCCAAGGCAAGGATGGGGGATGGAACACTCTGGTCTTTCTCCACCCCATGGGAGTAGAAATGAGTAAGCTGATTTTGAGATCCCAGGACATACCTTTTTCCTAGAGGGAAGGACGGCTGTGTCTGCGTCATAGAACAGCAGAAAGGGGCAACCCTCCTGCACCCCCCACTCCCAGGCAATGGCTCCCTGTGGACCACCAGGGAGTGAGGCACACGGCCTGGGAAAGTGGTCTCCCAGGCTTGAGGCCTCAAAAAAAAGACCAATGTCTGGCCCCACTCCCAAGGTTCAAGGTTAATAGGTCTGGGGTGGGGCCTGGGCGTAAACTAGTGGTAAAAACAATTCCTCTGGTGATTCTCAGATGAGGCCAGGCTTGAGAAGTATTGGCAGAGATCAAACTTCAACACGCCTGCGAATCCCCTGGGTCACTAGTCAGACAGCAGATTCTGACTCAGCAATGCGGGTGGGGCCATAATTCTGCATTTAGACTGAGCTCCCAGGGAATAAGGCCGGCTCTCACACCACTCTTTGAGTGTCCAGGGTCTAGATCTGCCCAAAGATATAATTTGACAGGGAAGTAGGAGTCTCCAATTTGGCCTTAGGTCCCCAAACCAGCTACCTCTAGTGGGCCCTGCATTTAGAAGGTATGGGGACTTGCCCAGACATTAGTGAGATTTTTGTTCCAATTTTGCTAACATAATGTGTGTGCATGTGTGTGCCTTTTCTCTAATGTCTAGAATCCCCCAGTTGAGGAGGAGCAGCAGGGTGGGATTCCTGGCATAGCTGATTCCCTGCCAAGATGCAGTCCAATGGTAACATATCACAACTTCACCTTTAACCTCTGACACGCAGTATGTCACACTTCCACACCCAGTCTGCACAGACACACCCAATCAAGCTTTCTTCCTTTCCCAGGTCTGTATACAGGCCTTTGGATGCGTCTGCTCCTGCATTCGGCATCTCAGCTTTGCCGGGACCACAGTGGATACTCCGAGCCCTGGAGGACTCCAGGCAGCTCCTCTCAGCTCTGACTGCTTCTCTGGACCAAATGGGGTTTGTTCCCCTTCTTCTCTGTGTCCTTCTGATGTTCACAGTCCCAAGCCTCTGCCTTCTGGATCCTCACCTGGAAAATTTTCAGCAACTTAGCCTGACACTGTAAGTTGCATCCATACATAAATTGTGTCCCATCCATCATGTCCCCAGCACCTAACACAGTACCTGACTTAGAGTCGTCCCCCAGTAAAGAATTGAAGGAATGAATGCTCTCCTACTCCCTGGTCTCCAGTTCTGACTCTAAGCACAGTCTCCTTTAGCATGGTTATTTGGAATAAGAGATAGGCTTCCCTTTCGCCCATAGTGCTGCTACATGGTACTAGACTTTTGTCCAGTAAAGGGGCATGACATGGTTCTTGGAAAAACCTGCTCAGTTATTGCAGGTTAGATATCTGCATGAGTTGTAAATTTTGGTTGAATTTACCAGCCATGATCTCAATCAATGGTTCTCAATCTTGGCTGTACTTTAAAATCACCTGAGAAGGATTTATAACTATAGATGTTGGGTACCCAAGCAAATCAATGGAAACCTAATCTCTGGGGTTTTGGCATCTCTACAGGTAATTCTGCAGCCTACTGAAGGCTGAGAACCAGTGATATAAATAAGAGTGAGGTTGCCAAGACCTGGTGTTGGTTACTCTAGGAACCTCATTGAAAAGCTTGTGTGTGGTTGGCTCACTTCTAGCAGGCTGTGGATGTGGAAATAACCTGAGGCCTTAGAACAGTGGTTCTTAAAATGGGGTCCCAGGACCAGGATCCTCAGTATTACCTGGAAACCTGTTGGAAATGCAGATTTCCAGCCCCAGTCCAGACCTACTGAAGCAGGATCTCTGGGGATGGCACCCAGCAATCTGTGGTTTAACAAGTCCTCCAGGTGATTCTAACGCACACTCAAGTTTGAGAACCACCACTTTAGGACAAACGGCACTTCTGTGGCACCTGGAGGAAGTCTGTGCTGTGGTGTCCACTTCCCTCCTCCACCCATACTGGGTCTTGACTGGGTTCATTATCAGACCCAAATTCATCCATGAAACCATTATTAACTGGGCCTCAACTATGGCTAGCAATTATTCTAGGCTCCGGAACAAAAGTGAGCAAATCAGACAAGGTCCCTGTCCTCCTGGAACTCATAGCCTATTGGGGAGGACAGATATTATTTCAAAATAATAGCCTAATATGTAATAAGCAGTGACACCTGCTGTGCAGGAAAAGAATAGCTTCTGTTGGGGCACCTGACCTAATCTGAGAGGATAGCCTTCTCCAAGGAAGTGACGTTTAAGCTGAGACCTTAAGGATTAGCACGAGTTAGTAGGTGAGGGATGATTGTGGGATGAGAGAGAGATTCAGACGTGGGAAGGGCACGTACTAAGGCTGTGCAGTGGGCAACAGCGTGACACACTCAAGTCCAGAAAGAGGCCAGTGTATGGTGGGAGCAGGGGGGCTGAACATTGGACAGATGGGCAATAGAACAGGGAGTAGCTATAGTAGTGCCTACAGTGGCCATAGTGTATGTGTGTCTATATACACATATATCCTATATATAGGATATATATAGTAGTTTATATGTAGTGGCTGTAGTATATAAATATCACATATATACACACATATATATACCCTATATATAGTGTATATATATATATATATATAGCAGTGCATATAGTGGCTATAGTATATAATTATATGTGTGTGTATATATACACATATACATATACATTTGTTATTTATATAGTAGTATATATAGTGGCTATAGCAGTATGGCCGCTGGCTCTCTGTGGCTACCTTCTTCTCGGATCACAATCCCTCATTATGCCCTAGACATGATTTTGCATCACTGCTAACTCCTTGTAGCCTTGTAGCCGCCTTGGAGCTTTTCATCTACCAAGTTCACCTCATTTTGCAGTAATGACAGCCCCCAGGAAGAGCACAGATTGGATTAGCACACGGTACTGTTATTTCAGCACCCTGGGGATTCACAGCTGTGATTCACAGCTGTGAAAAGCTGGTTCAGCCCCACTCACTTTCCTTAAATCAGCCATGACCTAAGCAAACTCACCCCAGTGCTTGGGAAATTTGGCTGGAGTCAGTGCTCTGAAAACTGGAAGGCAGCGGACAAAAATGAAAAGTTTGTGGTTCTCAAAAGCCAAAGCTGAAAGCCAGAACTTGTTGATTTATCCGTGAAGCCCTCTAGAACTCCAATTTCTCACAGAAATTGCTATTGAAAATTGTTTAAATGCAAATGTTATAGTATTTCAGTCTCCCTAGGGAATTTCACTTTATCGTGAGACAGAGTTTGTGGATGTATTTCTCATCCAACATTTTCAAATCAAACTTCAATGCTATGCACTTTTGAGCTCCTAAGAGCAGTAAGGTGCAATGTGAAATCCCTAAGGAATTCCTTAAGGAAAGCAGAGAGTAACAAAGGAGAAGCCACATGTTCCCAGCAGCCTGTGCAAGGCACGCAGAGAAGCTGCTGAATGAAGTGTGATGTCAGCATGTGGGAGAAAGAGATTAATTCTGATATGTGTGTGGAGTGATAAATGCAGCATCATTTCCTTCCTGAGAGAATAGGGAACTGGGCCTTCTCAGACCTTATTTCTTCCATTACTTTCAGTAGCCCTTTGGACAGAGAGATTATGGAGGGTAGGAAAGGAGAGAACAGCAAAAGGAAACGCTTTGCTGGTGTACTTGAGAGAACTGGTAATGTAGGCAAGAACAAAACCTAGTCAGGGGAAGCTACATAAAGACGATAAAACAAAAAGGAGCTGGGGACGAGACAAGGCAGGGACCACCTGTGGTTGGGTTGGTTTGGGAGGGCTTCTCTGCAGAGAATCGTGACGTGGTATAAGACATATGGGTGGAAACACTGGCCGAAACTCATGGTTTAAAATAACACATTGGTTAAAGTGGTGAATTGGTAAAAATGAGTATCACCTTTTTTTTTTCCGATATTGATTTTATTTTGCCAGAGGGGCAGTTAAGCAATATTTTATGTGTTTTTAAGCATTTCTGATCATTTTCTAGAATATTGACGATTTTTTTTATTGAGGTATAATTGACATATACCATTATATTAGTTTCAGGTATGCAACATAATGATTCGATGTTCATCTATATTGTGAAATAATCACCACAGTAGGTCTAGTTAGTATTCATCACCATACATAGTTACAAAAAAAATTTTTTTTCTTGTGATGAGGACTTTAAGGATCTACTCTCTCAACAACTTTCAAATATGCAATATAGTTTTATTAACTATAGTCCCCATGCTGTACATTATATCCCTACGACTTAATTATTTTATAAATGGAAGTTTGTACCTTTTGACCTCCTTCACCCATTTCTCCCATGCCCCCAACTCCCTGCCACTGGCAACTACCAATCTGTTCTCTGTGCTTTGAGCTTGTTTTTTTTTTTTAACATGTTAGTGATATAAGTGAGAGCATATGATATTTGTCCTTCTCTGTCTGACTTATTTCACTTAGCATAATGTCCTCAAGGTCCATCCATGTTGTCACAAATGGCAACATTTCATTCTTTTTTATGGATGAATAGTATTCCATTGTATATATATACCACTTTTCTTTATCCATTCATCCATCAATGGACACTTACGTTGTTTCCATATCTTGGCTATTGAAAATAGTGAACATGGGGGTGCATATATCTTTTTGAATTAGTGTTCTCGTTTTCTTCAGATAAATAACCAAAAGTGGAACTTCTGGATCAGGTGGTACATCTATTTTTTTTGTTTGAACAATCTCTACACTGTTTCCATAGGGGCTACACCAATTTACATTCCCAGCAACAATGCACATGGGTTCCCTTTTCTCCAAATCCTCGCCAACACCTGTTATTTCTTGTCTTTTGGGTAACAGCCATTCCAACAGATGTGAGGTGATACCTCATTGTGGTTTTGATTTGCATTTCTCTGATGATTAGTGATGTTGAACATCTTTTCATGTGCCTGTTGGCCGTCTGTATGTCTTCTTTGGAAAAATGTCTATTCAGATCCTCTGCTCATTTTTAAATTGGATTGTTTGTTCTTTTGCTATTGAGTTGTATGAGTTCTTTATATATTTTGAATATTAACTCCTTATGATATATACGATTTACAAATATTTTCTCCCATTCAGTGGATTGCCTTTTCTTCTTGTTGATTATTTTCTTTGCTGTGCAGGAAGCTTTTTAGTTTGATGTAGTCCTACTTGTTGATTTTTGCTTTTGTCGCGTTTGTTTTTAGAATCAGGTTCAAAAAAATCATCGTCAAGACCAATGTCAAGAAGCTTACTGCCTATGTTTTCTTCTAGGAGTTTTATGGTTTCAGGTCTTACATTGCAGTCTTCAATCCATTTTGAGTTAATTTTTGTGTATAGTGTAAGACAGTAGTCTAGTTTCACTCTCTTGTATGTGGCTGTCCAGTTTTCTCAACACCGTTTATTGAAGAGACTCTCCTTTCTCCATTGTATATTCTTGGCTCCTTTGTCATAAATTAATTGACAATATATGCATTTTTTTCCCCTGGGGTCTCTATTCTGTTCCATTGACCTTTGTGTCTGTTTTTATGCGGATACCATACTGTTTTGATTACTATAGCTTTGCAATATGGTTTGAAATCAGGGAACATGATGCCTCCAGCTTTGTTCTTCTTTCTCAAGATTGCTATGGCTATTCGAGGTCTTTTTGATTCCATACAAATTTTAGGATTGTTTATTCTATTTATGTGAAAAAAACATTGGAATTTTGATAAGGATTGCATTGAATCTGTAGATTAACTTGGGTACTATGATGTTTTAACAATATTAATTCATCTAATCCATGAGATTGAAAGATCTTTCCATTTATTTGTATCTTCAATTTCTTTCATCAATGTCTTATAGTTTTCAGTGTACAGGTCTTTCACCTCGTTTGTTAAATTTATTCCATAGGTATTTTATTCTTTTTGATGTGATTGTAAACGGGATTGTTTTCTTAATTTTTCTTTCTGGTAGTTCTTTATTAGTGTATAGAAATGCAACAGATTTTTGTATATTGATTTTGTATCCTGCAACTTTACTAAATTTCTTTATTAGTTCTAACAGTTTTTTGGTAGAGTCTTTAGGATTTTCTCTATATAATATCATGTCATCTGCAAATAGTGCCAGTTTTATTCCAATTTGGATGGCTTTTATTTCTTTTTCTTGCCTAATTGCTCAGGCTAGGACTTCTAATACTATGTTGAATAAAAGTGGGGAGAATGGGCATCCTTGTCTTGTTCCTGAGCTTAGAGGAAACGTTTTCCACTTTTCATCACTGAGTATGTTGTTACCTGTGAGCTTGTCATATATGGCCTTTATTATGTTGAGGTACATTCTCTCTATGCCTAGTATGTTGAGAGTTTTTGTCATGAATGGATGCTGAATTTTGTCAAATGCTTTTCTGAGTCTATTGAGATGATCATATGATTTTTATCCTTTATTTTGTTAATGTGGTATGTCACCTTGATTGATTTGCTGATGTTGAACCATCCTTGCATCCCTGGAATAAATCTCACTTGATTGTGGTGTACGATCCTTTTAATGTATTGTTGAATTCAGCTTGCTAATATTTTGTTGAGGATTTTTGCATCTATGTTCATCAGGGATATTAGCCTGTAATTTTCTTTTCCTGTGGTGTCCTTGTTTGGTTTTGGTATCAGGGTAATTCTGGCCTCATAAAATGAGTTTGGGAGTGTTCCCTCCTCTTCTATTTTTCGGAAGAGTTTGAGAAGGATTGGAAATAGTTCTTTGAATGTTTGGTAGAATTCACCAGTGAAGCCATCCAGTCCTGGACTTCTGTTTGTTGAGAGGTTTTTGATTACTGATTCAATTTCCTTACTAGTAATTACTCTATTCAGATTTTCTATTTATTCATGATTCAGGCTTGGTAGATTGTATTTTTATAGGAACTCATCCATTTCTCTAGTTTGTCCAGTTTGTTGGTGTATAGTTTTTCCTAGTAGTCTCTTATGATCCTTTGTATTTCTTTGGTATCAGTTGTAATGTCTCTTCTTTCATTTCTGATTTTATTTATTTGAGCCCTTTGTCTTTTTTTCTTGGTGGGTCTAGCTAAAGGTTTGTCAATTTTGTTTATCTTTTCAGAAAACCAACCCTTACTTTCAGTGATTTTTTTCTAATGTCTTTTTAGTCTCTATTTCATTTATTTCTGCTCTGATCTTTGTTATTTCCTTCCTTCTACTAACTCTGGGTTTCATTTGTTCTTATTTTTTTACTTTCTTTAGTAGTTGTAAAGTTAGGTTGTTTATTTGAGATTTTTCTTGTTTCTTGAGGTAGTCTTTTCTTGCTATGAAGGGCCCTCTTAGAACTGCTTTTGCTGCATCCCATAAATTTTGGTATGTTGTATTTCCTTTTTCATTTGTCTCAAGGTATTTTTTTGATTTCTATTTTGATTTCTTCATTGACCCATTGGTTGTTCAGTAGCATGATGTGTAATCTCCACATATTTGTGAATTTTCCAATTTTCTTCTTGTAATTGATTTCTGGGTTTATACCATTGTGTTTGGAAAAGATGTTTGATATGATTTCAATCTTCTTAAATTTATTAAGACTTGTTTTGTGGTCTAACATATGATCTATCCTGAAGAATGTTCCAAGTCACTTGAGAAGGATGTGTATTCTGTTGCTGTTGGATGTAATGTTTTGTATATATATATTAATTCCACCTGATCTAACGTGTGGTTTAAGGCCAATGTTTTCTTATTGATTTTCTGTCTGGATGATCTATCCGTCGATGAAAGTGGGGTATTAAAGTCCTCTATGATTATTGTATTGCTGTCTATTTCTCCCTCTAGATATGTTAATATTTGCTTTATATATTTAGGTGCTCCTATGCTGGGTGCATAAGTATTTACAAATGTTATATCCTCTTGTTGAATTGACCCCTTTATCACATGTAATGCCCTTCTTTGTCTCTTATTATAGTCTTTCTTTTAAAGTATATCTTGTTTGGTATAAGTGTAGCTACGACAGCTTTCTTTTGGTTTCCATTTACATGGAACATCTTTTTCCATCCCTTGACTTTCAGTCTGTGTGTGTTGTTACATCTGATGTGAGTAGAATATTGAAGAATTTTAATAGTGTTGGATTTTATTGTTCTTATAATATTTTATTTCCAATTTACTTTCAGGCATTAGTGACTGTTAATTGCTAGTCAATGTTTTCATGAATTCTTAAAAATTTGCATTTAGCTGTTAGTGAAGGCTTCATCTGGAAAAAAATTAGTTTAAAACTAACGTTTCTAATTAACTGCTTAGGTTTTTCTACCTCTATAAAACTCTTGAATGCATGTAAAAGCAATTTTGTCCATTTTCTAAGTTGTTATTATTTAAAATTGTTAATTCTCTTTCAGTTAATAGGGTGACAGTTGTCCCAGTTTGCCTGGGATTTTCAGTGCTAAAACTAGGAGAGTCCCAGGTAAACTGAGATGCTAGTGACCCTAGATAGCAATGTCTGCTGAAGCAGAGATGGTTAGCTGTCCCCCAAACATTAACATTTTCCTTTCATAGTGTCACACTTTTCCCAGCCAGAGGCACCTTTCCCAGCCTCCGTTGCATCCAGATGTGGCAGTGTGATTGCTTCTCTCAATGTAAGCAGAAGTGATGCAGAAGCAGATGCTTCTCTAACTTCTCCTCCCATATTACCTGGATATTGACACCCAGGGCAACCTTGGAAATGCTGTGCATTGAAGATGGCAGAGCTACTATTGAGCTGGGTTAGTGCTTGATTGTATGTGGCCAAGGACCCCCACCATCCTCCTTACCACCACTGTCATGGGGCTTTATGCAAGTAAGAAACAAGCTTCTATTGGGGTTAAGACAGTGAGGTGTTAAGGTTCCAGCAATTGGTGCTACTATAATTAATATAGCTCTCCAACTTTTTAAGCTATATTTTTTACCATTTTTATTGGACTTTTTAAAATGAAAAGTGTAGGGAGTTGTATCATAATTTCTTTTGTTTCTTTTCTTATCATTCCATGATATTCTATAGTTACCCTTTGATATGACTTCTGCTGTCAGATTTGAAGACTGAAACTCCCCCATGTAGATTCGGGCCCAGTCCAGACTTTGGTAGAGAATTCTTAGAATAAGAGGGGTGGATATATCCTTGACGGAAAGGCCTGCTGGCAGATTTATTGTGTGAGGGGGACTGGGGTGGAGGATGGATATGAGACACTGAAGGTAATAGTCTTTGTTCCATTCAACCTACAACATAGTGTGTTTGTCATCCCTTACCCTAGGCTCATGAAAGCTAGTCAAGATAACTGCATCTTGACTCCAAATCTAGAGTTTCTCTAGAGAGCTAAGCAGAGCTGGGAGCTCTGTAAATACTGAGGGCAGCAGCCATCACTTTGCTAACCACAATTTCACTTAGATATTTTAAAATCTGGCAATAATCATGCTTACCTTTATGAATTAGATGAGACAATGTATTTTAAAATATCTAGCAATACCTGATACTTAGTAGATGCCCTGTAAATCTTATTTTCCTTCTTTCTTTGTGAAAACAAAACTGGCATTAATTTTTTTTCCTTTTACTCACATGATTCAACTGTTCTAGGGTAGTGTATCAGTCTGAGTCCTTGAGAAGCAGATGCTAAGATGAGATTAGATGTGCAGGAGATTCATTGGGGGAAGTACCTGTGAAGAATAAAGGAGAGAGAAAGCAGGAGGTGGCGGGGGGGTGCTTCGACTGTGATGCTGGTCTGACACCTGGGAGAGGAGAGGGAGAAGGAGGGAAGGTTGGGCAGGAAGAGCTTGCGAGTTTGGTGTAGCTCTAAGGAAGTCTTGGCCAGGCAACAGGAAGCCCCAGAGCAAAGACTGCCCAGTAGAGGATCCTGCAATGGGAAGGAATGGCCTGGCTCTAGTGCTCCCACTGTGCCCAGGCTCTGTCGGGAGCAGCCCAGGGGAGCATGACTTCCTGTGAGCTGCTCTGCATCCTGAAGGTGCAGCCAACTACACTGCCTGCAGCAGCTTCTCTCTGGAAGGGAGACTTGAAGGTGCATTCCCATAATTGTCAGCCATACAGAGGAAACTTGATCCCCCAAATGCACAGAAAAAAAAATCCAACCAGAAAACCTCTATTGAGGGTTTCTTGTAGATTTCGTGGTATAGCTAAAACCAAACCTTCGCTAGCTGAGCAGAACGAACTGGGGAAGTATCCTGCTAGGAAAGGTTGGATCTCATGTAACAGCTGCGGGGGAGCCTCTTGTGTAATAAAATTTGAGGCAGCACAGCAGCCTCGGGATTCGGGGCACAAACTGGCTTAATGTCAGCCCCACAGATGGGGCTGCAAAGGTGTCACTCGGCGGAGGCTCTATCACCGAGAGAATTAAGTCTTATAATCAATTCCTTGCGTTTAATATATGAAATGAAACGTGCGCTGAGGGCTTGAGTGTGCTGGGAGGGCCATGGCACTCGAGGAGGGGCAGACTGAGTCAGAAGCAGAGTTGGGGGGAAACCTATTTTTGTGTTCCATGCCCCGAAGAGACAAAGGTTTAGAAGAGAGTTAATGAAGGATTTAGAGACCTGGGCCTTAATTCCAGCATTTTTTGCTGGTTCAAGTCACTTGGTTGATCTGGGCGTCAGAGTCTTTAGCATAAAAATGGAGTTGCCCTGTGCTGCCAGTTCTGATCTCCCCTTGGGACGTTGGCAAATTCAAATTTAAATTGATCATAAACACCAGAAATGAGCCCAAGTTCTCTGGGGCCTGAAGCTTACATAATGTGTGGGGATCCCTTTTAGAAAAAGGATAGAAAATATTTAAAACAAATTAGGTAAGAAAAGGAATACTTCCTTAGAATGAGGGAAGAAACACAACAAATTACAAATTGAAAATATCTGACAAATAGCACAAATCACAAAATCCAGAAAAATAACCTAACGTTTTAATGTACTAAGTCCCTGACACACCTCTATAATACTTTTTCTCTACATTTTTTGGTGGCATACTGTTTGTCCAGCTCTTCTTGTAATAATGATTTTGTATAATATTATCCTAAATCATACTATCTTTCTATACAGAAACTAGAAATATCAAAATTTTTTCCCAGTTTTCTCTAGATATAATTGACATATAAGATCAAACAAATTTTAATTGATAGTTGGGATGCGTTAAACATGTGGCTTCATATACTGAAGTACAAAGTACTTGTGTTATTGCTATAGGTTTGTGTGTTATAGACACAGGAATTCTAAGAAATTCTGTTTCACATCATTCCCGCAGAGGAAAAAAGCGTGTGGCGTGTTTATAATTGTATATATCGTATTATCGAATATATTCCTGATAAAAGAGAACTTTTCTGTTGACTAGGCGTCTGTGAGATCTGAATTCTCTGCTCACATTTTAGATGTCGGGGATTGGCAGGATTTTCCCCAGACAAGCTTCTGGCCTGGGACGTTTCAAACCTGTTTCTCCCCTACCACGCAAGCATTTGCAGCGCCAGGTGCCGAAGAGGACGCATTCTGATGCCAATGTGACCCCTGGCCCGGTGGGCTGATAGGGGCCTTCCTGGAAGCCGTCTTACCACTGTGACAGCAGCCTTGACTTAACTATACATGGAAGAGGCTGCAAAACAACGTGTAAGTATATCCTGTTGGACTCCAATGAAATGTATCCCCCAAATGCTTACAGCCTCTTCTTCTTACAGTTGCCCAATGAGGGGAATGAACGGAGGGGAAATTGCAGTTGAAAGAGACATCCCTGTTAACAACTTGTTAAAATAGCTTACTTTTGCAAATGTACCCGAGTACATGACCACGTGAACATGTTGCCAGGACAGAGCCTGTGCAAATGAGGGGCCCTTGGCAGTAAACCCGCCTCTCTGGGAAGGCTGAAGGGAAATTTCTCTATATAGGGGAAAATGCCTGTATGTTGAAGTGAGACTAAAATCTCAGACACTATTGTGCAGGCTGTTTCCTCTTCGTAAAAAATGTTCCTGGGCTGGCCCAGTTGCCGAGTGGTTAGGGTTCCACGCGCTCTGCTTTGGCGGCCTGGGTTCCTGGGTTCGGATCCCGCGTGTGGACTTACATCACTCACCAGTCACGCTGTGGCGATGACCCACATACAAAGTAGAGGAAGATTGCCACAGATGTTATCTCAGGGCGAGTCTGACTCAGCCAAAAAACAAGTGTTCCTGAAAACTTGCTAAAAAGTTGAGTGTGAGAAAACTAAATAGTAAATATATGAGATCTGTGGGCAGAGGAGGCATTCTGATTTTAAAGGGCTCAAAAACAGTAAAATCTCAAGTCATACATTCTCTTTTTAGGCAAAATTTTTAATTTATATTGTGTTTTTAGAAAAGATATTATATTCATAAGGTTCCAAAATTAAAGAGGCACGAAAGAGCATACACTGAAAATATTCTTTCTATTCCTGTGTCCCCAACACCCAGGTCTGCTCTCTTGAGGCAGCCAATAGTACTGGTCTCTTCTGTTTCAGTTCTATTCACACCAACAATTATGTATATATATAATCATATTCATATTTGTATTTAAATTTTTTACTATATATGTATGTGTTATAGTCTTTTTTCCCTTATTAAAAAATATATGCAAGCATACTACAGGCACTATTATCCTCCTTGCTTTTCTCATTTAATAATATATCTCAGAAAATGTTCCATATCAGTAAAGATATTCCTTATGCTTTTTTCAACTGCATACTATTCCACTGTCAGAATTCATTTAACTTGTACCCTATTAAAAGAAATTTGGTTAATTTGTGATTTTTCCTAATATAAACAATGCTTCAGTGCATACATTCTCTCTCATATGTGCAGGAAAGTCTATAGGATAAATTCTTTGAATTAGAATTGCTACTTAATAGCATTAAACACAAGTGACTTTTATTAGATGTTCCCAAACTGTCATCCATAGAGGTTGTACGGTACCCTCTTGCCTGCAGGATATGATGATGCCTCTTCCCTCACATCCTTGCCAATGATGTTCGTCTTAAAACCTTTTGATCTTTTTCAATCTGATAGATAAAAAATGGTATCTAAGTGTGGTTTTCGTGTGCATGTCTTATTATGAATGCACCTTTCTGACCCTGTTTCCGTTGTCACATCTTTTTCTCTGACTCTCTTCTGCCTCCTTCTTCCACTTCTAAGGACCCTTGTGGTTAGTTGGGCCCACCCCAATGTTAAGGTCAGCTGATGAGCAACATTAATTCCATCTGCATTTGGACACCTTTTCATCTGTTTCATTGTATTCTTTTGCTCTGGTGATTTCTGTTATTGTTATGTAGGAGTTCTTTGTATATTAGGAAAATTAGCCCTTTGTTTTAGGTATGAGTTGCACATGGTTCCTGGCCCTCCCCGCAATTTGTCACTTGGATTTGACTTTACTTATGATGTTTTTTGTTTTGAAAATCTTAAATTTTGTATAATCGAATTTATTTGCTTTTTCTTTCTGGCTTTGGGTTTTTGTGCCATACTTGGGCCCTTCTTGCTCGAGGTTATAAAGGAATCCTCCTATGATTTCTTCTGCTTTTATGATTTTATTTTTTACATTTAAATATTTTAACCACCTGGAATTTATTTTGGTGTAAGATATAATATATGGCTCCAACTTATTTTTTCCAGATGACCACCCAGTTAATTCACCATTATCTTTTCCAAATGGATTTGAAATTCCTTTTTTATTATTATATAATAATTTCCTCTATGTATCTGGGTTCCTTTCAGTTCAGTGTCTTTGATCTGTCTGGTTATTTATGCACTAGGACCACAATGTCGGGTAGCTTTATGTATAAATATCTGATAGGGATGGTTCCCCTTCATTATTTTCCTGGTTACTCTTGTCTATTTGTTTTTCCACATGAACTTTAGAATCAACTTGTCCATTTCAAAAGTCCTATTTCTATTTAATTGGGATCATGTTTAAATGTATGGACTAACATAGGGAGAGCTGATGATATCTTCACGATATAGGGACTTCCTACCCAAGAACATGGTAGGCTTTTCCATCTCTCCAAGTCTTCCTTTCTGACCCTAAGGAGTGATTTAAAGTTTTCTTTATATGTATCTTGTAATTTTTTTGTTAAGCTTATTGCTAGGGAATTTTTATTGTTGCTATTGGAAATAGGATCTTTCTTCCATTTTTCCTTCTAATGATTGTATACACGAAGGCTATTGATTTCTATATATAAATATTGTAGCCAGCCACTTTACTTATTTATCTCTGTGAGATAGTGATTCCATTTCCTTTGGATATATACCCAAAAGTGGAATTCCTGGATCATATAATAATTCTATTCTTAATTTTTTGAGGCAGCACCAAATTGTTTTCATAGTGGCTGCACCAATTTACATTCCCACCCAGTGCACAAGGGTTCCCCTTGTCTCACATCCTCGCCAGCACCTCTTAGCTCTTGTTTTTTTGATAATAGCCATTCTAATAGGTGTGAGGTGATCTCTCATTACGTTTTTTCCAGTTTTATTGAGATAAGTAACATACAGCACTCTATAAGTTTAAAGTGTACAGCATAATGATTTGACTTACATATATCTTGAAACAATTACCACGATAATTTTAGTTAACATCCATAATCTTATAGAGATACAAATTAAAGAAAAAGAAAAAAATTTTTTTCCCTTCTGATGAGAACTGTTAAGATTTGCTCTTAACTTTTATATATATCATAGAGCAGTGCTAACTATAGTCATCATGTTGTACCTTACATCCCTAGTACTTATTTATCTTATAACTGGAAGTTTGTATCTTTTGACCTCCTTCCTCCAATTCCCCCTCCCCACATCCTCTGCCTCTGGGAACCACAAATCTGATCTCTTTGTCTATGAGTTTGGTTTTTTTAAAATTTTATATTCTGCATATAAGTGAGATCATACAGTATTTGTCTTTGTCTGGCTTATTTCACTTAGCATAATGCCCTCAAGTTCCATCCATGTTATTGCAAATGGCAGGATTTCCTCATTTTGTTTATGGCAGAATAATATTCCATTGTGTATGTGTGTATACATATGTGTGTGTATATGTATATGTGTATGTGTGTATACAACTTCTTTATCCATCAATGGATAAAGTTGGATCCCAACGACTTATGTTGTTTCTATGTCTTGGCTATTGTAAATAATGCTGCTATGAACATGGAAGCACAGATATCTCTTTGACATAGTGTTTTCATTTCCTTCAGATATATTCCTATAAGTGGAATTGCTGTATCTTATGGTAGTTCTATTTTTTTGTGTGTGTGAGGAAGATTAACCCCGAGCTAACATCTGTTGCCAATCCTCCTCTTTTTGCTGAGGAAGATTGGCCCTAAGCTAACATCTACACCGTATTCCTCTATTTTATGTGGGACTGCCACAGCATGGCTTGATGAGCGGTGCATAGGTCCGCACCCAGGATCCGAACCTGCTAAACCTGGGCCACCGAAGTGGAGCCCATGAACTTAACTACCACACCACTGCGCCGGCCCCTGGTAGTTCTATTTTTAATGTTTTGAGGAAGCTCCATACTGTTTTCCATAGGGTCTGTACCAATTTACAATCCCACTAATGGTGAACAAGTGTTCCTTTTTTTCCACATCCTCACCAGCTGTTGTTATCTCTTGTCTTTTTGATGATAGCCTTTCTAACAGGCGTGAGGTGATATCTCATTGTGGTTTTGATTTGCATTTCCCTGATGATTAGTGATGATGAGCATCTTTTCATATACCTGTTGGCTATTTGTGTATCTTCTTTGGACAAATGTCTATTCAGGCCCTTGGCCCAATTTTTTTAATTGCATCTTTCGTTCTTTTGCTATTGAGTTGTCTGAGTTCCCTGTATATTTTAGATATTAGCGCCTTATCAGACAAATGGTTTGCAAATATTTTTCCCCATTCCATAGGTTGTCTTTTCAATTTGTTGATTGTTTCTTTTGCTGTGCAGAAGCTTTGTAGTTTGATATAGTCCCACTTTATTTTTTATTTTGTTGCTTGTTCTTTAGGTGTCATATCTGAAAACTCATTGCCAAGACCCATGTCAAGGAGCTTTTTTCCTATTTTCTTCTCAAGTTTTATGGTTTCAGGTCTTAACATTCAAGACTCTAATCCATTTTGATTTAATTTTTGTGAGACGTGTAAGATTTGGGTCTATTTTTATTCTTTTATGTGTGGATATCCAATTTCCCCAGCAGTATTTATTGAAGAGACTATCTTCTCACCATTTAGTATTCTTGGCTCCCTTGTCAAATATTAGTTGACCATATATTCTTGGATTAATTTCTGGGCTCTCACTTTTCTTCCGTTGGTCTATGTGTGTGTTTTTATGCCAGTACCATACTGTTTTGATTACTATAGCTTAATAGTATACCTTGAAATCAGGTAGTCTGATGCCTCCCACTTTGTTCTTCTTTCTCAGGATTGCTTTTGCTATTCGAGGTATTTTGGGGTTCCATACATATATTAGGATCATTTTTTCTAATTCTATAAAAAATTCCATTGAAAAATGGATATAGATTACATTGAATTTATAAATGGCTTTTGGTAGTATTGACATTTCAACAATGTTAATTTTCCAATCCATGATTATGGGATATCTTTTCATTTGTTTGTGCCTTCTTCAATTTCTGTCATTAGTGTCTTGTAGTTTTTAGTGCAGTGATCTTTCACTTCCTTGGTTAAATTTATTCCTAAATATTTTATTGTTTTTGATGCTATTGTAAATGGGGTCATTTTCTTTGTTTCTTTTTCAGATAATTCATTGTTAGTGTATAGAAATGCTACTAATTTTTGTATGCTAATTTTGTACCCTGCAACTTTACTGAATTTGTTGATTAGATCCAACAGTTTTTTGGTGGAGTTTTTAGGGTTTTCTATACATAAAATCATGTCATCTGCAAATAAAGACAAATTTATTTCTTCCTTTCCAATTCTGATGCCTTTTATTTTTTTTTCTTGCCTAGTTGCTCTGGATAAGACTTCCAGCGCTACGTTAAATAAAAGTGGTGAGAGCAGGCATCCTTGTCTTGTCCCTGATCTTAGAGGAAAAGCTTTTCACTTCTCACCATTGAGTATGATGTTAGCTGTGGGCTTGCCATATGTTGTCTTTATTATATTGAGGTACAGTCCCTCTATACTCAGTTTGTTAAGGGTTTTTATCATGAATGGATGTTGACTTTTGTTGAATGCTTTTCTGAATCTATTGAGATTATTATATGATTTTTATCTTTCATTCTATTAAGATGTATGTGTACAATGTGATGTATCACATTGATTGATTTGTGGGTGTTGAACCATCTTTGCATCCCTGGAATAAATCCCACTTATCATGGTGTATGATCCTTTTAATGTATTGTTTTATTTGGTTTGCTAATATTTTTTGAGGATGTTTGTTCATCAGGGATATCGGCTGGTAATTTTCTTTCCTTGTAATGTCCTTGTCTGGTTTTGGTATAAGGGTAATTCTGACCTCATAAAATGAGTTTGGGAGTGTTTCCTCCTCTTCTATTTTTTGGAAGAGTTTGAGAAGGATTGGTATTAATTCCTCTTTAAATTTTGGTAGAATTAACCAGTGAAGCCATTTGTTCCTGGACTTTTGATTGTTGGGAGGTTTTTGATTACTCATTCAATCTCCTTTCTAGTAATCAGTCTGTTCAGATTTTCTATTTCCTCCTGATTCAGGTTTTACGTTTCTTGGTAGGTTGTACATTTCTAGGAATTTGTCCATTTCCTATAGGTTGTCCAATTTGTTGGTGTATAATTTTTCCTAGTAGTCTCTTATGATCCTTTGTATTTCTATTGTATCTGTTTTAATGTCTCCTCTTTCATTTCTGATTTTATTTATTTGAGTTCTCTCTTTTTTCCTTAGTGAGTCTAGCAAAAAGTTTGTCAATTTTGTTTATCTTTTCTAAGAACCAGCTCTTAGTTTCATTGATTTTTTTTCTGTTGTCTTTTTAGTCTCTATTTCATTTATCTCTGCTCTGATTTTTGTTGTTTCCTTCCTTCTACTAACTTTGATGTTAGTTTGTTCTTGTTTTTCTCATTCCTTGAGGTGTAAAGTTAGGTTGTTTATTTGAGTTCTTCCTTTTTTCCTTAATATAGGTGTTTATTGCTATGAACTTCTCTCTTACAACTGCTTTTGCTGCCTCCTGTAAGTTTCAGTATGTTTTTTGTTGTCTCCTATAGGTTTTGGTATGTTGTATTTCCATTTTCATTTGTCTCAAGGTATTTTTTGATTTCCTGTTTGATTTCTTCTTTGACTCATTGGTTGCTCAGTAGCATGTTGTTTGATCTCCCTATATTAAATTTTCCAAATTTCATAGCATTGTGGTTGGAAAAGATGCTTGATATCATTTCAATCTTCTTAAATTTGTTAAGACTTGTTTTGTGGCCTAACATATGATCTATCCTGGAGAATGTTCCATGTGCACTTGAAAAGAATGTGTATTCTGTTGCTGTTGGATGGATGCTCTGTATATACCTGTTAATTCCATCTGGTCTAACATGTTGTTTAAGGCCAATGTTTTCTTATTGATTTTCTGCTTGGATAATCTATCCATTGTTGAAAGTGGGATAATCAAGTCTCCTACTATTATTGTATTGTTGTCTTTTTCTCCCTTCTGGTCGGTTACTATTTGCTTTATGTATTTAGGTGCTCCTCTGTTGGGTGCATAAATATTTACAAATGTTATTCTCTTGTTGCATTGACCTCTTTATCACTATATAATGACTTTTTGTCTCTTATTACAGTCTTTGTCTTAAAGTCTATTTTGTCTGATATGTGTGCCCACTTCTGCTTTCTTTTGGTTTCCACGTGCATGAAATATCTTTTTGCATCCCTTCACTTTCAGTCTATCTGTGTCCTTAAAGCTGAAGTGAGTGTCTTGTAGGCAACATATATATTTGGGTCTTGTGTTTTTTCTTTTATTTTTTATTTTATCTAGTCAGCCACTCTATGTCTTTTGGCTGGAGAATTTAGTATATTTACATTTAAAGTAATTATTGATAGATGTGGCCTTACTTTTGCCTTTTTGTTGATGTTTTCTGGGTGTTTTGTAATTCCTTGGTTCCTTTTCTACTCTCTTTGTCTCTTCCTTTGTGATTTGATGATTTTTTTGTAGTGGTATGCTTAGCTTCCTTTCTCTTTCCCTTTTGTGTATCTGTTATAGGTTTTTGCTTTGTGGTTACCATGAGGCTTATATAAAACATCTTATATTTATAATTGTCTATTTTAAGCTGATAACACTTTAAGTTCAAATGCATACCAAAACCTATATATTTACTCTCCTCCCCCATGTTTTATGTTTTTGATGTCACAATTTACATCTTTTTAGCTTCTGTATCCTTTAACTAATTATTGTAGTTATACTTATTTTAACTATTCTTGTCTTTTAACCTCCATACTAGATTTATAAGTGATTTACTCACCACCACTACAACATTAGTGTATTCTGAATTTAACTATATATTTACCTTTACCAGTAAGATTTATATTGTCATACGTTTTCCTGTTACTAATCAGCATTTTTTCAATTTAGCTTTAAGAAATTCCTTTAACTTTTCTTGTAAGGCTGGTCTAGTGGTGATGAACTCCATCAGTTTATGCTTGTCTCAAAAACTCTATCTCTCCTTCAATTCTGATGGACAGCTTTGCTGGGTGGAATATTCTTGGTTTCAGTTTTTTTTCTTTCAGCACTTTGAATATATCATGCCACTCCCTCCTGGCCTGTAAAGTTTCTGCTAAAAAGTCTGCTGATAGTTTTGTGGGGATTCCCTTGTACATAACAAGTTGTTTTTCTCTTGCTGCTTTTAAGATTATTTTCTTGTCTTTAATTTTTGACAGCTTAATTTAATGTGTCTTGTGTGAGTCTCTTTGGATTCATCTTATTTAGAACTTTCTGGCCTTCCTGGATCTGGATGTCTGTTTCTATCCCCAGGTTAGAGATGTTTTCAGCCATTATTTCTTCAAATGTTTTCTTCCCCTTTCTTTTTCTCTCCTCCTTCTAGGACCCCTATAATGAGAATATTGGTCCACTTTGATGGAGTCTCGAAAGTCCCTTAACCTGTCTTCACTCTTGTTTTTTTTCTCATCTGGACGGACTCCACCGCCCTGACATCAACTTTGCCAATCCTTTCTTTCACTTGATCTAGTGTGATGTTGAACCTCTCTATTGAATTTTTTAGTTCAGTTATTGTATTTTCACCTCTTTATTTTCTGTTTGGTACTTGCTTACTTTTTCTACCTCTTTGTTGAAATTCTCACTTTGTTCATTCATTATTCTCCTGACCTCATTGAGCATCTTTATGGCCATAATTTTGAACTCTATATCAGGTAAATCACTTATCTCTATTTCATTAAGGTCTGATTCTTGAGTTTTATCTTGTTTTGTTTATAACGTATTCCTCTGTTTCTTCATTTTTCTTGATTCTCTCTGTTGGTTTCTATGCATTAGATAAAACAGCCACCTTCCCCAGTCTTGATGGAGTGGTCTTGTGTAGGAGATGAACCTTATCATTCTGCTTGGCCCTAGCTCTTAGATTTCTCTCAAATCTTTGTGATTGTCCAAGCTGCCATATTTGTTCATAGTGGCTCCCAGTTGTTGAGGGTATGCCAAGACTTGTCAGTGTTCCAAAGGGGAGGATCTCAGCACCTATATGCAGGTTTATTGGAAGCTGGACTCCCAAGCAGCAACTTTTAAAGTATGCAAATAAACTTCTTTCAGAGAAAGACTGAGACTAGGCATTTCTCTCTTCTCCCTCTGAGCTGAGCACTGAGAGATAGCTGCTTAAGAAGTATTTCTTTGTTTGCTACATTTCTGTTGGACCTGGAACTCAGGTCCTGCTGGCCACCAAAGCCACACTATAAAGGGGTGTGTCTTCTGGGCAGTAGCTGAAAGAGCTGGGACGGCAGATATATTTACAAGTTTCTTTCAGGAAGACACTGGTGACCTAGAAGAGGGCAGAGGGAGAGCACAAAGATGGTGTCTGCTGGCCTTCCCAGTCTCAGCAAGGATTGTAGTCTGTGCTTGGATGTGTGCCTAACCCTCAGGCAGCAGTTTTTAAAGTACGCAAATAGACCTCTTTCTGGGAAAGACTGGGAGATGAGTGTTTCTGTTTGCTGTCTCTGCACTGAGCCCTGGGAGGTAGCCATGGCAAGTCCTCACAGCCTGTTAAGAACTCTTTCTTTCTTTGCTGTAGTCTTATGGGTCTTGTAGATGCAAGCTGTGTTGGCTTTCACAGCTACATGTTTTGGGAGCTTGTCCTTCAGGTACAAGTTTTAAAAGTTGGGTTGCTAGATGTTGGGTCCAAACCCTTTACTCAGGTTGAAGCTGGGAGTTTTAAGTTCCCTCCCAATTGTATGTGACTGTGCCAGAGGTGGGGTTTATGACAAGAGAGTGTCTCAGCCCTTCCTATCCGTGTCAATGTGGGTTTTTTCTCATTCACCTAATGTCTAGGAGTCACTCAGCTAGTCTCTGGATTTTTTTCAGAGGGAATTGTTCAATGTGTAGCTATCGATTTGGGGTGTCCATGGGAGGAGGTAAATCCGGGAGCCTCCTATGTTGCCATCTGGGACTGGAACCTCTGAATTCTTTTTGTTTATAATAGTTTTAGTTCTCTTAGTTTTTTCATGTGAACAATTTTATAATCTGAAAATAGTTATAATTTTATCATTTCCATTCCAATTTTTATACCTCCATTTTTTTTCTACTGGTTGATTGCACTGACTAGTACCCCAGAACAGTGTTAAATAAATAATTAAGGTGGTAGTGGATGATCTTGTCATCTTGTTTCTGACTTTCATGAGAATGCCTATAGTATTTCCTCATTAAACTGGCTTTTGGGCTGAGAGAGAGAGTTATTTTATTAAGTATACATCTATTTCTTTAAGTAATTAAGATTTTATATCAATAATAAGCATTGAGGAAATACACAGCCTAGCTGTGATTGAGTAAGCATTTGATTGAGCATCTGATTTGAAGTGAATCTTCATTCGCCAGTTTTGAGATGGCAAATCTTCCAAGTGTATAAAACTTACGATGCCTGTACCTTGTATCACTAGAGAACCAAGAGAATCCCCTGAAGTATTACTCATTATGCCCCGACTGCCTCTCCCACCCAGTTGATGAGAAGCATGCACATTGCTCAGAAGGATTACCATCAAAGGAGAACAAAGGGAAGGAAATGGTTAAATGATGGTGTATTAGTTTCCTATTGCTGCAGTAACAAATAACCACAAATTTAGCACGCTTGAAACAGCACAAATTTATTATCTTATAGTTCTGTAATTCAGAAGTCTGAAATGGGTCTCACTGGGCTAAAATCAAGGTGTTGATAGGGCTGCATTCCTTTCTGGAGGCTCTAGGGGAGATTCTTTCTTCTTGCCTTTCCAGCTTTTAGATACTTTCCCCATTTCTTGACTCATGGCCCCCTTCCTCAATCTTCAAAGCCAGTGACACAGCATATCCCTGACCCTGCTTCCGTTGTCCATTTTTTCTCTGATTTTCTTCTTCTACCTCCTCCTTCCACTTTTAAGGACCATTGTGACTCCATTGGGCCGACCTAAATATTAAGTTCGTTGGTTTGCAACCTTAATTCCACCTGAAACCTTAATTCCCCTATGCATGTAACCTAAGATATTCAGAAGGCCCAGGGATTAAGACATCTTTGGGGGTCATTTTTATGCCTACCACAGGTGGCATAAATTTAGGGAGGGTCTGTTGTGTCTGAATGGAGGGGACCAAACTTGAGGGAAGCATGTGAAGAGGAGAGAATGCGGCCAGTATTGGGGGATGGCTGAGCCCTGGTGCATTGTGCACACCAGGAAGCCACCTGTGGAGCCAAGCCAATGCCTGTAGACCCACCACTGACTTTTTAAAAAGTTAATAAACTTTATTTCTTTAGAACATCTTAGGTTAACAGCAAAATTGAGCAGAAAGGACAGAGAGTTCACATATATCCCATCCCCACACACGCACAGCCTCCACTGACTTTTGAGGGAGCCCTGCATGTCCCTTGTGCTGAGGGAGAGGTAACGGATGTGCTTCCCATCAATATTTGGGGTGTGGTGGATGCAATGCCTGCTCTGGCCCTGAGATCCAGATCCTTCCACATATGGAAGCCCTTTTCTAATGGCCCAGGACACTTGTCAGGGCTCCTAAACGGAAGATAGGATTCTGGATGACTAGGTGGGCGGAGGCAGTGATGCTAAAGAAAAAGCCCTTGACATCGATATTGGTGAATGTCATTCTTATGGCACTAATATCAACATTTAAATTCTTACTTTCCAGTAATGCGTATAAGATAAAGGCAGAATGCACATGAAAGGCAGAATGTACATGTCAAATAATGGTACAGTCTAATGAGCCAAGGTGACATTCTGGCTGAACTGAATAATTGTGGCTTGGAACTGCTGATACAAACTCTAAGTATGACTCAAAGGCCAAAGCAGGCCTGGGAAGAGGGTTCAGGGGTCTCAGGGTAGAGTGTGAGAGACATTGAGTTGGACAACACTCAAACATAGAAATTGAGGGCCTGGCAGGGTCTCAGCAATCCCCATGTGGAAGGCTGAAGAGGCCAGACCCTCCGGCGATTAGGCCCTGTGTAGTCAGACAACATGAGGGGTGAGCTGGCTTCAGTGAGTCTCCCAAGGCAGCTGCCTTTGTGGAGTCCTTGAAAATGAGTGTGCAACAGTGAAGTGTAATAGAGTTCGGGGTCAAGGGCTGTCATAGCAAACTCCCAGGGATGGTTTGTAGTCTTGGTTGCACCTGAACTTGATTGCATTTAACACTGCTTGACAGGAATGGACTGCTGGCTGGGGTTGATCGTTTTTTGTTGCTTGGAGATTTTTATTGTAATTGTTTTTGTGGAAAAGATGTCGACAGTGATGCTTTGAACCTAGACTCCTTTTTTCATCTCAGTATCTCTGTCACTTCTGAGATAGTCTGATGACAGTGTGCTTTAAGTGCTTTATTACGTGTCTTCTAGACTTTTTTCCTTCTCTTTTCTTGTTTCACAGCTTTGGTGTTGGAGGAGGGTGTCCCTTTACTATGCATAGAAAGAAACAATAAAAGTCAGTAGGTTGTCAGACTTGATTATCTTGATTGTTCAATTTGCCTTTGATCTCCAGGAGTCTACAAGATGCTAAATGCTTTATTAATTGTTCATTTAAATTTGGGGTAAATGTAATACCTCATTAAACAGAGAAGCAAGGAAAGTTTTACTATCCTTTCCTTTGGCCTGTCAGAGCACAAAAAGGAACAAATCATAGCTTCTTAGGCTAGTTTTAAGTGTCTTATTTATCGAAGTGGTGAAAGATCCTGGTTTTCATCAGGATCTCAGAGTCCTTGCTGTGAGGATATTGGCTTTCATTGGTATGTCTCTCTGTCCCTTTCTTGCATGGTGCCTCCGATGGGCAGGTGCCCAATGTAGGGTATGCTGCCTTTCTTGATTTAAAAAAAATCAAATAAATACTACCAGCTTGTTACATGTGTGTTGGGCTTTAGTATTTACAAAGCACCATTATATATAATATCTCATAAAGACCCTTCAAGTGGAGGACACTAGTACTCGGTGCTCCTGGGGAATATTAATACACATTAATATGTATGTGGAATGTGTGCATACATCCCTATGACATTTGCATGATTTATAATTTACAAAACACTCTTATAAATATATCCTCTCTAGGAGAGGAAACTGCTTAGTGCTCCTGCTCCCTGGGATATAAATAAATATTAAATTGGGCTTAATAGCACCAGGATTGCTTCCTCTGTTAAATTAGATCCTTTACTTAAACGTTGGACACCAGCAGGCTTGTAGCTTCACTGAGGACCACTGATTTGTGCTGGGAAGGACAGCATTATTCTGCTATTACAAGACAATTCATCAGCTCTTTCGAAGATTTCCCTTGATGCGCTCATGATTTCTTGCAGCTGGGAGAATAGAAAGTAAAGTGATAGCCCTTTAGCAAGCTGTCATTGCTCTGCCTGGACTTCCTGCCCAAATTTCTTATTCTTTTTCCATTTTTTAAGCCTCACGTAAGTGGCCGTTCCCTTCAGATACCAGTGAGCACTTGGAGAGTCAGATGCTGGTGCTTGCCACAGGGTATCTTACACCCACGGGCACCATTTCTGAATTCAATTATATTTTGGAAACTCAGTTTTCCTGAGTTGTAAGTTATGTCTTTTCCTGGCATTTCTTTTTTATGTCATTATGGTTTGGTAGAAATTAAAAGCACTACCAGATGCTGGGTCTGCTCACATTCCTTGCCCCCATCTGCTGCTTACTGGGGGTGCCGACCCTGCACCAGATTCTTTCATTTTCTAACACCTGCTCTACATCCAGAGGTCAATTACATCTGTATATCATTGAATCAGTGATAATAGTAATTATTCAATGAAGTAAGAATTATTTCAAATATGTACCTTTCAGAGTCTTTCATCATCTGTTCTACTCTTAAAAGACTTGACTAATTTTAAGGAAATCTGATGCCCAAAGTCAGTAAAAACCTTGAACTTATACTTATGGGTAGTCTTAAAACAAAATGTTCTCTGATATCCATTTTGCCTTCTTTTTAGTAATCAAGGTATGTGAGTGTTAGCTAGACAAATGGCCTCCAGCTCTATGTTACAACTCCCAGCCTCCTTTGCAGTGATGTATGGCCATGTGACTGAGTTTGGGCCAATGGGATGTGAGTGGGAGTCATATGTACAACTTCTGGGTTTCTACTTAAAGATGCTTACCTGGGCTTCTCTCTTTCCTCTTCCTATCACCTGGGAAACAGGCAACTACTGGAGCAACCTTGCAAGCCACATGTTGAAGGCCATGGAGCTGCCCCATATGTCCCTTCCACTTCTCCCAGACTACTCACCTGTGGACTGTAGTGTTTGACACAGCAGCTTGACCTGTTCTTTAACTAATAAAAACGTTAGAAATGAGCCCTCCTGATAGAGAATACACTAAATTTTAGCGAAAGCTCTGTATGTGAAGGTAGGGGTTATAATGACTAGTGATGGTAACTGGCCCCTTGCCTTCATTCTCTCCTTTCTCCAATCCATTCTCCAAATGGCTGTCAAAGAGAGGCCACTCTGCTGCTAAAAATCTTAAAATCTTCTGCTAGCTCCCCAGCTACCTAAAATCCCAAACCCTTAGCCTAGGGTAGAGGATATATCGGGATTTGTTTTGGCTGAAAACAATAGAAAAAAATTTAAAACATTGTTTTGAGCAATAATTTAAAACATTAAAACTAATTTAAACATTAAGACTCTGATCTTCTCTCATAATAGGAAATCTGGAGGGAGGTGTTTCTAGAGTTGGTTTAGCATCTCAACCATATCAGGACTCTGGCTTGCCTTTGCTTCAGTTTTCTTGGCTTTTTCCTTATAGTTATAAGATGGCTGCAATGGCTCCAGGCTTCACATCTTCTCATCTATCCAAATGCAGGAAGGGAAAAGTTGCTCTTCCTTTTTCTTTTTATCATGGAGGAAAATCTTTCCCAAAACCCCCTGGCAAACTTCCCTCAGGTCTCTTTGGCCAGACTGAAGCACATCCCTATACCTTAGCTGCAAGTTGGCTGGGAAAGTGAGTCTATCATGGAAGGGATACTGCCTGTGATACACAAGGGGATGGGCCTGGCTGTAGGGCAGGCAGTTGAATGTGTGCTCCAAGAGCCTCACGTACTTACCTGAAGCAAAAAATATGACTGTCAGCTTAAATATAAAAAATTTATTTCCTGTGACCATAAGGTCTGTTATAAATATTTCTTTTGAATTGCTGCTGTTATGATTTATTGGTCAGAACACAACAGACCAAAACAATATATAGTAAAAATTTTGATAAATAGTGAAATAAAACAAATAAATTTGATTTTATTGGCAATATATTTCTTAATGCTATTAAAACACATACAGTGTAAGAATATTATTTATTGCTAGAATGAGGTAGGGTTTAGCTTCAGTTGCATTCTAAGTTTCATGTTTGTGGATTTTGGTGTTGAATAACCTTGCTCCCAAATATAAGTTGATAGAAACAGAAGGCATTTTATAACTGCAAGTTTGATTAGTTCTTTGGCTTCTTCTGAGTTATGTGCTAAAATACATACAGTGATCTATAGTAAAAATTAAGTCCAAGGTTTAGGATGGTGAGATGCATGCCTTCCTCTTGTAAAGTGGGAGAAGGGGAGATGCCAAAGGGGATCCTCATAACACCTCTGCCAAAGGGCGTGCTCAGCGGGTCAGTGGTAGGAAGAGGGCAGAGGAAAGTTGAGAGCTGAGAACTGATTGCTTCAACAGCATCCATGCTCAGTATTCCTCTTAGAAAGTCTTTGGGGACCCCCAGTGATACAGGTATCCCAGTCCAAAGACCGCTGGTTGTGAGGATCAAATGATATACGTGAAAGCCTTTTGCATGCTATCAAGAAAGTTACAAATGTCATTAATAATGATATATTCCCTAGTGCATGCTTTGTTTTTCCAAAATTGTGACTACAGCCACAAAATAAAAAAAGGCTCTAAGTACTTCATGTTATAAGTCCTGACAGCTGTTCACTGTCAAGCAAGCTAGCTCCCCACTGGGCTTACTGAGACCATCCCCCACCAATACAGAAGGTTGAGGAAAGGGAGTGAGAGGTCCCCTTTTCTGGGGCGTCTTGCATGGAGGTTGGGGCAGGTGCGTGGGAGAGGGTGTCCTTTTGTCTCCTGGCTGGATGTCTGCTCTTCCGTGGCATTGCTGACCAGGTCCATAGATGTGAAAGGAGGGGAAGAGCCCTGGAGGGAGCCACCATTACTCCCTTGATGTCCCTGTTCTAGGACATAGGGAAGATGTAATCTGCCCAGGTGCTCAGGCCCAGGAGGCCAGACAAAACTGGGGTCTGTAGGCTTGCCAGGCTGCAGAGTGGGGCAAAGGTGCTCGCCTGGTGGTATGAAGTCATCAACTAGGGGCAGCCAGGCCACAGGGTTGCTGTCAGTGGTTGGGAGAGCTGCCTGGGGATGTGTTCTCTGCCAGCAGGGCTTGGGGACCACATGTTAGATTGGTGATAATGACCAATAAAGGGGGAGGGTGACCTCAGTGCAGCCACCGTGCGATTGCTGAGGTTGGCTCTGACGGGGTTAGCGGCCTTGTCTTGTCTCCAGCCAGGGGTGCACTCCTGCCTTGGACCAAGCTGGTTCTGGCTCCAGAAACAGATTCTGCAGAAGTGTCAGGATCATCCTCCCTCTGGTACTTAGGCTGTTTCTAAGGATGAGCAGCTGTGCAGAGAATTGGTTCTTTTGCAGAACAGAATCCTTTAACGAGACTAATTGTTTTTATAATAGGACTTTCACAGGAAAAGAAAAAAGCCTCTTTCATAAAAGCAAATGGATTCTCTGCTCAGAATGCACATCTTCTGCCCAGCAGGTACTGAATTGCAGATGGTGTTTTTACATTCCCAACTGGGTATTTAATGAGAAGGAGAAGGGTCTAGCTCCCCTCTCCTCTCCCTGCCATGAACACTGGCAATGCACTTCCTCTGTTCTTTGAAATTCACTCTGAGAGGGGGAAAATCTATTTTAAACAAAGGTAAGAGATTCGAGATTTAGATGGAATAAAAATCAGAGAAAATAAAAGGAAAGTGCAGAGTTGTTTCCAGCCTGACAATATTTTAAGAACCAAGCCTGTTGTCCATAAGCTGCCAATTCCAGGTGATTTTGGGAACATCGAGGCTTCTGTACCAGTTAGGACTGAGCGTGGCCGAAACAGTAGTGTAAGCAAAATGGGATCTCTTTTTCTCGCATAACAAAAAGTCTAGTATGGGCAGTCCAGAGCTGGTGTTGCTACCCAACGCATCTACTGTGGACCCAGGTTCCCTCTAGCTTCCAGCTCTTTCTGTAGCATGAAGCGCCTCTGCTTGGAGTGGCAGGATGGCTGCTCTAACTCCAGGCGTTGCCCCGAGTTGTGGGCAGGAAGAAGGACAACAGGCAAAGTGCAAAAGTGAGGGGCCGCAATCCAGGATTCCATGCTTCTTGGTATTTACCCAAATGAGTTGTAAACTTATGTCCACACAAAAATCTGCACACAAATTTTTATGGCAGCTTTATTCATAATTGCCAGTTGGAAGCAACCAAGATGCCCCTCAGCAGGTGAATGGGTAAATAAACTGTGGTATATCCAGACAATGGAATATTATTCAGTGCTAAAAATAAGTGAGCTCTTAAGCCCTGAAAAGACGTGAAGGAACCTTAAACGCAGATTACTAAGTGAAAGAAGCCAGTCTGAGGAGGCTACGTACTGTATGATTTCAGCTCTATGACACTCGGGAAGAGGCAAAACTAAGGAGACAGTAAAAATGCTAGCGGTTGTCAGGGGATAGAGGGAAGGGAGGGATGAATAAGAGGAGCACAGAGGATTTTTAGGGCATTGAAACTATTCTGTACGATACTACAATCGTGGCAACATGTCATTACACATTTGCCAGAATCCATAGAGTATGCAGCACCAAGAATGAACCCTCATGTAAACTGTAGACTTCAGTGGATCATGATGTGTCCGCGTAGGCTCATCAGTTGTAACAAATGTACTACTCTGGGCAGGATGTGTTCATGTGTGGGGGCAGGCAGTATACGGGAACTCTGTACTTTCTGCTTAATTTTGCTGTGAACCTAAAATCACTCTAAAATATAAAATCTATTTAAAAAAAAAAAAAGTGATGGGCCGGTTGAGTCTGTCCCTTTTCATCAACAAAATAGTAGCTTCTCTAGAAATCCCACCCAGTAGGCTTCTGCTTGTACCTCGTTGACCAAAACCAGGTCCCATGACCACTCCAGGCAGCAAGGGTGTGACTATTTGTATTATTTATGTATTTATTTTTGGTACTTTCTTTTTTTTTCCCAGTTTTATTGAGATATAATTGATATACAGCTCTGTGTAAGTTTAAGGTATACTACATAATGACTTAACATATGTATATTATGAATGATTACCACCATGTGTTTAGTTGACATCCATCTCCTCATATAGTTACAAAAAAATTTTTTTCCTTGTGATAAGAACTTTTAGGATTTACTCTCTTAGCAACTTTCAAATATACCATACAGCAATGTTAACCATGGTCATCATGCTGTATGTTACATCCCCTGTACTTATTTATCTTGTAACTGGACGTTTGTACCATTTGACCACCTTCATCCAATTCCCTGACCTCCCACTGCCCTGTCTCTGGTAATCACAAATCTGATCTCTTTTTCTATGAGTTTGTTTATTTAAGATTCTAAATATAAGTGAGATCATACAATATTTATCTTTGTCTGACATTTTATTTAGCATTATGCCCTTGAGGTCCATCCATGTTGGCACAAATGGCAGGATTTCTTTCTTTTTTATAGCTGAATAGTATTCCATTGTATATATACCACTTTTTCTTTATCCATTCATCTCTCGATGGACACTTAGGTTGTTTCCATGTCTTGGTTATTGTAATATGAACATGGTGGTGCAGATATCTCTTTGACATAGTGATTTCATTTCCTTCAGATATATACCCAGGAGTGGAGTTGCTGGATCATATGGTAGTTCTATTTTTAATTTTTTGAGGAACCTCCATACTGTTTTCCATAGCGGCTATACCAATTTACAATCTCACCAACAGTGCACAAGGGTTCCGTTTTCTCCACATCCTCACCAGCATTTATCTCTTGTCTTTTTGATGATAGCCATTCTAAGAGGTGTGAGGTGATATGTCATAGTGGTCTTGATTTGCATTTCCCTGATGACTACTGATGTTGAGCACCTTTTCATGTACCTGTTGGACATTTGAATATCTTCTTTGGAAAAATATCTATTCAGGTCCATTGCTCATGTTTCATTTGCATTATTTGTTTTTTGTTTTTTCTTATTGAGTTGTATGAGTCCTTTATATATTTTGGATATTAACCACTTATCAGATACATGATTTGCAAATATTTTCTTCCATTCCGTAGGTTTCTTTTCCTTTTGTTGATCATCTCTTTTGCTGTGTAGAAGATTTTCCATTTGATGTAATCCTACTTGTTGATTTTTTATTTTGTTGCTTGTGCTTTAGGCGTCATATCCAAGAAGTCATTACCAAGACAGATGTGAAGGAGCTTTTATCCTATCATTTCTTCCAGGAGTTTTATGGTTTTAGGTCTTATATTTAAGTCTTTAATCCCTTTTCAAGTTAATTTTTGTGAGTGGTGTAAGATTGAGGTCTAGTTTCATTCTTTTAAATATGAATATCCAATTTCCCCAGCACCATTTATTGAAGAGACTCTCTTTTCTCCATTGAGTAATAAATCTATTCCTAAGTATTTTATTGTTTTTTATGCTATTGTAAATGGGATCATTTTCTTTCTTTTCTTTTTTTTTCTTTTTTTTTTTGGTGAGAAAGATTAGCCCTGAGCTAACATCTGTTGCCAATCCTCCTCTTTTTGCTGAGGAAGATTGGCCCTGGGCTAACATCTGTGCCCATCTTCCTCTACTTTTTATACATGGGATGCCTGCCACAGCGTGGCTTGATAAGTGGTGTGTAGGTCCGCGTCTGGGAACCCAACCTGTGAACCCTGGGCGCCAAAGCAGAGCGCGCGAACTTAACTACTACGCCACCAGGCTGGCCTGGGATCATTTTCTTTATTTTTTTTCCAGATAATTTGTTGTTGGCAGTGCCTATTTTTAAATAGCACGTTGCTGTCCCCTTCCACCCAAATTGCAATACTGTTAATAAGGAAGAAAGAGAGAATGGATATTGGATAGCAATCCGAAGGATTTACCACAGCCTCCCCTTCCACCACCTAGCAAATATTTGCCCCACTGGCTGCCTGATACCAAAAATTGGCCAATCACTAAGTTATCCCTTTTACTTAAAGCATTGTTTTCTATTAAAAGAATCCCTGGAAAGGTAGCATATAAGCATTGTTGGTCATTTATACCTCAGGATGAGTAAATTTATTACAGATTTTCAGTTTTCCTCAAGGTCCAATTGCCCAGAAGTACCCCCATGTGGAGTCCAGGACCCTTGAGCCTTTCTTTTTTTTTTTTTTTTTGTGAGAGAGATCAGCCCTGAGCTAACATCTATGCTAATCCTCCTCTTTTTGCTGAGGAAGACCGCCTCTGAGCTAACATCTATTGCCAATCCTCCTCCTTTTTTTTTCCCCCCAAAGCCCCAGTAGATAGTTGTATGTCATAGTTGCACATCCTTCTAGTTGCTGTATGTGGGATGCGGCCTCAGCATGGCTGGAGAAGCGGTGTGTTGGTGCGTGCCCGGGATCCGAACCTGGGCCTCCGGTAGTGGAGCGCGTGCACTTAACCGCTAAGCCACTGGGCCGGCCCGCCTTGAGCCTTTCTTAGTGGCTGTAGGAGATGCTGCCTCCTGGTGAGGAGATACAAACCCAAGTCCTGTGTCCTTGTGCCCTAAGCTGACGCAAGTGGCCAGCTCACACTGTGCTTCTGTCCTGGACATTTGTTATGAATGTGGCCACTCAGATCCTTGAACAATACTCTCACAATATTTGTCTGCTTCCCCAAGGGAGAAAGCAGGACTTGTTTCCCCAGGCTTCCCCTGAAGCTAGGGCATGAGCATGTGACAAAGGTACCAACAAAGAGATGCTCCTATAGCAGAGCAATGTGAGGAAGATGGCACTTATGGAATCCATAAGGATGGCAGTCTGGCTTTGGGGGCAGCACTGTAAAGCTTGAGGGGGCTGTGGGGTTGTCTCTCAGCAGCAGCAGAGGGTCTTTGCTGAAGTTGTCCAGGTTGGACAACTTGGCTCCTGGCTGCATAATCCCCAACCTGACCCTTTGGCCCTCCCAGAGATTCGGTGAGCCAACTAATTTCTTTCACAAATCTTGGCTGTTTAAACAAGCTAGGGTGGGTCCTGTTGTTTGTAATTCATAACCCTGCTTGGTGCAGTCTTACAACACATCCTCCTTAGGCTACTGTCGAAAATGCAGGACCCTTTGGACATCTGTCCTCGTCTATGCTCTCATGATCACAACGCTCTCTGCTTTCTCTCCCTATCAGTAGTCTCCTTCTCCCTTCACCACCCCCCTTCAGTGCTCCCTGAAGAAACACCACTCCATGGTAAGTAGGTTCCTGCACCCTCAGACTCTCCACCATCTGGTCAGAGTGGAATCCTAAATGCCCCTGCCCTGGGCAGGGGATGTGGTCCTTCTTTCCTGCGCCAGGTACCTTGAGGGCGGCATGGGGAAGAAGGCCAGCATTCCGCCCCCTCCCTTCTACCTTTGTGGATGCCGTCTATGCCTTTCAAGTTCAAATCATCTGGTCACATCTTTTCATCCATTACATCTTGATGTCCCAGCTCACAGAGATTGTACATGCCTCTCTGACTGCTTATTTGTCACTTTCATGGGTGGCTGCCTTGGGTGGTTGGTCACTTACTTCATCCAATAAGATTCCACTCCTCCAAGGACCAGATCTGGGACCATATTTCCTCATACTTGAAAGCCTTGAATCTAGCACCTTGCTCTGCACAGAGTAGGCCCACAATAAATGTTTATTTAATATTATTTTTAGTGGACCTCCATCTTTTTGTTCATCCTCTCCTTATTTTCATAGTTTCCATATTGTGAGTCTTACCTTCCTAAGAAAAACATCCCCAAACTATATCTCCTAGACTTCCTTTCCAACTAGGCACAGCCATGTGATTCAAAGTCTGCTAATTTACTAGAAGGATGTGCAACTATGACATACAGCTATCTACTGGGGCTTTGGGGGAAAAAAGGAGGATGATTGGCAATAGATGTTAGCTCAGAGCCGGTCTTCCTCAGCAAAAAGAGGAGGATTGGTATGGATGTTAGTTCAGGGCTGATCTTCCTCACACACACACAAAAAGTCTGCTAATTAGAAGCACTCACACAAGACATGAATGGAAAGTGAGCAATGGCAGGCCACACAGGGAGACTGATCTCCTGGCAAGCATGGTGGCAGAGGCCTGTGGCTCTTCTGGGGCAGTTTTATTGCAGAATCTGATGTCCAATCTCAGCCATGATCTGCGCCAAAGATGGCTCAGAGCAGTAATGGTGTTTCTGCTAGAATTCCACGGAGCAGTTTGGCGTCATTCCTGGCTGCATTATTTCTGGCTGTGTGGCAGTCAAATCTGGGTCTTTGCCCCTTGCAGAGACTCTGGGATCTGCCCAGCATCCTTGAACAAGTTTCTTTCGAGTTTCAACTAGGAGACTGGATTCTATGTTTACAGCTAAGAACTACTTCCAACTAAGTAGTTAGGAGGCAGTACGGTGTAATGATCAAGAGTGTGGTCTTTGGAATCAGATAGATCTAGATCTGAAACTTGGCCCAGCTGTTCACCAGCTGTGTGCCATTGGACAGCTTACTTAATCTCACCAAGTCTCAGTTCTCTCATGGATAAAATAAATAAAAGAAAACCTATCACAATGGGTTGTTCTGATGATTTAAAAGAGAATGTTTGTAAAGAATTTAGCACAATGCTTGGCATATAGTTGATGTTCAGTAGATGAAAGAGTAGCTATTCCAGTGAGCCATGCATAGATTTCCTCTTTCAAACTATTAGATCATTTTAGAATTTGTTTCTATCGTAAAGATGAAAAATAAAAGGTTGCAAATGGCTAGAAGTAAAAGCTCCTCCTTCTGTCTCATATAGAGGTAGTTTTCTCACCTGTCCTGTTCTGTGGGACATTTGGAATTCTCTGGAAGCTGGCAGTGGGGTGAGGCACTGTTTTTCCAGAATATGGTATGGTCTTTATACACTGGACATTGGCTTTGTCACTGGGTCTAATTAGGCTAATGCTACAGTGACCCTGAAGATAGTAATTTGGATAGGATAGAGGAGGAAGAACAAAAAAAAATTAGGATCAGTCATGACTTCAGCAAGACTTTTGCAAAGATATCATTTTATTCCATGTAACATAAAAACAGCTTCTGCTTAATTCATATCTCTTTGTTCCTTCAGCATACATTTTTCCTTAGTGTTTAAATATTTCATCCTGGCCTCCCTCTCCATTTGGTCCAAATCTCCTCTTCAGTTATTTCTGGTTCAGCTGTTTAGAACATGCTGATTTATGGCGCCTTGCTAGAGAATCGTGGTAGGAGAGTGAGCTGCCAAATGCGATGGAGACATTTGCAATTCAGCAGAATGGTCTTAACTGTGGTGCCATCTTTATGCTGTCTAGAGGTGATACGGCGGAGGAAGGAATCTCAGACAGTGTAATTAAATGAACAGACAAAAATCCAGGCAAGGCAGGGTGGTTGCTTTGAAGACCCCAAATTTGTTATATAAAAATCAAATACTCACATTCCCAAATTGGTTTTATGTAGCTTGGGGAACAGCTGGACCAACTCTGATGACTTGAGGAAACTCTGTGACAAGCTTTGACTGTGCAAATGGCCCTCGTTCAGGAATGAAATCCGCGTGTGGGGCCAGGGGACTCGTCTGCTGGTGCGCTCCAGATGCTTCATCCTCACAGCTTCGTTCGTTCTGATGACCTCTGGGCTCAACCTCACCCTCCCAGCCCTCTCTTCCACTCCTATCCCTTGTCTCTCCCTAATTCTAGAAGTAGCATTATAATGTCCCACATAGAGCAAATGAATATTAATTTTGTTTTGAAGATGTATGACATCCTTTGACCTCGTTGAAAATGTCACAGATCTGACTTTTATAAACTGTCTGATCTTGCATACATTATTCTTCCTTTCTGTGCCTGATTGTCCTTATTTGTGATAAGAGTTTTAAAACACCGTCCTTCACGGCCTCCATGGGTACCGTGGAGATGTTAAGTCCCCCTTCCCTCTTTAAACCAAAGAGGGTATAAAGTCTTAATGGAGTTGAAGGTACAGGGTTGAGTCAAGGCCTGCCAGGAATGCTGGGGTACCCCACAAGGGCTTCACCCCCACCCTCTGAGGGCCACAGCAGTGAGGAGGTCTGTGGGAGCTTTCAATTTCTTCCATCTTTCCTGCTCTTCTTACCCTCTAGTTATTTCTCCTTCTTCTTTCCTTCTGCTCCAAACATCAAAGTGGTGGGAAGAATTAGGCTCTTGACTGGGGCTGGAGGCTCATCACCTGTCCAGGGCTCCCTGGTTGCAGAGGGAAAAGCTGGTCTCCCTGTCAAATCACAAGTGTGACCAAGACACTTCAGATAGAACTCTGTGGTCCTAAGTGCACTGACCATGGATGGGCCTGAAATTTTGTATATTTGACTGTCATAGAATCAGATCTGTCATATGTTACACATGGATGCTCCTGACTGCCTTCCAAAGGCAGCGTCAGACTCTTAGCCAGACACACTCCTGCCTCCATCTGGCACAAGCAGAACTTTCCTATTTAAAACAAGACCGTTTTCTCTCCAGTTAGCCTTGTTAATGACCATAATTAAGTCATAGGGGTAGAATTTTATTGGAATTTGCTTATAACTTCTGAAACCTGAATTTAGTCCCAAACAACTATGTGTTATTCCTACCAGATTTTTACCGTCAGATTCACTTAGGTGCTGTGTCTGAGAACAGCGCTGTGAGTTGTGCTTACAATTAAGTATGTGAATAAGTAAGTAAAATGCATTAATATTTTATTAACAAAATGATAAATGATAAAATAATAATAACATATGCTATACTAGATGCTGCTGGTTTAATTATTCCTGTTTGGGGGAAGCTTGACTTAAAAAATGTTTCTGCTGGGAAGGACTTTCTCACATTTTATTCTTAAAATTTTACCCATCTTCAAACCCCAGCTCAGTTGTTACTTGCTGTCACAGGAGCGATTCCTCGCTTCTCTGCAAGAAGAGAGTGCTCACGTCCCACACCTCACTCTTCCTTCTAGATACCTGGGGGTTGTTTTACTTCGCCTGCTATATTGTCAACTCCTAGAGGAGAACTCATTATATACAACTTTACGTGTTCTGATGCAATTTAACAATACTCGGTACATTATTTAAAAGGAAGAATGAATGAATGATGACAGTCTGTTGTTTGTTAGTTGAGTGATCTTGGGCAATTTCTTGTCATCTCTGAGCTTGTTTCCTTGTGTGTAAAACTGCAGCCTCACACATTGAAGATTAAATGAGATCATATAAAAAAAGTACTTAACCCAAGGCCTGGCACATTGAGTTCTTGGTAAGTGTCTTCTGTTTATCATTATTAACAGGGAATGTACTTTTCAGTGGGTACCTTGAGGTAGGGTTGTTTCTTTGCTGATCAAGGGCATAGTGGTAAATGAGAGATAGATATGATCAACGGTATCTCATAAAAGCAAAGTAACAGCAATAAAGCTAGAGTCATTTCAACTGGTAAAATGATGCTTCATGTTCTGTATGCAACAATGGGCAGATTTCCAGAAGGGCCTGATGAACTCTCAGGCATACATTCAGCACATAAAAATACAACTCAAACTCGTCATAAATTTGATTTATGGCCAAGATAATTGTGTCCATTATCAAATGAACGCATATCATGCTGGTCTCCCTGTGGTACAGCGTGCCTTTGGTGGTGATTTGGGTAGTCTGCTCTTTTAAAAGGACTCTCTAAGGAAGATTAAATTAATGCCTTATTTTTCTCTGCATTCATTTTCCTATAGCAAGGAGAGACCTTCAAAATCATCCGTGACCTTCAGGTCAATGGCCAAAATAAGTTTGGTCAATATCTGTTGACAATGATGTTGAGGCAGTTTCTTTCACTAGAGATTCTTTTTTCATAGTAAGAGCTGGATCTAGACTCTCTCCCCTTTATGTGCTCTAACTTTTCCAGTTTCACTAAAGCTGCTCTTTATCCTTTTTCTCTGGCATCATGAACTTTCACTCATCTTCTCCTACCAAGCACAAGCATTCACCTCCTCCAGGAAGCTTCTCCTAGTTCCCCAGGAAGAGGGGGAACTCTTCCCTCCTCTGGGCAACACCGAATGGTTCTTATTTGTATTATTGCCATTACCTTGTTATAGGGCAAGTGTATGTTTAAAGGTTTGTTTCTACTGGTAGACTGTGAACCTGTAAAAGGTATGGATCTGTTTTCGATCATTTTTATATCTCTATGTTGTAATAGGAAGGTTTGGGGACACTGGGATGGACAGTTATGAGGTGTCTTTGAGCCTGCCTGGGGCACAGTGCCTGTCACACTCAGGACCAGAGTTTGACTCCAGTGGCCACGATGGCTACCACCATGGACAAGCTCCAGCTCCTCCCTGGTTTCCCTGTACTGCACATGTCTGCATTATTATGTGATCTCTGGAGAGGGTGTGGGAGCCCCAGTGAAGGCTAGGATCAAATTCCCTATGGGAAAAGCAGGTGGGTGCATTGGGAGATAACATTTAATCTGTAGAAACAAAGGAATCTGATAGATCATGTACTCTAGAGTTGTGGACTAAAATCATACGAATACCTGATAAATGCTCATCATTTGTGCAGGCATTTCTTCACTCATCCCTTCAACAAATATTTATTGACCACCTGCCAAACGCCAGACCCTGAAGGACAATGGTATATAAGTTAGATGTGGCCTCCGCCATCATTGAGGGCATTCTAGTCAGGGTGCCAGACAAAAAATAATGCAATACACAGATATAGACCCTTACAAATTGTGATCAATATCACAAAGGAAAAAAGGCCAGAGGCTGAGATGGAGGATAAAAGGAATGCAGGGAAGGGAATGGATGTATGTGTGATGGATTGGTAGATAGATAGAAAGACAGATAGAGAGAGATGGTCAAGGAAGACCTTTTAGAAGAGATGGCGTTTAAACTGAGACCAAAGGATAAGAAGGAGATATGGGAGCAAAGAGTAGGGAGCAGAGCATCCCAGGCAGAGGGGACTGCATGTGCAAAGACCATGCAGAATATTCAGTGAATTGCAAGAAGTCTGATGGGACTGGAGCACAGTGAGCAAGGCAGAGGGGCGTGGGAGAAGAGGTTGCATAGAGATGGAGGGGTCGGATCATGAGGGGCTCTGTGGCCCAGGGACAGGCAATTGGATTTTTAGACCAAAGGCAATGGGAAGCCGCTGAAGGACTTTAAGTGGGACAGCAGCATGATCCAATGCACAGTCCATCACTTTCTCCTTTTCCTTTTTTTTTTCCTACTGGGCTGCGAATGCACCACCAGCTCCTGGGGCGTCTGTCTTGTTGTAAGGAGGTTCTTCGCTGCACTCTTCCCTGTGGCCTCAATGTCCTGGATGTGCTGAGAGGAAAGACCAGAGTTTTGAGCATAGAGAAGTAGCAGTGTCCCTTGAAACAGGCCTGCTGCCCCCTCTTCCTCCATCGTCCTTCGGCCCCAGTGCTGGGTTATTGCACCACATTTCCCAGTAACCTACTGTTGGAGAGTCTGCTAGTTTTCCACTTGAGTTTAAAAATAACTAACTAAGTGCACAATCAGTACAGAGATACGGTGAAGATGCAAAGCAGATGACAGAGTTTGGGAACGGCAGCTCCAGGGAGCAGCTGCAGATCTGAGAGATTCTCGGGGCACAGCCTCGTCTGAGAGGCCCTCATTTGCTGTTTTATGTTATACTCGTGGCTTTGGAGGTGCAGAAGCCCAGCCCTAAGGGAAATTTTGGAAGGTGACAATGGAAATGATTTTTAACCTGCAAAGAAACAGGTCTAATACCTGAACTCCCGGCTCTGCCTTGAATGACTATAATTCTAATCTGACAGACATTAAAGAGAGCAAAGAAGTGCGTTCACGCCCTCCCAATATTCCTTTACAAACATGTGGATTTAAGCCAGTTGGGTTTAGAATCTGTTCAGTTTGTTTTTTTGCCAAGAGTTTTGTGGGTGTAAATTTAAAAATAGCTCTGCACACACAGGACGTCTGTAGGGAAATGTGGGTAAATTCTAGGTTGGAAAAAGGTTCTGTGAGCAAGCCCCTCAGTGTTTAGCCCCGAATGTTTGTAAAGACAGGAAACATTTTAGAGATCAGAGTAGCAATCCTGTCTCACTCTGGGTCCAAATCAGGGTGAGTCTCCATCTAAACGTGGGTGTGGATGGAGTGACGCAGAGACGCGTAACGGGGAATTAAGGCCCAGAAAAAAATAATTAAAATTTTAAAAGAGGTGAAGGGGGAAGAAGGAGAGAAAATCCCGTATGGACAGGCTATAAAAGTCAGGATTCTTCAGTCTGGAAGCATGAAGGCAGATGGGATTAAAACCAAAAAAAAAAAAAAAGTAAACGGCTGAGGTTCAGGTGAATATGGACTTGCTTAGTGAGGGTCTCATGAGTTCTCCTTCCTGCAACAATTTCCCCCTCTTGACCCTCTAGGACATTTAGATTAAAAAATCATGAAATGAGCAGCCTGATTGGGGTCAGGGGCCTTGACTTGGGAATGTGAAAATGGGGATTTATCATGAAAGGAGCACCAGCCAGGCCTGCTGAGGGGCTGTGCCACAAGCAAGTACATGACTCATGCACACACTCATTATAATCTTGTTTATCGAGGTTCTGCTTTGGACCAAGGACTAGTTTATGATTTTCCTGGGTAGATAAGCCTTGTACCTAAACAGCTATAAGACTAAGTGTCCTGTGATCTGTCCCAAGTCAGGGACAACCGCGTATTATTAGCACATTACGGCAGCAGGAAGGGGGTTCTGGCAGTGAGAACCAGACAGGCTTCCTGAAGGAGGCAGTGTTTGCACTGGGCTTTGGCGGATGGTAGGATTTTGATGGGCAGAGAGTTGGAGTAATAATCTGAGCTTTGGCACACAGGTGGGAAAGCACAAGGAATGTTTAGTGGAGAGTTAAGAGCCTGTTTGGCTGGCGTGTAGACAAATAAGTGCTAAGATGGAAAAGGTGATTAGGGCCAGGTGGTGAAGACCTTGAGCGTGTGTCTGGGGAGAGGGCACTTTTGCTTGGTTGGCAAGGGGGAGCCATGGGAGGGTTTTGAGCGGGAGGGTGTGCAAAGAATTTTTAAGAAAAAATTGGCAGTTGTGTGTAGATGGACAAGAGTGAGCAGAGGTTGGAGCTGTGGAGACCAGTTGGGAGTCTATGACCATAGCCTAGAAGAGTAATAACACAGTTCATAAGACACTGGATAGTGGGCAGACTCCCAGGCAACAAAATCAGGGGTGTAAAAATATTTCTTCATTTTCTTTAAATCAAAGTAATTCTGACTCAAAGCTATCATCCTGTGTGTCGTTGGGAAATTCCATTGTAGTTATAATTGAGGACCACTCTCCCCCGAATAGACATATCAGAGTGTAGGAGGATTATATGGTATGTAAAATGGGGAAGGGGCCTCTGGTCTCTGTGGCCCTCCTGCCATCCTTGCAATCCTTGCTGTTCAATCCTGCAGTAGTCCATGAAGCCAGTTTCTGTACCATGAAGACAAATACCCTGAGAGGTGAAGTGAGTATTTGAATGCTCTCACTTCACAGACAAGGAAACTGAGTCACAGAAGGTATGGAACTTGTCCAGAGTTTCATAGCTGGTAAGGAAGGAGCCAGGATTAGAACACCCTTGCTCTGATCACTAGTCTACACCACCTATGTACCTAAGGTTGGAAGGAAAGGAAGGAACAGAAGAACCTAGAACCTGGAGAGGATGAATTAGCAAGAGGGGGTCAGATTTGATGTGAAGTTTGAGAACACTCAAAGGTGGTTGGGATTTCCTTTATTATCTTTATTATCTTTATTTTTTAATTATAAAATTATAAAATTTTTTAATTATAAAATTAATAAATGCTTACCATAGAAAATGTGTCAAGTGCAAAAAAGGAAAATGAAGCAGGAAGAATAGCCCCCATGATTCTCCCACCTAGAAGCAAAAGCTATTATACTTTGACACACTTCTTTACAATCTGTTTTTCTCTGCATTGTTTTACTTAGTCAAGGGTAATATATATACACACACACACATGCACACATTCAGGCTGTTCCCCAATGGTTTGCTATTATAAATCATACTGTGACAAACAGATGCATAACTCTTTACCTCTGTTTTGGATAATTTCCTTGGGATAGAGTCCTGGAAATTGAATTATAAGGCATAAACATTTTTAAGGCTACTTATATATCTATTGCCACACTTCTTTCCAAAAAAGCTATACCAATTACTGCTAAAAGCCATGTGTAAACATAAATTGAGTATTATTTTAAAAACTTTTGTTAATTTGAAGGGTGGAAATGACCTCTTGCTGTGCCAGGCCTTGCCTCTTGATCTCATTTATTTTTCAGAAGGATTCTATGAAGACGGCCTTGTTCTTTATAATATTATTAATCTTGCTGAGATTTTGGTGCCCTCATAAATTTCACCCCTGAGCGAGTGCCTCACCTTCCTGACCCTAGACCCAGCTCTGATTCGCTCCACTTTGCAAATGAGGAAACCAAGGATGAGAAATGAGGTATCTTGGTTAGGGTCACACAGCCAGTAAATCTCAGGGATGACATTCTAATCCAGGTATGTGGGACTCCAAAACCTCGTCTCTTTCTACTAAGCTATCTGGTGCTTCCCTCCTGGTTTATGAACGTGAATGAGGAGAAGAGAGAAGAAACCGTTAACAGAACTGAGAAATTCCAGGGGAGACTGAGCTGGTCCTTTCGGGTGTATAAGTGTGTGGTGGTAGTTTGGTGTGTGTCACGTTGATTTGGGGGTGCAGGGAAAGCAGACCTGTGCACTGTGGGGTATGCAGCAGGCAGCTAAAGAGTCAGGTGTGGCCTGCAGGAAGGAGTGTGACCGAAGGTGAGAGAGGCAGGGCCCGGCATGTGGGACAGGAGAGGGAGGCCGGGCACGCCTAATTGAAAGCTCCAGTGTTTATCGAGTCTGAGAGCAAAGGCGGGTTAGACCCTGACAGAACTGTGACCAGGCAGAGTTCCTGGGGATAGTCTCACATGTTTGGGTCACACCCCTGAGCCTGTTGCCAGGTGCCCAGGAGTGCCCACCTCTGTAGCTGCAGCCAGTTAACCGCGTCCACAGGGGCAAAGCTGGACAGCTGAACACTCCTGGGAAGCCCAGGCAGGACTGTGAGCTCGGACACTGACCAAAGGAGAAAGGGGTCACTGTAGGTCTGCAGGGCCAGCTCAGGTGATGAGCACAGGCCCAGACCGCCACTGAGCTTTATGGCCAAGCAGAATTCCAGAGCCGCTGGCATGGGGTGATTGACTTGAATTGGGCACAGGAGGCTCATTTCGCAGGAAGCAGGACATAACTCTCGGAGTGGAAATAGGAGTCGTAGTCTCCCTGCTGCACACATCAGCTTCCTCTGTTGTGCTAGGTTGCATTTTCAGTCTTCAGACCACTTCTAAGGGCCGAGGACCTGGCAGTAGATCCATTCTACTCATTAGTCTCTTCTTGCTTCTTACCTCATTAGAATCAGATGCATCTTACGCGATAAGGAGGGAGCCTGAGGGGACAATGGACACTTCTGGCTCTGGTTGCATAGGGAGCAAGGTTAGCGTCTGAGAGTAGGGCAAACCAAGGCAGGTTAGGGGGCATATGGGAAGTGGGAACAGGCTGGGTCAATTGAAGCATGTAAGAGTTGAATGAAAGTTGGCCAAGTAGCCATGGGTGGGTAGGGTGAATGGGAGTGACTCAGCACAGTGTGGTCTGGCAGCTATGCGGTAGAAACAGGGCGACCACCAGGAAGGCTCAGGGTCTGGCTGATGAGGCAACAGGACAAGGGGAAGAGTTGCAGATGCTGCAGAGGGCAGTGGTGAAATGGTCAGCCATGGGCTCCAGGTGGGGCGGGCAGGTCTGGAAACCAGAAGGAGAGACGAGTGGGGAGTAGATAGGCAGGAAGATGGTCAAGAGAAGGCAGAACAGGTTTCATAGGCTTGAGGGACTGGTGGTGGGGAGGAGCAAGAGGGAAGTGGTGAAGGAACGGACGCTCAGAGCTGGAGAGCTGGGGGAAGGAGCAGCATGGAGCGGTTGTAAGCACCAAGGTCTGGCTTTGCTGGCAGTGGCTTGAAATGGAGGAAGGAGAAAAGCCAGGGAGGTTGAGGGTATGATGATGATTTCCTGTCTGGTGGAATTCTGTCCAGAGAGATGGTTGAGAGGTGATGGTAGAACTGCTGATTGTGAAGACTACTTGGAAGCCAAACCTTGTCGGCCCTCCCCTGCACCAGGGAGTCTGCGAAGGAGACTGGAGCCTGCTGGGCAGAGCATGTGGCCATTCTGTAGCCTGAGGAAGGGAAAAGAATGTCAACCTTTATTAAATATCTGCTACGTTGCAGGTACTATAGGGACTTTTACACAAATTATATAATTTAATTCTCGTAATGACCCTCCAAGGTAGGTACTGTTGTGTAAAACACAGATGATGAAACCGAGGCACAGAGAATTAAAATAATTTGCCCAAGGTTCACATAGTGAGTGGGGAGGGGGGAAGGTCAGAATTAGAAGCCAGGTCTATTGATGCCAAAGTCTGAGACTCTATGTGTAACTGTAGCAGAAGGTAATTCCATTAGATCCATTAGGAGGACTATAAGTCCAGAGGTAAACGGTGAATAGTAATGATGGCAGTAGGAGGTTAGTTCCATGAGGGAGCGATGATGTCTCTCCCATTCAATCCTAGGTGCCCAGCATGTAGCCCACGGCCTGACACATAGTGGGACTTAGTAAATGCTTGTTGAATGAAAAGCAAGTCCACTCAGAGCCGTGAAGAAAGAGGTGCAGGGACCCAAATTCCTACCAATTTTCAGGAATTTTCAGGAGCGTGGGCTGAGGGCACTTATAACTTACCTGGAAGGGCTTCAAAGTGCCGGAAGCCTCTTTTAAGCGGGGAGGTTAGAGAACTGGAGGGACCTTGGAACTGCCGAGCGTGGATGAGGAGCAGAGGGGGCTCCAGGAGATGTGGAGACTCTCCATACACGCTAGAGCTGTGGGTAGGAGCCTCTAGTTCCCCAGTAGGCTGTCAGCCTCACTACCTGCCCTCCACTTGCCACACTCTCCAGATTTGGCCTCAAGAGTCTTGAGGAAGCCAGCCTCCAGAATTTCTGCCCAGGGCCAAATTTCCCTCTCCCCACAGTGCAGCTGGAGACGTCTAGGGAGGCTCATCCACAGCGCCAGGCTGTCTCCACTCCTCCAGGTCTTGTAAATTCCATCCTTCAATCAAGAAAACTACCAACTTGGACCAAATTAGTAACCCTACAGAGAAAATCTCTTATGAATATTCACTTCTGAGAAAGCGATTTTAGAAATCTGTGCTAAGAAAAATTTGGTTTCCATTGGGGAACGGCATTGAGGCAACTTAAATTACAATGACATAAGACAACGTCGCTAGAGTCTCTAATCATAAGTGAGAACTACTAAGCTACTCATGTTTCCCTTTTTGCTTTGGCTTGTGGGAAATTCATCCACAGCAGCTATATTTTTCCGTATGGTTGGCATGTTTATAGACTTTTTTTTTTCCTTAGCCTTGATTTGCTATTTCTATTTGCATTGTCTTATGTGAGTTTAATTTCAGTTGCCTCAATATCTTGTAGAAATAAAATAATTAAATGCAGAATGATAAATGAAAGTGAGTGCCTCCCGCGTGTTCATCCCGGTGGAGTCTTCTTCAATGAAAAGGGCAGTCGCTGACCCTCCTGGGCACGGCAGCCACTAGGTGGCGCCAAAGCTTTCCCACAGTCATCTTGAGCGAGGCGATTTGGCCTGAAAGAGTTTCTGTTCTGCTGGCCATTTCTTGGGCCGTGCCACACGCATTTGGAGTTGCTTCCTGTACAAAATGCTCTGGGTTTAGTTCTAGGGCCTGGGCAAAGCTGACCTAAGGGAGCCTGGCTGGCTTCTTTCAGATGCTCAACTTAAAAGATCAATGTTTCAAATGGGGTGGGGCAACTCCCAACCAGACTAGGCCGGGTGGGGGATGTGCCTCATCCATGGAAGCGGCTCCATTTTTCTACCCCATCCGAGGCAACTGGAGGTGGGACCCTCATCACAAACAGAGAGTTTAGGGAGCATGTCAGAGGGGCCCGGGGAAGGGACCTTTTCAGCTTCACCAAATGTTCTGGTGACTTCCATGTGAAATGAATATATTGCTCCTGATATTGGGCATGTCACTGGACAATGGTTATCACACCTCTAAAATAGAAACTGTGTGTTAAAAAGACCCAAGTAAGCAGATGCTGTCATTCACCTTTGCCTCCATTATTCATTTAGAGAAATTATGTCATTTAAAGCCATTTTGTATCAAGACCTCTATGCCCAAGATTAGAAAAAAGCCGTCAGTAGAAGTTGGAAGAATATAATTATATAAAATCTTTAAATTCAGGCTCTTGACCCCTCATGAATCCCTTTGTTATAATAATTAAGCGTGACAAAAGAGAATCCATTTTTATTCATGTCGATTTCTCATGTTATTTTCTCAAGCCTCTGCAGTATCTGATCAATTATATTTCCAGAGAATTAAAGAGCAGCAGAATCCTACAAATCAAGGGGGCATTTATGTCCAGATCAGACACATGGAGCAACGTGGCACTGGGCGGTGAGGGGGAAGGTGACTAGTCAGCTATTCTCACTGCTCTCCTGAAATTCAGACTTGGGATCACTGGCCAGAACTGGTCATTGACATAGTCCTGATGGTAAGTGGAGGGAGAAGCTCTCCACAGTTAGTTTTATTTGCCCTTAAAAATCTCTTCCAGGAATTCTATGTGTCTACTCAGGTGCCTCTTACCTGTGGATTGGAGACTTTGTTCATCTGCAGAAAGCCAGGGAGGGGAATAGGAAGATACCTGCATTTCTCCTGATTTCCTTGCAGCTGAAGGTATCAGCCGCAGGCTCAAGGGTCTTCCCGATAAAGGTGAGCATTTGGTCTCACTTGGGACATGATAGACACTGCAGTCCAACTGACTTCCATGTGACTGTGCCTCCTGCCCTCAGGCTCAGGGCTCAAGAAGCACCCTAACTACAACCCCTTTTGTCCAACCACACATCAGCCCTCCCACCATCACAAAAATCTCCTCAGTGGCTCACCACCCCACCCCCACAGGTGACCCAGCTGGGGTGACCCAAAATGATTTCTGTAGGGCTCAGCAGGTCAGTGAGGGACAGATGGAGAAATATTTGATCATTAAAGCAGATACTAGGTGTTGTTGAGGGTAGGTCACAGTGGGACCGTAAGCGGCAATTTGGGGAGTCTTATTTGGAAAAGAGGCAAATAAGGGATGGGCTGTGAACTAGAGCAGGGCACTTACCAACAGGTCAGTGCCGGGGGGAAGCGCAAGGTCAAGGAGACAAGAGGCTGGGTTCCAATAAATGACAAAAAAACTAGAGCTAAAATCTAGCTTTCCTACATCACAGAGCCTAATCCAGGAGAGAAATAATTTATGAGACGACCTCAATGTTTTTTAGTTGAACGAATTTATTGAGCACCTGTAGTATGCCAGCATCTATCACAACACTAATGGTCCACAAGAGTCGGGATCCACCAGTGGGCCTCAGGAGCCCTCCTGGTTGAGGGAAATGCTAGTATATGGCCAGAAATGGAAGGTAGTGCTTTGTCGACAGTGTCTCTGTGATCCTTCTCCACAGTGACTGCCGTTTCTGACCATAGCATGAGGGGAGGGGACGGCCAGAATGTGGTTTGTAGTGGGCTTCCCTTCCCTTCTCCCCCCGTGTTATGGGGTCATCTTGCATCTTCTGCTTTTGACTGGTGTTGCTGACGTGCTTGGGTTTGCTCAGTTTGGTAGACGGGACTGTGCTGAGGGTGGGTCACTGAGAAAGGGTGGGACAGAGAGCATTAGAGTTGGGCTGTAAGGCAATCCTAGGGGTGCATGCGAAGATACCAAACTAAGGGTATGGATTAAGGGTAACGGCAGGAGGAGCCATCACTTGGCAGTTGGTCCACTTGTTTGTGCCTCGTTGACTTGTGCTAACCATGAGCTTGCTCCATTCCTTGGAGGCTGCATCATCACCTCTGAATTATTTTTCTGCTCCTCCCTAATGTGAGCATGCTGCTTTTCATCATCAGCTACTGACTGGGAGTCACATTTCCAGGCAGGAGGTGGACAGCTAGGGGCTTTCTGGGAATTGTCTCTGCAGAAAGAAGCCCCTCACTGCCCTGAGCCCTGTAGTTCTGTAGTCATTGGTGTGACCTGAGGAGCCCACTTTCTTGGCCTCACGCACCACAGCAGTTGAGGGCTGCAGACTTAGATTCTTTATTGTAGACTGTGGCTGAGATCTTGAATCAGCCTCAGTCTGGCACAAGGGTTGGCAAACTATGACCTTGGGCCTAATCTGGCCCTCCACCTGTTCTTGTAAATAAAGTTTTATTGGAACTCAGCCACTCCCATTCATTCACATATCGCCCATGGCTGCTCTCGTGCTGTAATGGCAGAGTTGAGTAGTTGTGACAGAGACCATATTGGCTGGCAAAGCCTAAAATATTTATTATCTAGCCCTTTTCAGAAAAAGTTTGCTCACTCTTGGTCTAGAATGATACAAGACCATGTTTTTACTTACTTAAATCAGCGCAGAATATTATAATTCAGAGTCCTGGAATATCCAGGATGTTTGGGGCAGGATCTAAGGCTTTCATTACAGGGATGGCAAAGACTCGAGGCTTCAGCTCAAGTCTGATGATTGGTAATGGCTGCCTAGAGGGCTGTGTTGAAAAGGATTCTGAGGCTGTATCTGGGCTGGTGTGGGCACTTCCAGAGAGGTGAAAGCTGGGCCATGAGTAATTTAGGCAAGGAGCACCAGACTGGGAAATGAGCAAGGCAAATGCATGCTCTTCTTTCCCAAAGGTAAATAGCATCCAGGGACAGCTCGGCATTGCCCCCAGTGCCAGCACTTGGCGTTGCTGAAGTTGGAACTGTAAACATAGCCTTACTGGAGTGGGAGAGAGGTAAGACTTAAATACCATTCACACTGTGACAGAAGCAGACAACAGGCAGGAAAAGCCAAGGCGGGGCTAGAGCTCTAGCCCTAATTAAGGCTCCTATGCACTCACGGAAGGCTAGCAACACAACAGTGTTTGTTCAGGACAGCATGATGTGTAAAGCTTTCCATTCGGAGAAGAGGTGGCAATTATTAACCTGTGCAATCGAAATGCTAGTTAAAATGTTACAAATTATTTAAAAATGAAAAAGACAGGGTGTATATGATGCATGTTTACTGGAGAAAGCAGTATAAAATGTGACATACATACACACACATGCACGCGCACACACACAGCCCTTAGGTTGTGGTTTTTTTTTTTTTTTTTTTTTTTTTTTTTTGTGAGGAGATCAGCCCTGAGCTAACATCCGCCAATCCTCCTCCTTTCTTGCTGAGGAAGACGGCCCTGGGCTAACATCGGTGCCTATCTTCCTCCACTTTATGTGGGACGCCGCCACAGCATGGCTTGCCAAGCAGTGCGTCGGTGCGCGCCCGGGATCCGAACCAGCGAACCCCGGGCGGCCGCAGCGGAGCGCGCGCACTTAACCGCTTGCGCCACCGGGCCGGCCCCAGGTTGTGGTTTTTAAAACTGAAGGATCGTAAGACTACCCACTGTGTCTAACAACCTATCATTCTGTAACTCCAATGAACGATTCTTCCTCAGAAATCCAAATAAATCCAGGTAGTGGAGTGGTCTTCTGCAGACCGCACTTGTGACAGTAAATGTGTTGTTGAAAGGTGTATTTTTGTAACTCAAATCATATTTCAAATGCACCAAGAGTCTGTTACTCAGGCTAAATCCTTATAAAGCCTATCGGCGACTTATGTGTAAATCCAGATTTTCAGATGTTGCCTGGTTTCCAAGGCTGGTGTTACTGTAGCCTGATATATGTTTACTGTCTTATCAAGCAGACTTTTTTTCCTGTAAGCCGTACGTGGAAATTCTCAGGGCCACTGTTCCCTGGTAATGTAAGTGTACGTGGAGAATCCACGAGGTGCACGTTATGTTTTTGTGCACTAATCTCTCACGCAAGTCACTTAATATCTTTCTCACATTCAACATTTTAGCTGCACTTGTTTCTCTTTCACAGCATGAAAAATTGCCAAATCAGCTCTGGCTGACTGGGTTTTCCTTTCACTTCAAATAATTATATGAAGCATTTAAATTGTACAAGTGCACTAACCCATATCTCAAACGGAACTGAGTATTCGAAAAATATATTTTACGACTTAAGTTTGTTGAGAATTTATTTGCATAAAAATGCCAGTATTTTTCTACCGAGTCCCTAGAATATACCACCTCTCAGTAAGAATCGGTGGTATGGCAACTGTGCTAACGATTCCTGTGAAACAGATAATTAGATCCCAGACAGACCAGGGGCGGTGGGGCTGAGAAGCCGGGTGGCGTTCAGACCCCAGAAGGACAGTGGGGCCTGAGCCTGTGTGTCTGAGTTTACGTGCTTGAAAAACAAGAGTAGAGGCTGTTCAGATGTAGAATTCCTCCATGTCATTGTCCCCGGGTCCAGCCAGTGCTGGGGGTGGTGGGACGTCTCTGCCCATCTGCTTGGCGTTGGGAGCCTCACGAGGGAGCTCTGGGGGTGACTCTGCGAGTGAGGAGGCACCAGAAGCTGGGGAAGCAGCAAGAGCTGTCCCTGAGGAGCTGGGAGGCCCTTTGGTGGAGAAAGGGAGGGAAGCCCAGGAGGTCTCCGTGGTCACCTCACTCCCCGTGGGCAGTGGTCCTTCTCTGGAATCTTTGGGCTTTGACCAAGGGCTGCTGCATCTTTCGGAGGGGAGGGATGTTTCCACAGTGCTGCAGAACCTACTGGGTGCAGAATACGCAGAGACCACAGAGAGATCCGAGGAGGACAGCCGCAGGCCTGTGTCCACGTCGGTCTCCTGGGCCCCCTCTAAGTCATCGATGGAGAAGAGGTGGCCGTGCCTCCACTCCGATGCCCTGTGCCCTGGGGCACCTGTGCTTGAAAACCACTGTGGTACAGCTGAAGAGGCTGGGGAAGGGTCTCCTGTGGGCAAGCAAAACAAGGACTTGCTTCTCTGGAAAGACCAGGGAAGGCTGGGAGGGATGCTGGCTCGTCTGGCAAATTCCTGCTGGTGCCCAGTAGGCGGGCCCGTCTGGCTGAGCCCCAGGTGTGAACTGTCCAGCAGAGGCTGCTGGCTGCTGCCGGGTGTACAGCTCAGTGCAGTGGCGCTCGAGGAAGGCATGGAATGAGGTTTGTGCTCTGAGGAGTGGTGAGCTCTGCTGGGTTTGGGACACTTCTTGTGTACCCTTTGTGCCTGTAGGGGAAAGAGGACATATCACGTTAGTGCAGGACTGAGGGGTCACCTGGGGACAGAGATTCATTGTTAAACACATCATGAAACACACTGTTTGATAATTGGAAACTTCCAGCAATGTTGTGGCACTAAAGCTTTACCAGAAATTTCATTCTCCAAACTCGAAAGCAAAGACAGCGGTAGCAGAGCTTGGGGGAGCACGGATCAGACTTCTCAGTCTGAGACATCTCTGGACCTAGAAGGAGATGCAGCCCCTTGTCACAACAGGGAATAATACTTCTTCAAGTATACGTGGTAGGGTGTCCAAGAGATTAGCCACAAGAATGAGGGCCTGGCTGAGCATGATAGAGGAGATAAGAATCACCAATAAATGCAAAAAGAATGCTTGAAGGATTTGTTCCCCTCCAACCAGAGCACCACTGTTTGGAAATGTTACTGATGAGAGGATGGAAGTGATCAGGATGGGATATGCAGACTATCTCAGATCAGATCAACATGGGACTTGATTCCAGTACATGTGTGATTGCCAGGACACATCCTAGGGGTGGCCCATGTTTAGGGCAGTAAATCTTCTATGAGCGCGGGGCTATCAGGAGATTAGCATTTATTTACTTGCTATTAGGAAGCACTGACTCCTCTATATATTTTGCCTTTCAGAAACTGTACAGGAAAGGGAGCTGCTGACTACTGACTAACCCCTCGGATGCTCTAGGGGGCATGGACAAGGAGTTTCCCCTTTCAGACATCACTCCTGTCCTCCTGTTCTCCCCCACCCTCACTGCAGCTCACCAGGAACCTGTTTGTGTTGCACAAAACTGGGGGCCTCTCTTCCAATGCACATTTCCCACCCGGGTCTGCTTCTTTCAGATTCTCCCTCTAGTCTGGCTCAGTGCCCAACCTGACAGGCCAACCTTACTAAGCAAAGTTTCAACTAAATAATGGATTTGGGGACGGTGGGTCTGGCTCTGTTTAGTATAGGATCATCTGATTTATGAACCCCTGAAATAAGAAGAGGGTTCTGAATGTGGTTTCCTATAAGGGATATTTCCTGGCTCCTAGCAGGCTATGAGAGACACTGGCCCTTCCCTAGACAATAAACACCCCTGCCTCTCTGTTAAACAGGAACCTGGTTTTCCCACAGCCACTTGGGAAATTTAGTTCAATGTAATATACATTTATTGTGTACCTATTACAGGTAAAAGAAGGGAAACTACGATGAGAAGGACTCAGTCTTCGACCACATGAAACTTACATTTCATTGAAAGTTTAGGAAACAAAAAGAAATAACTCCAACAAGAGAATGCGATGACAGACAAAATAATAGAGCTAGGAGGGTGAGACCACGCCCACCCAGTGGGAGCAGAGGAGTCTTCAGTGGAGGTGGCCCTACAGGTAAGCCTTAGAGAGGGGCTCCTGTCCTCCTAGTGGATGGCATGGCCGGAGAGGGGGCTATGTTGGAGAGAGAGCCCAACATAAAACAGAGGCTGCCTATTGGCAGGTAAGCAAGGGACTTACAGGGGACAGTGGGCAGTTTGGCTTGATTAGAGTCGAGGTGCATGAAAAGCAGTGATGGAAGGTCAAGTTGGGAATGGAGTCTAGTGCCATCTTGGTCAAGGAGACCTTGACCACCTGGGTAAGAAATCCACATACTTATTATCCTTCTGCTGGGGTCATATTCCATCTTAATTATATTTTTTCTATATGACCATTCCTTTCACTGATTTCTAAGATCTTTATTTGCCTAATTCCAGCTATCTCTTAATCTTATAAACAGACTGATTGACTAATTCTTTCCACTAACATTAACTGAGGGTCTTTAATGCAGAGCTTCTCAACTGGTGTGTTTCAGCCTTGAATGGATTATTAAAGGTGTGCCAAGATATTGATCTCTTTCCCCAGCAGCTTCTTGCACCACATAAATATTATCACTATCATTTTCTATGTGCTCTTTGACGTGAAAAAGGTCTGGAGGGCCAGGCACAGATAATTTTGAATAAGACATGGTCTTAGGCCCCAACAATTAACAATACAACTCTCAAATATAATGAAGTGAGCCATGATGATAAAGTGAGTGGCACTATATGGGGCATGTTGGGGCACAAAGGAGGGAGTGGTTGATTTTACAGAAGGGTGAGACAGTGTGGGGGAAAGGTAAGAAAAGCTTGCCTTGGGAAGTCATGCTTAGACAAAATCTTGGAAGTGGAAGAGGTGTCTGCCCACTGGAGGGCAGTGGATGTGGCCTGGAAGGGCATTCAGACACAGAAGCAGCCCGAGCAGAGGCTGGAGGCAGGAACTGAAGCAGGCGGTGAGCCCTGAGAAGTGAGAGGAGTCTCGTCGCAGCGGGCCACGAATCACATGCAAATATAAGGCACCTGAAGGCTGCCTTTCAAACCTGAAGGCTTGAAAGCAAGATGGTGGCACGGCCAGATTTGTGGCAGTGGAGTGAAGGAGAAAGGACTGGACGGGGGTCAAGACTGGTGGCAGGAAGACCATTTAGAAGAGTCTTTCACTTTGTAGGATTCGGGACAATGAGCCACATTTTCAGTTGCTTGCATGAGTTTCCTTTCAATCACCGATTCAGATATTCAGGATTTTCTATGGATTCTCTGTCCAGCCTTCCTGATCTCCTTAATCCTCAGTCTCTACATTCTGTGTGTGGGAGGTGTGTGTGTGTGTGTGTTTGTCCCCGTGACGTGCTGATCCTATTCCTCCCCTTCAGGCTCTGAACGCCATATTGAAATTCCTGAGTCATTCTGCCAAGGGTGACTTCAGGAGCTCAAGGTAAAGAGCAGCAATTAAAAAGATTTCTGATGGTCTGAATTATAGATCCTTAAAGAATATGATGCAAAATGTTTTTAGTACGGGTTGTAACTGGGTAAGGCATGATTCTTCCAAAGATCATGCTCCACAAGGCCGTTCTCACCATGACACTTCAGCTGGAGCAGCTCCAGATTTGACGTGCGGGGAGGACCTAGCTGAACACGGCCAGGAAGGTTCTGAGCCGAACTGGTTCCTCCTGGGGAATGATCCACTCACCAGGGCCTGCTGCTCAGTGCTCCAGCATCCCCTAGATGCCCAACCCCACCCTTCTGACTCCCAGTACTGCTCCAGGAAATGATTTATCGTCTCTGCAAGGCTCTGTGCCCCCTGAAGGAGATCTTGCTCAGCACATGCCCTGCCCAGTGCCTGACACATAAAGGAGCTTAAGTACGAGTGAAGGGTCACCCCTTCGGGATGTGGGCAGCAGCCTCAGAAGGCCCACACATGCCTGAGGGGGGTCACAGCTGGGCAGCTGTGGGAGAGACAAACCAATTTTCTCAATTGTTTGAGTTTGGCTAAATAAGAGAAAATGAGTCATAAGACTATTTAGAGAAGGAAGTTCTTGGGTATGGAGGCTGCTTCCAGGAGGAGACAATGTTTATTAATTAAAATGTCTATCTTATTTTTCCCAAGGGCCAGTTCCTCTGGGGGTCCCAATGTCATTTTCTTACTTGTAAGTATGCACCATCCTGTAACTTCCATCTTCAAAGTCTTATTGGAGGAGCATGCTCTTGGTGAGCACGTGTGCAGTCTGAATCCGCCTGAAGCCTCTGGGAGTACTGCCTTATGAGAAGCAACATGCCAAGGTTCCCATGCAAGGGACTGCTAGGGGACATGTGAATCTTCCCACTGTCAGAGACAGAGTGGCGTTAAATTTGACCTAAAATCAGGAACTGGCAGAGGACAAATACTTGGTGGTTTTGCAGAGATTTTCATCACTGTGCTTGTTTAACAGAAACCTACCTGAGCTCTGTCTTACTTCTACTGCATCATGAAGGTAGGAGTCTAGATACACCTAAATTCTGCTGCTTTGAAGAGAGATGACACCCAGTTTTTTTTCACCAGAGGGGTGCCCACGTGCACTGTGGAGGTGCTTGCTAGGCAGGCAGGATTCCAGCTGGCACAGCGTGGCTGACGACAATGGCAGGATTCTGGGGCGGGGAGTTGGAGGAGGGTAGCTGGGGAGCCTCCGCACCCCCAGCTCCTGAGTTGGGCCCTGGGCTGGTGCGCATGGGGATGCACCTGCAGCAGATCTGGTGGTATTCTCCAGCTCTGTCTGGAGGCAGAGAAGTCGGCTTCCAAAAGTGGAGTCTTGTCTGTTTTAAAGACAACTCGCATATACAAAGGATGGAGCTTCTTTCTGTGCCCTTTCCCAGGGGTGGCTGTTTCTGGCCTCTTTTGTCTGCTTGTCTGACTTGACCTGGAACACTAGAGGCTATAAGAATGAATCACTGTAGATGTTTCAGGACACTCTTCCCCAGTGGACCTTTCCAGAGTGAAACAACACCCTGTGCCCTCCTCCCACGGAAGCCTCCTCCCACTCCCGGCTCTCGGGTCTCAGGGCTGCCCTCCGTGGCTTCTCCCAGTGACAGCAGCAACGTGCTTCAGCATCGCCTTCCCTTCTTTCTCCTTGAAGCAGTGCAGGCTAGCTGACTCACTGGAATCCAGTAGTTCCCCTCTTTGCTATTTATGGAACTTTCTCTAAGGAACAGCATAGCATTATATAACTGAATCTGTTTAAGGCAACCAGCCAGGGAGATCTGGTTGTCTCTGAAATCACCAAAAAATACAAACAGAGTAACTGACTCATGAGCTTCTCATGCAGCTTGGAGCAGAGGCGGTTTGCAGTTGGGGAAGTAGAGGTCTGAGCCGAAGCATCTTTCTCAAGGATCTGGGTGTCAATAGGCTCATTCTCTGGCACATGGATAGAATGCCTAGTAAAGATGATTCTGCCCCTGACCCAGTAACCCTGGATGGTGTCTCAACGGGCAGTTCACGGCTCTCACCCTCACACCTCCTCTTTCCTGGAAAGGTCATTTCCTCTTGTTCAACCAGTCTGGCTTTGTCTGCTGTGTAATGAGCCAGCAATGGATCTTTTGAACCCAGGAACTACTAAAAATTAGGGGCAGTCTCAAGGAAATTGGGCAGTGGGTTCATATGAGAAATCAGATTTTTGTTCATCACATTATTCTTCTTTCTTTGTCTTTTGGGTAGTTTTCATATACTCACTAAGAATACTACCCACAGGCTAAGCCAAATTTTTTTTATTGAGATATAATTGACATAGAGTATTAGTTTCAAGTGTACAACATAATGATTTGATATTTGTATATATTTTGAAATGATCATCACCCTAAATCTAGTTAATCCGTCACCACATACAAACTTTTTTTTCTTATAAGAACTTTTAATCTACTCTCTTAGCAACTTGCAATGTATAACAGTATTATTAACTAGAGTCACCATGCTGTACATTAGATCTCCAGGACTTATTTATTTTATAATTGGAAGTTTGTAGCTTTTGACCCCCTTTACCCCTCACCCCCAACTCTGGCAACCATCATTCTGTTCTCTGTATCTATGAGTTGGTTTTTTTTTTTGATTTCACATATAAGTAAGATCATATGATATTTGTCTTTTTCTGTCTGACTTATTTCACTTAGCATAATGCCCTCAAGGTCCATTCATGTGGTCGCTGAAGGCAGGATTTCCTTCTTTTTCATAGCTGAATAATATTCCATTGTACATATACCACATTTTCTTTATTCATCCATTGATGGACACTTAGGTCACTTCCATGTATTGGCTATTGTAAATAATGCTGCAATGAGCATGGGGGGGTGTGTAAATATCTTTTCAAGTTAGTGTTTTCATTTCCTTTGGATAAATACCCAGAAGTGGAATTGCTGGATCATATGTAGTTCTAATTTTATTTTTTAAGGAACTTCTATACTGTTTTCCATTGGCTACACCAATTTATATTCCCACCAACAATGTAAAAGGGTTCCTTTTCTCCACATCCTCGCCAACACGTTATTTCTTGTCTGTTTGATAACAACCATTATAACAGGCATGAGGTGGTATCACTTTGTGGTTTTGATTTGCATTTCCCTGATGATTAGTGATGTTGAGCACCATTTCACATACCTGTTGGCCATGTGAATGTCTTCTGTGGAAAAATGTCTATTCAAATTCTCTGCCCATTTTTTAATTGGATTTTTTTTTTTTTTTTGCTATTGAGTTATATGAGTTCTTTATATATTTTGGGTATTAACTCCTTATCAGATATATGATTTGCAAATATTTTCTCCCATTTGGTAGGTCGCCTTTTCACTCTGTTGATAATTTCCTTTGCTGTGCAGAAGTTTTTTAGTTTTATGTAGCCCCATTTGTTTATTTTTGCTTTTGTTGCCTTTGCTTTTGGTGTCAAATCCAAAAAACCATCCTGAGGATTGATCTCAAGGAGTTTACCACCTGTTTTCTTCTAGGAGTTTTATGGTTTCAGGTCTTAAATTCAAGTCTTTAATCCATTTTAAATTAATTTTTGTGTATGGTCTAAGATAGTGGTCCAGCTTCATTTTTTGCACATGGCTGCCCCATTTTCCCAACATCATTTATTGAAGAGACTGTCCTTTCCTTATTGTATATTCTTGGCTCCTTTGTCATTAATTAATTGACCATATATGTGCGGGTTTATTTTTGGCCTCTCTATTCTGTTCCATTGATTTAGGTGTTTGTTCTTTTGTCAATACCATAAAAACAAGCTGTTTTTATTACTATAGCTTTATAATATAGTTTAAAATAAGGAAGTGTGATGCTTTCAGCTTTGCTCTTCTTGCTTAAGATTGCTTTGGCTATTTGGGGTATTTTGTGGTTCCATACAAATTTTAGGATTGTTTGATTTCTGTGAAAAGTACCATTGGGAATTTGATAGGGATTGCGTTGAATCTGTAGAGTGCTTTGGGTTGTATGGAAATTTTTACAATATTTATTCTTTCAATCCATGAGTATGGAATACCTTGCCATTCATTTCTTTCATCAGTATCTTACAGTTCTCAAGGTACAGTCTTTCACTTTGGTTAAATTTATTCCAAGGTATTTTATTCTTTTGATGAAATTGTTAATGGGACTGTGTTCTCAATTTCTCTTTCTGATAGTTCACTATTAGTGTATAGAAGTGCAACAGATTTTTATATATATTTTGTATCCTACAACTTTACTGAATTCATTTATTAGTTCTAACAGTTTTTTAGTATAGGCTTTAGGGTTTTCTATATATAATATCATGTCATCTTCAAATAGTGACAGTTTTACTTCTTCCTTTCCAGTTTGGATACGTTTTATTTCTTTTTCTTGCCTATTGCTCTGGCTAGGACTTGCAATACTATGTTAAATAAAAGTGGTGAGAGTGGGCATCCTTGTCCTGTTTCTGATCTTAGAAACAAGATAGGTCTGAAAACTTTTCACCATTGAGTATGATGATAGCTGTGGGCCTGTCATAAATGGTCTTTATTATGTTGAGGTATGTTCCCTCTATACTCAGTATGTTGAGAATTTTTATCCTAAATGAGTGTTGAATTTTGTCAAATGCTTTTTCTGCATCTATTGAGATGATCGTATGATTTTTATCCTTCATTTTGATTACATGGTGTACGACATTGATTGATGTACAGATGTTGAACCATAGCTGCAGCCCAGGGATAAATCCCACTTGATCATGGTATATGATATTTTTAATGAATTTCTGAAATTCAGTTTGCTAATATTTTGTTGAGGATTTTTGCATCTATGTTCATTAGGGATATTGACCAGTAATTTTCTTTTCTTGTGGCATCCTTGTCTGGTTTTGGTTATCAGGATAGTGGTGGACTCATAAAATGAGATTGGAAGTGTTCTCTTCTCTATTTTTTGGAAGAGTGAGAAGGATTGGTATTAATTCTTTAAATCATAGAGTTTGGTAGAATTTACCAATGAAGCCATCTGGTCCTAGACTTTTGTTTGTTGGAAGGTTTTTGATTACTGATTCAATCTGCTTACTAGTAATCGGTCTGTTCAAATTTACTATTTCTTCATGATTCAGTCTTGGAAGGTTGTATGCTTCTAGGAATTTATCCATTTCTTCTAGGTTGTCCAATTTGTTGACATATAATCGTTCATAGGTGTGTCTTGTGATTCTTTGTATTTCTGTGGCATCAGTTGTAACGTCTCCTCTTTCATTTCTGATTTTATTTGAGTCCTCTCTTTCTCATGGTGAGTCTTGCTACAGGTTTGTCAATTTTGCTTATCTTTTCAAAGAACCAGCTCTTAGTTTCATTGATCTTTTCTATTGTCCTTTTAGTCTCTATTTCATTTATTTCTGCTCTGATCTTTATCTCCTTCCTTCTACTAAATTTGGGCTTTGTTTTTTTCCTCTTTTTCTAGTTCCTTGAGGTGTAAAGTTAGGTTTTTTCTTTCAGTTCTTTCTTGTTTCTTGATGTAGGCATTTATTGCTATGAACTTCCCTCTTAGAACTACTTTTGCTGTATCCCATAAGTTTTGGTATGTTATATTTCCATTTTCATTTTTCTCAAGGTGTTTTTTGATTTCTTTTTTGACCCATTGGTTGTTTAATAGGATGTTGTTTAATCTTCACACACTTGTGAATTTTCCAGTTTTCTTCTTGTAATTGATTTCTATTTCTATACTGTTGTGGTTGGAAAAGATACTTGATATGATTTCAATCTTCTTAAATTTATGAAGACATGTTTTGTGGCCTAATGTATGATCTATCTTAGAGAATGTTCCATGTGTGCTTGAGAAGAATGTATATTCTGTTGCTTTTGGATGGAATATTCTATATATAATTGTTAAGTCCTTTAGTCTAACGTGTCATTCAAGGACAATGTTTCCTTACTGATTTTCCGTCTGAGTGATCTATCCATTGGTGCAAGTGGGGTATTAAAGACACTTTAGTATTGTATTGTTGTCTATTTCTCTCTTTAGGTCTGTTAATATTTGCTTTATATATTTAGGTGCTCCTACGTTGGGTGCCTAGCTATTTTCAAATGTTATATACTCTTGTTGGATTAACTCCTTTATGTTATAAAATGACCTTTTTTTTTGTCTCTTATTACAGTCTTTCTCTTAAAGTCTATTTGTCTGATATAAGTATTGTTACCCCAGCTTTCTTTTGGTTTCTATTTGCATATATCTTTTTCCATCCCTTCACTTTCAGTCTATGTAAGTCCTTACATCTGAAGTATCTTGTAGGCAGCATATAGATGCATCTTATTTTTTTATCCATTCACAGCCACTCTATGTCTTTTGATTGGAGAATTTAGTCTATTTACATTTAAAGTAATTATTGATAGATATGTACTTATTGTCATTTTGTTAATTGTTTTTTGGCTGTTTTGTAATTCCTTTGCTCCTTTCTTCTTTTCATGTTCTCTTTGTGATTTGATGATTTCCTGTTGTGGTAATGGTTAGATTTCTTTTTCTTTATCTTTTTTGTATATGCTATAGGTTTCTGCTTTGGGGCACCATGAGGCTTACAAAAAACAACTTATCAACTTAAAGCAGACTGTTATAAATATAACAACTTAAGTTTGAATGCATTCTAAAGCTCTACTTTTTTACTCCCCTCTCAAGTTTTTGTTTTTGATGTCACAATTTACATTTTGTACCTTGTGTATCCATTAACTAATTATTGTAGATCTAGTTATTTTTCCTACTTTTGTCTTTTAACCTCCATACTAGCTTTATAAGTGATTAACTCATCACCGTTAAAACATTAGATTATTCTGAATAATACTATATATTTACCTTTACCGGTGAGATTTATACTTTCATGTTTTCCTGTTACTAATTAGCATCCTTTTGTTTCAGCTTAAAGAAGTCCCTTTAACATTTCTTGTAAGGCCAGTCTAGTGGTGATGAACTCCTTTTTGCTTTTGATTGTCTGGAAAACTCGTTATCTCTCCTTAAATTCTGAAGGACAGCTTTGCAGGGTAGAGTATTCTTGTTTGGCAGGTTTTTTTCTTTCAGAACTTTGAATTTATCATGCCACTTCCTTCTAGCCTGCAAGGTTTCTGCTGAAAAATCTGCCGACAGTCTTATGGGGGTTCCCTTATATGTAACAAATTGTTTTTCTCTTGCTGCTTTTAAGATTTTTATCCTTGTCTTTAAATTTTGACAGATTAATTATAATGTGTCTTAGTGTGGGCCTATTTGTGTTCATCTTATTTGGAACTCTCTGGGCTTCCTGAATCTGGATGTCTGTTACCTTCCCTAGGTTAGGGATGTTTTCAGCCATATTTCTTCAAATAAGTTTTCCGCCCCTTTCTCTCTCCCTTGTCCTTATAGGACCCCTATAATGTGAATGTTGGTCCACTTGATGGTGTCCCTCAAGTCCCTTAAGCTATCTTTACTCTCTATTATTCTTTATCCTTACTGCTGCTCTGATTAGATGAGCTCCAGTGCCTTGTCTTTGAGTTCATTGTTTCTTTCTTCTGCTTCATCTACTCTGTTGTTGAACCCCTCTAGCATATTTTTCAGTTCAGTTATTATATTCTTCAGCTCTATGACTTCTTTTTGGTACTTTCTCATATTTTCTATCTTTTTGTCAAAGCTCTCACTTCATTCATCCATTGTTCTCCCAAGCTCAGTGAGCCTCTTTATGACTGTTATTTTGAATTCTTTATCAGGCGAATCACTTATCTCTGTTTCATTAAGGTCTTTTCCTGAGATTTTTATCTTGTTCTTTCAATTGGAACATATTCTTGTGTTTCTTCATTTTCTTTGACTATCTTTGATGGTTTCTATGCACTAAAGAAAACAGCCACCTCTCTCAGTCTGAAGAAGTGGTCTCATGTAGGAAATGAAATTAGTGTTCAACCCTGCCTTAGCTCTTGGTTTGCTCTCAAATCTTTGTGTTTGTCCAAGTAGCCTACTTTATTCTTGTGGCTCCAAGAAGTTGAGGCTGTGCCAAGGCCTGTCAGTGAACCCAAAAGTGTTCAATCAACACCTATATTCAGGCTGATTAGAAGCCAGACCCTCAGGCAGCAGCTTTTAAAGTCTGTAAATAGATCTTTTTCTGGGGAATACTGGGAGATGGGTGTTTCTGTTTGCTCTCTCTGCACTGAGCCTTGGGGTGATAGCCAGTTAAGAACTATTTGTTTGCTATCATCCTGTTGAACCTGTGAACACAAGCCCTGCTGGCCACCAGAGCCAGGTTATCAAGGGATATGTCCTTGGTGCAGCAGCCACAAAAGCTGGGGCATTATATGTGTACACAAGCTCCTTTCTCAAAATACAGGTGACCTGGAGCTTGGAAGAGGGAAAGTGTAAAGAGAGTGAGCATGAACATGGCACCTGTCAGTCTCCCTGGTCTCTGGAGAGGACTGTAGTCAGCCTCTCTATGTGTGTTTAATTAGAAGCCTGCCCCACAGGTCATAGCTATGAAGATAAGCTAATAGGCTTCTTTTACAGAAAGACTAGGCTTTTCAGTATATTGCCTCTCTGCTGTGCCCTGGGGTGTAGCCAGTTAAGAACTCTTTCTCCATTTGTTATAGTCCTGTGGGACCCATGAGTGTAAGCCCCACTGTCTACCAGAGCCAGGTGGCCAAGGGCTGTCCCCTGGATGGCAGCTGCAAAAATCATGGCACAAGTGCATAAGCTCCTTTCCAGGAGATACTGGCAACCTGCAGTGAGGCAGAGGGAGAGTGCAAAAATGGCACCCGCCCACCTCTGTTTTGAAGAGTATTTCAGTAGGTCCCTGGAGGTGTATTAAATTAGATGCCTGCACGTTAGGCTAAAGCTTTAAGATAAGAAAATAGGCCTCTTTCACAGAAAGACTGGATGCTTTTCAGTGGCTGCCTCTGCACTGGGCTCTGGGGTGGGTGATTCTATGCAAGCCCTTTAAGAACTGTTTCTCAGATGGCTATAGCCTCGTGGGTCTCATGGACACAAGCCCCATTGGCTTTCAAGGTGAGATGTTTTGGGGATGCTCTTCAGGGATAAGCTCAGAGTTGTGAGATCTCTCCCAATTGTGGGTTGCTGTGCCAGGGCTGGGGTTCATGGTGAGACTGGGTCTTAGCCTTTCACTCCCACTTCAATGTGGGCTTTTTTCTTGTTTACCCAATTTCTAGGAACTGCTCAGCTAGTTTTTGAGTTTCCTTCAGAAGAAATTGTTCCATATGTAGCTGTAGATTTGGTGTATCCATGGGAGGAGGTGAATTCAGTATCCTCCTATGTCATCATCTTGAACTAGAACCCTATGTTGTCTTTATTAAATGGTCAGTAAAAAGAGAGGAGGAGGATTTAGAGGAAAAAGGCAAGACACACTCTAAAAATAAATATAGCCTGTGCACATTTTGTCAAATCAGTGACATTTCTAGGTAGGAAGTTTGAAAATTGTCAAAGATTCTAGGCCACATAGGATGGTGGTTTAAGCAAATCTTTGCTAGATGGTCATTTGTCAATTCCTTTATCCTTTGCCATTATGGAATTGTAAGGCTTTCTGAAGAATCATCAGTTAGAGCAACATACTAATTCTATTCCTCACAGAATGACATGTAAGATAATGCAGAATATAAGAAAAGTACTTATTCTCCAGAATTGGCAGAATGACAGCAAAGTGATAACCATCCTCCCTCACTGGCTTCCTGTCAAAGTTACATAGCCTTCCTGGCTTCACCCCCCTCCCCCACATATCTTCTGAGTGATCTTTCTAAATACAAACCTGACCATGTCCCTTGGCAGAACAGACCCACTAGCAAGCTCTATAATACCCTGTCTACCCCTTAAGCCTTGTGTCTGTCTGGAATTGTAACCTGTGCGCTCCAGCCATTTGGAACTGCCATTTTCCCCAAACACACGAGGTTGGCTTATATCTCCATGACTTCATGCTGCTCCCAATGCCTGTCTACTTAGAGAACACCTGCCACTCTTCAGAGACCAAGCTCAAGGTGATGCTGTGAAGCCTTATCTAGACACCTCCCCTCTTTTGTGAACAATATGCACTCATTTCTCTTGAGCATATAACTAGAAGTAGAACGGCTGGGACACAAGGTGAGCATATTTTTAGCTTTAGTACTGCCAAACAAATTTCCCAACTAATTGCATCCATGTATAATTCTACCAGGAATTTATAAGTATTCCAGTTGTTTCACATCCTCACCAACATTTGGTATTATTTTTCTTTTTAATTTTAGCCATTCTGGTGGGTAATGTTATTTCATCACGGTATTAATTGGCATTTTCCAGATGACTGATGACATCAGTCTGATGAGCATCTTTTTACAAGTTTATTGGCCATTTGGACATCCTTTTTAGTGACATCCCTGCTCTTTGTATAAATTCTGGATTCAATTCCCTTCTGAGATGTATGCATTGTAAATATCATCATCCAGTCAGTGGTTTGCCATTTTACTCTCTTATTAGTATCTTTTGATGAACAGAAGTTCTTATTTTTAATAAAGTCATTTATTTTTTTTTCCTTTAAGGCTAGTACTTATTGTGATGTGTTTTAAGAAATCTTTGCTATTCCATCCAGCAGCCATTCTGAACCAGAGGGTGGAGGACAGAATGGAAAGGAGCTTGGATCCCTGAGGACTGTGGGCTGCCATATATTGGAGAGAGAAATAAGCATCTATCTTTATTAAGTCACTATTCTTTAGGCCACTATTTTTTAAGTCTCTATCCTTTTCAGTTGAACCTAAGCTTACAAATCACAATAAATAAACAAGAGACACTTTGCAGAAATGTACATTTACGTATTTAGAGGAACTGGGCTAACAGTAAAATGTTTACTTGGAGTTGTAAGGCTTTTAGGAGCTGAGTTAATTGACCTCTAGCATCTACACTTATGTAAAAGTTTAAAGAAATATTCATATTTGCCCATAATGGGCACTCAATAAATTCCTAATGAATGAGTAAATGAATACACAAATACATGTGAGATAAAAATATACATCTTCTAAAATTGGTTATTATCAAGGGGATTTTTAAGGTGTTTATATATATGTATAAATATACATATATATCAAAAATCAAAAATACCAATAGTTATTATTTGGTTTTTATAGGAAAAAAATAATGAGGACTTTGGTATTATGAGAAAGTGACAGCAACCTCTAATGATAGAGAGAAATTTTTCAAGTCAAGAAATATTTGAGGGGGTGCCTCTGGGACTAGTTTTGTTTAATATCAGTAGCGCTCTTGGAAAAATGTGGCAAGTATCACAGAAGATACTAATTATAAAGGGACTGTGAGCACCTGGAAGTGCTAGAAAACAACCAGGCTATTGATCTGATATACATTAAAAAGCTAGCTATTTAAGGAGGAAGAACAGAGAAGATCAAGGTCATATATCTGAGGATTGGGAGCTGAGGCTGACAGATCTAAATCTGTAAAACTGAAAAATAAGACTCATGAAAGGAGCATATCATGCCCAAATGCAAAGCTTTCTCTTTGTATAAGTTCTGCATTTTTCCGTGAATATTTATTTTTCAGTATGATTTATGAATTACTATGCTAAAGGCTGTGAAACACAGGGGTAGACTGATTTTTATATTAACAAAGGATCATCAGAACTTGATTAAGTATTACTAATTTAAGGAATTTCAAAAGAGAAATATTCCTTGCCATAGTTCAATGAACAGATCTTAGAAGTAGCTGACTCAAATGATTAGCAACAACTTAAGCAAGAATCCCATTTTTGAAACTAGAATGAAAAAGAGTGAAGAAAGCCTATTTGAACTGTGGGACATGATAAAAGGAAAAAATATCCTCTTTTTGGGAGTCCCAGAAGGAGAAGAGAAGGAGAAAGAGACAGAAATTTTATTTAAAGAAATAGTGGCTGAAAACTTTCCAAATCTGGGAAGAGATATGGCCATCCAGGTACAGGAAGCTCAAAGATCCTTAAACAGATTCAACCCAAAGAGATCTTCACTGAGACACATTATAATCAATCTCTCCAAAATCAAAGACAAAGGAAAGCAGCAAAAGAAAAAAGAATCACCATATACAAGAGAATCCTGATAAGGCTTTCAGCAGATTTCTCAGCAGAAACCTTGCAGGCCAGGAGACAGTGGGATGACATTCTCAAAGTACTCAAAGAAAAAAATGCATCTAAGAATACTTTATCCAGCAAAGCTGTCATTCAGAAATGAAGGAGAGAGAAAGACTTTCCTAGAAAAACAAAAGCTAAGGGAATTTAACACCACTACACCTACCCTACAAGAAATGCTAAAAGGAATTCGTCAAGCTGAAATAAAAGGATGCTAATTAGTAACATGAAAACATATTAAAGTATAAAATTCACTGGCAAAGGTGAATATGTAGTCAAATTTAAAGTACTCTAATAAGCAATGGTGATGTGTAAATCACTTTGAAGTCTGGCATATAGGTTAAGAGATAAAAGTGTTGAAAATAACTATAGCAATAATATTAGGTTAATGGATACAATATAAAAATATATAAATTGGGACATCAACATAAATTGTGGAAGGCGAGCAGGTAAATGGGTAGAACTTTCTTAATGCAATTGAAGTTAAGTTGTTATCAGCTTAAAATAGATGGTTATAACTATAAGATGTATTATGAAAGCCTCACAGTAACCACAGAGCAAAAACTTAGAGACACAAAGGATACAGGAAAAAGAATCAAAGGACTACTACAAAAAATCATGAAATCACAAAGACAGCAAGAGAGAAAGAAAGGAACTAAAAAACAATCATAAAGCAGTTAATAAAATGGCAATAGTAAGTCCTTAGCTGTAAATAATTACTTTAAATGTAAATGGACTAAATTATCTGATTAAAAGACACAGACTGGCTAAATGGATTAAAAAAACAAGACCCATCTATATGCTGCCTTTGAGAAACTCACTTAACATTATGAACACTCACAGGCTGGACATGAAAGAGTGGAAAAAGATAATGCAAAAATATTAAACATTTATTAACAGATCTGAAGGGAGAAATAGACAGCAATGAAATAGTAGTAGGGGACTTCAATACACCACTTTCAACAATGGATAGATGATCCAGACAGAAAATCAATAGGAAAATAATGGATGTGAATGACACTTTAGACCAAAAGGAACTAACAGACATACACAGAACATTCCATTCAACAGCAGCAGAAAACATATTCTTCTCAAGCACACACAAAACATTCTCTAGGACAGATCATATGATAGGTCACAAAACATGTCTTAGCAAATTTAATGAAAATGAAATTATACCACAATGGTATAAAACTAGAAATGCGTAACAAGAAGAAAGCTGGAAAATTCACAAATATGTGGAGATTAAATAACATACGCATGAAAAACCAATGGGTCAAAGAAGAAATCAAAAGTATCTTAAAACAAATGAAAATGGAAGCACAGCATATCAAAACCCATGGGATGCTGCAAAAGCAGCTCTAGGGGGCAGTTTATATGGTGATAAACATCTCAAATAAGCAACCTCACTTTATACCTCAAGGAACTAGAAAAAGAAGAACAAACTAAGCCCAAATTTAGTGGAAGGAAGGAAATAACAAAGATGAGAGCAGAAATAAATGAAATAGAGCCCAGAAGAACAATAGAAAAGATCAGTGAAACTAAAAGCTAGTTCTTTGAGAAAATAAACAAAATTGACAAACCTTTAGCCAGATTAACTAAGAAGAGAGAGGACTCAAATAAATAAAATCAGAAATGAAGAGGGGAGAGAGAAGTCAAGATGGCGGCGTAAGCAGACTGAGCTCACCTCCTCCCGTGGGCACAGCCAATTTACAACTACTCATGGAAAAATTACCCCTGAGACAGAACTAAAAACTGGATAAGAGGAACTCCTGCAACAAAGGACAATTCTAATTGAGGTGGAAGAGGCAGAAATTCCCTTCTGGAGAGGAAAAATGCCACCTTCACAAGCCACAGCGCCTCACGGCCACCCGGGGGCAGCCCAAAGGTACCCAGCCCTCCCTGGAGGCGCGTGGCCCTGAGCCAGGGAGCGCCCCCGCTGTGGGCATTTGTGGACCCAGCACAATCGAGACGAGTGGCATAATATCTGACTTTGCCTGCTACTAAAACATTGGGGAGTACCCCCAGAAAAGCTGGCTCACAAAGAAATTAAAACCGGCTCTTAAAGGGCCCACACGCAAACTCACCCATTTCAGAAAGCAACCTAAAATCACCAGAAAGAAAGTTACACAGTGCTTTGGTGAAAAGAGACTCACCAGATAGGCCCTGAGTGCATCTCGGTGAGAGATGAGACCTATCCAGGGACTGAGACATTGGCGGCGGCCATTGTTGTGGCCTGGTGTGGGCGTGCTGACACAGACGCCATTGGAGTTCTCCCTGGGGCCTGCTAGCCAGGGTCTGCCTCACCCACTAGAGCACCAATTTAATCCAGCTCAGCCAGGGCAGGCAGCCCACCCTAGAGACTGGCCCCACCCAACAACAAGCCCTCAGGCAACTTGTGGGCCTGCATAGATTGGTGACTGGATTCTCTGCAGCCTGGCAACTGAGCCCACTTCAGTGGGGCAGGGCGAGCACAAGGAGTGGGTGGAGAGTGTGGGGCTCCTGCCGTGGAGAGACTGGGTCCACTTCAGGAGCTCGGGGTGCACACACGGGGCAGGACTGTGTTGACTGTGTGTGTGGACCTGTGGGCAGCAGGGCTTGTCAGCTGCAGAAGACTTGTGCTTCTCAAAGACCCACATAGGGGGTTTGCCCCACCTTCCAAAGCCTGAAATAATTGAGTGCTCCCGTGCCTGAGGCCAGCCCCACACAGCTGCAATCCTCAGAGAGCTGACAAGAGACCTAAAATCTGGAGACTTATAGCAATTGTAAGCCCCTGAGCCTAACAGCCTGCCATGCTGGGGGCCTACTCACTTAAAAGAAATACTGCAAGTATTAGAACTTGCAGCCAACTGTGCTGGGGCTCCCCACACCTGAGAGAGACTGAAGGGCCCACAACTACAAGCAGCTGAGCATTACAACAGCTGGCCAGGAGCATAACTCGGCCTCCCTGGGTGCCTACAGGGAGAGCAAACAGGCCACAACAGAAGGACACATATAGCCCACATAGGGGTCACCCCTGGAACATTGAGAACTGAGGGAAGCACACTGCAGGACTCCTAAGGCATCACTTATAGAAGGTCACCTATCCAAGAGCAGGAGATGTAGCTGACCTACCTAATACGTAGACACAAGCACAGGGAAAGAGGCAAAATGAGGAGGCAAAGGAATACATTCCAAGTAAGGGAACAGGACAAAACCCCAGAAAAGGAACTAAGTGAAACAGAAATGAGCAACCTAACCAACAGAGAGTTCAGACAAAGAGTGTTAAGGATGCTCACTGATCTGGGGAGAAGAATAGATACAACAAAGAAATGGAAGATATAAAAAAGAACCAATCAGAAAAGAAGAATACAATACTGGAAAATGAAAAATTCACGAGAGGGATTCAAAAGCAGAGTAGAGGACACAGAAGAACGGATCAGCGAGCTGGACGAAAGACTAGAAGAAATCACCCAAGCCGAACAGGTAAAAGAGAAAAGAATTAAAAAGAGTAAGGACAGTCTAAGGGACCTCTGGGACAACATCAAGCACAGTAACATCCGTGTTATAGATGTCCTGGAGGGAGAAGAGCGAGACAAAGGGGCAGAGAATCTATTTCAAGAAATAATAGATGAAAACTTCCCTAACCTAAGGAAGGAAACAGACATCCAGGTACAGGAAGCACAGAGAGCCCCAAACAAGATGAACCCAAAGAGGCCCACACCAAGACACATCATAATCAAAATGTCCAGAATTAAAGATAAAGAGAGAATCCTAAAAACCACAAGAGAAAGACAAGTTACATACAAAGGAAACCCCATAAGGCTATCAGCTGACTTCTCAGCAGAAACCTTACAGGCTAGAAGAGAGTGGCACGATATGTTAAAGTGCTAAAAGGAAAAAACTTACAGCCAAGAATACTCTACCCAGCAAGGTTATCATTCAAAATGGAAGGAGAGATCAAAAATTTCCCAGACAAGCAAAAATTAAAGGAGTTTGTCACCAAGAAACCAGTACTACAAGAAATGTTAAAGGGACTGATTTAAGGGGAAAAGAGAAGACCACAAATAGGAAAAATTGTCTATTTCCATGATAAGAGGATAATGGATACAAATGCACAAAAAAGAGGTTAGATATGATATCAAAAACATAAGATGAGGGAGCAGGGGAGTTAAAGAGTACAGCTTTCAGACAGAGGTCAAACTAAAGAGACCATCAATTCTGTATAGAAGGAGAAAGGAACAGAGAAGGACTACTAAAACACTGAGAAAAAAAAAGTTAAAAAATGGCAGTAAGTACATACTTATCAATAGCTACTTTAAACATCAATGGACTAAATGCTCCAATTAAAAGGCACAGCGTGGCTGATTGGATAAAACAAGACCCATATATATGCTGCATACAAGAGACACACTTCAGACCTAAAGACACTCACAAACTGAAAGTGAAGGGATGGAAAAAGATACTCCATGCAAATGGCAATGAAAAGAAAGCTGGGGTAGCAATACTCATATCAGACAAAATAGACTTTAAAACAAAAACTGTAAAAAGAGACAAAGAAGGGCATTACATAATGATCAAGGGAATGATCCAACAAGAGGATGTAACACTTGTAAATATCTACGCATCCAATGTAGGTCTACCTAAATATATAAAGCAATTATTAACAGATAAAAAAAGAGAAATAGACAGTAACACAATAATAGTAGGGGACTTTAACACTCCACTTACACCAATGGATAGATCATCCAAACAGAAGATCAATAAGGAAACATTGGCCTTAAATGATACACTAGAACAGATTGGCCTAGTAGATATATACAGAGCATTCCATCCAAAAACCAAAGAATACACGTTCTTTTCAAATGCACATGGAACATTCTCCAGGATTGATCACATATTAGGCCACAAAACAAGTCTCCATAAATTTAAGAAGATTGAAATAATACCAAGCATCTTTTCTGACCACAACGGTATGAAACTAGAAATCAACTATAGGAAGAAAATCAGAAAAGCCACAAATATGTGGAGATTAAAAAAAATGCTACTGAACGACGACTGGGTCAAGGAAGAAATCAAAGAAGAAATCAAAAAATACCTGGAGACAAACGAAAATGAAAATACGACATGCCAGAATTTATGGGATACAGCAAAAGCAGTTCTAAGAGAGAAGTTTATAGCAATACAGGCCTATCTCAACAAACAAGAAAAATCTCAAATAAAAAATCTAACAATGCACCTAAAGGAACTGGAAAAAGAAGAACAAACAAAGCCCAAAATCAGTAGAAGAAGGGAAATAATAAAAATCAGAGCAGAAATAAATGAAATAGAGACTAAAAAAACAATAGAAAAAATTAATAAAACCAAGAGCTGGTTCTTTGAAAAGATAAACAAAATTGACCAGCCTTTAGCTAGACTCACCAAGAAAAAAAGAGAGAAGCACAAATAAGTAAAATCAGAAATGAGAGGAGAAATTACAACAGACACCTCAGAAATACAAAAGATTATAAGAGAATAGTATGAAAAGCTATATGCCAACCAATTCGACAATCTGGAAGAAATGGATAAATTCTTAGAATCATACAACTTTCCAAAACTGGATCAAGAAGAAGTAGAGAATTTGAATAGACCAATCACCAGTAAGGAGATCGAAACAGTAATCAAAAACCTCCCCAAAAATAAAAGTCCAGGACCAGACGGCTTCCCTGGTGAATTCTACCAAACAGTCAAAGAAGACTTAATACCTATCCTTCTCAAACTCTTCCAAAAAATTGAGGAGGGCGGGAAGCTCCCTAACTCCTTCTACAAAGCCCACATTACCCTGATACCAAAACCAGACAAGGACAATACGAAAAAAGAAAATTACAGGCCAATATCACTGATGAACATCGATGTGAAAATCCTCAAAAATAATAGCAAATCGCATACAACAATACCTTAAAAAGATTATACACCATGATCAAGTGGGATTTATTCCAGGTATGCAGGGATGGTTCAACATTCGCAAATCAATCAACGTAATACACCACATTAATAAAATGAAGAATAAAAATCACATGATCATCTCAATAGATGCAGAGAAAGCATTTGACAAGATACAGCATCCATTTATGATAAAAACTCTGAAAAAAATGGGTATAGAAGGAAAGTACCTCAACATAATAAAGGCCATATGTGACAAACCCACAGCTAATATCATCCTCAATGGTGAAAAACTGAAACCTATCCCTCTAAGAACAGGAACAAGACAAGGATGCCCACTGTCACCACTCCTATTTAACACAGTACTGGAAGTCCTAGCCAGAGCAATCAGGCAAGAAAAAGAAATAAAAAGGATCCAAATTGGAAAGGAAGAAGTGTAACTGTCACAACTTGCAGATGACATGATTTTATATATAGAAAACCCTAAAGAATCCACCAGAAAACTTTTAGAAGTAATAAACTAATACGGTAAAGTTACAGGATACAAAATCAACATACAAAAATCAGTTGCATTTCTATACACTAACAACGAAGTAGCAGAAAGAGAAATTAAGAATACAATCCCATTTACAATTGCAACAAAAAGAATAAAATACCTAGGAATAAACTTAACCAAAGAAGTGAAAGATCCGTACACTGAAAACTATAAAACATTGCTGAAAGAAATTGAAGAAGACACAAAGAAATGGAAAGATATTCCGTGCTCTTGGATTGGAAAAGTTAACATAGTTAAGATGTCCATACTTCCTAAAGAAATCTATAGATTCAATGCCATCCCTATCAAAGTTCCAACAACATTTTTCACAGAAATAGAACAAAGAATCCTAAAATTTATATGGAACAACAAAAGACCCTGAATAGGTAAAGGAATCCTGAGAAAAAAGAACAAAGCTGGAGGTATCACACTCCCTGATTTCAAAATATACTACAAAGCTATAGTAACCAAAACAGCAAGGTACTGGCACAAAAACAGGCACACAGATCAATGGAATAGAATCAAAAGCCAAGAATTAAACCCACACATCTATGGACAGCTAATCTTTGACAAAGGAGCCAAGAACACACAATGGGGAAAAGAAAGTCTCTTCAACAAATGGTGCTGGGAAAACTGGATAGCCACATGCAAAAAAATGAAAGTAGACCCTTACCTTACACCATACACAAAAATTAACTCCAAATGGATTAAAGACTTGAATGTAAGACCTGAAACTATGAACTTCTAGAAGAAAACATAGGCAGTACGTTCTTCGACATCGGTCTTAGCAACATATTTTCAAGCACCATGTCTGACCGGGCAAGAGAAACAATAGAAAAAATCAACAAATGGGACTACATCAAACTAAAAAGCTTCTGCACAGCAAAGGAAACCATCACCAAAACAAAAAGACAACCTAACAGTTGGGAGAAGATATTTGCAAACCATACATCTGATAAGGGCTTAATCTCCAAAATATATAAAGAACTCATGCATCTCAACAACAAAAAAACTAACAACCCAATTAAAAAATGGGCAAAAGACCTGAACAGACATTTCTCCAAAGAACATATACAGATGGCCAACAGACACATGAAAAGATGTTAAAAAATCATTAACTATCAGGGAAATGCAAATCAAAACTACAATGAGATATCACCTCACGCCCGTCAGAATGGCTATAATTAACAAGACAGGAAACAACATGTGTTGGAGAGGATGTGGAGAGAAGGGAACTCTCATACACTGCTGGTGGGAGTGCAAACTGGTGCAGCCACTATGGAAAACAGTATGGAGATTCCTCAAAAAATCAAGGATAGAACTACCATATGATCCAGCTATTCCACTGCTGGGTATTTATCCAAAGAACATGAAAACACCAATGTGTAAAGATACATGCACCCCTGTGTTCATTGCAGCGTTATTCACAATAGCTAAGACTTGGAAGCAACCCAAGTGCCCATCAAGGGATGAATGGATAAAGAAGCTGTGGTATATATACACAATGGAATACTACTCAGCCATAAGAAACGATGAAATCCAGCCTTTTGTGACAACATGGATGGACATTGAGGGTATTATGCAAAGTGAAATAAGTCAGAGGGAAAAGGTCAAATACTGTATGATTTCCTTCATTAAGTAGTAGATAATAACAACAATAAACACATAGAGACAGAGATTGGATTGGTGGTTACCAGAGGGGAAGGGGGGAGGGAGGAGGATGAAAGGGATAATTGCACATGGGTGTGGTGATGGGTTGTAATTAGTATTTGGGTGGTGAACATGATGTAATCTATGCAGAAATAGAAGTATAATGATGTACACCTGAAATTTATACAATGTTATAAACCAATGTTACTGCAATAAACAAAAAATTAAAAAAAAAAAAAGAAATGAAGAGGGGACATTACAATTGATACCACAGAAACCCAAGGGATTATGAGAGACTATTATGAACAAGTACATGCCAACAAATCAGATAACATGAAGAAATGGATAAATTCCTAGAAACTATGACCTACCAAGAGGAAATCATGAAGAAATAGAAAATTAAAACAGACCAATAATGAGTAAGGAGATTGAATCAGTAACCAAAACTTGCCAATGCAAAAAAGCCCAGGACCAATTGGCTTTACTGGTGAATTCTACCAAACATTTAAAAAAAGACTAATGCCAATCCTCAAACTCTTCCAAACAACTGAAGAGGAGAGAACACTCCTAAACTCATTTTACAAGGCAAGCATTGCCCTGATACCAAAGCCATTTAAAGACACTACAGAAAAGGAAATTATAGATTAGCAAACAAAATTCAACAGGTGATTAAAAGGATCATTCACCATGATCAGGTGGGATTTATCCCTGGGATGCAAGGATGGTTCAACATACACAAATCAATAAATGTATACCATATTAATAGAATGAAAGAAAAAATCATATGATCATGTCAATGAATGCAGAAAAAGTGTTTGACAAAATACTTCTTTCATGATAAAGATGCTCAACAAATTGAGTATATGAGTAATGTTCATCAGCATTATAAAGGCCATATATGACAAGCCCACAGCTGACATCCTACTCAATGGTGAAAAGTTAAAAATCCTTTCTTCTAAGATCAGGAATAAGAGACATTTCCTGTTTATCTCACTATTTCCATTCAATATAGCACTGGAAGTCCTAGCCAAAGCAATTAGGCAAGAAAAAGAAATAAAAGGCATCCATATCAGAAAAGAAGAAGTAAGTTATCTCTGTTTGAAGATGACATGATCTTATACAGAAAACCCTATCTCAAGTGAACATGGAACATTCTCCAGGTGGATCATATGTTAGGTCACAAAACAAGTCAATAAATTTAAGAAGGTTGAAATCACATCAACCATCTTTTCTGACCACAATGGTATGAAACTAGATATCAATTACAAGAAGAAAACTGGAAAATTCACAAATATATGGAGCTTAAACAACATGCTATTGAACAACCAATGGATCAAAGAGGAAATGAAAAGAGAAATTAAAAAAAGCTTTGAGACAAATGAAAATGGAAAAACGACATACCAAAACTTATGGGATGCAGCAAAAGCAGTTCTAAGAGGGAAGTTTACAGTAACAAATATCTACATCAAGAAACAAGAAAGATCTCAAATAACCTAACTTAGACCTGAAGGAACTGCAAAAACAAGAATAAACTAACACCAAAATTAGCAGAAAGAAAAAAATAACAAAGATCAGAGCAGAAATAAACAAAGACTGAAAAGATAATATAGAAGATAAACAAGATCAAGAGCTAGTTTTTTGAAAGATAAACAAAATTGACAAACCTTTAGCTAGACTTACCAAGAAAAAAAGATAAAGCATTCAAATAAAATCAGAAATGAAAGAGATGTTAAAATGGAAACCACAGAAATACAAAGGATCATAAGAGACAACTATGAACAATTATATGTCAACAAATTGGACAGCCTAGAATAAATGAATAAATTCCTAGAAACATAAAACCTACCAAGACTGAATCATGAAGAAATAGAAAATCTGAACAGGCTAATTACTAGTAAGGAGATTGAATCAGTAATCAAAAACCTCCAAACAAACAAAAGTCCAGGACCAGATGATTTCATTGATGAATTCTACCAAACATTTAAAGAAGAATTATTCCAATCCTTCTTAAACTCTTCCAAAAAATAGAAGAGGAGGGAACACTTCCAAACTCATTTTAGAAGGCTAGCATGGGCCGGCCCCGTGGCTTAGCGGTTAAGTGCGTGCGCTCTGCTGCTGGCGGCCTGGGTTTGGATCCCAGGCACGCACCGATGCACCGCTTCTCCGGCCATGCTGAGGCCGCATCCCACATACAGCAACTAGAAGGATGTGCAGCTATGACATACAACTATCTATTTGGGGGAAAAAATAAAATGAATAAATAAAATTATAAAAAAAAAAAAAAAAAAAGAAGGCCAGCATTACTCTGATACCGAAACCAGACAAGGGCAACAGTAGAAAAGAAAATTACTGGCCAATATCCCTGATGAATATGGATGGAAAATTCCTCAATAAAATATTAGAAACTGAATACAACAATACATTAAAAGGATCATACACCATGATCAATTGAAATTTATTCTAGGATGCAAGGAGAGTTCAATATCTGCAAATCAATCAATGTGATGCAGCATATTAACAAAAGGAGGATAAAAATCACATGATCATCTGAATAGATGCAGAAAAAGCAGTTGACAAAATACAGCATCCATCTGTGATAATAACTCTCACCAAGGGGGGTTAGAGGGAACATAACATAGTAAAGGCCATATATGACAAGACTACAGCTAATCATCACAGTCAATGGTGAAAAGCTGAAAGCTTTTCCTCTAAGACCAGAAACAAGACAAGGATGTCCACTCTCACCATTTTTATTCAACGTAGTATTGGAAGTCCTAGCCAGAGCAAATAGGCAAGAAAAAGAAAAAAACACATACAAATCAGAAAGGAAGAAGTAAAACTGTCACTATTTGCAGATGACATATTATATAATGAATACCCCAAAGCCTATGCTAAAACACTGTTAGAACTAATAAACAAATTCAGTAAAGTTGCAGGATACAAAATCAATATATAAAACTCTGTTGCATTTCTATACACTAATAACAAACTATCAGAATGAGAAATTAAGAAAACAATCCCATTTATAATTATATCAAAAAGAATAAAATACCTAGGAATAAATTTAACTAAGGAGGTGAAAGACCTGTACACTGAAAACTATAAGACACTGATGAAAGAAATTGAAGACACAAATAAATGGAAAGATATTCTGTGCTCATGGATTGGAAGAATTAATGTGGTTAAAAAGTCCATACTACACAAAGCAATCTATAGATTCGATGCAATCCCTGTCAAAACTCCAGTGGCACTTTTCACAGAAATAAAACAATCCTAAAATTTGTACGGAACTACAAAAGACCCCCAAATAGTCAAAGCAATCTTGAGAAAGAAGAATAAAGTTGGAAGCATCATGCCTCTTGATTTCAAACTATATTACAAAGCTATAGTAAACAAAACAGTATGGTATTGGCATAAAAACAGACACATAGATCAGTGTAATAGAATAGAGAGCCCAGAAACAAACCAACACATATATGCTCAATTAATTTATGACAAAGGAACCAACAATATACAATGGGGAAAGGAGGGTCTCTTCAATAAATGGTGTTGGGAAATTGGACAGCCACATGTAAAAGAATGAAAGTGGGCCATTATCTTACACCATACACAAAAATGAACCCAAAATGTATTAAAGACTTGAATGTAAAATTTGAAATCATAAAACTCCTAGAAGAAAACACAGGTAGTAAGCTCCTTGAGATCAGTCTTAGTGATGATATTTTAGATTTGACACCAAAAGCAAAGGCAAAAATAAACACGTGGGACTACATCAAACTAAAAATCTTCTACACTGCAAAGGAAACTATCAAAAAATGAAAAGGCAACCTACGGAATGAGAGAGAATATTTGCAAATCATATATCAAATAAGGGGTTAATATCCAAAATAAATAAAGAAATCACACAAGTAATAAGAAAAAACCAAACAATCCAATTAAAAAATGGACAGAGGATTTGAATAGACATTTTTCTAAAGAAGACATACAAGATGGCCAACAGGTATATGAAAAGGTGCACAACATCACTAATCTCAGGGAAATGCAAGTCAAAACCACGAGATATCACCTCATACCCGTTAGAATGGCTATTATCAAACAGACAAGAAATAACAAGTGTTGGCGAGGATATGGAAAAAATGAAACCCTTATGCACTGTTGGTGGGAATGTAAATTGGTACAGCTACCATGGAAAACAGTATGGAGGTTTCTCAAAAAATTAAAAATAGAACTACCATATGATCCAGCAATTCCTTCTGGGTATTTATCCAAAGGAAATGAAAACTCTAACTTGAAAAGATAACTTCACCCCCATGCTCACTGCAGCATTATTTACAACAGCCAAGACATGGAAGCAACCTAAACGTCCACTGATGGATGAATGGATAAAGAAAAGTGGTATATAGATAGACAATGGAATATAATTCAGTCATAAAAAAAGAAAGAAATCTTGCCATTTGCGACAACATGGGTGGGACTTGGGGGCATTATGCTAAGTAAAACAAGTCAGACAGAGAAAGACAAATACCATATAATCTCACTTATATGTGGAATCTAAAAAAGCAACCAACCAACCAAAAACAAAACCAACAAAACTAAGACTGAGTTCATGGATACGGAGAGCAGAGTAGTAGTTTCCAGAGGTGGGTGTGAGGGGTTGGTGAAATGGGTAAACGGGGTCCAAAGGTACACGATTCCAGTTATAAAATAAATAAGTCATGGGGATGTAACGTACAGCATGGTGACTATAGTTAATAATACTGTATTGCATATTTGAAAGTTGCTAAGAGAGTAGATCTTAAAAGTTCTCATCAGAATAAAAAAATTATAACTATATTTGATGACATATTAACTAGACTCATTTGTGATCATTTTATAATATCTACAAATATCAAATCATCATGTTGTATACCTGAAACCAATATAATGTAATATATCAATTATACCTTAATTAAAAAAAAAAAGAAAACCCTAAACACTCCACTAAAAAACTGTTAGAACAAATAAATGAATACAGCAAAGTTTCAAGATATAAAATCAACCCACAGAAATCACTTGCATTTTGAATTATCTGAAAGAGATTGATGGACCTTGAGGGCATAATGCTAAGTAAGATAAGTCAGATAGAGAAAGACAAATATCACTTATATGTGAAATCTAAAAATAGTGAACTTGTAAAAACAGCGAGTAGAATGGTGGTTACCAGGGGGTGGGGGAAATGGGGAGATGTTATTTAGGAGTACAAACTTGTAACTAGTAGATAAGTTTTGAAGATCTAATGTACAACAAAGTGGTTATAGTCAATGATACTGTTATTATAAACTTAAAAGTTGCTCATAGACTAGATCTTAACTGTTCTCAACACAAAAAAGAAATGATAATTATGTGATATGATAGAGGTGTTAACACTTCTGTAGTAATCATATTGGAACATATAAATGTTATCAAAGCAACATGTTGTGCACCTGAAACTTACACTATGTTATATATCAATTACATCTCAATAAAAATATTAAAGAATCCTGTTTTTACTTTATTTGAGCAATAATCAAGAGAAAGGATATTTTTTGATTTGAATTATCCAGATAATTGCTTCAATTCCTCCTTTGAGTTTTCTAGTGCATTGAGGGTATAATGCTGGCCTGGGGGACAGAACTTTACCCAATTACTATTGCAGGCCACAGGATTATTCATTTAAGTGAAAAAAAAAAAATACACGCACATATATATTTGAGATCCTGATTGCAATCTTAGAGACTTAGTATAACTCAAGGTTTCTCTACCTCAGCACAATTGACATTTGGGTCCAGATAGTTCTTTGCTGTGGGGGCTGTCCTATGCACTGCAGGATGTTGTTTAGCAGCATCCCTGACCTCTGTCCACTAGATGCCAGTAGCGCCCCTCCCCTTCCCGGACACTGTGACAACCAAAAATGTCTCCAGACACTGCCAAAAGTTCCCAGGCATGGGAAGCATACAAAAAAGCCCCACTGCTAACCTTTTGTATTATGGAAACATAACACCCTTACATAAGCTCAGGGGTCAAAATTCTACCAGAATGCCTCCCCATCATTTTTTTAATTAAATTTTTATTTTTGTAAAGTGATAAATGGATAGAGCTTTAAAAACAAAGTAGTTCTACAAAGCTTATAATGGGAAAAAAAAAGGTTCTATTCTTACCCCTGAGTCTTTTTTCTTAGATCAGTGCTGTTCAATAGAACTTTCTGCAATGATGGAAATGTTCTATACGTGTGCTGTCTGGTACAGCACCCACTAGCCTGTCAGTTCTCCCCAGTCTCCCTCAATCTCCTGTCTGGGCAGGTGTAGAAACCTGGCAGCCCATGTTCTTGAAGCCAGGTGGAGAGAGTGTTGGGCTGGAGAGATTGCTGTCAAGGATACAGAATTGCACTTCTTTCTCTGGGGTTCAGTATAGCGCTCCCAACTCTCAACTGTGCTTGGTAGCCTCAGGTCTAGGTCTGCCAGTCACCTTTCCAGAGAAAAAGCTTTAGTCTTCTGATGGAACGAAGAAGAGGTGGGTGATTTGGGATTCAACTGCTGTGTGTGTGTGTGTGTTCCAATAAAACTATTTACAAAAATAGGTGGCAGGCCAGATTTGGCTTATGGTCTTTGGTTTGTTGACTCCTGTCAACCGCTTTTTACACCTTTCAGCTAGTTTTCCAATGTTACCACCCCCTCACCTAGACACAAACAATGGGGGTGCACTCTGCCCCACCTCCCTTTTAGCTTGGCCATCTGTTTCCCACCCCTTCCTCAGGGCCCTGGCAACACTTGGCCTGGGGAATCAAGTGTTGGCCATTCAGTGGCTAGAATGATAAAGACAAGACACAACCACTAGTCTCCTAGCTCATGAGGGCAGGGAAGGAGCACGGTTTGGGGACCCTCAATCTTGTAGAGACCAGAGGGGATGTGTTCTCTCAAAGATAACCTATTTATCTGACATGTTCCCAGCCCTCTTATATAGAGGTGGGGGTGGAAGGAGTTCCAGTTCTGCTGAACTGGGCCACCCAGCATGCCTTGAAGAGGGAAATGGCTGGTCTCACAGTTGGAGCTTCTCTGAACTTCAAGTGTGGGCTACTTACCACCTTCTTTGTTTTTTGGCCTGAACTCCAATCAATTAATTCAGGGATAACTGGCATCCATCACCACGGTCTGACATAAATAAAAATGGATTATCAAAACTCAAAGGCTGTGCTATTGCAAGGCTGAGCTAGCTGCCCATATAACGGAAATGGAACCACACCTAAAATGAGGCAACGCCAACAAGTCAAGTCTACTACATATCTTCAAAACATTCCAGTGGACTTGGCCAAGGTTACATTAGTCAGACTACTGCCATTCATCATGGTTCCCTCTTGGCCGCCCTCAACTGCGGCCCCCAACACCATCATCAGGATCAGTGAATACACGTATTTGCCAGAACAGATGCTGGTAAAGAGTCGTCAAGACTGAGGTTGTCATGAAATCATGCCAAGAGGAGCAGAAATGAGAGCAGAATTTATTGTATTACGTAGGCCAGTAGTTTGCAATCCTGGCTGCACATAAGAATCACCTGGGAAGCTGTATAAAATACCCCACTCCAGAGCAACTGAAACAGAATCTCCAGGGTGAGACCCGGGCATCAGTTGAAAAGCTTCCCAGGTGATTTTAACGTGCAGCCAGAACAGGGAGCACAGTTTTAGGCCAACTTCCTGATTTTCCCTTACGCCTGGCTTTATTTCTCTTGTGTCCGGGCCCATACCTATTTTTATGGCTACTGAAAGTGATATTCTGAATGACTAGATGATATATATTTTCCTGACTTCAAAACTTTAAAAATCCTCTTTCTTACTCTCTGTGAAGTAAACTCTTGCAACCTTCCAGCTCCAAAAATCTGTGATTCTGAAAAACTGTGAAAACCGAGACCTAGAAAATTGTGCCTTACATAATTTGCACTGGGAAAGCTGGTGAGAGAGGCGGAGCTAGCACATGGGAATATTCTTTTCTCTTTGTCTTACCCCCAACTATGTTAATTTGATTAGTGTTCACTTTTTCCTCATTTTATATAATTATTTTGGCTAAAGTACACTGAACTTGTCCTCTCAATTAACCTTTGTCTGGAAAATGATACGGATAATGGAAATCCTGAAGAATGAGTTTCCTCTGCCATGTTCCCCTGTCAATAATTTTTTACTTTGTTCTTATCTGCAAATCTGTTTTAGTAACAAAACTTGCTTTTTAGCCTTGAATCCTCATCAGTTCCAACCATTGCTAAGGCTTACGTAAGTTTCCTCTTGCAGTATTATCTGTTAACTCACTCAGAGAAAAAGCTATTGAACATATTTGTAGTGCTTATGCCAGAAATACAAGGCTGCCTACACCAGAAGAGATCAACTGATTGCCCCACAGAACAAAGACCCAGGCTGAACAAAAGCACCATCCAGTCTTCCCCAGAGCACACAGGCAGACGTCATTGTCATTGTAGGCTCTAAAGAGCAAAGATGGATCTAGTCTTTTCCATAAATCTGCCTCACTGGGGAAAAATGTTGAATGTTGAGATTAGTCTTGTAATAGCAATGCCTCTACTCAGCAAACAGAATTTAGGACAGCACCTCAAAGTTGAGTGGGTTAAGAAGAAGCATGCCAGGAATATGTCAAGAACTCACTATCACTGTCATCCGCAAAGCAGCAGTACTCACTGTGTCCTCAGGAGCTCTCCTGGCCAGAACTGTGTGTGGGCTTTCTTGGGTGGTGAAAAGCAATAAAAATATTAAATAAAAAAAAATCCTGTCTTTGAAGTACTTACTATTCAAGACACAGATGCAGAAACAGAAGGACCTAAAGATGGGACAACTTGATAGATGTGCAATGAACATGTCAATTAAATAAGCTTTTTCACTGAAGATAAGATGGGATGCAAGTATCTTCATATGTTGTCAAGGATGAGTCATTTCAGTTTTGCCTTTGCAGATATGGCAACAACCTGACATGTAGTCAGTTGGCCATTTGCCTGAAGAAGTACCAGCCACTTTACCCTGCTGGGATATCGGGGCTGGAGGATGAATATGGGTCTGGGGTCACTGCTTCAGGTTGGGCCCACCCTGAAATTGCAGAGGATGGTTGAGGGGATGGGCCAGATCCCCATTTCCATGGGATCTGGGAGAGCCCTGAGTAAACAGGACCTCTCCCGGAACACCATGAGTGAGAGTGGAACCCCAGATCTGTCTCACTGGTCCCAAACTCACTCAGTTCAGTAGCTGGGTCCATGGATGTTCTCCAGTCTTGGCGACTAGCCTTGGCTATACTTGGACTAGTTCTGGCTGGGATTAAACTAACCATCCATTAGTTACTCAGTTAAAATTCTAGAGTATCAATGCAGGCTTTCTGATCTGCTTTTGTGCATAGAAAAATATCCAAAAGCTATTTTTGAAAAATTAACATAAGATTAATTAAAGTTACTAATTTCAAGCCCTTTTTTCTTAAATTTACTGATTTGAGTTCAACTCCCAAATCTTATTACTCTACTAATAAATCTAGCAAAAACAATTAACACTTACTTTTAAAAGGGCTCTTGCACTTAATTAACTCATTTCCTTTAGCATCTTAAACTGCTTGTATATGTTTAATGTATTGATTTTCTTTTTAAGTAGTTCAGTGGTCTGATTATTAAACAAAACCTTTTAAGTACTTAAAAAACTCTTGTAAATCTAATCAGTTAAACATATAAACATGGCAAATATTAAATCCTCTTAAATGTTTCAATGTTATGAATTTACTAAAACTTTACCCTTATATTCCTCAACATAAAACTACAAATATAAATCAATTCTTTTTTTTTTTTTAATTTTATTTATTCATTTATTTTTTCCCCCAAAGCCCCAGTAGATAGTTGTATGTCATAGTTGCACATCCTTCTAGTTGCTGTATGTGGGACGCGGCCTCGGCATGGCTGGAGAAGCGGTGCGTCGGTGTGTGCCCGGGATCTGAACCCGGGCCGTCAGCAGTGGAGCGCGCGCACTTAACCGCTAAGCCACGGGGCCGGCCCAAATCAATTCTAAATTACATTTTAAATTGGAATCACAAGGGTGATCTCTTGTTCTAATAGATCAAATTCTCCAAAACACAAATTCTTAAAATACCAAACATTAACAAATTATTTATGAACCTAACACAAAAATTTTAATATTATAGGTTTTGTTTACTTTATAATTTAATTCTAATTTTTTTCTGGGATTAAAACATAAATAGCCACTAAGGAGATAACTATGTCATTCCAAACAATTTGGGGTTGCTTTTCTAGCTGACTGAGGTTGCAGATGGACAGCTATTTTGGCCAGGAGATGTCCCAACAAGGAGGGACAAGTAGGGCCCTCTTTTATGGCTGCTTTAACAGGAATTCCGGAACTTAAAGGGGTTGTTCACCTGGCCCATCTTGAATTTAAGTCAAATCATTATCTATTTTCTCTCTACTAACAGATTTCTGCAACCACCTCTCAGATTGTAGCTAACTTCCATCATTGCTCCCTTAGCTCTGCATGTCTTTGTTTTCTTAAGATATTTACATGGTACCCATTGGATTCTACATCTCTCAAGGCTTTGCTGCCTCTGCAGTTCTCTGATAACCAGGTGTTGTTGGGTTCATGGGAGGAGCCAGTTGAGCCTGGAAGGCCCAGCTATTTGACACATCCAACATGAATCTAGTGTTAAAGGAGTGACCCCAAGGCTGCTAGGCAACTGGAGAGAGAGGTAGGTTCAGGAGAAAAAGGTGCTAAACTGCTCATAACTCAACTATCAACATCATTAGATTTAAGGGGATCTTGGAAAGCAATTTCATGTACTGGCTTCCAACATGGCATCCTCTTGTGGCCATTCATGGGCCTCCAGGCCTCCAGAGTCTCTGCCTCCTCCCGAGGTCCCAGTTGGATGTGTTAATGCCACATGATCCTGCTCCCATCACCTAAGTGACTAAACCAAGAGTGGATACCTCATCTAAGAGAAAGCAAGCAAAACACTGGCCTGAGCAACTGGATTCTCTCCTGAACAAAGACACACAGCCAAGGGTGGTCACATCAATGGCATAGCAAAAGTCTGGAGTTATGTCTAGCAGAAAAAATATTATTTCTGACCCAACCCCCTTTCCTCTGGTGAAAAGGAGATTAAATACCTTTTTTTTTTTTTATAGCATTAGGACATGGATATAAAATTGTTTATTTAATAATGCCAAAGCCCTGGAAGTTTCCTCCTTGATCCTGTTTACTATTTCCTTAACTGTTTACATTGATCCTTTCTATAGTCCTTTAAAAGATGATCAAAACTGAATTTTGTCCTTTAAGACTGAATGTATTACTCTTTTGGTTGTCAAACTCATCTCACACTACTAAAAAAGGAGATTTAATGTAAGAGCTCAAATAAACAACCTCACTTTACACCTCAAGGAAGTAAAAAAAAAGAACAAATGAAGCCCAAAGTTAGTGGAAGGAAGAAAATAACAAAGATCAGAGCAGAAATAAAGACAAAAAGACAATAGAAAAGATCAATGAAACTAAAAGCTGGTTTTTTGAAAGATAAACAAAATTGACAACCTTTAGCTAGACCCACCAAGAATTAAAGAGAGAGGCTCAACTAAATAAAATCAGAAATGAAAGGGAGATGTTACAAGTGATACCACAGAAATATAAAGAATCATAAGAGACTACAATGAACAATTATATGCCAACCAACAACCTAGAAAAAATTAATAAATTCCTAGAAACATACAACCTACCAAGCCTGAATCATGAGGAAATAGAAAATCTGAACAGACCAATTATTAGTAAGGATATTGAAACAGTAATCAAAAACTTCCCAAAAAATGAAAGTCCAGGACCAGATGGCTTCACTGGTGAATTCTTCCTAACATTTAAAGAAGAATTCATGACAAAACTTTCAAACTATCCCAAAAAAATAGAAGACGAAGGAACATTTCCAAACTCATTTTATGAGGCCACGATTACCCTGATACTGAAACCAGACAAGGATGCCACAAGAAAAGAAAATTACAGGCCAATATCCCTGATAAACATAAATGCAAAAATCCTCAACAAAATATTAGCAAACTGAACTCAACAATACATTAAAAGGATCATACACCATATTCAAGTGGGATTTATTCCAAGAATGCAAGGATGGTTCAACACCAATCAATGTGATACACAACATTAACAAAATGAAGGATAAAAGTCATATGATCATCTCAATAGATGCAGAAAAAGCATTTAACAAAATTCAATATCAATTTATGATAAAAACTCTCAACATGCTGGGTATAGAGGGAGTATACCTCAACATAAACAAAGGACATATATGACAAGCCAACAGCTAACATCATACTCAACAGTGAAAAGCTGAAAGCTTTTCCTCTAAGATTACGAACAAGACAAGGATGCCTACTCTCCTTACTTTTATTCAACATAGTATTAGAAGTCCTAGCTAGAGCAATTAGGCAAGAAAAAGAAATAAAAGAAAAGAAAGAAGTAAATCAGAAATCAGAAAAGAAGTAAAACTGTCAATATTCACAAATGACATTATATTATATATAGAAAACTGTAAAGACTCCAGCAGAAAAATGGTTAGAATAAACAAATTCAGTAAAATTGTGGGATACAAAATCAATATGCAAAAATCTGTTGTGTTTATATACACTAATAGCAAACTATCAGAAAGAGAAATAAACAAAATGATCCCATTTACAATTGCATCAAAAAGCATAAAATACCTAGGAATAAATTTAACCAAGGAGATGAAGGGCCTGTATACTGAAAACTATAAGACATTGATGAAAGAAATTGAAGATGGCACAAATAAATGGAAAAGTATTCCATGCTAATGGACTGGAAGAATTACTGTTATTAAAATGTCCATACTACCCAAAGAAACCTAAAGATTCAATGCAATCTGTATCAAAATTCTAATGGCATTTTTCTTAAAAATAGAACAAACAATCCTAAAATTTGTATGGAACCACAAAAGACCCCAAATAGCCAAAGCAATCTTGAGAAAAAAGAACAAAGCTGGAGGCATCACACTTCCTAATTTCAAACTATATTACAAAGCTGTAGTAATCAAAACAGTATGGTATTGGCATCAAAACAGGCTCATGGATCATTGGAACAAAACACAGAGCCCAGAAATAAACTCATGCATATATGCTCGATTAATTTATGACAAAGGAGCCAACAAAATACAATGGGGAAAGGACAGTTTCTTCAATAAACGGTTTTGGGAAAACTGGACAGACACATGTAAAAGAATGAAACTGGACCACTATTTAACACTAAACACAAAAATGAACTCAAAATGGATTAAAGACTTGAACATAAGACCTGAAACCATAAAACTTCTAGAAGAAAATATAGGTGGTAAACTCTTGACATTGGTCTTGGTGATTATTCTTTTTTAATTTGATACCAAAAATAAAGGCAACAAAGGCAAAAATAAACAAGTGGGACTACATAAAACTAAAAAGCTTCTGCACAGCAAAGGAAACCATCAACAAAATCAAGAGGCAACATACTGAATGGGAGAAAATATTTGCAAATCATATATAAGGGGTTAATACACAAAATATATAAAGAACTTATACAACTCATTAGTGAAAAAAAAACCAACCTGATTAAAAAATGGGCAGAAGATCTGAATAGACATTTTTCCAAAGAAGACATACAGATGACCAACAGGTATATGAAAAGGTACACAACATCACTAATCATTTTGATTGCAAGTCAAAACCACAATGTCATACCACCTCACACTTGTTGGAATGGCTATTATGAAACAGACAAGAAATAACAAGTGCTGGCGAGGATGTGGAGAAAAGGAACCCTTGTGTACTGTTTATGGGAATGTAAATTGGTGCAGCCATTATGGAAAACAGTACGGAAGTTCCTCAAAAAATTAAAAGTATAACTATCATATGACCTAGCAATTCTACTTTTGGGTATGTACCCCAAGGAAATGAAAACACCAAGTCGAAATGATATATGCAACTCCATGTTCACTGCAGTATTATTTATAATAGCCAAGACATGGAAGCAACCTAAGTGTCCATCGATGGATGAATGGACAAAGAAAAGTGGTATATAAATACAATGGAATATTATTCAGTGATAAAAAAGAAGGAAATCTTGTCATTTGCAACAACATGGATGGACCTGGAGGGCATTATGCTAAGTGAAGTAAGTCAGGCAGAGAAAGACAAATATTGTATGATCTCACTTATATGTGGAACTTAAAAAACAACAACAAAAAACCGAACTCATAGCTGCAGAGAACAGATTGGTGGCTGCCAGAGGCAAAGGCTTGTGAGTGGGCAAAATGGGTGAAGGTGGTAAAAAGGTACAAACTTCCGGTTATAAAATAAATAAGTCCTGGGGATGTAATGTACAGCTTGGTGACTATAGTTAAATAATATGGCACATTAGAAAGTTAAGACAGTAGATCTTAAAAGTTCTCATCACAACAAAAAAAATCTGTAACTATGTGTAGTGATGGATGTTAACTAGACTTGTTGTGGTGATCATTTTGCAATATATACAAATATCGAATTATTATGTTATACACCTGAAACTAATATAATGGGTTTTTTCTGTTTCTTGTTTTTTTGTGAGGAAGATTAGTCCTGAGCTAACATCCGTTGCCAGTCCTCCTCTTTTTTGCTGAGGAAGATTGGCCCTGGGCTAACATCTGTGCCCATCTTCCTCTACTTTATATGGGACGCCGCCACAGCATGGCTTGACAAGCAGTGCGTTGGTGCACGCCCGGGATCCGAACCTGTGAACCCTGGGCCGCCGAAGCAAAGCACGTGAACTTAACCACTCTGCCACGGGGCCAGCCCTTAATATAATGTTTTTTGTCAAAAATATCTCAGTTAAAAAAAAAAAACAAGGAAACAAACCAACATCAAAGCTCCTGAAGTAGAGAAGAGAAGAAAAGATCTTGGCGCAGATTCACTGGCCACAGCCAAAAGAATATGAATCAGCAGGTCTGGAGGTACCTGCATTTTTATCAAACACTCTAGGTGATTTTGATGCAGGTGGTTCAGAAAAAAATATCCTCTACATATTTTGTAGAAAAGCAGAAGAGTGCATTTGAAAACTAATGTGGTCATTTCTTCCAAAGAAGGTTTATCTACATGTTTCTGCAAGTTCTTGGTCTGTATTACAGTGAATCTTAGCATGTGTGAGGACAAGTATTGCTTAAAATAACTAAAAATTCTTAAGCTTTGAGGGTTTAATAAACAGTGTTTTGATAAACACAATAAGCCTTGTGTTACAAGTTTTACAAAGCAGGTTGAATCCATTTCCAATCCCCTCCCCATAGCACCTCTTAATATACTACATAATTTTTGTTACTTCTATTATTATCTTTCTCCTCCTACTAGAATATAAATTTCACGAGGCCAGGAATTCCTGTGTCTATTGTTTACAGCTGTATTCTGAGCTCACAGTGCCTGGCACTCTATAAATTGGCTGAATGAACAACTCACTAAATTTAGGCACGATATAAATTTCCCACGACCTAAAGATTACAGATCTGTGTCGATGTCAACAACCGCCATAAGGATTGATTATGGTAGCAGATGCTCTTGCAAGACTGTTATTCCCAAGTGCCAGTCTGAGGGCAAGAGCACATGGTGGAAGCCAGAGGGCCCTGGGTGAGCAGAGGCCAAGGAACTGACTGCACAGGAGGCAGGCCACACTTGTCCAAGTAGGTGGCCTTGTCTTTAGTGGGATAACGCTCAAGTTTCCGCCCTTGCTACTTACATCCCCACTTACAGACATTTTTACAATGGCCATAAACTTACAGTATTGTAAATCACTAACCCATGTCGCCCATAATGGGCCTCCTCAGCTCCTTTAAAGTTTAGTTGCCAAGTTCTGCCATAAAGAAACAACTGCATGTGCATCCTCAGAGCCACACTGGGCCCCGCTAGCTCAACTGGCTTTGGGGTTCAGATGGGAGGATTTCTGGTCACTAATACACATTAAAATGCAGCTTTAAATACCAATTTAGGAGTAGAAGCTTGTATTTCTTTTATATTTTACCTAGTATATTACAGCTTTTATATATTCTAAATAAAAATCTGACAATGTGTATGCAGTGGGCTCTACAGATGAAAGGCCCTGAAACTATCCTCTAAAAATGGCTGAAAATGTGTGTACTTTTCTCCAATGTTTATTACGAAACTTTTCAAATATACAAAAAATGTTGAAAGAATAATACAAGGAACACTGTAGATACAATTATTATTTTGTCTTATTTCCTTTATCTACATATGTACAGATATATTTTATGTGTATTAAATTTTACCATTTGATTTATCTGAATGTATACATATATGGATGAGAATATGCATATGTAGTAGAATCTATATATAGCTTTTTGCTGAACCACTTGAAAGCAATTTGTGGCGTTCATAATATTTTACTCCTAAATATTTCAGCTTGCATCTCTGAAAAATAATTTAAGTAAATCCCATGTATGTGGCTGAGATGGTCACATGTTCCCATGTATTAGTAAAGCATCTTGAATTCTTGTCTCAGGCAGGAACATGCTTTGTTGTGGTCTGGAGAGAGACCCCTAAAGTTGGGAGGCCCTGGGAGGCCACCAAATTCAGCTAATGGCAATGCCACCTCTGTGCATTTAAATCCTTACTGGGCCACTTATTAGCTCTGTGGCCTGGGGCAAGTGGCTTACTAGCTCTGATGGTGATGGCAGTGGTGATAATGATAATAATAATAATAACAGCAGCAGCAAACACTTAATAGAACTTACTGTGTTCCAGGATTTACTATTCTAGATCCTATCCCTAGGAGCGATATCACCAAAATGGCAACATAGGTCATTCCTGCCTTTACTCCCCCTCACAAGAAGAACAACTAACAACTATTCATGGACAAGATACCACTGAGAAAATCCTAAAACACAGGGGTGAGGGTGAAGTACACCTCTGCAACACAGAGAACAAGACATACTGCATTAGCAGGGTAAGAGAAGCAGCTATGTGCTGACAGCAGTGCCTCTCCTCCAGGCTAGCACACACAACAAGGAGAGGTCTCCCCTGAGCCTCTGGTTCCTCTAGTGGGAAAAGAGAGTGCAGGGTGGACATCCAGCTCCCCCAGCATTGTGGGTCACTTCTTGGGAGCCCCTACTCCAGTCTTGCCTCATTAGGATCATGGGGAGAATCTGTGGGGCTTGACCACTGGGTATCTGACTGTGACAGAGAAGGTGGGAGAGGCTCGCAACAACCAGTGCTTGGATCTTGGCAGACCGAGTTCCTACCTACAGCACCCAAGTAGTAGTTCCAACCAGCAGCTTTGCTCATCTGCAGAGCCAAGATGGTGGCGCAGTCTGACCAGGGAACTTGGCAAGGTACAGGTCTGCCTGATTCAGGACCTTAAATGAAGACCCTTTATAGCTCTGGAGCCTGGGCTGTCCCCCTGCCCAGGCAGGGGAGCTGAGTCATAGCCCCACCCACTGCTGAGTGTAGCTCCTGGCCCTGCCTGACCAAAAAGCCAGGCCAGAACACCTGGAAGCTGCATAGCCCAGCAATGCTTGAGCAGAGAGTCCAGCAGGCAGAGCTGATCATCTGCAGGGCAAAGCCAGTGGGACTGTTTGGCCAGGGAATTTGGGGTGTGGGTCAGCTCGAGTCAAGACCATAAACAAAGAGCCTTGCTGAGCTTGGAGCCAGTTCTCTGCTCTGCCCAGGCAGGGGAGTTAATTCATAGCCCTGCTCACTGCTGAGTGTAGCTCCTGGCTCCACCCTACCAGCAAGCCTTCCAGAACACCTGGGAAGCTGTTTGGAGTCAGTTCTCCTGCTTTGTCCAGGAAGGGGAGCAAATTCATAGCTCTGCCCACTGCTGAGGGTAGCTTTGGGCCCTGCCCAACCATGAAGCCTGGCCTGAGTACGTGGGAAATGGCTTGGCCCAGCAGCACTCAAGCCAAAGCCCAGCTAGCAGATCTGCCTGTCTGCAGAGACAAGTTGGCAACTCCATCTGGGTGGAGAGTTTGGTGCACAGGTCTGCCTGATTAGCTCCCCAAAGAAGAGTCTTGTTAGCCTTGGGGCATGCTCTGCATGCCCATCATCTCACCCTCCACCCCGCTGGGCAGGGAAGCTAACCTGTAGCCCTGACCAATGCTGAATACAGCCTCCAACCTTGCTAACCAGGAAACCTAACCAGAGCTTCCAGAAATCTCAGTAGCCCACTCTGCAGCCCTGATTACAGTGGCACTTGAGTGGAGAACCCAACCAATGGTTCTCCATCTGCAGAGCCAAGATGGTGACCTTATCTGTCCAGGATGCTTAGTGTGTAGGTCTGTCTGATTTGATTCCCAAACAAAGCCTTGCCAGCCCTAGGGCCTGTTTTGCAGCCCAACCATGCAGGGAAAGTAATTTATAGACACACCTAAAGCTGAATACAGCCCCCAGCCTGACCTGACCTGGAAACCTAACCAGAGCTCCCAGGAATCTGTGTAGCCCATCTTGCAACTCTGATATAGCAGCACTGAGTAGAGAACCTGACTAGTGGCCCACTCATCTGCAGAGCTAGGATGGTGGCCCATCAGGCCAGGGAACATGATGGATAGTTTTGCCTAATTTGATCCCCAAACAAGAGCCTTGCCAGCCTTGGGGTCTGTACAGGGCCCCTCCTGGGCAAGGAAAATAATTTATAGGCCCACTCATTGCTGAATATATCTTCAGCCTGTTCGACCAGGGGACTAAACAGAGCACATGAGAAGCATAGCCCATCCTACAGCCCTGCTTATGGTGGCACATGAACAGAGAGCATAGCACAGAGCTTTCCCCATCTGCAGAGCAAAACCGGTAACCCCATCTGCCCATGATATTCAGTGCAGTCTAGCCTGATTTGGGTCCCCAAACAATGATCAGTGCAGGCCTTGGGGCCTGTTCTGCTACCCCACCAAGGCAACGAAGCCAATTCATAGTTCTGCCTACTAAAAAGTATAGTACTCAGTCCTGACCATCTAGAAAGCCTGACCAGAGAACCCAGACAACTACATAGCCAATCCTACGGCCTTGCTTGGGCAGGGAACCAAGCCAACAGTCCTATCCTTAGCCGGTGGCAGCCTCCCTGAGACCTCAGAGCCTGGGTAGTGGCCTCATCCAAAAATAGACCCTGATAGCAAGCCCCACCTGCACAAGTATGTTACCAGCTGAAATGTCCAGAACATCAAGCTAAGCAAAGTGGTGAAGAACCATCTCTGCCAAAATGAACCTGCAAAGTCTGGAAAAGCAAACCACTTACTCAAATGCACAGACACTAATGTAAGGAATCAAGGATCATAAGAAATCAGGCAAACACGACACCAATAAAGGAAACTAATACAGTCATGTGCCACATAATGACGTTTCGGTCATATGTGATGGGGGTCCCATAAGATTAGCACCATATGGCCTAAGTATGTAGTAGGCTGTACCATATAGGCTTGTGTAAGTACACTCTATAATATTCACACAATGAAACTGCCTGACGATGCATTTCTCAGACTGTATCCCCATTGTTAAGTAACACATGGCTGTAAAGCTCCAATAACTGACCTGAAAGAAATGGAGATCTATGAACTGTCAAAGAATTCAGAATAATCCTCTTTAAAAAGTTTAACGAACTACAAGAACACACAGACAGAGAACTAAAAAAATTAGGAAAACAATGCATAAACAAAACGAGAAGTTCAACAAAAAAATAGAAACCATCAAAATAAAACAAAACAATACAGAAAACCTAGAGCTGAAAAATACAATGACTGAACTGAAGAATTCAATAGAGAGTTCAAAAGCAGACTTGACCATGCAGAAGAAAGAATCCAAGACCTAGCAGACAGGACATTCGAAATTATCCAATCAGAGAAGCAAAAAGAAAAAAGAATGAAAAATAGTGAAGAAAGCCTGGGGGACTTATGGGACACAATCAAAAGAAAGAATATTTGCATTAAAGGAATTCCAGAAAGAGAAAAGGACAGAAAGTATATTTAAAACAATAATGGCTGAAAACTTCCCAAACCTGTGGAGAGAAATGGACATCCAGATCCATGAAGCCCAAAGAACTCCAGATAGGTTGAACTTGAATAGGACTACACCAAGACACATTATAATTAAAATGTCAAAAGTCAAAGACAAAGAATTCTGAAAACAGCAAGAGAGAAGAGACAAATGACATACAAGGTAACCACCATAAGACCATCAGCAGGTTTCTCACCTGAAATTTTTCAGGCCAGGAGACAATGGGATGATATATACAAAATGCTGAAAGAAAGAAACTGTCAACAAAGAATTCTATACCCAGCAAAGCTGTCCTTCAGAAATGAAGGAGAGATAAAGACGTTCCCAAAGAAACAAAAACTGAGGGATTTCATCACCACTAGACCTGCCTTACAAGAAATGCTAAAGGGAGTTTTTGAGTGGAAGTAAAAAGGTGCTATTTAACATCATAAAAACATAATAAGAGAGTGTGAAATTCAGTGGTAATTGTAAATATATAGTTAATTAGATTTTGTAATATGGTAATGGTGTGTAATTCACTTAAAACTCCAGTTTAAAAATTAGAAAACAAAAATAGTAAAAATATAACTACAGTAATCTGTTATGCAATACACAATACAAAAAACATGTAAAGTGTAGCATCAAATATTTAAAATGTGGGGCCGGCCCAGTGGCACAAGCGGTTAAGTGCACGTGCTCTGGTGTGGTGGCCCGGGGTTCGCTGGTTCAGATCCCGGGCACGCACCGACGCACTGCTTGGCAAGCCATGCTGTGGGGGCGTCCCGTATAAAGTGGAGGAAGATGGGCATGGATGTTAGCCTAGGGCCAGTCTTCCTCAGCAAAAAAACAAATAGGAGGATTGGCAGATGTTAGCACAGGGCTGATCTCCTCACACACACACAAAAAAGAAAATAATAATTTAAAATGTGAGGAGGAGAAAAAGTAAAAGCGTAAAGTTTAGGAATGCTATTGAAGTTAAATTGTTATCAGTTTAAAATAGAGTGTTATAATTTTAAGATATTTTACGTAAGCCTTATGGTAACCACAAGGAAAAGACCTATAATAATTACACACAAAAAACACGATAAAGAAGTCAAGGCATACTGATATCCAAAGACATTAAAACACACAAAAAAGATAGCAGGATAAGAAGCAAGGAACAATAGATCTATAAAACAGCCAGAAAACATTAACAAAAATGGCAATGGTAAATCCTTACTTATCAATAATTAATTTAAATGTAAATGGATTATATTCTTCCATCAAAAGACATGGGATGGTTGAAAGGATTAAAAAAAACAAGATCCAGGGCCAGCCCCATGGCTTAGCAGTTAAGTGTGCGCGCTCTGATGCTGGCGGCCTGGGTTTGGATCCCGGGCGTGCACCGACGGGCTGCTTCTCCGGCCATGCTGAGGCCGCGTCCTACATACAGCAACTAGAAGGACGTGCAGCTACAACATACAACTATGTACTGGGGCTTTGGGGGAAAAATAATAAATAAATAAAATTATTAAAAAAAAAAAAAACAACAAGATCCAGTGATATGCTGTCTATAAGAAACTGACTTTAGCCTTAAAGACACACATAGACTAAGAGTAAAAGGATGGAAAAAGATATTTCAAACAAATGGTAACCAAAAAAAAGCAGGGGTACCTATACTTATATCAGACAAAATAGAATTTAAATTAAAAATGATAAGAAGATACAAATAAGGTCATTATACAAAGGGGTCAATCCTTCAAGAAGATATAACAATTTTAAATATTTATGCTCCCAACATCAGAGCATCTAAATATATAAAGCAAAAGCTAACAGAGCCAAAAGGAGAAATAACACTAATAAATAATAGTTGGGGTCTTCAGTAAAACACCTTCAGTAATGGATTGATCATCCAGACACAGAATCAATAAGGAAGCAGTGCATTTGAACAACACTATAGACCAAATGGACCTAACAGACATACAGAACATTCTATCCAACAACAGCAGAATACACATTCTTCTCAAGCACACATGGAACATTTTCTCAGATAGATCCTATGTTAGACCACAAAACAAGTCTTAGCAAATTCAAGAAGACTGAAATCATACGAAGTATCTTCTCTGACCACAATGGTATGAAACTAGAAATTAATAACATGAGGGAAACTGGAAAACTCACAAATACATGAAAATTAAACAACATGCTGAACAACCAATGGATCAAAGAAGAAATTAAAGGAGAAATTAAAAAGTAACTTTGACAAAAGAAAACAGAAACACAACATACCAAAACTTATGGAATGCAGCAATAGCAGTTGTACCAGGGAAGATCATAACAATATACACCTACATAAGCAACAAGAAAGATATCAAAATAAACAACCTAAATCTTTGCCTAAAGGAACTAGAAAAGGGAAAACAAACTAAGCCCAAATTTAGCTGAGGGGAAGTAATAATAAAGATTAGAGCAGAAATAAATGAAATACAGAACAGGAAAATATTAGAAAAGATGAACAAAACTAAGAGGTGGTTCCTTAAAAATATAAATAAAATGAAAAATCTTTAGCTAGACAAACCAAGGAAAAAAGAGAGAGAACCCAAACAAACAAAATCATTAATGAAAGAGGAGACATTACAACCAATGTCACAGAAATACAAAGGATAAAAAGCTACCGTGAACAACTTTACACCAACAAACGGGAGAATCTAGAAGAAATGGAAAAATTCTTAGAAACATACAACCTATGAAGACTGAATCATGAAGTAACAGAAAATCTGAACAGACCCATTACTAGTAAGGACATTGAATCAGTAATCAGAAATCTCCCAATAAAGAAAACCCCAGGACCAGATGGCTTCATTGGTGAATTTTATCAAACTTTTAAAGAAGAATTAATGCCAATCCTTCTCAAACTCTTCCAAAAAATTGAAGAGAAGGGAACACTCCCAAACTCAATTTACAAGTCCAGGATTACAATGATACCAAAGCCAGAAAAGGACACTACAAGAACAAAAAAATTACAGGCCATATCCCTGATGAATATAGATGCAAAAATTGTCAATAAAATAGTAGCAAATCAAATTCAGCAGCCCATTAAAAAGGATCATTCACCATGATCAAGTGAGATTTATCCCTAGGATGCAAGGATAGTTCAACATATGCAAATTAATAAATGTGATATGTCACATTAATAGAATGAAAGAAAAAAATCATATGATCATCTCAATAGATTCTGAAAAAACATTTGACAAAATTCAACATCCATTTATGATAAAAATTCTTAGCAAATTAGGTATACAGGGAACGTACTTCAACATAATAAAGGCTACATATGACAAGCCCACAGCTAACATCATACTCAATCGTGAAAGGTCGAAAGCTTTTCCTCTAAGATCAGGAACAAGACCATGGTGCCCACTCTCACCACGCCTAATCAACACAGTACTGGAAGTCCTAGCCAGAGCAATCAGGCAAGAAAAAGACAAAGTAATGAGCATCAGAAAGGAAGAAGTAAAATGGTCTCTATTTGGAGATGACATGATTTTATATGGAGAAAATCCTAAAACTGCTACCAAGAAACTGTTAGATCTAATCGATAAATTCAGTGAAGTTGCAGGATACAAAATTAACATACAAAAATCAACAGTATTTACATATACTAACAACAAATTATCTGAGAAAGAAATAATGAAATTAATTCCATTTACAATAGCATCAAAAACAATAAAATACTTAGTAACAAATTTAACCTAGGAGGTGAAAGTTCTCTATGCTAAAAACTACAAGACACTGATGAAAGAAATTGAAGACGACGCAAATAAATGGAAAGGTATCCCACGTTCATGAACTGGAAGAATTAATATTGTTAAAACGTCCATACTACCCAAAGACATTTATAGATTCAATGCAATCCCTATTCAGATTTCAATGGCATTTTTTACAGAAGTAGAAAATACAGTTCTAAAATTTATATAGAACCACAAAATACTCCAAATATCCAAAGCAATCCTTAGAAAGGAGAACAAAGCATCACATTTCTTGATTTCAAGCTATGTTATAAAGCTATGGCAATCAAAACAGTATGGTACTGGCATAAAAACACACACATAGATCAATGGGATACACCCGAGAGCCCAGAAATAAACCCATGCATACACAGTCAACTAATATTTGACAAGGGAGCCAAGAATACTCAATAGAGAAAAGACAGTTTCTTCAATAAATGGTGCTTAAAAAATTGGATATTCGCATGTAAAAGAATGAAACTAGACTTATATCACTCACAAAAGTAACTCGAAATGGATTAAAGACTTAAATGTAAGACTGGAAACCTTAAAACTCCTAGAAGAAAACATAAGAAAAAAAGCTCCTTGACATGGGTCTTGCTAATGATTTTTTGAATATGACACCTAAAGCACAAGCAACAAAATAAAAAGCAAACAAGTGGAACTATATCAAACTAAAAAACTTCTGCACAGCTAAACAAGTGATCAAGAAATGAAAAGAAAACCTAAGGAATAGGAAAAAATATTTGCAAATCATATATCTGAAAAGGGGTTAATATCCAAAATATATAAATAACTCATATAACTCAATAGAAAAAAAACAAATAATCCAATTTAAAAATGGGCAAAGGACCTGAACAGACATTTTTCCAAAGAAGATATATGAATGGCCAACAGGTACATGAAAATGTGCTCAGCGTCACTAATCATTGGGAAACGCAAATCAAAACCACAATGAGACATCACCTCATGCCTGTTAGAATGACTATCATCAAAAAGACAGGAGATAACAAATGCTGGTCCGGATGTGGAGAAAAGGTAACCCTTGTGCACTGTTGGTGGGAATGTAAATTGGTGCACCACTAGGGAAAACAGCATGGAGGTTCCTCAAAAAATTAAAAATAGAACTACCAGATGATCCAGCAACTCTACTTCTGGGTACTTATCTGAAGGAAACAAAACCACTATGTCAAAGAGGTATCTGCACCCCCATGAACACAGCCACGTTATTTACAATAGCCAAGACAAGGAAACAACCTAAGTGTCTATCTATGGATGAACGGATAAGAAATTGTGGTGTGTGTGTAGATATATACATATACATACACACAATGGAATACTATTTAGCCATTAAAAAGAAAGAAATCTGCCATTCGCAACAACATAGATGGACCTAGAAAGTACAAACTTCCAGTTATAAGATAAATACATACTAAGTATGTAAAGTACAACATGATGACTATAGTTAATACTGCTGTATGGTATGCTAAGAGGGTCAGTCCAAAGAGTTCTCTTTACAAGGAAAAAAGCATTTTTCTTCTTTTTTTTAGTAATTATATGAGATGATAGATGTTAACTAAACTTATTATGGTAATCATTTCACAATTTATGTAAGTAATTATGCTGTACACCTTAAACTTATACAGTGTTGTATGTCAATTATATCTCAATAAAACTGGAAAAAAAATGAAAAAAAAAATCCTTTCCCTATATTTACTCATTTCATCCCATAACCATCTTGGCTTTACATTGTGTCACCTCAGCTACACTAGAACACAAAAACTATGTTTCCCAGAATTTCCTTCCCCATATGATTCTGTTTAAGGTTGGTCACAAGAGAAACGTGCTTGGGATGTGGGGTGGAAATGAAGGAGCAGCCATTTTTCGTGCTCTGAAGGTTGAAGCAGGGCACCAGGCACTGTGGAGGCTTGCACATGCTGTCCCACCTTGTGAGCACGATGCTGCCCCCGGGCCTGCAGCTCCTCCAGCTCCCACTAGAGGTCCATTTTCAGCTTCTCCTAGCTCTGGGCAGGGGTGTTTTAGGTCCACGACAAGGGTGCCAGCTTCTCTTCAGGTCAACACATCAGATGAAGTTGAGGTGATGACAGACCAGGGTTCCAGAATGCCCTTGATCTCCTTGATTTCCCATCAGCTTTTTCTCCTGACTGTTGGCCCAGCTGATCTGGGGAGAGCTCAGGTCTAACACCAGGGGTACAGCCTTTTCTGTCAGCTCCCACAATCATGTGCAGTCCTTATGCTAGATCACTCATAAGCCTCTCTGAGTGAGCCCAGGCTGATACAGCAGTCCTAAGAGGTACTTACTTTTATTATCCTCATTTGACAGATAAAGAAACTGAGGCACAGAGAAGGAAAGTAACTTGCCCAGGGTCATAGAGCTAGTATCTGGAAGAGATGGCATACAAATGCAAATCTCGGCTCAGAGGCCAAACTTGTGGTCATTTTTCTAATATGAAAATGGTAAAAATGATTCTTAGATTTTGGGGATTAAAGATGATACATATGAAATGTCTGGACTATGAAAGATGCAGATATATGTTTAATAAGTGGAAGCCATTGCTATGGAAGACAACATGGCATACGCAATTTTAAAGCTCCATCCAGTTTCAGTTGAGAGACATCTCGAAGCATGGGCCACTGGACACACTGACACAGGGGGACTGACATGTGGGGGGCGGGGGGTTGGGGAAGTGAGGATTGAGTCCCTGAGGATGCAGGAGAGGGAGTTGGCTTGGGTTTTGAGGGACTCTATGAGAATGGGAAGACGCACAACTGGCAGGGAGAGAGGGTGCCTCATGGGTCCCCCAGTGGTTGCTCCCATCCTGTCGCTATAACGTTTTATTTATGCCATTTCTAATTTATTTCCTCTTCCGAACTCTTTGACAAATAGCAATCATGGGCATTAAAATCTTGTTCCAGAGCAAAGAGGACAGCAGCTCTGGCCTAAAGACACCAATGGCTATGTAACGGTTACATCAATGGGTAAAGTCATCAGTCACCCTTGACCTCATCCATGGACACCCGAAAAACATTTCTCCCTCTTCCAAAAGCCATAGTGGAAAACCATCCATCATTACCTTGAATGATTCTTACAAAAGGAACCTATGGAGATTTAGCACCCAGAAAAGTTTGTATTTTCAGATCTGAATTTTTTTTTGTAATCAATGAAAACTGTGTTTCTCTTTCTGTTTTGGCTTCCAGGAAACTCACACTTAATCCTCAATTCCCTTCTCTCTGCCCTTTTCTATCCACTTTCTGATCTCTTAATCAGGACAACTAGCCTGCAACATATATGTTTATTTAAAATATTTTTAGAAGTAAGATAGTTTATAATTTATAAATGCCAAACACAGACATTAAGAAGTGTTGAAGAGGGCCCGGCCCCGTGGCTTAGAGGTTAAGTGCGCGCGCTCCGCTACTGGCGGCTGGGTTCAGATCTGGGTGCGCACCGACGCACCACTTCTCCGGCCATGCTGAGGTCGCGTCCCACATACAGCAACTGGAAGGATGTGCAACTATGACATACAACTATCTACTGGGGCTTTGGGAGAAAAAAAAAAAGGAGGGGGATTGGCAATAGATGTTAGCTCAGAGCCGGTCTTCCTCAGCAAAAAGAGGAGGATTAGCATGGATGTTAGCTCAGGGCTGATCTTCCTCACAAAAAAAAAAAAAAAGAAGTGTTGAAGAAATAAAAAATAAAACTAAACAGTATTATACCATTCTCAATAAGTAGAAGTGAAATGGGGGATACTGTTGACTTGCTTCCTTCCCAAGGTGGATTGGAGATATTTTCATGCCCAGGTGGAATGTTATGCTTGTTCTAACCAGGTTCCCCCCTACTTACAAGTCATCAAGCTTGAAGATCGTTTAGAAGAGTCACCTGGCCAAGTGAGAGCCCTACCATGAGACACCATGGAGATGTTGCTTCATCACTTGTTAATCGTGGTCACTCGTCAGCCAGGGGATGCGTGATGCTCTTGTATTCGGCAGGCCAGGACTAGCGAAGAGGCATCTTCAGGGATGCAGTGAGGTCCAGGGGGCAGGGAGGTGGGCAAAGAGGCTGAGACCATTTAGGTCCTTTTGGGCAGAGCAGGACTGTCAAACTCGGCTGCTTCCTTCCTGTGCTGCAGAATGCACACAGAGAAAGTGTTCTCTGCCTAATCTAGAGTCACATTTGGTCTCCTGGGAGCAGGGCTGGCATTGTGGCACAAAGATCAACTTCAATTTTCAGCAGCAGATGGATAGAGCACCCTGTGGGCCAAGGCTGGAGGTTGTCCATGCTCTGCCTCCCACTGCTACTTGCCCTCTCCATGACTGAGGCCCTTCACTCCTTCCTGCCTCCCTTCAAAGCCCACTGTTTATCCTTCCCACCCTTGGTCCACACGAAAAGGGAGAAGTCACAGCCAGAGGTCACTCAGTGGGAAAGGTTAGGGCTCCTGACTGAGGGCCTGTAGACTTTCTGGCTACCAGTGACTACAGCAGGGGCTATAGTGGGTCCAGGAGCCCTCTCCCTTCCCCCGTGGCCTAGGTGGGTGGCTCTAAATTTCTGAGGCTGGTTGGTGCTCACACTGTGGGGCTATTTTTTAAAAGCAGGTGTTCACTGAGAGCCTGCTGTCAGCAGGTACTGTGACAGTTACATTGGTACATATTAACTGGACCCTCACACAGTCCCCTTCCAGACCACCTTGGGAACAAAGTGACTCCTTTGAGGTGACAAAAATCCAAACTAGTGGAACCTAGACTTTTTGGGTGGCAAAGGTGTATCTGAGTACATAGAGGGAGACAGAGATTCCATTAGCATAATGTTCCAGAGGGTTCAGGGGGTCGTTCTCCCAGCATGAAGCCAAGAATCAGGTGGAAAGTTCCTTTAAGTCAAAGTAATGTTTGACCTTCCATTTGGGTGGGTGGAAGGTTGGTAGGGGGAAAGAGAAAACTAACCAACAGGTCTGAAGCCCTTTAGCAAAAGGCTCTTTTCTTACATTTTTTGGAACAGGTGAGAAAGAAAAAGTGAAAAAAAAAATTTTTTAAAGAAAACTGACATATACAGCTTACATGACAAAAACAAACAAAAAAACAAAACAACCCAGAAGAAAATGTACCAAAATGCTCTGTTATGGTAGCAGTAACAGAGTGATTTTTTAAAAATTCTCTAATTTCCAAAAAATGTTGGGTAATTTGGTTTTATTACTTTCTAATAAAAATATGAAAACATCAAAGGATGGCTAATTGGAAGCTAACAAAAAATATATTAACATAGAAAGAAAATTCACTGGAAATTAAAGTAGGTTTTTTGGCCTGGTGTTTTAAGGTTAGGCCAATTGGACAGAGCTGTCAGGTCACCAGGCCAACAGGATTTAGTCTAGATCTGTGGGATCTAGAGCCCAAACTCCTAACTGCTGGCTCCCAGAAGACATCTGCCATAGTCTTCCTGTTTCCCTGGCCCTGGAGGGAGGCACCCCTCCAGAGGACACCCACTGCACCCCACTTTGCTGTACCATGGGTGGCACACGTCATACTCCATGGTCTGGAGCAGCTGTGAACTTGGAGCACAGGGACTCGCTTGTTCATCTTCGTCCATCTCCAGTACCATGTCTGGCTGAGAGGAGATATTCAAAGTGTTTGCTGACTCGAACAGCTCCCCAAAGTGCTGGACTGTCCATTTCTGCTGCAGCTTACCCACAGGCATCAACACGGCTGGCCTGCAGGGGACAGGCCCTGCCTGCTGGGAGCCATGTGCCACACGCAGAAACAGCAGCACTTCCTTCCAGATCAATCACCAAACCCGACCCCTTCGGAAGCAGAGCCTCGGACATTCCAAGCTAAATAAGCTAAGGGAGACAGGCAGGCCAAGGGGGAAAGAAAACATCGCTTAAAATTCCTCCTTTCCCTTCCTCTGCCTCAAAGATCTGATTCCGAGTCCTGCCAAGGCCTGTAATCATAGTTCGCTGCTGCTCCTTTTTTTTTCCTGAAAGAAAATTACTCTTCCTTCCAGGCCTGAAAGAGCTATGATGTCACTTATACATTCTGCAGGAATATCAAACCCAGACGATGCTCTGGGAAATGACTTTCTGGGGGCGGCTTTCAACCACCCTGAATAATCTGCACAGATAAAATAACCCAGTGCAGGCAATGCGGTTGACTGGAAACAGTGATTTTCTTCAGAGTCTGGACTGGGAGCCACAAACCCTGGGCAGGTGTGGCAAGCTCGTGTGCCAAATGGTCTCCTGTTCATCTGGTGTCTTCCTGCCTCCATGTGTGGATGTCCTGCCCCCTGGGCCACTGTACCCCTGCCCTGAGAACACCAGAGACCAGGGGAAGGAGGGACAAGCTATCTGCTGAGTAGCTGCTGTGCGTCGGACATCAAGGTTGGGGCCGCAAACAGGATAAAAACAGTTTTAGGAAGCTCTGCTCACCCTCCAGATTCCTCTTGCAATGTGTACACTTTTTTAAATTGAGATATAATTGACATACAACATTATATCAGTTTCAGGTGTTCCACATAATGATTCGATATATGTATATATTGCAAAATGATCACCACGATATAGCGACTTGTACTCTTGATGTTCTGTCCCGAGCCTGCTACTAGGTACAATTATAATATACTTTAAAAAGTGAACGAGCCCCAGGCAGTGGTAATCAAACATGGGTAGCAGCACCTGGGAGCTGGTTAGAGATTCAGGATCTCAGGCCCCACCCTGCACCTCCTGGATCAAAGTCTCTGGAGGCAGCCCCAGGAAATCGATTTTCATGCCTGCTGAAGTCTGAGAAGCACTAGTAGAAGGAACACCCAGGCCCCTACTGGGTTCCTTGGAAAAGGACAGGGAGCAGCACAGCCAGCGTGAGTTCGAGAGTCAAATGTGCCTAAGTCCGTCCCCAGCCCCATCTTCTGTTGGTAAGAATGAGAGGCCGTTACTTGACCTCAGTCCAGGGTGTGCATCTGTTGGGGGTATACGAATGGTCCCCGGCTGCTGGAAGTGCGAGAGGGTTAAGTAAGGTATTAGAGTACACTTAGCCCAGAGCGTGGCACCTACTAAGCAAGCAATGAATATGTGGTATCACACCATTATTGTTTCTTGGGTCAATTCTTCCCTGCATAAGCTCTTACCCAGGAAAGAAGCTGATCAACTGGAGACGGTCTGTCCCTGTTCCTAGAAGCAGAGGCACCAAGCCTGGAGGGTGGACCATTGTCGTGTGTGTGTTCTGGCCTCAGAGACACTGGCTGAGCCTCCTCTGACTCTTGGAGCCTCCCCTAGGAGAAGGGGGGCCTCTCCCATGGCTGGATGGAGGGGAAAGGGCTCCCATCAGCATGGCCACTGTTCTCTGCACGGAAGAGAAGAGAAGCTGGCCCGCAGGGCATCCAGCCAGGTGTGAGGGCAGGGAGAGGCCTTGGGAGGCCACCCACACTTCCTCTTTGCCCTCTGCCCTGTGTTCAGTGGCTATAGTCCCGCTCGCAGTCAGCTAGCAGACACCATGGCCCAAGGAGTCCTCCCTCCAGGCGCCTCCTGTCCCCTTCTCCTCCTCTGGGTCCTCATCCTCCTAGGTCCCCTGTCCCCAACGGCCTCCTAACCACCATGCCGAGGCTTTCCACTGCTCCATCTGCCTCTAGAGGGCATGCCTGCAACAGCCCAAAGTCTCCCACCTCTCTCCCCTTCTGTCTGTCTTTCCTTCTTTCCTTCTTTATTCATTCAAACACTGAGTGCCCAACATGTGCCGACACTGTCAGAGGCACCAGGGATCCAGCAGTGGGCAAGACAGATGAAGTCCCTGCCCTCGAGGTGCTTGTGTTCTAGTGGGGAGACAGACAAGCCTATAATCGAGTCCATACACAGCATGATAAAAGGTGACAGTGCTGTGGAGAAAAAGCAAGCAGGGCAGGGAGGACGGCTGCTGGCGTGTCCGCGTGTGAGAGAACGGGGGAGGGAGGGTGTTCTTCCCAGAGTGGCCAGGCGAGGCCTCGCCACTGAGGGGACGCTAGCGGGGACCTCAAGGGGGTGAGGGAGCCATGTGGCCAGCTGTGGGGGTGCTCCAGGCAGAGGGGACAGAGCGGGCACAGGGTGTTCTGAAGGGTCAACAATGAGGCCAGGGTGGCCGGGGCCGAGTGAGGGGAGCAGAGGCGAGGAGAGTAGAACAGGGAGGTAACTCTGGGCCCCATCGGCCACTGTGAGGAACCTGGCTTTCACTCCACCTGGGGGGATGGGTGGCCCCCAGGGTTCTGGGCAGAGGAGTCACACGGTCTGACAGGTTTTAAAAGGACCCTCTAACTGTCCGGTGGAGAACTGACTGTAGGGAGGTGAGGGCAGAAATAAGGCGACTGGTCAGGAGGCTCCTGACTGAGCTGGCGGTGGCCGTGGCAGTGGCGAGAAGTAGTTCGATGCTGCATGTATTCTGGAGATGGAGCCAATGAGGTCTCCTGAAAGAGGAGGCCTCAGAACAACTCTGGTGTTTTTGCCCTAAGCAAGTGAAGAATGGTTTGCCCTTTTCTTGAGTTGGTTTCTCACCAGACACCTCCCTGCCTCAGGATGGCAGCTCGGAGCCCTGCCCACTGCCCCGGCCCGGCAGCCCTGCCCAGGCCTTTGTGCCTTTCGCTGCCCTGGAGCTCCCCTGGACCCACACCCACCCTCAGCTCAGCTCAGCTCAGTTCAGGCATTAGTTCTTCTAAGAAGCCTTTCGTGGCCATCTTCCCCACCCCTGGCCAGCATCAACCAATCCACCCTGTGTAATAACAGCTACTCTTCATTGGTTCATTGGGTGCTGACCGAGGGGTACTTCAAAGACATTCTTTCTCAATGTCTGAGTAACTCTGCAAGGTAAGAAATATTATCCTAAATTTTCAGATTGGGAAACAGAGTTTCAGCAACGTAATGTCACATGCCCAGGGTCACTCAACTAGTAAGTAGAAGAGTCAGGATTCCACCCAAATACCTCTGACTCCAAGGTCTGTGCCGCACACTGCCCTATATGAGTTTTTTAAATCACAGCACCTGGAATACTTTGCTGGATTTCTTGGTTTGCATGTCTCTGCCTCCACTGGGCTGTGAGCTACTGAGAAGAAGGTGAGGGGCTGGCACAGAGGCGTTGTTCAATAAATGTGTGCTAAAGGTTCTTCCCTCAATGTGGGGTCATAACCCAGACATGAGAGGCTATACAGGGATCATGAACCCCTTTGAGATTCCAATGATGGCTCTTGGCCCTCTTCGGCCAAATCAAATTCATTCATTCATTCAACAATCTAGTAATAGAGAAAGATAATATACAAGTAAACAGAAAAATATACAAAATAATTTTAGATAGTGATAAATGTGTAAAAAGAAAAATGAAATGAAGTAATAGAGAGTGCTGGGGTCAGGGAAAGGGAGCTTCTTCAGGTGGAGCAGGCAGGGAAGGTGTCTCCAAAACTTGAATGATGAGAAGGAAGCTGCCATGTGAAGATCTTGGAGGAGATCATTCCAGGCAGACAGAATAGTAGGTTCAAAGGTCCTGAGGCAGGAATGAGCTCGCTGCATCTCAGGAACAGACAGCAGGCCAATGTGGAAGGCATAGAAGGAGTAAGAGGGGACAGAGTGAGGAGATAAAGCCAGAGAGGTAAGCAGCGACCAGCTGATGTAAAGCCTTAGGCCTTGGTGAAGATCTGGAAGGGATTGCAAGGGTCATGGGAAAGCATCGGGAGAGACTTAATCTTGAAAGAGACATGATCTGATGCACCTTTTATGATAATGCACATAAACGCATGCACACAAACTGTGCTTGGGATCCAAGGATGGCAGGTTAAGAACTTCTGCCATGAGTCTAGATCTGGAGTGCGTAGGGTGAAGCATAAAGGAAAAGCCTCACTTCAGTGTTTGTTCTATTCTTTCCAACCACTGTCACCTCCGTACCTCCAACTGCAGAAAACAATGCCCTGTACCTCACAAACAAAGAGCAGGCCTTTCTCTGCATTCTTTTTTTTTTTTTTATTGGCAAGGAAGATTGGCCCTGAGCTAACATCTGCTGCCAATCTTCCTCTTTTTGCTTGAGGAAGATTGTTGCTGAGCTAATATCTGTGCTAATCTTTCTCTATTTTGTAGGTGGGACACCACCACAGCATGGCTTGATGAGTGGTGTGTAGGTCCACACCTGGGATCCAAACCCATGAACCTTGGGCTGCTGAGGTGAAGTGCATGAACTTAACCACTACACCACCAGGCCGGCCCCTCTGCATTCTTAGAAAATAAGTCTCACCCTTGTACATTGCTGGTGGAAATGTAAAATGGTGCAGCTGCCATGGAAAACAGTACGGCGGTTCCTATCCTCAAAAAATGAAACACGGAATTACCATATGACCCACAATTTACTTCTGGGTAAATAGCCAAAAGAAGGAAAAGCAGAGACCCAAAGAGATATTTGTACACCCATGTCCACAGCAGCATTATTCACAATAGCCCAAAGGTAGAAGCAACTCAAGTGTCCATCAACGGATGCATGGATAAACAAAATGTGGCATGTTCATAACAGAATATTATTCAGCTTTAAAAAGGCAGGAAATTCTGACACATGCTACAACATGGATGAACCCTGAGGGCATTATGCTAAGGGAAATAAGCCAGTCATGAAAAGTCAAATATTGTATGATTCCACTCATATGAGGTACCCAGAGGAGTGCAAGTCATAGAGACAGGAAGTAGAATGGTGGTTGCCAGGGGTTGGGGGAGGGGAGAATGAGGAGTTAGTGTTTAATGGGGACAGAGCTTCATTTTTGCAAGATGAAAAGAGTTCTGGACATGGAGGGTGGTGATGGCTGCACAATAATGTGAATGTATTTAATGCCACTGAACTGCATACTTAAAATGGTTAAGATGGTAAATTTTATTATGTGTATTTTACCACAATTAAAATTTTTTTTTAAAGTCTCTGGAGCCCACTCAGTCCGGCAATTGCATCCTCATCAGCATCCGTCTCCCTGGCCTCAGAGCGCCAATGTCTCCAGTATTCCAGGATTGATTGTCTAGTCAATCTCCTCGCTGTAGAAAGACAAGTAAACCAGCTGATCTGAATGAAATCTTAAAAGCTCTCCAGTGAGACAATCCCAGAGCCTTAGCCTGGCAACTCTTCCAATCGCTGACAATTCTTCATGTCAGGATTTCTTGCCTTGTAAATCTTACTTAAAACCTCTTGTTCAAGCTAATTTCCTCTTCTGCCCTATGAGGATGCAAAGAACAGCTGGTGACCATCCTCTACGGAAGAAGTCGTCCAAAGACTTAGACACCACTGTCAAATTACCTTGCTACTTTGAAGACACAGAGCAACCTGCTTTCAACATCTTCCAGCCTAAAATTGCAGCCACATTCTCTTTGTGGAATGTCTTCAATTGTGCTTTTGTCTGGGCAGACCCCAAATCACTTCTTAAGGAGAGCTTTGGCCCTGCCCATGGTGCTCCCGTAGCAGGCCTCCAAGGGAGGCAGGTGGCCTTCCCTTCAGGCCTGCGTCCTTGTCAGGCTCCTCAGAGCTCTGTAAAAGATGTGAACATACAACCCAGCTTGGCTGAGTCACAGTACATATGACTCTGTCCTTGACCAGCTACAAGGAACAGGTTACTCCACACACTTGACTGGAATAAAAAAGCCAAGCTCACCGTCACTATCTACCAAGAACTTGGCTGAGAGAAACAAATTTTGGGAGCTATCTGAAGGTGTATCCCTCCCTCTGGGATTAAACCGAGCCCCCAGGAGCTGCAGGCGGGGACCACCTTGTTTTGCCCAGCCTCCCTCTGTGCAGCGGCTCTTCTACACTATGCTTGGCTGGCACCCTGGCCTACACTGCAGGCGCTGTATAATGAAGAGCCTTGTGAGACCCTGGTGCGCTTATTCTAGAGGTACAGATGAGGGTGGGTTGTTGATACCATTACATGAGAATGTGGGGGGACAGTGTTCCCAGGACTCAGAACCAGAAATATTTGTGCATCTAAAGCATGGTTTATTTTTACCTCACGGACTCTACATCATATCATTGATGATTTTCCATTTTGTTTTTGCTGCTGGAGAACTCAAAGTCAATTTGGGGCCTATTTCTAGAAGAATGCTGGCCAACAGAACTTTCTGTGATGGTGAAAATTTTCTGTATCTGTGCTGTCCAATATGGCAGCCACTACCACATGTGGCGACTGAGCGCTTGAAGGTATCTAGTGTGACAGAGGAACTGAATTTTTAATTTTATTTAACTTAAATTTTAAATTTAAATAGCCACATGTGGCTACTGTTTACCAATTGAACAGCACAGCTAGACAGTATATAGAAAATGACATGCATTTTGGATGTCACACCTGGTTTATCTTACTTTCCTATCAATATTTTTCCTCTCCTTCAAGTCCCTTCAGTATGTAATTATTTTTATTAATCTTCTTGTGTAGTATATATCTTTACCAGCCATCTTAAATCTTTTTTTAAAAAATGTGAGATCTACTTATAAATACAAAAAAAAAAAAGATAACATAGCCATATTCCTAACTTTTTTGACTAGGTACTTCTTCCCCCCTTTTGTGCAACAGAGAGTAATTAATATGTTCATTTAAGGGAAGGGAGTCCCAGGAGCAGGGGAGGAGAGGCCTTCTCTTCTGTTTCTGGCTCTGTTCTGTTTCTTCATCCGTGTGCAGGTTACACAAATGCTCAATCTGTGAAAATTCACTGAGCTGCATATTTATGACGTGTACTTTTCTGCATGTATGTTATTCTTCAATAAAAAGAAAAACACATAAATAGTACCTTTCATGTTCAAAGTACAATGTTAGTTTAGCTCTAGGAGATGTGGCAAGATTCATAAAACATAGGCCTTGACCCCAGAAAGCTGTAGTTTAGTACTATCAAGCATTAATGCAAATTTCTAAGACACATTTTCCAGAGGGATCTCAGGCAACTTCTGATGCTAGAGACTCCTCACCCACCCACCTCCCTGCCTTTCCCCCTGAACCAAGCAATGCCAAGAAAGGAGAAGGGGTGAGTTACAGGAGGAAAGCTTTCTTTCCATCTTATCAGATCTTAGTAAAAAACATTTCCAAATTCTGATAAGAGGCTCAGTAGCTCCCAGAAAAAAACCTCTCAGCTTTTCTCCTCCAGAAGAATTAAATGGGAGGAGGAGGTTTCTGAAATATGGAATGTTAAGTCAATGGGGCAGGATGAGAAAATAAAATGCAATCTATATTTTAAGAAAGCAGTTGAAGGAGCCAGCCCAGTGGCATAGTGGTTAAGTTCAGTATGCTCCACTTCGGTGGCCCAGGTTTGCGGGTTTGGATCCCAGGCGTGGACCTACATCACTCATCAAGCCATGCTGTGGTGGTGACCCATATACAAATAGATGAAAATGGGCACAGATGTTGGCTTAGGGCTTCCTCAAGCAAAAAGAAGAAGATTGGCAACAGGTGTTAGCTCAGGGCCACTCTTTGTTAACAAAAAAAGAAAATAAAATAAAGCAACTGAAAACTACCCAACCAAGATTTTCTTCAATGTATAACTCCACCCACCTGAACAAAAGCATTTATATTAAAAATTACAGTTAAAAATGGAACTTGGAAAACATATACTGCTAAGGAGAATGTGGATAAAAAGGTGCTGTCTCAACTGCGCCCCTGACCCCATGACCTAAATATATTAATTTTGCTAAAGACTGAAACATAAATTTTTACTTTTAAAGTAACTTAAGGAGTTGGGCAGGTCTATCTCAGGATAGACCAGAACGCTGCTTTCTGTAGTGAGGCAGTAACAGTAACCTGTTCAGACGACCATAATCAAGAATTACGAGGGGGCTATTAGTCATTTCTACCCACACTAATTTAACTCCTCAACATATTACTATTTTGAACAAAGGCCTGCATTCCTGAGAGCCAAGATACAAATCTTTTTTCTTACTCTTTTCACACTTTGATGGTCTAACTTCAAAAGCCTGCACCTGTACAGATTTTATAACCATTTAAATGTGTGGATCTTCTTTGAAATATTCTTTCAATGGTTCCTTTGAGCAGAGTCCAGGCCAAGTTTTCATACTTTATTCTTTCATTTACATTATTATAGTGATCAAGAGAAAAAAATATTCTAATTACAGCAAAAAGGAAGCAGTCCCTTCAGAAACAATCACATTCATTTTGGTCTTTTAGTACAAACAACATCCTTTCATTAACTTTTACTTAGGCAACTGCATCATGTTTTGCATAAAGAATTGGCAGTCTTCAAAAACAGAAGAAAATTTTTCTCACATTTCAGAAGGGATTAAAAAGCAAATGCTAGGTAGCATTCAGTTCACTGAATAATAAAGCAATATTATTTAGTTTCTTATCTGCATAGTTCGAACGGAAATCTGAAATTATCTAGTTTCTATAAACAGTAAATATCTAAAGGTGACCTTTCTGTCTTCAGTAATGTGGCCTGGCTGTATTTTTAACCAGTTATCTGATATGTGCCAAATTCTCACTTCATTTTGTGGTATGTGGATTACAGTTCTGACGTTTAATGCCAAAAACAACAAAAACTATGAAACTTTATGGATACTTTACTGTGATTTATGGAAACTTTACTGTGATTCAAGTAACTATGATCAGCAGCTTTCAAGACAATGTCCCCTAATTCGCTTTCCACTTGCTCCTTTCAGGTAGCCACACCTGAAAACTGAGACGACAGAGGCAGGGGCTTTTCAGAAAAATAAAGTCCTATAGGCCTGGAACTGAATCACTCATTAATTCCAGAAAGCCTGGGTTTAGAAAGCTATCAGGTAGGGCCAAGTGTAGGACATTCCTAAACCTATATGCTCAATTTTGAATTCTAGAGTCTAATTAATGACCTTTAAAGAGTGTTGGACAATCACTGGAAGGATGAGAGGAGAAGTCTGGTAACTGAGGGAAGGCGTTAACGAACGGAAGGAACAGGGCAGTCTGCTGCATCTATTTCCTTAAATGTATTCACTCGCTCTTCCCCACACTTAATGAAACCAGAGCTCCAAAGGCATCACTTACTCCTTAAAACGTTTAAGAGAAAATCATTTTTCAAGTGATAACTGAACTTTAACTTACTGGCCAGCAGTAGAAGGGTGGAAGGATAGAAGGTGGGGTGGAACCAGAGGGAAGAAGAGAACAGACATCTTCTCTACTGAATGTCAACATACTTGACAATTTTCATAGATGGGTTTTCCCTCAGTTCCTTTGGGGAAGTGAAGAATACATTGGTAAAAACTCCCTAAGTGTGAGAGAGTAGACTCAGGAATCTTTAATAACAAGTTCCCAGGGATATAAGCTCCTCTGAAATCACCAGGAGCCCGGAGCCTTCAGTGGATGCTCAGACACAGCGGGGTGAAGAGGCACCTGGAGGAACTGGCAGTTGCTCACCTGAGGCACGTGGCCATGGCAGTAAAGTGAAAAGAACCAATGGAAAGAGCCCTCCATACCTCCTCTTATGTTTAGTAGAGTATGGACACCTTGACTTGGTCTAAGAGCTAGGCAGAGGGTCAGCGATCCCTCCTTTTTCTTAAGTCATTGCTCTGTCACAGGTACTAACCAGGGTTTCTGGCAGAGCCAACCCACTTGTTTCTCTATTGCCCCCAACAGACAGACACAGACAGACAGACTTCCCCCAAGGTACCTGCAGAAGGATCTTGTTCCCGTCGTGGTCCTCCGTCTGCCAGCGCCCCTCACTGATGGGGCTGCAGGGGTTTGGCAAGAGAGGCACGAGCTGGCCGATGTCCTTGACTCGGAACTCCAGCACCGAGGAGTCGGTGGGGACCGGGGTCTGGTCACAGGGCAGTCTTTTCAGGGAGAACTGGATGTCCACATCCAGATTGGAGAAAATGGGGAAGATGCAGAAGTCCGTTTTCCTCTGGCTGGGGCTCCGCCTGAGGATCAGCTCGTAGAACTTGAGGATGTCGGCGTAGTTGTCGTGGCGACAGTAGATGGTGAAGCGCACGATTTCCCTGCCGTAGTGCACGGGCCGGATGGCCCACAGCGGGGTCCCGGGGGCCAGCGTGAAGAAGTCCTGGCTGCAGGGCAGGTAGGGCAGGAACCTGCCGGGCACGCGCTCCGTGTGGTGGTGGCGCCAGGGCGGCCGCTGCAGCGTGCGGTGCAGCTGCAGGATCTGCTCCTCGCCGTACTCCTCCTGCAGGAAGAGAACCACCGCCAGCGCCGGCTGTGCCACCTTGGGCGGCTTCCTCCGCCGCCGGGACGCCCTCCTTTCAGAGACCCTGAACAGCTGGAGGTCGGGGTGGATCCAAGCCAAGACCTTGTCGATGGCCTCCTGCAGGGGCTGGGACTCCCCTGGGTCTGCGATGATGTGGATGCTAACCAGGAAAGGGTCCTGCGCCTCCTCCAAGGAAAGCTCACCTGGGAAAACACACACAAAATTGTGGCTATTTCATTAAGGTGTCCCCTAATGAAATGCAAGGTCTGGGAGAAGCTAAATTCTAACTGAACTGACTCCATGATTGTTATGATTTTCTGAGCCCAAGTTCACGTGCAGAACTCCTGTTGCAGCACTTGTAGCAGCCAGAAACTAAAGAACTATTGCTAGGAATGGTTCCCAAGTTGGGCAGTGTTGGGAAAACCTTGGTGCTGTACTTCCTCAGGTTGAGTGTAATTTCCATTAGACAACAGAAAGCCAAGTCCCCATTGATCTGGAAGGGAAAATCGGCCCATCAGAGAAGATGCTGTAGCATTAAGTGTACACTATTTAGTATTTCCTGAAGTAATTGCAGTGCCTCACACCATGAATGTACCCTATACCACTGCACACCTCTTGTTTGCTTATTTCACTGGTTTATTTTGTTCATTCATTTAACAAACATTTATGGAATCCTTTCTTTGTGCCCTGTGCTACACACTTCCTCTAACTGACAGCTCAAGCTCTGGCTGGAGGCCAACAGTGTCCCGATGGTCAGAGTGGGGGCCTGGTTGTGATCATCTTGTTGCTGGAAACACAGGGAAGAACAACCCTGGGCACAGCGTTCTTGCTGTCGGGCTTACTGGGACTGTGATTAGGGGTGGGGGACGCATGGGGAGACCACTACCGCCTGCATAATGCTGTCTTTTGGGCCTCTCCCCAGACCACGTCCACCCAGAGGCCCACACATCCTGAATGGGTCAGTTACCCTCCCTATGTCCTCTGGCAGAACATCTGGAAGCACAGAATTCCAAGTGTGAAGTTGACTGTTTAACTTGGCAGCACTTTCCCATGGGGTGAACAGTTTCCTGGCCACGCTGGCATATTTCTAACTCAGAAATATTCAGCATATTTCATCAGATAACCTGATAAAAGGCTACTTCTTTTAAAAGATGGCTTTATTTACATTCACATAAGTTTTATGACTCATCCAAGGGAAATCAAGAAATCTTTAAGTCTACTGTGACTTGGGGGGGCTAAGTTCATCTAGAATCCAGACCTGCCTTCATACACATGCCTCACCATGATCACTAGGGTGTTGGCATAGGGCAATCATGCGGTCAATACGTTTGAGAATTGTGATGTGCTTTTAGGAACCATAGCCTCGATCAGTTCACAGGATGAAAAGTAATTTTTTTGTTATAGGCAAATAAGATGTCCCAAGTGGGCTTACAGGTACATTTCATCATATGCTCCTATAATAACATGGTTTTAATTTTGTTGGATCAAAACCTGTCTGAATTTTGATCCCAACTCTGTTAGATATCTCACTTGGGAATAGTTAGTCAGTTTATTGTTGCCTTCTATCTCATTTACTCGTTCATACTTTTTTTGAGCAATCAGTATATACCAGGCATTGGGGAACAATGAAGCTGGTACCAGAGGACTATCTGAGTCTGTTTACATAGACTCTGGCATCAATAGTGCTCCCTTAGAGTTGTGCAGTGCAGGACCTGTACAACCATAGGCAGTAGCCCTCTAAAGAACTGGAAGCTACAAATGAGAACTTTATGATTTAGCTGGGAAACACAGACATGAAAAATTAAAATTCAATCTGATATCTGCCTCTAGGAAATACAATAGAGTAGCATCTTAGGCAAGGATTAGATTCTGAAGTCACCATGAGGTAAAAATTACCTATAGATAACATTACCACTGGGAGTCCCTTAAATTCCCAATATAGTACTGAAGATACCAACTTGCAACAACACAGCCAGATAGATGTTCCTTTGGTTGAACACCAGAAGAAATAACAGGCTGGCTGCATGGTTTGTGTTATAAAAGAATAGTCTTGTGTCATTAAACACTAGACCCCCCACTCAGTGACAACAGGCTTCTGGGAGCTCAAGAGGCTTCTGGAACCTAAGAATGACTAAGGTAACAGCCAAGTCAAGTCTCAGTACTCCCATAATCACAGAGCAGAATGGTGGGTGGAATCATTTAAACTCCCTCTCTTCCTCTCTCCCTCTGGCTGGGCATATATTCCCAAACTTGTGTGAGTTAAATATGAGCAGTATGCAATTCCAATTTACTACCACACGACAAAGGAAGGGGCAACTTTTTTTCTGGAGGGCTTCTGAGAAGGCTTTCTGGAGGAGGCTCCATGTGAACTGGGTCTTGAAGGTAAATGACATCCTACTTATAAAAACCTCAAGTGTGGGCAAGATCACTGCAGGAAGAGGGAAGACTGTTTATGAAGGCTCAGAACTGTACAAAAAACAAGCACATTTGGAAGGGGGTGGTGAGTAATTCTGAAACATGGCAACAGATGCAGCAGGAAAAATGGATTAGAGCCAAGTTGTACAGGGCCTCAGCTCAATTTGGTAGTGATAAGGGGCAATGGAAAGTTGTTGTTTTTTTGTTTCTTCTTCTTCTTACTGGATTACTGGTTTATTATAAAAGAATATAACTCAGGAACAGCCAGATGGAAGAGATGCATGGGGAAAGGGATGCAGAGTTTCCATGCCCTCTCAGAGAGTGACACTCTCCCCAAAGCTCTCTGAGCACCATCCTTTTGGGTTTTAATGGAGGCTTCATTACATAGGCATGATTTTTTAATTGAGGTATAATTGACATATAACATTATATTAGTTTCAGATGTACAACATAATGATTCAATATTTGTATATAATATGAAATGACCACAATATAAGTCTAGTTAACATGTCACCACATATAGTTAAAAAACTTTTTTTCTTGTGATGAGGACTTTTAAGATATACTCTCTTAGCATCTTTCAAATATGTAATAAGGTATTATTAATTATAGTCATCATTACATCCCCATGACAATTACTTTATACAAGGAAGTTTGTACCTTGTGGAATGTTTCAATAAAGAGTGTTGGGATCAAGTCAGGGGAAAGTTGATTATAGGCAAAGCAAGAAGTTGGAAGATGAGTGCAGAGTCTAGACAAGAGATAACAAGGGCTTGGCGGTGTAGGAGATTGCATTATTGGCCCCAGTTCTTTATTCTGCCCTGTCTCCTTGCTCTCTGCCATGTGACTTTGTAGCTCCTCCCACTAAATGGGTGAAGTGCATTTCCCCACCCTTTGACTTTGGATTAGACCATCTGCCTAGCTTTGTCAACTGAAAGACTCAACAGTGACATGTGTGTTGGCTTGCCTTCTTGTGCTTCTGACACTTCCACTGGAAGAACGCGCTTGGGCTAGCCCACTGGTGCCAGAAAGGAGGATGAGAGATACGTGGAGCAGAACCACCCTAGCTGAGCCCAGCCTACATCAGCCAACCTCACATACCCAAAGACACATGGTAAGAGCCACCCAGCTGAGCCCAGTCTAGAGCAGCTGACCCAAGACACATGGGAAATAATAAATGATTGTTGTTTTAAGCCGTTGTTTGGGGATGGTTGCTACACTGCAATACTTACAGATGTAGGCAGAGTGAGTGGGTATACAGAAGAGGCATAGATTCACAGGCTATTTAGGAGGCACAAGTGACAGGCTTGGAGCCCACAGGCCTGCGGGCGGAGAGCAGGAGAAGCAGGAAAGGAGTGTACCTTGATGTTTCTGGCCTGAGAAGCTAGTCTGATGCTGACGCTTAACTGAGATAGGAAATAGAGGAAGAAGGGCAGGTTTGTGGGGAAAGATAAGGAGTTCCACTTCAGCCATGTTGTCCTGAGATGCCCGGATGACTTCCAAGAGGGGTGTCTTGTTGGCAATGGACCTGTGCGTTGCTGAGGTGATGGGCTGACTTTAAGGATGGGCCAGTTACCTTTAGACCACATTCTTGCTTTTATGCAGTTATCTCGTAAGTGTGTACCCTCATATTGATTTCAATCTGTGAAAATCCATGACGATGGCTTACAAAACAAACCGAATTCATGGATTATTCTGGTCCTTTTCTTTGCCGGCTCTTTTTGCTCACCTGGCTACTTTCTGATTCATTGAACATTAGCACCACTATCAGCAGAAGTGCAGTAGGAACAAAAGCGGTGAAAATGCAAACCAGTGAAATCTTCTGCCCGTCAGTAATTCCAGTAAAGGGAGGAGAAGATACCACAACCACCTAAAATGAATATTTCACTTTTCCATGGTGCCTTGATCGCCCAACAGTAGAGACATGTGACTTTGCTAAATGTTAATGAATGCTCAATACAAATGGAAAGGGGCAGAAAGGCTTTGAACAATTTGGGGATAAAGAAATTGACTTGAGAAAATTACAGATGATTTCTATGAGGGGGAACAAGGACACGTGTTGTAGAAAGAGTGTTTGGGAAAAGGAGTTGTCAGAGCGGTCAGGCAGTCCCGTGAAGATCCTGACCCCACTCTCAGGGGGTGCACGTGGTCGTCTACATGGGGTGACAATGTTAGCTAACACACGCGTGTATTACATTTGCTGTGGGCTGGCACTTTCTCGGTGTTCTACATGTATGAATTCTTTAATCCTCACAACAACCCTGGGGGAGGCCACTATTATTGTCCCCATTTTAGAGAGCAGAAAATCAAGGCACAGAGAGGTGAAGTAACCTGCCAAGGCCACACAGCATCTGAGGTCTGTGTGCATAGTCACCCATGGTTCTGCAGAGAAGCGTGCTCACCCTCTCTGCTGTATGTGTTTCCCAGCAGCATGAGCAGCTGTCACTCTCCAGCCATTTCTGGCCATGCCCTCACCACTGCTCTCCTGCCTCCTTCTGACTGGCTGGCTTCTCAGCTACCAGCCAATAGCTTCATATCGTGGACACCCATTTATATCTCTTTCTTCTGGCCCTGGGTCTCTGAGGAAGAATAATCCAGAAACTGCCTCTCCAATGGCACATGCCCAGGTCTTTACATCTGAGCACTGCCCTCAAGGGCAACTCAAACAGGCCAGCACTGCAGGTGGGTGCAACAGTGAGAGAAAAGCAGGAGCGACACAGAGAAGGCCCACGGACTGGCGTGAGAGGCCTGGGCAGGGAGAGGCCTGCGCTAAGGGAGCTTCTGAGTCTCCCAGACAGAGCTGTCAGGGTGCTCGGCAGCAAGCTACCTCTATCGGCCACACAAAGGTTTCCCAGAGAGCAGTAACAAAGACCACGCTGAAGCCTGCACGGATGAATGAATGTTTACAGCTTTGCAAAAGGGCAAGATGCCCGGCCTCGGAGCAGGGGGTGGGGCCGAACGGCACTCCACCAAGCACCAGCTCGCCTGCCCCGGCAGCTCGGGATGCAGCCAAGAGCAAGAGAGGAAGATGGAGACCCCACCCCAGAGACCCCTTTGCACCGCCTGAACCAGGGAGATGTAAGTGGCTAAACTCCTGCCCCGAGATGAGTAAGGAGAATGAGTGGGGGCATTAGTATGCTCTGGCCATTGCCAGCATGTTCCCACTGCACGTGACCCTGAAATAAACAGGCTCAAAGAGCCACAGGATGCAGCTGCAAACTGTCATCGGGTGCTAGGGTTACATACGCCCAGAGAAAGTCTCCCTCTGTGAGCCAGATAGGAAACCAAGTGTTTGAGGGGAAGGAGAGAAAAGGTGAATAATTGATTGTGTGATAAATGAAAAGCCTCTCCATCTCCCTGGAGAGGCAGAGACGCCACGACTGTGGGGTATGCTCTGCCTTTATCGTATCTATTACATGCCTTCTCAAAGGGCTTCAGAGAGCACCTGTTCAGGTAGGGCAAGACACAGACCAAAAACAAACCGGGCAACGGATGGACTTCCCCAGAGCTGGTCAGAGGATGGGAGCTGTACACACAATATTAACAAAGCCTTCAAATTAGTTTGTACTTCCCGAGGGGAGAAGGAAGATTCTTTTTCATCTGATTATATACAATTAGAGTTTCCTCTGATAACGTAAAATGAAAACAACTTTAAGTAGAGCACTGCACTAATTCAGTCCTTCTATGAGGCAGAAAGTGTATTATTAACCTGAGTATTTCTTACATTTTTTCCCAGTATTTCACCTCTCCCGTATATCCCTTTTTTTGGTCTCTCAATAGAAAACAATGTAGGCAACAATAACCATGTATTAAGCTCTTATTATTTGCCAGCCACTGTCCTAAAAGCTTTACATATTATTCTATTTAATCTTTAAAACAACACCATGATAAGAGTGTATTCTCTCCCATTTTGCAGGTGAAATGTTAACTGACTTGCCACAGGCCATTCGGCTAGAGAAGAGCGACGTCTCTGTGTTCCCCACCAGACGCTTTCTCGCTTCTCAAGGCTGCCATCCTTATAATCGTCCTGTTCGTGTCCTGCCCTGAACCTCAGCCAGCTCGGCTGGGCTCTCAAACTGTGGCTTAGCTCCTTCAGGCAACGTGGGGGGGATTCTGCTGTGAATGGACTGACCATTACGCCTGGGCAGTCTCTGGCAATCCGTGACCTGCACGGACATCCTAACTTTGAGCCTGGTGGAGGAGGGGGAGGGGACTCAGGTCCTTCTGCCTGTTGACAGACACCTTGATGCTGGACCTCCCACTTGGCTGTCTCAGCGCTGCCTGCACTGGGACCCCTCACTGCCATTCTCTGCCTCCTGGGGCTTCACACCAGCCTCGCCTGCACTGTCTGGTGCCTCCAGACCATCCCTCCTCCCAGAGCTGGCGAACTGGGGTGTCCCCAAAGCAATTCCTTCCAGCAGCAGGCATGCCCAATTGAAGGTGCAGATCTCTCGTTCCAAAGGGAACACCTGGCCCGGTCTCAGGGTATCACAAGCTCAGATACCTCTTTCTAGAATTTTGGGGCAATGATTGATGTCTCTGTCATTTTATCCATAATTTATCACCGACAATTGGCAATTCAGTTGCAATCATTTATTTAATGAAGGAATGGTTATTGAGCACCTACTCTGTGCCAGGCACTGTAGGATGCAGTGGGGAATAGAGGAATCTCTGCCTTCCTGGAACTTATACTAGTGGGGGAGATAGACAACAAACAAATACACAAGATGAAGTCAGGTAGCTAAGTGCAAGAGACAACTCACTGAACAAACCCACCTTCACTGTGGGGATAGTAACAGGTTTCCAAGGCAGCAGCCGTCACCATTTACCATCAACTGAATAAACTGCCATGCACCATCCCAGTGCCATAAGCACTGCCAGCACCTCGGTGTTCCCTAAGCCCCCAGGAGGCTAACAGAATCTGAACAAGGGCACCTCCAGCTGCTGCAGGCTGCCTGGTTTAGGGAATTTGGCCCTGGAGCTTGGCTTGAGACCCTCTAACCTCATATGCATGAGGTCAAATAACCTCCTTATTTGCATTTCTAAAGCCCCACTCTGTGGCACTGAACAGTTCAGGGGCTGGGATACTTGGTCAGTCAACCAGACTCACATGATGAGGTGGCATAAAACCCAGGTAAGACAGTGGATCAGGTGTGCAACAGAGACATGCCCAGGGCATAGGCTGACTCCGTGAAGAAAGATTAGGTCAGAGAGAGAGAGGGAAAGAGACTCCAGAGTGACAATGAACACAAACCCACTGTGTTGTGAAGTGCCGCACGAGGGCCAGCCTCCCCGTTTAGCTGCATGGTCTTCCCAGAATGCCTGAAATAAATGCTCTCAGAAAGTGGCTTCCAAATTCCTTCCCAGGAGAGTCTATTCATCCAGAATGCAATGAATAACCTGGCTTCATCTCTTTTTTTCAGTTTTTTTTTTAATTAAAGCCAGTTCCTCGTACTTCTGAACTACCCCTTTGCCCCTGCCAACACTTAAGATAAAATCTCAGACTTTCTCAATTCTTAGTAATTTTATGATTTTGACAAGGCCTTTGGTTGGCCTAGAACTTTGGGCTGTGAAAGTGGCAAGGCTGGTCCCAATGCCAGCCCCAAACTGAAGTCAAAATTAATTGCAGGGTTGCGAATAATGGGAATCTGGTGGCAATGAAGTGACATGCAGAGTTTTAACATAGGGGATCCAAACTTCATTCATAATATAGATAATAAGGTTCTCTCTCAGCCTGAATTCACAGAATTTTCCTGAATAGAAGAATTGAATATAGACTGAAATGGTTAAGCCAAAACCTGTATTTTCATTTGACAGAGGAGACTAATAAGGAATCTTTCTGACCCTTAGCCCTCTCAAGCTTTTGTACGAAGTATGGCTTTGTGATAACTGTAGTATTTGATTGCTCTCTCAATTTTCATCATCTGTTGCAGGTACAGTGTCAGGGATCTGGATGTGTGATTCGTATTCCTGAGCTTATTCTGAAAGCAGGACACGATTAAGAAAGAAATAATATAGAAAGTGAAGCAGATATTTCAGATATCCTGCATTTTTTTCCATGTGGAAATGGGACATCCATTTTACTTTAAATGTATTTTTAAACTTCATTCTGAAACAAACCTCCTGATGAGAAGAGGAGGAGGAAGCAAAGGCCAGACATTAACCAGAGAGAAATGCAAAGACACTTTAAATTCCAATGTAGCTTGACATAAATTCTGGAAGAGGACCAGGAGGTTGATAAGTAATTAGTCTTAGAAGGTATAAAGGCAGCTAGAAACACTTAAACTTACATACCATAGTTATCTAAGTCCTTAGGACTACAATGATTTTGAAAGTTTATGAGAGAACAGGTCTGATGCACACCAACGTCTAACACTTAATGTACTAAGATCCTTTGTGTATAAAAGTTAAAGAGTTCAAAATGACTGAAGAGATTTCAGCATTTTACACAGAACCCTTTTTTTCTACACAGTAATTTCAATTCTTTCTAAACTACATTATGTCTTGTCATTTTCATCCATAGCAAAGTCATCCTGAGAGAGCCAGGACTTCAATAAAATCCTGTAGATTTGGAGACGAGGCAGCAGGGCTTGCAAACAACAAGATTAGGATAGTCATCTTGTTTTAAGAAGTGAAATACATCTATCAAAACAAAACAGACAAAAGAGGAGGATGTTAACCAAAACCTATCCCAAGGATTTGCTCATCAAGGAACTCCAGACCTCTCCGGCTTACACTCAAGCTAGCAGGAGGAATCCTCACAATTACAGTAATTAAGATTTATTTTACAAAGAGATTTATTCTGGCAGGATGTTGAGAAGTCAAATGAACAATGAACAGCTATTACAACTGTTCTAGGAAAAAAACACTACAGACGTGTTTATAAAATATATCCCGAACGCTGTAGTAGAAAAAACACTGACTAAATCTGGCACGGGTTTTGCTCATGATCAAACTAACAATGAAGGAAATGGAGCCTGTGGACTCATTTTTTCTGCTTAAAATTTAATGAAATATTCAAATGCTTTGCCAATTTGAATATGACACGGACACGTCCCTGGTCCTTGTTTCCACGTTTCCTTAGAAAATGTGTGCAAGCTTACAGAACATGACAAGAAAATTAAAGATGGGTGAGGTATTTAGTCCAGCCCCCTCATTTTACAGGTGACATCAGGTGACTTCCCCACGTAGACCAGTTAGTCAGCGGCAGGTCTAGAAAGAGAACAAACATCTCCCAACTCCCAATTTGGGGCTCTCCCTTTGTACCTCAGCTACCCCTAGCTCTGAGGTGTCCACTCCTGCTAACGGCACCAAGGACTGCAAAGCAGAGGAGACATGGTCCCTTAGGGCGCTCACAACCTAACTGAGGAGGCAAGATGTTCACACATGAGAAATATAAGATGAACATAAAATGAGAGATAAGTACTAAATGATGCAGCGGATGAATTTCAGAGATAATAATCAAAGTTTTCCTGACCTACAATTTTCTTATTGCCTCGTGGCCCTCCACCTGCAGAGTCTGGGCCTTTCATTGCTTCAGGGAGGGTGGGGGCAGATAGAGCCATAATTAAGTTTCTGAATTTACAGATATTTTCGGGTCATAGCAGAGGAAACAGTCTTGAAGGGCAAGTCTCTCTATTGCAAGGGCTGGGGTTTTGGAGACAGAAAAGGCTTTCTGAGCCACAAAAGGCTAAAAACCTAGAGCAGAGGGTTCACCCCACGAATCACAGTGCAGAAGTACAGAAGAACGTGCAATGCTGCAAGGGTGGCTTTTGCAGCTCAGAGAATGTCAAGTTTCAGCTCCTGGTGGGAAGAAGACTAGAAGGGATCTGACCAAAGGGTGAATGCCAGAAGGTTTCTGAGAAAGCATCATGTACTGAACTGGGCTGAGCCTTGCAGGCATACAGATCCCAGAGCAGACCTATGCCTTCACTTGCCATGGGGTGAGGGCAGCAGCTCAAGAGCAAAGTTCAGCTCGATTATAGAGAAATACAGCAGGTCTCCTTTCACACCCGGGCTTGTGACTGAAAATTCATACTTATTATAATAGAAGATTCTTACAGAGTTCTCGACAGATAGTAGAAAGCGTTACAATCCAACTGCTGGTGACCCTTAAGCATGCCATCTCATAGAAGACCTCCAACTTCTGAGTCTAGGTTGTCTGTGACCCCCCACAGATTTTAGCCTCACTCTGCTCATTTTAGCCTGAGGCAATGAAATACTAAATAAGGAACCACAGAGGAAGCCCAATTCTCCCCATAATAGACAAAGGAAAGACTTCTCACAACTATTCTTATTACAACGAAGGAAAAATAGGTCTTGCAAGCACAGGTTGAATAGCTCAGCTTCACTACGTTTTCAAACCAATAATAATGTCAGAAGATGTCAGGGTGAGATAAAAACAAAAGGGGGAGGGAGACTAGATGGAATATTCCTTCCCTTACACAACCAGAGTGTTGTACAAAATAGAAGTTTAATAAATGTGGAGGAAGGAGAGAAGGGGAGGAAGGGAAGGAGATGAAGGGAGGAAGGAGAGGAAGGGAGGGAGGAAGGGGAGGAAGGGAGGGAGGGAGGGAGGAAAGGGAGGAAGGGGAGGAAGGGGAGGAAGGGGAGGAAGAGAGGAAGATAGGAAGGGAGGAAGGGAGGAAGGATGGACAGAAGACTGATGGGATCCTCTTCGCTTTCCTAGACAATTCCGAACATTGTAACCTTTAGTGGATATGACTTGGCTTTTTGCACAACATTCCCCAAATACTTCCAACTTGTTATCCCCTCAGAAGTTAATGGCAACAATATTGATGTGGAATAAAGATAGAAATTGTCTACTGGGTGGGAAATACTTTCCATATAGCCTATGCAGAGCACTGATGGCTTTGCTGTGGCTGTTATTGCTGGCTGGGGTTGGAGCGGGAGTGTAATCAATACCATCCTTCAAATGAGAGCCACAGAAAAGACTTCCACCTGCAGGTCTCCAAAACCTGAGAGTCTCCCTGTTTATAATTTACTCTTCAGAGCACTTTTGCCCAATGTTATTGTGTGTATTGTGTGTATGTGTGCATGTGTATCAATCCATATCCTTTTTTCGTCCATAATTTCACAATTTTTATGAGACCCTGGCACTCTCATCCATGCCAGTGGGACAGTGAAACAGTACCCTTGGAGAAGGACCTAGCAATAGGGATCAGACGCTTTAAAAAGTAAATACACTTTTTACCTTAGCAATTCCACATGTAGGAATTTATCCCAAGGAAATAATGAAGGATATGAACAGAGACTTTGTACAAAAATATTCCTGGCAATGTTGTTTATTATAATAGTGAAAACTGAATGTAACATATAGGACCAACAAGAGGGCACTGGAGAATACAGTGCAGAAATACAATGAAATACTGTATAGATATTCAAACTATTGTAGAAGTAAATTTACTGATATATAAAGATGTTCATGATGTACTCAGTGAGAAAATTAGACTATAAAACTATACAATACCATTTTTTGGTAATAATACATATCTATAGGAATATAGATGCTCAGAAAAAAAATCTATAAAGGCAGACACCAAATTATGACTACGGGTTGTTTCTGGATGGTAGGATTCTGAGTTTTCTTCTTTTTGTTAATCTGTATTTTCTGGTTTTTCTACAATGACTATGTATTATTTGGGTAATAATAATAATTTTAAAACTGAGAAAAGCACCAGGCATGTCAGGGGAATGTGCAATGGCAGCTACTCACTTTTGTTCCCTCCTTCAACCCTGGTAGACCAGATGTCCTTGAAGCGTCACTTCAGCTTCTCAAGGAATATGTGTGGTCATGAGAAATCTGTCTCCATTTTTCTTTCATATCCTGGGTAGAGATCAACACTCTCTATGTAGTTGAAGTCACATAGTTAAAACTTATCTTTGAAGACGGAAGGACTACATCAAATATTTTTGGAAATGTATGCCCGTGGAGCAAAGCATCAAAGGAGTTGTCAGTGTGGTATATTGTCTTCACCCTTTTATTTCCTGATGCGTATCTTTGGTTATTGCTTTTTTCTTATCAACTGTCAAATAGTAATATTGTCTAGCCTTTCAGGTTCCCATTCAGAGGATTTTGAATATACAGACCCTGCACTGTCAAACAACAGTATAAGTGCACCCGTGCTTTCAGCTTCAGTAGTTTCATTCATCTCTCAGGTTTCATTTGCTACTTCCATGATCCTACAGATAAGGCTGCCGCCTGCTCCTCAAAAAAAAAAAAACCCCAAACAAACAAATACCTCTAGCTTGCCTGATAAAGGACATATCCCATGTTTTAAAATAAACCACTCAGTGGAGGAACACAATTTTCTTCTTTTACATTATCAATAAAATAATTTAAATATTTATCAAGTGAAAATTTTTCTCATCTAGACATAATGCAAATCCTAAAGCCTACAGATTGTACCATTAAAAATGGGAATCTAAAGTAAGAAATCCGGAAAAACTACATCTATCAGGGATGATTTAATAGCAGTCTTGCTTATTGGAGAGATGGGCTAGATCAGTGCTCCTCAAAATTCCAGTACAAACACTCACCTGACTCAGAAGGTCTGGGGTGGGGCCTGGGGTTCTGCATTTCTAACAAGCTTCAGGGTAATGCTGATGCAGTGGTCCATGGGCCACACTCTGAGAAGCAAGCTTTCAAGTTTGGTGATTTTATGTGCTCTGCCAGGCCAAGAATACCTTCCCTGGGCAGCTGACAAAGCGGGAGTGAGTGGGTACCCCGGCCTGCAGCAGCTGGCATTCTGTGGCTCTCAGGGTGCAGCCAAGCTTCTACTTGAGTGACTGCAAAACCCACACCTGCCAAAAATGACACACTCAGGACTGTGGTCTTTTTATTAGTGTCACCTACAAGCTACCTGCTAAATGGCTCCAGCCCTAAGAGGAAGGTCCAGGAACATAACGAGTGTCTCAAACCTGAAGCCATACTTGCCACAGAAAGCCTCAATGCCTGGGGGCACGGGAAGAGCCACCAGTAGCAGGGGCCTCTCTCCATAGTTAGCGCAAGCTGGAGCGAGACTAGTGCATCAGGAAGAGCAGGGAAGAAGCCTTAAGGATTCTTTCTTACACAGCTACAGGAGCAGCAGCTGTAGGGGAACCAGATGCCCCATACCAGGGAATGCAATAGATACTTCTGAGTAAAAGCTTTAATCTTAAGGTCACTTTGGAAGGCAGAGCCACAAAAGAGGACAGACTGAAAAAGGAAATCATATTGATCTGTCCATGCGCGCAATGTCTTAGTGGTTTCCGATTGATCTCTAGCAGCCATGGTCACAGATTGAGAAGGACTTTGTTATCAGTGATGCCATCATCCAATAGAAGGCCACTCACAGAGAGCCCTGCTAGAGCTGCAGAGTCATTCCAGCCATGCAGCAGCTCACTCTGAGTCTCTTTTGAGAATAGTTCTGCACATGAACATGACTGTTGTGCCAGAACAGGGTCTTAAACACAATAAAAATGGAGACAGTTCTTATTTGGGGTTCATTTGTTGGCAGTTGCACAGTCAAGCACTCCTGGCTCTATGGAGCAGTAGAGTAGAAATTCAAAACCCTGATTTTCCGCCACTTGGAAATATGTATACCATTTCCCTGATGCTTTGATCTGTTTTATGTCAACTGTTGGGTTTACAACACTATGTCAAACAATGTCATTAGTATTACTAATGAGCCCTTTGGAAACTGAAAAAGTAGAAAATGAATGAAAGTACTGATGGACCTGAACTGAGATACTTAAGATACTTGTCAGGTTGGTTCCTAAAGACCGTATTACCATCCATAACTACCTTTGTCTAAAAGGCTATATTCTAATTTAGAGAAAATCGGTGACTTTTCTTGTGATGCTTTTACTGGAATAGGAGCGTGAAGCTGGGGATGGAACAGGTGGATGTTTTTAGTCTTTTTGCAGACCTGTGTACATTGCCAACTACATGCTGATCACAAAATTAAGCAGGTTCAATGACTAAAATTATTCTTCATGAGGATTAATGAATAGATTTGAGTTTTGCCTAGATCTTATGGAATAAGATGCTGAAATAATATTTGTTCTGAAAATTAAAATGGGGAAAGTATTGCACACAGAAGAGAAAACTGAAAACTATGAAATTTACAAATGGATCAAAGTTAAATTGGCTACTACCATCTCTTCCAAAATGATGATCTTCCTTTTTTGGAGACATGATAAAAACTGGCTCTAAAATGAAAAAAGCATGTCAATAACTTGTCATCTCCTCTAATAAAAACAGAAAGAAAATAATGAATATTTTATTACCCCAAGTCTGAATTTAGCTCTTGGATATGGCAATACAGATCACATATATTTAAATATTCCCCATCAGTGATGAGTTCTACAGTATGCAATCATATCTTTTCAATGTGTTGACTTTAAAGCTCCTTACATCTGTTTATTAACTAAATGACAAAGAGTTTATCTTTCTCTCCATGTTGAGGAGTGGCACAGATATGGCCAAAGACCAAATCAAAATGTATTATGCTTCAGCATCCTGAAACTGCAAGAAAATGATGAAACTACTGAGAAATGAAAGAGAGAAGGCAGTATTTATGTGGAAAGATGTGCCTGCGAGAAAAGGCAGCCTCAGGAAGGATGAAATGTCCTCCCAGACAGAGCAGTGAGGCAGAACTGACAAACCCCCTTGGTGGCTCTAGATCAGCTAAAGTGCCCTGCCATTAACTAAGACACCCTGACGTTCCTATTTGAAAAACACCTGCGATCCACCTGACGCTTTTCCTTCAAGATAAGAGTGTATCCAAGGGCCCGCAACACCAGCAGGCCTAGTCCGGGCTGCCCTCAAGGGCAGGTCACCGACATGGCAGCCCCAGGAAAGCCGAGGGGACAGAACTCCATCAAAGCTACAGCCTGTGGAAGCTTGGAGCCAGCAGGGAGAATGCAGGCAGGAAACGGGGAAGCTCCCTGAGTCACTGGAAGGAAAGAGCAGGAAGCTAGGAAAAGAACGCTAGGAAAAAAAGAGGAGGGCAGGAACCTGAGGGCTGGGTGAAGAAGGGATTGAGGGACTCCCACCCACGCATGATGTGTGCCTTTCTTGCACAGCTCGGTATGTGGTCCTGGGCTCAGATCAGGAGAACTCACTATTTATGGCCATTTCCCCAAAATTTCAGACACAGAGACTTCCTCAGGGCATTGCCAAGGGCCCTCTGTATCACTTCAACTGATCTTTTACCATTTGTGCTTTGAAAAGTATGAAATGGCAGAAAATTGCAAGGCATTCCTGCCGTCACTGGCGGTTTATACGGGCCAGGTGAAGAGTTAATGATTATACCTGAGTTTTGAAAAGGAACAGTTTTAGGGCCCAAATTAAGAGGGCAAATAGAGAAGGCTCTTGGAGAACAGTCGCAAAGATAGAGAACTAGTTAATTCTTTGACCACCTCCTACTGGTATTATCCTGGGGCTAGAGATCCTCCAGAAATGTTATACTGTCCTAAAAATATCTTTTTTTTTTTTTTCCTGAGGAAGATTCGCCCTGAGCTAACATCTGTGCCAATCTTCCTCTATTTTTTGTATGTGGGTCGTCGCCACGCCATGGCCCCAATGAGTGGTGTAGGTCCACGCCTGGGAACTGAACCCGGGCCGCCGAAGCAGAATGCGCCAAACTCAACCACCAGGCCATGGGGCCGGCCCCCTAAAAATACCATTTTTAAGCTCCCAGCCTCTTCTAAGAGTAACTCTCCAAGTATGATCATAATCTTCACTTTGAACAGAAATATTCAATCACACATGATAGGAGTTTCATTAGCATTGAATTTATTTCCCCTGGTATAATTATTGTTTTTTTTTTATCTTGTTTATAAAATTTCCCCTTTTTATTTAAATCAATTAAGAATGCAAATTATACATAGTGGCTTGATGATCTTCTAACTAGGTTTCTGGAAAAACAACCTAAAATTCTGAGAGTACAAATTAAATTCATCTTCCTTAGGAAGCATTATGATTTATTGAGATCTCCTGAGTGCTAACAGTGTGTTTAGCTTTGCAGAAAACAGAAAGGAAAAGCCTATCTGCCTTGTCAATCTAAAAAAGGCAAATGGACCAGTTGCAACTAGAAAAAAATTCACTCAAAACCAAACCATCCGTTACAGACGCCCCCTCAGCCACTCCCCCCAGAGTTGAAAGTGGCATCGCACAGTCAGTGGAAATGCAATTCCATGATATATGAGGTGGAGGAAAAACAGGACGCCCAACGATCCATAGACCCTCCTCAGCCCCATATCTTGTCCATCTCTTGGCGGGGAAGGGGATAAAAGCAGCAGCTGCCCCTCAGCACAATGTCTCTGCTGCCAGAGACTTACAGGCAGCTCACAGTACAGAAGGGCAGACTGATTCTGAACAGCCCTCACTTTGGGATCAATGCTTCAGGCCACCAGAGAGGATGCCCACTCTCCAGATGCTTATTCTGGGACAAAGAAAAAAGGTACAGACTCCTCGATTCTTCACTCCTTCTTTCCTCCCTCCCTTCTTCTCTCTTTTTAGAGGAGCTTCTAAGACATTCACATCTTAGCATCCCAGAGCTTCTGGATAAGTCCTCAGAGGCCATCCAGCCCAATCACCTCATTCTACAGAGGAGGACACTGAGGCCCCGAGAGGGTAAATGACTTGTCTGAGCGCACACTGTTAGTTCATGGTGGAACCGGGACTAGGACCGAGGACACCTAAATCCCACACCACTGCTCTCAAACCTTCTCTGGGTGATGACCTTTCTTCTTCCCCCATCAGGGGCAGACAGCATGAGGAAGCAGCCCCTGCATTCTGAGAGAAGAGACGATGACTAAACAGTGACTGGTGTTCTTGGAGGGAGCTTTCCTAACAATTCTAGTAATGATGGAAACCAAGTGTGCCAAATAAACTCTACCCCTAGCTCACCCCAAGGAAGCATTTATGCCCCTGTGAACCCAGGAACAAACAGGCAAAGAAGCATCATGTGAATGCTAAGAACCACTCGCAGACATAGAAAAATCCATTTCCTAACAGTCAATGGCTAGAACCAGTCCTCAAATCCCAATCAGGAACCAGGAACCATTCAGAACAAGCCATTCAGTGGAGAGAGGCTGACAAACAGCAGTGGAATGACAATAAGATACAGGAGCTGCTCCCAGGACCGCCAAGCTGGTCACACAGAGGGTGCCGGCACCAAGTCGGCTGTGACCGAGAGAGTGACCCTGAAACTGAGGCGTTCAGGATGGATAGTAAACTTATTAACCTTCTCTAAACTCAGACCTCTGAGTGTGATTATCTAGTTTGTGGGGAAAGGCTATTTTTAAAAACTACTTGGAAAGTACTTTTATTATTGCAGCACTGTCGAACCTATGTTTTAAAGGATAGATTAAAGACTCTAGACTTAAAAATTTTGTTTCTTTTCAGAAAGGGTCCACTCTGTTACCTTTCACTGTCTGCTTAAGGGGCCTTCTCCTGAGTACGGGTGTGGCCAGGATTTATGCTCCTGGCTGGGAGGAAATGCAGGCCAGGCAATATACTGGGCAAAGACAGCTAGGGGCCCATTAGTATCTGCTCACCCCTTCTTCCTGCCCAGAACAAGAATGTGATGGCTATGGTGGAGGCAGCCATTTTGTAACCCTGAGGCAATCCTGAGGATAGAAGCCAAAAGCTGAGGATGGTGTAGCAGAATGACAGAAGGAGCTTCCACACCAGACCTGCACTGCCTCCTCTGGTCCTTTTTTTTTTTTTTTAATATTAGAGGAAAACAAACCCCTTCTTGTTTAAGTCATTATTTTTTCTCTATTATCTGTAGCTAAATACATCTCCTAACTGAAGCATGAAGACACACATACAGCCCCACTCACTAAGAGGCCCCAACAATTAAGAGTGAGGCAGGAATCACCAAATATTTGAAGAGAAAAGGAAGAGCAATAAAAGGCTGTTGATCCCAGCTGCACCGAGAGAAATTCCAACTCAGAGATGGCAATTAAAGCAATGGAGAGGAAAACATCCCAAACCAAATGATCAGTTTCACTGACAAGAGAGACGCTTTGTCGTGCCCCAGAGGACTGATCTGAGAGCTACAAATTGAGCAAAGGCCTCGGGCAAGTATTTTACAAAAATCATTCTTAAAGAAATGTAGCCTCTGGGCAAAACTGAGTGGAATGAAAATGGCGGCCGAGAGAGCGAGTTCAAGAGAGCGTCCTCTGATTTTAGGAATGCAAAAGCTTCAGGGAGTGAAGGCAGACCACTGGAGCATTCTTCTCATTATTACTAATGGTTCTTAATAACTAAGGGGCAACATTGGGTCTCCAGTTGGCTGCAATGATCAGAAATTGCTCGGTGCAGTTATACTAATGACTAAATATAATTTGAAACTAAATTACAAGTCCAGATATACAGCTTTCTGCACAGTCTCTTATTGCAAAGGAAAACTAAGCCTGAACATCAATAAATAGAATAATCCAATTAACTGTCTTTCCATTTGGGAACTATTTAGAATTAAGAGTTTAACAGGATAGGGAGATAGGACAAAAAAATTCAGTATTTACTGATTCAAAAAATCAGGGCTTTTATTATAAGACAATTTTTTGTTATTTTAAAATAAGTGTTTAATCAATCTGGATGGCTTTGGTCATTTACGTAGTGATCTTAATCACTGTGTATTGTTCCTAGATATAAGGCCTAATTTTCCATGAATATACTTACTTGTAATTTAATATTTAATATAGGTACCTTTTTATGCTCAGAAACATATGTTTATAAACATATTCCCCATCATTTTTTCACCATATATAATAATCACCTATGATACCTGCCTGCAGATACAGAAATACAAGGGAGGAAATTTGCCCAACAGTTGAGTTGGGGCCACCATGGATCCAATGAATGTGCTCTGAGCTGCGAGCCTGCAGGCAGTAGGTATTTAATAAATGTTTGTTGAATGAATGAGTCACCTCAGATTCTTCAGAGAAGGTGTTTTAGGAGCATCCATGGCTAATAAAATGTGTGCTGGTTCCTTCTGGCTGAATTTCCATAGGGAAAGTAATGGCATATCTAGTCCTGAAATTAACGTACAATCAAATTCTCCAGGAAAAGCTTCCACTTCCAGAGTTAGAGGATCCTGTGTCACCTTCTTTGGCAAGGATACCTTCGTTGATTCTTACTCTTAGAGCATGGGTTAGGCAGATGACTTCTCTATGGACATAGATGGGACTGACCCCCTATGAAGACAATGCTGAAGGACATTTGAACCATACTTACTGCTGGTGGAGGACATGTGGCTGTAGTCAGACCTGAAACACAAAACCTTAGTATTAGTAGGATTAGACATTATTTTTCTTTATCCAAATGATTTTTTCAAGCTAGAATTTTAAACAGCCCGTGGTAAGTAGCATTCAACCAGTAAAGAAACGCCACAAATTAAAAACTGTAGTGCTCAGGGTTGTTTGTGCAAGATAAAGTTATGCCTGAATTTGAAACCAAAACTTCGAAGTTTAGAAATCAAGGGTCCTTCATATGGGTTCTGCGAATCTCCCAGATGGGAGACCAGATGGATCCCGAACCATCTAAATTTGCCGGCAAATTTTTGAATGGAAGCTTATTTTTCAGGGCAGAAGGCTCGAAGTCTTCAACAGATTCTCAAAAGAGTTCACGATGCCACCAAAGGTTAAACCGCTGCAAATGCGAACCCTTCAAATGTTAGCACCACGCCATGGGGAAACGTTTCTTTGCTGCCATAAGCAGAGGAGTGATGAACCCTGGGGAGACGGAGCGGGAAACCGGGCTGTGAGGGTTTCCATGGTCAAGGTCTGGCTGACCATCAGGAAACACAAAGCCACAATGATGTCTGACAGATTTCAGTTTCCTCGGAGAAGAAATCCTGCTGGATATGAGAGTAACAGGATATGGACTGTGATTGGGAAAGTGAAAAGGCAGGGTTAGGGCCAGAGTGAAATTACCCATTAGTTTCTATGCTGACAAATCAGCTGCTGGCATTCGGCCTCTGTGAGGATGGGAATCTGGCCAAGGATCTGCCTGCTTAATCTCTGCTAAATTTCTGCTCTACTTGTGTGGCTGTTAAGCCTTCCCTCTCCGGCAATGTATTTGGTATAGAAACTATAGGTTTTCTCCTCCTCCGTGTCCCAAAGTCATTCTCTCTAGGAAACTAATCTCTCAGGCACATAGGGATTTATCCTGCCAAGGTAGTAGTTAGGGGACATAGTTATGCAAATAAAGTGGTTAATTATGTTTAATTTTATAGATGCACACTCCTTTTATTTTCTTAGTCTCATGTTGCCTTTCTTGAATCATCCAATTCTCACTCCATTGAGTTTCTTACCACATTAAAAAAGTATATACGAAAACTTAAAAAAAAAATCATAAAAAGCACGCCTCTTACTAGTTAAAATGACCTACATCTCTCACACAAAATGATACATTGATTTATCGGTAGAGGAACAAAATGGAAGAAAAACAGCATGTGGTTTTCTCTCTTCAAATGAAATACTTTAGTAGTCATAGAATCACTGAATTTTAAAACTGGAAAAAATAACAACTACTAACATTTGCATATCCCTTTATACTCGACAAACTGCATCCATTTAGATCTAATCTAATTTTTTAATATTATTGATTAGGAAACTAAAATGACACGATTTGTAAGGAGACCAGGAGGTGAGGAATGATAAGGGCTTGAACTCGGTGTGCAGAGCGGTGGCAAGGAAGGAGCTAGAAGATAGAACGGACTGGCTAGGGCATGGCAACACTGGCTAAGGGACATGGGAGAGTCAAGGATCAGTAACACTCTGAAACTCAGGATGTGTCGCCCCAGCATTGGTGCATTAAATTTTTTCTGGAATCAGGCAGGACATAAATAAACTCTAGAACAACACTTAGAAAGGTAACTATATATAAATGCAACGAATGCTCAACATCCACCCACTGTAGTAGATGCAGCGACAAAACAATTCCATTACAATATGATCATCTTAAGATGGCCAGACGCTCAAGAAATTTCAAGACAATTCAAATAAAACATTCAATAAGAATGTGTGATAGTACTATTTATTTTATTATTAAAAATTTGTCAGTATTTTCAGCAAAGATTTTCCAAATCCTCCGGAGGCAGACGGGTTTCACATATGCATACATTTTAAAGATCTGCATACAGATGGAAATGTATGTAGAATGAAATTTACATTTGAAACATATTGCAAGAATCTTAAAGTGCCACGGCAGTATTTAAGGACAGGTGCTAGCATAACTAACGCCCCCTGCCATGAATCCCTCCATATTTCTCATGGCTCGGGTCAGGCCTGCCAACTGGTCAGTCTCCTGACTGTCACTCTTGCCCTGCTCCAATTCCTTCCCCACACAGCAGCCATCTTTGCAAAGCACAAATCTGATCATATCGCTCTCTAGATGAAGCACCAGCTTGACAGCGTGCAACATAAACCGCTCTCTCCATGACTGATGGCCTCCGCTCAGCTCTGCAGTCTCATCCATCACCCCAACTTCCATCCCTCTGTACCATCAAAACAGAAATCGAACAGAAAGAAGTCACCTAAAATCTTACATTGCTATCCAGCCTCTGATCCTGTTTATGTAATTTGTACACAGTTGCCATAATGACAGAGATACAATTTTAAACTGCTCTTTTCACTAAACACCATCATAACATGTTGCTACACAGTTCCTGTAATTGTAATTTTAGATGAAGTGATGTACTATAATTTATTCAACCACTTCCCTTTTGTTGGCTATATGATTGTTTCTAATTGTTCACTTTTGCAAAGCACCTAGCAGTGAGATATTTACAAATACAGCCTAATATTTACTTTCTTTACCTTAGAAAAATTATCATGAGAGGGAATAGGGACTGAGTCGAGGTATGAACACTTTTATAGCTCTTAAAATACATTCCAAATAACCTCAAAAGATTATTTACTGGAAATACTGCCAGTGAAAGCCAAACTGTAAAGCTTAAGACAATTTTGCACATAAATATTTTCAAACAATTTCAGATATTGACTACGGTTCTCTGGAGAGATACGTACCAGCTTTTTTAGGGTAGGAGGGAATCAGAGTGGGGTATCTGTCTTGGGAATCCTGTTTATTGGTCTCACACCCTAAGAATTTACCCAGCTGGCTCAGCATAAGACATTCAACTCTGCCAGAACGAACCATGAAAGGTGAATCCATGAATTTTAGGATGAATTTATGGACACATGATACAGATGAGAATAAAGAAGGATTATGTATTTTCACACACCTGACACATATAGCAGACACACTTCCAAATATTACATTTATTTAGTATCTTGCCAATAAGGAATAGAAAGTTAGATGCCGTCCCTTGAGTGTATTTTAATTACAATTATACCTACAGGGATTATATATAAAGGGGTCTGCACTTAAGATAGTTTACCACTGTAAGCAGCCTACTTGTCAATTTATGTATATGTAACGGATACCTTCCTAAATTCTCTTTTCCAGGAAAATCTTGGCATAAGAATTGATCTTGACATTTCTGTACAACAGCAATGCATCACGGACCTCATCTGTTAACTCTCAGTCCATTGAACTAGACGCCGTGGTAATTTAGAGCTAACTAGCTCCACCTGAACACAAAGATAATAGCGTACCTGATAGACCTTGTCTTCTATGCAAGATTTCCTGTTACCGTTCTTTAAACCTGTCCCATTTTAAAATTTATTCAACCTATCCTTTCCCATCCACATGTTTATAAACTCTAGACCCGTGAAGTGTTTATCTCTTAAATCACAGTAAAGTATCAGTTGGAAATCACCCGAAGATAAAGGGCATGGTCTGACCTTATGTTTTCAGAAGCTCGGTGACAGCTGACACAGAAGTGGAGGTCCATTAATGCCAGACAAAACTTTCGAATGAAAATAATCCATCAGGTATGGTCATATTTGAAAGAGTGGCTTAGAGGCCAATCTGGGGGACATCTCTAATGAAAACCCATTAGAAAGCATTTGTCTTACTTATTCTTTTATTTGGGTTTACAACACTGCCTGTCCTTCTGTTAAGGGATTCTGTTTCTTAAGATAGTTTACCACGGTCAGTAGCTGACTTGCCAGTATTTTCTAACAAAAAATATACAGAAGCACAAGGCTTGCCTTCAAGTGGATGTGGAAAATGGGAGTTTCAAAATGACATCAATCATCACAGAAGAATACTAGTTTGCTTTTAGTCTTGGCCTCTATTACGTGGGTCAGACAGCAAAGGTAGCATTTCAAGCAAAAGAAAATGTCTGAGCAGAAAATAAGAATTAATTACAGATCAAATGGCTCCTTGAGAAGCAACTTCACTAGGGGAGAAGCGTGCTGGGGACCCAGGCTTCAATTTAGCCAAACTAGTCATGCACCCTCTGAACCTCCATTTCCTCATCCGTAAAATAATAATATTGAGGCGTGTCCTATAGTCTCTCAGATGTTCTGAATGATGATCAAACTGCTTAAGGCATTTAAAAGCATCAGAGCATCTACTGTGATGTGGTTAAAAAACAGAAGGTCTTGTGTGCGCCTGGAAATATACATTTTTATTACATAAAACTCTAAGTTTATCATTTGGAGTGTTCTTCATAACAATATTAACAGTATGATGAGAAATAATAACGTACTGAGGGTTTACTTATGCCAGGCACTGTTCCAGGGGCTTTATACGTATAGACTAATTTCATTCTCACAACCACTCTATGAGGTGGGTACTATAATCGTCTTCCCCATTTTACAGAGGAGAAAACTGAGGGCAGAGAGTTGAGCATCGGCAGGTTGCTCTTTTGACTGTAACTTTCAAAGTGATCAGCACAGTCTGCCCGCTGGCAGTGGGACCCATGAATTCTTGGAACCATCTCTTTGATCATGCTGCTGAAAGGATCGATAATCAGCTCAAGCAATACCTCCAAATCTCTTGCTCCTATGTTTTGTTCACACCAGCCCAGCAATAGTCCCTCTCCCTCAAATCTTGATAATTCCACCCCCCACCGTCTCTCTTTGCCTGCCCCTGGGTGAGCACTGCTGCAGGAAAATAAATAGCAAGGTAGACTGGTACCTTCATATACGTGTCGTAACTAAACTCAACTGGGTTCTCACTCAACATCCCAAACAACTGTTTCAAATCTCCATTCTCCTGGGGGACGGGGGTTGCATTTGCACGGAATGGAAACCCATCTTTCCTTCTCTGCTGTTAGTTGTAAGAGGAGAGATGTCCCTCCTCCTCTCCAAAGCAAATCTATCCACCTGTGATCTGAAGTCCATCTGCCTCCACCTTTTCAGGAAGCTGACATCAGTTTTTCTCCTATATCTTTATCCTTTCCCTTTTTATAGAATCTTTCCTATGAGCATTTATTGTCCAATTATTGTCTATGTTTAGGAAGTCCTTCCTGCACCCCACTCTCCCCTCCCTTTTCCAGACAAAGGGCTCTAGCTCTCTCTTCTCCCTCACCTTCCAAGCCCTCCTGGAGCCACGCTGATCTGGCTTCTGCCTCCACCACTCTACCATCAAATGCTACTCTGCCTTCCTTCACCATCTCCATTTAACAAGAAGACACCTCACATTCCTCATCTTAGTTCTCAGTAGCACAGTTGACCTCTCTTCCCTTTCTTCCCCTTCTTCCCCTGGCTTCTAGGATACCACATTCTTCCTTTTTTTATTCCATGCCTACTTTTTCTCAGGCTCCTTTATCAGCTTATCCTCCTTTACCTGACATTTAAATGTTGCAGTTTCTCAAGGCTGGTCTTAAATAGTGCCTGCTTCACACAGTTGTTGAAGGATTAAATGAGTTATTGAAATATGTGCAGGCTTAGCACAGTACCTGGTACAGAGTAAGCGCTGGCTGAGTGTCTGCTATCACCTTTAGTTGATGTAATCTGCTTCTAGGGCTTCAATTGCGGTTTTAGGCTGATGGTTCCCCAATGCAATGTCATCATGCAGACCTCCTCTCTGACCTCCTCTCTAGACAAACACACTCAACTGCTGGCTCAGCATCTTTACTTGGATGTCTCCCAACACCTCACACACACATGTGGAAAAGGAAACTTCTCATACCCTGCCCAAACTTGGTTTGGAGGGGCTCACAGGCTACTTTGGGAATCTGATGAAAAATAAGTCTCTTCTCATAAAAATTCACAAAGCACATCATTTTGCATACAACTTGAAGCACTTCGTGGACCCCAAATTAAGGATCCCTGCCTTAGCAGATGTGTCACTTGAGCTGAGTCTTAAAAGAAGAGTAGAGGTTCCCCTGGCAGCCAGGCATGCCAGGTGGAGAAGGACATAGCTGGCGAAGAGGGCGGCTTGACAAAGGTGAGGAATCAGAAACACCCCACGGATGTGGCTTGATGCAGGGTGCAAGGGTGAACCTGATGAGAAACAAGGCCAGAGAGACAGGGAGGGACCCCATAACATCGGGGCTTGTAGGCCACGCTAAACTCTTTGTACTTTATAGATGACAGAGCCACTAAAAGTTTGGAAGGGAGAGAGACATGATCAGATTTGCATTTAAAAGATAAATAGCAAACACGTACTGAGTGCTTTGTATGCAGTCTTGACAGGCAGCTCTATGAAAGGTGGAGAGCGCAAGCCGGGGGCAAGGCCTGGAGAAGCAGGGAAATGAGGAACAGCTTTTTGCTACCTAAACTTCAAGGGATACGTGAATACGTGGCAAATACAGGCCTAATAAGCATACATTGAAACTATTTTATTTAATGCATGCTATTTTACCTTTATCTTTAGCTTAAGGATGCTACGGAGGCAATAAGAATTCTTTAGACAATTCTGTCCTCTTACACCTGCACACTTTAGTGACAGAGGCAGAGAACAGAAGCTCAGGTGTCAGTATGTTCAGCAAGCCCCTCCCAGGAGCCCTGGCATCTGTCATCTGTTCATTGGGATCCTGGGTAATGCCACTCCTGGGGCAGGGCTTCCTCTCTACTTCTGAAAGAGAGAGCCCTTAGAAAAAATATCTGTTTTAGGTGAGCTCTGCAAATTGGAAACGAATGGATCAGCTGAGGCTTTCTTTAACCCAGCTGAAAATTAGCTGGTTAATTTTGCTTTGTTTCTTCTATTCATGGTTCAGCTAACTACAGGCAGGAAAAAAAAATGTCAAGCATCTTCAATGAAAGTTGATAAATACCCCATATACAAACTGTGGGAAAAGGCAAGGGAGTTCAGTACTTGGAATCAGGTTACTCCAGGGGAATGTAATTGAGTTCTGCAGTGAGCCATGAACCATCACAAGTTTGGGTGATCCCAAACAGGGAAAGCCCATTGCAGGGTAAATGCTTTAGGGCGTCAAGTCCCAGATTTGGGCTAGGAGAGGGGGTGGAGGCTGCAAGGAAGGGAGGGGTTGGGCAGGCAGGAGGGGCTGCATAGGGAGCCATTCTGGGGTCAAGGTCAGACCCCGAGGTCCATTCTGGCCCTGGACTCTCTTCCTGCCCCTCACGGGGTTGCCAAACTCTGAGACTAATTTAAACCTCCCCATCTTCCAGGAATGAGGCTTTCTGAGGTCCGGGCAGCTCCAGCCCTCCCCCAGGGTTACTCCTGATAGGAAAAGACACCCTTTCCTCCGGGGTCGGTACGCATCCTGGATGTAGCGCTGACTCTGCACAGGGAAATCCTCGAGATAGGGGCTAAGTGGAAGCCTTGACAGTGACATTCATCTCCTAACAGACATTCAGGAAACCGGTGTTGTTGGAAGAGGGCTAATTAGTCTCCAAAGGTTTGGATTAATTGTTTGAGTCTGTTGAAGCAAAGAGCACACTTCTTTAAATAAGCAGAGCTAGATCATAGCACCATCTTCATTCGCGCCTGTACCCACGGCAAGTGGTTCCGGCTGGGACAGGTGCGCACAGGGGTGAGGAAGTTCGGTGGGGAAGTGGGGGAGCGGAGGAGGAGATCTCGGCAAGCACAATAAAGCCATAAAATGAAAAATGTTATCCTCCTGGACGACTTCTGAAAGACTTTTAGGTGCCGGTGCCCTACCCTCTTTTCCTCTTCTCATCCCCAAACCCCTATCCCGGACTCCAGGGGGCTCCGGAGCTACAAGAAAGTCCTCGCGGAAGGTCGAAGCAAGTGCAAGAGCATCTCTCGTCTCTAACAACGATCTCAGGGGCACAGTGCATTTGCCTGGTACTATACATCATCTCAGTGATAACGGGGAGCAAGAGAGGGTGGGGTGGGGTGTGGGGGGTTACTCTGAACCTTGAGTCCTTCCACTTTCCTTCCCCCCGGGGTGGGGCCCGCCCTGCCCGGGGCAGCCACAGACCACAGCGCTCTGCCCTCAGGGCCGGCCCAGGAGGGAGCGGGCCCGCCACAGCCCCTCCAGCGTCCCCGGGGGACCCGGCGAGAGGGGCGGCTCCGGCTCCGCCGGGGGGGTGTCCAAGAAGGTCCCGCGCTGGGGAGGAGCCGCCGCGCTACTTGGGGAGCGCTCCCCACCCACCGCCCGGCCCGGCGCGACTCACCCTCCGGTCTCGGCGCCCGAGTCCACGCAGTCATCCTCCTCGCCGCCGCCCGCCTTGGGGTCCATGGCGCCCTCCCCGCCGCGCTCCGCTCTCGGGCGCCGGCGTAACCCGGGGCGCGCTCCCTCCGGGCCGCGCAGCCCAGCCCGAGCTGGCTGGGCTCCCTCGGAGCGTCTCGCCGCCTGGGCTCGGGCAAACAACTCCGGCGCCAGCGCGGGCCCCGCGCCGCGCCCTCTCCTGGCCGCGCCTGGCCGGGCACCGGTGGCCGCTCCCGCCCCGCCCCTCGCCGCTCGGCCGTGTGAGCGTGTGCGCGCGGGTGTGTGTGCAAGTGCACGAGGGTATGTGCGTGCGTAAAAGGGTGTGTGCCCGTAATGTGACCGTGTGCGCGCTTTTGTGTGCATGTGCACGAGAGTATGTGCGTGCGTAAAAGGGTGTGTGCACGGGGTGTAAGCATGTGCGCGAGCGCGAGCATGTGTGAGCTCTCCTTTGCTTCTGTGTGTGGTGTGCGTGCATAAGTAGGCGAGGTGTGTGAGGTCGCGTGCGCCTGCGTTTGTGGTGCGAGGTGGGTGAGTGGGTGAGGTATATATTTGTAGCTGCACGCTTTTGTGTCTGTGCTGAGCGGGTGTGCCCGTCTGTGCTTTGTGACTGCATGTGGTATGTGAGTGAGTGTATGTGTGAGTGTGTGTGCGTGTGCGCATGGGAGCCACCCCTCTCCCCTGGGCCCACAGTCCCGAAATTCGGAGTCCCGGGAATTGCCCAGAGATTCCTGGGCCCCGGCTCTGCGAACACCCAGTAATACTCCATCGCACTGCGAAAGCAAGGAAGGATCTGTGTCACTTCTGGGACCAGTTGGAACACCTAGGTGTTTTCTTATAGTTTCCTCAGAATTGCCAACACTGAATTCATTATCACCTTTCTCAGCACAGATCTGAGTGGCTTCTCACCATCCAACTTGACAGTTTACGATCCGTGTCATGCATTCTTTTGCTATTTTTATAAAAATGCCTTTAAAAATAACTTAAAGATGGTTGTATGTACCTACATTCAGGGGTTGTTGCAGGAAGGGATGTTATAGTAAGGGATAAAGGATGTTTGTAAAGTAGCCCTCTCAGTGCCTCAGGGTGAGTTAATGATCACTATTGGAGGGGCTCACCTCCCCTTAGTAGGGTGAGGCAGGATTAGATTTGGATTTTATTCTGATAGCCCTGTACAAGTCATTGGAAGGCACTCGTTTCTACTTTTTTCTCTTTTAAGGCGTTATTTAACCTCTTTGAGCCTTAATTTACCCATCTGTAAGATGGGGCTCCTGATATCTACCCTGTAGCTCTGCTGTGAATTAAATGAGATCGTGTATGTTAAGTACTTAGCATGGGATCGGAGCCATGCCCAGTGCTAGTCACAGGCAGCTGTCATTACACTGAAAGCATGAGCTAGCCACAAGCCCAGTCTCAGCTTGCAAAGCAGTGTCAATCTGGGTGACAAGAGATCTCATGAAGAGGAATATATTTCCTTTCCTTTATCCCTCTCCTCTCCCTTTTGTTCTTCCTCCCTGCTTACCTACCTAAATATCACTCCTTTTTTATTCTTATTTTAATTAAATCACATGAAAGAGAAATCCAATTAACAAAAGAAGAACAGAAGTGCAATCTCATTAAGAAAAAACACAGGTAAATATGCACCCCAAATTTTAACTGAATTGTCCTTCACAGCATAAAATTCCTTGCATGCAAAACAGCAATGGATGTCTTATACTCAATTTGTGCTCATTAGCTGAAAAAAAGGAGCACGCCAGCTCCTCAAGGAAGACTCTCCCCATGTACTGATTTCTAAAAGAAAATTCTCACACGAGACAAAAGGAACGCTGTGAGTGATTTACTGCACAATGCCGTTAATGACCATTTTAAATTTATCAATTCATTCATTAACTATTTAAATATCAGAGAGGAGAGTGAATTCTAGATATACAAATGAGGGAAAACAGCAACAGATGATGCCTGCCTTCGGGGAGTTTATAATCCAGAGGGGGAGACTAATTAAACAAGTAAATTATATATATTAAAATATATCTAAAACATAAATGGAGATAAATGCTGTGAAGAATAGTGTACCCTGAGAAAGAGAGAATATAATTTAAATTGAACCGTCGTGGAAAGCTCTCTCAGGAAGGGATATTTCAGTCCTCCTCTGCCTCAGGACCTTTGCACTTGCTATTCCTTCTCTCTGGAATACTTTCTCCCAGATTTTCTGCAAGATTCCTGCTGCATGTCCTTCAGGACTCTGTTCAAATGGCCCCTCATCAGAGAGCCCTTCCCAACTAAACCTACATCACAGAATCCCCTTACCCGGCTCTGCTCTTTCCAGAACCTGGCATATGATAGATGTATTTACTAATTACCTGCTCTTTCTTCCCCAACCCTGCCCAGAGAGTGTAGCTCCCTGAGACCCGATTTCGATCACTGCTGTATCCCCAACACCTGGAAGAGTCCCTGGAGCAATAAATATGTGTCGAGTGAATGAGAGGGGAGCAGCCCCAGCGTGGAGGTGGGAGTGAGGGGAGCATTCCAGGTGGAGAGACCAGCAAGTGTGAGGCATGGTGGGGCACCGAGCATTGGATCAGAGGGGGTGAGGGAAAGCTGGATGACCGGGAGAACACAACACGGCAAGAATGGTAGTGAAGCGTTTCTAGATAAACGTGACATCTCCAGGAAATCGACAGACCATTAGAGCTATTTGGAAAGTAGGAGGACAAATGCAGTGTCAGTGAAACCAGGTTAAAGGGAGTGATAAAACTGGCCAAAGAGGTAAGTATAATGATCTTGTTATCCTCACGCCACAAGGCAACCTGCCCTTGCCTATTCTGTGTAGGGCCAATTCATATTTGTCACCTCATTTAATCCTCAACAAAGGTCTTGGAAGTAGGTTTATTTTTCCATTTTACAGTTGGGGAAACTAAACCCCAGCAAATTCAAGTGCCTTGTGCCAGGCCACCCAGTGAGTGAGTGGAGGAGCCAGGCAGCCCATTTAATGTGGATGGAGTCCTGTCCTCTGCCTGGAGGGCTAATGGGTCGGCCAGTCACATCCTCAGGAAGACGACACTAGGAAAAAGGCCAGAGAAGACAGGGTGAAGACAGGGCGTGGCCGTTAGAAGGAAGGCTGTGGAAAATGAGATGCTACTGAAATTATTTGTCTTTCTCAAATATCCAGAGAAAGGTCAGACCAGACAAAAAACCTGGGCCACATCTCAAAATGATGCATTGATTCAGGTTCTCTGGACCACAGGGGACACAAGTATTGTCATTTATCATCAGCATAGCATCTGATGGCAACACAGCGACGCCTTATTGGGAAAAGAAGATTGAACAGTAATCGCTGTCCCTCTGAGCAGATGTATTCCAGTTATATGTGGGCTCCCACTTCAGTCCTCAGGTCTTAGGAGCCTGGCTTTGTTATTTTTTTGGTAAAAGAGCTGTCAGCAGGTAATTGGCATGAGGATTTTGTAGTGATCACCACAGGGTATCTTGCCCATCACCTTTATGTGGTTCCCAGGCTCGACTTCCAGCCAGTGAGCATTGATCACTTTAATTGTGGCGGTGCAATGCCCTCCTCCCTCACCTCTGTAAGGTGGGGGCAGAGGAGCGTCACTGGTCTGCTTAGGGTGCCCTGCCTGCTGCCCTAAAGATGTTCCCATCGGAGTCTGAGGACAGAGGGGGAGGAACAGTGAGGTATGGCAGGCAGTGTAACAGGCCGGGGAACCTGACTTCTGGACCTGAATCCATCATGTCACTAGAGAAAAAGTGTAGATTATTAGTTGTTTTAAAAGCTCTTACTACATGTCAGGCATTGTGGGAGGGGCTTTACATACATGATCTCTTTAATCCTCATGAAAACCTTGTGAGGCTTCTGTTGTTCTTAAAGTGGGGCTGTTGATATGAATCTCACAGGAGCCTTGAAGCCCTCTATAAATGAAGAAGCATATGAATACAAGAAGTCACTGATTTTTTTTTTTTTTTTTTTTTTGGTGAGGAAGATTGGCCATGAGCTAACATCTGTTGCCAATCTTCCTCTTTTTGCTGAGGAAGATTGTCCCTGGGCTAATATCTGTGACCATCTTCCTTTATTTTGTATATGGGATGCCGCCACAGCATGGCTTGATGAGCGGTGAGTAGGTCTGTGCTGGGGATCCTAGCCTGCGAACTCCAGGCCACCAAAGTGGAGCATGCGAACTTAACCATTAAGCCACTGGGCCAGCCCCAGTCAGTGATGTTTTAATCACTTTGTCTGAGACAGGTCTGAACAGCATTCTTATGCTGTATTTCATCTATAATACTCGTTTGAGTCTTTGTTGGTATTATTGCGTGCGTTGGTGTATTAGAAAACGAGGCCATTCATCCATTTATGTATTGAGCACTCACTGTGTGCCGGGCAGTGGATGGGTACCGGGGACACATTGTGGAAGAAGCCAGAGGCAGTGGCTGACCTAATGGAGCTTTCGAGGTCAGGAGAGAGCAGTTGATTGTGTTCCAGGCCCCATGGACAGGACTGGCCTTCCCACCAAGCCTAGCCTTCCTTGGAGGACTCCTTGACACCCCACCAGACGCCTGACGGGTGCTTTGTGCCATCGGCCATGAGGGTGAGACTGGAATGTCAAAGCCCTTTGCTGGAGAAAAAATCTCAAGACAATCTGATGATAAATAAAGAGCATCAGTTTTGCTGATGAAAGAAATAGATTAGTAATCAAGTAGTTGGGAGGGGGCCAAGGGTTTTAAACCACAGAATAGAAGTAGCTTTAAGATAAGAACTTTAAGGGCTAGAGATTGAAAACAGATAAAAATAAAAATCTCCCGGGCATGGGCTTTGAGTGTGCCTGGGTTTGAGTTTCAAGATAAGGGGGAAGCTGGGCCGTTTCCACTGTGTGAGTCGCAACTTTCGAGACCTCCTGCTGTAAGGCCAGACTGATCTCATACCGTTCTTTAAGTGGAATACTGATTTAGGGTATCCACTAGCAAACAGACCTGGAAGATATGATGGTCTGGGAAGTTTTGTTCATTCATTTTTATTTAATTCTTTATTTAAAATAACACATTTCCCAGAAACAAAAATTTCAGGTTAAAAGAGAGACATGACACACAAGAAAATCTTTCTTCCAAGTCTCCAGAAGAGTTTGTCTGATGTGAAAAATAAATATTATGATCATGACAAGAAAAATTATAAACTATTGACAAATCTACTTAGACAAAGAAAGCCACTAGCCTTACAGGCAAGCATAAGGGGACCAGATGGCTACAGGATAAATGAAACTAAAGCTAAACTGTTGAGTTGGAAAATAATCTCATTAAAATATAAATGACTCTGCTTAGATAACGGAGAGCAGAGTTAGTGGTCCTGCCTTGGAGCCTTCCCAAGAGCTCTCAGCCTGCAGTTTAGGGATGAGATCCGAAGTCCAAAGCCAGACACTGCACAGTGTGCCCACGGTTACCCTCCAACTGCCGGGTGGTGCGCGAAAAATGAGACAGAATGCGAAAAACCTCTGAAAAAGTGCTGTAGAAATTTAAGAATAGGATGAAACCCTAGACTCAGGACACTGCCCTTGAGGCCCCTGTGAGGATAGACGTGCCTTCTGGGAATTGCAGCCGAGTCACCACAAATAGGGTCACCGTCATATTAATGATCTAGATTTGGAAAGGTTGGCCCTCTGTCTTCTTCTCATTCTCAGACTTTCCTTCAGTGACCCAGTCTTCCCCAGCTCTAACTGCCTGTATTGGTTTCCCAGGGCTATCATAACAAAATACCACAGACTATGTAGCTTAAACAACAGGAATTTATTTTCTCACAGTTCCGGCTGCTGGAAGTCCAAGATCAAGGTGTTGTCAGCTTTGGTTTCTCCTGAGGTCTCTCTCTTTGGCTTGCAGTTGGCCGCCTTCTCACTGTGTCCTCATATGGTCTTTCCTGCGTGTGCACACATCCCTGGCTCACATCATTCTTGGATGTCTCAAAGGTACTTCCAATTAAAGTTATACAAACTGAACCTGTGACCACCACCCCCACCCTCTCCACCCCCCCACCCTCACCCTTGCCATGATTCTCTTCCCTGTTCCTCATAGCAATGAATGGTACCACCATCTGTCCTAGTGTGCAAGCCAGAGATTAGACGTCATCCTTGAAAACTCCCTCTCCCTTAACCATTTATCAGTTCATCACCAGGTGCTGTCATTCCTGCTTGTTAGATGTGCCCTGAAAGCTTTCTCTTGTCTCCGACTCCACTGCCATCATCTTAGTCTCTTCTCCCCTCCTCTCTAGGCTAGCTTATTTCACTAATCTTTCAAATGGCTTCCCATATCCATTCCTGCCCCTCTCACCCAATCACCACACTGCAGCCAGAGTGCTCTTCCTGAAAGGCAAATCTGGCTGTGTCATCCCCTCCACAGCCTAAATGATGGCAATAGCTTCCCGCTGCTCTTAGAATAGAGACCAGAATTGTACCAGCCACAGTCCCCGCATTCTTTCTGCTTTCTCTGTGCCCCAGCTACACTGACCTCCTTTAGTTCCTCAGATGAACAGCTGTGCTTCCTTTCCAGGCACAGAACCTTTGCATATGCCAATTTATCTCTCTGGAATACTCTTCCCGGCCCATCTTCACCTGGGTGACTGCTACTTGGTCGTCAGATCACCTCCCAATCATCATTACCTCCCTGACTATATAGATTCCCCTAATTATGCATTCAGAGGACCTTAAAGTGGTCATTTTATATTTGTTTGTGTGGTTCTTTGACCATACTGTCTTCCCGCCTCTAAAAGATAAACTCCGTGAAGACCAGATGATTCCACTCACCATTACGCCTTCACTGTCTAACACAGTGCTTGACATACGGTGAGTGTTATTACAAGAGACGCTTCTATGCCTAGCACTTAATACTGAGCCTAGCGCACAGTAGGTATTCTGCAAATGTTGCTGAAAGGGTGACTGGGCACGTGGGCTATGAACGTTCTGATGCCTTTTCTAATCCCTTGGAGGAAATTAGAAAAATTCTCAAAGATGTTCACTCTCTTTTTAAAAAAGACTTACAGTTTTACTAAAGCATTCATCATGGGCAAGGCAGAATATTTAACAGAGCAGACACAGTTCAAATGATTAAGTTTTATCCCACTGGGAGATTTACTTACTAGAAGAAGCATGAAAAAAGGGTACACTGAGTGACAGTGGTTAATTCCCACAGCCCCTCAAGAACTGACCCAAGCGACCTCTGGACTCTTCCCGGAGTGAGTCATCTAATGTAGAAAACATTGTATTGTGAACTGGCTGTGCTTCGATGCTTTCACTTTTCCATAATATTTTCCAGAATTCAAAGTATTTTATCTGAATCGTCTCTAGGTGAAGTGGGTCATTTTCTTCCCAGTCTATCCTTGACTAGCAATCTCCTACTGTGATGGTTGTTGACGCCTTATCACCCCAGGATTCTCACAGGACAGAGGTTGCTAAGCACTGAGAATTGTTTGTTGCAGGTCATAGAATCTTCTCTTCTGGAGGAGAAAGGAGCTGTCTTTTAAATATAAGGATTCCTTGGTTCCTCTGGCTTAGGTTAACTGTTCTCCTGCTGAAGAAGAGTGGATGGATTCCATGAGTTCCCCAGGTTTCCCTCTGCATTGTGATTCCATGATCCTATTAATGTTTGACAGAAGCACAAGTCTAAACGTGCAATTCCATCTAACCCCTGAGTTTTCTCCTGGGGATGAAATTGAATAGAAAATGGAATGTATCAGAGTCTTGGGAATCTGGCTGTGTGCTTTGGAATAGTAACTAGCTGCAGAGCTTCGTCACCTAGGAAACAAGGAAAGCCCGATATGAGGATCTCGGAGGGTTTATGCTACTGACTCAAAATTTATCTGGATTTGGCTTCATGGTGGGAGGGAAAGCATGTGATATTTCATCTGTGAGTCTGGGAACACTGACAAATGGTGTTCTAAGTGACTTAGGAAACCAACAGTGCATAAACCAAAAAGATCAAGGTGCAACCACTGGCTTTATGTTAAAAAGATGGGAATGTGGGTCAGTGAGGTGCGGAAAGTTTTAGGTTGTTTTGCACATGATGCTAAATATCGGGATGATTCATGGAAAAAAAAAAAGACTGCCAAACATCTGCCCTTTTGGTTTACATGATGCCAAACATTGAGATATTTGGAAACATTTAAATGTCTGGCATCGCAATGACAAACTTTCTAGATGAACAATTATGTGGGTTGGTTTTTTTCAATTCCTTATTTTGGTGCTACATAAATCATTTTTGAAAAGTTTCTTTATTTTATGTAACTAGGATATACATTGTGTTTCAAAACATAATCTACGGCTATCCAGAGAGTTGGTTTTTTTAAATAAACAGTTTCCAATTCTATCATGGAATTTTTCCCAAGAGAAAGGTTGCAGACACTTCAACTTGACCTCTCAGCATTAGCCCACACAGGCGGCCACACCCTTCTTCCTAGAGCACTCCTTGCCCTTGACATCACCCCTGCTGGTTTTCCTCCCGTGCTCTGGACGCTGCTTCTCAGAGTCTTTTGCCAGATCCTACAGGTCAATTTGACTTTTTGTATTGGAGTCTCTCTGTTCTAGCTCCTCTCTCTCTCTCTTCTCATTCTCTACTCATTTCCTTGGTGATCCTATGCATGCTCATGTATATAAGTACTATCAATATGCTGATGACTTCTAAATTTGTGTCTTTGACCCATTTCTCCCAGTTGAGCTCCAACCCTAAGTTCAATTCCCCACAAGGCGTTTTCACTTGGATGTCTCAGAGATGTGTCAAATTTAACATGTCCAGAAATTATGGTCTTCCTCCCCAAACCTGCTGCTTTTCCTCCATATTTCGTATTAAATCATCCCACCATCCATCAGACACCAGGGAGTCCTCTTTGATACCTCCCTCTGTCCCACCTTTCACATCCAATTATCACAAACACATCTCAGAAATATTTCTTGAATTGTCCCTTCTCTCCATCTCCAATGTCACCTCCTCCGTCCTGGCCAACATCATTGCTGACCTAGATGACTTCATTAGCCTCCTCACTGGTACCCCTATATCCTCTCCTGCCCTCTGACAATCTATTCTCTACACCAGGTAGAGAACTTATATAGAAATGCAAACCACACCATGTTACTATTCTGCTTAAAGCCTTTCTGTGATCTCCCAACACTTGTAGGAGCAGCAGGAAGAACGGACTTGCAGGGTAAGACTATGAATTATGTCTTAGAAAGGTTGAGCTTGAAATACCTGTGAGACATTGAGTTAGAGTCCGCTGGGCAGATGCAGATAGAGATCATAGCAGGAGATGTCACTATGTTGGTTGCTGCTGTAACTGAGAACCAAATGGAGATGTTACAAAGGTAAATTAGGAGGTCCCCCAGTCAGGACTCACAAAATGGCAATCATATCTGGGTGTGGCCACAACATTGGAGGAGCTTTAGAGGATGGGGAACTCTAATTTGCTGGGGTCCCCAGAACTAACCAGTGTTTTCGGGGCTATTTTGTATACACCTAACTCACAAGAGATTGATGTATAATCAACACATCAATTCGTTAATTTAGAGTGAGAAATATAACAACTAAATTCTCCCAAAGATTTAAGTTCACTGCTCGATACATTATCTGCTTGAAGACAGATTATTGTAAGACAAATGATAATCAGAAGGCTGCTTGGTGAGCACAAAATCCAAGCTAGGGAAGTGAAATGAATGATTTTTTTTTTTTTTAATTTTTTGTTTATTGCAGTAACATTGGTTTATAACATTGCAAAAATTTCAGGTGTACATCATTGTACTTCTATTTCTGCATGGACTACATCATGTTCACCACCAAAATACTAATTACAACCCATCACCACACACATGTACCGAATTATCCCTTTCACCCTCCTCCCTCCCCCCTTCCCCTCTGGTAACCACCAATCCAATCTCTGTCCCTATGTGTTTGTTTATTGTTGTTATTATCTACTACTTAATGAAGGAAATCATACGGTGTTTGGCCTTCTCCCTCTGACTTATTTCACTTTGCATTATACCCTCAATGTCCATCCATGTTGTCACAAATGGCTGGATTTCGTCGTTTCTTATGGCTGAGTAGTATTCCATTGTGTATATATACCACAGCTTCTTTATCCATTCGTCCCTTGATGGGTACTTAGGTTGCTTCCAAGTCTTGGCTATCGTGAATAAGGCTGCAATGAACACAGGGGTGCATGTACCTTTGCAAATTGGTGTTTTCAAGTTCTTTGGATAAATACCCAACAGTGGAATAGCTGGATCATATGGTAGTTCTATCGTTGATTTTTTGAGGAATCTCCATACTGTTTTCCATAGTGGCTGCACCAGTTTGCACTCCCACCAGCAGTGTATGAGAGTTCCCTTCTCTCCACATCCTCTCCAACACATGTTGTTTCCTGTCTTGTTAATTATAGCCATTCTGACGGGCGTGAGGTGATATCTCATTGTAGTTTTGAATTGCATTTCCCTGATAGTTAGTGATTTTGAACATCTTTTCATGTGTCTGTTGGCCATCTGTATATCTTCTTTGGAGAAACGTCTGTTCAGGTCTTTTGCCCATTTTTTAATTGGGTTGGTAGTTTTTTTGTTGTTGAGATGCATGAGTTCTTTATATATTTTGGAGATTAAGCCCTTATCAGATGTATGGTTTGCAAATATCTTCTCCCAATTGTTAGGTTGTCTTTTCGTTTTGTTGATGGTTTCCTTTGCTGTGCAGAAGGTTTTTAGTTTGATGTAGTCCCATTTGTTTATTTTTTCTATTGTTTCTCTTGCCCGGTCAGATGTGGTGTCTGAAAAGATGTTGCTAAGACCGATGTCGAAGAGCCTACTGCCTATGTTTTCTTCTAGAACTTTCACAGTTTCAGGTCTTACATTCAAGTCTTTAATCCATTTGGAGTTAATTTTTGTGTATGGTGTAAGGTAAGGATCTACTTTCATTTTTTTGCATATGACTATCCAGTTTTCCCAGCACCATTTGTTGAAGAGACTTTCTTTTCCCCATTGTGTGTTCTTGGCTCCTTTGTCAAAGATTAGCTGTCCATAGATGTGTGGGTTTATTTCTGGGCTTTCGATTCTATTCCATTGATCTGTGTGTCTGTTTTTGTGCCAGTACCATGCTGTTTTTGTTACTATAGCTTTGTAGTATATTTTGAAATCAGGGAGTGTGATACCTCCAGCTTTGTTCTTTTTTCTCAAGATTCCTTTAGCTATTCGGGGTCTTTTGTTGTTCCATATGAATTTTAGGATTCTTTGCTCTATTTCTGTGAAAAATGTTGTTGGAACTTTGATAGGGATTGCATTGAATCTATAGATGGCTTTAGGAAGTATGGACATCTTAACTATGTTAATTCTTCCAATCCAAGAGCACGGAATATCTTTCCATTTCTTTGTGTCTTCTTCAATTTCTTTCAGAAATGTTTTATAGTTTTCGGTGTACAGATCTTTCACCTCTTTGGTTAAGTTTATTCCTAGGTATTTTATTCTTTTTGTTGCAATTGTAAATAGGATGGTATTCTTAATTTCTCTTTCTGCTACTTCGTTGTTAGTGTACAGAAATGCAACTGATTTTTGTATGTTGATTTTGTATCCTGCAACTTTACCATATTCGTTTATTACTTCTAAAAGTTTTCTGGTGGATTCTTTAGGGTTTTCTATATATACAATCTTGTCATCTGCAAATAGTGACAGTTTCACTTCTTCCTTTCCAATTTGGATCCCTTTTATTTCTTTCTCTTGCCTGATTGCTCTGGCTAGGACTTCCAATACTATGTTAAATAGGAGTGGTGAGAGTGGGCATCCTTGTCTGGTTCCTGTTCTTAGAGGGATAGCTTTCAGTTTTTCACCATTGAGGATGATATTAGCTGTGGGTTTGTCATATATGGTCTTTATTATGTTGAGGTACTTTCCTTCTATAACCATTTTATTCAGAGTTTTTATCATAAATGGATGCTGGATCTTGTCAAATGCTTTCTCTGCATCTATTGAGATGATCATGTGATTTTTGTTCTTCATTTTATTAATGTGGTGTATCACGTTGATTGATTTGCGAATGTTAAACCATCCCTGCATACCTGGAATAAATCCCACTTGATCATGGTGTATAATCTTTTTAACGTATTGTTGTATGCGATTTGCTAGTATTTTGTTGAGGATTTTCGCATCGATGTTCATCAGTGATATTGGCCTGTAATTTTCTTTTTTTCTGTTGTCCTTGTCTGGTTTTGGTATCAGGGTAATGTCAGCTTCGTAGAATGAGTTAGGGAGCTTCCCCCCCTCCTCAATTTTTTGGAAGAGTTTGAGAACGATAGGTATTAAGTCTTCTTTGAATGTTTGGTAGAATTCACCAGGGAAGCCGTCTGGTCCTGGACTTTTATTTTTGGGGAGGTTTTTGATTACTGTTTCGATCTCCTTACTGGTGATTGGTCTATTCAAATTCTCTACTTTTTCTTGATCCAGTTTTGGAAGGTTGTATGATTCTAAGAATTTATCCATTTCTTCCAGATTGTCGAATTGGTTGGCATATAGTTTTTCATAGTATTCTCTTATAATCTTTTGTATTTCTGAGGTGTCTGTTGTAACCTCTCCTCTTTCATTTCTGATTTTACTTATTTGTGCCTTGTCTCTTTTTTTCTTGGTGAGTCTAGCTAAAGGTTTGTCTATTTTGTTGATCTTTTCAAAGAACCAGCTCTTGGTTTTATTAATTTTTTCTATTGTTTTTTTGGTCTCTATTTCATTTATTTCTGCTATGATTTTTATTATTTCCCTTCTTCTACTGATTTTGGGCTTTGTTTGTTCTTCTTTTTCCAGTTCCTTTAGGTGCATTTTTAGATTGTTTATTTGAGAGTTTTCTTGTTTGTTGAGATAGGCCTGTATCGCTATAAACTTCCCTCTTAGAACTGCTTTTGCTGTATCCCATAAATTCTGGCATGTCATATTTTCATTTTCATTTGTCTCCAGGTATTTTTTGATTTCTTCTTTGATTTCTTCGTTAACCGAGTCGTTGTTCAGTAGCATTTTGTTTAATCTCCATGTATTTGTGGCTTTTCTGATTTTCTTCCTATAGTTGATTTCTAGTTTCATACCGTTGTGGTCAGAAAAGATGCTTGGTATTATTTCAATCTTCTTAAATTTATGGAGACTTGTTTTGTGGCCTAATATGTGATCAATCCTGGAGAATGTTCCATGTGCATTTGAAAAGAACGTGTATTCTTCGGTTTTTGGATGGAATGCTCTGTATATATCCACTAGGTCCATCTGTTCTAAGGTGTCGTTTAAGGCCAATGTTTCCTTATTGATCTTCTGTTTGGATGATCTATCCGTTGGTGTAAGTGGAGTGTTCAAGTCCCCTACTATTATTGTGTTACTGTCTATTTCTGTGTTTATGTCTGTTAATAATTGCTTTATATATTTAGGTGCACCTACATTGGGTGCGTAGATATTTACAAGTGTTATATCCTCTTGTTGGATTGTTCCCTTGATCATTATGTAATGCCCTTCTTTGTCTCTTTTTACAGTTTTTGTTTGAAAGTCTATTTTGTCTGATATGAGTACTGCTACCCCAGCTTTCTTTTCATTGCCATTTGCGTGGAGTATCTTTTTCCATTCTTTCACTTTCAGTTTGTGAGTGTCTTTAGGTCTGAAGTGTGTCTCTTGTATGCAGCATATATATGGGTCTTGTTTTTTTATCCAGTCAGCCACCCTATGCCTTTTAATTGGAGCATTTAGTCCATTGACGTTTAAAGTAGCTATTGATAAGTATGTACTTACTGCCATTTTTTAACTTTTTTTTTTTCCTCAGTGTTTTAGTAGTCCTTCTCTGTTCCTTACTTCTTCTATACAGAATTGATGGTCACTTTAGTTTGACCTCTGTCTGAAAGCTGTGCTCTTTAACTCCCCTCCTCCCTCCTTTTATGTTTTTGATATCATATCTAACCTCTTTTTTGTGCATTTGTATCCATTACGTTCTAATCGTGGAAATAGATAATTTTTCCTATTTGTGGTCTTCTCTTTTCCCCTTAAATCAGTCCCTTTAACATTTCTTGTAACACTGGTTTCTTGGTGACAAACTCCTTTAATTTTTGCTTGTCTGGGAAAATTTTGATCTCTCCTTCCATTTTGAACGATAACCTTGCTGGGTAGAGTATTCTTGGCTGTAAGTTTTTTCCTTTTAGCACTTTAAATATATCGTGCCATTCTCTTCTAGCCTGTAAGGTTTCTGCTGAGAAGTCAGCTGATAGCCTTATGGGGTTTCCTTTGTATGTAACTTGACATTCTCTTGCGGCTTTTAGGATTCTCTGTTTATCTTTAATTCTGGACATTTTGATTATGATGTGTCTTGGTGTGGGCCTCTTTGGGTTTATCTTGTTTGGGGCTCTCTGTGCTTCCTGTACCTGGATGTCTGTTTCCTTCCTTAGGTTAGGGAAGTTTTCATCTATTATTTCTTGAAATAGATTCTCTGTCCCCTTGTCTCGCTCTTCTCCTTCCGGGACCTATAACACAGATGTTAGTGCGCTTGATGTTGTCCCAGAGGTCCCTTAGACTGTCCTCACTCTTTTTAATTCTTTTCTCTTTTACCTGTTCACCTTGGGTAATTTCTTCTAGTCTTTCTTCCAGCTCACAGATCCGTTCTTCTGCATCCTGTACTCTGCTTTTGAGTCCCTCTAATGAATTTTTCATTTCCAGTATTGTATTCTTCATTTCTGATTGGTTCTTTTTTATATCTTCCATTTCTTTGTTGACATTCTCACTGAGTTCATCTATTCTTCTCCCCAGATCAGTGAGCATCCTTAACACTCTTAGTTTGAACTCTCTGTCGGGTAGGTTGCTCATTTCTGTTTCACTTAGTTCCTTTTCTAGGGTTTTGTCCTGTTCCCTTACTTGGAATGTATTCCTTTGCCTCCTCATTTTGCCTCTTTCCCTGTGCTTGTGTCTATGTATTAGGTAGGTCAGCTACGTCTCCTGCTCTTGGATAGGTGACCTTATGTAAGTGATGCCTTAGGAGGCTTCCAGTGTGCTTCCCTCAGTTCTCAACTTTCCAGGGGTGGCCCCTATGTGTGCTACGTGTGTCCTTCTATTGTGGCCTGTTAGCTCTCCCTATAGGCGCCCAGGGAGGCTGAGTTATGCTCCTGGCCAGCTGTTGTAATGCTCAGCTGCTTGTAGTTGTTGTGGGCCCTTCAGTCTCTTTATCAGGTGTGGGGAGCCCCAGCACAGTTGGCTGTAAGTTCTAATACCACATTTGTGTTGCAGTATTTCTTTTAAGTGAGTAGGCCCCCAGTGTGGCAGGTTGTTAGGCTCAGGGCCTTACAATTGCTGTAAACCTCCAACCTATTAGGTCTCTTGTCAGCTCTCTGAGGATTGCAGCTGGGTGGGGCTGCCCTCAGGCACAGGAGCACCCAATTGTTTCAGGCTTTGGAAGGTGGGGCAAACCTCCTATGTGGGTCTTTGAGAAGCACAAGTCTTCTGCAGCTGACAAGCCCTGTTGCCCACAGATCCACACACACAGTCAACACAGTCCTGCCCCGTGTGAGCGCCCCGACCTCCCCAAGCGGACCCAGTCTCTCCACGGCGGGAGCCCCACACACTCCGCCACCACCCCACACTCTCCACCCGCTCCTTGTGCACACCCTGCCCTGCTCAAGTCAGCTCATTTGCCAGGCTGCAGAGAATCCAGTCACCAATCTATGCAGGCCCACATGTTGCCTGAGGGCTTGTTGTTGGGTGGGGCCAGTCTCTAGGGTGGGCTGCCTGCCCTGGTTGAGCTGGATTAAATTGGTGCTCTAGCGGGTGGAGCAGATCCTGGGCTAGCAGGTCTCAGGGAGAACTCCAATGGCGTCTGTGTCAGCACGCTCACACCAGGCCACAACAATGGCCGCCACCAATGTCCCAGTCCCTGGAGAGGTCTCACCCCTCACCGAGATGCACTCAGGGCCTATTAGGTGAGTCTCTTGTCACCGAAGCACTGTGCACCTTTCTTTCTGGTGATTTTAGGATGCTTTCTGGAACGGGTGAGTTTGTGCGCGGGCCCTTTAAGAGCCAGTTTTAGTTTCTTTGTGACCCGGGTTTTCTGGGGGTGCTCCCCAATGCTTTAGTAGCAGGCACAGTCAGATATTATGCCACTGGTGTCCATTGTGCTGGGTCCACAAAATGCCCCCAGCGGGGGCGCTCCCCGGCTCAGGGCCCTGCGCCTCCGGGGAGGGTGTGTACCTGTGAGCTGCTCCCGGCGGCCGTGAAGCTGGCGGCTTGTGAAGGTGGCGTTTTTCCTCTCCGGAAGGGAGTCTCTGCCTCTTCCACCTCAGTTAGGATTGTCCGTTGTTGCAGGAGTTCCTCTTATCCAGTTTTCAGTTCTGTCTCAGGGGTAATTTTTCCACGAGTAGTTGTAAATTGGCTGTGTCCACGGGAGGAGGTGAGTTCAGAGTCTGCTTACGCCGCCATCTTGACTCCAAGCTCAAATGAATGATTCTTATTGAACTGTTGGTCCAGAATATTCATGTACATGTTTCCATACTGTTGAGGCTGTGTCTTAAAGTTCTGTTTGTGCACAGCTAAACTTGAGGTTGGGATAAGAATAATGAAGCAGTTTTTATTTATATATGAGAATTATTTTCCCAAAACGGTTTTTGCTCCCTTATAAAAACAAAACAGCAGACAAATAACCTAAGGAAAACACAAGGCTATGGAAATGTTCAGCATTTCGATAGGAATATTTAGCTCAAAATAGATCATAATTCGGAAGGTAACTTTGTGCCCTCCACAGGAGCCAGCTGGAAGAATGTTCTAATTTATTAAACTTTTTGCCCTGAGGAAGATAAATCAGTTTAGTGAATAGTCATTTGATTCCTCTCTTCTGCGTGGGTCTTAGAAAAGAATAACCAGAGAGAGATAAGCACCATGCTTCTGATGTAACTGCCTTGGGGGAAAAGAATCAGTGAGAAAGCAAGCTCTGCTCTAATGAGCAGAAATTGGGAGAGGCACAATGAATGTTCTAAGCTCAGAACTGCTGGGAGTGTGTTGTTGCTCCTGCTCCACCCTGCCCATTAGGATGAAACTGAGAATTTGACTCTGAGCCAGGCACTGTTCTACGCTCTTCAAATATATTAACTCATTGAATGCTTAAAACCCTGGGAGTTAGGTGCTCGATTTATCCCCAACTTGCAGACAAGAAAGTTGAGGTAGAGTGAGGTAGGTTGCTTGCTGAAGACACATAACCAGTAAGTGGCTGAGTTGGGATTTGAACCCAGGTGCTTGGATTCCTGAATGCACAGTCTCGAGATCCCAACCTCTTCCTTTTGCTCTCCCTGGAAGTGAGAGAGTCCCAAGTTGATGATCCATGGTCCCGGAAGAGCCGATAGCATCACGTCTGCGGTGAGCCACAATCAGCCTGAGGAGACATATGCCTGCACCCACGGAGGGGTTCCACCTGAGGACCAGGGTAGGGGAAGGGGCTGACGTGGGAGCTGGAAGGTTGGTGCCTTTTCAATTTTTTCTTTCTTCCCCACATACCAAAAGATGGGATTCTTTTCTTAAGTACCTTGGCTATGGACTGCTTACTTCAGGCAAACCCTGGGGCTGGGGGTCGGGGTTGGGGTGGATGTGAGAACAGAGTGTGAACCATGGAGGGGAGCTCTCAGGTCAGGCCACACGGGCCCCGCTCCTCTGCTCTGTGTGTTGGACACGTAAACAGAGCGGCACTGTCTTGTTGCTCTTTCTCGAGGCCGCCTACTGACCACCTCCTTCTAGTCAAGTCTTTCCTCGGGAGGAGCAAAATATGATTGTTCGGATTTCAGCTTTCTCAATTAAAAATCCCACTCCAGTGGCGCCTCTTGGAGATAAAGGTACTCCCAAGCCAGCTTGACTGGATTGGACAGACACAAATAGCTTCAGTTTTGTATTTCTCCACAATCTCTTTGTTTCCTGCTAGATATGGTTAGCATTACCTACTGTGTTATTGGTTTTTCTGTTGAACACTCAGCAGATGTTGTTGCTCATAAGTTACGATGGCAGTGGAGGTGGGGATGGGTGGAAATTGCCTCACTTCTCCCTGTGGATTAATATAGGGAGAATGTTATGAGCGTTTAAGTGAGAGCCAGTACCAGGGAGAGAGAGAACAGAGTCAAAGGAGACCCTGGGGACATCACTGCTTAGGGAGGAGCACAGGAAATCACAGGAAAGATCCTAGATTAGTGGGAAACCATGTTATGGAAGCCAGAGTAGGTGAGAGTTTTGGGAAAGGGCTTAGTCATCAAGAGCATCAAATATGCAGAGGTCAAGCAGGAAGAGATCCACGAGGACGTCGCTGAGAATCAGAAAGCCCTGACAGAACAGTGAAACCAGGTGCCGCGACAATGATGGGAAGCTGTGGCTCACAGTCAGACGTGTTGAGAATCAGATGATGGAGAGGTTTATTGATTCCAGTCCAGCGGGTTACAGACCCAAATCAGACCCTAAAAATCAGGCAATGTGAACCTGAAGCCAGGAAAATGAGCTAAGAGATTTCTCCATTAGACAGGTGTGGACTGGGTGACCTTATTGGGATAATGTATATAAAAAGGAGGCTCAAATCCTATGGCTCAGGGGCGTTTGCAAAATTGCCCTGCGTATCTGCAACTTGTTAATAAGCAACTTTGGTTCTCAGAAGAATCACCCAGGCTTTCCTGGGAGAAAATCACCCCAATTCTCTTGGGCTAGTGACCTCAGCTCCAGTTCCCTTAGAACAGTAATCTCCATTTGCTTGAGATAATAAAATTGTTCACTTGGTTAGTGTCTTTAACACTGGGAATTAAAGAAATGATGACATAGATCAAATCTATTGTATTCATATTCATGTGTCAAGTTCAGAAACGATCTGTGTATATCTGAAGTGTAAAGTTTAAAAGAAATTCAGCATATTGGTTGATCCACACACTTGACCTCAGGGCCTTTGCACTTGTGACTCTTCTGCCTGGAAATCTTACTCCCAATAGCCTCATGCCTTGCTTTACTAAATCCTATGAGTCTTTACTCAAATATCAACTTATCAATAAAAATTTTCCTAATCATCTTTTTAAAAATTATACTTCACCCCTCCCCCCTCTGCTTAATTTTCTTCACAGCACTAGCCACCATCTGACATACTGTATATTTTAATTGTTTATTTGCCCCTACTGTGCACCAGGTACTGTTCTGAGTGCTGGGGATATAATGATAAATAAAACAGACACTTTTTTTGAAAAATGCCTCTGTGAGCTGCCTGGGGTCAGAGTGAATCTACAAGGGCATGGTTGAGTAGAAAACATGAGAACTGAAAGATCTTCTCAGGCACAATAAAAATGAAGAGGACAAAATTGTCGAAAAGGATTTCAAGCAAATTAAGTTATTTTATTGTTATATTAAATTGTCATTGAGTTAGTGAATTCTTAAGCTTAAAAATATATGCATATGGTAAAAAATTTCAAATAGAACAAAACCATATACATTGAAAAATGAGACTCTTTTCCACTCCAAACTTCTTGTTCTTTTAGCCTAATTCCCTCCAACAGTTTTTCCTGCTTCCTTTCAGACATTTTCCGTGCATATACTCACATATATGGATACATTATTTTTAACCAATTTGAAATCTTACATACAGACTGCACTGCCTTGATTTTTTCATTTAATGTATTTCAGAGATGTTCCTATACAAATACACACAGGCCAGCTTCCTTTTAAAAAAGCCTTTCTTTGGGGGCAGGCGTAGCGGTTAAGTTTGTGTGGTCTGCTTCAGCGGCCTGGGGTTCACTCGTTCAGATCCCGGGCGCGGATCTATGCACCACTCATCAAACCATGCTGAGACAGTGTCCCACATAGAGCAACTAGTAGGATGTGCAACTATGACATACAACTATCTACTAGGGCTTTGGGGAGAAAAAAGGAAAAAAGGAGGAAGATTGGCAACAGATGTTACCTCAGGACCAATCATCCACAAAAAATAAATAAATAAATAAGTAAAAAACCCAAACAGCCTTTCTTTTAATATTTCATTGCATGGGTTGCCACATTTTAAACTAGTAACCTATTGATGAACCAAATAATACCTTGACGAACATCCTTAAAATACCTCTTTGTTAATTTGTCCATGTGTAAATGTATCTGCAGGATAAATTGTTAGAAGCAGAGTTGCTGATATGAGGATATGAAAGTGTTTGACACAAGGGTTTAAAGTATTTCTTCCTCAAACTCTAGTTTGAGTGAATGCAAACCTTGGTTTTACTTCTAGCCTTCTCAATGTGTTAGTCAAACATGGGCTTAATGCTTCATCCCTTGCTGCTCAATTTCCTATCCTAATAACAAAGATATTTAATAGCTATGCAAATAATACACTGGAGATGTAATTTATTCAAGTGGCACCAGAAAGTACCACTTACACACTGGGAGAATTGACTTAATAATGCAATTCCACAGGCGTTTATTAAAGGCTCAATTCATGGGTCTGATTCATCCTTTTGTGCGTGTCTCAGTCACATGTGTGGTCCTCAGCCACTACAGAGAGGAATGTGGAGGATGCCTGCCGTGCCTTACCATCTGAAATTGCAGCAGTGCTGAGCCTGCTGGCCATGCTTTTGGTGGTCCAGCTGTGGCCAGCAGGAGAGTTTTCTATGGATGCACATTAAGTGGAGGGAGGAAAACCCCTCTCTCCTAGGCAATCATGGGGGCATTCAACCCCTCCCAGAACATCTTGGCGTGCTCCACTTCTGCTTATAACTGTGTGTCAGGGTCACTGCAGGCATGGGACAGCCCAAGTGGAAGTCTTTGCAGAGAATCTTAGAGCAGGAGGAGCCAACCTGCAAGTATTAGGCTCATAAGCAGCTCTTGAAACATCACAGACACGCCTTAAAGCAGACTTGAGGAAAAACTGCCAATAAAGTCAAACTTTTTTTCTTTTTTTGCAATACAGCAGAAATATTATGATCAAGAAGAGAAGCGACACATTCCCGGTGGTATGCTGGTAAGCCAGTTCTCTGGAGGGGGGAAGAAAGCCCTAATCTGTAGTGTTTGCCAATTTCCATGGTGTAAATACTTCCACCGTGTCTGGTTGGGAAGAGATGTACACTTTGGCTATGAGTACATCATAAGCCAGGATGAGCCGGCCCTAGCTCACCATGGCATATTACCTTTATACAGAAGTGAAATAACTGTTCATTGATCCAAACAGGATTGTTGTTTGTAAATTTTCACAATTGTGTCAATAATGCCACCTATCCAACTGATATTGAGAGGTTAGGAATCATATTATAACTAACAATAAAGAATATCAGTGTTCTGGTTACTACTGCTGCTAACAAAACCCCAGAACATAATGGCCTCAAAAAACTATTTTATTATGCTCACAGATTGTGTAGGTCAGGAACTTGGGTAGAGGAGATCTGGGGATGGCTTATCTCTGTTATATGATAGGGACCTCAACTAGGAAGACTCAAAGCCTGGGTTTACTTGATAACTGGAGGATTGGAATCATCTAGAAGTCTTCCTCACTCACATGTCTGTTGGCTGATACTGGATTTCATCTATTACTGCAGCTGAGACTATTGGTCAGAATACCTACACATGGCCTCTCCATGTGGGTACTTGGGCATTCTCACAGAACGATACCTGGGTTCCATGAGCAAGCATCTCAAGAGAACCAGTGAGAGCTGTACTGCCTTTTATGACGTAGCCTCGTTTCTTATTTGTTTCTTTCTTTGTTCAAGGGAGCTTGTAAGACACAATGTCATTTATGCTAATGTTATAAACTCTCCCAGATTCAAGAGGGAGGGAATATAGATCCTACCTCTCAATAGGAGTGTCAAAACCACATTTTAAGAAGAGTATGTGAGATGGGAGGTACTTTTGTGGCCATCTTTGGAAATTATAACATAGGATTGTCGTTGAGGGAACTCTTCAGAGAAGCAGGCTGAGAATGACTCTCATCCAGCTCTTCCCCAAATCTCCCTTGAAGCTTTGATCCCTCAGAGAGACATCTAAGAGCTATGTTAACAATCCATTGTCTCCAGATGTTCTAGACCCTATCACCACAAAACAGTGTGAGGGGACTCTATTAGCCTAAGAAACCAGAAGAATCATAATCATCTATCCACTAGTTAACTTTACAACAATTTATCAGGCACCTGCTTTGTGCCGGGCACAGTGTAAGGTACTTGGGAGAACAGACAGATATGGTAGGGTTGCAGTGGAGGAGGTTGGGTTACAATGGAGGAGACAAACAAAAAACAAAGTGACAAATGAATAAGCAAAATGTTGATAGCTTGTGACCAGTGCTAAAAAGACAGTAAATGGGGTATGTGACTAAGAATGATTGGCAGGGTGCTTATGTTAGATAGTGTGGTCAAGGACAGCCTTTCTGAAGAAGTGACTGTAAGATGACAAATGAAGGAAATGGAAAGGCCATGGGAAGAGTGTCTTAGAAACAAGAGACAGCAAATCCTACGAGGTAGGAAAGAGCGAAGTGTATTCTAGGGGCATAGTAAGAGAGGGGGAGCAAGATATGACCAAAAGGGCTGAGTGGAGACAAAATTGTGGGGCCATCAGCACGAAGATGGCAGTTAACACTGTGGGGAAGGAAAAGATGAGCTAGGCAGAGTGTAGATGGGGCAGAGATGAGACGGTGAGTGCATAGAGGAACGCCCCATTTAGAAGTCTGTAGGGGCAAAAGGACCAGAAGAGGAGGTTGCGAAGGAGAGCAGTGATGGAAGAGGAAAACTAGAAAGCACAACAAGGCAAATGCCGTAGAAGAGATTGCTTCCAGAACGCAGGAGCAGCTATCTCCTGAATTCAGCTGATAGGCTGTGGAAGATGGGGCCAGACAAGAGGCCACGAGGTTGAGAGCATGAGGGTTATTCTTCATGTTGAGAAGAGTCATTTCATTGGAGTGGAGAAACTGAAAGCCCCATTGCAGTGGGATATGAAGAAGTGGAAGCAACATTTGTGGTTAAATCTCTTGAGCTTTTTTGCTGGAAGGGAGAAAAGAGAAATGGAGCGTTAGCATTTTCTACAGCAAGTTCTTCAGAACAGTAGTTATATTATGTCTTAGTTCATTTGGGCTGCTATCACAAAACGCCATAGACTGCATGGCTTGTAAACGACAAGAATTGATTTCTCACAGTCCTGGAGGCTGGAAGTCTGAGATCAGGATGGCAGCATTGTTCTGGGGAGAGCCCTCTTCCAGGTTGCAGACTATCGCCTTCTCATGGTATTCTCATATGGCGGAAAGAGAGAGAGAGATCTCTCTGGGGTCTCTTTTATAAGGGCACTAATCCCATTTATGAGAGCTCCACTCTCATGACCTCATCACCTTCCAAAGGCCCCACCTCCTAATACCATCACACTGGGGGTTAGGATTTCCATACACAGGAATTTTGGAGGAACACAAACATTCAGTCCATTGCATAGTAAGCATTAATTGGTTTAATGCAAAAGAAAAGTTTTGAGAAACTTAGGTTTAAAAAAGTCTTTACTATCGGGCCGGCCCTGTGGCTTGGTGGTTAAGTGCGCGCGCTGCAATGCTGGTGGCCCGGGTTCGGATCCCGGGTACGCATTGAGGCACCACTTCTCCGTTCATCCTGAGGCCGAGTCCCACATACAGCAACTAGAAGGATGTGCAGCTACGACATACAACTATCCACTGGGGCTTTGGGGGAAAAAATAAAATAAATAAAATCTTTAAAAAAAAAAAAAAAAAAAAAAAAAAAAAAGTCTTTACTATCTATCTTTACAGAGCCTTGGTAAGCTAATGTGCATTATGAATTTTTCTCCTTATTTGATGCCAGAAAGCTTTTCTTTTCTTTTTTTTTTTTTTTTTAATTTTCAAGTTGTATTTTGCAGGACTAATGAAACAAACTTTAGGGAATACTGAGTTTACCTTAATTTTTTATCCTTAAGTTTTACAGAGGGAAGAAAATCTTACTAAATGTGCATTTCTATATCCTTTGCAAAGTGATAATAATCACATTATCTGTTGAGTTACTTAGTGTGTCTTATATAAAGAACTTTGTGACAAATTCCCCCTACAGATCAATACCAGGAAAAACAAATTGCTTCTCCGAATGAACTGGGGCATTAAAAAATATTGATCAGTGAATCAAGGATGAATCACAACATTCTAGAACTAAAAATGATCGTAATGTAATCTAGTCAATCTCACCACTTTTACAGAGGAGAAAACAGGCCCAGAGATGTTAGAGAATCTGCAGATGCCCTGGGCTCCTTGGCAGCCAGCGCCCTCCTCCCAGCCCAGTCTTCTGGTTGCTGCCTGTGGGGAAACGCTAGCGGTGCCTTTCACCACACTGAGCTGCAGGAGTCCTGGAGGCAGATCTTGTCCTCAACCACAGTAGCCAATTTATGCAAGTTGCTGATAACATCTACTATCCTTTCTTAAAATTAGTATTATTTTTCTGGTTGTTTTTAATGAGTATGCTTTTCCTGGCTTTTGGTTAACAACTCCAGATATTTTTAGGAGGCACAATCATAAATTATATTAATTTTTTAAAAAATGAGTATAATAGAGAAATTTATAAGGTAGTCAGGATGTTTCAAACCTGGAAAGTATCTTCCTATGTAAACTATGTTAAACATGGTAGTTTCTACCACCCAAGTCCTTAATCCCTCATGTAGCTGAAATTCATTCATATGTCCCACCTGGCTTGGCCCATTTACTATTATTGCCCTATGGGGACTTGGTACTGTAAACCTTTATTCCAGCCTATTAGAGGTGAGGCTTCTGGTGGCAGCAGAGGTGAGCACAAAGGACCCCTGTATGGGTCACAGCCCAGGAGAGCAAGTTAAGATTCCTGCTCTCCTGCTGACCCTCCTTCACTTGTTTCTTCTTCCATAACGTGAGGGGTAATGAACTGCTGCAATGAACCTTCCACTCCATCTCACACTATTGTCTTTTCTACCAGAAGTATTCCTTTGTTTGTTTCAAGAATTTGGGACTTGAGCATTTGTTCTCCTCGTGTACTCCTCCTATGCTTTCTCAATCTGCCACTACGTTCTCTCCACACCCAAGGGCATAGGGAAGCAAGAGTAGAGGTGGACATATGTCCTCACTTCAAAGAAGCTAGTCTTTGCAAATTCTAGTAGGAAGAACATAGAGGAGAGACAGAGACAGAGAGAGAAATCGTTTACCCTGGCTGTGTCAAGGCTCTTCACCCTCTCCCCTTAACTCCTAGCCAAGTGAATGACCTCCAGGACCAAGGCAAATGGGAAAAGGACGGTGCGGAGAATCTTTCTTGCTCCTGTGAACCGCTCCACCCTCAGCTGTTTGGATGTTGGGGGGAAAGTGAAAGAAACTTTATATTGAGGTATCATGATATTCAGAATCCTTAGCTCTTATAGTACCACGGATATTATTATATTTTTTAAACATGATGGGAAACTGAAGTTGAGAGAAGTTAAGTAACCTACATAAGTTAAGACTTTATAAAAAGACTGTTAACGGTCCATTTGTATAGTGAAATATAATGTACATTCAGAAAAGTGTATAAATGGGGATGTAGCAGCTCATTGTGTAAGTGTAAGCACTCCTCAGGTTGAAGCATAAGCATCAACTCCTCTGCAAATCCACCGTGTCCCCTAAAAGTCACCACCCCCCCTGACTTTTATGGGAATCACTTCCTTGCTTTTCTTTATAGTTTTTCCATCTAAGCATGATGTTTGGTTTTGCCTGGTTTTTGAATTGTAAACAGATGAACTCATATAGTATGTATTTTGTGTCCACCTTCTTCTGCTCAGCATTATATTTGTACAACTTCAAACTGCATGAATAGATCACAGTTCTTTAAAACTATTGCATACTGAGGGTTTGGGGTTGTCGCCATTCTCCAGCTACTTCTAATAATGCTGCTGTGAACATTCTTTTACATATTTAGTAGTACACATTACTGTTGGATATATAACATTTGCACACACACACACAAATATATGTGTGTATATATATATATACACACAGTCATGTATTGCTTAACAACAGGGATACATTCTGAGAAATGTGTTTTTAGGTGGTTTTGTTGTTGTGCGAACATCATAGAGTATACTTACACAAACCTAGATGATATAGCCTACTACACACCTAGGCTATATGGTACTAATCTTATGGGAACACCATCGTATGTGTGGTCCATCATTGACTGAAATGGTCATCATGCAGTGCATGAGTGTATATATCAGGATATACACCTTTCTGGATCATGTCGTTTGGGTATTTTCAACTTTAGTAGATAACCCTAAACTGTTTCTGAAAGCGGCTGTTCAATTTACATTCTCACCAGCAACGTATGAAAGATTCAGTTGCATCTTTGCCAGCACTTATTATCGTTCTTTTATGACCTAGCTATTCTCGTGCTTATGTAGTGATATCTCAGTGTGGTTTTAATTTGCATTTACTTGATTACTAATGAGATTGAGCACCTTTACATATATTTATTTAATATTTGCATTTCCTGTGTTGTGAAGTACTTGTTCAAGTCATTTTCCCTTTTTCCATCAGGTTGTCTTTTTCTTATTGATTTGAAGGGGTTTTTCATGTAGCCTGCATACAAGCCCTATGTCAGTTATTTTTATTGAAAATTTCTTCTCCCACTCTGTGACTTGCCTTTTCACTCTCTTCATGGTGTCTTTTGATGAACTGAAGCCCTTAATTTCAATGTAGTTCAATTTATCAATTTCTTTCCTTCATGGCCCAAGATCATGACAAAATTCTCCAGTATCATCTACAACAGTTATATAGTTTGCCTTTCACATTTAGATCTGCAACTGATTTTTTAATATGGGTGAAATGGGGGAAAATTTTTTTTTTCATATAGATATCCAGCTATCCCTGAGCAATTTATGAAAGAGACTATTCTTTCCCATCTATTACAGACATTTATTGTACCAATATCTGTGCTTGAACAAGAATATATTTCTTTTAACTTGAAAAAAAAACCCCAACAGTCACTGAAACACATTTATCTAAAGTTATGACTTATCTAAAATTTGGAGAATGTCAAACAAACCTAATTATTTCTATGATCCATTCTTTTATAAGGTGAAGGAACAAATCTTTGAGTTACCTGTTGACTATGCCAAAAAACCCAAAGATCGTTTATGTATATAAGCATGTTAATATTTTTATTATTCTGAATTCAAGCCTAAACTTGGGTAAGGCAAAAATGAAGAGTTGTCAGATGTAAGTGTAAGTCAAAATTATCTAAAGGCAAGCAATAGTTACAGAGGCTGTTTTGAAAGGGTAAAGCAAAGAGAAACTGGTTATTAAAAACTTTTAATTTTTCATAAATAAGGAACTTTTGTTAAAATTAGTTAAAGTGGCAAAGGCCCAAAGAATATAAGCTTAGATAGGATAAAGAAGGTGTGGTATATACATGTACAGTGGAATATTATTCTGCCATGAGAAAGAAGGAAATCTTGCCATTTGCAGCAATATGGATGGACCTTGAGGGCATTACGCCAAGTGAAACAAGTCAGAGAAAGACAAATACTGCATGGTATCACTTATGTGTGGAATCTAAAAAAGCCAAACCTGTAGAAACAGAGGCTAGAATGGTGGTTACCAGGGGCTGGGGATGGTGGGGGAAATGGGGAGATGTTGGTCAAAAAATACAAACTTCCAGTTATAAGATGAATAAATTCTAGGGATCTAATGTACAGCATGGTGCCTATAGTTAATAGTACTGTATTATATACTTGGAATTTGCTAAGAGAGGAGATCTTAAATGTTCTCACTACACACACAAAAAATGGTAATTATGTGACATCATTTTGCAATATATAAGTGTATCAAATCAACATGTTGTACACCTTAAACAGTCTTATATGTCAATTATATCTCAGTAAAGCTGGAAACAAAAGAATGTATACTTAAGATCCATCTTTTTCTAACTTATTGAAAAAGTTTATTTTTTATTAAACGTTTAAAACTAATCTTAATACACCTTTATATGTCCATGTCTTTCAAAATACATATGCATGTAAATATATATTAAATTTAAAGCTTTCAACTTCAGTGTTAAATGTAGTTAACTTTATTGCCTGAAAGTGTGTTTTATATATACGTGTGTGTGTGTGTCCATATATATGGATGGATGTGTGTATATATTTATTGCCTCTCAGCTCCAAATTCACCTTCCCTTGCTCTGCTTTATGGTTCTGTATAGTCAGATCCAATAAACATTTCTCCTTTGCCAGGTGGCATGATGTCTGCTTTGTCAGTGGAGGGTGCTAGAGGGACAACGCAGAACCCAGGGACTTCTCTTCCTCTTTCCGGTGTGCTTTGTTCTCTTCTTGCTTCTGGCATGCAGGACGCTCATTGGTGTTCACATCCCCGCAACTTTCAGCCACACCCCTGAGGACAATTTCCCAGTGAGTTTAGCTGCACCACCGAGTTCCACAGTGCCCCAGCTGAGTCTCCTTTCAGTGAGTCTCTTCTCTCTCTCTCTCTCTCTCACATGCACACACACACACTGTACTCATGGAGTTTTATTTATTAAATACTTTATAGTTAATTATAGTCATGATTCTTTTCAGTGTTAAAATTGTCTCAAATTTTGGTCAGTGGAAGCCTCTTCAAGCCAGCTCCTGTGTCCCTTTGCGTTGCTCCTATTAGTCTGAAAGTGCTTCCTTGCTTTTGAACATAGCAAGATGTTCTTTTTATTTTCCTGCTTGGGATTCATAGAGCTCCTTGAATGTGTGTTTGGTGTCCCTCTGTAGTTCTAGAAAATAGTTACCATCTCATCAAGTACTGCTTCTTCCTCACTCTCTCTACTCTTTTTTGGACTCTGATTTAATGTACGTGAGACTTTCTTACTATGGTCTTTTTCTGTTACTTTCTATACTAAATTTCTTTTTTTTTTTCTCTCAGGTAATGACTATTTTCAGTTAACATAACCAGCCCACAGTACAGCATACTAAATCATAAAGACTTTTGGAAGTACAAATTGAAGGAAGGTAATAACTTTACTAAGTTACAAAATTTTGGCAAATTAATACAGTCTCATTAATACAATAAAACCATATTTAGTGATAATTTCCACTCCAAAAATACCATTTAAGCACCAAATCAAAACACTGTGGTTTTTAATGGTGGTTTATAAAAGAGCAGGTTATTTTATACAAATTAATACATATAATACTTAAAACTTAAAACTATACAATTTCTCCCTTAAAGTGAGTTGCTTTTAGCAAGCTGTTGAAGTTTACCACAGCGGGGCAATCATGTGTACATAAGAGGTGGCTCTGCTTTGTTCTGAGGTTGGTCCAAAGCCAGATAGAGTGCCAATGTGTGAAAAGCTTTAAAATTCTGCCTTACAGAGATTAAATATGCCAATACTAGTTTGAAAGTACCTTTTCAAAAATTGTTAAATTTTCACATAGTTACTTGAACCCTCAAAATTAGATAAACATTTCGAACAACATTAATTTTGGAAAATCCCTTTTACGTAAAAGCCCTGCACCTCTTTGTTTTGGTCAGAAGTCATATAGCCTTTCTTCAGGTTATTAAAAAAATTCTACCTAGAATGTAGTTGTATTTTTAAAATAACAAATAAATATATTGCCAGCTTAGAGACCCTGAGGGACCCGATGTTGTATACCAATTTTCATTATCATTTCTCTACAAATGCTGCCGCTGCCATAGCTGTCCTTATCTTCCTCTTGCCGAAGCCATCAACTCTTCAGTCCCGGCATTTAATATATGTATCGCCCATTCCGTTGCATCTCAGCCTTTATTAGCATTTGAAGATATTGTACTTGCCATTAGTGCTTCTGGGTAACTGCTGAGACTGACTCCTTTCACGGTCATTATGACTTCTTGAGTCAAAATAGTCTTTTCTGGGTCTTGAGGATGTGGTTTGTGTATGTCTCCCATCTACTGAAACCATACTTATAAATGATGTATTAGTAGATTTAAGTTTCACTACTTTCTCTACAGGATCAACTACAGAATGTTCTTGCACATGTGTTTTGGTTCTTGCTGCACCAATAAGTGAATTCACAATGGGAGGCAGTTCTCACTCTGTGCTGAGAAGTCTATGGCTGTGCAACTTTCCAGAGGGATCTATGTGTCTTTCCAATACATCAACCCCAACCATACTCAGGTTCACAGGGTTTGGGTATATCTGCATCGCAGCTGTTGTGACTATTTCCCATGGGTGGTAAAAGATGTACTCTGAAGTCCAGATCTTCATAGTGGTGACCTGTGTGATGTCCTGGTGGTGCTAGGGGACAATGAGGCAGAGAGGTGACACCTGCCCCTACTTCCCCACATCCCCCAGCCATCCCAGCTGGCTACCTCTATACTATGCTCCTTAACCATTTTGTTTCTTTATGCTACATTCTGTATAATTTCTCATGACTTATCCTGTAGTTCACTAATTCTCTTCAGTTGTGTCTAATCTGCTGTTGAATCCATCCATATAGTTTTACATTTTATTGTGTTTGTATTTTTATAAAATTCTATTATTGTCTGCTTTGTCATTTTTTATATTTTTTCCTGTTCCTGCAGAGATCCTCAAAGTGGTCTTTTATTTGTTCAAACACAGTAAGCATGATTACTTTATAGACTCTTTGGTGATTCCTATATCTCAGCCTTGTGAATCTGTGTTGCTTCTGCTGGTTCTTTCTAGCTTCCTTGTGTGCCTACTTATTTTTGGCTGGATACTGGGTGTTTTATATGAAAAAAAATGTAGGAATAATTTGAGACCTATAATTAATTAAGAAAACTTCATCCAGATTAGACTTGTCATTGCTTCTGCCAGGCACGAGGATGCTGCCAGTTTGAGATCAACTTAAATCAAGTTCAAGGCTTGAGATTCACTAAATGACCTAGAAACCAAGCTCAGGTGTAATTCCCTATGAGGATTGATCCATTCCTGGACCAGCCTCACCCTGTAGACCTTTTAAGGTCCGAACATTGTGGGGAGAGTTTCTTGTTATATCCGCAGAATGTTTATAGTAGTCACAGGGAAAATGTTCTGGGATAGGCATACATATTCAGGGCAAAGATATTCTTTATTTTTTTGCTGTTTTTTGTTCCTGAATTATAATTTTCTCTTCAGTTTTTGTAATTTCCTATTATTTTTGTCGGCTCTTGGAGTTTTAAAAATTATTTTGTCCAAATTTTTTTGTTTTTAGGGTTAGTTTGAATAATATAGCCCATGGCACTGGAAAGAAGGAGTCCTCTTGGATATATTTTGAAGGTAAGCCTAACAGAACTTTGTGACTGACTGGAACTCGAGGATAAAGAAGGCCAATGGTATGTAACGGGAAGAGGAGTCAGAGATGATCGGAAGATTTTTGACCTTAGTGTTTACAAATGAAGATGCAAATAACTGAGATGAGAAAGACTGAGGAGGTAGCGGGCTGGAGGAGGGATCAGGAGTTTATTTAGGGGCGTATTAAGTTTAAGACGCCTAGTAGGCAGCTGGATACATAAGCCTGGAGTTCAGGGAAGAGGTTAAAGCTAGACGTAGAAAATTTAGAGCCCTCAGTGTATAGATATTTAAAATTGTGAGATTGGGTTGAAGTCACCAAAAGAGTGATACAGAGAAGAGGTCCAAAGACCTGACAGACATTCAGGAGATATTAATTCTCTCCTCCTCTTCTCCTGAAGGACTGTATAAGTATAATGTACTGCCACATATAAAGATGGAAAGTTTTTTTTCACTGAAGACTAATATATATGAAAAAATTTAGACAGAAAGAGTTTGTCATCATGTCCTGTCACCCTACTTCCTTACTGTGGTTCCAGCCTTCCCCCTTCCCCATCCCCACCGCACTGCTTAGTCTGGGCTCTCAAGGTTTCTCAGCTGTGCTACCACACAGCCTCAGAGCTGGTCTTTCTGCTACCAGCCCACGCCTTCTTCTGTTTCCTCCACGTGAGGGCCACAGTGAAGCCTCTACAACCAAGGGTGATTGTTGAAGGTCTGTTCTTGAAGTGGCGTTCATAGTTTAATATTTATTAACATCATTTTTACAAATTTAGATGGATAAGACTATACTAGCGACAAGAGTTTTGCAAACTGAGGATACAATGTAAGCTCTTTTAAAGAATATGTGAGTGAAGGGACAGAATTTTTGGCAATTATTTCCTATTCATTGCAAATCATGTGTGATAATTAGGAAACAGAATTATAAATAAAAGACCCAGACGTTTGTCAATTCTGTGCCCACTTACCACTTAGTTTTCATTCTAAACATCCATCCATTTCTAGAATATAAGGGTCTGCATTTTCCAGTCTCATAGTCAGAAGCTGATTATTCAGGGAGAATGCCAAATTTCTGCTAAAATTCCTTTGAAAATAAAATTTAGCCTTGTCTGCAAGGAATAAGTTGGAGGTGGACCTGAGTGAAGGCAGGAGATTAAAGTGGGTGACCTTTCATTTTCCTTGACAATAGTGATTTGATTTTGGAGTCTATTTCTGCAATAATTTCCTATCTCTACCTCACTCTATATCTTTATTTCTTTTATCTTTTGGTCCATGCAGAAGCTATGTCAAAATAAAAGATAAAGTTATCAAAATAAAATGCTGCTTTTAATGTGAACCCTCAGAAGAGGGTTTAGGACCAATGCTTATCTTGACTATAACTGAAACACATCTAGTGCTTACTTTGAGCCAGGCTCTGTGCTAAGCACTATGCATAGATGATTTCATATAATCCTGACCGCAATCCTTGGGGGCAGATACTTTTATCATCCCCATTTTAGAGATGAGGCACAGAGGAGTTAAGTAACTTGTTCAGAGTTAGTAAGGAAGCAATTGAACTCCAGAGCCCTTGCATCTAACCTATATGCTGTAAAGGCTAATGGATGGGCACCTTCCCACTGTAATACCTCAACTGTAGTGAGTTCATACAATTTTCGTACACCGAGGACCAGTGATGCAAAAACCTAGGTCAACCTGAGGTATAAAGAGTGCATATGCACCTTGATTTCAAGTGGACTTATTCTTAAACCCTTTTCCTTTGAGCTCCTCCACTGTTCCATATTCTTTGCCTTCTGGTCTCACCTCTTACCAGTGTGTTTTCCTATCTTGCATTTCTGAAAGTTTGCAGTATATTAGACACTAATAATGGTTTCAATGGATACTCTGGCTTTTTGGGGAAAGGAGCTGGGAGCGGAATGGACTTGCCTTGCACAAGGGACGAGAGAGCCTGAGTGAAATCTTGACTAGGAAAGGAGGTGGCGTCAGAGACAGGAGTCTGTGGCTTAAGCACTGGGAATGACGAGTGTAGAGACCTCTTTGGGGAGGTCTGGACATCAGAGAACAGTAATATTGTCCCACATGTGATGCAACCTTTCTGTGTGATTCACAAAATCTTCAGTAATGACCTCAGAAATGATGACATTCTTAAGTAGTTTGAAACTACTGAAAGGCTGAGTTCACGTTCTGGTTAATTTAGCCTGAATCAAGGCCAACAGACATGGACAAGGGAATACAAGTCTGACAGATAAAATATTTTTGATCAGACAGTGGGAAATTGGCAATCAGGGTGTTAGAGGTGGAGAATTCCTCGTGATGGCTTAGTCCAGGTTCTGATCATGGGAGAGGTGACTGAAATGGAGTGGCAGTGAAGGTCTTTGGAAATGAGGAAGTGAAGACACTGAGGCAGAATTCATTCATAGCAACCCTCACATTCTGATTATTATTGCTTACTTTTTACTGCTATCATTATAACAAGCCAATCACTGTTTTTGTGTGTTTCCAATCTACTGCATCAATGTAACATCAAAATATCCAGATGGAAATTGAAAAATTGAGGATCCTCAAGAAGGTGGTTTGAGTAACACCAAACATCCAGCAGCAGAAAGATAAAATGTCAAGGTGATTAACAAATCACCTTTATCCAGACATTTTGAAGTCAAGTAGAAATAGCCAGAAAGTGAATATTGGCCAACAATTTCCTAGAAATGAAATTTAGAAGTCAGAATAGGTCATTGCATCTGGCCTGAGAGCCTACAGAAAATAAGGTCTCCATATTAACCAAAATTAAAACTGGCCAGAATGATGAAAGGCAGACAAGAGCCTGGGGAGTCTGTCAAAGGAACGATTTCGAAAATTTAGGTAACAAGAGATGAATGACAATGTCACAGCTAAGATGAAACAGCCTGGGAAGTAAAACCCAAATAAGAAGCAAAAGTCAAGAAATACAGGAGGATAAAACTCAGGACGCTTTAGTGGTTCAGGCCTTCAGGCCTTCTTCTGCACATAAAATGTAATGAGACATCAAAGGGGGCCTTCATAAAGTTTAAAACCTTATTCTTACCTGTGGTCTAAGACAGGATTTAAATTTTATTGGAACAAGGTACAGATGAAGAATAAATCAAATTTAAGTGCACTACATAGTGTTCTTAATTAAATAGAAAAAGTCAGGATTTTGTATACGAGGAATAGAGAAAAGAGGGACTGGTTCCGTTGACCATGTTCTGTAGACGTTTCTTAGACACTAATGTGCATAGAATCAGCTGGGGATCTTTGTTGCAGATTTTGATTCAATATGTCTCAATAGATCCAGAGATTCTGTGTTTCTAACAAGCTCCCAGGTGATGCCAATGCCTCCTGTCCTCAGACCACACTGAGAGTGACAAGGCTGTAGAGCAGAGCTTTTCACACCTCGAGTTCCAAGAAAGCTCCCCAGGGGATACTGATATGCAGCAGGGTTTTGAAACCAAAGCTGTTGAAAAACTTGTTGGAGATTAATTAATGCAAGAACCAGAGGAATCAGGACCATCATGAAGCTTCTTCAAACAAAACTTTTTTCCCAGCAGCATGTGGGAAAAAATATTGTAGATGTTTGTATAAAATGTCTAAAGCAGCCATCAGAAATTTGGGGCGGGAGTGGTGTGTTTTAATAAACCATGCAGTCTCTGTTTTAAAGATGTTGAAGGCCTGGAGTGGAGAAAAGAGGATAGATGAAATGAGTAAATCTGTAGACACATTAACATTTTTGTACCTTCTTTAATCAAACTTTTAATTGTTTGGATAATAAATCTGGCCGATAACTTCTAGGTATTTAAGGAGCTGGGGACAGAGTATGTCTATCTGAGTGCATGTGTATATGAGTGTATATGTGTGTGAATGCTGTGTTTAAAAGCAAAAGCATGCAAGTGTGTGTGTGCGTGTGTGTGTGTGTGTGAATTTAGTCAGAGAAGCCCTATCTTCACTGAGAACCCAGGGCCGAGAAATGCTGACATCCTGCATGAGTGCCATACCGTGTATTACATTCAGGTGGTGAAAATAGGAGCTCTTCAAGCACCTCCCCTTCTCCAATTCCCTGGAGTCTTCGTCTAATTTCTGTAGACTTCCTACATCTTCAGGACTCAACAGGATTCAGTCTCTGCTGCATCCAAATTTGTCCCTTTTAGTAGAACATAATTGGATGCAAATACAAATCACAACTATTGTCAGAATTCAAATGGGTTCTGATGAGAATTAATATTTTCCATTCATAGAAGTACTGATTCAGAGCATACAATAAGGCAAAAATTCAAAATTAAGCAGAAACCACTTATTTCTCAAGCAGAAATAGCTATAATATATTCATCTTATAGAGATTAGAATTTTGCAATCCAGATATCAGAGCTTTATGCTATAAATTATTTCTTATCGTCCCTCCCAAATCTTACCCTCCATAATGACAATTGAATAAAGGAATATGTGACAGAATTAGTTGAATGCAATTATCTTCACTTTACAGTTTAATTTCAGATCTTGTCTCATTAACACAATTATCCAGGAAAACATTATATTGAACAAACACACAACTGGGATGTACTGTATGTATTAATCAGAATTCTTGTGTTTGCAAGTGACAAACTCAACTCACACTGATTTAAACCAAAGGAAAATGAACTTGTTGAGTGATGTAACTACAAAATTAAGGTACATTTTGGGTACAATTGGACCCAAAATGATGATTTTTTAAATCTTTTTTTATCTCTATCTTTTATCTCTATCTTTTTCTGTTTCCTTTGAGTCTTGGCCTTATTCAATCCTATAGCACACAGCTTTTTCTGATTAAGGAAGGTGTCTCAAAGCAGCTTAAACTTATAGACTTTAGGACTCACGATCCCAGAAGAAGAAAAATAACATTTCCTCATACCGATGGCAGAAAAATACTTGAGAAGGCTGATTGGGCCTGGCTTACCTGCCCATCTCTGAAACCATCGTTATGGCCATAGGGTTGGAGCCCTCTATTGGCCTCATTTGGGTCACATGGCCATCCCTGGGACTAAAGTGTGGTCAGTACTGTCCCCACCTTGACAACTTGAGTGTAAGAGGGATGTTTCCCCTGAAGGAGGGGTGATAGGCGGATCGATAATGCATTTCCACTCCGTTACAAGTCTAGCTTGAATGGTAGGTAAGATGGGACTCATGGAGGTGTTGCTAAGGACAGGAAGAGAAGTATATGGAAGGCGCTCAGGGAAGTTGCATGGACAAGACATATAAACAACAGAGGAGTCTCAAATTAACATGTATGTGTATGTGTGTATAGTAAGATTTATATGTATTGGTAATGGACTTCAGACAAGCTATCAAAGCTATAGTGACCTGTAATAGAAAATAAGTTGTCTGGCTGCAGTGGCTCTTCTTGGGAGATTTAATAAGTATAAAAGCATTTATTATTAAGTGCAGGAATGGTTCATAATGATGTATGATCTTTGATCTAAAATTAACCCCACGTATCTTTAAAGCCTAATTATGATGATTGTGTGTTTTGTCAGGAGTTCAGCTGAGCTCGGAGAGCTCAGCTGTCAGGGGTCAGGGCAGTCAACTAAAGCAACAAGCCAAAATGAAAGTAACAGTGAAGCCTTTAATCACTCACTAGGATAGTATAAGCAAGAGGCTAAAACTAGATAAAGCACGGAATCCCCCTGTTCCATTTTCCCCATGGAATGGCGTGCCTGGCCAGGTTCAAGTGGATCAGTGCAGATGTGGGGGTCGTCTCACTGTTGAGGGAGCTCTGAACAAAAGGCTCCTTCAGTTTAATGGCTCCTGTAGTTTTATGGATCATATATAAACATGATCAGACTCACGTTTAATCTGGGGGCTGGAGGGAGGAGAAAAGGGGGTGCTAGAAGTGGAAAAGTACTGGATACTGAGTCAGTGTGAGGAGAAATGTCTTCAAGGTTTCCCAACAAGGAGACCTCCCAATGGGGGTGCCTGGGCTAGGAGTGCAGACACGAATAAGAGCATGGCCAGTCAGCGGGGTTTGAGTCCTTGACTGCAACTTCCCTCAGAGCCTGCAATGCACTGGCTGTGCCCCAGTGTTGTGTGGGCAGGGCAGTTCCCCCGAGGAGCCTTGGGTAAAGCCTTTGTAATTGCTTATGGTCAGGTCTGAAAAATCATACAAAGGTTTCCAGCCAGGAGCCAAACTCCTCAAATTTGTTTCTATTAAATAGTATAAAGGGTAGAGTTTTGGTAGCATTTTAAAATACAAAAAAAAAAAGATGTATTTCTCCTTATGTCTCACTCTTATCATGGTGAGGAAGTTAAATAAGAGTTGACAATAAGTGGCATTGTTATTTCTATAACTCCTGGTCCCAGGGGATCCTCGAGCTATGCAGCATAATACGCATTTGAACCCTTAGAGTTAAAAGGACCTATAGATTTAATTTTATACAAACTTTTGATACTTATATATTCTCCATCTCCAAGTGGTCATCCCACCTGCGGCTGAATTCCAATGACAAGAACCTTGTACTTTCTAAAGTAATTCACCACGTTTTCTCAGGCTTTGATGGTTGAAAATTCTTTATGAGGCAAAATTTGTCTCACTGTCTCTTCACCCCCTGATGGTGGGACCATTTAGAACAACTATATTCTCTCTTTCAACAGGCTGTTCTTCAAATGTCTGGTTAGCAGTCACACGTCTTTCAGTCTAGTCTTTCCAGAGCAAACACCCTTAGTTGCTTCATTATCCCTTGTAGAATGTGGTTTTGAGAACCTTTACTCTCTAGTCCATCTCTTCTGAACAACCTTGCCTGTCAGTGTCCCTGTGGAAGTGTAGGTCCCATAGCCATTCAAACAGCATGGAGAACAAACATCATCTCTCTGGTTTTCAGATTTTGTATTTTTATTTTATTTATTTATTTTTTTTAAAGCTAATTTTTTTTTTAATAACTTTATTTATTTATTTTTTCCCCCAAAGCCCCAGTAGATAGTTGTATGTCATAGTTGCACATCCTTCTAGTTGCTGTACATGGGATGCGGCCTCAGCATGGCCGGAGAAGCACTACAGCAGTGCGCGCTCGGGATCTGAACCCAGGCCGCCAGCAGCAGAGCACGCACACTCAACCGCTAAGCCACGGGGCTGGCCCTCAGATTTTGTATTTTTATTAATGTGGCCAAAGATCAAGTTAGCTCGTAGGAATTGTTCTATCACACTGTTAACACACATTGAGCTTACTGTAAAAGAAAACCCCCAAGTTTTTCTCATGAAAACTTTACATCTTCTTTATTTCTACTTGTTCAGTTGGTTTTGGACTCAAATTTTTAGTATAAAAAATGCAGCCTTATATATTTCTCAATTTGATATTTATCGTAAGATCTCCAACTCTGTCTTAATAGCATAGTAGGGAAAAAATAAAGAATAGTGGTGAAGCACATAGACTTTAAAAAATCCTTTACATTTTAAAATAAACCTGATGCAAAACAAAGTTTTATTTAATGAGTTATAAGGTGAACAATCAAGAAATAGCCAAGAAATAGAACTTTGCCAGTCACTCCAGAAGCCCTTCCATGTGGCCTATCCAAGTTTCAATGCCCGCCTCCCTTAATAGGATGCTACTATATTAATATGGTGATATAAACTAATCTAGTAATCAGTTATTTGTGTTATTTAAATATTTTTATCATCCAGATATATCACTAGACACTATAGTTTAGTCCTGCACATTAAAAATATTATGACCAAGTCTCTTTTAATCTCCAGTTTTCCCTCCATCTCTTTTAAATTTCTCTTAAAATTTGTCTGTTACATTTGACCTGAAGAGTTATCTATAGTGTGGAATTTGTGTGTGTGTGTGTGTGAGGAAGATCAGCCCTGAGCTAACATTTGTTGCCAATCCTCCTCTTTTTGCTGAGGAAGACTGGCCCTGGGCTAACATCCGTGCTCATCTTCCTCTACTTTGTATGTGGGACACCGCCACTGCATGGCTTGATAAGTGGTGCGTAGGTCCATACCCGGAATCCGAACCCTTGAACCCTGGGCCACTGAAGTGGAGCGTGCGAACTTAACTGCTACACCACCAAGCTGGCCCCTATAGTGTGGAATTTTTTATGCGTAATCATGGTGCAATCCAACATGTTCCTCTGTTCTTTGTATTTTCTGCAAATTGGTAGTTGAATCACAAAGTGTTGATCAAATTCATGCTCAATCCTTTTGGCAAGATGATAGGTGGTGCTGTGTTCTTTTTTTCTCCCCAGCTTTATTGAGATATAATCCACATGTAACATTGTGTAAATTTAAGATGTACAATGTGTTGATTTGATACACTTACATACTGCAAAACGATTACGATCATAGCTTTAGCTAACACCTGCATCATGTCACATAATTACCATTTCTTTTTTGTGGTGAGAACATTTAAGATCTACTCTCTTAGCAACTTTCAGATGTAAATACGGCATTATTAACTATAATCACTATGCTGTACATTAGATCCCCAGAACTTATTTATCTTATAACTGAAAGCTTGTACTCTTTGGGTGATGCTGTGTTCTATCATGAAGCACATTATGTCTGGTCATTTCTTTTTGTGATGTTGGCAGCTAATGATGCTCAATGCCTAGATCCATTAATTCACTAGGATTTTGAAATAGTGTTATTTTAGTTCTAACACTTCTTGCAATTTATTTATTGCAGAACTCTTTATAAAGAGACATTTCATTCATCTACAATTTGGTTATTGTGTGGTATAGTTTATACAGAAAGGCAGGATGAATATTTTTTCTTTCCCTTTACTAGTTTTTTTTTTTTTTTTTTTTTTTTTTATGAGGAGATCAGCCCTGAGCTAACATCCGCCAATCCTCCTCTTTTTTTTTTTTTTGCTGAGGAAGACGGCCCTGGGCTAACATCGGTGCCCATCTTCCTCCACTTTATATGGGACGCCGCCACAGCATGGCTTACCAAGCAGTGCGTCGGTGCGCGCCCGGGATCCGAACCAGCGAACCCCGGGCCGCCGCAGCGGAGCGCGCGCACTTAACCGCTTGCGCCACCGGGCCGGCCCCTCCCTTTACTAGTTTTCAAGATGATAAATTGGTTTCCTATCATTCTTGGAAGGTGAACAATTAGGTTTTTAAAATATCATTATGAACCTATTGATTTAATGGACTTAATCAATTGCAACTGTCTCTTTGAAGCTCAAATTGTTCCTCTTTTGCTGGTGGGAGTATCTTCAAGTTGGTTTGTGAGTATTTTTGACATGACCCTGATAGTTTTTGGTAGCTTCCTTGCTGTCTGGTATTCTAGGCTCATCTTGTTCATTTCCTACTCTAGACCTGGAATCAGTCATTTTCCCCAATAAATTCTAGGCTCTTTTGGTGGAAAGGGTATTTTAAGGTCATACTCTGACTGTTAATTGTTTCTAGGCTCTTATTAGGCAGAGTTAATACATAGCTCTGTATATATACTATATGCTATATAGTCTCCTGAGTTCATACTGACATTTTTGTTACTTGTTTTATTTTATTTATTTATTTTTGAGGTATTATTGACATATAGTATTATATAGTGTCATATGTACAACATAAATAATTTGATATTTGTATGTATTGCAAAATGATCACCACAAGTCTAGTTAACCTCTGTCACCATACATAGTCACAAAAATTTTTTTCTTGTGATGAGTTGTGAGTTCATATTGACTTTTGATTCAAATTCAAATCTAGAGGGTTTTTCATAATATGTTATAGTACTTCTGTATCTCATTTTTCCACACTGAGAATCTGAGAATCCTCGTTTTCAAGGACCTGAGGAATGATAGAATTTAAAAATTTCATAGGTACTTATTTTCTTTTTCCTGCATTACCATACATAATAGTCTAACAATATTTATAGTAATACTACCACCACCAGTTAAATTTTTTTGCATATGTGCTCACCATTCTCTGCTTCATTTTGCAACTGTCTGAATATATTGAAAATGGGAATTAGTTCTACAAGCAAATGTGTATTTGATATTCACCATTCCTCATTTTGATGTCTCTCTAAGCATTTGAAACTCATTCTTCGGTATATATTTGATTTCTCTCTAGTCAATTGGAAGCTCATTTTTTAGTGCATTTTCAGTAAAGGCTCATGGAAGCAGTATTTCCTCAGTTCTTACCATGTGAGTTTGCCCGTTGCCTTTATATTTGAAAGTCAGTTTAGTTTAGTCAGTTATCAGGTTAATTAATAGTTGCTTCACAGTTTTCCTTGGGTATCTAAAATATGTTACTCCACTTTCTTCTGCCGTCAACATTGATGTTCAAAATTCTAATGACAATTTGCTTTTATTTCCCTTATATATTCTTTACTGGTTTCACCTAGATGATCACAAGATTCTTCCTTTTCCGTTAAAGTCTAGTAATTTACTAGACTATGACTTGATGGTGATTATTCAGGTCATTATTGTCAGGTACGTGGTGTGCTCCTTCAGTATGTACTTTCAAATTTCCTTTTTTTTAAGTTCAGGAAAGTTTTCTTAAATTATATTTTTTAGTATTTATTCTGTTCCCTTGTTTTGGGTTTGTTCTTTGGGGATTCCTTTTATCTATATAAAGGATCCTCTTTGCCCATTTTTAATATTTGTCACATTTTCTTGAGCCCTTTTTATCTCTACATTTCTTCTTTTTTTTTTTTTTTTGTGAGGAAGATCAGCCCTGAGCTAACATCCATGGGAATCCTCCTCTTTTTGCAGAGGAAGACCGGCCCTGAGCTAACATCTATTGCCAATCCTGCTCCTTTTTTTTCCCTTTTTCTCCCCAAAGCCCCAGTAGATAGCTGTATGTCATAGTTGCATATCCTTATAGTTGCTGTATGTGGGACGCAGCCTCAGCATGGCTGGACAAGCGGCGCGTCAGTGCGCGCCCAGGATCCGAACCCAGGCTGCCAGTAGCAGAGTGTGCGCACTCAACTGCCAAGCCACGGGACCGGCCCCACTACATCTCTTTTTAATTAAAAGAAGTTCCTCTTTTCACCTTCTATTTCTCTTAAACCATCATTATTGTGTTTATTTGCTTTGTGTTCCTTCTAGTTTAGTCTTCATTTCAGAAATGATTTTTTCTTTCATTTTCATTTCTTTCCTGAGTCCTATTACCTCATTTCTGAGGTGAAGGTGTGCTGCTGACCCTACCAGTTAAATGCAAACTGCATCAGATGTCATTTGGAGAAGACAGGTGGGAAGAAACTGATTTACCTCAAAGGAAAAAAAATATTGAGAGAGACATTTAAAACAGAGGAGACATATTACTTTAACTGATAAGTTTAAGTCCCTGTGTCACTCACCCATCTCATCTTCCTCCATACTTCTGCATTGAGTAGGGGCTCAGGAGAAAGATAAACCAATTATATGAGAAAGAGAAGCTACGTTTTCTTACACATCTGAGTACTTCTCTGTAAAATTTTGACCAACTAATCTAGCACAGTCCCTATTCTAGAAAAAAAGTGAAGGAGGGATCTATATATATCTCTATATCTTTTCATTTCCATGCCAGTCCAAACTCTGCACTGAAAGTAAAGAGAGAAAGAGGAATTCTGAAATAGTTTGAGTTCATTTTTATCATACCAGCCAATCTAAATTTTTTATCTGTTATTTTGGAATTATGCTTCTCTTGATGTGGGTAAGAAATATAGCAATAGGAGTTATTGTGGGTTGGTGGTAGTTTTGGGGAGATCTTTACCGTTCAAAATTATTAAAGAACGGATCTCTCTAAATTACTCTCTAAGAAGTACAAAGAGAGTATTATTGCTGGAAGAAATTAAATGAGTTAAGGATAAGGAGCAGAGTAAGATACATAATAAAGCAAACACATTTTATACTTAAAGATTCATTCAAAAACATTGATTATGTAGATATTCTTAAGCAGTTCGTTTTCTATACAATTTCTGTGCAATTCTTACAGTTTCTAATTGATGATTTCAGTTACTGGGCATACCAAAACCAAATACTCTCTTCTTCCTACTAAAATCACTTGTGATATTTTTAATTTCTAAAAGAATACAGTCAAAGTGTAATAGTCCAAAGCAAAAAGGTAAAAATTTAGAGATATCATTATGTGGAATCAATCCATACAAAATTACATCGGATTATATCAAATAGAAATACTTCAGATTTCATTTTTGGCCTCTTCTAGGGAAAGTAAGGTGTAAATGAAAACACATGCACAAGAAATAAATCTTTGCTGAACATTTTCTATCTATAAATTACTGTACCAGGTACTGTGGGATAGTCAATGATGTGTGAGATGACTAATTCACAAGTCAAAATGAAGACATCATTCAAGAGAACCTCTTTGTACTAAAGTTTATACTAAATTTCCAAACTCTGTGTGGAATTTACTGATTATACAAAGAATTAATTGGAAAGACTACTGTATTGTATTCTAGAAAGTTGCTATGAGAGTAAAGCTTTAATGTTCTCACCATTGCAACAACAATAACAACAACAAAATGGCAATTATGTGAGGTAAAGGATGTGTCAACTAACCTTCTTGTGGCAAACATTTCTCAATATATACATGTATCAAATCATCACATGGTACACGTTAAATTTACACAAAGTTATATGTCAATTGTATCTCAATAAAAAAGAATGAATTGGAGATACTGATTATGAGATAAAGATGATTTCCATATCACCAAGAAGTTACCCATCAAAAATGCAATCAAAGTGAAAGTAATTATACATTTTGGCAATGTTTATTATTTATTCATTCATTAATTTAATGGGCATTTATTAGTCAACTACTGTGTGCCAGGAACTCGAAAGAGAGTACTAGAACTGAAGATATCTCTATGGAAGTCTTTGGCATGTTTATAGTAATTGGAGATGTGGTAGTGTTCAGAGAGTCTGTGGAGCAAGAAGAGAAGGGGAGTGAGCTTCAAGGAACCATCAACACTTAAAGAATGAGTAGCGTAGGAGAGGCTGGCAAAGGAGATTGAAAGACGTGGCCAGAGAAGAACGAAGAAACAGGAGAGCACGGTACCATAGAAGCCCAGTGGAGAGAATTTTCCTGGCAAGTGTCAAATTCTGCTGAGATTTCAGTCAAGATGAGTATTAAAAAGTGTTCATTAGATTTAGTGATAAGGAGGTCACTGGTAACATTTGGTGGGAGCATTTTTGAATGAACAGCTCTTGTGGGGAAACTCAGGCCTCTGTATTTTAACACATTTCACAGATGGTGTGAGAGACCACTGGTCTAGCCCTTTCACACAATTCCTCCTTTGGACAATCTGCCCAGCCATTTGATTCACTATTTCTTGGACCACCCCCTTGCTAACCCCACCAAAAGTGAGACACCCTATTTGAGGCCAATTCAGGCTTCCTGGATATTACATCTAAGCCAGCATTCCAAGGTGCCACTTGTCAGGGAGTGAAAACCCAACACAGGAAGAAATTAAAGATATCCTAGGATCCAGCTAGCTTGACTGAGTAGATAGTGATGTCGTTAACGAAGATTTGAAAATAGATTTAAATAAAAAAGACTGACCTAAAAAGAACAAAGGGATGGGCTGTAGTGCTCAAAGGGTTTAGAAACAGGTAAATTGGAAAGTATTTTCCAGTGTTTCCAGTGTAGAGGATGTCATGATGAGTAGACAAATCTATTCTGTGGAGGCAGGTTCTTCCTTGTAATGGAGAAGGATGGTGCATCGAAGTTACCAACAATTTGAAAATATGACATATTTTCATAAACTACTCACTTTTGTTCTTATTCTATATCTTACTAAGTAACATTCTGATTGTTTAGTTTACTTTTTTATGATTAAAGCAACATTCTCATATTAGAGAACTTGAAAAACAGGAAAAAGTGTAAGGAAGAAAACAATACCACACATAAGCACACAACTCAAATAAAATGAAGGTATATTACTTTTGAGTCTTTTAATAATATACTTATGATATTTGGATATACATATATAATTATTCTTCAAATAATATATTTTAGTGACTACAAAATGTTCTATTTTGGATATTTAAATAGTTTCAGTATTCTACTATTGTCAATGACATTGATATGAACATTCATGTCACAAGTATCTGTCTGCTTTTCTGATTGTTTACTTAAGATATATTCTTAAAAGCTGAACTACTTGGTCAAAGGGCATTAAAAATTTTAACCCTTTAATATGTATTGCCAAATTGCCTTCCAGAAATGTTGTACCAATTTAATGGTACAGTAGTCCTTGAAAATGTCAGTTCTCCAGCATCCTTGCTAGGAAAAGACATTACCTGGTTTTTAAAAATTGGCAATTTTGGGAAAAAAGATATTATATTGTTGTTTTAACTTGCAATTTTTTGCTTAATAGAGAGTTTGAAAATTACTCATGTATTTATTAGTCATTTGTATTTTTTACTACAATTTACATGTTCATGCCTTATGCTCATTTTTCTGTATAAGTCTTAGTATCATCCATACTGATTTATTTCATAGCATTTATATATTAAAAATATTAATCCTTTGCCTGCCATATTAACTACCAGTATTTTTTTTTGCTTATTGTTTGTCATTTAATTTGTCATTCTTTTATATGAAGTTTTGAAATTTTTATACGGATGAGTCTATCATGTTTTTTCTTTGTGTTCTAGAGTTTTAAGCTTAAAAAACAATTTCCTCTTCACCAATAAGATACATGTTTATCTACTATTTCTTCTCATTCTGTTTACATTTTAACGTTTATCTCAATTTATCTACAACTTATTTTAGTATGACTTGTAAAGTGATGACCACTATTTTTTTCAATCACCTGCTTTGCAGATCATTTACTAAATACATCCTTTCCACACCGTGTGGCTGTGGAATGGAATGGAATGAAATGGAATGCCACTAGGAGAGCAAAACCAAATGAACAGACGACATCTACAATAAAAGCCAGATGAGAACGTATGCACATGAACCCCAAATACAAGTGGGCTGGTGTGACTTATGTACAGTAACCATACCTGCTTGATATCAGCAACTACATAGGTGGAAAATGGAGGGAAATCGAAGGGGTTTCTGACAAATCTGAGAGCTAAAAAACTCAAAATTGCTAACACATTTTCACAGGAAAATACAATTGGCTAGTCTGAGAACAGAAAAACTTGGAGAGCATTTCACAACCTTCAATTTATAGGTGAGTGCGAGAGTGGATTGGACCCTGGGAACTCTCAAAACTAACAAACTACAGCTCCCTTGCAGGACAACTCTATGCCCTGAGGAGAAACTACTGGGAGTAGAATCCAAACTGAGCAGGAGACAATAAGTGCAAAACAAAGAGCATATTCTAGATTTGGTTCCCTCTGAAAACAAAGCCTGAAACAGGGCTTGTGGATGGGACCCAGGGAGTAGGAGGGTGTCACTGATGATGAAAACGAGGAAAATCCAGTGAAAGGGTGCTTTATTCAGTTGACCACCCCACGGGAAACCGGGTCTCAATTCCACCGGAACTTACTGAGGATGTTATTGTGATTTGCTATGTGGCCTATGAGATGATCAGTTTTCAAACATGTTTCATGTGCACTCTTTAGAGATATTTGGAGTGATAATTTGTTTCTTAAAATTCTTCTGTTAATTTGTTGTAAGCATCTTTAGCAACTACCATTACAGGATTATCTCATCAGATTTATTTTTTGCCATGAAGTTTAATTGAGAGTAACTGGACACTGGTTCCAGGGTAGATTTGTTTTGGCTGGTGGGAGTAGGGTGGGGAAGGCTAAGGATGGGATACTGGAGTTGGAGATTGCTGATGCCACATTCAATCTCTGGCAATTAAATCAAGCAAAGGATAATGATTCAAACAAGATAATTTAAAAAGATGGATATATAGTCAGTGTATTATGTGTTAAATTAAAAATTAATAACAAAGGTCCCCAGTATTAGCCTTTTAAATGTATTTTAGTGGATATTCAAGTTTGGAGAGTGAAACAGACACTGCCTATGAAATCACAACTGCCTGATAAAGTACTGATTATTAATTAGGTTGCCAGGGATGTCAGTGCTAGGAAGAATTTGCACTGGCCCCACTATTGCACATGAAAGCCGTATATATATATACATACGGCTTTCATGTGCAATAGTGATATATATATGTCTATGTGATTATTATGTGTATATTATGTAATATGTATTATTATGCATATATGATTATCATATATATATGTGATTATTATTCTGGTTACAAGTGCACCATGCATGAGTATGGATATTGTGAACTACTTATCATATTCACAATTTCACAATCACCCCTGGGGTGTTAATCCTTGAATTCTGGATACATTTTGGGAGGTTCCCCTTATTTATCATTCCACATAGGTGGCCATGCCAGGGAGCCATCTGCTTGTTTGTTTTTTGTTTTCATCTCTTTCCTACATGAGTGCTGGGTTGTGGAAACAACCAGTTAAAGTTCAACCAGTTAAAGAAGCAACCAAGATTTAAAGTTCTTGAGACATGATCACAAACATCATTTAAAATAGTATTGATGAATGGACAAATATAGCACAGTCATAAAATTCTGTTTCAATACAAAGTGCATGCTTTCCACGCAGTAATTTAATTTTCACTCCTTTCAGTCCAGTTTCTCTTTATTTATACTCATTTCAGCTGGATGTAAGGTTGGCTTTTGTCATGAGTGGTCATGGAAACGTAACTGAGTGTAGTCATTTTCCAATCTCTTGTTCATGAAAGATGCCTTTCAGAATCTCCCATATTTCAAGCGAATCAAAGCCAGTTGACAGTATGTGTTTTTATGGGTAACTCTTCCCCTCTCCGTCCTTCTTAGGTCTTGAGTGTTCAAACTCAGTCAACTGTTCTTTTAGTAAGCATGCCGGAGGAATTATGGAAGAACTGCCTTTGGGCACGAAGATGAGCAGTCCAGTAGCAAGAACTTAGATAGATGGGTTTGGCACAACCTTCTTTTGGAAGATGTTTTAGGGTTTTACACAACAATGTTAACATTACTTGGGGCTTAAAATGAAGATTATAAACGGAAATTTAGATAGACTTTGAAGGAAGCCAGTGCTGTGTGGCAGAGACCTCATTGCCTGAGTAACAATAATAGTCTTGACTGGTTCCCTTAAAAGCAGATAGCATTGCATTATTCTGGTCTTTAGCACTACAAGCCTCCGTAACCTCAGGCTCATAGTTCCCTGGGCCACTCTCCCACCTGCGAAAAGGAAATCTTCCTCGTGGCTGACAGCTTTCTTGGTCACTCTGAAGACTGGGTGTGGCAACCAAGACATTTTTCAGACAGGCCACTAAGGTCCTTGATGAATTAAAAATCAGGACGTGAAAACCGTTTCTTGTCCTCATACCCAGGATTCAGCTGCAGGGTGGGCAGAAATGGAAACGTAGGCTCCAAGGCATGGCGTAGTCTCTCAAACTGACTTGGCAGGTAATTCTGCTGAGAAGGAGCATCCTGAGCCAGTGTTTGGGAAGGCCCTCAATAATCATAATAACAGCATCAAGGGTAATAACAGTTACCATTTATTAAGCACATACCAGATGCTAAGTGCTTTACAAAAATCACCTCTAATACTTGCCACAAGAAGTACATTAGTTTTCACTATTATTTTCTAGACACAGAAACAAACTCAGGAGGTTTAAACAAATTTTCCAAAATCGTAGTACTGATGTGGCTGCTAAGCCAGGTCTGCTGGCACAAAATCTCAAGTCGTTAACCACTGCTATATGCTGTCAGGATAAATAATACGAGACTTTATTTACTGAATTAATATCAAGTACCAGATATTATATGTGCATTTTTGCTATTTTGGCAAAGTAGGGGTGTTACCACCATCTCCATTTTACAGATGGTGAAACAAAGGCTTGGGAAGAATTAATAATTTCCCCAAAGTCTCACAGCTAGTGATTTGGAGAATTTGGATTTAACCCCAGGTCTTTGGGCTCCAAGACCCAGGTTTTTCCCACCAAGCCACACTGACTCCTGGGTACGAAGAAAAGAAGTGTGCTCAGTGAGGGCAGAGTTTCTCTGATCTTCCAGATGGAGCTGGAATTAAATGTCAACTTTATCTAGGAAAATTTATACAAAAGAAAAAGAAAGAATGTAGCATATATCCTTAGAAATGGAATGCCTTGAGTTTAATGTATCCCTTGTGAATGCAGAATTTATCAGCCAAGACAGATGGTTGGCCTCGTGGAGGCAGAGAGTGCAGGAATTTTGAAAGGCCAGCATCATTCAAGGCCTGGGAAGTCAATTCTAGGGGCTAAATTTCACAGCTTGTGAAGGGAACATTTGGAAGAGTGGTGGAGAAGGCAACTGGCCTTCAGAAACAACAGGTAGCTGTGTGAATCTCAGGACATTGGTATGTGTCCTATATTTCTGACGTGGGTCCACTGCATTTTAGTGAACCTGTAGGGTGGCCCTTGGGTTGGGTCTATGGACTGTGTGCTGCTTGACCAGGTGTCGGCACTCGGTAAATCAAAGGCTGCATCAGAAGCCTGACTTCTCCCCCAAAGGTACATATTTCTACCTAGGAATAACTTGGGATGTTCTGAATACACCATGGAGAAGTGGTCATGAAAAAGAGAGGGTAAAATAGACCCAGAGGCAGCTTTGTGAGAGGAAGACATTTTCCTAAACGTATTGCCTCTTTTTCAACAAGCCCTGAAAGTGCTTCCATCCCTGTGACTACCCTTCTATTATTTGCTGTTCAGCAAGAGAGCAAGCAGTAGGCAGGAGGAAATCACTGTTACTCAGCTTATCACCTGGAAGTTAATTAAGAATTCAAGGCAAGTGAGTGTATTTTGCGGGCATTCTAGAATTTTGAGAGTGCCAAGGGGTAGACCCTGGTCAAATTTCAGGATAAGAGCAGAAAAGGGATATGGACTAGTGATGGGTATAATTTTTAAATCGAATTTCTTTTTCGTTTGCTATTGAGTTGCATGAATTCTTTATATATTTTAGATATTAAGCCCTTATCAGATATATGGTTTGCAAATATTTTCTCCCATTCCACAGGTTGCCTTTTCACTCTGTTGATTGTTTCCTTTGATGTGCAGAAGTTTTTAGTTTGATATAATCCTACTTGTTCTTGTTTTTGTTGCCTGTACTTTTAGTGTCATATCCCTGAAATCGTTGCCGAGACCAATGTCATGAAGCTTCCCCCCACGTTTTCTTCTAGGAGTTTTACAGTTTCAGGTCTCACATTTAAGTCTTTAATCCATTTTGAGTTGATTTTTGTGTATGGTGTATGATACGGGTCCAATTTTGTTCTATTACATGTAGATGTCCAGTTTTTCGAACACCGTTTGTTGAAGAGACTATTCTTTCCCTGTTGTGTATTCTTGGCTCACTTGTTGAAAATTAGTTGACCATATATGTGTAGATTTATTTCTGCGATCTCTATTGTGTTCCATAGGAATAAACTTAACTAAGAAGGTTAAAGATTTATATACTAAAAACTACAAAACGTTGATGAAATAAATTAAACAAGACAGAAACAAGTGGAAAGCCATTTTTGTTCATGGATTGGAAGACTTGTATTGTTAAAATGTCCATACTACTCAAAGCTATCTACAAATTCAGTGCAATCCTTATCAAAATTCCAAGGACATTTTTTACAGAAATAGAAAAAAAAATTCTACGATTCATATGGAACCACAAAAGACCACCAACAGCCAAATCAATCCAAAGAAAGAAGAACAAAGCTGGAGGCATCACATTTCCTAATGCCAAAATGTATTATGAAGCTACAGTAATCAAAATAGTATGGTACTGGCATAAAGACAGACATAGAGACCAATGGAAAGCCTTTTTCTTTTAATGGAGCAACTTTGAGGAAACTCACAGCACTTCCACTTACTTCCCATTCGTCAGAACTTTGTTACCTGACTACACTGTGCTGCAAGGAAAGCTGGGAAATGTAACCTTGATTTTGGGAAACCACTTGTTCAGCTAAAATTGAGAGAGAAGGGAGAATGTTTACTGGGGGATAACGAGTAATCTCTAGCACATAAGACTTTACCAGATAATTGGAAACTGCTCATCCAATTTAAGGAACTGATAATCTAAACAAATCTTATCTTTGCCTCTTACTAACTGGACCTCCCACAGGTTTTCTTGTCTATGATATAGAGATAATAAATGGGGATTATTGTTTATAACGTGTCTGTTAGACCATCTGGTACATAGTAGGTGGTCAACAATGGAGCATCCCTTTCTTCTCCTCTTTCTAGAAAGTATGAAACACTGGAAATTCTATCAGGAAGGCTGTATTGTATAGCTAGCCAAAGGCCTAGAACCCAGATTTATTCATGGGAATTTCATCTTCTAGCTGGACACACACACTGAGAGGCAGCAGCTGGAGTGCTGAAGATAAATGATTTTGAAAGCTTCTCTGTGAGCATACAGAGCTCATAGAGATTAAAAATTAAAGCCATAAGGCAGCAGGATGTACAGTTCATCCAAAGCCTGGTAACCAAGTTAGAAAAGGGTGTTAGCTTCCAACATACCTGGGTAGAATCAGACACTCCTAGATTTGATTAGCTGAGGCCCAATCAGGTGTTTATGCCTATATAAAAGAGACATCCACCCAGAAGATTAAAAATAAATAAATGGAGCATTGACACTTTTCTAACCATAAAAATGGAATTTAAATGCCATTTTTCACTTTCCTGTAATTTTGCTTCACAAAAGACTTGCAGTCCCTATGAGCAAGCCTATTCCTCCATCCTGTGCGGCAAGCAGACCCCCCTGCCACGGCTGGAAGGAAAGGCCCAGGTGTTCAGTGGCTAACTCCGTAGGCTCTGTTTCAGGGAGGGATTTGGGGAATCCTACAGTCCTGGGTTTTATAAATATTGCCACTAGACAAATGTTTAAACAGGGCCTGTCAGCTTTCTAAGGTGCTTTTGTAGGAATCCACTCCTCTTTTCTTCTAGGAATCCATTCCTTCCTCTGACTTGCCCAAAGACACACAATGCTCAGGTCACTCTCCCCACCCCGCCCCCCACCCCAGAGAGGTGTATATGAAAGCGTGTGTATGTGTAAGAGAGGGAGAGTGTTATGTGTTTGAGAGTGTGTGCGTTCGTACTACCTTTGAAGTTCAAGTGCTGCAAACTCCTGGGTTTCTTGGAGAGAATTACTTGATATTTGAGCTTTTTATCTTGGTCCCTGACAAATATTGGACAATTGAATGTTTCATATTTGAATATAGAATTGAGACTTCCTGTGGCAATTGTGTTTATCATGTAGAAACTTTAATGTCATGCTTATTTTTTAAACAACTTTTTTAATTGTAAATTCATTGGTTTGCTATTTCGAAGTCAAAAAATGTGCTGGAAAGAATGGTGTTTTATTTAAATTCCAGCTTCTCTACTTCCTAGCTTTCTGAACTTTGAAAAAGGATATAGCTTCTCCGTGTCACAGTCCCTCATCTGAGCCCTACCACCCGAATGTAAGTTCCGTTAAAGCAGACATGTTTTCCTCTTTTGATTACTGATGTAGTTAGACTAGTGCTTGGCCCATAGTATGTTTTCAATAAACATCTGTTGGATGAATCAGTTAAATGGGAATAATAATTCTGTCTCAAGGGATTATTATGAAGATTAAATAAGACATTATATGCAAAGTACCCGGCCCTGAGGATGGCTCTTAGTGCTGGTTTACTGGTGGCCGTCATTATTATTTGGAAATCTCTACATTTACATGTGCTGTGCTGAATAAACACGGCTTAAATGTAGTTTTATATGTAATTTTTCAGAAATGGTGATTACTTATTGCCATCGGGAAGAGATAGCAGCATCTGCACTCATTTTCTATCTGTGACCACTATTCATGGAAGCATTCCATCAGCGTGCCACTGAAATTGCTCTTGCCGTGGTGATCTGTGAATTCCATGTTGCTAAACCAATGGCATGTTCTCAGTACGCCCTCACCTCTCATGACTTACCAACACCATCGACGCAATTGGTCATTCTTCCTAAATGTTTTCTTCACTTGGTGTCCAGGATGCTCACATTTTCCTGAATTTTCTCCTACCTCACTGGTTGCTCCTTCTTGGTCTTCTTTGCTTGTTCTTACCCTTCTTCTCAACGTATTAGGTTGACTGTCTCAGATTCCAGTCCTTGGGTCCCTTCTCTATCTGTATTCTCTCCCTGCATTGGTCAGGGCCCTGACAGGAAAAAACTAGCTAATTTGAGGAGAGTTTAATAATGGGACATTTTACGAAGATGCAAATATAGTTTAGGAACAGCAATAATCAATAATCCAGTATTCTGGAATTAGAAACAGCGAGGAATTTGAGGGACCAAGAAGCAGGAGTGGTTACTAGAACCCAGAAAGTGTAGCTGAATGAGTGGGCTGACTGATGGGAGCTGCAGCCTTTGATCCAGAGTGGGAAGACAGGTGAGAGGATTGTCCTAGATCAAAGGAGACTAAGACAATATGACAAACGAATGTGTGAGCATTAATAGGAGCCACGATTTTTAAAAGTCAGCTACAAAGAACTTTTATTAGGACAATTAGGGAAATTTGAATATGGATTGCTTAACGCTGATATTACAGTCATGCGCCTCATAATGACGTTTCAGTCAACAACACATATACGACAGTGGTCCCATAAGATTAGTTCCATATAGCCTAGTGTGTGGCAGGCTACACCATCTAGATTTGTGTAAGTACATTCTATGATGTTCACACAACGATGAAGTCACCTAACGACACGTTTCTCAGAACATAATCCCGTTAAGTGACACATGACTGTATTGAAACAATATTAAGTTTTAGGGGTATGATGTTTTAACAAACATTATGTCTGCTAAACAAAGGCCAAACTTGACTCTTGTACTGGTCTGAGTTCTTTCTACCATCTTTGATGATCCAAGAGCACGTACACATTTTGATAAATAATATAATGCTGCAAACCACCAGGGATCAGAACCCTAATGCTCACAAGCCTCCTACCCTTTGTTGACCATCTAGTCTTCCTATTCCCGCTCGTTTCAATTACATCTTTTAAGTGGCTCTCGCTGGTAAGCTCAAGAAGTCAGGGCTCTTTGCCTGTTTTATTCATTGATACACATAAGTACCTAGAACAGTGGCTCAAGTAAGTGCTAAGTAAATACATGTTGGCTAAATGAATTGGGCATAGGAAGCCAATTGATATTGGCATATTGATTTTGGTATTGAACAGTAGTATGGAACTCGCTTATTAATTTTACTTATTTATAAATTATCTCTTGAGTTTTCTTTGTGGACAATCATATCAACTGTGAAAAATGACAGTTTGTTTCTTTGTTCCCAATCCTTGTAGATTTTATTTTTCTTACTATGCTGGCAGGATCTCCAATACAATGTTGACGAGAAGTGCTGGCCACAGGCTTCCTTGCCCTATTCCTTATTTCAGAAAGAATGCCTTTAGCGATTACCATCACGAATAAAACTCTCTGTGGGGTTTTAGTAGATACTTTTAAAAAAATCAGCTTAAGGAATTTCCTCCCTATTTCTAGATTGCTAAGAGGCATTTTTTTTTAATAATTTATGGGTGTTCGCACTCATTTTACGCCTGCCATTTTGAGGGATGTTCTTCTAACGCCATTGAGAAATTATCTGCCTTCCAGTGCCTCATAGTCAAATTCGCAATTCCTCATTAGCTTTCACTGAGGGAGGCTCATTTCCTGCCTTATCTTTTGTGCACCACAAAGAATGTCAATATGGAGGAGCAAATCAAATTTTTAAGAATTGGCAATGGGTTGACTCAACCTTAATGTCACACAGTATTACATACGAGTTGCCAGGAATGAGACATCCATACTGTATAAAATGCATAAAAATGAGAAATACACATTGCATATTGCAAGTCCGCTGACATATGGAGCTTTATGATGAGTGAGACCCCAGGTCCTTAGGATCTTTCTCTCTTTTATCGTATGTGAGAATTTCAGTTGCACCGATAATTACAATAACCCTGAGATCTCAGCACTTGAATGGGATAAAAATGACAGCAGCAAAGACTCAGAGAGAGAGAGATGGATTTTTTTTGAAAGTCAATAAAAATTCAACTATAATCTATTTCCTGAAAGGTGGTTGGCAAGCTGGTCTCTCCCCGTGGCTGGAGGAAGCTTAAGAGCTCAGCAACTCAAAGAAGGGTTTCCGAGTTCACCTGACTCGGCTCTCCTTCATTTCTTGTCATTCTACACCCCCAGCCCCACCCCGTTACCCTTCCGGTCCTCATCCTGACATCTGTTTTTTCATTACTGTTGGTGAAAACAAGGGTGGTGCTGTCTGAAATCCACAAAAAGCAGTCTCTGGCGAAGAAAATATAAATCATAGGTGTGTGAATCCTCACCCCCAAGAGTTGGCATACCGTTGAGTTGCCTGAGAGTCTGCATTTCCATTTAATGCTGAAAATCAGCTTTTATGTGTTTGATTGGTGGTGGTAGGAGGGGATATATGAACACAACGGTTTCAGTGACTCAGAACTGGCAAAAGTCTGTGTGTGGGGAGAGAGATTGGTGGATTCATTTTGTCATCTAATCAGTCCCCGAGAACAGTAAGAAAATGGAAAGGGAGCCAGCTTGTCAGCATATTGACATGCAATGAAAACCCCCTTAAGTTCTTCCCAATTCTGTATGCAGAAGGAGCCGAGGAGGAAAGCCACTGTTGCAGGAAAAAATTATTTGCCTGAACATTGTCTTTAATGAGCAGATTCATTCATTTTCTGGGGAACACTATCATTTTGTCTCTATCACACTAAAGAACTGGCTGGTGCCATCAATTCCACAGAACACCCATCAGTTCAGGTGAACAACCAGTGGGGAGGAAAAAACCCAGAAATCAATAACAGTTGTTTCATTGAATTGACGGTTTACTTCAAGTCGTTCAGATCCATCTGTTGGCTTGTGTGCTCAGTTGCTGCCATGGCTGCAAAGTGTCATCTGGGAACTTTAGGTCAAGGCAGACCCTGCTGGAGGGTCTACAAAGTACAAGGTCACAGACAGAGAACACAGGCTCACCATGGCCAATGGTGCTTTGGCTGGAATGACCTTGGTGCTATGTGCAGCCATCATCATCATCACGGGTAACTTGCCTCTAGTGAGCACGAACGCAAATAATCTTAACAGCCACCATTAGTGAGTGCCTTCTGTGAGAGAGGCACTTTACAGATATTATTACTTACCTTTAAAAAACCAGTAAGGTAGGAATTGTCATCCCTCCCTGCTCCTTTTCCTACTTGAGGATTTTGGAGAAGTCATTTACTTGGTTAGCCAGCAGTGGGAGGTGGAGGCGGGATTTGGATCCACCTCTGTCCATTGCCAAAGCCAAAGTTTTTTTCAGGAAACCGTCTGCCTCTCATCTACGCATAGCATAGTGGCTGAGAACATAGGTTCCAGAATTTGACAGAGACAGGTTCAAATCCTGGCACTTCTACTTACCTTGGGCAATTTACTCAACTTTTCTGAATTTCAGTTTTCCAGTCTTCAAATTGGGGATGATACCTATTCATTGAAAGAATGTATACAAAGTCCATTGTATAAGGACTGGGGCATTATAAATGTGAAGAGACTGTTTTTTTTTCCTGAACCGTTATTCTTACTAATATCAGCAAAGGTAGTGACATGAGATTGTCTTAAGCTCATATTATGGCTATAAGCCTTCCTCTTTCCTCGTCTCTGCCAATTACAAATCCTTGGCAAGATCTTTGCAAGAGGCATAACACAGATGTCAATATTTAATTGCCTACCTCAGAATTTTAGTGAACATTTATTAGTTCATGACACACTGAGGCTTCTACTAAGCTTGTTTTCTTCATTCAACATTTTAAAAATGCCTGTTGGTTGCTTCCTCATGCTGTCACGCTCTGCCGCTGCACAGGTGGAGGGGGTGCAGGAACAAAAGGGCTTTCAGCCAAGGCCTGCTGGCCACAAATAGTTAACTCACCTGCCTGGAGGAAGGCAAGGAGTGCCCATGAAAATCCTGGCGATAAAGATCCAGAAATCTCATTTCTATGACGTGCAAGAAGAGGCAAAACTAATCTAAGGCGATAGAAGTCGGACCAGTGGCTAACTGCAGTGGATGAGAATTGATGGGGCAGAGGGAGGCTTTGGAGGTGCTGGAAATGTTCTCTATCTGGGTCTAGACACATGCACCCGTAACATTTGAGCAGTACACTTACGATTGTGCCCTTTACCATATATGTGTTCTATCTCCATTAATGAGAATTTAAAACCTAACTGTGCAAAAAGCACCACCCGTGCTGTCACTAAGCAGGTGTGAGGAAACGTGATATGACTGATGAAGCCATGCTCACCCGCCCCTGGCACCAGGTAACAACTAGATTGATTGCTCCCTCACAACAGAGTGGACCAACGGAGAGGAAAAGGGGGACACACTCCATCACCAGACGTATACGGGAGCCGAAGGCCATTCAGATTCACCATCGCTCCCTAACGATGACAATAACTACCTTTGGTTGAGTACCTATTCTGAGCTAAGTATAGATACCTATATTTTTTTCTCTAATCTTTACAACCATCTCATAAAGTAGGTGTTTTTTGTTCCATTTTACACCTGAATTCGTAGTTCAGAGAGACCTTATAACAAGTATGCAGTGAAGCAAGGTTTTAACCCTGGTCTCTCTGGCCTTTTGGTTAGGAGCATAGAGCCTGGGTTCGAGTCCCAGCTCTGCATTTTTTAGCTGTGTAACCTTGAGTGAGTTCCTTGACCTCTCTGTGCGTTAATTTCCTCATCTGCAGAAGTGGGGATAATGATGGCAGCTATACATCACAGGGTTGTTGTGAGTTAATCTCTGTGAAGCACTTAGAATACAGTACACAGTTGGCACATAGTAAGAGATATAAATGTAGGAGCAATTACTCTGTTGTATGACACAACCTCTCAAAAGTGGAAGGGTCAGTGCCAGCCCGGGGCATAGTGGTTAAGTGCGCTGCACTTCAGCGGCCTGGAGTTCACAGGTTTGGATCCTGGGCGTGGACCCATGCACCGCTTATCAAGCCATGCTGTGGCAGGTGTCCCACACATAAAATAGAGGAAGATGGGCGTGGAAGTTAGCTCAGGGCCAATCTTTCTCAGCAAAAAGAGGAGGATTGGCAACAGATGTTAGCTCAGGGCTAATCTTCCTCACACACACACACAAAAGTGGAAGGGCCAAATCTTGTGATATAAAGTAAAATTTTCAGGCCTAGCCAAACTGTCTTTGCTCTCTACCTCCCCTCCTACAGGTGAAATAGCCAAGAGTCCTAAGCACCTGGCAGACTCATGGTACTGCTTCCCTTTTTCTCCTGGAGTCCTCCTCGGTCACAGGCCAGGTGCCGAGGCTGAGGTCCCTGGTCACTTCGGCAATTTGATCACACCACCATTATCCTCAAGGTGACCTAAGAGAAAATGTTGTTCTAGAATTAAGGGTAGTTTCTATGTTCATGTGGAACACAAAGGAATCTGGAAGCCGATGGAATCAGGATTTTTCCAGTTTGTGCCACCAGGTTGTCTGCCTGGATTTCCAACCTCACTTCCACACTGATTCTGGAAATTGCCCCCTCTCGGATCCACATGGTGACCATGGTCCTTGTGTAAAAAGAACTCCACCTCTGAGGTCACCTGTTACTGGCCCGATTAGAGTTACTTCCCCAGTACTCAGGATTTAGAAGTAACAAATGTTAACGTCAATCTAGCTGGTCTTTTTAATGGAAGAGATAGGAGTTGAAGAGTGTGGGCAGCCACTTTCCACCTTGTCTTCTTGGAAATATACTGAGAAAGGAAGTGTGCAGTGAGAGGGAGAGGTAAAGCAGGTGCTCAGAGGAGAGCAGAGACGAGGAGCAGAGACTGAGAAAGCCTCGTCCTTCTGAGACCTGAAACCACTGTGGGACCACCGAGCATCCTCATCTGTAAATTACCCCTCTTTCTCAAGTGGCCCCAGGGAGTTTCCACCGTTAGTACTTGAAGAGTGCAAACAATCACACCTGTGCTGAATAATTAAGAGGAATACAATTCACTTTGTCAATTCTTCTAGGAAGCTTTTCCTGAATCCTCTAAACTGAGTTAGGAGCCCCCCTCACATGATCCTTGCATCATGGATTAGTTTGCCTTAGCCCTAGCCACAGTCTGATTAAAGTTTAAATCACCTGTGTTAAAAATATATTTGTCTGTAAAATCCTTAAGGAGTTTCCAAAACGCAGTCACTTGATTTGCAATTTCTAGATTTTTGTCTCATCTGCGTAGTTCCTGCATTATTTTTTTATATTTTAAATATTTAATTTAGATTTAGTTTATATTTGTTTATGTTTCCATGACTTCCTTTTTTTAACTGAGCCTCATTCTAAGATATATTTAAGAATTGAAGGTTTGATGTACTAGATATATATTTTTAAACATACATTAAAGTGAATATGTACCTATTTGAAGCAAAAGATATTTATGTACCACCTGAAATCCTCTCATGTACCACTTTGGAAATTCCTGCTCTAGCCTATTAGCTCACTGAAGGCAGGGATGATGATCCATGCACAGCCAACTCCCTACCCCTGGGCCCAGGGCCCAACATTTCTCCTTTACAGAACTTAAACTGTCAAATGTGCAATTAGTGTCCACCTGCAGGTAAGACTCTTGTCTGTGTTGTTTACTGCTCTGTCCTCTGTGCCCTCAATTGTCTGGCAGCTAGCTGATGGTCAATACATATGTATTAAATAAATGCATGCATTGATAAATGAAAATCATTTCCAGAATGTTCTGCAGCCACAGATATCACTACACGCTATTCCTAACTGGTGGTGACACTTGGGAGCAAGCACTCCTGTTTAGCACCTATGCTAAATATAGGACATGAGCAGGTCCTATATTGAAAGTCTTCAGTCTTCAGCTTTGGTGGTTGATTGGGAGCAGTTCTCTGATGCTGACAATTCACACCTCGGCTGTTGTGCACAGAGCAGCTACATAATTTGCACAGCCCAGGTCAAAATGAAAATATTTGTTCAAAAAGTGGGGGACTGTATGATTCAGCAATTCCACCTCTGGGCATATACCCAAAGGAATTGAAAGCAGGATCTTGGAAGAGGTATTTGCATACCCGTGTTCAAAGAAGCATTATTTACAATAGATACAGGCAGATACAACTCTCAATAGATGAACAAATAAACAAAATGTGGTATATCTGTATGATGGAATAATCTTATAGAAGAAGGAAATTCTGACACACTCTACAACATGGATGAATCTTGAGGACATTATGCTAAGTGAAGTAAGCCAGTCACAAAAGGGCAAATACCGTATGATTGCACTTTACATGTGGTACCTAAAGTAGTCAAATTCAAAAAGACAGAAAGTAGAATGGTGGTTGTCAGGGGCTATGGGAGGAGGGAAAAGGGGAGTTGTTTAATGGTTACAAAGTTTCAGTTTCTATTTCACAAGATGAGAAGAGTTCTAGAGATGGATGGTGGTGATAGTTGCACAACAATGTGAATGTACTTAGCACCACTGAACTGTGCACTTAAAAAAGGTTAAGATGGTAAGTTTTATGTTGTGTATATTTTACCACAATTAAAAATTTAAGGAAAAAAAGTAGGAGAAAACCTTTCTCTTTTCTTTTGTGGTCTCTCTCTCAGCCTGTCATGGTTTTTATTTGGTATTAAATGTTGGGCTCCCTTGGCCGCAAGGATGCACGGGCTGAGTGCAGACTGGTAGGTGCCCGAGACCACATCCCGTGACCCAGCTTGCAGGGGGTGTGTGTCTGACCCTGACCCTCCCTGAGCCCACATCCAGACCCCTGTCAGGGGCAAAAGGGCGGCAGTGATCCCCGGGTAGGGCAGGGGAGTGGGTGTCGGAGAACCGGTGCTGGGGAGGTGGCGGGAGGGACGACTGTGTGAACCAAGACACCAAGTCCTCAGCGCCCGTTCCACTACCCCATGAGACTCCACTTACAAAACATCAGTTCAAAGATGAAATCATTAAGGATTTCAAGATTGCAACCACAGAACATTAAACCCCAACCACTTCTGAGTGTGGGCCCCCATGGAGTGCACTGCGTGCACCCCCATGACGCCGGCCCTGATTGTGCTGCAGAAACATAACAAAACTTTAGCCCCTGCGGGAAACCCTATATGGGCATCGTGCCCTTAGGTGGTAAGGATGGAGAGGATCCCGGGCAGTTACAAATAGAGAAGACCTCATCCTGGTAACCATGGCAGAGAGACGCGGCTCTGGAACCAGGAATGACCCAGGAGACACATGGAACATGGGGCAGCTTTGGCAGCATCTCTCACTCTTACTTAAAACAACCAGACAAAACTTGCAGGCACACTCTTGGGAGAGGCCCCTCTGAAACACGGGGCGCCGGAAAATCTACAAGGAGTGAACCCTTGGTTTATCTTTTCTTCAACCCTCCCTCCTGCAGCAGACGTGTCTCCAGGGTTCCCGGTGGAATGTGATGCAGCTCTGAGTGTGTGTCGGATCCAAAGCCATCAAGGCACGAGGCTCAAGCACAAGAAAGAGGCCGGAGGATCAAGTACCTAAGCCGCTGAGCCGGGAAGGCCCCTCTGAGGATTTCCGAGGACCGAAGTCCTGAACACCAGGGCTTGGGGTGGGCGCCAGGGTGGGCGCCACCCTAACCTGTTTTTGCTGATTGCAGGAGAAATAAATTGAAACTCAGTGATTTGAAGATTTACCTAGAAGAATAAATTGTTATGGGATTGAGGTCATCGGGCGAGAGAAAAATTTACTCCATTAGAATGCTAGAGCTGAAGTCATGTTTTCTAAGAAACAAATGGGTGATGTTTGTAACCAAGTTTTTCTGAAGTGAAGCCTGCCTAATGTTCACGAAGGAGATGTATCACCCGATCCTGTGTGTGGGATCTATGTAAACGCTGAGAATGACATGGGGTGGGAGTGCACCATTCTGAGCACTGTTACACACAATCCGGGGTGTCCTGACTGTGTAGGTGAGTTCTGTAGAGGTGAGCAATTTCTGGAACCTCATCTCTGTTCTCTCCACACTGCGTGGTGACCATGAGAACACTGTTATTGAGGGCAGTGATTCTCAAACTGTTATGCACATATGAATCATCTGGGGAATCTTGCTAGAATGAAGATTCTGACTCAGCAGGGCTGGGCTGGGCCTGAGATTCTGCATTTCTAACAAACTCCCAGGTGATGCTGATGCTCACGGTCCCTAGACTACACCTTGAGGATCAAGGGTCTAGATCAGTCTGGACAATAAAGAAATGCTTCCTGGGGGCTGGCCCAGTGGCACAAGCGGTTAAGTGCGCACGCTCCGCTGTGGCGGCCCGGGGTTCACTGGTTCAGATCCCGGGCGCGCACAGATGCACCGCCTGTCAAGCCATGCTGTGGCGGCGTCCCATATAAAGTAGAGGAAGATGAGCATGGATGTTAGCCCAGGGCCAGTCTTCCTCAGCAAAAAAAGAGGAGGATTGGCAGATGTTAGCTCAGGGCCGATCTTCCTCAGACACACACAAAAAAGAAATGCTTCCTCTTTCAACACTCATGTCCCCAGAGACAGCTAAATGAATGGCTCTTGTACCATATGAATGCAGACCTGTACAGACTCCTCCTATCAGCCTTCCAGGCTCAGCTGAAATATCTCCCCTCCTCCAGGAAGCCTTCCATGATTCCCCCAAGGGGAATCAGTCACCCTTGGAGCTTGATGCAGGACTTTAGTGCAGAGCATGTTGCTTAACTACATGTATGCATTTTTCTGTCCTTCCCAGACTATGTGACCCTGGAATGCTGGGACATCTTTGCATCCCTATTGACTAGCTCAGTGTCTGGCTCATAGAAGGTACTTGTGTTAGTTTCCTATTGCTGCTGCAACAAATTACCACAAACTTAGAGGCTTAAAACAACATAAATTTATTACCTTATAGTTCTGTAGGTTAGAAGTCTAACACAGGTCTGAGAATCTGTCTCCTTTTCCAACTTCTAGAGGCTGCCCACGTTCCTTAGCTTATGGCCCCTTCCTCTATCCTCAGGGGTGTGTTGAGTCCTCACATCACATCACTCTGAGCTTCTCTCCTTCCCCCCTTCCACTTTTAAGGACCCTTGTCATTACATTGGGCCCACCTGGATAATCCAGGATAATCCCTCTATCTTAAACTGGTTAGAAATCTTAATTCCATCTGCAACCTTAATTTTCCTTTGCCAGGTAAAGTAACATATTCACAGGTTCTGTGGATTAGGATGTGGACACCTTTTCTGGGGGGAAGTGGTCATTATTCTGCCTACCACAATGCTTGACTAGTGTTTATACAGCCCATTTATGCCTATGACTGGCCCTACAGCAGAGGGGTTCTGAAGAGCTGAAGATTCTACAGCCCTGAACTTCCCGTGGTCTCTTTTGTGGCATTTTTGGTATTTTTCATGCAGTCAGAATTACCTCTGACCCCTGACATCTCAGAAGACATTGGTCGCCTCTTGATTCAAGGCATATACACATAGGCAAGGTCTACACAAATACAAAGAATTCAGTTCACTTCAATGAGCATTATGAGAGTTTTGGTTTCCATTCCTGGCCAAGAGATGCGAGGATGATTCTATCACAGGGCTTGCTGTGAGTATCTTTCTCATGGCACAAGGAGGGATCTCTAGGCAATTGATGGGCTCATCAGGGTCAGTGCACTTCATTTTTTAGGATGGCCAGTGCAGCTATCTGGAGAACCGGAGGTTTTCATTATATAGATGTTCTTCTTAGAAGACATTTGTAGCACTGCCGAAAGTGTATGCAATATACACAGAATTTATGCCAAATTTGAGCTGATATACGCTTTAGCTTCTGATCAGGACAGAGAATTGTGTTAAGGGAAGCACATTTCTTCTTTTTTTTTCAGTTTAATTTTTTAATTTTCAGTTGTGGTAAATACACAACATAAACGTGACCATCTAAACCATTTTTAAGTGTAGAGTTCAGTAGTGTTAAGTATATTCACATTGTTGTCGACCACTCTCTGGAACTCTAAAGAAGCACATTTCTTAAAGCCCACCCTCTCAAATGATTGAAATTTTGATTTGACATCCTAAGGGACTAACTTGAACTTGTTCCCAGCATGTAAAACAAAGCCCAGTATCCACTCCCCTCAACTTCCCCGGTAGTAATGCCTATGGCCGTAAATTTGAGTGAAAATTGTAAAGTAGAACGACCAAGTACCGAAAGATGTTTATTTGCACAATGACCAATCACCCGAAGACTACTTGTCAAAAATATCCCCAATCCTGGGGAAATGTGGGGGTCTCTGTTTAGGTTTAGGTTTGTTTAGGTTTAGGAAACCTGTTTAGGTTTCCAGTAAATAAAAATGTGAAGAGTAAAAGTTTATCACGTGTTTTTGTCTCACGATCATCCTCAAAGCAGGCTGATGACGCCTTTTGTGGAGTCTTCTGAAGGCGTTTCAAAAAGGAGGTTTCTTTAAAACTCGTTAGTGTCTATGAAAACTTTAAACTTCAAAAGTTTGAGTTTGCTTGTCACGGATTCTTTTTATACAAGCAAAGTTCTAAAGTGCTGTAAGAATGTGTATCTTGTGCTGTTTTTGGAAAGAGTTCTGTTTCATGGGCTAAAACATAGATTCCGAAGACAGCGTTACTGTCTCTTGTTCTTGTTGTGCCTCCACTACCTCAACTCTGCCTAAAAATGTCAGAGAAGGCTTTGCCGCCCTCATTCTTACCTCAGTCTTCTTGACTTGTGTGTATGGGGGCCTGGGGTTGATCAACCAGAACCAGGCTGTCACTCATCAACAAAATGATGACAATGACCAGGCCAAAGGACTTTTTTAGCCTGATTGTCCAGGGTTAATGACTTTGGCCTGTCTTAAGAAGCAGAGCCAGTGGGAGCATTTTCCAAAATGGTTCTTTATGGGAATCATTTTCTAGCTGACTCTGTATCCATATTTCAGAGTTGCTAGGTTTCTCTTGCAAATATCTTTACCCACTCTTATCATATTTGCTAATTAAGGAAGATACAGTTGAAATCAGATTTCCAAGGTTTCTCCAATTTCAGCCAATGGCCACTTCCTAGAAAAGAAGATTGCTCTCTGCTTTGAAAAAAATTTCTGAGCAGCCTTCCGATCCCAATTAAATGATGGAACCATAAGCTGCAGAGATCAAGGACCCCATCTAGTGGGAAAATATGAAGCTGCCACTGCAGTTACTGAGTGAAATTGGTAGGATGGTTGAAATTCCTGCCCAGCTTTTCCTATAGGGCCCAAGGAGGCCTCTGCAGAAGCCTCAATTCAGAATCAGAAAGACATTAGCCTTTCCCTATAGCTGTGGGGCAGAGGTGGGCAGTCTAGGAAATGCTTTGTCAAGGGAAGGAAAAGAGGCTTCCATGACTCTGTGGGGCATGGAAGATGCTCCTTGTGCCCCTCTCCAGAGTAAGGGGAATCCTGATCGAGATTCAGGAGCAGTCAGCCAGCAGAGGAGCCCGGGCCACTGGAAGATTCCTGAAATCTGAGAGCCTTAGTGTCCAGCAGCTACAGCTACGTGGCAGCTAGCCTGAAACCATCAAGGCGAGTCTGGCTGGAGCCCCGGGGAGGGGGTGTAACTGCGGGTCCTCCAGGACCAGTTCAGCTGACCCCATCTCTTTTCAACAGAGTGATTAAGAAATGTCTTTCAGAAAATTTGCAAAGTCACGTAGCCAGAGCATGCACCGAAGAAGAAATCTTGACCTGAAATGAACTTGGAACCAAAGATTCTCCTCCCGCTGGAACCAAAGAACTGAGACATGACTGGAACTTAAAAGTTGGACTCTTATCAGAAGCAAAGGGTCCATCATTTAGGAAGATCTGGTGTTAAAATTCCTCCCCCACCTTACCATAAATGTTTAAAAACTCATCATAAATGTTTAGAACCTCATCATAAATGTTTAGAACCTCATTGTAAATGTTTAGAACCTCATCATAAATGTTTAGAACCTTACCATAAATGCTTGAAGCCCACCAATCAAAACCTGTCCTGCCAGCATTTCCGCATGCCAGCCTGTTCTCCCTAACCTCTTAAATTTTGCCCCAAATCCTGAACTGGGGAGACAGATCTGAGGGGGCACACCTCTTGTCTCCCTGCAGATAGATCTCACAGAATAAAGCTGATTTCTTTTCCCAAGAGTTGATGCCGTAGTTAATTGGCTTGTTTGTGTGGATCGGGTGGGAGAACCCCATTTTTGTGCAGTAACAGGGCACTTGCACGGAGCCCACGGGGAATCTGTGCCCTCAGCAGGTGAAGGAGTTTTACTAGTCTGTTTCCTAAGGCAGGTCCCGCCCCGTGGGTGTGGATTCCTGTCAAGGAGCCAAGCCCCACCATGTGGTAGAGGGAAATGGTTTCCTTCCTTCTCATACACCACAGACCTGATCCCCAGGCGGTCATCTCACACTCCAGCAGTGCCTCTAGCGAATCCGGGCAGGCTGTGTCCGTTTCCAAGTCTCCTGGCTCTTCACAGGGCTGCCTCCCTTTTAGCTTATTGCTCTCAACTTACATGCCACCTCCCCTGGGGGACTTCCGCTGTGTCTCAGAAGCCTTTCCTCCTGGTCACCATTGTCCTGTCATGGCACCCGATGGGTTTCCTTCACAGTGCTTCTCACAGCTTGCCATAATTTAATATGACTCCGTGTTTGTTGTTATCTCCCCACTGGGGCAGGGACTGTGTCGGTGAGTGCCTGGCATCAAGTAGGTGCTCCCGGGTTTATATGACTGACGGGATAAGGAGATCTCAGCCCAGGGGCTGCGAGGTGGGGTGGTGGAAAAGATCCTTGAAGACTCCTCTCTGCCGGCCCCTGCCGTGTTTCCTGCCTCTCCACTAGAAGTAATAACAGCGGTGCAATTGACCACGGGTTGTTAAGCAAATCGCACGGGTCCAAATGCAAAGTGTTATCAAGTGCTGTTTCATTTCCATTTGCTTGGTTCCATTTACTGTAAGTGCATCTGCTTCCCAGATCCCTTTATTAGGGGAGAGGAGGTGTGAGGTGGGGGAGGGACCACCATCTCCTGGAGCCCAGGATCATACTGGGAATTGCAAACATCAGAGATGGGGGTGCCCTTGGAGATCCCCCAATCCAGGGCTTCTAACATGTCTGCATGTTGGAATCAACTGAGCAGTTTCTAGCCACAGGCCCATTCTAGAGGTTCTGGCTTCCTTGGTCTGCGAGGAGGTGCAGGCACAGGTGTGAACCAGCTCTCCAGGTGACTCTAATGTGCACCCAAGGCTGAGGCCCCTTGTGGTCCCGCCTCGTGCTCACAGGTGAGTAAGCAGAGACCAGAAGGACAACACTAGTGACTTTTCCAAGGGTGCCTGCCTCCCAGCCCTGTTCCCTCACGCACCTTGCACAGGGAGGGAGCCCGGCCACAGACACCTGGCAGGATTTGTCCCACAGCAGGACTGAGTCTGAGAGGCTTGTGTCCTGCATTTAGCATAAGAAAGGGCGTCCACACCACCCCCAGTTGAAGGTCTGAGAGCAGTGTGTGGACCCCGCGTAGACATTGAGCAGGAACAGGTGCAGCATCCACGTCTAGGCAGACACCTGAGATGGGGACAGGTGTTCAGTACCTGGAACTTCCCTGGGATGCAGCCCGTCCTCTGGTCTTGGGCCTGTTGCCAAAGCTCCTTGGAGCCGCCTCCTGTTGCAGCTGTAGCTGTTTCACTGCTTCCAGCAAGGGCATTTGAAGATTGATAGAAGCCAGGGAAATGCTGTGAGCTTTCACACTGGGTGGAGCATCACAGTGGGCGATTGCAGGTAGAGAAACCTGGTCAGGTGATGGATACAGGCCAGACACTGAGATGAATGAGAAACCCGGAGCCTTTGGCAAGGGGCTAGTTAGTTTATGTTGGAGGGGGCACAGGTGGCTTGTTTTGCAGAAAGGGGAGAGAAATTCTTCCATGCGTGACTCAGTGTCCTGTGTCATCTCGGATGGTGGCAGGATTCTCAAAGGTCTTGATTCTGTAGACGCCCATTTATTAGAAGCCCTGGGGGTGTCAAAGGAGAAACAGGCCACTTCTACTTTTTGAAACACCTACTATATAAACAATTTAGAAATTCCAAAACAGATGAACAAATCAGGGTGTATTTAACATGTTTACATTTAGCAAACAAATGCATTTAACACACATCCAAATGTGCAATGCAAGATAATTGTGCTGTTTACAAGATAATCATAGGATCTATAGAAAGTGTGGAATCGTAATACACTGCAAGTGTATGGTCTGATAATGGGCCACAGGTTTAGAGCTGGGGAGTGAGCATCTTTCAATTTTGTAGGTGTAGCTCTGCCCAGGTGTCTCAGTCAGCTCGGGCTGCCATAACAAAACAACATTGACCGAGTGGCTCAAACAACAGACATTTCTCACAGTTCTGGAGGCTGGAAGTCCAAGATCAGGGTGCTGGCTAATTTGATTCCTGGTGAGAGCCCTCTTCCTGGCAGCAGATGGCTGCCATTTTGCTAAGTCCTTACATGGTGGAGAGGGAGGGGTCCCTCTGGTGTCTCTTTTTATAAAGATACTGTTCCAATTCATGAGGGCTCCACACTCACGACCAAGTCACCTCCCAAAGGCTGCATCTCCAAAGACCATCACATTGGGGGTTAGGGCATCCCATACGAATTTGGGGTGAACACTATTCAGTCCACAGCACTGGGTGTATCAAGCATTTGGGAATCCTGTCAACTGTCCTCTGGCCCGTCCTCTCCAGGGCCTGCCCTCCGCTTACTTACATTCTACAAGAACAGAAGACAGAAAGTAGGGAAGGAGAGAGGGAGCTGGGGTGCGAGGGAGTTGGGACATTGTTGATTACATAAATCCTGATACTTTACACAACAGAACACTCTGTAACCATTAAAAGTAAAACTGAAAAAAAAATATTCAATGCTCTGAGAAAAGGTACAGTTCACATAATATTGTTAAGTAACAAAAGCAGGCTTCAAACTATACCCACAGTGTGGCCTGTTGCTGTAGAAAGCATATATATGCCAGAGCACAGAAATGGAGACTGATAGTATATGCACCCATCATGGGATTGCACGGGAGTTTTAGCTCCTTTGTTGTGCTTTTCTGAAATTTATAGAGTTTCTATAATGAATATGGATTACTTTTGTAATCAGATAAAAATCTCTCTATATATGTTATTTTAAAATACTAATTTGAAAGAAAGGAAGAAAGAGGAAGGAAGGGAGGGAGGGAGGAAAGAAGGAGAGAACATGGGAAGGAAGGAAGAAAGGAGCCCATCTGTCTTTTGTGCTTGGTTGGTTGGCTGTCCCTCTGTCCAGGGGTACCAAGAAGTGGGGGACAGAAAAGGACAGAGAAGCCAGGGGTGGGGCTGGGTCAGAGGACAGCGTGGGAGACAGAAGAAACATACAGTTCTCAGGACAGTCCTGTCGCTCTTCCCTCTCTAGTGGTGGAGGCACAGACACAGTGCCTGCTCCTGGGGGCACCGACCACAGCTCTGTTCAGGCGTGCAGGACCCTGGAAACAACAGACACAGACTGTGGCCTGCTAGTGACCCGCTGAGTGTCCCAGGGGCTGTGCGATCTCCACATCGCAGAGGGCTGCTCAGGGTTTGATGCCATTGCCAGGGATCTAAGACTTCAGTTATTAGCATTGTTCAGAAGTTTTGCACAGGGCGTAATTTTGGGTAATTAGTCTGTATAAACACATACACCATTTATCAATATAAATAATTTGCATAATGGGTTTGTTTAATTTCCACATGCACTCTCTTTAGCTTTCGGGGTAACCAAGAGCTGCACATGTATATGGCTGTACTATACACACACACAGAGACACACACACACATGCACAGGCAGAGAAACACACAGACACACACACAAAGAGACACACACACACATAGACACACACACACACACACACACACAGACAGCTCTCCTCTCTTATGGGGCCAGGTGCCTGGCTCTCGCTTCTTCCACCCCCTCCCACCCCTCCCCTCCGTTTACCCCACCATGTCCCTGGGGGGGTCACTTGCCACCACACAGCCCTAAAAGGAGAAGTGGGGGCAGCAAGGAACTGACATGGAGTTTTACGAGGGCTGAGGCCACACCGTCTCACTCACACTGTCTTCCAGTACCCAGTGTACTGGGTGCTTGCTGCATGTTTGCTGGGTGAATGAAAGACTGCATGGATGCATTCTCAGCACTTCTGGCTCACTCATGGCCCCACGGGCCTGGGCCCAGACGGTCACCCTCCTGGCCTCACACCCTTCCGCGTGTCACGGTCCCTCCCCAGGCTGGTGGAGAGGTCTGTCTCTGTGCACCCTTTCCCCACCGAGTGATCCTCTTCCTTGGTGGCCACCACGGCTAGGATGCCCCAGGATCACTTGGGGAGCTGTCAACCCCCCGGCAGGTGAGGCCCTGGGACGCGTTCTGTGATCTGGTGCTCCTGCAGCAGACGGCTCTTCTGGGAGGCAGGATATTACGGCTTCACTTCTCTTGACAGATCTTAGGAAGGGAGCTGACCACCCCCTGCACTCTCAGGGCTGAAGGACTCAGAATCAGATTAGCCCAATAACTGTTCATTGAGGCTGCAGTTCTGGGTCTGGGAATACAAAGACGAGTGAGAGGTGGCTGGGGTTCTCCGGAGGATGCATCCAACTGGGGTTTGGGATCCAAATTGATCTGGGTTCACCTCACCTCTTATTCGGGGACAGGGTGGAGTGTTATCTATGTCTCCCCATCAGTAGACTGAAAATAAAACATCCCAGGGTGGTTGTGAGGATTAGACGAGGTCATAGAAGAGAAGTGCCCAGCACATATCATAAGCCCAGTGATGGGAACCGGCTGGGTAGGGCAGGGGGCTGACCCCGGGGCTGGGTGGGCCACCAGGAGCCTGTGGGAAACCAGAGGGCGGGGCAGTGGATGCATCTTCTCTAGCTCCTTGCCCGCCAGGGGACCCTGGTCCAGGCTCCAGGGACACAGGTCCTCTCTGTCCCTCCATCCTAGACATGGAGGTGGCTCCTGCTAATGCTAATCGCTGATTTACCCTAGTCACCTACTTCCTTCTTGCCTCTTCCATCACCCGCATAACCAATCCCCTGTATTAAAGTCCCTCTGCTTCAAATACACAAGTAGTTCCTATTTTTTGGTTAGATCCTGACTGATACAGAGAGGGAAAGTGCTATAGAGAGGAAGGAGTGGGAGGAATTGACTCTGACCTGGGCTAGGCTAGGGAAGGAGGTGGAGGCAGATGCCTCTCAGAACCTTGCCAAGTGGAGGGAGGGATTCGAGGAAGGAGAAACTGTTGGGCCAAGGATCGGGGCCACTTGAGCAACAGCTGGAGGTTTGCAAATGACAAGGAGGCTGCGGCTGCTGAGGGAATATGAGATCGACCTCAGCACCTGCTTGGACCCCTCGCCTCCTCTCTCTCCAGGCTCCTGGCTGCTCTCCTCAGCTTCAGTCACTGCTGCAGCTGCACCACTCGCCCTGCTGCCCAAGGCAGAGCAGACAAGGCAGGGCAGTCTCAGTCCTCTCAGTCTTCCAGCCCCAGATGCCGTCCCAGTGCAGTACTGAAATCTGGCTTCCCAGGGGCCGCCAGAGGGCGGGAGGTTGGGCGAAGTCTGACCAGTGGAGGCAGGAGGTGGGAGAGGCTGGCAGCGCGCTCACTCTTCCCCCCTCACGGCACAAAGGGGCGGTGTATTTGTGTTTGTGGTGGAGCAGGGGCCAGCACAGTCACCGACATCCCCCCTGCCCCATCTCTTCCTTCCCTCTCACCGCCCTGGGGCACGTGGGCCAAGATAGAAGGCCCAGCGGTCTCCTGCGTGAGCAGCGAGGCTGGAGAAGCAGGTGGGGACTGAATCGTCGAGGCCCTAAACGGCGTTTTAAGGAGCTTGGGCTTCATGCTAAAGGCAACGTGGGATCCGTGAAGAGTTTTAAGGAAGAAAGCCATCGAATTCATTTTTTAAAATGTTTAACGAACCCATACTGGGCGCCAGGCACTGAGGTTCAGGCTGGGGGTTGAGCGGGGACAAAAGGAGCCTGGTTTGAGGACCAGACCAGAGCCAACTTCTAAGGAGGTTTTGCATTTTAGCAGAAGACTGGTCGTGGTGGGGGATAATGGGGGTTGAGAGGACTTCCTACAACCCCCTGAGGTCACACGCATGACGCCTGTCTTAACTCTGGCCTATTAACCATTCCTGTGCCTGGTCAAGAGTGTGGGGTGGGGCTGGGCCAGCCACCCCTCCTAGCTGTCCTCCTGCGGGTCTCAGCTCCCTGACACTCTCATAGCTCTGCCAGTGTCTGTAATAACGACAGTGACAATATACTAACAAAAATGACATCCATGTGCTAGGTGCTTCATTTAATCCCTCCAACAACGCTAACAAAGGAGATATTTTGGGCCTCATTGATGAGGCACAGAGAGGTTCCATGACTTGCTCAAGGTCATACAGCTACCAAGAAGCATAGCTAGGATAGTGGAAAGAGCAAGGATTTCTGAATCCAAGAGAACTCCGCTGGCCCCAGTCCCAGCCTTGCCTCAGCAGTGAGATCCTAGACACCTTCCTTACCTCTCTGGCTCTCAACCTGCTCATCTGTGAAATGCCGAGGGCTGTTGTGGGGATTATATGAGATGGGTATAAAATACTTAAGCACAGTGCCTGGAAAAGGCAAGTGTACAGTAAAGGTTAGCAATCACAGATTACTGTCTTCCTGTTATTATCGTTATACCGTGTAGAAATCCCTGTCTGACATCAGAGCGCTGGGCTCTGGCTGCTCCCGGGGCCCCTTCCTTCCCTGTGGCTTCATCAGCCCAGTGAGGATCTGGAGAAGCCTCTGGGGCCCACGCTCGGGAGTCTTCACATCCAATTAAGAAGTGCCTCCCTGTCTTTATTTGGCGTCCCTTTATGGGAGTGGGGAAGGAGCCCATCTCTACTCTTCTCTGCAGAGTACAGACGTTCCTGCTGTTTTTTTCAGAGGTGAACTCTGTGCCTGGAGATAGGTCAACTGATTAGAATTTTACAGTTGGGAAAACCCTTGGAGTATCCAGTCCCTCTTATTGTGCAAAACGAAGCTCAGAGTGGTGAAGGGATCTGCCTAGCAGTTGATAACGGAGAACTTCTCTCCTCCCACATTGGTCTTTCAATAACTCTCTTTTTTTTCTGTTCAAATTATACACAAACTAGCCTCCGACTTCCCCTTCCTCCTGCCCACAGCCCCAGTCTCACAACTTTATCTACATGAGTGTGATTCTTTCGGTTCATGTCACTCCCTTATACTCATGCTCTTAAAATCAGCTGAGCTGAGTGCCTGGGGATGGTGGTCCATTCCTCTTGGAGTGGTCACTCAGAGGGTCCGGGAGCAGGTGGAAGGAGGTGGGTGGGCTGTCCCAGGACAGGCTGACCCAGGGCCTCTGCTGAGCACAGCTCGCTCATGCTCAGGCTCACGCAGACCCAAGTCTCTCTCCCTCCCCGTTTCTGTCCCCGTCCTCTCCCTTGCTTGGGATATCTTCTCACCTTGCCCATGGCCCGTGGACTCTCAAACCTCCCCCCTGCCGTTGGTGGCCCCTCCAGCTCGGGAGAGAAGGCCTTGCAGGCAAACCAGTTGTTCAGACCATCAGAACCGCACTCTGTGGAGAGTGGTCCTTGCCTGGCCGGGGCCTGGGCATTGCTGTGCTGAGTGTCTCCTGTCCTTGGCGTGAAGCTTCAAGAGGCCCCTTCCCTCATTCCAGGCAGATTTGAGCCTATTCACAAGGAAGGTTTATGGTTCGCATACATAGAGAAGCAGAACGAGAAAGGGGAGCGGAAAACCCCGAGCAGCCACACAAACCCTTCCAGGACAGAGAGGTCAGCTGCAGGCTTTTGATACCAGCGATTAAATTAACTTGAGACAGTAGGAATTTTCAGCCTCGCTCATTTTCTTAGTAAAGGAACAGGAATTATAAAACAGTTTAGTTGGGGAAATGAGCATATTTTCAGTCTTTTATATTAACTGTCATAAATTCCAAGAGAGTTAGGAGTTTGGGGAAGAGAATCACACCCCACACCTCCTAATGGCCCCTTTGCCGAGAGCCTGTCTGTCCAGCAGAGATAGGGGATGGGATGGCGGCTCCCCCAGACACCCCAGAAGTAGCCAGGTATTCAGGCAAAGCCAAGTTTATTACATACAAGGGAAGGGAGATTCTGAGACTTCGGAGTCCCAGAGGGCAGAGGTCAAAGGGAGGAGGTTATGGAGTGTTTGGGTTCTGACTTAAGTGAGCCTGTTGATACAGGGCTGGATTAGAATTGGGAGAGTTGGGACATCATAGTTTACGATTGGGCAATACACGGAGAAGAGGATTTGGGCTAGTTTGCTGCTATCTATGATCCTGAGAAGGGGGTAAATTGACTAGATTTTCGGCAAGTTTCACAAACAAAAAAAGTATTTGCAGCTTTATCTTCCAGGCCAAGTGTCCTGGAGTGGGGGGTCAGGCCAGCGCAGCGGGAGGACAGCAGCCTTGTGAGCCCCACAGCACACTGTGTGGGCGTGGTCCAGCTCTCATGAGTTGGTGCAGAGGCCCCGGGATGCTCCACTGGTGTTTTGTCCCCTGTCCTCAAGACTGGCTTCTTCTCTCGTAAGTCTGGTTGTTGAGTGTGGACCTCGTTGGGTCTAGAGTTTCCAAATGTCCTGTATTATAAAGTCCTCCTTTTCCTGTTCCTTTTCACTCTTGGACGCACAGGGGCAGAGTTTGAGATGCATAAGGCAAAAGTACTCATGGCCGCCTGGGAGGACCCTGTGCACCAGACCTTCAGTCTACATGGAGGAGCCCCCAGACCAGGTGACAGGCACCAGGCACCTGCTTCTTCCCCAGGAGCCTGGCTCCCTGAGCAACCTGGGCTCTGCTGGGGGTGGGGGGTGATCCAGCGCTGAGGGGGGACCTGAGGATTTATGAAATTGCCAGATTTAATTTAAAAATATATGTTTAATGAATTAAAAAATATAGACATATTTAAATATTCAGTGGAGAAAATTTCCTCTGTGTATAATATTTTTATTTGTTTTGTGAGGAGATCAGCCCTGAGCTAACATCTGCCAATCCTCCTCTTTTTTTGCTGAGGAAGACTGGCCCTGGGCTAACATCCATGCCCATCTTCCATCACTTTATATGGGACGCCGCCACAGGATGGCTTGACAAGCGGTGCCTCGGTGCGCGCCTGGGATCTGAACCAGTGAACCCCGGGCTGCCGCAGTGGAGCACGCGCACTTAACCGCTGCGCCACCGGGCCGGCCCCTATAATATTTTTTAATGTGGTAAAATATACAGAACATAAAATTGACCATTTTAACCATTTTTAGATGTACAATTCAGTGGCATTTAGCACATTCACATTGTTGTGCAAACATCACCACCATCCATCTCCAGAACCTTTCCATCACCCCAAACAGAAATTCTATACCTATCAAACAATAACATCCTATTTCCCCTCCCCCAGCCCCTGGTAACCTCTTTTCTACTTTCTGCCTCTATGAATTTGATTACTCTTAGGACCCCATATAAGTGGAATCATACAATATTTGTCCTTTTGGGTCTGGTTTATTTCACTTAGCAAAATGTTTTCAAGTATGCATAGATTTTTTTTTTTTTGAGGAAAATTGGCCCTGCGCTAACATCTGTTGCCAATCTTCCTCTTTTTCTTTTTTCCCCAAAGCACCAGTACATAGTTGTGTATCATAGTTGTAGAGTTTTAGCTCTTCTATGTGGGGCGCCTCCTCAGCATGGCTTGATGAGCAGTGAGTAGGTCCGTGCCTGGGATCTGAACTGGCAAACCCCAGGCTGCCCTGCCAAAGTGGAATGCGTGAACTTAACTGCTACGCCACCGGGCTGGCCCGCATAGTTTTTCAAAGTATAAATTTTATACAACATTGTCTCATAAGCATTTAAACTTTAAAATTATTAGACTATTTCAAATATTCAGAAAATAATATATCAGACACCTGCAATCCCCCATCACCTGGATTTAACAGAAAGTAACATTTTGCTGTATTTGTCTCATAATTATTTTCGTAAATGTTTAACTAAGTCATATTCCACTGAGTAACAAGCCAGTTTTACTTGGCCATTACTCCATGGTTCACATACGTAAAGAAGCAGTACAACGGACAGGTTAACAACCAGCCACCTGGCTGAATACAAACCCAGCTCTAACACTAGCTTGTGTGACTGTAGACAAGTGACACAACCTTTCTGTGAGTTAGCTTCCTTTCCAAAAAGTGGGAAAGAGAATAACAGTATCTACCTCATCGCTATTATCAGGATTGAATGAGTCAATAAATTGCCTAGGCTGATGCCTGGCACGTGGTTAGAACTCTGTAACTGTTGGTTGTTGCTCCTTCAAGATGTGTCTACAATTTCCCTGCAGCCTCTTTCCTTTTCCTCCCTCTCCTCTCATCTTTTAAAATTCCTCAGACACCTGGCACTTGACTCCTGCTGAATTCCTCACTTGTCACAACAATCAGGTCTGGTCTTGGTTTTTGACCATCAAAAAAAAAAAAAAAGCTAGCAGTGGCTGACCCCAGTCTTGGGCTGGAACCCCTCGGCAATCCATTCCTGTCCTCCCTGATCCTCTGCCTCCTGGGAGGCCACTTCCCAGGCCACGACAATGAAGTCAACACTCTCACAGGTCTCTCTGTGGGACCTGGTGGGAGGCTCCCTTTTTGCACAGCACCTCCCATTTGCAAATGCATTAATGTTTGCAAATAAAGCACCAAAGAACCTTGGGTGCAGGTGGGCAATTTAACAAATGGATCATAAGGTAATGCTTTTTAAATTTACGGCTCAATTTGGTAATATCTTAACTTCAAGAAAATGATTCTAATATTCTCTCCTGCATCCCTTTTTCACCCCCAGATCATTAAAATAGAGTTTTGCCTGAATGCAGTTACTCTATTTATTTTTTTGTTATTATTAACAGAAAGGACATTTCGTAAGTCAATTAAATGGCAGTCAACAAGATTAGAGAGAAATGCTTATTTTATTTAAGTGTTAAGACAAATGCATTTCTTTGGCACTGCTCTTCATGTAAAGTACAATTACAAATAATTCCTTATTAAAAGAAAAAATTAAAGCAAGAAGCATAATTTCTGGTATACTGTAGGTGCTCAGTAGTGACAATACCTTTGCTGCAAATTATAAGACGTGGACTCGTAGCTCCAGCCATCCATACACATACACCCACACATACACACAGACACAGACATGAAATTTGGACACACTCACTAGTTCGGACAGGTTTCCTTTCCCTCCAACCATGGTCGGCCTTTATTACAATGGCAGAGATTGTCGTTTGCTCTCCGCGCTGACCAGAGCTGGGCTGCTCATATGAAGATGCTGTCCTCTGGTGGAAGTTAGAAGATTTGCATGCTCAGCCAAATGAAAGAAATAGCAGTCACAACCCTAAGAGCTCAGTAAACATTAGCTAATCATGTTTTGGCTGTATTGATCCAACGACTGACAGGGGAAGAGGAAACTAGGAAGGAGGCAGAGAAGGAGCAGCCAGAGGAAAACCAACACAGAGCCTAGGACGGTGATGAACACAGAGTATCTCCAGTAAATATTTGCTGATTGATTAAGAGGATAAGCCTGGGGGCTGAAGAAGATGTTGATTCATAGATGGGGGTGGGGTTCAAATGGCAACTGAGGGGACCTGAGATATTCTACATACGCACCGAGAATTCTGCTGAATCTTGAAATTTTTCAATATTCATTTCCAGTCATCATTTAATCCACCCAGCACTGTTACTGAGGTGTGAGACTTCTCTCCATCAGCTCTTTGAGTTATAGCATTGAAATGACCAGCCATTTTCCACTTAAAGAGAGTTAAAGGGTTTAGAGATGAAATATGCATTCTCAAAAAGCACAGTCTATGTCCCGGAAACCTCAGTTCAGCCAGGCATCAATATTCGATGCACAGTAGCAGTTTCACTCAGATTCCAAGAACAGGGAAATAACATGTTTTGCCGGAAGGGGCAAGCCAGGGAGCTGAGAATTTAGTCAGAAGATAATGCAATTATAGGGCAGGATGGACAGGTCCCTGGCACGTTTGCCGATCTTCTTGCAGACTTTGAAAGATTTCCTGCCTCTAGCTACACCTGTTCCTTGTCACAAATAAGGCTGGCACCTCTGCCCAGGAGAGGCTGTCACTGAGTGGAGAGACAAGGCAGGCTGCTCGCAGGTCCTCTGCAGTCTGAGCAATCCTTCAGGCCGCCCTCCAGTCAAGGCTTGAGGAGGAAAAGAAGATCAAATCTTATATAAATGTTTTCCTACAGAGTAAAAGTAACAGGTTTCTTTGGAGTATGGCCAAAAGGAAAAATTCCCATTGAACTCTCTGGAATAATAAAGAGAAACCTTGTAGTAAGGCCATTCTGCATATTATGGGAACAGAGGTTTAATATAGGAATTAGGGCTGACACGAAGTGAGAAGAGCTGGGGGAGTGAAAGCAGCTGGAATGTCACAGAACCAGCTGGAAGGGCGGCCTGAAACACCTAAGTGGGTGATTCTCTAAAGTTTGATGAGAAACTGCTACAGTTCTCACGAATCTCTGGGAAATCGCCCACCAAATTTGGTGCTTGCCAAGAAGCCTAGAAACCACCATGGACCTTGTGTCTGGTCTGGTCTCTGTGACCTCCTGGGGATAATTGCCTCTCCTCACCGTCCACCTTCCGAAGCTCAGACAAGATCTTCTCATTGGAAAACTAAGCCAGCACCATACAAGGAAAGGGATTCTGGGAAAGGAAGGTCCACTAAGAAGTGGACGCTAGTGATAAATAAATGAAAAGCAATAGGATATATTGGAGTATATGAGGAAGCCATTTGGTGTAAAACTAACTCGACCTGACCTTGTTTTTCCAAAAGGGCCTGACGTGGCCTGTTGAGCATGCATTGAACATCTGCTTTAAACACTTACTATGTCCCCAAGACAAGAATGTTGCCCTTCAAGATAGGGATGTAGCTTCCCCCGTATCGGCATTTCTTTAAGGATAAGCATCTCTTCCTGGAATCTAAGGATTAATTCCTGACCTGCGGTGCTCACCTTGTGACCACTGACCTGCTGACCACCGACCTGCTGTGCCAGCTAAGCATCTTGTGACAGTGGTAAAAAAGATACTCCTGTCATGTGTGATGTATGCTCTTTGTTCCAAGACAGTACATAACCACTCTGTACACCCCACTTCTTTGGTGCCCTCCTTTCCTTGGGGAAGGAAGGCCCCGGGCTATAGTCCTTAGATCTGGCTCATAATAAACTCACCCCAATTTTGATTTATAGATTGATTGCGGATTATTTGCATAGATAGTGGTACAGCAAAGTTGACAACTGACAACACAACACAACCCTAAAACCCCTAAACTCCTAGATTTACTTCCTCGTTATATGAGACAATTTATTAATTAATCAATTCAATAAATACTAAGTGCTTTCTATGTGCCAGGTTAGGGGATGGAGGCAGATTTAACGATGTAGAAGAAGTGATTCCTGCCCTGCACAAGCTCTCCTTGTACTAAAAGGGGAGACTGGAGGTGTAAACAAACCATTAGAATGCACAGAAGCTGTAAGGGCTGTTCACAACTATTCCAGCTCTCCTCCAGGCACATGCTGGGGCTGTACTTCCCCACCTGCTTGGGAACTGGGGAAGACTCTGGGACTTGCTCTGGTCAGTAAAGAGTGAGCAGAAGTGATGTGTGTGACTTGCACTGGGAAGGTCTAGGAATGCTGCACCTTTCGCCATGCTCTTGTCCCACTGCCGTGGTGAACTTGTCTGGATGGAGCTTCTGTCAGCCTGAGCCCCCCAGAGACTAACAGAGCAGAGTCCCCAGCCAACCTGCAGTGGGCAAGCGGTGTGACTGAGAGAGAAGTCTGCGTAACAAGCCAATAGGAGTTTGGAGGTAATTATTACACAGTAAACTAGCCCATGCTGAAAGACCTGTAACATGTGAGTGACAGTGATAAAGAGTGGGAGGGTAGCCAGGGGACAGGGCGGGGTTATGGCTTCTAGATTGTGGCTTTGATTTAGCTTCCTCTCTGGGGAAGATCAGAGAGAACTGATGAACAAAGGAGGAACAGCAGTGAACAAAACAGACCTCAGAGCAAACTCTCCATTCTCCCCATTGTATTTTGCACGCACAGCCCCCCTCCCCTTGGTTTGACTTCAGATGACGGTAAACTAGTCAACACAAGATTGGTGCGGATCACATAAGAATGGGTTCTTTAAACAATTTAAATGTTTCTTTAAATCTTTAAATGGTTCTTTAAAATCTTTAAAATGATACTCAGAAACAAGAGCAGAACTGAAAAATGATCAGAAGAGCGATCCACAAGCTCCCAAGGAATTACCTCCGAATTTAAGACTGGCCGGGAAGGAAGATACATCACAGATTATTTTGGCGAGTTGGTAAGCCTCTCGCTTGGTCTACCAGTAAAACCTATGTGTGGTGGGCATGAATTAGTTAAAGCACCAAACTTCTGAACTAGAACTTTATCACAAGATGATGACGGTGTAAAAAATTTTTTTTGTTTAAATTTTTTTTCATTTTATGATCATATATTTCATTTTATGATAATATATTCTAGTAATATATACATTTCTTTTTTTGCTGAGGAAGATTGGCTCTGGGCTAACATCTGTGCCCATCTTTCTCTACTTTATATGTGGGACGCCTGCACAGTATGGCTTGATAAGCAGTGCGTATGTCCACGCCCGGGATCTGAACCTGTGAACTCTGGGCCGCCGAAGTGAAGCACGTGAACTTAACCACTACGCCACTGGGCTGGCCCATATATTCTTAACGTAAATACATAAACATATATATTCAACATTTGTATTACACTGCGTTTACTATTTTACATATTATTTTCTAACTTTCTTTTTCTCTTATATACAGTAAATATTTCTTATGTATTTAAATATTCTTTCTCTACATGACTTAAAAATAACACATTTGTACTTATAACAAGAACAGCACATGAGGTTATTATACAGACATACACAAAAGGGAGTATATTGTAATACTGTTTTACTTTGGACTTTTTCACTTGTTATATTGTGAACCTCTTTTCATATTATTAACTGTTGTTCAGGGCATCATTTTTAATGACTGTGCTGTGTTCCATCATATGAACATATTTATCTAGCTAATTCTCAGTTATAGGAAATTTATGACCAAATATTTGTGCACATCCATGGTTATTTATTTTTTTAATTTTTTTAGGATGCATTACTAGAAGTGGAATGGCTGGATCAAGGTGAATGCACAATTTTGAGGATTTTGATATGTGTTTCCAAACTATCCCCATAAAACTTATTCCAATGTGGATTCTGACTATTAGAGTATCTTTTTTTCCCCTTCAGCTTTTCCTACTCTGGCAACATTGGGTATTATTTTTCTCAAAGTCTTTTACAACAAGTGATAAATGTTAGCTTTTGTTAATTTAAGTGTGCTTGATCTCAGTGAGGTATGTACTTTGGAATAATCCATACTTTCATTGCACCATTGTAGGGCTCTGGCTCTGGCTCTGCCTGGTCGAATCCTTTGCCATGTCTCTCAGGACAGTTCCAGGCGCTTGAGAGGGTGGGCAGGTGACTCCTCATCTTGCCCTCAACTCTGAGCTCAGCTACCAACCACTACAGCTGGTGATACACAGGAATCTTTAAAACCCTCCCTCGAAGGGCAGGAGAGGGGAGGGTTTATTATGATTGGCATTGTACTGAAGAATAAACCAAAGGCTTTCCCAAGGTCACACAATAATAATTGACAGATCTGAAAAATAGCACCCAAGTTTTCAATCTCCATCCACGACTAGTGTTTTTCAGGACCTGTTAAGAGAGAGGCAAATGAAAGAGGCCTTTGGAGTGGTGGAAACAGGGTATCACATGGAGGGGCATGGCATCTCACCCGGATGAAAACAGAACACTCTCGTGCCCTCAAGGCGTTTCTCTTCTGGACAAATGTCCAGATAATGATTTTTGATGACCACAGGTTGAATCATTCATTCAACACATATTTATTGAACACCTACTATGTACCTAGAAAGGCAGTGTGGATACAGCAGTGAGCAAGAGAGACAAAAATTCCTGCCCTCCTAGAGCTTGTTATAACCTGGAAAATATACCAGTAGCTTGGCTTCTGGGGTTCAAACCTCAGTTCCATCGGGTAGTGGATACAGGATGCCAGGCCATTACTTAAGCTCTCTGTTCTGATATGTCCTCATCTCTTCCACTGGGATAATAATCGTACCTAAGAGGTAAGGTTGTGAGGGTTAAATGAGATGACATGCGGAAAAGCCCAGCATAGTAGTCAGTGCTTGCAAATATTAACCGTGATAGTTATTGTAACTTTCACATGGAACCTCTACAGATGAAATAATTTACATTACTAGTAATAACAGCTACTATTATTGAGTGGCTATTTATTGAGTGTCTATAAATCAGACGTGGCCTTAGATGCTTTACATCTGTTATCTCATTATGAAGCAACAATGTTTCCTGAACTTCCGTAATGATAATAATCTTCTGAGATGCCTCTTAAAAAAATAAATCAGAATTCTGTACCCATTAAACACTAACTCCCTATTCCCCCTCCCTCCAGCCCCTGGCAACCACCATTCTACTTTTCATCTCTATGAATTTGACTCCTCTAGGTACCTCACATAAGTGGAATCATACAGTATTTGTCTTTTTGTGTCTGGCTTATTTCACTTAGCATAGTGACCTCAAGGTTCATCCATGTTACAACATCCATGTGTCAGAACATCATTCCTTTTTAGGCTGAATAATATTCCATTGTATGTACATACTACATTTTGCTTAGCCATTAACCTGTTGATGGACATTTGGGTTGCTTCCATCTTTTGGCTATTTTCCTTCTGACTCCATACACCACAGCAACAGTAAAGAGTTCATTTCTGGCTCTACTAGGGGCAAGCAAGCAGACACAGACTCTTTTTGTGCATTTCCCACCTGTTGACCTCACCTGTGAATAGAGTAATTCACCAGGTTGAGTGAAGGGTACTTAATTCACATCAAACAGTCCTTCCCAGTGCATACAGGTCGATTGACGGAAATGGTTCTGAGAACTGTTTCACCCTCCCCTTGATGACTCGAGGCTCTGCATCCTCCATGCGTGGGAGCCACAGGACACGCCATAGGTCTCAGCATGTGAATCCAAGGGCTGCCGGCAGTGGTTCGAGCACCCTATGCTCTGCTGTGGTTTTGCGGAGGTTACAAGACCCTCCATTTGAGATGCTATTCATACCATACCAGAGACAAGTAACAGCCAAACTGGATTTATGGTCACCCTGTGTGCAGGGATGGTTTCACCTAAGTATTTTCTGAGTTACTGCCGCTGCCTTAAGGAGAGAGTCATCACTTCTAATCAATGCAGACACGTCGCTGAGGCTGCCTTGAACACCACCTTGAACATCCCATCAGGGCAGCTGCTGTTTTTTTCTCCGTGTCTTGGCTCACTGCTGCTTCTAGGAGAGACTCACTGAGGCTCGTGCAACAGTGAGTGCCTGCTGGTCCGACCCTGGGGAGCCCCATGAAGCAGTCAACCCTGGGATGAGAGGAGACAAAGAGCAATGAGGAAGCATGAGGCAGGAGGCCAGCCTCGCTCTCTTTCCGGCTTCCTATGGAGGAATGTTGTGAAAGACAGAGCTAGAGACCAGTTATTTGGGAAGGAAAAGTCAGAAATACTCTCATCTTCTTGTGAAAACCTGGAAGGTAGTTTTTTCTCTCTACGTTTCTACTTGAGGTCCAGAAAAAGAAGTTTTCTTCTTCATCTGCTTTTTCCTTCTCCTTTCCTAACACCATGAATGAAATCAAGCCATTCATGCCGAGCTTTCAGGTTGTCCCCCTACAGCTGCTACGGCAATAGACGTTGGAGTGGGACACAAGCCCACAGAGTGAGGAACCCCATTTCTCAGCTTCCTGTGCACCTACCGGTAGCCATGTGAGTAGATTCTGGGCAATGAGAGGGGAAAAAAGTGAAAGGAGTTGCACACGCTTTTCTTTCCCACTTTCCCTTTGGCTAAAACAAGGATACCTTACTTTGAGCCATCTTCGCCCATGCAGGCAAGAGCGACAGCCCTAGAAAATGAGGAGCGACAAGATGAGAGGGGCCTGGGCCCCTGCTGCTTACGTGGAGCAGAGACGTCTACCTGGATTATCTTCCTCCACACTGTTACACAAGAGACAAAGAAATGGGTACATTGCATCTCTGTTGTGGAAGCCACACTGATGCTCTAACTAATATAATACCCTCCAATTGGAGAGAAAACGGAAGGAAAAATAAATGGGAGGGGAGGGGAGGGGAGAGAAGAATGCGGGAAAGGAAGAGGGTAGAAGCAGATGAGGTGCAGGATGGAGAAGATGAAAAAGACTGGACAGGCAGATATTTCAACTCATTCCCATTCCCAAAGCACCATCAGGCCTTCCACTTGGGCTTTGGAAAATCATAACCAATTTTTCTGTTGATAGTCATATAAATGTTTGATAAAGAAACATAAGCATTCGTGAGAAGACGGTATCTTTTTTCTAAGAGTCCTGATACATGCTGCATATGTCACTATGAAAATAATTAAGAATAAGATGGTGTCCCTAAATTTGTCTTTGCCAGCATCGTATAATCCACTCCTAATTATCCACATTTCTTTTATGTTTTGGGAAAAATGAGACTTGTTCCTATAGTGATTTATGACAATTGATTTTGGGTAGTCTATTTTGCCATTAATTGTAGCTGAATGTACTTGGAAAGATAAACTGATTGGGGTATATAAAACTCCCCAAGTCCAATATAAATATTTTGGAGATTATCCTTAGAAAGAAAAATCTATTCACTGGCTGCCCTCCAGTGAGGCCCTCACCCCTCCACCTGGCCAGCCACCAGAGCTCCCTCACAGGCTGCGGCGGTCTATTACACTGGTGCCCTAAAGCGCGTGCCTTCTGGTACTCACTCCCTTGTGTAGTCCCCTCCCCTTAATCTGAGCTGGTCCTGTGATTTGACTAAATCAACAGAATGCAGCAGAAAAACATGGTGATCATTCCCAGCTTAAGGCTTAAAGCTTCTTTATATATTTTAGATATTAATCCCTTATAACTATAACTCATACAACTCAACAACAAAAAAACCAAACAACTTGATCAAAAAATAGGCAGAGGATCTAAAGAGACATTTTTCCAAAGAAGACATACAGAGGGCCAACAGGCACATGAAAAGATATTCAACATCATTAATTTCTAGGGAAATGGAAATCAAAACTACAATGAGATATCACTTCATGCCTGTCAGAATGGCTATTATTAAAAAGACAAGAAATAACAAGTGTTGGAGAGGATGTGGAGAAAAGGAAACTCTCGTACACTGCTGGTGGGAATGTAAACTGGTGAAGCCACTATGGAAAACAGGATGGAGATTTCTCAAAAAATTAAAAATAGAACTACCATATGATCTAGCTGTTCCACTTCTGGGTATATATCCAAAGAACATGAAAGCACTAATTTGAAAAGATATATGTACCCCTATGTTCACTGCAGCATTATTCACAATAGCCAATACTTGGAGCAACCTCAGTACCCATCAGAGAATGAATGGATAAAGAAGATGTAGTATGTGTGTGCATATATATATATATATATATATATATATATATATATATATAAAATGGAATACTACTTAGCCATAAAAAAGATGAAATCTTGCCATTTGTGACAACATGGATGGACCTTGAGGGTATCATGCCAAGTGAAATAAGTCAGATGGAGAAACACAGTTACGACTCATATGTGGAAGACAAACAAACAAACACATAGATATGGGGAAGAGATTGGTGGTTACCAGAGGGGAAGGGAGTCGGGGGAAGGCAAATGGGGTAAAGGTACACATACATATGGTAACGAATGGCAGCTAGACTTTTGGTGGTGAACATGATGTGGTCTATACAGAACTCAAAATATAACAACTCACACCGGAAATTTATATAATGTTATAAACCAACGTTACTGAAGTTAAAAAAAAGAAAGACTTAAGGCTTGGCAGTTTCTGCCTTTGCACTGTGGGAAGCCCTGAGCAGCCATGTTAGAATTCTAGCCGCCCTGCTGGAGAGACCACGTGGAGAGGGAGAGGCCCTGCCGTCCCAGTTCCCCAGCTGAGCCCTGCCCCAGCCTAACCACCAGCTGAATGCAGCCACAGGAGTGCCACTGACATGCCCATCAAAAGCCCAGCTAAATTGTAGAATTGTGAGCAAATAAAATGTTTGTTGTTTTAAGCCACTGGTTCTTGGGATGTTTTGCACATAGTAATAGACAAGTGAAGCACTAACTATTGAATCTTACGGAACTCCTACTTGAGGTTTCTAAATGGAATTTTCTCACAATCTCATTCACCACACCATTTTCTGCTCTAAGTTCTTAATCAGTCAGGGCTGCCATATACAGTTATATGGGTCGTGCACTACACCACGACATCCTGCCAAGGGAGCCAGTGGGGATTGTTTGCCTGGCCTTTGCCTAGAAAGGGCATGTTTTCTGAATTGAATGAATATGGCTTATGGGCTCCCAGAGCTCTGACAAAGATGACTTGGTTGAATCAAATGCGAAGCTGTTGACCTGGCCTCCAAGGTCCTTTGTCGACTGCCTGCTGTCACCTCCGCTCTCTTCTCCAACTTTCTCCAACCCCGTCTCTCATTCCTCGTCTCCAGCCTCGGCTCAGTGGAGTTACCCCACCTCCCACCCTCAGACGTGCCCATCCTGCCTTCCAGCAGCAGAAGTTCCCAAACTGGGCCTGCGCCTTCTAGGAGAGGACACGAGTGCAGCCACCAACCCTCTGTGGACCCAGGTGCCAGGACAGTTTTCATCTTATAAACTTCAGGGGATCTGGTGTTTGGTCACAGGCACATTTTTCAGGGATTTCCAGGTGTGGTAAAGTAAGAGGGGATGGCAAAGCCATGTGTTATTCCATTTTCGGTCTTCGTATGTAGAGGGCCAAGCCTGGGGGACATGAGTTTCTCTGCCCCCGGGAGGGTGGTGCTTCTTTGGACAAAGGTACAGACCACTGCATCTGAGCCAGGCAAGCCAGTCTCCTGGGGAAATTTTTTCCTCACAATTCATGGCACAACCAGAAAGAGAAATGTTCCAACACGCTGTGCAAATGGACCATCGTGACATGGGATACACGTTGTCGAACTTTGTAATCTTACCCTTCGTTAAATATTCAGCACAGACGATCTGATCTCTTCCTTTGCTCAGCTCCCCCCTTCCTCCTCTGCATTCCCTCCTCCTCCATCCTCCTTTCCATTTTACCTGCCTGCTGGGAAGTGCTGACTCAGAATGTCTTTCCTGTCAGGGACACAGCTGAGGGGATTCCTAGACACCAGACGAACGTACAGATTATTTTCTCTGACTCGGGATTCTTTATAGAAAATACAGTCACTACCTGGTGGGACTTGAGATGCATGTCCCACGGAGACCATCCAGGTTATACTGCAATGGTAGTCAAAGCACCCAACTGTGGGAGGGGGAAGCGATTGGGTGCTCACCTGACCTGGTGCCAGAAAGGGACAGAGTGCCCGGTCATGTGCCCTCCATGTAGGTGGGCTGTTCAGGACGACTAGCATCTCAGGGAAACTCAGCATTCTTCAGGGCAGCGGGCTAAACTAGCAATTTCTAAGCTGCTCATTATTAAGGCTGGCCAGTGATCTCTACAAATATTGAAGGATGAGAGGCCTGGATACGAAATATTTCCCTGGGACAATAGCTTGGCAACTGTAGGCTGGGAGCTACAAAATAGAAGTGGTAGTAATGATTTTTTATATTATTATAGAAGTAATAATTGCTACTTTTGATTGAGCAAATATGACATGTTAAGGGCTCTCTCTATATTATCTCATTTAGTCATTACAATAACTCTGTGAAATAGGTAATATCTACTTTTGAAGATGAGAAGAAAAAAACTCAGAGTTTTAATAACTTTCCTAAGCTGGTAGATGGCAGACCCATGACTCAAACCCCATCTGAGTGAGGCCCACGCTCACATTCTTCCCTCCGCTTCGCCCTGCCCAGTGGGACATGAGCATCACCACATCTTCAGCAGCACAGACTAGGCTCGCCCAGGAGCAGACAGAAGCTCAATCACCCTCCTTCACACCTCCTGCCCGTAGCTGCCATCACCTGGCTGCAGAGCAAATCCTCTGGACTGCTCTGCCTCAGCTCTGGGATTCTGCCCTTCGAGTTTGAGAAATTCTGGAATAAAGCAAGGTTTGTTACACTGGGTCACCTTATGTTGATTCTCTGGGGTCCTGGTCAAGCCTCAGGCTCTCAATGCCTACACAGAGAGCAGGTCTGGTCTGTGCCGGGTGAGGGGCTCAGCTCCCAGAGCAGCCAGCTCTTTTGCAGTCCATAGCGGGGCTGGCGTGGAGGGGCAGGGCTGGGGGCGAGGACATAGGTCCTTGTCCCTTCCCCACTAGGTGCTTGCCCAGAGTTCTCCATGACGCAGGGAAGAGTCAAGCCTGGGGCACCTGATTTGGGATTTGAGGGGCATTTGTAGTGTCCTTGAAACATGCTTTTTAGGACGACAAGGTGGTTTCACACCCGTTTCTTCTAGCTGAGGCCTGAGAAAATCTAAATAAGGTATAGAGGCAGTTGCCATTTGGGATGATTTTTCTTGAGCAGAGATGACAAGTGTCTTTGTAGGGAGAAAGCACTCTCTCCCTTCAACTCCCTCAGTAGGAGCTCCAGAGAGAGAGGTGGCTTCGGGGGCTGGTCTGACGCAGGAGGTGAGAGAGTCAGCTAGCTGGGTCATGGCTGGAGCTAATGTCCTGTTCCTTAGTATTCATGAAGTGCTCCACAAGTGAAGTCACTACAATTTTCTCTCGATTCTCTTCATAAATCTGGCTCTCAAGAAGAATTCAGCTGGGGGTGGGGGTCGGGGTGAGGGAGCAGAGAGGAGGAGGATATAGGAAGACAGTTTTGTTCTCTTTGTGATCAAGAGGTTAGGTTCTCAGGACATTCTGAATATGATATAGATTAGACTTCATTTTTTATCTATTTAAATTTTTTATAAATCCATGTAGAATAAGTATTATCATAAGCCTACTGGTGCAAGCTACTGAGAAAGGCTGTGTAGTCACAGTTCCTGGATTTGTCTAGGAAGAAATTCTCTCAGCACTTGTCCACTCCTGGTGCTTTGATACTGTGCCTGTGTGAAGCCAGAGAAACGCTGGATAGAGAACCCCCCCCAGGGGACCTCAGAGTGCGTGACTTCATGTGTCCAGGGCCCCGCGGGGCAGTGGGACCAGCATACTGGACTTACTGCTGGAGTGCTGGGTCTGAGGACTAGTTTCTCTCCTAACCTCTCCATGATCACCTTCTTCATCTGTGAATCGAGGACCAATAATGATGGTAAATGAAATGACATTTCTCTCCCAAGGAAACCTTAACGATTCAATAAATTAATATATGTGAAAATGCTTCATCAGCCCTAAAGCACTCTGCAAATGTGAAGTATAAATGCTTCTACATATTTGGGACCATCTCACCAGTGCCTAGGAGAATGCCACCCTCAGAGGATGCACTCAGTACAAATACGTTTATGATGTTCTTTTATAGCTACATTTTAAAAAGCGTGGTTATTGTTCTAGAGCAGGATATAAACATTTTTTCACTTTTTTTTGTATCACAGACCTCTTTGAATATCTGATAAAGCCACAGTCACTTTAATCTCTCAAAAAAAAAATCAGGAAAAATAAACCGTGCTAATACATACACCCAATAACATTTTACATACAATTTCTGGAGGCTCATAACCTCCTCTAATGCCCATCTCAGCTTCAGAAAATGCCTCTGCTAGAGATTTACAGGCTTCAGCTCTGAGTGAAGTCTGGGAGAGAAACAGACTGTGTGGAAAAATGAATGTCATAATGATGTTTAGCATTTGCCTGAGCAAAATCCTACAGGGAACATCCCTGAGATTCTAATGTACTCAAATGATGCTCTTGAAAAAATAGTTTGCATCTGATTATAAATAGTCTATTTAAATGAAAACGTGCTCAAGCTAAAGAATGGGTCTGCCCCATATGTGTGGCGACCCTAGCTCACTGAGACTTTTGTACAGAAAGTCGTGGTCCAGATATCTGAATCCTTTGGCCCCACAATGGGCGGCTATCCGGTATCGGCTGCGAGGTCTCGTTACCGCGGGGCGAGGCGCCTCCAGGACGCTCGGATGCCTGCTCAGAGCCCAGCTTATCGCGGATCTGAGAGCCTCCTGCCAGCGGCCCTGGCTGCGTCCTATCTCGGGGGACAGGATTTTGCCTCAAGCAACACACTATTTTTGGCTTAGTGGCGTCCTTGCAAAGCAGGATTTCATTTTGGATACAGGGAGTTCAGGACCAGGGCCAGCTCAGCAAAGATGGAAACGTAAAAATCTACACCAAGATCAAGTCAAGCGAGCGAGATCATCTCCAGAAATGGAAAATGAAAAGGAAAGAAAATAGCTGAGCAGGAAAAGCATTGTCACGCTTGCCCCATCCAGCTGGGGCCTTCAATGGAAGAGCGCAAAAAGTATTTGCCCCAAGTGATGCTTAAAGCCAGCCAGGGCGCTTGCTTTTAAGTTCACAGTACACTGCCTCCTATCTTCAGGTGGCTTATGGCATCTTGGTTATTGGATGTAAATGTCGCCCTCATGAGAAATGCCCAGGTCACCCGCCTGACCGAGCCCACACCCGCCGGGGTTCCGGAGATCGGAGGCCTCCTGGAAGGCAGATGGCAGGAGGCCTGGATGTTGGCTCCTCTACCCCCAGCTAGGTCAAGTGGCGCAGCGCAGGCAGCTGGAAGGCACCCACAGAGAGAAATCGAGCACCATGTTCAGAAAGATCCACTCCATCTTTAACTCCAGCCCGCAGAGGAAGGCGGAGGTGGCGGAGAGTTCCTACTACGACGGAGCCAGCCGCGCCGTGAGGCTGATCCGCAGCAGCTCCGTGTATGTGGTCGGGGACCACGGGGAGAAATTCAGCGAGTCCTTGAAGAAACACAAAAGCGCCAGCAGCATGGACACCAGCCTGTACTACCTGCAGCAGGAGGGGGACCGGGCGTGGATGTGCTCGCGCACGCAGGCCTGCCTGCAGTACTTACAGGAGCTGCTGGCCCTGCGGAAGAAATACCTCAGCAGCCTCAACGACCTGCAGCCCAGCCGCGCCCAGGCCGGCTCCTCCACCTCCTCCAAATCCTCCCACGGAGGAAGAAAGGCCCGGGGCCAGTCCACCTCCAAAGAAATAAAGGTAAGTGCCACTGAGAAGCACAGCTTAGAGTCGTTCCAAGAGCCTCTGATGCTGGTTTGAAACGTGTCCCAGCCCCCTTCTCATCCACGCGCAGTGTAAAGAATCTGCGGGTTCTGAGCAATGGCTCAGTCGCCCTCGGAGACTCTCCATTGCCATCTCCCCGGCCTGGGGAAGGGCGGCTAGTCCGTGTTGATTTTCCCCGAGGGAGGCAATGGGAAGGAGCGGTTAATGCGTCTACAGAGCAGCCTGGTGGGAGGGCCTGGGCTTCCCTGTTCGGCCCAGTCCTGCATCTGTCGTTTACCGCCCACTTCAGGGATGAGATAGATACTTGTATGGCATCTAAAAATTCCCGGGAAAAGTGAAATCTTCACGTGAAGTAGATGTTTTAAAATATATAGGTGTTTAGCCCCGCGTAAGCCAAACAGCTGGAGGATTTGCTCCATCTCTACCTTGGGCCCAGGTGTTTTGGAAACTCCAGCACAGTCTCAGAGAGAGTCTGTGACCCCCAAGGAGATTGCATGACCGCCTTGCTCCACACCAGAGGCTTCCAGCCCAGCTAGAGCAAGCAGGAAATTAGTGAAAGAAATAACTTGCATTTATCTCATCGTTTACAGCTATCCCAGTGTTTGTATACATTCTTTTTCTTTGCGCAGTCCAATGATGTACCACAGAAGAGCAAGCTGAGGCTTGCTGATCTGATTCCGATAGGACCCCAATTCATTCACTTGCTCATTCCTTCATTTCCTCAGTTTGTTTTTAATGTGTGAGGTTTGAGGCTGTTTTGTCTTAAATCTCCATCAATCTTTGTCCTGATGACTGGACTCTAAGGTGTTCAGAGCAGGCCCATCTCCCCCACATCCTAGCTGTTTCCCCCGTGCAAGCCCCATTAAAGCTGAATGACTGATTGGCCTGCTAGCCAATCTCTGGGGCTCGGCCTCACCCACCTGGTTTCAACTGTCTGCATTTTATCCCAGGAAGGAGCAGCTTAAATAATCATTTTAACTCCCAAAGTTTGTCAGTGTTGGGGCGCCTACAGAGGGTCCTACCCTTAGGTCTCAGTACCGACCCTGCGGCCAGGCAGCTGTGGATTTGTGGGCCAGTCATCCCTCATTCAGGGCCACCTCCAATGACAGAGGGGGTACAGGGGCTTCTAGACTCCCTTCCAGCTTGAGTGTCCCGGGGGTCTAGGCTCTGGTTAGATTTCCTGTATGCACTACAGTGTCCTGCAAAATGGAGCCCTCTCTTTATAGAACCTCCCTCCCTTCGTCCCTGCTCCCTCCCTAGTCAAGCTGCCTGAAGATAGAGGGAAGACTCAGAGGCAAGACAGCCAGCTGTGGCCGTATAGGAATGGGGTGAAGAGGGGCACAGACATGACACAATGTATGGGTTTCCTCGGGAGACACCTCTTACCATGCTGTCACCAGGAAAGAGTTTTAAAATAGCTTTGAAGTCGGTCAGATCAAGGGCTGAATTTTAGCTCTGTCTTTACCAGCTGTGTGCCTGTGTTAAGTTTACCTCTCTGGGCCTCTATTTCTGTAGCAGACAAATGGAAATGAGACTATCCCTTGTGAGGAGGAAGCAAGATCCTGCCTGTGGTGGGACCTGGCACATCCTAGGTAGTCCAGGGCTTACTAACTCTGAAATGTAATGTAAGAACAGCCTGTCAACAAGCTGCCCTCCTTCTTCACTCCTAAAGAAAGAGGTGTGTGCTGGGTGTGCCTGAGAAATGATGGGTGCAGTCTCTGTGGCTAGCAAGGTGGCCTGTGGCTGCCTGGCTCTCTGTGCACGGCAGGGGCAGGGGACCAGGAGAGCTTCTTCTTTCTGGAATGTCATCATCTTCCTGAATTGGTAGAAACTGCCTGCCGATGTTCAGATTTAGGGCAAACATCATTTTTTCCCTGACCCCCTGTTACGTGCTGAATTGTGTCTCCCCCAAATCATATGTTTAAGTCCTAACCCCCGCGACCTCAGAAGGTGACCTTATTGGAAAAAGGGTGATTACAGATGTCATTAGTTAGGGTGATTGCAGGTTATTAGGGTGGACCCCTAATCCAATATCACTGGTGTCTTTATAAGAAGGGGAAATGGGGACACGCGCGTGCCCACAGAGAGAATGCCAGTGAAGATTGGGGTTATTCTGCCACGAGCCAAGGAATTCCCAGAAGCTAGGAGAAGGGCCTGGAACACATCCTTCCCTGGCGCTTTCAAAGAGAGCATGGCCCTGCCGACACTGTTCTCAGACTTCTAGCCTCCAGAACTGTGAGACACTAAATTTCTGTTGCTCTCGGCTGCCCCATTCATGGCGCTTTGTTACGGCAGCCCTGGGAAATGCATACACCCCTCTGTAGAATTAGTCTTTTCTCTTCTCCAACGTTAGTCTAAACGCCTCTCTGTCCTCACATTTGTCACATCTTACTGTGGTTTGTTAACACGTGTGTCTCCCCTGGTCGACTGCAGGGAGCACGGTGAGCTTGATGAAGCTGAAAGAGGATCTTGATCATTTTTCTATCCTCCAAGCATAGCAGTGAATACTTACAGGTCACGTATGGATGCTTTATAAACTTTAAAGTCAAATGTTTTTTCTGCCATGCATGACGGGAGAGTGAGCAGTGTTCCCTGGGCACCATGGCACCATGGCAGATCTCCCTCCCTCCCCACAAATGCCAGGCCCTGGCCTGGCCATAGAACCTAAGTTCCTCTGTCTGTCTCTCTTTTGGGGAAAGATAATGGCTTTTAAACTGTTTTGTTTAAAACTCTCAGTAAGAAATATATTTTAGATATTGACCCAGTTTAGCCAAACACACAACCAAAAGTGTCATGAAATAGACTTATTCTTGTTCTCTGTTTGGTAATCCGATGTTTTTCAAAGTATTGTATACTATTCTTCTTTTTTTTTTTAACCTTAGTCATGACACACTAAATTTACTTCACAAGCCGCTACTGGGCTAAGACCCACAGTCTCACACCCTGGAGTAAGGCATTCTAGTAGGTCCTGTTGAAATGCTAACATAGCTAAGGCAAGAGGCACCAGGGTGCCAAATGGCCTGTTAGCCCAGCCCCCTGGAGATCCTGAGAGCCTGGAAGGGCAACCCTGTGTGTCCATGGGAGGAGGAAGTGAGGACAGGTCAGAAGGGAGGTAAGCCTGGGGTGAGTGTCGGAAGCCCCCTTAGCCCCTGCATGGTTGGGGTCCTGGCCAGGCCCTGTGACAATCTACTTCTCCCTCAGAATAGGAGGCCCTTACGAAAATGAATGAAACACACTTTTTGCAACATTTTAAAATCAAAACAAACAAAAAATTTGTATCTCAGGATTTTTGGTTTAGCGTTGGGCATAAGCTGCAGTTTAGGACTCATCATATTTGGATGGTCAAATGTTAGAATTTCCAACACAGTGCAAAGTTCATGTGGCAGAAGGACAGCATATTTCAAATTGTTCTGTCCTGGAATGTAGAGTTCAGAGGGCAAGACCACCTGACCCCCCTGCCCTGGGCGCTTTGGGTGTTTCTGCCAGGGAAGAGGAGCAGTGATGGTCTCCTCCACGCCTCCCTCCCCTGGCTCCTGTGCCACAGCCCAGGCATAATCAGGAACAGTCAGCAGTTATCCCTGACTTTTCATCATCCTCCAAACCCAACATGAGTATTAGCCCCATTCTACAGATGAGAAAACCGGGGCTCGGAGACGTTAAGCAATTTATGTAAGTCTGTGTACCTGATGAAGAGAGCCAGGATTTAAACCCAGTCTGTATTGTGTCAGAACTCACACTCTTGTCAGTGTATCCACAGTGCCTTTCGGTTAGAAAGCGTAGTTTGAGCTCGTATAATGTATATCACATGTGAGAGTGTGCTCCTCAGAACTAGGCGAGGAGGCTGCTTTATCCTGCACATCTGGGCCCGGGGTGGGGGTGGGGGAGAATCCTCAGGGAGGTTCCTGTCTCCTACCCTGTGTGGACTCTGCGTGAGGGTGGAGCTCTCTCGTGGGGCTGTGCGGCCCAGGCTCTCTTTGTCCCGGAGAAACTTGGACGGGAAGCATGACCGGAAGGCATGCTTTAAGCTCTCCTCTCCACAATCCATGAGTAAAGTTTCCCTCCACCTTGACACCTTCTCTTCACATGGCTACCTCTGATTCTGTTTTTACTCTTGGTCTCTGTAGCATTAAAGCATTGAGTTTGTACTACCTACTTTTGCACTTCTCGACACACACTAGGAAAAAAGCTGGGGAAACAGTGTGAGCACAGCTACGGCAGGAATTTCACAGTGGGTAGGTATTGTGTCCTCAAATCATTTCAACAGAAATACTTTCAGACTTCCCAACTCATTCTACAAAGTCTCTGAGATGAGCCACACACCAGCAGAATAATGTAGCAACAGAAACTGGAAAATCAGGAGAGAAAAAACATCAACAGAAAATCAAGACCACTCAAAAGAATATGCAGATCTTACAGGCTAATTCAGCTGCTATAGATGAGCTTTAAATTTGGCTCTGCACTTTCTGGAAGCTGCAATAGAAATAAAGCTGGACTCATTTAAAAATTCTGACTATCTCAGAGGAAGAACCATACCTGTTGCTTAGGGGAAGCAAGAATTTTCCCAGCTTTAATTCCAAAATTTCTCATGTGGGACTTGACACAGGGAACTGTGCGTGATGTGGTTTGTAATGCCTTCAATAATATTTTAGTAACAATTAAATAGATATGTCATTCATTCATTCCTTCATTCATTTACCAACACATGTTTATTGAGCACAGGCTATATGTCAGGAACTATTCTAGATACTGGTAAGCAAGTCGGAGTCCCTATCCTCATGGGGCGATCACTCTTGTGGGAGAGCGAGGCTGTAAACCAGTACACGGATTTCTGGTGGTGATTTCTCAGAGCCCCTGCTGTGACAACCAAGAGTGCAGCGTTGCCCTGCCTCTTAGTGAGGGCCCAGGGAATGGCGCCTGAGTAAGTTGCTTCTACTGGTCCCTTCTGAACCGGTGGAGAATTCAGATGCCAGAGGCGTGGATGCACCACACATCCTGCCAAAGATCTTTTTCAAAATCCTCTGTCGATGTGGCTCACCCTATGAGGGAAAAATGTCTGTAAAAAGTAAAAAGCTGTCCTATTGTGTTTCTTGCTATTTCCCCCCTCATCCCAGCATCTTGGAAAGCAAATTGCTCCCTCTGCAACGTCCCCTGTTCAAGGGACGTGCCTGGGACGTGACCAGCACTGGCCTCTGCGTGTTTCTCTCCGCATCTGTTTGTTCCCTTGGTGATTTCTTCAAGCTGCTGGGAGGGTCCCTGGGTTATTTGACTTTTACCTTTTCACTCCTCCTCCTGAACATCACTTCTCTTAGCTAGGCTTTGGTTTTTTTTAATAACAGCTTTATTTCACATACCATAAAATTTACCCTTTAAAGTGTGTAATTGAGTGGTTTTTAGCATATTCAGAGTTGTGCAACTCATCACCATTATCTAATTCCAGAACATTTTTGTCACCCATTTCAGCTTGTTGCTTTTTTTTTTTTAGTGATAAAATAAACATACATAAAATTTACTGTTTTCAACATAGCACTTCATAGCTCCTTAAATGAGTGCTTTTTAGGGTAATGAAGTCTATCACAGTTAATGAATTCTTAAGTAAGCAAGTGCTTTTCTTTGAATGATTTTATATAAATTTCTTTTAAAGAATAATGTATACCACTGGATACCTTTCAAATTGTTAATTGTCAGACAGTAACCAGAGTTCTTCATACTTCCATGAACTTTTCCAAATTGTCGTTTATATAAACCCATAATAATTCTTCCAAAAGACTATTAAGCCCTAATTAATATATTTTTAGAGCACTTTACAAAAGTATATTAGTAGTACACTAGAAAATGAATACCTTAAGAGGTCATGGAAGATCTAAAAATACTTCATTTAGGAATTAGGAGAATGTTTTGATAAAAGGTTTGACAATTGTCTCTTAATTTCTTAAAATATAAAAGTCTTTTTAAGTAAAATACCTAAAATTTTTTAAAAATTTACCATTTTAAACACTTTTAAGTGTACAATTCAGTGGCATTAAGTGCATTTACAGTGTTGTGTGTAGCTCACTACTATCCATTTCCAGAACTTTTTCATCATCCCAAACAGAAAGTTCATATCCATTAAACAGTAACTCCCCGTTCACCACTCCCCATGCCTCTCGTAACCTCTGTTCTTCTTTCTGTCTCTACGAATTTGTCTATTCTAGGACCCTCATGTAAATGGGATCCTCCCACATTTGTCCTTCTGCGACTGGTTTTCACCTAGCATACTGTTTTCAAGGTGCACCCGTATTGTAGCCTGTGTCAGAACCCCCTTTGCAAGGCTGATCAGCTTGGGTTTTGATGGAGCTGAAGAGGAAAAGTTTGAGATTATGCCCTGACTCTGAGCAGTGCTCACCAGCATTTGGGGCCCTCATTGAGGACAGCTCCCCACATTTTTAGGGCGAGATGAACAGGTAAACAGCCAGCATCCCACAAAGAGAACTGGGCCATGTAAGTGGACACTGGCCTGGATGTACCACAGAGAAGAGGCTCAGGGAGGCTGGCCGCAGAGCCAGGGCTGGCCCCGGGAGGCAGTTTGGGTTGGCTGCAGCATCCCATGGAACATTGCCCTGATGATTTGGGCTGGACATTTTCTTGAGACTGGGATTACCAGTCACCCACAACAGCCAGAAGAAACCTCATAAATTTCCCTGTGGATCATCTAGTTCTGAGCAGCATGGGTACCTGTTGTATCTACCTGGATGAACCAGCTACAAAATGTACATCCCTCCGTACACACTCCCCCTCTCCTGCCCCAAGTGAAGAAATTCCCTTGCTACAAGAATGATTTAAAAAGAACCAATGGGGGCCGGCCCTGTGGTGCAAGCGGTTAAGTGCGCACGCGCTCGGCTGCGGCGGCCTGGGGTTTGCCGGTTCAGATCCCGGGCGCGCACCGACGCACCACTTGTTAAGCCATGCTGTGGCGGCATCCCCTATGAAGTGGAGGAAGATGGGCACGGATGTTAGCCCAAGGCCAGTCTTCCTCAGCAAAAAAGAGGAGGATTGGCATTGGATGTTAGCTCAAGGCTGGTCTTCCTCACAAAAAAATAAATAAATAAATAAAAAATAAAAAGAACCGATGGAATCCGGGAGACTGCCTGCCAAAAGTGATTGATTTTTATTTAAAATAGTTTTATTCAGACAATAGTTAGCTTTTTATTGAGGCCATTCAATCCTGGTTCATAAAATAAGACCATGGCAGCTGCAAACGGAGGAGTTGTTCTTCTATATGGCAGGAGGGTCTGAATCCAGTTCATTGAAAAAGATTCCAAATCCTCCCGACATAAATTGCACACAGGATGGGAAGCAGGTTCTGGATCTGTTTTATACTGCTGCGAGTTATTTTTCAGATCTGTTGGGAAAGACTTTCTGCAAACACAGTAATATTAAAATACAGGTTTTCTGTGAGCATCAGTTACTGGGGGGTCTCTACCTCTCGGCCCATATCTGGTTTGCAGAGTCGAAAGGCAGTAAAAATTCATTATGAGCTGCAAAGAATATTCCATTATGCTTGGCAGAGCTCTCCACAAGATGACAGACAGTATAATAATGATTGATAACAGAGCATATAATTCCTGCAGCTCCTCTCAGTCGAGCCATAAGATGGGTAATTATATTTCCCAATTCGTCTTCCAGGCACCTGCTGTTTGCTCAGCCTGGAGACAATACTTCCTGTTCCCTTTTTCCTCTCCACCACATCTCGTTCACCTGGCTAACTTCTTGTCTTTTTTTTTTGCTGGGAAAGATTCGCCTTGAGCTAACATCTATGCCAATCTTTCTCTCTCTTTCTCTTTTTTTTCCTCCTCAAAGCCTCAGTACGTAGGTGTATATATTCTAGTTGTAAGTCCTTCTAGTTCTTCTACGTGAGCTGCCGCCACAACATGTCTACTGACAGACAAGTGGTGTAAGTCCGTGCCCGGGAACCGAACCTGGGCTACTGAAGCGGAGTGCCTCAAGATTTAACCACTGGGCCATCAGGGCTGGCTCTAACTTCTCGTCTTTTGAAAGACAGCAGGGAAAGCACTTCCCAGGAAGCTTTTTCTCACAATTGCAGTCTAACGCGGTGGGCTTTCCTCCTCTCGATGTCTGACGCTGCCTCAGCACTCAGCACCCAGTGCTAATTGTCTCTTCATTTGCTATTTCTGCTGCTGGCTGTGAGCTCATCATGTGGAGGCACCATGTCTTATTTATCTTTTTAAGTCCAACCTTTAGCACGGTTCCAGGTACATAGTAGATGTTCAATAAACCAATCACCTGAGAAGCTCCAACTGTAATTTAAGAAGGAAACTGCTACAAAGTTTAATGGAAGATCTGCAAAAGTAATAGGTCTGTGGTTTTCAATGAGTAGAAATTTACCTTTGTTTTCACTGTAGTAGAATATAATTTGAGTATGTCCATATGGAATCATAGACTAATAATTGAAAGATCCAGTGTGTAATGGATCAGAGCTTACCATCAAAAGGATACTTTTTTAGGTAAACGTTTTTTTTCTGACGGTAAAGTTATATTTGCTCATTAGATGAAATTTATAAAACACAAAAAAGTATAAAGAAGAAAATAAAAACTTATAATCCTACCATCCAGAGAGAAGCACTGTAAAATGTTTAGATGTATTTTCTTTCAGTCACTTATTTCCTGTGTATTTGCATATATATATATATATATATATATATATATATATATATTAGGATTGCAAGATAAAGTAAAGGATGCCTACTTAAATTTGAATTTCAGTTAAACAATGAATAATTTTTTAGTATAAGTATGTTCCAGGCAATACTTGGTATATGTTTATATTAAAAACTTATTCATCATTTATGTGAAATTGAAATTTAACTGCCATCCTGTATTTTTATTTGCTAAATTTGGCAACCTTAATGTATGTCTATGTATAAATTTACTAAATTTGGCTCATATCATATACTTTTTATAATCTCTTTTTTCAATTAATATTATATATTGTGAGTTCTTTCCTATCTCATTAACTAGTTTTTGAAAGCAAAAGTTTTAATGGCAAAAAATTTTACAATTCACATTCTTTAAACAATTATTAAAAATTATAGATAAATACATCTTAGTCTATGTCTATAAGACATTTTTTAGCAGTGATTCCTAGACTTGTGATTTATGGGTCAAAGGTTAAGTCATTCATTTTTAAAGATTCTTTTACATTTTGCTTTCCAGAAACATTTTACAATTTATACTTTCATTAACAGTGAGTTAGAAAGCCATTCTCATGGCACTTTACCAGCACCAAGTATTGCCATTAATTTTAAAAGTTTCCTGATATAATAGATAAATTGCATTATTTTATGGTACTTTTCTCTGATTATTGCTTGAGCAAAGTATGACCCTTTTATTTTATCAAACCAGTGTGTACTTCTTGTTTAATGGATTGTCCATTCATGTCTTTATAAATTTTTCTTTTGGTCGTATTAAAGATTTTTTATTTATTTATATGAACTCTTCTAATATTAAGCATATGAACACATTGTCTGCCATATGTGTTAGAACTATTTTCTCCAAGTTATTATTTATCTTTTAATTTTATTTGACATCATCTGATGTTCAGATGCTATTGAGGTAGTCAAACATATCAATTTTTGCTTTTGATATTTCTTCCATTGCTTTCATGCTTAGAAAGTCCTCGTATGTCTCAAGGTCAATTACATATTTGCCATTTTTTCCTTTTTTTTATAGTTTCATTTTTAAAAATGCAACCCTTTCATCTATCAGCAATTATTTTGATATGTAGTGGGAAGTGAGAATTCAACTTGAATTTTTCACAAATAGCAAAGTTTCCCAACACTGTTTGACAAATCCATGCCTTCTCTCCTTGGATTGGGATGTTTCACTTATCATATGTGAAGGTTTTATACTATGATTCAAGGATATTAATTCAATTCCATCGGTTAGGCTTCTAACAGTTTGATAAATGTGAGTAAAAATTTTTCATTCAGTGTTTTGTTAAAGTAAGATGATCATTTAGATGACACATAAGGTGAAGAGTTACCAGATGCTAGAAAAAGAAATAATGGTCTTACGATTACAAAGCTGGGAGAAAAAAGACTAAGCCTCTCAGCCTATGAGTCTATGGGCTCTAATACCAAAGACGGAGGATGCAGCTCTGCTCCCAAAATGATTGTGATGTTTAGTTATAATAGGTAATATCAAGGTTTAGTTATCCTAGAATTTCAGAGAAACCTCTTCCTTCTTTTTATCTTTGTGCTGATTTTCTCAGCTCTGTTGTCTATTTCACTGATTTTTTTCTTTAGCTCTGACAAGTCTACCACTTAGCTTAACTATGAAAATTTGTATGTGAGTATGCATACAGCTATGTTAAAATTTCGGTGACTATATTTTTTTCAAGTTGTTTGTTTCTCACATCTACAGTTCTTGTTTTGTAAACTCCCGCTCTTTTTTCACAAATCCCTATTTAATAACGGCTTCACATTTCCTTAGGTACTGTAATGCAAAGGGATAACATAAGTCTCACTTTGGACTTGGTCTTGAATAGCCATCCTAGGGATAGCAGAAGGCAAAGAGAATGTTTCAGTCAGAGCTTGTAACGTTTATCCTGAAAAGCTTCTTTTGAGGATGTTAAATCACTTGTGGATAACTCTGAGGTGTTTTGCATTTAATTTCACCCAGCTGAATGATCCAAGGGAAAACGATCTTCCCAATCCAGACCAATTCCACATTTGATCCTGGAAATGTCATTACCAATATTGACATTCAGATTTCTAGGTATTATTAGCTCAAAAGAGTATTACCAGTAAAAAATAAGAAGTATAGAGTTTCGTAAAAATTCCTTAAAATAAGAAGTATAGAGTTCTTAAATTTGCCAAGTTAAATCCAAAAGTATACATTAGCAAACTGGTTGCAGAATATAAACATTAGGTAGGGGCATGTAGGTAGCATACGTTCATTCACTCAACAAATAGTTATGACTCCATGCCAGCTGCTGAAATAGGTGCTCCACATTTACAGATGAAAAGACAATCTGTCTGCCCTGACGCAGCCCATAGTCTGAAGCTGCAACTCTCAGCATCACTGCCTGAACCACACTGGTGTGTTGAGTTTCCTTGGAAGAGAAACACATAAAATTACAACCAGAATGTTGGGAATTGTGTATATTGTACAACCTGTCTCATGTATGCAGGGCCGGCAGTGAGTATCTATTAAAAGAAAGTCACGGGGCCGGCCCGGTGGCGCAAGCGGTTGGGTGCGCACGCTCTGCTGCGGCGGCCCGGGGTTCCCCGGTTTGGATCCCAGGCGCGCACCGGCTCACTGCTTGTCAGGCCATGCTGTGGCAAGCGTCCCATATAAAGTGGAGGAAGATGGGCATGGATGTTAGCCCAGGGCCAGTCTTCCTCAGCAAAAAGAAGAGGATTGACAGATGTTAGCTCAGGGCCGAACTTCCTCAAAAAAAAAAAAAAAGAAAGAAAGAAAGTCATGTCTGAGTGTTATTTGCCAAAGCTATCTCAAAGAAGAGGTTAAGGATCACTGGTCTAGTGAGGCAATGAGGGTATAATACAACATGCCATAGTGGACTCTCCACACAAGGCAGAACATGAGCGTAGAAAAGAGGGGTCTGTGTCTGTCTGCTGCCATCAGTGAAAGCTTCAGAGAGGAGGTGACACGTAAGCTGGCCCTCTGAGGAGGTGGGGATACTGCCAAGTAGAGGAGGTGAGAAGGATGCCAGATGCTCAGGGGTGGTCCTCTTGGCTTTGCGTGGGTTTAAAATGTCCCCCTACCCTAACCTCTGACAAAACATTGCTATTTACAACTGGAAGTTCATTTTGTGGACTCCAGATCCCTTGCAGACAAATACTGACAGAGTCCAGAGGAAAATGAACAAATTGGAGAAGGAGGCAGCCCGGGTACCCAGAGGGCAGGTGAAGTCAGGCAGGATGGCAGCTGATAGGAAATGCAGAAAAATATCATAAACTGCCTTGAGGGACTCAGAAATGAGAATTGGAACTATGATGGAGTTTGGTTTGGAAAAACGCAAAGGGTTCTTCCATCTGGAAGAGGTAATCTGAGACCCAGGCCTGGTCTGAGGGGATAGGACAGGGAGGCTTGGAAAATGATAACCCTAGGGCCATTGAAGGTTAAATCTGAATGCCAAACTGGAGTGGAGTCGGCGATGAATACAGATGCTTTCAGAGAAAGTTCCTTCTCCCTGGGGCTGCTGTGAGGTTGATGGCAAAGGAACATGAGCCGTGTGCAACTCGGGCGTGACCAGGTGCAGCAGGAAGCAGGCTGCATTGCATGCAGCCTTTCCAAAGATTAGTTAAAAAGTTCTGGGGTAGAAAAAAGTCAAGATTGGGAGGGAAACAATCCACTTTTGCCTGGAGTTCTGAGTCCAGAGGGGGAAGAATATTTCGGATCTTACTCAGAGGTGCTGATGCTTAATGTCCCATTTTGTTCAACCTCCTCTTTGTGAAATAGATTTTCTGTGATGTTAGCCTGAGCCTGGAACACTGAGCCTCAGTCAGTGCGGCTCTTGTGCTAGTGGTCTCTGCTGGAGACCAAGAGAATGTCGTAGTAGAGATGAGAAAGGCCCATAGGAGCTGTGGGAAGGCAGAAAAAGCTAGAATCAGCCTGGGTTTAAACTAGGACCTGAAAAGGCCCAGGGAGCCTGGACTTGTGGCTTAGCCTAGGTACTCGGAGAAATCATCACAAAATTCATTTGGAGATATTTAAAAGTGTACTTTGTAAAGTATAATAGAAGCTCTGTTAACAAATCCTGCTTAACTGACTTGCCAGATCACTTGATGCTTACCATTCTCTCTGTAAAACATATGCATAGCAAGCTGAATCCTTAAAATTAGAAGCCTAATCCAAACTAGGGTATTATTGGGAAAATGCAAAATGACATATGTGTAAGCACTAATTGTAATAGCAAAAGATTACAGCAACCTAAAGATTGCACAAGGGGGGCTATAGTTTGTTTCTACAGCATCTGTACAGTGGAGAGCTCTGCAGCTAAGACCAGGGATGTGGAGGATCCGTATTCCCTACTAGGAAGTAATCCTAGGACACAGTGAGTGAAGAAAGCAATGTTCACAGATGGATATTGTATGCTCCCTTTTGTTTTTTAAAAAAGTGAGTAAATACAAATATAAATATACATTTACTTATATTTTCAAAAAGAAATGATGGTGAGATAAACAAAAAACTTGGTGTCTAACCAGAGTGAAGTCTAGCAGAGATGAATGTCAAACATTAAACCCAGGAAGCAAACAAAGCCACATGAACACAAGCAGAGGGAGTGCCCCCCAGCAGGTGATTTAGGTCAAGTTTGGGGGCTGGGAGGGAAAGACAGATGTTGGGTGCACCCCTGTGGGCGGAATGCTCTCATAGCCCCAAGCTGGTAAGGAGAGAGGCACAGAGGAGGGATGGAGTCCTGTCCGTGGCCTCTCTGCAAGCCGAGGAACAGGAAGGACACAAGGAGTCTGGGCCCCGAAGTCCAGGAGCTCTCGTCCTCTTTCTTCAGTGACCTGAGTCCTGTCCTCCTGGGTCCTGCCCCATGTGTCCTTGGCTTCCAATCCCGTCTGTTCTTGCAAAGCCAGGGAATAAGACTGGTTATTAGGATTTGCATCCTAAACTGGACCCTGAGGTGGGGATTCATGGGTGCCGTTGCTGCCTCCCCCATGCCTGGGTCCCTGTAGAGTAGAAGTTCCCAACTGCCGTGTGTTGGAATCACTTGATTATCTGAGTTAACTAGTCTGGGAAAGGACCGGGTATAGATATTCTTTAAGAGCAGCCCAGGAGATCCTGATGTCCAGCTGGGATTGGGCAGCGCTGTTCCAGAATCACCCCGACGAGGATGAGGGAGAGGTGGACCATCCCTGCCACCGGGCCGAGCTGTCAGACTCCTTCAAGGGGTGGTGCTTTCATTTGCAGGGAAGGAAGGCTGAGCGAAGTATGGAAGGAAAGCGATTGTTTATTTGTTTTTGTTTCTTTATGTCCCTACCTCATTCCATGAAGGGTTTGGGGGGAACTGATGAAGGTAATAGGGTTGGCGAGGGAAGCTCTCTGTTGGGATGAGACTCGGTCACACAGGTATGTATGGGTCAGCCACAAATAATGTCACCAATGTGTCACCAATGTCTCACTCTCCAGCCATACCAGGATCCAAAAGCTCTTCTACAGAAACAAGTTTTATAATAGTAATGTATTGATTGTCCAGGTAGAGGCCCTGGAGGTGGGGCCTGGAAGAATGAACTCCTCAGTGTTGGCTAAGGAGCTTACTAGTGAGTGTCTCTGGGTGTGCCCGGGGTGGCAGTCACTGCCAAGCATAGCAGAAAGGGAAAGGTATGGGAGGGAGACCTGAATCCTGAATCATAAAGCTTAAAGTTTTGGAAACAAACAACATGTTTGGCTGTTTGGAATAACCAACAAGTGTGCAGCTGGAAGGGCTATTGTCTGCTAGCTTCTATGGACAGCAAGTTCAGTGGCTAAGGTGATGATATATATGCTAGTGGTTTATTTTTTTATTTTATAAATGTTATCCTCAGAGGATAACAATTAAGGAGATTCGGGAGATTCACGAGAGGCCACAGTATAAAGGGCTCGTGTTCACCTAACTAATGGTAGGCTGCTCACTGCTTTCTTAGCTTTAATAGTTAAGACACCAAAGTTGACTCTCTTCTAAACCCTTTAATAAATGAAAGCAACTGATTGAGGCTGCTCTGAGCTGAGGGCCAAAGCCTGCTTCCCAGAGACACTGAGGGATGAATAGCTTAGATCAAATTGTAGGGTGACTCAGACAAAGAAGAATGTGATGCCCACAAGCAAGACCGAGACCCTGGCATTAAGCCAGAAACTGATGGCAGTTGCTACTAGAGACTTAGGGTCATCCCCCCATGTAGAGATGGGTTGTGAGATGCAAAAACCTATGGACCTTCATTCCTATTAGATAATATTCATCTTTCCTTGGAGGCTCCGTCCAGATTTTATGGCTTTCTCTATTCTTTGTTTCTCTCTCTTCCACTTCACAAAAAAAGCTCTAAAATGCTGTAAACATCATAATAGAATTAGGTTAAGTATGAAGGACCACAGAGTCTAGAGGAGGGAAACAGCCCAGGAGAGGGTGGTCTTCCTGGAGAAGGAGCTGTCCCAGCCAAGTCTTGATGGATGAATAGGAGTCAACCAGATGAGACATTCAAGGCTGAGGGACCAGCCTTGGAGAGTAAAAGAGTCTGGACTTGTCTCCAGGGATGAGCCCTCCTGTCATCTGCCTGCAGGAAGGATGCCTGGTGGCGTGGCCTGCTGTGCTCATATGGACTTTCCACCAGGCCCTCAGTTGTTCAGTCCTGCATCCCATTCCCAATCCTTGGTGTACTTGGTGTTGCCAAGTCTGGAGCATTTCTGGTTCCCAAGTGTCAAATTGTCCCTGTTCTCAGCTGATTCTCCCACCCACGATGCTCTGGGAGGTCAGTTCCTCTGCTCTGTTATATCGATTACCCCTCTGTTAGTTACATCAATTACCCCTCTGTTACATCAATTACTCCTCCTCAACTGCTTTCCAACCACCAGAAGATTTTGGAAATCTCTCTTTCACTGATGGCCTCTCTTGTTCTCTTTGTCGTTAGGGTTTCTACTTTTCCCCCTCCTTGCTTTCATTTTAGTGGGCTCTTTGAAGGGGGAGGGATATAACAACACGTGGATAGTTTTCCACTTTTAACAGAAAAGATTCAGATGTATGTTGTAGTTCTTCAATATCTTCTCTAAGAAAGCTCCTTACAAATATAAAAGGAAAAAAGCCTCCATTGAAAATGTTTTCTAGTAGTATAAAATGCATACATTTCACCAAAATCTGGTACATACACAGAGATGTCATCCTTTTATTTCCCAACATGCCAGTCTGTAATTCTTTTTAATACCATCCTACTTTCAAAATGCCCACATAGAGTAAGAGAACTCTACACATAGTCAAAATAGCCCAGGTTAACACATATTGTCCCCTTTTGTTTTCTCATTCAGTTCTCTCATTTCCTAAATTCCTCAGAGAGCTTTTTATTAGTTCACATGTTGACTCTGTGCCTTTCGTCGTGAGTTCCCCATTGAAGTCCAGCATAGTGTTTGAACTTCCACGTCAGTCACCGTCTGTGGGCCCTTGTGAAGATGGTGATGATGAATGAGGTCATGAAGGAGAACGAGTCAGGACAGAGCCCTGGAACCTAGTTAGGCACTCAGTAGACTTTATTAACTCTATATTTTATTATTCCTTGTATTTCTCAAACAATCATACTAATTCCTCTTCAATTTATTCCATGACTTGAGTGCAAATTTGGCCACTTTAGGTACTGACAACTCTTAGGGAGCATTTCCAACATATTTTGTCCTTTCTTTCCTGCTGTGAGCATCTCATCACCTACCTAAGGAACTGTACAATCCCTATTGGGTGTCTATCAGCAGGAACAAGGCGAAAGAAAGACTAAATATTTTGCCTAACGGTCAATAACAATCCTTGACCAAAAAAGAGGCAGATCTTATCATCCTTCCTCTCTCCCTCCTTGAGAGAATTGGAAATCCATTGACCTGTAGCAATTGTGGGTCTGGAATATCTACCTTCCTTCCACAGGGCACTTATTCAAATTTACCTTTTAAACCCTGTGACTTTCTAACTTCACATACATTTAGTTTCAGCAACATTTAATCCTTTTTGGTGGTTATGGCTTATTTATGTGAGGGCGCTCCGAGGCTGGCTCAGGCAGCTCTCTCTCCTCCCCTTCACCTCTAGCAGAAAACAACCCCAAAGAAGTACTCGCAGTTCAGCACAGATGTGGCAGAGGCCATTGCCTTCTTTGACTCCGTCATTGCAGAGCTGGACACAGAGAAACGGCCGCGGGCTGCTGAGGCAGACCCACCAAATGAAGACGTGGACTTTGATGGTGAGTACCGTCCCCCCGTGGCAGAAGGTGGGTGGGTTGGGGTCTCTGGGGTGGACTTATAAGATGGGCTATCAGGAATCCCACCTCCTGATTACAGGGAAACTCACATCTGCAAGCCGGAGCCTGGCCCTGAGCTTGTTCTTCTCCTCGGGGCCCTTGCTTTAGTTGTCCCTGCTGCCACGACCCCAGACTACCCTTCCAACACTCGGGCCATATTTGGATAAAAACTCCTTCCCTGTGGTCCACTTACCACAGCTGAGACCGGGTGGGACTATTGTAAGACTCCCTGAGGGACACGATAAAAGAAAGGGATTAGGTGGGGAGTTGTTGTTATGTGGATATACAGATAGACAGAGTTTCGGTTTTGCAAGATGAAAAAGTTTTGGAGATCTGTAACTCAATAAGGTGAATATACTCAACACTACTGAACTGTACATTAAAAGATGGCTAAGATGCTAAATTTTATGTTATGTTTATTTTACCACAATCTTAAAAGAAGAAAAAGGAACAAACTGTATTTAAATATCCAGCTTCTGATCCTACCTGAGCTAGCTTGGGCCTGGGGTAGCACTGTCTGCTGTACTTGACTCTGACCCATCACCCACTTTGTCACCCCTCTGCACCCCTCCCTCCAGCACTCCCTCTGTGGCTTTCATGGGCCACCACTCTGCAAGGATGTGAAGGGCAGAAAAGGGCCAGGGTGCCTGCCCAGGCTCAGCCAGGATCACTGGAGAGAGAGTGAAGCGAGGGTGATGGCAAGGCTTTTCTCCTTGCCAAGGTGTATCACTGGCTCTCTCTTGGTAGAGAGCAAGAACTCAACCATGTTCCTGAGTGGAGCCCACTTTTAAATTCCATTACTCGACTGTCAGTTTCTTTAATTTTTGACTTGCTCTCCATGGTGTAATTAATGATGATTTTATTCAGGGGTTACTGGCCCCTGGTTACTGAGGTAACAGCTTTTGGTACCAATACTAAATAATTCTTGAGTGTTTATATGATGCTCAAAGGATTGCATTCTTGTGGCTTGTTGTTCTGGCCTTGATCGACGTGTATCTGTGAGGTTCTGGTTCTCATTGGGTTCGGTGGAGTTTCACAGAAGGTTAATCCCACTCATTGTACCCTGCAGGGTAATCTGCCTGCCCTCCTTCCCCACCACGGCCCTTCAGCCTCTGACAAAGAACAGCCCTCTCCTCGGGAGTCAAACCTGGGGAACCCAGGGCATTTGTGAAAGGACAACAAAATCTACTGAGGACACAAGTGTCATCTTCACAGTTATAATTTTTTAATGCAAATGACTATGATTTTTCTCTGGTAGCAACAGTAACATATGTTCATTATAAATCATGTAGTCAACAACACACCAAAATATAAAGAAGAAAGTAAAGAATATAAGTTGTAATACCACCACCCAGAGATAATAATCACTGTTAACATTTTGGTGTATGTCCTTTCAAAAAGGTTTTAAACATACACACACACACACACACAGAGACTCAGTTTATTTTTTAAAACAAAAATAGGATCTCTGTGCTGTTATGTCATCTGTTCTTTTCACCTAAGAATTGACAATACATCGTGGGCATCTTTTCAAGTTTGTAAACATAGATCTACATCCTTATTTTTAACGGACACACAGTATTCCATTGTATCCCTACACCATCAGTGCAGAGTCAAATCATCCCCTCTGCTTGGCTCTCCAGTCCTTTCTAAGAATTTGCTCTTATAAATATATGCATTTGTTGTGAGTTCTCAGCCTGCTTCACCCTCTCAGTTGCCTTCTGCTCCTCCCGATGGCGATGGCGAGTCCTCCTCTCCTGGTCCCTGCCTCTCTCTTCCAGTGGCCACCAGCTCCCGGGAGCACAGCTTGCACTCCAACTGGATACTGCGGGCACCGCGCCGGCACTCCGAGGACATCGCTGTGCACACCGTGCACACGACAGACAGCCAGTTTCGAAGGAGCACGGAGCGCAGGACCATTGGCACTCAGAGGAGACTCGAGAGGCACCCCATCTACTTGCCCAAGGCTGTGGAAGGGGCATTCAACACCTTGAAATTTAAGCCCAAAGCCTGCAAAAAAGAGTAAGTGCTTGAGCCAAATAGCATAACCAAGATGCTCTCAGGTGCTTCCGACTCTGGTGGTGGTTCTTGTGGTGCCTTGAGACCCCATCCTAGATGGAAAAATTATTCTTGTGTATTTTTTGGGAGGGAGGTCCTAGTTAAAAAAAATATTTTTTTATGATCTATACACATAGTCTAGCCTGGGTCACTGCTGTCACCACTCCTAACTTGCTTCAGCTCTGGATCTGCCTCCCTTTCTTTCTGGCCCACTTAGCCCTCACGCTTTGGGCCATCCTCTCTTGTTGTTTCCCTCATGTGCCACTGACACACTGTGTGCTACAGATTTTAATAAGAGTTTGGAGTCGAAGAGGGCTTAGCACCAAGAGGGAACATGATCAAACCAATTAGACGCCCCTACCTTAGAAAGGCATTGGCCAGGCTCAGATGGAGAACTTCTTCCTGGTTGGGCCCCACATGGCCATCTTGCCACTATCTCTTGCCCTCTCTCCCTCTAAGTCCTCCTCTCCCAAGACTAGTTACCATCTCTAACCTCCACATTCCTGTAACCTACCCATTCACAGCATTAAGTGCTCTCTTGCTCTGGCCAACCCAGGCCGTGTGGCAGGGACCTCACTTTTCACAACAGAAGTGCCTATTTAGGCTCATCCACCTGTTTTTCTTTGTTTCTGCAAGAGCCATTCAACTCTGATGGATTAAATGGTTTTCTAAAGAGCATTTTCCTCCCATAATAACGGACCATGTACTGAACATATTAAAAACAGGACCCAGCCCTCATCACCTGTCTTTCCCCTTCAAGGCCAGGCTGAGGCCCAGCTGAGGTCCATCCATAGCCTCCATGATGACACTGCTCTGTCCTCCCCAAGGCCCAGCGCTGGGGGAGCATCTAATGGTCTCCGTTTGAATGGTGAATCAGAGCATCCCTTCTCTGTGCAGCTGACCAAGCCAAACTTAAACCCTCTGCCTCATTCCTCCCTTCCAGCCTGGGGAGCTCCAGACAGATCCTCTTCAGCTTCTCGGGAGAAGACATGGAATGGGATGCGGAGCTCTTTGCGCTGGAGCCCCTGACATCTCTGGGGGAGGACCACTATGAGACAGAGAACCCCAAAGGTCAGTGGCTACTTCGAGAGCAACTCTGGGAGTGGACAGTGCCCTGACTCCCTCAGCCCTTCAGCCTGCTTTCAGCACAGCATGAGGTATTCGGTAGAGTTAAAAATGGAAATCATAACAAAGTCAAGCCCATGAGCACACTGCCTGCTGGTGCCCAGTTAGTGCCAAATACACCTGCAGCCTCCCAGAGGACCCGCCTTAGGAGACTTCTGGAGCCTGGCTTACCCTGAACGGGCAGGTTAGCAGGTGGTTACAGCCTGGCTGGTCTTCAACAGCAGAAGGAATGGAAGGCCTTGAGTGGGAGTGTCCAAGCTCACTCCTTGGCCTCCCCCAGCCTGTTCTTAGTTCTCTGAGCATCTGTCCAAGTGGCTGCTAGCATTGTGCTTGGTACAGGGACTGAACCCACCCATGAATCTCTGGGCCAAAGTTTTCACAGAGGCAGCTCCTCTCTCTACAGAGATTAGAAACACTCTAGTTACATACGGAGATTGCCTTCTTTTGTGCAGAACACAGTTCAGAAAGCAGCTCCTTTTGCCCTAACTCTTTTCACAATGTTCTGGAAACTTCCACCGGGTTAGGGTGAGGATGAGACCAGTGCCTTGGCAGTGGGATGGTAGAAGGACTGTGTCGAGGCCCTGCCTTGGGACCATGCTATCTCCCCCAACCCCAAAGCTCAGCTCCACTCCCCACAGGCAGTTAGCTGGGGAAGGAGGGAGGTGGAGTGGTGCTTTTTCTCCCAGTCTCACTCAGAAGATTCTTATAGAGACCCATGCGACCAGCTTATGACAGGCTACATCTCACCCTTCCCCCAGTTAAAAGGGCAATCAGAATCATTAAGTTCTTTTGGACTAGAAAGGATTTCTATATTTCAGTAGCTACCTGAATCAGAATTACATTTTTAAGATATTCTTTGCATTCTCACGTACTTTTTGCATATAGTTGTGCGCACTCAAGTTTGAGAATCACTGGTTTGGAGAATACACTGCATTTTTTCCGTTCTCACCTATTTCTTCTGGTGTTTTCTTGTAAAAAAAGAAGTCACCTGGGGGGAGTGCACACCCCTGAATGTAAGAGCTCTAGTGAACATGAGGGAGGGAGACAGGGTAGGAAAAACCAATAATCCAAATTAAGCCAAGGGTGCTCTGGGCGAAGGTCACCCCAAGAACTGAATAAAGCTGCTCTTCTGCCAGGCCCATGTAATGATATAATTATTGTTCAGTTTTTTAGAAAGAACCTTTTATTTATGTGAACCCAACTATTTGAATCTAAGTATTATCCTATGAGGAAAAAAACCCTAATAATTATGTGGCATTCTTAGAAATTTTATATCAACACATTTTCAGAATGAAAATATACTGGAAATGTTTTAATACTTGTCTTTATTATTTTTTGAGTGCCAATGTCAAAGTTTGGGAGGTTTCTTTCATTTTGTTGATTATACTAAGCCCACTATAGCCAGAAGCTTGACTGAAAAATAAATGTTTGGGCGATTTGTTTTATAAACTGCATTAAAGCACACCAAGTTAACATCACCATGTATCTTTCTTTTTCCAAAATGTGGCCTTGTTTTGAAGCTCCACAAACGAAAGTTCATTGCTGAGGATAAACTCAGAATGAAGGTCTCTGTTCTCTGCCTCTTATCAAACTACAGTTTATCACAGCGAGACCCTGACATTATGTGGGGAAGACACTGTGTACATTTTGATTTTACAGATAAGAAAGAAATAAACATGACAGAAAGGATGTTTGGAAGTCTGGATTTTTTTTTAGCATTTATTGCTTATGGGACATGAAGCTGTGCTTTTCTCTTTTGCTTCATGTTTTGTATATTTTTGTCTTTAATGAGACTATACACAGACTGTTGGAGAAATTCTGTGATTCAGAAACATAAGGCTGGCTTGTCTTTGGATGATTTTAGGTCTTCGAAATTGGTGATAAACTCCAGGATCTGGGCTCCACCTGGGGAATCCTGAGATAGTATCTGCTGGGGTATTGAGATAAATAAAATTTGAGACAATAAAAGTCAGTTCAGTAAAATCCGCTGACGTGATTGATTCTTTTCTCCTTTGAATTGACCAGTTATTCAGTCAGCTGCTCCTTGGGGCACTATGTTAGCGACCCTAGCTTTCCCAGGACTGTCTCTGTTTTGATATATGAAAATCTGCCTATCCTTAGACAGAATATCCAAAAGGAGGATGTGAGTCCCTGGCATCTTGCTTGTTTTTTAGCGCTTGGTTTATAGCTCTCACCACAAAATGTCTTCTTCACAGAGGAAGACACCTGGGGGCTTTTAGTTTGAACCTGTATACCCAGCCTTTGCCTGGTTGCTAGGCAACAGAGAACATGGCTGCCAGTACAGAGCTTTCTGGTGCCCACTCTTAGACACAGAGTCATCCTAACAGGAGACTGCATTCCCCTCACCACGGATGGCCTTTTCATGGTAGATTAGTTTCCTGTTGCTGAGGTAACAAATTACCATAAATTTAGGGCCTTAAAACAACACAAATTTATTCTCTTACAGTCTAGAGGACAGAAGATCCAAAATCAGTCTCACTGGAATAAGTCAAGGTGTGGGCAGGGTTGGCTCCTCTGGAGGCTTTGAAGGGAGAATCCATTTCCTTCCCTTTCCAGCTTCCAGAGGCTGCCTGCATTCCTTGGCTTGTGACCCCTTCCTTGCATCACCTCAACTTTTTGCTTCTCTCGTCACATCTCCAACTAGTCACTCTGATCTCCTGCCTCCTTCTTATAAGGATATTTGTGATTATGTCAGTCCCACATGGATAATCCGGGATAATCTTTCCATCTCAAGATCCCAAACTCAAGCAAATTTGCAAAGTCCCTTTTGCTGTAAAAGGAACATTCCAGGAATTAGGATGTAGACATCTTGGGAAGCCATTTTTCAGCCTACTACACGTAGTGTCACAAGATGTTCTAGTCCTTCTTATCAACCTAGCCCAATTTTTTTAAAGCTTGACTATAACAGCCCAATATTCATAGCTAACTCCGACTTAGCTGTCATTTCCGAATTCCTTTGGTTTTAGCTGCTACCTGGTAATTTTGGTAAAGTGAAATTCTGTCTTGTCTGACAGGTTCCTCTTTCCAAAAGATTTTTCAATTGTACAAAATTCCCAAGCAGAAAAACCTAGCACTTCGATCCTGTAAGGTGAGGCGTGGACAGCAGGTCTATAAATATTGCTGCTGGTCAAGAGTGATGTTTCCCTTCAATCCATCCATCTGGTCTTTATTAAGCAACTGTGATGTGCCAAGCAAAATAGTATAAGACACACTTTCAGCCCTTCGACAATTGGTCGTCCAAAAGGGGGAAGCTACGACAGACAGATAAACCGCGCTGAGCGCCTACTGCTTCCTCAAGAGCCTCTGTCCACCTACCAGAGGAGTTCTGTGAAGGGAGAGGCCCACTTAGCTTGAGGTGTCCGGGAAGAACTCCGTGGCAGAAGTGGAGCCTTGAAAGATAGACTTAGACTTGAGCAGAGGGTTGCTGAAGGCTGGCACTCCACGAGGGGGAACAGCACACCAAAGGACAGTCGTCAGGACAGTCAACGGGAAGGGTAGTGGATAGTAAGGGGACATCCTTGACTGACGGGCAGGGTTTCTACTGTGCAGCCGTGAGAAGCCAGATTGGATAGACGGGGGGAAGTCAAAAGAGGAGTATGGAGTTGATCTGATGGGGATCTAGACTTGAGCATTATCTGGTCTTGAGCTGGAGAGTGGAGAGCAGAACTCTCAGAAGATGCAGTACAATTGTGGGGGGGTGAGTCCAGAGGATAGCCCCCTAAACGTTGTGGGGTTAAACCGATCCAAGCTTCCAGAGCCTCGGGAAGAGAGGTTGTCAAGCCCCAGATCTTTCTTCTGTAGTAGATCGTGCCCGTGGCCCCATGTGGTTCATATGCACCCTCCAGTGATATCTGCTTCCAGCTGTTCCAGGCATTCACCCCCCTGATCAAACACGGGGTGCCTGGGACCCCCAGTTCTTTATCAACACCCTGGGTCTGGGCAGCTCTCCTTGAAAGGAGCAGGCAGTGTGTGGTGGCGGTGAGAGGAGAGTTTGGGAAGACACACTTTGTGAATCAATTCACGTAGCCATTTTGATTGACCGCACAGGCCACAGAGGATGCCAGAGCCTGCTGGACACTCTCTTGGGAGATTGCCCACGTTTGTTTATCCATTTATTTGTCATTTGACAAAGAATGTTGAGCATGTACTGTGTCCCAGCCCTGTGTCTGGGGACATGACACAAACAGAGCCTCTCACGGAGATTCCAGTCTGGAGGGAGACAGACGTTAATCAAAGGATTACACCAATGCACGTGTATCGGAATTGTGGTAAGTGCGGTGAGGGAGGCCCGTGGTGTCACGGGGAACTTGTATGAGGGCGTCTGAGCTAGTCGGGCAGGGTGGCTTGGGGAGGACTTTCTAGATTCTGCATGGCTTCATTTGTGACACTCGAATACTCAAATGTCACCTCCTCAGAGAGGCCTTTCCTGAGCACTCTATCTCAACCACCACTGCTCTTAATCTCTACTGTGCTTTAGCTGGCTGCACTGTGTTTACGGTGATCTAACATATGGCTACACACACACACCCACACACACACATGTCTACGCCCCCACTAGACCATGAGCTCCATAAGGACAGTAGCGAAGTCTGTTCTGTCCACGCTCTATCCCCAGTGCCGAGAACAATGGCCACACCAACAACTCTTTGTTGACCGAGTGACTGACTGACAGATTGCATAAATGAATGAAATGCCAGTGAGCTGAGATCTGTAAGGGAATAGGAGGCGTCAAAATGTAAAGTGTGGGGGGCTGCAGAGAGAGATTCAGGCTGAGGAAACGTCACCGGTAAGGGCCCTGTGCTGGAGGGAGCAGGAACATTCGAGGGAGTTCAAATTTAATTTATTCCTCAGGAATTATATTATGGAGCGCCCATGTTTGTCCAGAACTCTTCCAGGCCCTGAGAGTAGAACAAGACAAGATCCCGGCCTTCAGAGCTTAGAAATCTGAGGGAGGTGGTGTACAGGCAGTAAGCAATGAGAAATTATATCATGTATATTTAAATATAATCAAGTGTCAGGTAATGATGAATGCGGTGAAGTAAAAGGGAGAAGGAGAGAGAGAGTGGAGAGGCAGGAGGTGGGGTGTGAGTCAGGGGAAGCCTCTCAGAGGAGGTGATACTTGGACAGAGACCTGAATGAGTGAGGGATGAAGCGAGACCAGGAGAAGAACTGGCAAAGGCAGGAGCCCGCTTAAAGGCCCAGAGGCAGGACGGCAGCAGTGGGACCTTGAGGATTCAGAAGGGACTGTGCTGGGTGGTCCCTGGAGGGTCCTGAGTAACAATCTGATTTAGTTTCTAAAAGACGATTCTGGCTATTGGGTGGGGATTTGACTGTAGGGTCCAAAGGAAAATTTGGGAAACCAGCCGGGTATCTCTGAGGTGGTCCAGACAAGAGGTGGTGCCAGCTGGGGCCGGGGTGGGAGGAATGGGGCAATTTAAGATGATTGGGTTTAGGATAAACCCTGCAGTAGAACTTATAGATACGGAGATATGGGGTTTTAGCCGGAGGTACCATTTATTGAATTGAGTAAGGGAGGGGCTGGTTAGCAGGGGTGTTTGTGGGGGTGGAGGGAAATCGAAAGTTCTATTTTGGATGCATTAACTTGGAGCTTTCTATAGACTTCCAAGGGGGGGCTGTCAAGTGGGAAATTAGACATCTATCGAGCTCAGGGGAGTGGTTGGATCTAGAAGCAGAGAACTGGGAGCAGCCTGCATAGACATGGCATCTGAAGCCCTGGGGAGATGTGCTCCCTAGGTACTGAGGGGAGCTCTAAGAGGGGAGGGAGGTGGAAGACCAGGCCCGGGTACCCCAACATTTAGCACCTAGGAAGAGAAGGAGCATGGCAGTGTGAGGAGAAGCAGGCTAACTAGGTGCAGAAAATGCTCTAAGGTTGGAGGATGGAGCACAGGTAGTGGGAGGGGGAGGGGGTGCAGGCCCGCAGGGATGTGCCACTCCAGGGGAGGAAAGCAGTCTTGATTTGGTTTCACAATGGTATTGTCTACACCGAGAGTTCACCGACCTAACCACAAGACCCAGCTCCAGATTGCTTTCAGCTGTTTCTTGTTTTTTTTTTTAAATTTTTTATTTATTTATTTTTCCCCCCAAAGCCCCAGTATATAGTTGTACGTCATAGATGCACATCCTTCTAGTTGCTGTACGTGGGACGCGGCCTCAGCGTGGCCGGAGAAGTGGTGCGTCAGTGCGCGCCCGGGATCTGAACCCGGGCCGCCAGCAGCGGAGCGCACGCACTTAACCGCTAAGCCACGGGGCCGGCCCCTTTCCGCTGTTTCTAAAACTCAAGCCCTCCTGAGAGGCAGTGGAGTGTAGTGGACCAGGCTCGCCGGGACCCTGCAGGCAGCGGCAGTGACTTAGGCATCCCTTCCCCTAGGTGGCCTCTGGCCCGCATCAGATGAGGGTGGGGTGTGCTTCAGGCTCCTCAGGGCTCCTCATCCAATGAGCAAACTACCCACTGTCACCTGGCGGCCCTCTGCAGACCCTGGAGCCCGGGCTGTGCAAATGTGGACAGGTGACGTAGACTATCTACACCTCCTATTTCTCAAATGTGACTTGGGCATGATGATGATAGTTCTTAACCTACAGTGTTATGCTGAGGATTACATGATTTATACCTGTTTAATATCTGGTCTGTAGGAACTGTTAACTATTGTCATATGAAGGATGATGATTTGCCATCACCTAGAATAGTCAAAAATTTTGCCACAAACTCTGAAAATAACTGTAAAAGAGATATCCTAAAATGTTTTGGACATAATTGGAGAAACTATAGCCTCCTGAAAAAAACTGGAAGAAGACAGCACTGAACCAACGTGAGGTGAAGAGGGGGCTCTGTGGTCAGAGGTCTGGCTGGAATCTCAGCCCCTCCACTCGTGGCCTTGGGGTGCTACTCAACCGCTCTCAGCTGTGTCCAGTCATAAAACGGTACAGCACAGCCAAGCACGAGCGTCTGCTTCATGGGGCATTATGAGCACCTAACATGATAGTGCACGTCGAGCACTCAGCACAGAGGCCGGCACACAGCAAGCGCACAATCAATATGACCATGGGCTCTTGAAAAGCATCGATATATAAGTTATGGTCAGTTGGTTACAATGTGATAATCCTTTATTGTCACGCCTCCTCCACATATGGCCCCCAGGTCTCCTGATTTCTTTGCAGCTTTTCCCAAAATTAAACGAAAGTCTCAATTAGGTTAGATTTGAAGGTTGCTGAATTCCGTCTTAAATGAGCCCTCCTGGGAGAGCCACAGCCATCCTAGGACTCCTCATCTCCAGTCCTGCCTGGTTCCTGTATGTAACGTGTAAAGGCACCTGTGTCTTCACTTTGCCATACCTGGGCGGCCACCCCTGAAGATCATAGCCCCATTTTACACTGAAGGGAATTACTACTTGGGGAAGAAGAATGAGTTTTTCATGATTAATTCAGACCCTGGGTACCACTCCCAGAGGAAGGACTTAAACCTGAGCCCAGTGCTCTGAGCCGCGTTTCTCTACCTGATCAGGATTTGTGGGCCGCATCAAAGCCACATTAACACCGCTTCGCTTCTGGTGGAGGAATTAATTACACAGCAGCCTGTTGGTATGTGGTCATTTGGCCACACGGTGGCGCTTCACGCTTAGCAATTCCGCAGGTCCTCTATGTATCGCTGAAGATTTGAAATTCAAACCGAAAGGGAAAAAGGCGTGCCGTCTTCTCAGAATGACACAGATACAACCATCGCCACCGAGCGTGGGACTGTTAGGGATGGCGAGGTGAGCTGGGTCCATTAACTGGTTGCCACAACTTAGGAAAAGCCTCAATTCTTTCTGGGTTCCTCAGAACTAAGGGGAAGGCTCTGGTTTGAAATCAAAGGACCCGGAGGTCTCCATTCAGAGCCCATTTTTCAGGATTCTTTTGCCACATTGCACCAGTTCCGCGTACAACGTAAAAGGTCATCTGCCAGCGAGGCGGGTGAAAAAAAGTGGACCCACCTGAGCCAGAGTTTTGACTTTCCTGGAAAAAGAGATTTTTCTGAAGATACCACCTGACACAAGACAGGCCTCAGCTTCTTCCAGAAAAAAGGGAGGGGTTATTACCCACCGTTTTTGTCCTTTTCTTGGAGGCTACATAAGACGGGGGCAGGAGTTTGAATACCAGCCCTGTCACTAACTAGTTTTGGCACCTCAAGGAAGCTACTTAACTCTCTGTACCTCGATGTTGTCCTCTTTAAAGAGGATGATTGGTAATAGAACCTACCTTATAGGACTGTGGGAAGAGTGAATTAATATGAAGCAGAACCAAATGAAATTGCCAATATTTAGCAGTCTTTGACCTACAAGAGCGGCAATTTCATGTGGTCCATCCTCGGTGCTTTGGGCTGGGCCCACGGTGAGGCTTGGTGGAAGTGAGCTGTTATCATCACAGCTAGTGTGACAAGAGGACAACAAGCACTTACGATGAACATTTAGAAAATAAACCGCCCTGTCTTCTGGAAATTTTTTCCTGAAGATTCTTACTGATAGGTGACCCTGTTGTTCTGTGTGCTGAAGTTCCAAATATGACACTGTGCCTGAAAGCAATCTGGCTCCAGATCACAGTTCTGCTTTTAGCCACGTCATCCGTACCGCGAGCCATGTTTCAATGAGATATGAGTCCCCTGAAGGGAGAAGATCAAGGCCACCCGGTACCCCCTGCGATGTGCGTAGAGTTGAACTCACTTTCATCTCTCCTCCACGGTCCAGGGCCTTCCTTTGCTGTCCGTGCAGAGGCCGCCTCTCCGAGAGCACTCGGCACCTTGGACTGATCTCTCTCTCAGCTCTCTGAGGCACACACATCCAAGTTGATCTCTTCTATGTCTCCTTCGCTCTTAGCAAGCCAGGTGAATACTAGCTGATCTCATCAGCCAAAGGAAGAGACGCTGTTTTCATTTTGGCAGAAATTTTCACAGCTGCAGTCAAAAGCAGTGAGAATTTCAGACAGCGGACAGGCCCACGTGGGGGATAGTTCTGATCAGAAGGGCCTCTGGGAGCCCTGCAGTTGGGCCACATCCCACCTCGTGGTCCTGCTGCTTTAGGCCCGGCTAGGAAGCCAGTTGCAGCTCTGAAGCTGGGACGCCTGGGGTGGACTGGGAGCCCCATGTTGACGCTAGGGGTCCCCACCGAGAGTGCAGCAGCCACGGTTCGAGAAATGCAACAAACCAACCAGATAGTGGTTATGTTTTATCAGAGAATATTTTCTTCCCTGATACCCTTTGCTTGCACTCTCCCTCTCATTTCTTTCCTCAAACTATAGAGATTTGCTCTAGTGACCTCCCTCTGGCATCTCGCCCTTGCCCCTTATCATAGGAAATATGTCTGTGTTTACAGAATTATGTCAAATTTGGGGAATGATGTTTGACTCTTCAATGCACCAACCATGGGTTAAAAGTTGAGAAGCCAGACACAGAAGAGAACATACTGTATGATTCGATTCATATGAAGTTCAAGAGCAAGTGAAACTAAGCTTTAGAGATGGTCATCAGAACAGCTGTTGTTGGGAGGTTGCTGACGCAGAAAGGGCCGGAAGGAACTTTCTGTGGTGATGGAGATGCTCTATTTATTAGGGTGTGAGTTACACAGGGGTAGACATTTGTCAAAATTCACGAAACTTCACACCGAAGATCGATAAAGGTAACAGTGAAAAATGTCCCTCAGAACAACAATCTCAGAATGGGCAGGAAGGCCCACCATGTCATGGGCGAGAGAAGGGAATTTCCATATACTGCAAGATCCTCACTGGCTGTCTATGCCATTGAAAAATATATAAAACGTCAGCCAATTTTCTAGACAGTTTCAAAATCCAGGGACGTTTTTGCTCGTGCACACACTGCCTATGTCTTTTCAAATGTTTACAGAGTATTTACAAAAAGTACTCCCTTGGGTGGCAGTTGTAATTAGGAAAACTGGCAGGGAAAATTAACACATACCATAAAAGAGGGATAATTGCTCCACTGCCATATACAATATTATTATCAAATGGTATTCACCAAGGAATCCAATTGGTCCATACCAGCTCAGTCTCGTTGTTCTAGGAAAGATCCCCCCTTCCTTGTCACCCAGAGGATGGAGCTACCACGGCCCACGAATGATATGCCATATGGTACTTAACATCAGAATCAAAATGAGCTTGTGCTTTTTGTGTGAGATGCTGAAATTTATTAGAAAATCAGAAAGCCTCATTTCCACCACGTTCCTGAGACCTGCCATCTGCTGCACGAGAAAGAAAATGGAGTTGTTTTTTTTTTTTTTTAACCATTTACTTATTGTGAAATGTGAGAGTGCTGGTGTGTTTGAAAGAGCAGGGTTAGGGGCTGGGGGTGTGTGTATAAGAGAGAGCCAGAGCAAGCCCACTTGGCAGGGGAGAAAGAAGACTGTCAGCTGAATGGTGGCGAAGGCTTGGGAAGCATAATTATGGAAATCACTATTCCAGAGCCTTTTTTCTCCTCCTGACCACATGTTCCTTCCACATAGGAACAGCACAAGAGGCGCCAGCTTTTGAGAATAAGCAAAGTCTCCATTTCAGAAAGGAGGAAGGGGGCTTAAACAAGTACCACTCTTTCCGAGTAGTAGGTCTCTTCATGGAGGGGGCAGTCCACGTAAGACAGGAGGGTAGCAGACAAGGGAGCCACAAAGGCTTAATGGATGGAGGGGCAAAAAGGGCTTTCTAAGGGGATGTGCAGACAGAGGGGGAGGCAAGATGGGAGAGGGATCTGAATGGGGGCGGTGCAGGAGTGCCTATTGAGAAGGAAGAAATCTTGCAACAAATTGTTTGGAGTTTTAGTGGGTGTGTCGGGTGTTGGGGATACAAAGATAAAGGTGCTTTGTCTTTAAGGAGGGTATGTCAGGTGTGTGGACGTTCATTTCAGGGGAACACCTCCGTCTCCAGCATTATCAGGTCCACGGGATGCTGCCTTGCCAATGAGTCACAGCCATGTGGCTGTCCTACGTCTCCGCAGAGCACTGCAGTCTCGAGGGCTTACCTAACCCCCGGATTTTATTGTATTTATTTATTTTTACTTTTGTTCTTACATCAAAGCTGGCACGTCTGTCGGAACTGCTGCAGACAACATGCGTGGGACCTGGTTAGTGGCTGGGTTTCTGGCCTCTGATCACAATAGTCAGGAAATAGACCTCCAGCAAATAGCCTACCAGAGCCTGAAATGGAGCTGTGAGGGGGTAGAAGGGAAGGCTTTAAGGCACCGAGGAATTTCACATAATAATATTATAGAGTCAAGTTCTGGTCAAGGCGGGCCATTCTTGGACCACATCCAAGGAGGTTTAATTAAAGAAAAACTAAAAAGACCCCTCCGTAGGCAATCTCATCTACAAGGCAGTCTTCCAGCCGGATCCCAGGGGCATCCTCAAAGTCAAGGTCAGGGTTCTAGGAGTGCTCTGGGGCCAGGTGCCCTGTGACCGGCCACTTGGGCGCACAGCCGACACCCTCAGCCTCTACACTCCCCAGGTGCTCATCATGGTGCCATCACACAGGTAGGTGACCAACAGCCATCTGTCAAATGAAAGGACGAATGACTTTTTAAAAGCCTGCCGGGTTCCCGGAATCCTGGCCTCACCCTTGAGCCAACCTAGGAAAGAATGCTTCACGGAGATTCAGACGCCAACCTCTCTGAGGAGGAATCCAGTGGGAGAGGGAGCACAGTGAGCTTCTGAATTTGCAGCGAGGTTAAGTGGGAAGCGACGACAAGCCCCAGGGTCCAGCATGATCAGGAGGTGCTCATCCTCCCCGCCTTCTCCTACACAAGGGTAGCAGACTGGTGGGGCCGCCAGCTCCCCCAGTGCTCTGCGGGTCTCTGCTGGCTCCAGGCCCTGGGGCTGCACACTGGCAGGGTGGTGCTGTACCTCGGGGAGAAGTTCGGGTTTCAGGTTGAACCCCTGAGGGTTTAGCACTGACCATGTGCATCCCTGGGGCGCCTGGCAGCAGGTCCCACGTGAGGGCGCCTTACTTTTTACTCCCAGGGCAACTAAAGGCTCAACAGTTAGCTCCTTGCCTGGAGGCCGGTGATCAGCTCCTGATTTCCCACTGGACCGCCCCGACCTCTACAAGACAGCCTTGTGCAGACGCCAGGGGTTCTCCTGAATGACTGCGGGCTGACAGGGCCATCAGGAGCTCGTTGCTCCACTGCGACTGCTCTGCTGCGGCAACATGGTAAGCAGCCCTCAGCATCCTCTTAATAGTTGGGCACCTATTAATGAAAATGCACATTATCTAAGAAGAATAGCTGTCATTTCCTGAGCACTTGCCCTGTGCCAAGTGTCTCATACCTATGATCTCATTTAATCCTTCACACAATCTTGTGAGGAAGGGACCATTCTCATCCCCATTTTCCAGATGAAATAAGGAAGATGCATGTGAGTTAGTGAAGGGCCAGGGTCAAACAGCTGTAATATGTGGGGTCAGCAATCAACCCGCGTAGTCTGACTCCAGAACTGCTACTCTGTGACCCCAACAACAGTCCTCCAACAGAGTGCAACAGAGTAAGCACTAGTATTTCCAATTTAGCTCATGAGCAGACTGGGCTCAGAGAGGTTAGGTCATTTACCCAAAGCCACACAGCTTTAAGGCACAGAGACAGAAACCTGTCTGGCTCCAGAGCCCAGGTTATTTCCTCGAAGCCATATCCCCTCTCTGAGCTCACTGAGGCTGTCTTACATTATGGAGTCCCATCCCCCAATGGATGGCAGACACAGTGAGAAGGATTGGATAAGGAAATGTGCAAAGTCATCTTTACAAGAGAAAGATTTAGCTAACCTTTAACATTTTGGGACTTTTTAAAAACAGAAACACGTTGTTTTTTTTGAAGACTGGTGTTCCTCAGGGGTACCACAGCTGCTACTCAAGTGGTCCCCCAAAGATTTGGGTGCCACCCACCAATGAGAGTCCCTACCTGCTTGATGATCTAACTGGTTTAACAGCGCTAGTTCCCAAGTGTTAGAGAGCCTGGGGGTTGGTCATTCTTGCTCATCTCACCCAGGCCCTGCAGTGTGTACGGCGTGTCTTAGGGAGAATCCCTGTGACCTGGTGTGTGAGAAGCTAACACAAAAGGCCCCTGGCATGCGCTGGACCAATTATGCAGGACCAGCCCATCAGTTGCTTCTTTTTGCTCTCTCCAGGGGCAGAGAAAGTCCCCTGATCTCAGCACCCAGGAGAAAGCATATTGATCATCAGCAGAGGGTGAGGGGGCTGCTCTCTGACCTGTATGCTCGGGGCCCCCCAACAATTAGCTATGCCACCAGCTTTGGGGCCTGTGAACACCATAGACCGAGTGCTGGACCGCATCTCTCACTGACCCTAAATCCATCAAACTGAGGTACGTTATCCCATGTGGTCATAACCCAGCAGCAGACTGCTGGGTCCCCTGTGCCTCGGTTTCCTTTGTCACACACTAGGAGGGTGTCACTAGTCACTCGGGGCTTTGGCCGTGGCCATGATGTTTTCATCTGACTCGGTGCTCGTCTGCAAAAATTGCCGGGATAAACAATTGCTATCTTTGTTATCGTTGATTGGTTTTAAATGTCTGGAGGTATTGAAAGATTTTCGTGAGTTCAGACTTGAGGCTTCAAGTGAGTATTTATTTATTGAATAAGAATTTACTAAGTACCTGCTATGTGTCAGGCACTGTCTTGGCACTTTAGTCAAAATATAGATAAATTACAGCTACTTCCTGACCCTGAGGAGCTTGTAATTTAGCAGAGGAGCGGGAAAAAATTTTATGTGTAAAAATAATATATATGTATATACACATACATACATACTCATATGTTTTTATGTGTGTGAGTATGGGTGCATGTGTGGACAGAGATAGAGACAGATAGAGAGAGAGAGAGAGGTAGATGATAGATGATAGATAGATAGATGATAGATAGAAAATATGTGTGTGCATGTGATATTTTAACAAAACGATCCTGTGGTGATGAGGACACATAGAGGTGGAAAAGTGAGTCCGAGACACAGGGCAGGCCAGCCAGTGTCCAGTGGAGGGAGTAGAGAAGATTCCAGAGACACAGTAGCAGTGGAGCTGAGACTTGCCACAGGCTGACGGAGCAAAGGAGTATGGAATCACTATGATGGACACCTGAAACTAATACGATACTGTATGTCAATTATACTTCAATTGAAAGAAAGGGAGGAGGACACAGTATCAGAGAAGTGCCATCTGTGTTTGGAGAAGGATGGAGGCATCCTGGGTGAGCCTAAGGCAGCGGGAGTAGGCGACAATGGAAAAGTAAATTAAGACAGTTCTAGAGAGTGCTTTGAACACCAGGCTAGGGTGCCATCTTGTAAATGGGTCCCACGTGGGGCGGGTAAAGCCAGGAAAAGAGGAGGAAGGGAAGACAACCTGCCCTCAGGGGAACTGGAAATCCGTTGTGTTCTCAGAAAAGAGCTGGTAGGGTTTAGATCTCTCTCTTTCCCATTGGCCTTTGGCTCTTCCGCTTTAAGAAATCGCCATCTATGAAAATCCAAACTTATAAGATAAACCTTGAGGCTGATATTGGTGAGACGGAAGGAGTCCTCACTTTATGAAGATATCTTTTTAAAACTGAGCTCCTTTGGTGCTTTCAAACAGAATGCAATCGCCGCAAGCCCCCAGGTTCGGAGTCCCGCGCTGTGGGGAGGGGGGTGACCTGGACGGCTCGTACCGCCCTTCACTAAGCAGAGGCGTTTATGGACTCTCTTTTTTTATTTTTAGATTTTTTTTAATCTGAAGGAGGAAAGAAAGGAAATCACAGATTAATGAGCAAACGTAGTAGAAAGTTCTTTTTGCTAATCCTAGTGCTTTCTTCTCGGTTTTTTCCTTATTTTCCTCCACTTTTTTTGTAGAGGACATAAACACACCCATCCCTAGATTCATTTTTATAAAGAAAATTGTCCTTTTGCTGCCTTTTTGGAATTGACATTTGGTGAGTGCCCTTCCTCACCCCCACCTCTAAACACCCCCTTTGCCACTGTTGTGTTTTTTCAACTCTTTGTTCTAACCCAACAATTCCCTAATTCGGAGATGATTACAATGAACCTCTTCTAATTCTAATCTGATTTCAAGTTTAGCACATGTGTTTTCTCTGTGGCAATGACTTTTCCCTGAGTCAGGAATGAGCACAGCCATTAAACAAGTAAACTCACAAGAAACAGGGAAAAGGTATCATTCGTTTCCCCAAGAGGATGTCCTTGCACTTTTTCTGAGACCATTCAGATGTCGGTGACTGGGGGTTTCAGGCTTCATTACCCGCGTTTTCCCTCTCCTTTTGTGTTCTAGTATGGAATTATCAACACCTGTGTGCAATCTCTGGTGATAGAGAAATTTGGTGAGGAGACACGGGAACAACTGAAGTAAGTATATTGGAGGAAAGATGAAGTGTCCCTCTTGCAGCTCGTAAGCCTCCAGTGGTTTCAAGGCGACAGGTTTTCATTAATCTTTTGATTAAGCCAGTTGTTACTAAAGAGATCAATGCAAGTACCTTAAACATACCAACTAGATATAGAAAAAACCTGCTATCTCATATCTGTCTTGAAAGGTATCAGGCTCAATTCCTAAAACCAGCCTTAAAACAAGGTCCCCATGTGAATAATACCAACACTATTCTACCTTTTATTTCAGGAATGAATTCTTATTTGCTCTTTTTAATGGCAGAAGAGAAAGCAACTGCATTATTTCCATTGCACATAAATGGAGCTGCCGAAATCCCACAGAAGGGAGAATATCCCTTTTAGGTTTAGCCAGAATCCCTCCTTAGGTATCTTTAGTTAACTATTACAGTTTTTCCTCTCTGCATCCGTCTGGTAAACGCTTAACACTGTCATTTACATCTCCTTATAGTCTCAGGTCTGATTCCTGTAATCTTATGCTCTCCCTCTGCTTTCTTAGGGGCTCCCAGCCTTGAAATGTTGGAGGATGGGGCTAGAAGGGTCTCTAAAAATCTCCTGGTCCTATGAAGAGGGAGGAATTTAAAAATATGGAAAAATGATTAGCTTCCTCAGTTAATCAATGACATGCAAATGAAAACAATTAGGCACGACTTTGCCTATTAAATCTCCAAAAAATTTAAATGACAATAACCAGTTCTGGTTAAGATGCAGCAAAATGGGTAATTGCTGATGGCATTGTAAATTAGTGCAGCCCTTTTGGAAAGCAATTTGACAACAAGTAGCAAAAGCTATGAAAATGATGAAATCCTGTGAAGTAGTATTTCTATTCTTGAGAATATATTCCCTTAGAAACACGCATACCTATATACAACATATATGTGTGTGTGTATATATATAGATATATATATGCAAAAAGATGTAATGTAGCCATATATTTATAAATAATAAAAGAAAAAATTGTCTTTAATATCCAAGAACAAACCAACAGACAAATGGAATGGCAAAAGAAATATGCATCATTATCTGTGATGATTGCAAAGATCATGAAGCAACCTGTAAAATTTTATGACAATATTAAGTTAAAAAAAACAAAAAATTCCCCCCAAACAAGACATAACTTACATAGCTACTGGGAAAATCATACAAATAAAAATAGAGAAAGACCAAAATAATAATTAATAGTAATTGAATTAGAAAGATGAAATGCTGGATGACTGACTTTTTTTTCTAATATCTATTTCCCAAATTTTCTATATGTCTTCATTGCTTTTGTAATGTAAAAACAACTTAAAATGCTTAGTGCAAACTTTCCTTCTCCCCTTCCTACCCCCATTTCACAAATAGAATAATCAGAGCTGGGGGTGGAGGCTTGTAAGCATGAGGCTAAACCAAGGAGCCGAGCAGGCCCCACACCTCGGCCCTGCTCCACACCAAGTCACAGCAGCCAACTGTCACACATATGTGCCCTGACCCTCTTATTCTAGGGAAAGGCAGCGCCGAGCCATTTCCACACCATCTCTGGGTTAATTCACTTAGAGTGCCACAAATTTGGGTGGGAAAAAGGAGCTTTGGCCTCTTAGAGGTAAAGAATACTCATTTCCAAATATTTCAGGGAGGAATGCTGAATAATTATGATCAGAGAAAGCTTGGACTGGTGGGCCCTTGACACATCATCTGGCCCAGATCTCCTCATTTTACAGGTGAAAAAACTGAGGCCCAGAGAGGTCAAGTGAAATCATGGAAATAACCAGCAATAGCCCGAGCACTTAGCCCTGAGTGGAGGTAAAACGACGAGGTGTTTTACCCTCGTCGGGCTATTTAAAGACGGCCTCTTGCCCTCCTCTACATTACGAAGCAGATGGAGCATGACCGGCTACTGGGACCATGACTGGCGGAGACATTCAACATATCTTTGCAAATCCAGGAAAGAACAGCTTTCCATGTGTAAGTAGATGGAAGAAGCTTTTAACATTTTTGTGTTCTTGGTGTGACCTCACTGAAAGGAATGGTCCATTTCTCTTCTGGCCCCTAGAGGGGCCGTTCGCATAGCATTCCCAAACAAATAGAAAGCCCTGGAATCCACAGGAACCCAAGGTGATAAGGATGTTTGAACAAGGCGTGTGAAAGGGTGCAAGGGAATCAGAGAAACATGTCTGGGATCAGAGAACCCAGTGGGGCCATATTCTGAGTCTGTGCCTCTGGGTTTTACCTCTTTAATCTGAAGTACCAATTCTCTGCTTAATTGAATCTCAGAGGACATGTTTGTATAGAGAGCACCAGACACCTATGTGATTGCATTGGAAATGCATCTTTAAACCAAAGGCAAAGCCGACCTAACAAGCTCAACCAGCTATGAAAATTGCATCATATTAGAACTCGTTAAAAAACAACAAAAAAAAAACCTGTGGTGCAGAAAACTCAACTTATAAAACGCAAATTAAGGCAATATTATTTGCTGTGTAAAAGGATTTGCTTCAGGCTACATGTAAATAACAAGTTCCCTGGTGCTTTTAAAATAGAATTTTAGCTGAAAAAGAAAAACCCATCAATTTCTACACAAATTTTAAGAAGAAACGATTAGGTAAAATGAAGTATGTCTCCAGACTTTCTGACATAAATTTTATTTTATATGAAATAATCGGAAACAGATGTTTCTCCTCCTTTGCCTGCATTGTTTATTTCCCTCTCATATAATCTAGGTTTATAGATTTCTAATTATGAACCACTCTTTTATAACCTCCTGGCTAAAACCTTTATCAAGACTTAACAATGAGAAGTAACTAATAGGTTGAGAAGAGTAAGGCCTCTGGCGTCAGATAAACCTTTGCGTTTTGCCTGGATCATTAACTAGCTGTTTGACTTGGGCAAGTTTATTTCTTCAACAAGTATTTCTTTACTTCCTAGTGTGTGCCAAACAGAATTCCCGGCACTGGGAAGAGTGTGAGGGGAACAGACAAGAGCTCTGTTCTCTGGGAACATGTGGTGGGCAGACAATAAACAAGTAAAAAAAGTCTTTCAGATTGTGCTAAGTGCTATAAAATATAGGGTACTTGATAGTGACTAGGGAGAGAAGATGCCGGTTTCCTTGAGGTGGTCGGAAAAGGCCTCTCTGCAAAGGTGATATTTGAGCTGCAAGGCAGGAAGGAGCCAGCTTTGACTCAGGGAAGTATGTTTGTTGCAGGCTGAGAGAACAGCAGTGCAAAGGTCCTGAGGAGGGACTGAGTTTGGGGAACTTGAGACCCAGAAGAAAATTCAATGTGACTGGAGTACTATGAGTGAGAGTCTGGTAGGAGATGAAAGTGGAGAAGTCGTTAAGGATCAGAGTATATAGGTGTGTGGAAGACGGTAAGGATCTGAAAGTTTATTGTAAGTGCAATGGGTCTCCGAGGTCTCTGAGCCTTGGAGTCTTCACTGGTAAATGGGGATAATAATGGTACTCACCTCATCCACTTGTGAGGATTGAGATGACTAGCATAGGTGAAGCGCCTGGCACTTTGGGTGAGGACCTTAGTCCAGGATTCCGCTTTCAAGGATCAGCAGTTCACTATATGAGCTAAAATTTAAAGGAGTTAGTAGAAGGGTTCAGGGGACTCACCGAGCTCAAATGTAGGAAGTTCAGAGAAACCTGAGAGGGAAGGGAAGAGCAGTAGGCCTCTCTCCATTTCTATGTCTCTCTTCATATTTACCCCATTTTCCTGGCTCTCTCTGCAAGTGGTTAATTTCTAGTTCTCCCAAACTTTTCTATATGCCTTTTCAAAATTCAAGAGATCACCATCATGCGATTGGCTCAGTTTCTCAGTGCCTTCATTGCAGATGCCTGAGACAGAGGATTTGATGGGCTGACTTTGGTCACGTGCCCTTACCTAGCCCAATCAGGTGGACTTTGGAGGGTAGGGTCCCAAAGAAGAGGTTATGAGTAGAGCCACCATGATTGGCATGTCTTCCACTATATAAACAAATACATGAGGAAGGTGTGAATGGTTGGATGATTTATGTACGTATGAATGGAAGATGAATAAATGAATGGTAAATGGATGGATGACTACCAAGCCGAAACCAATCCGTTTAGGAGGGAGGTGGATGGGATTATATGGCTTTTCTCTGTGTCAGGGCTTCTTAACCAGAGGTGCATGGATGGGCTTGAGAGGGTCTGAGAACCTCTGAAATCATCTATGAAAATGTGTACATGTGTCCACGTATATTTTCTGGGGAGAGGGTCCCTGGTATTCGTCAGAATCTCCAAGAGCTCTATGACCTGAAAAGTACAAGGATCCCTGCCTATACATTCTTGGGATTTTTGTTCTTACTAAATAAGAAATGCTCCTAACATTCTGACATCTTGAAAAGCATCCCTTCAAATACATTGAAAAACTATTTGAGCCGGAAACAGTCAGGATGGCTCCCATTCACCCTCTTCTCCTATACCTCTTCTATTCTATTATTACTCACCACGCCTCTTACCCCTTCCTTAGAGACCGAGAGCACCCACTCCCTCCAAGTTCTTTACTTTTCCCATAAATAAAGTCCAATTAAAAAGTAACTGAAAGCTGAGTTTCTATTTTTTAACTTTTATTGAGGAATGCTGCCTGTCTCCCCACTCCTACGCCATTCCTGGCCACGAATGTGTTTGCTGATTCGTCTGGCTGCCTAAAATCATAGGTCATCAGAACTAGAAGGGCCCTGAGAAATCAACTTGGTTAGGCTATTGCAACTCCCCAAAAGATCAGATCAGAATACCCAAGGGCTTAGGAAATTTTAAAAATATATTTAATATTGTGATATTATTATATATATAAAATATAAATTGTTTTTCTAATAAAGACCGTTGAAAGTAAAGCTTGAGAAATATTTTTGTGAAGTGGGAATATATGGAAGATCAATTTAGCAGAAGGAGAAACGTATTTTGAGGCTTGAAGCTTATATAATTTGGAGGGCCTCCTTTAAAAAAGAATATAAAATTACAAATAAAAATTTACCTATAAAAGTGACTACTTATTTAGAACGAGAAAAAAAATTTTAAAGCTGGCAGATAACATAAACATGACAGGTAACATGTATTTATTATTATCATCGTTAATTAACTATTAACCGACTTTTGTAGTATTTTTCCCTGTATCTTTGGCTGCTTTTGGTTTGCCTGTTCATATGACAATGATTTAATAAGACCATTTTCCATAAAGAGAATAGAATAAATATTCCTCTAACATGGTGGTTGAAAATTGTTTTTATTATATTCTATTTTTCTTGATAGCTTAGACAAATTTCTTTCTGCACATCTATAACTTTTTCAGCAGTTTCTTAAGGAATTTCCTCTTTCCTGGTGGCAAGTCCTAGGATGACGCCAGCCCTTGATCTCCCTCTACATGTCTCCCTCCCTCCCCCACCTTCCTGCAAGTTCTCTGGGATGAGGTGTGCCCCAATCAGAGAATTGTGGCCTCTCCTTTGGATGCCTTTTTGGGGAGGGGTCACATTAAGATCTGGATGCTTGTTGAGTCTACCAGGGGGAGGTGGCCATGGGGCTGGGTGGCCTGCAGTCCCTCCCTCAGGCACTCAGGACCACCATCAGGGCATAGAGGGTACCACTCTCTCAGGCTGGGGATGGCTCCAAGCTACAGGGGGCCAGGCAGGGCTGCTTCCCTCCCAGAAGCCTCAGCTTCACTGGCTTCTAAAGCAAATCTGATTCACTCTGGGTTTAAATGAGAAGTTCTCAAACATTTTGGTCTTAGGAAGCCTCTTTATTCTTGAAAATTATTGAAAACCCCAAGGAGCTTTTGTTTACCTATTGGTATTTACTATGTTAAAAATTAAAACTGAGAAACTTAAACATTTATTAATTCGTCTAAAAATAACAATAATAAACCTATGTCAGCATGAATAACAATTTTCATGAAAAATAACTGTATTATCCAAATAAAAAAATTAATGAGAAGAATGAAATGTCATTGTTTTTACATTTTTGCAGATCTCTTTAATGTTTGACCCACTAGAAGATAGCTGGATTCTATCTTCTGCTCTATCTGTTGTGATCCGTGCTTTTGGTTGAACTATATGAAGAAAATATAGAAGGAGGAAGTATTTTAATGCTCTTCTCAGATAATTGTGGAGATTCTTTTAAACCTCACAAAAGCTCCGCAAGTGATAGTTTCCCAAAGATCAGTTACAATGTTGAGTGTGAAGCCACAGCAATGACCTCCTTCATACTCTATGTGAAAATCCCGCGGCCTGTGTTACACTTTGAAATAAATCTTTTCCCATCATTTTCTACTATTATACATTAGTCATTTGGAAAATATTAGCTCACTGAGTTATGCAGATCTTATGAATGTTGACCTCATACTATACATCATCCAATATCAAAATCACATTTGTCAATATCACCACCATCTCATCAAAGCCTCTAAGCATCGGGAAGCTCATGAGCTCACAGTAGCAGATGCAAGTTTTCCAAACTTCCAATTTTCACTTGAAAGCTTGAGTTTTATCGTTGGCAACAAATTCTGTCAGTTATTTTCCTTGAAATGACAAGCTAACTTTGTTCTTTTTTTAAGAAAATGTCTGCCAAATATCCAAGTCTGAGTAACCGTTGTTCGTCTGTCAGGGGTTCTTTCATGTAGAAATGATGTTCCAGGAAGAAAGTGGCTAATTCAGCTCACAAAAACAATCGTAAAAGTGCTTTTCCTTGAGGTGACCATCCCCACTTCTGTCCACAGCACGAGGGCTTTATGGGGACGTGTACTTCCTGCTTCATCACACAGAATGTGCAAAAGATGTGTACTCAGGGCCAAGATTTAATAAAACTGACAATTTTTACTGCTTGATTAAGGATGACTTGAAGTGAAACTGGTTTTTGTTTTTGTTTTGTTTTTTTTACTGTGAGTGTGTGGCAGTGAAGAATACAATGACTACTTAGTACAGATTAGTGCCAATGCCTTGATTCATGCTGAGGCACCAACACTTTTACCCACCAATGCTTTTGCACCATTAGTGCAAATATCAACCAGTAAAAAAGGCAAATAATGTCTTGATTTTATTATGAAAATGATTTGACTTCATGGACCCCTAGAAGCATCTTAGGGACCCCCGGAGGTTCCATGGAACACACCTTGAGAACTGCTAGTTTATGTGCTAGAATCTTTCTCAGTGAATCATATCATGCATTGGCTAGGGAAAGTAGAGGGGAGGGGAGGGGAGAGTTGTACATCCAAATCTCCATGGAAACGTCGACCTAACCCAATACTATCCTTGTAAAGATGAAGAAATGGAGGCACAGTGAGATTTGTTCCAAGTCATCTAGCTCTATTGTGGTAGAGCCAGGATCTGCTCCCAGGTCTCCTGACTCACACACAGTGAATATGAAAGCCTCTGTCAAGTTAGGTCTCTCACGTCTCCTAAATTCTCTCATAAATACGCATCAGGACTCTATCGTGTGCCAGGTACAATGGCAGGTATTGATGAGATGAAATCAAATGACATTTTCCTGCCCTTTGGGACTCTATAGTCTAGGAAGCATGCGGACAGGTGAATCAAAGCTTACACGTGCAGCCAGTGCCGAGACAGGTAAATAGCGGGAGGCCCCCGGCTCAGAGGAGGGATGCCTGCATCTGGCTGCTGCTCGGAACAAGCAGAGTCAGTGATTCTTAGGCTGAGGTGGGAAGGAGGAACAGAAGTTAGCCAGATAAGAGGGAGCGAGGGCCCTTCCTGTGGAGGGAGAGTCTGTGGGAAGGTAGGGAGGAAGGAACGGGCAAGGCAGGAACTTTGAGGAGCTGGAGGAATGGGTGGGGGAGATGGCTGGAGGTGAGAGGGGCAGGTTCAGAGGCTACATCATGGAGGACTGTATGTGTCAACCCAAAAAGTTTGGACTTATAAAAGCCTTGGGGAGCTAGAGAAGCTGGCTGGAGGACTGGCTAGAATGACAGGCTGGTGCTTCTTCCAAATACCAGATGGTCATGACCCCAGGACAAGCCATTTGACTCTCAGGGCCTCGCCTTCCCCAACTACACCTCGAGTCACATGATTACACACAATGTGTTGTATGAATTCCTCACCTACCATGAGGGAGCTCTTGAAAGAACGATTTCGCATGCCTTAGAATTAATCCCATTTTCTTGGCCTGAAACTTGCTACAAAGTGCTATTTATTGTTCCTGTGGGCTTTATGGCTCACTCCGGACTCTTAGAAACCATGACATCAGTTTAGTAGTGTTGAACAATGTAAGATCCATAATTTGTATTCTGTTACCTTGCCAGACTGAATCCTAGAAAGTATTTCTGAGCAGTGGTTTCCAAACCTGGAGAGTCATCCGAGACAAGTGGTTAAAAAAATATGGATTTTCAGACACTACCTCCAGGGCCAGGGAATCTGTATGTTTATTTTGCTTCCCAAGTTATTCTGGAACAGGCAGCCTGGCCCTGGTTTTCTGCCCAGATATTTTGGGTATCACAAGTTGGAACCAACTAAAGAGGAACATACATTTAACGGCTGACCATTCCAGTTAAATGTTGATTCGTCAGATCACTTATGTGTTATATGTGTTAGATGGCCACTTAACGCGGTTGGCGTTTTTCTTGTTATGTGAAATGCACTCCTCTGTGTGTGAGCTGGAAACATTGAACTCTTACTTCATGTCTCACATTTGTTGCTTTTCCTCCCCTCGACCTCTTCAAAATGTTTTCTGGTGGCCATTTTTCTCTCCTCCCTTTCTTCTTATCAGAGGCTTTGCCATCTCATTAGAAAGATATGAATTGTTTTATTTATTTTATTCCTGGTGAACATATTGTTTCACTAAAGCAGTTTGAATGACTATATATGCAAGTGTGCACTGATTCTGTGGGAAGTGTTATATGCAAGAGCATGGAGATCAATAAACAAGGCTGACAATTCCTGTGTAATCATAACAGTCTGGGCATGTCTGGCATCCCAGAAACGTGCAACATATATACAAACCAAATAAATCTTTGACACTAAATTATTATCACTTCAGCCTACAAGAAAGAAGAGGCTGCCAGACCCAGATGGGGATGAATGGGTGGTCCCATCAGAGGCCTGGGGAGTGCCACAGAGTTTCTTACATTTCCAAGGGTCCTGGAGATGACATAGTCCTTCTGGGGCCTTCAGAACAAATTAGGACAACGTGTCAAGTTTAAATTTAGGTCTTGCCCATCATGTTCAGTTTTGCTCATGGGCAAAAACAGAAGGACTGCACAAGTTTTCACAAAGACCCACAGGCCCTGGGGAGATGGGTGGAGGGTGATGCCAACATGGCAGAAAGCACCTACTTAAGTGAGTGATGGCGATTTAGATCCCTCATCTGCCCCAGGCCCCACAGCTAACTTCTCTGAACAGCTGCATCTGATGATGCTTAGAGACCACTGCATAGACGTGGACCCAAACAGGAAATCTTACAAGTGGAGGGAAACTTAGAGAGCCTCTAGTTCACTGATGTTCAACTACAGGGACCAGGCCCCGTGGCTGTTTGGGAATCCCCCGTGAATGTGTGTGCATGGGGAGGGGCATACAGATTTAAAAAAAGGTTGAGGAACCCTGATCTCACCAACCACCTCCCTTACTCCTGAGGCCCAAAGAGGGGAAGTGATTTTCCCTCGGAGCTCATTTGTGTCAGGGACAGGCCTGGAACCAGTCTCCTGACCCCCAGCCCTGGCCACTCCCCCATTATGTTCTCATTATTATTACAGCTCCTCTTGGCATATGTGTGGGGTTCGCATTTTCTCCAAGATCTTTCACTTCAGTTATCCTCGTTTACCGGCATCCACACTCCTGTCAGAAATGGGGGACAGGTATTACTACCCCATTTTACAGTGAGGAAGATGAATTCCACAAAGATAAAGGGGTGTTCATCCCAGAAAAAAAATAAGATTTGGAAATGAATAAGGATCTTCAGATGTTACAGGGCTGGTATCTGAAGGAGGGACCAGCCCAGTCTGCCAGTGAGTGAAACTACTTGGCAAGAGGCAGGAGCTATGTGGGCTTCGGAGCTCAGTGCCCAGATCCTTCACTTGTCAACTGGGTGATCCTGGCAAGACAGTTAATCTCTCTGAGCATCAATTTTCTCAATAGTAAAAGGGATCATCAGAAATAATCTGTTATCTCTTTGGCCAAAAGCAGATGCTCAATAAACAAAAGGTATTATTAGGGCCCAAAAGTAGGCTTCAGTTTAACATAAGAAAGAACTTTCTATCAAAGAGAGCAATCTGTAAGTGCAATGCATTGCCTTGCAGAGGAGTGAGCTTCTTGTCACTGAAAGCATTCAAGAAGAAACTGGAAGATCAGCAGTCAGAGATAGTATAGGGTGGGAAATTGGACAATTAGCAAATTTTATGCCTTTCCCGATTCCAAGATTCTATGATGTGTTCTGGGATAAACTCACATGTGCTGTACAGTTCTCTTCTATGTTCTTCAAACATGCTCTCTGCTCCCTCAGAGCCTATTCTCTCTGTCCAGAATGATCTTCTTTGCCTAACCATCCTTCAGTCTCAGTTAAACCTCCCTTTCTTAGGGAAGCATTCCCTGACCAGCCTCCTTCACCCTGAATTGGCTGAATTGCTAACAGGTTCACGCAAGGACCAAGCCAAGAGTGCAAGCCTTCCTAAATCCCAGGTTAAGCCTCTTTTCACTAGGTTTGGTTAGCTGTTGCAAGACTAAAGTCCAACACAGCCATCGCATTGCAAAATGTGAGATACCCAAGCAGATGCTTTCCCTCCTTCAGAGAACGAGGCTCCACAACCACTGAGTTCTAAGTTCACTACCGTGTATTAGGTTCTTAACATGTGCCAAGCATAGTGCCACTTGCTAGGGGTTCAAAGACAAAAGTAAGTCACAATGTCCGTGCTGAAGGAGCCCCGTCTAGGGGATAAGAACAATAATCTTGACATAAGTTGGGAAAACATGTAGCCTACTGTGGGTACTTGAGACGGGAGCTCTTGGCCCTCACTGGGGTCCAGGGAAGGCTTCCTGGAGTTGTTGACACCCAGACACTCCAAAGCTTCCCATTCCTTATGATCAGGAGTGTTCTTGCTATATTATATCTCGCTGGGTCAGTGGATATATTCTTGGGGCAAAGCTCCAGTTGCTGGGTCTCCATTGCATCTTGATTTATCTTTCAGAGCTTCTGCAGATGTGCAAGATGCCTTCATGACTCACACAGCGTGTGACGACATCATCACTATTAAGCTCATCCAAGAGGGCGGCAGGGTCCTGGGTAAGTAGGAAAGGAGCTTGTTTTGGTTTCCTAGGGCTGCCGTGACAAAGTATGATCAATTCTCATTATTTGTGGTAGTGCTGTTCTGTAAAGTCACCATGAACACTGAATTAGCAAATACTGGGCAATCACTCCTAGGGGAAACACAGGGCTAGGTTCCTGAGAGCCTCCGGTCACAACATTTTCATAAATACGTAACCTTGTTTTGTGTGTATTTCTGTAAAGACACCTTATTTAACATATATTGTTATTCATTGACATTGAACTCATGGCCAACAGCACTACAACTCATGCCTGAATGAAGCTTATGTAACACATGTATTTTCTCTGTAAGGCCCATCACAACCTTGCACCGAGGAACACTAGGCAGCACTTCAGCACTGTGCCTGGGGGCATTTTAAAGACTTTTTGTGTGTGTGTGTGAGGAAGGTCAGCCCTGAGTTAACATCCATGCCAATCCTCTTCTTTTTGCTGAGGAAGACTGGCCCTGAGCTACGTCTATTGCCAATCCTCCTCCTTTTTTTTCCCCTTTTTCTCCCCAAAGCCCCAGTAGATAGTTGTATGTCATAGTTGCACATCCTTCTAGTTGCTGTATGTGGGACACAGCCTCAGCATGGCCAGACAAGCGGTGCCTCGATGCGTGCCCGGGATCTGAACCAGGGCTGCCAGCAGCGGAGCGCACGCACTCAACTGCTAAGCCACGGGGCCGGCCCCAGGGGGCGTTTTAAACAGCAGAATCACCAACATACAAAAATGCAAAAACATAGCACTAAATAGATGGCAAAAAGGACACTTGTTTATAGTATGAGAACTGAAACAAGAACCTAGAGCCTTTCCTTGTTTGACCTTAGCTAGAAACATCATGTTGGGCGACTCAGATTTGTCGCTGCTCTGCACATGTCCATGAATGACTGAAAGCTCTGTGAGTATTGATTTTGGGGTTACAAATATACTTTAGCAAGTAGGTAAATTTGCAAATACAGAATCTGTGAATAATGAAGATTGACTGTACCACAAACTGGGTGGCTTAAAACGACAGAACTTATTCTCTCAGAGTTCAGGGGGCCAGAAGTCTGAAATCAAGTTGCGGGCAGGGCCGTGCTCCTTCTGAAGGCTCTAGGGAAGAATCCTTCCTCTTCCAGGTTCTGGTGGTCCCAAGTGTTCCTTGTGGCGGCACACCTCCAATCTTGGCTTCTATCTTCACATGGCCATCTTCTCCCTGTGTGTCTATGTCTCTATGTCCAAATTTCCCTCTTCTTAAAAGGACCCCAGTCATATTGGATTTAGGGCCCACCCTAAACTAGTATTCCATCCTTTCCATTTGAGTAGTCTTGGGCTTGTTACAGACACAAATTATGTATCACTTTTAGTTTCATCATCTGCACCACCACATCATGTTTGGCCTTGCTGTTGGCTTTGACAGGGGCTATCACACCTTTGAAATGGATCATCACGATTACCTTTGGGTGTCAGGAAGAACAGCATTGAGAATTCCCTTATGCCAACCACACTCACGTTTATCTGGAAATGGACGTGGTATACTTTGTGGGGTGCTGAGGGCCCTTCTCCCCCATCTTCTCTGCCATGGGACATCTTCCATCTGCCCAGACATTAAAATGCCGTGGACAGGGTCATAATGGGGGGACCACATGTGGATGGTCCCACTTACAATGAACGTGTACTCCCAGGATGATTTCTTCCATGGATGTATCAGCAAAGGATGGTTTATTATATTAACTCTTGATCACTCCCTGGGCCCCAGGAGGAAGAGCTACAGGACAAAGAGAGAATTTAGCTTTGCCTCTAGAATGACCCAGGACAAGTTACTTACTCAGTCATAGTTTTCTTATTGGTCAAATTATGAGAATAATAATAATATCTACCCGTCAGAGTTGTTTTGAGGATTAAATGAGATAATGTATGTGAAAATATCGAATGTGGTATCTGGCATACAATAAGCTCTCAAAAAATATTTCCTTCCTTCCCTCCATATTAATTTCCTAGGGCTGCCATAACAAAGTACCACAAATCACATGGCTTCGAAGAACATAAACTTATTCTTTGACAGTTTTATCTCCTCACAGTGGAGGCCAGAAGTCCAACATCAAGGTGTCAGCAGGGTTAATTCCTTCTGGAGGCTCTGAAGGAGAATCTGTCCCATGCCTCTCTCCTAGCTTCTACTGGTTGCTGGCAATCCTTGGCTTGTCGCTGCATCACCCCCATCTCTGCCTGCGTCTTCACATGGCCTTCTTCCCTGTGTGTCTTCACACAGCCTTCTTATAAGTACGCATCATTGGATTTAGGGCCCACCCTGACCCAGTAGGACCTCATCTTCATTTAACTAGTTATATTTGCGAAGACCCCGTTTCCAAATAAGGTGACATTTGGAGGTTCCCGGTGGACATGGATTTGGGGGGGACACTATTCAGCCCAGTACACCGTCCTTTCCTTTAATCTTCCTTCTCACCAACACTGAGCAGGCAGTGAGCTGGGGCCTGGAGATGCAGGAGGGGCAGGCGGCCTCCGCTGTCCCAGGCTCTAGGGGGCTGTGTGCAGGAAGCAGAGGAAGCCCCTCTGGTACTTCTAGGTTCTTTGACGACATCCCTCTTTTGGTCCCAGTTGAACTTTCTTTGCTCATTCCCCACAGGCAGTGTGGCTTTGGGTCACTCTGAGATGGCATTTAGGGATTATTGCAGGCAGACACTGCATCAGCATCCTCATCTGGCACTTGAGACCCTGGGGCAGGATTGTAGGCAGTGTGTGTGTGAGGCCTGGGAGCTCAGGGCCTTTCAGCTGGTTCCTGCGCAGCCCACAGAGGATCAGGCGGCACGGGCTGTGGTTCCCAGCTGGTTTTCACAGTGTCTCTGAGGGCCCAGCAATTGAGCTGCTGTCCTCGGGAGCTCTTCCTGAGGTGGTTGCAGGTTAAAGCCAGCCCCAGGCATGCAATAACCAGCCACGCAGGTGTGCGTGGGAACACACCCGGGTAGCTGGCTAAGGTAATCCTGTAGGGACCGTTGACTTCTCCAGGAAGCAGCAGTGATGCGTAATATGCCTGTGTCAGGTGAGGCATCGAGCTTGTTCCCCTTTCCTTTGAATTTCAGAGAAGTTCTCTCATTTAAAAAAAATGTGCCAGCTTTAACCCCATGCACCTGGATCTGATAGAAAAGAAAGCTTTTCCCTTGATTTTCACATGGCAGTTTGACATCTGCATCTCTTCTCATGTTCCTGGTCATCTCCTGGATGCAGAAAACCTTCGGGGCATCTGCATCTGGGAGAAGCCCCAAGTCTCTGCAAAGCCTGGAAGGGCAAGTCATTGAGTCTTAGGGAGCTGAGCGTGTGTGAGGAGCAGATTCTCTCCAGCAAGGGGCAGTCACTGCTGTCCCTGCCAACTCCAGGCCACCTGCTGCCCTGTGTTATCTGGCTGCTCTGGTCTGTCTTGGAGCCATGGAGTCAAACAGGGGCCAGAGGCGCCAACGAGATCTGGCAGGATGATGGCGATTGGAGTTAGGAGGAATCTGGAGCACGAACTGGTCCTTAACTTTCAACCAGACGTGTGTTGGTCCTTGGTCACTTGCCACTCATACCTCCTAACAGAACTCGACAAGGTTGCTTCTAGACTGGAAATAAGGCGCAGAGAGAGAAATATTTGTTTGCTCCTTCAGGTCCTGGAACTTGGGCTCCAAGAGCAGCAACATCTCCTGGTGCCCTTTGAAGCCAGTGCTTAGCCTCCCTCTGCAGTGACCCTTTCAAGGAGGATGTGGGTGATTAGCAGACAGGGCTCTGGTGGCCTCCCAGCAATCACAGCTGGGCATCTCCTTACCCACTCCCTTTTCAAAGAGGCTCACAGAGAGAATTTCTAGGAAAAAGGTGGGCCAGGACCTAGGCAGTGTCAGTGGCACCTGCAAACCCTACCCCTACCCTGTCCAGCCTGTTTGGGGACCTCCTAGACCTCTTTGTCTCCCCGACAGCTGATGCCAGGAGCTTGGGCTATCAAAGAGCAGGGGGAGTGGGGATTTCTCTGTAGGAGTCTGACCCCAGGATGTGTGCTTTTTATAGCACTGTGCTGCCCCCAGGGGGCTGGGAGCCTGGAGACTTGCCTTCTAGACTCGGCTCTGCCTAAGCAGCCGCCTTCCTGCTCCACGCATAGCAGCACTCCTGCAGCAGAGTGACACCTCCTAGTCTCCTTGTTTAACACACCTGCCAAGAGATCTATCATCTTAAACATTCCTTTTTAGTATTGTCAAACATATGATAATGATATTAAATATGCTTTTCAAATCAAACAGGCAGACCCCTCCCTTATTCTAGTTTGCACTACCTCACATATGCAGGGCCTAGTGCCGCACTCCAGTTGACAGTTCTCTCCAGGTCTGTGACTCTGAGGGAGGGCTGCTGGCCCACAGGCAGGTCTGCATGTTACAACTGCCTCCTTTCTTCCAGCTGAGTAGGAGGAGCATCCAGGTACTTTGCCTCCACAGAAAGAATAAAAATCATTGGCTGGGAATTCTCTACTGAAAGGTGACTAGATTTGACCTGAAAAGCTGGAGTTTTGACAGAGCTTAGAAAATAAAAGAGTAAAAAAGCTTGGACTGCGTGGTGGAATAAAGGCCTCCTTCAGAATCTTCTTGATTTTATTTCAAGAGACCCCAGCAGCAGGAGGCTATCATGGCTGTATCATGCAGTCTCTGTTTGGTTCCAAGCCCTCTGCCAAAGGGCGTCTTGCCCTCATTCTAGAATAAGCACCAGGGGTTGGATTCACTTCTGTGATGCCAGCTGTGTGACCTTGGGCCAGTGATAGAATTTCGTGGAGAGTTGATCTCCTCCTCAAAAATGAATAACACTTACTTCAAAGGGTCATGGGAAGGAGGGAATTAAGTCAGATAACAAATGTAAGGTACTTGGCAACATGCATGGCACATAGCCGGTGCTCAGCAAATGTGAACGGAAGGGTGAATCTGAAAGGGAGTCAGGGGGATTTCTATGTTTTGTAGCTCTGCCTGTTGTCTCTTAAAAGTAGAGACAAGCTTTGCTGTTCGCCTTAAATGGCTGTGGTATAAAATAATATTCTGAGCCCTCTGAGCAGTAGTTGGCAAACTACAAACAGCCCATGGGCCAAATCTGGGCCCCTGACTATTTTTGTAAGTAAAGTTTTATTGGAACACAGCTATGCCCATTCATTTACATATTGTTTATGGCTGCTTTTGTGCTATAACGGCAGAGTTGAGTAATCGGAACAGAGACCATATGACCTGCAAAACTGAAAATATTTACTATCTACCCTGTATAGAAAAAGTTTTGTTATCTCATGCTCTAGAGAATGGATCTTTAACAGACCTTTTTCAAGATTTTCTAAATCTCTTTTTACTTAAGAACTACTATGGACTGATTTGTGCCCCCCCAATTCATATTTTATAGCCCTAACCTCCAATGTGATGGTATTTGGATATGGGGCTTTTGGAAGATAATTAGGTTTAGATGAGGTCATTAGGGTGGAACCCTTATGATGGGATTAGTGCCCTTATAGGAAGAGGCACCCAGGAGCTCACTTGTTCTCTTTCTCTCTCTCTCTCCCCCCGCCATGTGAGGGCACAGTGAGAAGCCAGGAAGAGAGCTCTCGCTAGAACCTGACCATGCTGGCACCTTAATTTTGGACTTCTAGCCTCCGGAATTGTGAGAAAATTAATTTTTGTTGTTAAGCCACTAGTCTATAATATTTTGTTATAGCAGCCCTAACAAACTAGTACCGGAACTCTAAGTTTTTAGATCTCCAGAAAGAAGTACTGCATACGTCTCAGATCACACCCAGGCCATTTTTGTAACTGTATGTAACAGAAAGCTGCCATCACACACTTGCCCTAATGCATTCACAGTTCCAAACCAATCAGTACGTTTAGAGGCAGCAACGAGTTTACAGACCAATATGTGGGGTTTTCTACCAAAAGCCAAAGTATATAACTGTGATTTCTTTCTGTCTAGCTTCTTGCTGTTTATCACAATAATACATCTTGGCTTATACCTGAAAGGGTGTAGAAGTATGGTGAGTGCATTCTTCAATTAAAAAGTTGGGATGCAAAATCAACTAAACACATGCATGTGTCTTGGAGTCAGGATGGCCCCGGGAAGCATGGGCAGAGTGGTTTCTCTCTCTCTCTCTCTCTCTCTCTCTCTCTCTGTGCATATATATATCTCCTCTGAGTCAGAGAGAGTGAGGCCCTGCCAGAAGGAAGCCTGCAGGAAGGACATCTCACTGTGTAACAAAATACACTGGTCATTTGAGACAAACTCCTCTCTTAGACAAAGAGAAAAGCACACTCAGTTACCACTAGTCAGTGCTCTGCCTTCCCAGTGGGCTCCAGAATGCAATCTCTCTACCTTTAAGCAATTGTTGGGACTTTTCCAGACCACTCTGCCACTGCATAGCTCTGTGCTTTCTAATTAGCATAATTCAGGATGGGACCAGATGGCGGGTTGAGCATTGCATAAGGAATTGTTCTGTATATGAATAAGTGCCTACTTAGAGTGTAAGTGGGTTATTAGTGATCTGAAGTGACAAAATTCAAAACAACACACAACAGCCATTTGGCACAGCTGTGTCCGTCTAGACTTTGCTTGCTAAGAAACCAAGAGTAAAACGCCTTTCAACAGTTAGCTCTCAGCAAATGCCAACAAGCCTTCTCTGCACCCACCTCTTTAAAAATAAGAGTCACAACATAAAAGTTGTAAAGTCCTGAAATCAGGCATTATAATATTTGATCTTTACCATGACTTGCTGAGGTGGGTCAAGTAACGCAGGCCATGAGACCCACTGAAAATGGAGGCTTGAACTCAAGTGTCCTGATTCAGAGGCACGTGCTGAAGCCCGCAGACTGGAGGAGCAGTTGGCTGGGTGGGTGCGAGGCTCTAGCAAGGGCTTTGGAATTAGACAGGCCTGGGTGAGCCCCTGGCTGTATCATCTCCTGAAAATGCAACCTGAGTCAAATTCCTGTTGGTAAACAGCAGTGATACCTACAGCACCTACCTCAGAGGGTTGTCCTACAGATGAAATCCAATAATGTGAGCAGAGTCCCTAACACGGAGTGGGTACTCAACAAAGCAGTCCCCTTGTCCCGTCCCCCTCCCCTGACCCCACCCTGTATACCCCTGGTTGGGCTGACTTCTCTGTTCCAAAGTCTTCCTCACTGCAGAGGACCTGCCACCTGAGCTGCCTTAATTTCCCAGCCCCTTTTTCTCTATGCCCCGAGAAACTTCTTGCTACACTGGAACCCAACCTTCGCAATTCAGAATCTGTTTCCTCCTGGCAACTGATGGTGCCAACATGGTTAGCTGTTTCTCTCCTTTTCTTAAACTCCTCTCTCTCCTACTCACAAAAGAGTTTGCCATCCATCATCTCATGCCTGACTTAAGTGATACGGTTTGAGAAGGAAAGCACTCTAGATGAATGGCTCTTTCCAGATATCCGAAGCTTATTCATTTGGATACCAAAGCCTTGAAAAAAAATTACCCATTTTCAATGGAAAACTTTCTAAAATGTACTGCATATACTTCCCTGTGTTGTGGAAGAACACGTGCTTTTCTGGGTGCCTCAGGGGGGCCACCTTGAAGAATAGCTCTTGTCCCCTGTATCTGGCTGATGGGATGTGGGCAGGGGTCTGGGGCAGTTCAGCCCTGAGCAGACCAGGAGGCCCAGCATAGGCGGCTGTGGCTCTGCATCATCCCTCTGCTGGCCACCCTCGCTCAGGGTTCAGCAGGCATCCTGTCCCCTGCCCTGGACAGCCCACTTCTGCTCTTTCCAGTCCCTTGAGCTGTCACCCAGCAAGAAGTAAACATTTCCTGGTGATGCCAAAGAGCCAAGCTTGTTAAGCCAGAAAGTTTGAGTTTATACATCATTCCAATCAAAAAGCTTCTTAGAAGCCTCCACACCTCTCCTGGAAAACTAAGCATAGACACTTTGTGACTATTATTTTCCTGCCAACAAAGTCTTCTATTTAAAAAAAAAAAAAAAAAGACACTTTTAAATAGATTTTGTCACACCTACACAAAAGTAGAGAGAATTGTGTACTGAAGCCCACATATCCTTCACTCAGCTTCAATAGTTATTAACATTTTGCCAATCTTATTTCATCTCTCCGGTCCCTCCACCCTTTTTCTGGTTTTGTTTTTGCTGGAATGTCTTAAAGCAAATCTCTGGTTTCCCCTAATTTTACTCATAAATATTTCAGTATGAATCTCTAACAAGATAAAGACATTTTAAAACATAATCATAGTGCCCTGATTATACCCAGCAAAACTCATAGTATTTCAGAGGCCCAGGATCCAGCTGTATCTCACTGGCCATGGATAAATGTGGTCTTTGTGGTCTTATTATATTAGATTTCTTAAGGTCTTTTCAGGACAATAGCAAAACCTTTTTACTTTTACATAATTTCAAACTCACAGAAGCTTTGCAAGAATAGTACAAAGAATTCCCATACTCTTCATCCATATTTCCCAAATGTTAACATTTTACCATATTGGCTCTATCCTTCTCTCTGTATCTATATCTATAATTTTTTTCCTGAATTGTTGGTATGTTGCAGACATGATTTCTCTTTATCCCTAAAAATTCTCTTACATAACTACAATACAACTATCAAACTCAGGAAATGAACATTGATATACTGCTATTATCTAATCTTCAGACTTTATTGAGATTTTTCCAGTTGTCCCGATGATTTCCTTTAAAACAAAAAAAATCCTGGGTCATGTCAGTTGTCATGACTCTTCAGTCTTTTGTAGTCTGAAACAGTCTCTGGGTCTTTCTTTGCGTTTTATAACATTGATATCTTTGGAAAGTTCTGGTCAGCCATTTCGTAGAATGCCCCTCAATTCAGGATTATCCAGTATTTCCTCATGATTCAATTCAGGTTATTCTTTCTTGGCAGAAAGACCATAGAAGTGATGTTTTGTTCTTCCCAGGTCATCATATCAGGAGGCATGTTATGTTGATTTGTCCCATTATTAGTGTTAACTTTGATCACTTGGTTAAGGTGGAATCTGCCAGGTTTCTACACTGTAAAGTTACTCTTTTTCCCTTTGTAATTAGTATCTTGTGAGAAGATACTTTCAGATTACGTAAACATCTTGTTGCTTCTCAAACTCCTCCTTCCCTAATTTTAGTGATTCTTTCCTAATTCATTGCTGATTCTTGCCTGAATCAACAACTATGATGGTGGCCAAATTGTGATTTTTCTAAGTATATCATTCCTTATACATTTATTAGTTGGATTTCTACTACAAGAAAGAATTTTCCCCGCTCTCCTATTATGTGAACTCTTGATTCTTGTTTTTTAATAGGTTGAAATCCTTTACCCTCATTATTTATTTTGATATTCAAATTCTTCAAGATTTAGCCAGTGGGAGCCCCTCCAAACTAGCCCCTTTTGATACTTCCCTATCGTTCTTTGATCACTTCTTTCCTTTCTGGCATGACAATGTTATAAACTCCTCTTATCCTTTCCCTGCTCCAGCCTTGGAATCTGCCATTTCCCCAAGGAACCCCAAGCGCTCGCGCGCGCGCACACATACGCACGCACTCCTCTTTCTCTCTCTCCATTCATTTGTCTGTCTAAAACCACGATGGGTTTTGTGGTCTTATTATGGTAGATTTCCTAATCTACGCCACAGACTTCATTCTGTTCCTCCCCTTTCCATAACTGTAACTTCATTCTCACACAGAGAAATCTGGTTCCCATTATGCACAATATATTTACTTATATGCTTAATCCTCGAACGTTCAGAAAGTCGTTTCAGAATTGCTAACCCACACCGCTGTGAAAAGGAAGCCTGCTAACTGCAGTTAAATATTTGTTTAAAGTTCTTTTTGTCTTTAGCCTGAGGACAAAGCTATCGAAATGCTATGTTCAAATGTTACTGGGTTAACTTTTTTCCCGGGTAATTAGGTTATTCAAAACTGTTCTGTTGAAATACTGTTCTGTTGATCTGTTTCGGTTTATATTCCATCTGAGGGTTTTCACTGTCCGTATTGGTTTTATTTATTCTCTTTATTTTAAGTATATGAGTCATTAACACGATTCCCTAAACCAGAATTGTTCAAAAAGTACGCTCAGAGCAGGGTCAGTTTCCCTCACTCCACAATTTTTCTAACCTTTCCACCTCGTTCCCACCAATGCCTGTAGGTAACTAATCTCAACAGTCCCTGGTTTATCCTTTTGGTGTTTAATTTTGCACAAATAAGCAGATAGCTATATATTTCTGTTACATGAAAGAATACTAAGCATACTATAGATTCTTCTTTGCACTATCAAAAGCTCTGTTAAGGCCCCCACCACTTCTGTTTGGTTCTCTCTTGCATTTTCTTGCCATTTCCCATATATCCCTGACTCTCTGTGACTTAGAAAATTCATAGAATGTTAAGTTCACTGAGGTGAACTATATATCAACTCAATACAGATGTTGGTTTTAAAAAGTGACTTTTGTCGTCTGCTAGACAAGCATTCTCAACCAAGAATCCTAGAAGAAGCCCCAAACCCAGCACGGATGCAAAACACCACACCCAAACCCAAGATCCATGTTCAAGCAACCGTTGTCTCTGAGCCAGCCATCCTTTCCTATTAACGGAGCTGGGTGCCCAGAAACAAAGTAACCAGGTTCTGGAACGAGCAACTTCGTGGATTTTTTGTAGGTTTACAGATTTAAAAGAAAAGTCAAGCGGGCAGTCTTTCTACACAAGGCGGCCACTGTCACTTGACTATAACTTTGCTTGGATTGCACACAGCCCAGCCCTCCCTAGAAAGTACCCTGGGAGAGAGGGGCTCCTGGGATCTGTGCTTTCCTGGAAGGTCACAGGATGCACCTGCCCAGAGCTCCAGCCTATGGGACACACAGAACAGCTGTTTTTTCTCAGCTTGAGCAAGCTAGATTTAGTGAGAAAGGAGGGGTGGAAGGAAGAAAGAGGAAGGAACAATTCCACACCTGTTCATGTACTTTTCAGGAGTTCTCCTCCCAGGGACTCATAAGCATTGGAAAGGACTTCAGTGGACTATTTCAGTTCCCTAGGGGGTTAGCAGGTGGCTCTTGATTGCTGTTATAGACAAGCTTGCCTGCATCCAGCTAGGGATGGACCTACAAGCAGAGAACTCAACAGAGACAATTAACACAGGCCGTTACCACCTCCCACCATACCCTTCCAAGCTTCATCTAGATCCAGAAGATCTGGGTAACACATTTTTGGGACATATGTATAACTCATCTCTGACAAGGCCAGACCTACTCAGTGGGGATTCTCTCCTGCTCAAATTACAGAACAATTGTCTGCCCAACAGTCTGGCTGTGGACAATGTGCTATAGAGAATCTGCTGCTCAGACCATCTTAGGAAGCAAGTAGAGGCTGGAAAGTACCTAGACCTCCTTGGATCCCCTGCCACCCCTTTAGGAATGGGTCATAGATAGCTCAAGCGACCTGGAAAGCCCCTTGCTATGAATTCCAGTCCCAGCCAGAGCACTGTAGGATCCGAGGATCCAGCCAAGGATTCTGGTGATTGTGAATCCCAGAGGTGGGCATTCCAGACCTTCTCCCAGCCCCCAGGACTTGCCATGAGTCACAACACCACAGTAAATAAGAGAATGTTATGTCACGGATGCGCCAGGCCACCAGCATCCATGGCTGCCCTGTCTCCTATGTCAACAATGAAAAACCCGTAAGCAGCCCCCACCTCAGGATAGATCCTTGTTTCTCTGACTGCTGCTCCAGAAGCTGTGGGATACGGTGCAAAAAGCAGTGAATTTAGAGTTAGAGCATCTGCCACTTTGTGTGATCTGGGTCTATTCACAAAGATGATTCTCAGCCTCAGTGGGCTAACCTGTAAAAAAGATGACAAGATAATAAGATTATCTATCTTACAAGGTTTTGGCAAGCATTGAGTAAAACAATGTTGATTAATGCGTGTTTCAGGAACTATAAAATACTCTTTTTTTTTTTTTTGTGAGGAAGATTAGGCCTGAGCTAAGATCTATTGCCAATCCTCCTCTTTTTGCTGACAAAGACTGGCCCTAGGCTAACATCCATTCCCATCTTCCTCTACTTTATATAGGATGCTGCCACAGCATGGCTTGATAAGTGATGCATAGGTCCACACCCAGGATCTGAACCCACAAACCCTGGGCCACCAAAGCAGAGCACACAAACCTAACCGCTATGCCACTGGGCCAGCCCCTAGAGTGTTCTTTAAAAACACTGGCTGTCTCTCCATAAAACAAATGATGGTACGCTGTCTATTCCAACAGTGCAGACAGGACAGCAGCCCCACTAACGTCACAAATTTATCCCAGGTTTTTATCAAGCAGCTACTTTATGTCTAGCACAGAAAACATGAAGTCAGAATTATCATACAGTTAAGAAAAGAAAAATGCAACACTTAGGAAGAAAGAATTCCGTGTGACCTGGGATATTGAGATTTGGACGTCACGGGGATGTGACAGTTTCCCACCCCCTTGTGGACTGTAGAGAAACTTTTTGCCACAGGGGTCTCAGAAAAGACCGGAGTAGGGTTGGGGGGATGCATGTTTAATGAGCACCTACCAGGTGCCAGGCCTGCACTGGGCTCCTCACGACGGCCCCACGACTTAGACATTCTTATTGGCATTTTACTGAGGAGGAAAGTCAAGCCCTAGAGAAGTTTGGTAACATCTCACACAGGCAGGATGTGAACCCTTTGGAAATAAACGAAAACTGCCCAGATGAGAACACGCACTTGGCAGATGCGTTCATTTCAGGGGTCTTCTTGAATTCCGTAGGTGTGTCCATGGAAGGATGCCGTTCTGAAACTCTTTGGAGAATATTTCTTTAAATTCTGTTAAGATGTCTGGCTATGACAGGATGTTATGGACACTGGGAGGAAATCTCACGGAGTTTATTGAAAACCTGGATGCCCTCCACAGTTACCTCACACTCTCTTATCAGGTAAGGCTGAGTCTGATCTTGATGACCCGAGTGGAAGCAAATGCCTGTAGCTGTTCTGGGCCACCTCCCGCCTCCCCCGTGAGGGGTGCAGTTGCAAAGGGCCTGAGGAATCCTTGGTACATGGTGTTAGTGGGCCGAGGAGTTCTCTGGGGAAAGGAATGGAAAATAAATACCTGTTGGCCATTTTTATAAACTGGCTGACAACAAGCTGGAGAGGTCGGCTTTGTGATGGAGGACGGCCTATTCTGATAGGGGCTGGTGTGGGTTTGAAATGAAATCTAGAAGACTGATCACGATGGGAACAAAGGCTGGGAAACAGATTTCAGTGGATTTGCAAAATCTCTCCTCAGGTTTCCTGGCCTGGATGGAGCTGATAAATAGCTTCTGCAGCGAGATTCATTTATTCACGTATCAGAAGGAAAGACTTGACAGGGCCGAGAGCCGGAATCGGAAACCATCCAATTCTGATTAACCCACGGGGTGACTGGCTGAGGTGTTAAGAAGCTAATTTCCCTATTGGGATATGTCCTTCTGGAGTTCATTCCTTGGTTTTCTTATTTGTAGAGATCATTGGAAATTCAAATGCCTAGACTCCTTTTTCTTTTTTAAAAAAGAGAACGCTTTATTGAAAAGACAAAGTGACATTTACACGTATCATAATAATAATCTATTATTTTAATAAAACAGTTTCTATTTATTTCTAGGGCCATGTATAGTTCACTAAGCTCTTTTTTTTTTGCCATTTCTATATTTATTGCTCATAACCACCTTTGAAGGGTTATCATGAAGATAAAATGGAATTACGTGTGTTAAAGAACATCATGAACCATAGTGCACCCTTATAGGTGTTAAATTAGAAAACTATGATTTTCTCCAGTTTTCAGATAAGAAATAAGAGGCTTGGAAACCTAACTGACTTCAAGTAGGATGAGTTGGCGGGTCTGTCCTGTTGTTATCATGTGAACTACTCAAGCATAGAGGGAGTGGAAAGAGCCCTGGTTATGGGTCAGGTGGGCCTACCCTGCTGTCTGACCAGCTCTGTGACTTTTTAGCTGTGTGATCCCAAACAAGTTATTTACCCTCTCTGGACTTCCATTTTTTCAGTTATTTATTTAATAAATATGTATTGAGTACCTACTATGTGCCAAGCACTTTTTTAGGCATTGGACGCACACACAGACAAAAAGGAATAAATAGGAAAAAAAATCATCCCTCATAGCGATGTGTGGATTAAAAGAAATAACATATAAAAGTCTCTAGCACTGTAATCAGTACAGAAAAGGCATTTCATAAATAATAACTTCCTTCTCTTCCTTTTCTCTCTGTTCAATATGGCTAGTTTTAAAAGTAATTCATATAGCAACTCCCTTTCAAATTTCTTAGCTAAAGCACTACAATTAGGAGAATTGAGAAATACAGGTAGGCCCCTTCGATACTTTTCCATAATAATTTTAAAGTCAAATCTTTCATCTGAAAATTTGGCTAATATTTAAGACACAGTTCTAGAGAAGATATTAATGTTCTTCCATTTGTTCATTAAATCAAAAAATATTCTGGAATATCTTTTAGGTTCCACGTATTCCTTTTACTGTCTTACTGTCACTTTTATGAAGAAGAGTGAAAGGAATCGAGTTTCTGAAGTTCGAAGTCCATTGTTTTTATCCCACTCCTGCCACCCTTCTTCTGATAGTCATTCCTTCATCTGCCAAAACCAATGCTGGAGAAGCGATAGAATAGAATGTCTCCAGGGTAAGTGAGAACATTTTGCATATAATGAGATAAATAAAATATATAAATGTTATAGTATGAAAGTTGAAATAAAATACATGCAGTGATACCCAATAGCTATATAGTGCTTTATACTGGGTAAAATATTATAGATTGTCTCTTTAGGCAAAAATAAAATAAGATAATGCTGACTTTTCCTTTATGTCTGTCTCTAGTAGCTTGGCAGTGCTTTAAAGCATACTTTTCTGGTTATAGCTGTGCCTTTAATCTTGTTTGTTTTTAGCTAAGTTTCATTGGATGCTAATTATGAGGCAGGTGTTAGGCTAAGTAATTTATAAACATTGAATTATCTTCTTAACACCCCTAAGATTAGCTACTCTTACTTTTCCCACTATACAGATGGAGAAACTGAGGTCCACAAGAGTCAAATGGCCCAGGTTGTGGTGGCTGAGCTAGGACTCGACCCCAGGGCTGCCTATCTCCACAGACTATGCTCTGTTCTGCTGCTCACTGTTTTCCCTTTGCCCTGATTCTCTGCTTTTATAAAGCCCTATTTTCATCAAGAAATAAAATATTTCTTGAAAATAAAATAATCATATTACTTAGAGAGTTGGAGACACTGACCAGAAGAATTAAAAGCACACGCTTTGAGAAGTGTCTCTGGAAGTGGCCTAGGCTGCGGGCAAGGAGTAAGGGTGGAGATGGCAGCAGGAGTGTGTGGATGTTCATTTTAGCCCTTCTATACTCTGTTATTCTATTTTTGCTATGTAGGATTGAGATATAATTTTTTAAAACAACTTTTAATTTCCTGTATCATATGCTTTTTTGTATGTGCTGCCTCTAATCTTCTGTAGATTCAGTCAAGATGTAAACACACGTATATACAAACATATGCATTCTCTATGTATATGCTTTTGGAAAGATAAAATAAATATTTTTTAAAAACTCCAACAAATCTCATTTTAACTAGCAACTGTTCCCTCCCCTTGGAAGAGAGTGCAGATCTGGGAAGGAACCCACATCCTTAATCTCTTCCCTCACTCAGACCAAAAGTCAGGGTGCCAAGCTGCCTATGAATCAAGCAGGGGAGAAAATTCCTTCTCTTAGAGATTCCCCCAGGCAAAGTCTTCATCCTTATTTCCTGGCATGCGTCTACCATGAGATGGTGCCTACTTGAATTGTCAACATTTATTCCTGGAGAAAGATGATCTCTTCTGATGTATCCTTGATTTTCCAAATGTGCAACTTTATACCACGGATGGAATTATGCTTACAGAAGAAGGAATTAACTCTTATCCACTTGCACATTCCTCTGAGCCCCTGATCCTTCTGAGAGTGAAGTTGCTCGTGGTCACTTCGTCACAGGCTGAGCACAGCAGTCAGCCACCCCTTGGAGTGTGGGTAGAAGCAGCACAGCATGGTGGAAAGGCTCGTTTGGGCGTCAAAATGTCGTTCCACCATTAATCTGGTCTTAAATTCCCTGAGCCTCGGTTTCCTTCTCTTTAAAGTGGAGATAATACTTGCCACATAGAGTTGGCTAGGGAGTTAGGTACCATATGAAATTCCTTACTATTTTCAGGGGCTGAAACCATGGGAGATTTTATTTATCTGTGATTGGAGGGGCGTTTGGGATATAGTTCTGTGTGATGTAGCGGATAAGTACTGTTGTTTCACAAAGCCTCCAAAACATAATTTAAGCAACTTGCATTCACTGGGAAAAACATATTGTGTCTTTTAATTAGGAGAGGAACGGACCATCATTTCCTATGGAGAGAGGAGCAGATGGGAAAATGCTTCTCCATTACTACTTTGATAGAAGTGGTCTGTGCCACATTGTACCAGGTATGGGGATGGCTTAACCAGTTCCAGAGCTGTGAGGCCTCTGGAGTAAGGATAGCTTTCTCCACAAATTCTCCAGGATGGCTAACAGCCAGTTGTGGGTGGGAAGTTAGAGCTCCATCTCTTCTGTAGTCTGACTCTTTGCCATCTTGACCATTACTCCCGAAGTTCTGAACCTTTAAAAGAAGCTTCCAGAGTGCCAAAAGAAGGAATAATTTCATTTTTATTTCAACATTTAAAATTATGTGGATTTTTACATAGTTGTGATAATTCTGCATATATTAGTTTATATTGACTTTTTTTTGGTATTCAGCATTGTAGAAAAAGCATCCTTCCACGTTTTCGCATAGACCTTAAAACCACCATCTTCAATAGCTGAGTGATACTCCATATTGTAATTAGCTAGTCCCCTGTTGTTGAACTTTTAGTTGATACTACTCTTTTGCTATTATACACAGTGCTGTGACGAACCTCTTCATTCGTGCTTTTCCCATGCTTTATTTTATCACCCTGGGCGACTCCCAGAGGAACATAAAACACCATTTTAATGCTTTTACAACTGAATTTTGCCTCCCTTATCTCCAGAGTGTGTTTAATGGGTTAAATGCCTTCCTGAAATAAACAAACAAATGAATAGGTGCTGATCTAGAAATTAGAGTGGCAGGGATGTATTTGGTATCCAGCCATGTATAACTTCAATCTCTGCCTGTAAGTTATTTTATTTTCTAATTTTATTAGTGTTTCATATGCTGCCTGTCTTGATGCAGGCCTGGGCATGGTGAACTCTGGAATAGTCATCAGAAGTTGTATAATTTGATTATTTTATGATTTTTACTGACACAACTGCCTTCTGCCATCCCTCACTGCCAGGTGTCCTTCTGCTTATTGCAGGTATCATTGCGGCTGTGGCCAAAGACTTCTTCAACTTTGAAGTGATCATGGACATCCTTGACATTAATAAGGAAGAGGAGAGGACAGGGAAGAAGGAGCATGTTGTATTTCTGATTGTGCAGAAGTCTCCCAGACAGATGAGAAGGGCAAAGACAAACAGGTCACAAGATAGTCAGGACATCCAGAGAGACCGAGAGGTACTGGGTTTGCTATGTCTTCAAAAAGCATAATCCTTCCTAGTGGGGGAATCAACTGGACCTTCTAACAGTGGAGTCAAGGCAGGGTTTCTCAATCTCCACACTATTCACATTTTGGACCAGATAATTCTTTGTTGTGATGGGCTGCCCTGTGCATTATAGGATGTTTAGCATCATCCTCTAGATCTCTACCCAGTAGATGCTAGTAGCCCCAATTGTGGCCATCAAAAATGTCTCCAGGCATTGCTAAGTGTCCCCAGGGTGGAGGTACAGGACAAAATCACTCCTAGTTCATAACCACTGGGTTAAGGTAAGCTGGATATACATTGAGAGGCTTTTTGGAGTGTACCTTAGCCTGGAAGATTTTCACCTATAAAAATATCAATATAAAGGGCCTGAAATTTGGGTCTGGTGGCTTATTTTGCAATCCTCCTAAAATAAATTGACCTTTCAAGTCCTTAGTGCCTACTTCTGCGGCTGAGGCCAGTCAGGGGTCTGGAGTCAGCTCATGATCCTGTGATTGGCTGCCTCAATTACAACTCGTGAAGGGAGCATTATCTGTTTAGGTATCACATATATTAGGCGCACAGCTCTCCTGTCACATAGCTTGTACAAATATCCAGATAAGTCTGTGATTCCTGGAGCACATGGTGTTTATATCTTAGAGCATTCAAAGTCCACTTCAGATCTGTTCACTGTAGAATCTTCAACCACAGGAAGAGATGATCATGTGTGATTTTCCTGCCAGCCCCTTCTTGAGATTTTGTAAAAAGTTCTTGCTACCTTGATAGAGAAACAACATGAGGATTAATTAGTTAAAAATTTGGGGGCTTACGAGGTCTTGGTAGAATTGACTTCACAAGCCCTCACTGTTCCTCTGGCCTCACAGCAAAGGGGGCTTATGCATCTCCAGTCACATGACCAGACATGGATGCTTCTTTCCCTGCCATCTTCAGGCCCTGAAGGCAGCTTTCCTTAGGATGAAGGAGAAATATTTGAGTGTCACTCTTTGCCCTGTGAGGAAATCCTGCTGGGAGGTTGTGAGAAGTACAGTCATGTTTGGAAAAGGTGAGTGGGCTATTCTCCCGACCTCGGCTTTCAGAGCAGAATGACTGCTTGGTGAACACAGATGGGCAAAGTCCTCTATGATTATGATGTCGCTGATTTCTGAAGAGCTTGGGCTTGGCAGGCATGGTTTTTAACTTTAACACGTCAGACTCTATTTCGCCTTCCTTTGCCCCTTCTATTTGTGCTGGGTGACATGGAGACACAATCTTTCCCGTAATCAGGGAGAGCCACTAGAGAAAGGACTGGAGTTGGTGATGTGTTGAAGAGAATGAGGATGAGGATGAGTACTGATATATTATCAAGGACAAGGAAGCTCCTCATTGCTCCTCAGACCTTCTGCACTGGGATGCATTTCTGGCCTATAAGTATGTGGATAATAACTATAGTGTCCAGTAGTGCAAAAGACACTGGACCAAGAGCCAAGAAAGCAGACTTCTGGCTCTGTCCCTGAGGAGCTGTGTGACCTTGGACAAGGTCCTCCATCCTCAGACGAAAAGTCCTCCATCTTCAGATGAAATTTTCAGATGCCTGAAAAATGAAGGCAGTAGGTTCTCTAATGGTGGTCTAGAGGCTAACATTCGGCCCTCTCACCACCCACCATGACCTGGGTTCATTTCCCCGTCAGGGAATCACACCCCACGACTGTCAGTTGTCATATTATGGTGGCTGCATGTGGCTGTGATGCCGAAAGCTGTGCCACCGATATTTCAAATACCAGCAGGGTCACTCATGGTGGACAGGTTTCAGTGGAGCTTCCAGACTAAGGCAGACTAGGAAAAAGGACCTGGCAAACCACTTCCAAAAAAAGTTGGCCATGAAAACCCTATGAATAGCAGCAGAGTATTGTCTGATATAGCACCAGAAGGTGAGAGCATGGTGCAAAAAGATTGGGAAGGGTTCCACTCTGCTGTACACAGGGTCACTAGGAGTCAGAATCCACTCAATGACACTAACAGTGAAGGTGCCCCTGTTGCACTGAGCTGGTCTCATGATCAGCACCTAACACCTGAGTCAGAATAAAGGCTCCGAACCATGGGGAGAAGAGAGCTAGAGCGCTCCTTATCATGTCCCCAAGGGTCATGATGACATGCATCTGGGAGAAGCGCTGCAGGGGCTCAAAGGCTGCGTATTAAGTCCCTCAAGCCATGGCAAGTGAGTCAAACACGCAATTGACATCCTTTGTCTGGGAGATTTTCATATCAAAAAGGCTCCATTTCGAATCTCTACCCCTTGCCAAATAGGGCTGTTGGTTAAATTTTCACGTGCCACCCAAAACTGTCAATCTAAAAAGCTCCATGGCAAATGTCCCTGACGCTGGGCTGGGCGCGCACACTCTGCTCTGCTCGCTCATTGTCTGGCTGTCACCGTTTCAATGCCGACTCTGTTTTCATGGCGAGACGTACTCAATTGGCCCAGAAACTCTTCAGCGGCGGGCAGAAACTTGGCAGGGGGCAGGGGGCTTCTCAACCTGGTAGCAAGTTTTCTGTTTGTTTTAATTTGGAAGAAGAATTGCCGTGGCCATCTGGAGATGCTGAGGGAGCCCATGCTGAAAAGCAAGAACTGCACTTTGCCTGTGAAACATTTAAGATGCTATCCCAAGCTCTGCTCTGGGCCAGGTTGGTGGCGCCAGTGGCCTGTGAACAGACTGTCTTTTTCTACATCCAGGGCATCTCATGGACACTTTTGTGCCTATTTATCCCAAGCGGCTCTGGATTGAAGAGAAGACGTTCTGCAATGCTTTTCCTTTCCACATTTTTTTTTGATGAATCAGTAAGAGGCCCTTTCCCTCTGTAGCTTGGGTTGGGGATAGGCTAGGGAGGGAGTATGGTGCATGGCTTTTATGGCTGGTGGGGGCTTTCAAGTCACCAGGGCTCAGGGACCAGGATTTAGCCTGGCAGGACCATTGACTTCCTTTCCATTGTGACATCCTCTAGAAATCAGGATGCAGGATCTTCTTGATAGGTATGGAAGGAAGCTGTGCCAAGGGATTTGGATTAGTGAGTGCATGAGAAAGTTTGCCATTAGAGAAAAAGGAAGTGACACTTAAATTTACTACACCAAGAGAAGAAAGAACACAGTCAGTAGCAGTGGCAGGGTGGAATTCTCAACATGACCACTTGTTATCCTTGTGGCCACCATGGATGTCTCAGTTCCACCAAGCTTCACTTTCCGCATCTTGGAGTCGGGGGATACGTCTGTGCCAACTCATGCCACTGTTCTGTGGGAGGTGTGAGGATGACCGGTAATGGATAACGTTGGGTCCTTATCGATTTCCTTGGATAAAATATATGTCAACTAAATTGATTATAAACTTGTTTAAAGGGCAATTAGGCAAAGTAAATTTGGTCCAAAAAAATCAGTTAAAATGCCTTCAGCCATCGTGATTTTCTCTGATATTTATTTCAACACATAGACATGTTGAATCATCATCTACCAGTGGACTGCTGGATACAGATTCTATGACATTTACTCATTTAAGGGTCATCTCTGCTTGCAAAGCATTGATCTAACTGGGGAAATAAACACCCCTATAAGAAACAAGTAGGGAATTATAAAGCAATGTACCCCAGCTTTTCCCCAATGCCATGAGGATATTATTATTATTATTGCTACTACTACTATTTTAAATTCTAATTTACTTAAAAACCTCCCTTTCTTTTTCAGTTTTGGGCATAGAATGAGAGAAAACTTAATGATGCTTATTCCATAAGGTCAGGTTGATTCTGCAGGCTAACAAAGTCCCCGTGGTTAGTGAAGTTAAGTATTCCTGGACAACCTGTGCTGGCATTGGACGTTTTACGTAAAGGATCCTCATTTTGCTTCTTCCTTCTGTGTGTTCCATGGAGATAGCAGGTGTCTCTCCACCTCCATGATGGACTCCTTCACCCAGGCCTGGGTGTCAGATCCAATGTTACAGAACTTGCTAGTTTCTTTATTAATTAATTCTAAAGAGACAGAGACAGAGACAGTGACAGAAAGACAGAGAGACCTCACAGAGCTAGGGAAACACTATTAGCTCAATTGAGAGCTTTAACCTCTGTTTCTGGTTAGTCAGAGACACACTTTCGAGCATTCCCATACTGTTCTTTTCTCTTTCAGAGATTAGCTGCAGATTTGTCTTTTAAAATAAATTTATTACTTCTCTGGTGTTTGTTCTACTACTGACCCCTTCCCCCCAGTGAGTCAAAAGGCATGGCCAGAATGACATTTCTAAGAGAAGGTTTGCAGTGCAGGTTGCTCTCTATGCCCTAGTCTTACATCTGTCCTCTGTGGATAGCTGAGGGTCAAGCAAGCTGGAGTGGATATTCAGAAGTATGTCCCAGGACTCCAAACCCAGAAGATTCGATTGGATGAATATTTCTCCATCATTCATCCCCAAGTTACCTTCAACATTTTCAGCACCTGCAAATTTACCAACAGTCAATTTGTCCTGAAGGCACAAAGGGAAATGACGCCTGAAGCATGAAAAAGTCTACCCACCCTCAAACTCTGAGGTAGTAACTCACCCCTTCCCCACTGCTCTCTGCTGTTTGGGAGACTGGTCAGAAAGGAGAGAGGCAAGTTTTCCAATTTCCTCCCTCAAAAAAGTTGGATAAAAAGGCTGGCCCCATGGCCTAGTGGTTAAGTTCGATGTGCTCCGCTTCAGTGGCCCGGGTTTGGTTCCTGGGCGTGGACCTACACCACTCGTCTGTGGCCATGCTGTGACAGTGACCCACATATAAAATAGCAGAAGACTGGCACAGATGTTAGCTCAGGGCGAATCTTCCTCAAGCAAAAAGAGGAAGATTGGCAACAGATGTTAGCTCAGGACAAATCTTCCTTAGAGAAAAAAAAGTTGGATAAAAAGTGGGGCAAGGACTACATTGAGATCAGTTGTTTTTTCTGACATTTCCATTTGGCCCAATCTGTAAACAATATATTTTATTTCCACCCATTCCTGGTTTAGACATAAATGAACTCTAATTATACATATATTATATTATAAATATAATATATATGTGTATGTATACATATATATGCACAGTTATAAAGTTCTGGTCTCTGTTACCAAAATTTTCAGAATGTATGTGGTACTATTTGTATTAATTTAATGTCTGTCTTTTAGATAGTAACATGATCATGTGACCTACTGTTACTAGGGCACACATTTTGTTTTCATTTTTGTTTCAATTGTGGTAAAATTTACATAACCTAAACTTTTTATCATTTTAACCACTTTTGAATGCACAGTTCAGTGGTGTTAAGTACATTCACTTATTTAATGGTTGTTGTACAACCATCATCACCATCCATCTCCAGAACATTTTTCATCTTGCAAAACTGAAACTCTGTACCCAGTAAACAACAACTCTCCATTTCCCTCTCCCCTCAGCCCCTGACAACCACCTTCTACTTTCTGTCTCTGAGTGTGACTACTCTAGCTTCCTCATATTAGTAGAATCATACAATTTTTGTCCTTTTGTGATGGGCTACTTTACTTAGCATAATGTCTTCAAGGTTCACCCATGTGGTAGCATGTGTCAGGATTTCCGTCCTTTTTAAGGCTGAATTATTATTATATTATTATAATTATATTATTCCATTGCCTTTGCTTATCCATTCATCTGTTGATGGATTTTTGAGTTACTTCTACTTTTTGGCTATTGTGAATTATGGGTGTACAAATGTCTCTTCAAGTCCCTACTTTCAATTCATTTTAGTATATATCCAAAAGTGGAATTGCGGGATCATATGGTAATTCTATTTTTAATTTGTTCAGGAATTGCCATACTGTTTTCCAAAGCTGCTATACCATTTTACATTCCTATCAGCAGTGCTCAAGTATCCCAATTTCTTCACATTTTCTGGGACACTTGTTATCTTCTGGGTTTTTTTTTGGTTTTTTTTTTTGGATAATTTCTATTCTAATGGGTTTTAAGTGATATCTCATTATGGTTTTAATATTCATTTCCCTAATCTTTAGTGATGTTGAGCATTTTTTTTGTGTGCTTATTAGCCATTTGTATATATTCTTTGGAGAAATGTCTATTCAAGTCCTTTGCTCATTTTTTAATCAGTTTTTTTCGTTGTTGTTGATTTGTAGGAGTTCTTCCTATATTCTAGATACTAATCCCTTTTCAGAAATATGATTTGCAAATATTTTCTCTCACTCTATGGGTTGCCTTTTCACTCTGTTGATTGTGTCCTTTGATGTACAGAAGTTTTAAATTTTGATGTAATCTAATTTATCTATTTTTTCTTTTATTGCCTGTGCTTTTGGTGTCAAATCTAAGAAATCATTGCCAAATTCAATGTCATGAAGGTTTTTTCCTATGTTTTCTTCTGAGAGTTTTTATAGTTTTAACTCTTACATTTAGGTCTTTGATCCATTTTGAGTTAATTTATGTGTATATGTAATGGGGCACGCATTTTGAGCGGTCTTTTCTACTAGACTGACGATTAGGTGTGCTAGGCATAAACACAGGCAGAGCTGTGGTGACATCCGAGAGGAACCCCAAATGAGTCGTAGAGTGGAGTGATGGGAGATGAGGCTGGCAAGATGAGGATTTGAGCTCTGTTGTGCAATTACAAACATTTATAGGTGTCTACCATGAACAGATTAGAGGTTTTGATCTTGATCAATCTGGAGTCATGTGATAGATGGACCAGAGAAAGTGGAGGCTGGGAGGCCAGGTAGAGGCTGCCACTGAAGAGCAGGTGAGAAGCTTTAAAGTGCTGAATGCACTCAGGCAGTGGCACTGGGGTGGTGACCAGGGCATAGAGTCACAGGATAATTAAGGCAGAAATTGGTAACCAGATGTAGGGGTTGAAGAATAGAAAGACTATTTGGGATAATTATTAACTTTCTTGCTTGGGTAGCTGGGTGTGATGAACTGAGAAAAGACATGATGTAATCTCCTTGAGGGCAGGAACTTCTGTCAGTCTGAGTCACTGCTATATCCTCCAAGTCTGAAAGAGTGTGCCTGGCTCCTCCTAGGGACTAAGTACGAGTGTGATGAAAGAATTAACAAAGAAAGAGAAGATTTGCTGAGAGGATTGAAGGTGAGTTCAATTGTATACATTCATGTATAAATACATAATACGTAATTTAAAAAAAGTCACTGTTGATGGGAATGTAAATTGTCACAATCATTCTGGAGGGCAATTTGGCAATATGTATCAAAAGACTTAAAAGTGACCATAGTCTTTGTCTAAGTAATTCCATGTCTAAGAATAGATCCTTTAACAAAATAGCCATGATTATACACTTTCCTCAAGGTTGTTCATTGCAATGTTGTCTATGGAGTGATAAATTAGATGTAATATAATCAATGCTAGCTTATTGCTTAAACATAATATAGTATAACCAATGTAGCCAGCAAAAATGTGATGCATATCTATATTTAATGCTATGGAAGAATATCTATTATATATTTTAAGTGAAAAATTCAGATTACAAAAATAAGATGCGAGATAACCCCACTTTTTGGTAATAAAAACATACACTCCAAAATATTAACAATGATTATCTATGTGGTATGATTATGGGTGATTTTTATTATTTTATTCCACTTTTTTTCTTTTTTGCAATGAATGTGTATTAATTTTATAATAAAATAATGAACATATCTATTTTTAAAGAAATAAGCATCCTAAGTCCGGGAAGCAAGGTTTCCTCTAGAAATTCAGATTCCTTGTCAGCGTGGTATAGGATACAGTAGTGGAATGCTAAAAGAGAAGAATATCAAGACAGAACCCTGGGGAACACCAGCGTTTAAGGAATGAATAAAAAACCCCAAAGGAGTAATTGAAAGAAGAAGGAGAAATCTCAGGGAGAAAGTAGTGTGAGGGAAGCGCCCAGAAGCAAGATTTCAGGGAGGAGAGTCTACATAACACCATCAAATGGCGGGAGGGCTGAGTAAGGAGAAGGCTGAGAGGCTTCTGTTGGAGGAGGTAGTTTGGAGACAGACCATGGACGGGAGCCACTTCAAAGTAAGAAAAGCAGCTGTGGAGAGAGCCGTTGTGGGGAGAGAGGGTGATGAGTGAGTGGAGACAGAAAGCATAGATAACTTTCATGAAATGTGGCTAAAAGTGAAGGACCGAGACAGTGTAGTGGATAGAAAGGCATACTGTGTGGGTGATGATCTGGCCAGCGATATCATCTCCTGTTGGTGACAGGCTGTATTGTCACGTTTCTCTCCGTGGTGGGAAGGCCAGATGATCTGGATGGAGCCCATGCGGTGCATGAGATACATGTGCTCCCCGAAGCTCCACGGCCTGCAGGAGCTGGAGGAGCGCAAGATGCGTCTTTCTGACATCGCCCCTCACGACACCACCAGGGATCTCATCCTCCTGAACCAGCAGCGACTGGCTGAGATTGAGCTGTCCAACCAGCTGGAGAGGAAGAAGGAGGAGCTGTGGATCCTCTCCAAGCACTTGGCCATAGAAAAGAAGAAAACAGAGACCTTGCTTTATGCCATGCTGCCTGAACAAGTGGCCAACCAGCTGAAGGAGGGCAAAAAGGTCGCTGCAGGTAAGGCATTCCTTTCCCTTCACAGAGACTTCTGAGCAGGAGGCAGTGCACCTTAGTGGTTAGGGCCACAGGCTCTGAAACCAGACAAATCTGGGTTTGGATTCTGGCTCTGGCTCTTGTTAGCAACATGTTCTTTGGCTAATTACTTAAGCTGTATATCCTTAGTTTTCTTCTCTCTACACTGAGAATAATAAAAATGATACAGGAGTGAAATATGGATTAAATAAAAATGCCTGTCATGTACACACACGTATATTACATCCTCTAAGAATTTAAAGCTGTATCTTGAGATTGGCCTCTTTGCTCAGTGACCATGAATAGGGTTCTTCACTATAACTGGAAATGATACACCCACACATTAAATAAATCATGTGTGCCTCTAAGGACCATTTTGGGAGAGCAAAATATTTCTGGAGGGAAGAATGCCATGTTTACTCTGAACTCACTTTCCATTTGTCATGGTGAGTGTCCATTCACCAGACAGCCATGGTGAACTCAGTGCCAGGGTACTGTCCCAGGACTTGGGGACCCACAGGAGTCCATCGTCTTGTGGGTTTGACAGATATATACAGAGTAAATTAATGGGGGTGGAGGTGGACAAAGGAAAGGAAACTCATGTGCATTAAGGAGCAAGTATTGTTCCAGGATCTGAGTTAGACATTTTACATACGCTATTTCATTTAATTTTCTGAACATTTCTATGAGGGAGATGTTCCTATCCATAACAGCTGAGCAAATTTGCATTCACTTTAGTTTATGAGTAAAAAGCTGGGAAACCAATCAGAGTCCATCTAACTCCAAAATTCATACTCTTTCTACCACAGAAGGTGCTGCGGAAACACAGATGACAGGGAAATTAATAATAAATGTCAGAGGAGAAAGAGATGGGGCAGGGTGAGGCTGTGAAAGCTTATATAAAGTGTATGCTCTTGAGTTGGGCTTTGAGCCTGAATTTCAGCAAAATAAGAAGGCAAAGGATTTCAGGAGAAGGGGAGGACAAGAACAAAGGTGAGGCAGCATGAAGATAAACATTGCAGTGCACTGTCCCTGTGCACTGTGCAGTGCACAGTGCACTGTGTACACGGCAAAGCGGTACCCGTTGAGGCCGGACGGATAGGATGAGGCTCCGGTCATAAGTGATGAATCTGAATGATCATGGAAAGGGAAATTGTCTTTTATTTTAGATGTAGGGATTCATTGAAGTTTTTTTTTTCTTATAATGGAAGGATGTGATTAGCTTTATAAATATGATTTTGGCTGCAGTGTAGTGAATGCATGTAGTGAACTGCACTCAAGTGCAGTTGAGTGATGGTCAACTCCTGAATTAAGGCAGCACAAGTAGGAATCAGCAGCATCTCATAAGTGATAAGATGGGAAGGTAAGAGATAGGAGTCAGTGATGAGTGTGAGGTTTCTAGTGTAGAAAGATGTGATGCTTTATCCTAAGACAGAACCAGAAAGAACAGGCTTGAGGGCAGGGTGGTAAGGTCAGTTTCAGAAATGTTGGGTTTGAAATGCCTGTGGAATACTCCACATAGCATGACCAATAGGTAGTTAGGAATTGTAGGGAGAGCTCAATGGAAAGTTCTAGGATAGAGCTATCGATCTGGGAGTTATTGCAGTGTGGGTGGTGGTTAATCATAGACTCCATAAATGATGAATACGATCACCTAGGGGGCATGAGGTGAGAAGAGAAGAGGGTTGGGTATTGAACCTTAGGGAACATCTATTATTTAATAAGGGAAAAAAGCCAGTGAAACAAGGAGATCAGAAAAGTAGGAAGAATATAAAGAGAGAATGGTGAGCCAGCCAAAGGGAAGAGAAAGTTACACAAAGGGGAGATTATTACCAGAGGTATTAATAATACAGAAGGCACCCAGCTGTGTTCAGAGTCATCCATTCAGTTGTTCAACAAGTAGTTATTGAGCACCTACTTCATGCCAGGCTTTGCTCTAGATGGTGGGGATACAGCAGAGATCAAAACATCCTTCCATCTCATGGAGCTTATATTTCAATGGGGAGATAGACAATAACCAAATAAACAATCTCATATAAATATCATGCCGCAAATGTCTTACGGGGTGGAGGGCAGCAATCAGGCTAAGAGGATGGAGATCTAGGGACTGTTATTGTAGATAGAGTGGTCAGGACAGTTCTCACTGAGGTGGTGACATTTGAGATGTGAGAGACAGAGCCTCGTGGATATTTGAGAAAAGAATGTGTCAGGCAGAGGAAACAGCAGGTGCTGAGGCCCTCAGCAGGAGACACTTAACATGCTGGAAAGACCCCAAGGAGGCCAGTGTGGCCAGAGTGGAGTGAGCCAGAGGGAGTGTGGAGACATGAGGTCAGAGGTGGTGTGAACAGAGGGGGCCCCTTATAGGCAATGGTAAGGATTTTGTGTTTTATTCTAAGTGTGATAGAAGTCGTAGAAAATTTGAGGCAGAGGAGGCAGAGATCTGACTTAGACAGATCATCTGGCTGCTATATGGAAATTAGCAACAGTGGGGGCAAGAGTGGAAGCAGCCAGATGAGTTAGCAGGACATATGGATGACATGGTGGCTTGCCCCCTGTGCAGAGATAGGGAATTCACCACTGTCGTGACAGTGACCAGTCTCTGTCAGCCTCTGCCCTGGGTCTCCTGTAGTTCAGGCTCTGCCTTGGCCCACCGGCCAGGGGCTTCTCTGTAAGCCAGTGCCCACCCGACCCATTTCTGTCATCCCACAGCACTTGTCACATCTTAGTGAGTATTTGTTTACTCCTCTGTCTCCTCCTCTAGACTGGGAACTCCTGAAGAGTGGGGGCCCTGTCTGCTTAATGTTATATGATTCTCCCAGCATGATGACTAGCTCACAGCAGACACTCAATAAATGTCTGTTGGATGAATGGTGAGTGGTGAATGGCATCTGGCTCCTTATCCCCAAGGCACAGTCAGATTTGGTTCCCAAGGGGCACTTGAATTCAGAATTCATAGAATTATTATTCTATATCCTTGGCTATCACTGATACCTGGTTTCTGTTCTCTGCAGGAGAATTTAAAACCTGCACAATCCTTTCTAGTGATGTGGTGACATGCACTAACATCTGTGCTGCCTGTGAACCTATCCAAATAGTGAACATGCTGAATTCAATGTACTCCAAGTTTGACAGACTACCCAGTCTCCACGAGGTCTACAAAGCAAGTGTTTGTGTACCATGGGGTGTCTGTTACAGTGCGCTCAGGCAGGGCAGGCACTCGGTTATAGGCCTTTCTTTGCCTCTCTGTTCACTGGTCTGGGGTTTGGTCTGGATGGGAGTGGGGTGAAGAAGAAGAGCTAAAAGGGAATTGGAGGTATTTCAGGAATTTTAGTTTTTTAGGAATCTTTTGATAATACCCAGGGCTAAGAGGCCTTTGAGGAGCAAACACTGTTTCTCCAGGGAATGGTTCTCCCTTCTTAAATTTCAGCGGCATCTATTGCAAATAACATACATCTAATACATAGCATCATATGACTACCCTAGGAGCTCATCTTCTCTAGGATGTTTCCACCAAAAACAGAAGGCCTTTTTTCTCTCTCTTCGTTGTTTTCTGAGCCATTTTTCTTCTCACCTCCTTCCTCACACTCCTCATACCCCTAGCAAATAAGCACCAACTTTAATATGGTCCTTCTGACAATGTGCAGAAAAATGACAAAAATATTTGGTAATATGTTTCATGCGTTAAGGAAACTCTCTGAATACCCCTCTTTTTCCCTTCCAGGTGGAAACAATAGGAGATGCTCATATGGTTGTAGGGATGTCCCAGTACCTATTGCAAGCCATGCTCCTAGAGCAGCTAATTTTGCCTTGGGGATGAGAATTTCTGCAAAATAAGTGATGCATCCTGTTACTGGAGAGCCCATCCAGGTAAAGAGTAACTGAGTACTTTGCTTAATACTGACCATCTCACACAAAAAAGGAGAATTCTGTTTATTAGACTGCTCTGATGATTACTGGATATGTTACAGTAATTAAAATGGGTAATTTCTCCCAACTCTTTTCCTCTCTTGCATATGTTCCTAAGTAATAGAGATATTAGGATATCATTGTTCCAACTTCTCTCAAATTTTGGAAGAGGCTTTAGAGCTCGAGATTTCCATGTGATTCACTGCAAACTTCCTTTGTCCGTATCTTAGGACAGTGCTGAGCACATCTCCTCATTTACTTTGTAGGGCTCAACCCATCTTGAATTTAAATGAAATTTGAATCTTGAATGAAAAAGCCAAGAATTTTGTAATTCCTGCTTTTTTGTGCAAGCATTTCAACAAGTGGTTCAGGTTTACTAAATAGCCAGCTTTTCCCCACTTAGGGAAATTGTGTATCCAGCATGCCGTCTGACAGGTTCAGAACTCAGGCTGAGGTGTGAAACTGCCTCTAGCCAGCAGGCTAGACACCACGGTGCCATAAGATATTCAGAATAGCTTGCCTTCCGCTACGTGGCCATTAGTGAGACATCTGTTCGCCTTTCTCACAGGATGCTGCTCTTCCAAGTATGGAAGTTTGTTCACACTATGAAAGTTGGACAAATTTAGAGATGAAAAGTAGATGCCCTCTTCTGTCTGCTCAGCAGAACCTAACCATCTTAAGGTAGCTTAGAGCAGTGTCTCTGCCTTTTAAAATCTAATCCCTTCTCTGCTCCTATCAGTCCAATCTTCAAAGTGGACTAAATAGCCAACCAAAAATAAATAAAGCCATTGTAAGATGGAATATGATTTTTCCAAATTATAACGCCTATGCAGGAGATTCTAAAAATGTGCTATACCCACCCTCACCACAATGATTTGGAAGCTGAGAAATACTGCAGGTTCTGGTTATTGTGTCCACTGCAGTCTTCTGAGTAAAAGCTGGCTTGAGGTAGTCACAGGAACAACATGTCTACAATACTTGGCTTGTTGTAGACACACAGATACATCTGTTGAGTAAAACCCCCAGTGTAAGAAATTAAACATCAAGATGGGAGCTAATGAGAGAGTAGAGATAAGAAGGTCAGATAAGAGATAAGTGTTTCAGTTAAAGGACTCTAATGTAAGCCACTGAAGAAAAAATAATTGAAAATATACTGTTGTGTAATTGGAAAGAGTATATGTGTGTGTGTGTGTGTGTGTGAAAGAGGCATAGCAACAGAGATGTAAATAATGCTACACTAATAAGAACGACATTAAACAATGAATTCCTGGAAACTTTCATGGTGGATTTACCAAGAAGAAAACAGGAAAAAATGTTATTAATTCTAAGATAAGAATAGGGACGTAGTTAGGAGCATCATTAAATATCCACCAGAAACAGTGTATCATGTGGGTTTATTTAGGGAAGTAGAGGAAAGGACTGGAAACATTTTCTCTCTTAAGAGAATTGTGCTGCCATTTCTACAGTTTTAAAATTAGTACTCTTTGAGATCTTCTATTATTTCATTCATATAGCCTTTAATATACATTCACTGAGGTCCTACTATACATGAGACAGTATTACTAGGTGATCTGAAGGATTCAGAGAAATAAATGACAGGCTCCTTTTCCTAGAGGAATTTATAATCTTATTTCCGGGAGGATAAAATCTGGCATGAAAATATGAAACGACAAGTACGTCTGGTTAGAATATAGAAAGCTGCAAGCGACTTTTGTTCCCATACTGGTAGTTTATTAAAAAGCCTGTCAGAGAGCAAAGAAATATAAATGAACTCAATTCTAGAAAGTGACAAGCCCTTTCAAGAGACCTATAGTCTGTGTGCTGTCTAGAAGACACTCATAATTACATTCATCCATAGTAGAGCAGCAGAAGAAGTAATCCATCAGAGGTGAGGGTAAGAAGAAAACAGTATAAATTTTAGTGAACTTTTAATGGCCACCTTGGGGCTGGAATGACAAGTTAGAATCCAAAAGATCCTGTCTTTGATAAGTCCTAGCCACAGAGTCTGTACCCATCTACCAACTCTTTCGCACAGGCCATCACCAAGTGCATGGGGTTATTCAGCCAAAGCCTAGGAATAGGGGAGGAGAGCTGAGAGAGCTCCCCAGTCCCTGAGGTATATGGGGCCTTCCCCAAATGCAAGGCAGTGGCCCATGGAAGGATAGTATTAGAGTAAAAGAACTGAGAGAAATTCCTCTGAGGTACTCTTGGCTTTTACCAAGAGCACTACAATGACCCTTTTAATTCTGGGGGCAGAGAGAAATCTCCCAAGGTACAGAGAGCCAGGGTGGACTGAGGAGCAAGGAGACTCTCAAAAATCTCACTGTTGGTCTATAAAGCAGAAAGAGATCTCCCACATTTCAGAAAACTGGAGGCTTGGCTGTAAAGCATAGGAGGTTCTCAGACACTTGCTGGCACTCAGATCCCAAACCCAGCTGGAGAGAAAGTCATGATCTAACCTTCATAATATTCGAAATTAGTGCTGACTGGAACCTAGCAATATCTCTGGAGAAAGCCCAGACCCAATTCAAATACAGATTAATTCACTCGGTCTTCACTTTAGCAGTCTGACAGAAGAAGGGCTATGAACTTTTCTGATGGGTAAATATTATCTACTTCAGTCTCTACTGAACTTTCACAAATACAATTAAATAATTTAAAATATGATATTCAAGAGGAAACAAGAAAATGGTGGTGAGTGTATAGCCAAGAAAAGAAATAGTCAATAGAAGCAGGTCCAAAGATGGTCTAGATGTTGGAATTATCAGACAGACTCTTTAAAATAACTGTGATAAATATTTTAAAGGATCTATTGGAAAAGGGGAACAATAAGTTTGAGCAGATAGGAAGTACACACGCACTATATCTTTATCTATCTATTTATCTGTCTGTCTATCTATCTATTTCTATATATCTATCTATCTTATGGGAATGAAAACCATGATATCAGGAATCAGAAATAAAAAATTCATTTTATGGGCTTGAAAAAGACTAGAGACAGTAGAGGAAAAGATCAGAGATTTTGAAGACAGAGCAATAGAAAATATCCAAACTGAAACACAAAGAAGAAAACAGGGTGAAAAAATAGAACAGAGCATCCTAGATCTGTAGGACAATATCAAATGGACTACTATATGTGGAACTGAAGTCCTAGAAGGAGAATAGAGTGAGAATGGGTCAGAAGAAATATTTGAAGAGACAATGGTTCAGAATTTTCAGCATTGATGAAGGATATCAACCCACATATCCAAAAGCTTAGCAAATTAAAACAGGATAAGTGCAAAGACAAGCACTTCTAGTCAAATATATTAAGCCCTACTCAGTGCAATAAAGCAAGAAAAATAAATGTAAAACATAAAGATTAGAAAGGAAGAAGAAAAATGGTCATTATTCACGGACCAAATAATAGTGCAACTAGAAAACCATAACAAACCATAGTAACCTATCGGATCTAATAAGAGAGTTTACCAAGGTTACAAGATACAAGGACAATACATAAAAATTAGTTGAATTTTTACATACTAAGGACAAAAAATTGGAAAATGAAATAAAAACAAACTATTTAAATCTAATTTTAAATCTTGGAAAATAACAAAATTGGATGACTTATACTACCTAATTTCAAGACTTATTCTAAAGCTATGGTAATAAAGACAGGGTGGAACTGGCAGAAAGATAAACAAATAGATCATTGGAGCAATATAGAGTATCCAGAAATTTACTACATATTAAAGGCCAACTGTGATTTTTGACCAAGGCACCAAATCAATTTGGTGAAGGAAGGAACCTCTTTTTGAGACATGGTTCTGTTACAATTGAATATCCAAACGGAAAATAAAATGTACCTCAAGCCTACCTCACTCCATATACAAAAATTAATTTGCTATGTATCATAGACCTAAACATAAATGCTAGATCATAAAGCTTCTTGAAAGGAAATATAGGAGAATAGCTTCGTGACTTTGGAGTAAGCAATGATTTCTTAGGTAGGACACAAAAAGCACTAACCATGAAAGAAAAAAATTGATAAACTTCATTATTATGAGCCAAATTATGTCTCCCCTGAAATTCATATGTTGATGCTTTAACTCCTAGTACCTCAGAACGTGACTATATTTGTAGATAGGGCCTTTAACGGGGTGATTAAGTTAAAATGAGGCTGTTAGAGTAGGTTCTAATCCAATGTGACTGGTGTCCTTATAAGAAAAGGAAATTTGGATACATGAAGAGATACCAGGGATGCACACACACAGGGAAAAGGCCATGTGAGGACATAGCGAGAAGGCCACCATCTGCAAGCTGAGGAGAGAAGCCTCAGGAGAAACCAACCCCGCTGACACCTTGATCCTGGACTTCCAGCCTCCAGAACTGTGAGAAAGTAAATTTCTGTTGTTTAAGCTACTCAGTTTTCGGTGTTTTGTTATGGCAGCACTAGCAAACTAATACATTCATCAAAATTTAAAATTTCTACTATTAAAGAAAATGAATATACAAACTCACAGAAGGGGAAAAATATTTGTAGTACATATATATTACATATCCAAATATATATAGAACTCCTATATATTAACAATAAAAGATAACCCAATTTTTAAAATGAGCAAAACACTTGAACAGACTTTTCACAAAAGAAGGTATATGAATGGACAATACGTGCATGAAAATGTGCTTAAATCATTAGCCATCAGGGAAATGCAAATTAAAGCCACAATGAGATATCACTTCTCACCCACCAGAAGACAAAATGGTGGTGAGAATGTGGAACAACTGGAAGTGTCACATTGCTGATAGGAATGTAAAATGGTTCAAAGACTGGAGAAGTGTTGGGCAAGGTTTTTTGTAACATTAAATATACATCTACCTTGTGACCCAGAAATTCCACTTCTAGGTATTTACCTAAGAAAAATGAAAATGTATGTCTACAAGAAGATCTGTACAAGAATGTTCATAACAGCTCCAAACTGAAAATAACCTAAATGTTCATGAAGAGAAGACCAGATAAATAAATTGTGATATATTCTTATAATAGAATAGTATTCAGCAATAAAAGAATTAACAACTGATACGTACAACAATATGGATGAATCTCAAAAACATTATTTTGGATAAATGAAACCTGATACAAAACAGCATATGCTATATGATTCCATTTATGTGAAGTTCTAGAACAGGCAAATTAACCTTTGGTCAAAGAAATAAGAAAGTGGTTACCTCTGCAGAGAGGGATGGAACTGAACTGGAAAGGGGCACGAGATAATTTTGCGAGGTAATGGAGCTAGTCTATATTATATTTGAATGGTGGCTACACGGATAAATGCCCTTGTGGAAACTCATGGAGCTGAACACTTAAGATCTGTCTTTTTTATTTTATGTAAATTATACTTCAATTTAAAAATAAAAGCAAGAGCATTCCTTGGTCCCTTTTCCGTGAGGTTTTCTCTGTACAGATCAGAGTGGGGATCCACAGGGGACCAGTCTTAGCAGGTGTCGTGGGGGACAAGATGCCATGGTACTGCTTGTTTGGTGATGCTGTGAACACAGCTTCTAGGATGGAAAGTCATGGGCTTCCCGACTAAGTGCACCTCAGCCCCACGGCCTACAGGTAGCCATTTCTTTATTCATGCCTTCCTTAGTCCTTTCTCCTTCCAGAACTTACAGAGGGCCTAGCAGCCATGGGATGGGGGTAGTGTAGGAAATCTGTGTTTTTTTCTTCTACGCCACACTAGCTGCCAGAAGACATTGTGTCAGACAATAAATATTGTCGAGCCTCTACTATAAGATAGTTTTTGCTCTTAAGGAGCATATGATCTAGTGCAGGGATCGGCAAATTATAGCCCACAGGCCAAATCCAGTCTGCTGTTTGATTTTGTAAATAAAGTTTTACTAGAACACAGCCATGCTCTTTATTTATATATCATCTATGGCTGCTTCCATGTTACAATGGCAGAGTTGAGTGGTTGTGACAGAGACTGTATGGGCCCCAAAGCTAAAAATATTTACTATCTGGTCTTTTACAAAAAAGTTTGCTGACCCTTGGTCTAGTGGAAGAAGAAAGAAATATTCACAGATCATTATTTTTAAAGCGTGATAAGTACAACGATAAAGATATGCGTAAAACATTACTTATGGGGGCCAGCCCGGTGGCGTAGTGGTTAAGTGTGCATGCTCTGCTGCTGGTGGCCCGGGGTTCAGATCCCGGGCATGCACTGACACACCACTTGTCAGGCCATGCCATGGCGGTGTCCCACATAAAGTGGAGGAAGATTGGCACGGATGTTAGCCCAGGGCCAGTCTTCCTCAGCAAAAAGAGGGGGATTGGCATAGATGTTAGCTCAGGGCTGATCTTCCTCACAAAAAAACCCAAAAAACAAAACAACAATACTTATGATTTCTTGAGCACTTACAATAGGCCACATTCTGTTCTAAGCTCTTTTACATATGTTAATTCATTTACTGTTGCAACAACTCAGTGAAGATAGACTATTTTTATTCTTATCTACAGGTGAGAAAAAATCAGGTTAATAACTTGCCTCAGGTCACAAGCAGGCTAGGAAAGAAAGAGCCTGGATACAACCTGGAGGACAGGCTCAGAATCTGTACTGAGTTAACCACTGCACTCTCGTGGCTGAGGGAACTATAGTGTGTGTTATAGGAGCCCGGGCAAGGGTGCCTAACTCAGGAAAGAAATTCTTTGTGGAGGAGGAGATTCCTGAGCTAAATGTTGAACAAGGAGTTCCAGAGTAGGATTTAGCCAAAACCGGGGTATTGGGAGTGAAAAACAAGCAGTACAGCACAGATGTAGAATAAGTGCAGAGAACTACAAACAATTTAGCTTTGCTGGAGCAGAAAATAGGAAGCAGAAAGTGGTGAGAGCTGTGTGTGCCCTATCGAAGGGCCAGGACTTACACTGTAGGTGAGGAAGAGAGCCTAAGGAGTGTGAGATCAGAGACAATGCCAAGGTTAGGGTCCTATCTGACACTGATCACTCTAGAGATACTGTCAGGATAGATTTGAGAATCAGGAAATGGGAAAGAGAAGAACTGTTAGGAGTTTGGTTTGAAGCAGAACACTTGTCAGTGGAAATTTGGGGGAAAGTAAAATCAGCTAAACTTGGTAATTACTAGAAATGGGGGATGATAAAGAGGGAGGAGCTTTGAATGTCTCCCAGGTCTCCATCCTGGATGACTAGGACCTGAATGGTGATATTGCCAACTGAGATAAGACAAGAGAGATTCCATTCATACGGGCAGATGATGAGTTCTGGACATGTTGAATTCAAAGGAATTGTGGAGCCTCTAAGTTGTGTTGTTAAATGGATGGATGAAATTTGGAGTCAAGTTGTTGGTTGGGGATCTAGACTTGGAGTCAGCAACATATAGGTGGTAATTAAGCCATCAGAGTTGATGAAATCACATGGAGAATGATGCAGTGTGAGAAGAACAGTGGAAAGACAACAGAATCCTGCACAGAACTAACATTTAGGTTGCGGTGGGAGGAAGAGGAGCCCATGTAAGAGGAGGAAGAAACAGAAAAAAACCAGAAGAGTTTGGGGTGAGAAGCACCCTTGTGAATATTGTTAGGGAGGAAGAATTGAACGAAAATGTCAAATATAGTAACAAGGACTGAAAAATATTCACCAGAGTTTTTTGGAACGTTGTCAGAGCGCTTGTGGTAGAACGGTGGGCATAGACACTGGATTGTGGGTTGAAGGATAAAAGGAAGAGAGTGTTTGTATGGGATTAAAGCAGGAGATAATCAAGTGAGAAGTTGTTTGCTTCTACTTCGGTTGGAAGAGACCTCAGCATGCTAGTAGGCTGAGGGGAGGATGCAAATGGAGAGGAAGCTGAAGATAAGCGGAGGGGGTGACTGGTGGGCCCAGGCCCTGAGGAGGGGGCAAGCGGGCATGAATGGGATGTCCTTGAACAAGACATCTCATCCTCTGAGATTAGGGGAAAGGGTGAGTGTGGTCAATGGAGTGAGAAGTTGCAGGGTCTCACCTATAATGGTTATAATTTTGTAGATAAAGCCACGAAGAAGGAGGCACGGTCAGCAGCTTGAGAGTAGGGGGAGCAGGTGCCAAATGGGGGAACACGAGGAGTGTGGCAAAGGTCTGGAATCTCCATGGAACCAGCCAAGGACAAGGGAAGGCTGATGAAGTGCCAAGACCCGGTTGAGGCAGCTGACCATGAATTTGAAACATTGCTAGTCTGCACGGTTCTGTGTTTTTTCTCCAACATCTCTCAGCTGCCAGTAAATAAATAAACAGGTAAACATTGTATAATTACCCATAGCTCTGTCTCTTTTCATGGTCCCGTCCCTATACTCTTCTTCTTCAGTTCCTTGGCAGCCAGAAATCATGGAAATTCTTAGGTAGTTAGGATGAGCATGATGACAACTGTAGGGTATATCAGGAGCTTGGGGGAGATGGAAAGAAGCGGGCTGATATGCAAGGAGCCTGCTGTTTCAGAATCATGCAGGGATGGTGCACGCAGAGGCATTGGGGACGTGGTTGTAGAAGTGTGAGGGCTATGGGGATGAGCGCTGTGTTGGAGGAGAAAATGTGGTGACAGGGCACAGGGTTTTGGTGGGTCCCCTGTGCTCTCCCTCTGCCTTTGGCACCCTGTTCAGAATGTCTGAGCTTCATGCCTCTTTGGCCCCCTCAGCAGGCCCGGGCTGATGTCTTGGAGCCCCTGTCCTCCTGGGTGTCCTGGGTCCCAGACTTCTCCTCTCCCATCATCCTTAACGTTGTAGCCAACTCTCGAGTTACAAACCTTTGGTCTTGGATATCTGGTGCATTTTTTTCTCTGTGCAGAGCCCTGGAAAATCAAGGGTTTGAAATAATTGAAAGGGGTGAAATTGAAGTGAAAGATAAAGTGAAGATGACCACATACTTTCTGATCCAGAACTTGAATGCTTCAGAGGATGAGATCGTGAGGAGACCTCAAACTCTGCTGGATCACAAGGCTGGGTGAAAAAGAGAAGCCTCGTCATTAGTGTTGAATATTTTTTCCGCTAACAACTTTGGATGTGTTTAGAGTGGTCCTTGGGTTTGCAGGGTCAACACGGGTGTCATCCCCACCCACCACCAAGCTGCTACCTTCCATTCGGTGAGAGCTCCCGGGGATCAGCTCAACCATTTTGCCCTAAATGCTCTTTTCTTGCCTCCTGGATATTATGACATCCTGGAGCTGGGCTGATGGATCCAGCCTAAAGGGTCCCTCATGCATTCATTTTCAAGATTCTTCCCTGTCCAAGAAAGGGGCTTTTTCCATCAGCCGAGGGGGATGATTTCAGAGTCTCCCCCTGCTCCTCAGCCTCCAAGGAGGCTCCAGAACAGGCTTTCCTCACACACTGGAACCTTCCACCGTCCTCATTTTTTGCCGGCTTCCAAAACCGGGAATCAGTACAAAATCCATGACTCACTCAACTCCAGGAATGACATGAGTGAGTTTAGGGTAAAACAATCTAGTGCTAAGCTGAACCAGGGATCACCATTTGGCGCACAGGGCTCAAAAAAAAGCAGCAGCTGGAATCCAACAACAAGGTCTCCGTCAGCGGCAAGGCGGATCCATCCACCCCACGTGGTCAGGGCCCCTTAACAACCACCCTGGTTAATGCTGGGAAATGCTGACCTGAGGGGGAAACCTAGTAGCAGGAGGCAAACCTTTCTGAACCCTTGAAGCAAACTGGAGAAGGAAATGGATTCATTCTGACAGGAGCTAATCTTTAGCTGCTCCAGAGGCCTGAAAAGGAAAATCTCTAAATCCAGAGGTTCCATGTTTACATAGCTAATACATGCAGGATGTCTCTTTGGGACACGTGAATTATGGTTACTATTTTTTAAAGTGGGGTTATCCCAATGAAGAGATGGGTATTTGAAGAACTTTGAAGATTGTTTTCATCGTGCTTTCGTTCTAATATCAGCTTACCTTAGTATCCCCGAGACCTGCAATTGTTTTGGGCCACATTTTACTGATGGAGACACTGAGATGGGAAGATCTAAGTGAAAAACTAGAAATAGCTTTGGCTAATGAAGACCAGGAGCCACCCTCATTAGAGATTTTCCCCTGAATTTCTAGGATCTGGGTGCCTTGCCCACCATCATTCGCTTCCTCCCACCATGTCCTCCCCACGGTACGGAGAGTTGCTAGAGAGGGGTAAACAAACAGTTTTTCCTTTTCTTTGTTAGAAATAGACAAAGTAAAGAGGGAGGAGGGTGTTTTGTCACTTGATTGTGGGAGAGAGGAAGGCAGAGAGGGAGGCTTCAGCACCAGAACGGGGCAGAATCTTGCTCAGAAGGTGTGCCTAGCCCAAAGCCAATGCTACTTTCTCCCATTCCCCCTGCAAGGGGTTCCCAAACATTCCAGTTTGAGAAACAGGATTCTGGAACATGGTCTGAGTCAGTAGCATCTAATCCACTTTCAGTTCTGAGCTGGAAACAAAACAAAACATAAACAACCGAGAATAGAAAATGAGGAAGTGTCTCAACTGAAGATCTCAATATGGATGCTGAGAAAGAGGAGGGAGAAAGGATGTGGAAAGAGGGGGAGGAGATAGCCCCTCCCAGACCCTAAACAGTGTCCCTGTGCAATCTTGGAAAAGGCACCCCTTTGGTAGGCAGCACCCAGGCGTGGCTTATCTTAGAGGAAAGCCACCTCTTCCTCTGGGCTGATGTCAGCCCCCAGCCCCACCCCCTTGGCCAGGTATCTCTGTGCAGAGAAATGGCACAACCCTGGTGTGTGGATCCTAGAAGGGGGGTCTCGGCCTCTTTCCTTTTCATCCTTCTTTACATTTCCCTCACCTCTTTCTCCATCAGCCTAGGATTTCCTGTGGGGAGCCTCACCTGTCAGGCTCTAGGGAAGGAGGTGTCTGTCTCTCTGTGCCTGGCCCTCCCATCCCCACAGAGCGCAGCACTGGCAGCTCCAGCAGGAACAGGAAGGCCAGGATCCCTCATAGGAGACCCCATGCTGACACTGCTCCGTAAGTGTCGAAGTGGCTTGAGAATCTGACCCCGTTAACCTCCAGGGGCCAAGAGACTTTCTCCCATACAGCAAGATGGAGTCTTTCAACGCCAGGGATGGAGGAGAGAGATACAGAAACACTAATAGCACACTAATGCTCTTCCTAAATTGGCCTCTTCCCTCAGAATGTCTCTCATGGGGCACACACACTGGCTCTTTGGATGATTTGGGGGAGGCGAGGGAGGGAGACTGAGAAGATGAACTTGAGGCAATTCGAACGTGCAGCCAGCACCAAGAACTATGTCTTAAGACTGCAGCAATGCAGGGGGAGGGGACCTCAGCTGTGTCCTTTCTGTGCCCTTGCAGGTGAGAGCCCCAAGGGGCCGCTGATGTTCAGATACATCAAAGGCCCCCACTTCTGCCGCTCATGAAGCCTGCTTGCATGAATGTTCTTACTTTTCCTTCCCCTCATGCTTTTTTGCAGAAGCAAGTGCTCAAGAAAGTCAAGACAGCACACCTGTTGCAGTCATGAGGTACGCGGACAGCCGACAGCTGCTCCCCAAGAGTGACGCAGCAGATGGCGAGTACACCAGACCGGTTACAAAGACTCCCAGTGCTGCGTTGCATGTGAACAGAATCAGTGGGTTCAGAGGTATGGCTCACGGGGGATGGGAAAGAGCCAGAAAGGGACAGCGCAGGTGGAGTTTGGGGCCCTAGGGCAGGATGCTTCTGCTCGTTGCTCACTGTATTTTGAATAAACTCTTTTTTAATGCTCCCCAATCCACCCACCTCCCCACCCCAAGTGTCCCAGGGGGCCCTTCATTCTGAAAGAGACCTGTATGCACCACCCCCAAAAGAATCTCTAATACTCAGAACTTATTAATACCCATAGAATGCAGTTTCTCTGGACCATGGTGCCCTTGGTAGCATGCCACCTGTTAATGAGGAGGGCTGGGTACCTCCTCACTGTTCCCGTCAGATGGTGCCTCATAGGGACCACAGAGCATTGACACTGCCACAAAGCATAGGCCCAGTGGCCCTCTTCTCTGCTTTGTCCCTGAAGGTGGTGGGGATGAGAGGTTTCTCTCAATTCATGCTTAATCTTGACTGCCCTAGTGAGCCATTCAGCTCCCTCCAGAGCCATTCTCAGGACTGACACAGCTGGGTTTTGAGTATGGGGTCACAGAGGAGTGGTGAAGGACCAGGGATGGGCCTGCAGGATGAATCACTGGAGCAGCAACCCCCCTCCCCCTCTCCTTTCTGGCTTTGTGCAGCCACTGCCACTCTCTGCCTTTCTGGAAACCCCATGTTAGGTGATCCAGATGGAGTTAAGCTTTTGAGACAAGGAGTAGTGTATGTCTGCTACAGAGGACCATCTCCCAAGGATTTTCTAAAAACCATCCCTGGTCACTGAGACAATTTCTTAAGACAAATGAAACAATCCATTTGAAGAGTTAGAACAGTTTAATAATCTAAATAAAGAGCTTAGCCATTGTTATTTTTATTGGACTATATCTCTTAGTTGAGTGTCACTTGAGCCCTTGGCATTGGGCACTGGCCCAATGCCTGAAGACTTTTCAGATTCCCCAGAATCTGAGGTTGAGGGAATGATCAGCACCTTTCTGTTCAGTTCTGGTGAGAGGAGACAGAGCAAAACTTCCCTTGCTCTGATCCGGCATCAGGTGGAATATTGGATTCTGGAACATGAGAAGCTCTCAGCAAACTTTCTGCCATTACCCAGAGGCATTTCCCTCCCCTCCCCATTACCTACCTTCCTACATCTGCATGTTTCTGATGACGTTCAAGCCCTGAATAGTCATCTAATATTATTGTGGTATGAAATTGTAATGTTCATAGATTCATTCAACAACATTTCTTGGAAAACTGTTGCTGCTCCTAGAATACAGAGTGTCAAGGCCACGCACTATGTTAGGATCTGTTGATGCTCGATGCTCGTTGAACTAAAACCATGTGGTCCCTGCTTTCATACAGCTTGCAGTTTAGTAGCGGAAGACAGACAACATGTAACAAAATAAATAAGATCATTTGAGGTAGTAATACACGTTAAGAAGAAAATAAGACTGAATAATGGAGAAGAGGGCCAGGGAAGGCTTCTTTGGGGAGGGAGCATTTAAGCTGCACTGTGTACGAAGGGAAAGAGCCAGCCACATGGCTATCTGGGCAGGGGCTTCCAGGCAGCTTCATGCCCTAAAGCAGATGTAAGCTCGGCAAGTTCAAAGAAGAATAAGAAGGCCAGTGAGTCTAGAGAGGGGTGGAAGAGGAAGGGAGCAGTAAGGGATGAGGTCAGAGAGGTGGGCAGGAGCTTTGGACAGTCTGGCCTTGAATTTCCCTATCCACACACAAAAAGTATGAGCATGAAGTATGGGGCAAGATGAGGAGCTGCTGGAGTCCACAGGAACATTCATAGGGAGAAGGTCTCTGCCATTAGAATTCCTAAATGGCTGCTCTATACACAGCTCAGAAGGGGAGGCCTAAGAACTATTGCTCCAGGGAGGTGAACAAATTCATTTTTCAAACTTCTGCTGCATGGGGGGTCCCTCCACAGGAGAAACCTAACAGGGCTGGGCAGGGCTGGGCAGGGCTGGGTATCTTGCTTAGAGGTGGGAGACAAGTTTCGCAACGGGGCCCCTAATTCAGTACCCATCTAACTGTTACTTTCCTCGACAAAAACCAACACCAACCACTAGAGAAGGAGAAACTGAGGCCAGTTTGGGTGGGAAAGCTGGAAAGGTGGAGAACTGGTATTTGTTGGACAGCTACTTTGTGGTGGGCATTTGACCCACATTATCTCACTTGATACAACAGTCACATGACTGTCTCCATAACAGAGGTAGGAAACTTAGAGTTCAGAAAGGTTGTATAATTTATTTAAGGTCCCACAACTGGGAAGTAGAAGAAGTAGGACTTGATCTTCAGGCTTGTTTGTCTTGGGCACACCATGTCCCTGCGGAGCCGTCTTTGAGTAACAGACCAAAACAATTTTCTAGTTTCCCCAAGTGGTAGCCTGCTGCACTTGGGCTTCTTGGCTTCACGATGGCCCAGCCATGTTTCTCTCAGATTCTCTGGGCTCCATCTGAACAGATATCTGATTGTTGGATGTGATTAGTAGGTGTATTAATGAGGAGTAGCTGACACACTGTAGGTGAATGATACACTATGTAATGTGAGCCAGGAGCTTGGAGAAATGAGGACCAAGCCAGCTGGGCCATTGGACCTCACTCTAGCTACCCAAACCCAGACCTACCGAATCAGAAATTGCTTTTAACAACTTCCCCAAGTAATTTGAGTTTGAGTTTACTGCGATTCAGGCTACTTATCTCCGATGGTTGGCAGCAGACATAGAATTTAGCCTTGAAGGATTCATGTCCCCTGCTCCTAAGGCCTGCCTTTTCATGGTGGTTTAGATCCCAGTTCTCATAGGTTTTCGGCTACATCCTGATAACGTCCTGCTTAGCTTGGAGGTGGGTGAAGGCTGCAGAGGGCCACTGTAGGAGCACTCTCACCTCCAGCCCCGGGGCCATTCCACCTGGCCCCTATGTGGGCGTCTTTATGGGAAAGTGTTTCCATCAGTAGCCAAAACCTGTCAGGACTTGGAAGATTAGGCTGTTGGATCTTGCTACTCAGAGATCTGCCTGCTTCCCAATCTCTAGGCAGTCAGAGGACACTCAAGACTCACCTCATCGATCACATCTGCCGTCAACCTCACCCGGTTATCACTTGGTTGCTAAACTAATCTCCCTCTCTGGGGGCACACATTTCCATTTGATTTGGCTCCAGGTGTGGGAAGCAGGCTCCCCACTGCCTCCCTCCCCCTGTGAGGACCATCTTTCCTGAAAAGTATCTCAGAGCCCTGGCAGCACATGGAGCTGCAGTGGCAAGGAGCACACCACATGGACCCCTCTCTGAGGGCCAGCTGAGATGTGATGCTCACCCCTTCCTTCGGCTCTCTTAAAAAGGGGGCCTCATTGAATCACTGTGGGGCCCAGCCAACATCTGCCAGGGCAATAGGAAACACTCCAGCAGGACCCAGGCCTGCAGGCTGCACCCAGGACCTCATTTGCACTTCAATAACGTGCTTTTCTTTCATTCTACTCTGTATTTGGGTGTTAGCTGTGTCAGTGGAGAGACTCCCCAGTGCAATTAAACGGGAGTATTGAGCCGGAGAGAAATCAGTGTGTGTTGACTCGGATATTTAAGCAACCACCTTTCAGTATTGACTAAAAAATTGGCCTTCCAGCTGTCCCTGCTGGCAGGCTCTTCTGGCATCTTGTCAGACCACTGTTAATGTGTTTTTCAAATTTCGGCTTGCTCCAACTTGTCTCCTAGCTGATTCTCCCAGCGATTATAATAATGGGTTCCAGGCTGACCTGCATACAGCACTTAGGCAAGTAGCCCAGGCTCCTCTCTGGAGGTGACCCTTCCTTATAAATCACAGTCCAAGGGTGTCTGCTGGCTGGGTTCAAGGCAGGTTAAGTCAGTTTGGAGGACTCCTTACACCAACTCCTGATTGTTCCTCTGGAGAACATTAGTGGCGAGGGTCTCTCTCTTGACTGAGTTTAGGGTTTAGTGGTCCTGCCTGCTGGGGGGTTTGCCCAATCCCTCCAAATTTGCCTCAATCTTCCCAACAGGAAGAACTTTCCCACTATTTGCAATCCCCTGATGGGTGATTCTTGGATAGGTTTGTGGTCACTTAATTGCCAGGTCCTTGCCCCTCACTTTGCCGAGTCTTGACAACACAAGCGCCTTTCCCAGGCGTGTCCAACGAGCTGGGGTCCAGCTGGTTTGGAGCCAGGCATAGGAGCCTGGGCCCCTCTTCTCAGCCCCGAGGCCTTTCAACAGCCTTTCTGAGGCCTTCATAAGCCTGGCTGTTAAACCTTCCTGACCTTTTCTCCTTGGGGCTGATGAATGGCACAGCTGTTGTTAACCTTGGACTTTCTAGAAGTTGAGCTGTTAACACAGCAGTGTTCTATAGCAGTGCCCTGGGAGGTATAAATGAACTCTTTAGAAATAAGGAGGTTACTAACAGAGGAGCATATGATTTTCAGTGTTAGGACTAGCCTCTAAAGTCACTGTCAGCCCTGATATCATTGGCTGGGCTGTAGCCTCAGAGCTGGTCGGCGTGGGAGGGCAGCAGGTAGGAGTGCATCTGAATCATCTGTGGTTGACAACGCAGGTGGCTGGGCCTCACCCTGAGAGTGACTCAGTAGGTCAGGGGGCGGAGAGGGGCTTCGACTCTGGTTTGTTAACCATCTCCACAGGGCTTTCTCACCGGCCGCCAGGCTCGGGAAACACCATCATGGTGGAAAGAGCATTAGCTTGAAATCAGAATTCCTGGGCCTACGTCCAGGTCCTGGCACCCAGTAACCAGCTGTGTCACTTTGGGCAAGTCCTCTTTGCTTTTTTTTTTTTTTTAATCCTGAAAGCAGAGGTACTAGAGTACCTGCTTTACAGGGTCACTTTGAGGAATATATGAGATACTATATATCATCAGAAAACTGTCAAGTGCTGAAGACATGTCAGTTATGCCAACCACTTAATCACTCAGGGACCCTACTGTTGGGAATTGATTCACTTAACAAATATGTGGGTCTTGGCACAAAACTGTAAGAGGCACTATGGAGGTTTTAAAAAGATGAGAATGATCTGCTGCACACAGGAGCTGTAGGTCAGTGGGCAGCAGGGAGATCCACACCGAAGTCAGGACCCCAACCTAGTGCAGGGTGTTACAGAGCCGAAAGCGAGCACAGGTGACGCTGGATACACACGGAGGACTCGGAAAACCTCTAAGAGGAGGTGCCGGTGATGGCAGGAACGGGCATAGCAAAGATGTGGCCTCTGCTCTGATCTCTGTAGAATGCAGGGGCTTCCAGAAGCTAGAGATCTAGTCCCTTCAGGGTGTGGCCTCTTTTGCCCATGGAAAGATATAGAAGGTGAGGGGGGTGGGTGATTCTGGAATGGCAACCCCTCCTGACACCTGGAGACTCCATTGTACCCTTTTTGTTACTAGGATAAAATTCTCTCACTGGTGGAGTTCCCTTCCAAAAATATCACTTCTAAAACGTGTGGCTCCTTTCTCTGTTCACACTTCTTGTATGGTCAGCCTGCCCTTCCTCCAGAGCAGGTGGAGTCATTGGAAAATTAACCCAGATGGAACCAAGTGGAGGGAGATAAAGTGTTCCACACATGTGGAGACCACATAGAGTAAAGGCCAGGGTGGGGGCAGGCTGAGAAGTACAGTTGGGACGGTTCGCCCAACAACAGGCCCTGTGCTGGGAAGCACCAGGACGGGCTGAAGCCTTGAGGACAGCTGAGAAGACTCGACTGAGAGTCTGATTTCAGCCTCAAGCCAAACTCCCGGCCCCAGTCATGGAGAATCAGTATTGAAATCAAGATGTGGTTTCCCAGATCTTATTCTATCTAGGAGGTCAGATACAGATGCGGAAATGCAGACAAGGAATTATTTTAATCGCAAATGTAAGAATCTCTTCTTGTAACCCCAAATCATATCCTTTAAGACTCCCAGAGCACTGATAACCAGGCACCAACCCAAATCCCACCTATTTTCCTCAAGGTAACAGCATTTCCCAAAACTCCACGTGGCCATCCCTCCTGCACTCCGGCACCCCCAAGTACACATTTGGCAATCCGGCTCATGTGATGGTTGTTTTCCAAACAGGGGAAGATTTCTTCTGCAACCATTCTTTTCATTTAATCAATTCTTAATCTATATTGAAGTGGGTTTTTGTGTTGCTTTTAATTTTTTACTGGGCTGTGTTGGTTTGCTCAACTAAAAAGAATTTATTTGTTTATTCATTTATATTGTAGAAGGAATATTTAATTATTATTATTTTTTAAAACCAGAAAGTGCAGATAAACCAAAAGAAGAAAGTAAAAGCACCTGTAATTGCATCATTCAGAGAGACTATTAAAATCTTGGTGCCCATCTTCCCTGACTTGTGTGTGTTAGGGTGAGTGTGTATCTCTTACTTATACACTTTTTCTTACCAGATTGGAATGGTCATACATACACTGTTTTGTAACTTGGCGGGTCATGAGTTTCTTTCCTTTGCACATTTAAACACATTTCAAAACAGAGGAGGGAAATTTTTTAAAAGACATGATGTGCTTGACGGAGTACACTGGTTTCCCACAAGACTTGTACTGCTACACACCAAAAGCCACATTTACATTGTATCAAATGGAAACCCCAATTTTCTTGTACTTCTGCACATTTACAACTCATCTGTGATGTCCGTGATATTCTGTGGGTCCTGAAGTTTCCTCTGAATTTTCCAAGAAAGATTAACCTAGTTCAATTTAGCTTTGGTGTTTAGATTTTTCCAGGTGTCCAGATATTAGTAATCTATGGAAGATGTGCATTGCAATTCTCAATTAATCAGAAAACTTAATGAACCAGAACGCTACATTTCCCAACTGTGCACAATAATGAGCATTAACTGTAGCGAAATGATGGTACAAATAGATGGTCCTTGGGGGTTGTGAGCAATGGTCTTGTGGGAGTGAAAGATGATGGATGAGAATTCATCTCAAGTAAACAAGGAAATTCTTCCACCATCTGGATTGTGGAATTGGATTGGGGTAAAATGTCAAATATATATGTGTAGAAATTCCAAGAGAGTCTTGCAACTCTATGCTGACCAGGTCTTGTTTGACTTGTCCGGCGGCATCGACTCAGATTGACGGAGTCATATTTGGCCTGTCCAGCTTTCAATATGCTGTCTCAGCTCTCTTCCCAACACAGTCCTAGCTAGTCATCTTTTTCTCCCTGTTGATCACGGAATTTTTCCTCAAGGGGAGAAAAGAAAAAGAGGAAAATGACTTTAATAGAAGTGCAAGGGAAGTGGAAGTAGAGATGGAGGAGAAGGACAACCATAGTTAAGATCCAAGTGAGAAAATGAAAAATGGCCAGGTTAGAAGAGAGAAAAGTGTGCTGTGGAGGCAAGAGAAATGAATCAGCAATTGAAAAGCTAAGTTGAGAAATTTTTGAGAAGAGAAATTAGAAGGAAGAAAAACATGAAAAAGTGTTGGATAAAGGGGAAACTAAGAGATCTGAGAAATAGTATTTCCTAGTGTTGAGTTTACTTCCAAAATTCTTTGTGAGAGGTTAGCCAGAAAGTAGATGATTCATCTTGGTTACAGAGAAATCATGGTGCTGTCTGGAAGCGGGAGCATGTCATAAACACAGTCCGCCTGTTGATAGGTGAAGGGAAATGTTTCCTTTGCTGTAATCCCTCTTTTTTTAGCAACTCCAACCCCTTCTTGTTTAGTTTTATTTTTGTTAGGATAACCCCTACTTTTGGTACAATTACAAAGACACAAAACAAGTAAGTTCTGTGATCACAATGCTATTTGGTGGAGATTTTCTCTCGTTGGTTCTTATAACATTTCTATGAGTTGAGTGGGAGACAGATGTATTATTTAGTATCCTTTTACATCTGGAGAAACTGAGGCACAGGGCAAGGAGATGATATGAGGAGAGTTCAGTTGCCTTTTCTAGTGCTGATGGGCAACCTGGAGGCAGATAGCCATGTCTTCTCAATAGAAAAAGATCACATTTCTATCTGTAATCAATTCCTTTTTCTTTATTTGCTATGATGCCAAAACAAAACTGAACTCAAACTTTTCAAAAATGCAGTATCCTTATCATTTATCTTGCATGATTCCATTTTTGAAAAATTCAATTCCTTTCTAAATTATATTAGTGCTTACATCTCAAAGAAAAACAATACTGCAATAAACTCTGTAATTCAAAATGAAAGGGATAAACAGTATTTGGAATAATAAAACCAGTAAAGAATTAGCAAAGAACAAAAACAAAACCCCCCATATCTGAATAATTAACAATGTCCAAAGAGCATAAAATATTGCTGACTGTGATTTGGTCTCTTGCCTGTGCCGGGGTGGGGGATGTGCTATGGTGCTCAAATGAACATGTGGTTAATGACATCTCCGCTTAGCCAACTCTGGTTTGGCCGTACCCTATAAAAATGCCACATGTGAGGGTTTTATGAACCTTGATTCCGTGTCAAATTAGCCCCCACTTATGCGTGAGCCAAATACTCCATATGAATCATCGCCCGGAGATGAGGACAAACCAGTGACTTGGTTCTAGGTGTCCCAGGAACCCCCCTCTTCTTTGCTCCAGGGTCCGCTCCCAAATTCTCACCTCATCCTTGGCCTGAGACTGGGGAGAGACTGGGGACAGGTCCAGTAGCCCAAATATTTCCACATGTATGTCATCATTTATGTTCATTAATAACCAGTACACTAGCAAATCGAGCTTGTCTCAGTCTAATTGTTTGTGCTGAAAACTACCCCTTGCTTTCAGTATCTTAAAACAAAGTTAATCACTGATTCAGGTTCAGGAAGAAGTCTGAGGTGCTAACAGCCCCTAATGGTCAAGAAGTCATTCATTAATTTGGGAACAGAAGGCTGAAGATAGAAGCCCCTCCTGTTTTTTCCTGATTTCTAGAACACTAGATGTATGTGAGCACCAAATCTATACATGCCTCTCTGAACTTGAATATCTCTGTAACAATGATTAGTGTCAAGAAAGAAGAAATGGGAATGATATATGACTTTAACTTCTAGACGCTGACCTTTCCAGATGACACTGGAGGGAGAGCAGGAGGAGATGGAGACAGTGTCTTCCATCCAGCCTTCTTGTTTCTATTCCTTCTCTGAGTCCTGCTCCCTCCTTCCTTGCTGTGGCTCACAGTCCCAGAGGCGATTCTTTTCCAGTGCCTTCTCCCTGGGCTCCCTCCCATACTTAGAAATAAAAATTAACATCTTTGGGTTTGTACTTTGTGTGGGGCATTGTGTTCATCACTGTATCTAAATCACTTAATTTAACTATCACAACAACTCTGGGAGGTAGGTGTTATTTTCCCCCCTTTTCAGATGAGGACAAACGAGGCTCAGAGAGGTTAATAATGAACAGTGGCAACACTGGGTCTGAACCTCAGCCTGTGTGATGTCTATGCTCAGACCTCATAAATAGTCACGGGGCCAGCAAGTCTGAAGGCTGGGGTGCTATTATGTGAGTTATGCACAAGTAAAGATTTGGTATGCAACCAACAAGATGACACAGTGGAGGACAAGAGAATAGCAATGGGCAGAGGCTGTATGGGCATTTTCGACCTCTGCTGTGAACACTTCTCCTGCCCAGGAGGTAGGAAAGGAAGCCCATAGTGTCCACACTGTGTTCCCCAGGGCCTGGCTCAGACAGAAATCCCCTGGCCGCAGAGGCCAGCCTGAGGTTGGACTGATTTGCTCACCCCACTGTCTTGTTTCAGCTTCTGACGAATCGACACCTGAAGGGAGTCCAGTGGCAGGACAGGACTCCGTGGAGGCTGCTGATGGACAATGGTCTTCAGATCAGATGAAGACACATCACTTTCCTAATGACACTCTGCCATCTGGTTTCTGTGCTTTGTTGTAACAGAGGGAAAATGGACCCCTCAGCTTAATTTTTCCCCTCCTCGGTTTTATGGCGGCAAAGAAAAGTAACTTCTTTTCATTTCTCAGCTCAAAACTTCTTAAGCTGCATCTCTTCCTCATTGTCCCTTTGAGAATAAAAGTCTAGAAATGAAACACAATCCTGACAAGTTTGGAAAATGTGCTTTCACATTCTCAGTTCAAAGCCAACCCCTACACTTGGAGACTTTGGGTCTTGTTTGTTCTCTTAGATGATAAGTTCAGCTGTGAGGCCTCTTTCTGTTTTCTTCTAGCAGGAGTGAATGGCTTTCCTGCTCTCATCACTGTGGTTCCACGGAATCTTTGCCTCGGAGCAAAAGCCCCAGTGGCCGACTTCAGAGGACAGCCTGACCTCGGAGCTCGTCGTGTGCAATGTCTTGTTTTAAATGATGGTGGGAGGGAGGGAAGAGGAGGAAAGAGACCCAGACCCCGCAGTTTATAAATCACCACATAACACTGCCAGGATGTGAAAGGCACTCAGCCAGGGGTTGTGAAAGGAAATAATTTTCATTCCCAGCCCTGGGAATTACGTGAAGCAATAGAACAAAAGCTGCATTCCCCCCAGATTTCCTAAAAGTAAAATGGAGGGGAAAATGTGAAAATCACCGGAAGGGCAGAGTTAGGGAAGATAGGACAGCGAGGCAGAGTGCAGCCAGACACCAGGTCCCTTGGCCGGCTGCCTTCTCAGCACAGAAAACTCCCCCGCTGCTTCTAGCGGCAGGTATGGAACACCTTCTGCAGTGGGGAGTGTTGGAAATGTTCTCAGAGGCATGGGTAGGGGGAGAGAGGAGGCAGAGAAGTGCTCTGTGGACTATCCATCTGCGTTTGGGGATGGTGAGAAAATAAGTATTTTTTTAATCTAGATAATAAAGAAAATCTGAAGGGCACACACAATTTTTTGATTCATCCCTGCTAGGACTTTACTTGTCCCAAGAGGCATTCACTGTCTTTCTGCAATTCCCAGGAAGGCATGGGCAGGACCTGACTCTGTCTCTAGCAATCGCAGGGGCAGGAGGGGAAGGGAAGGTGACAAGAGTTGAATTCCTTGCTCCACCCTCTGGACTGCAACTGTGTCTTGTGTCTAGAAGTAGGCAGGTGGCCCGTAGTTCTGAAGGGCCACAGCAAGCCAGGATTAGACTGAATGCAAAGTGCAGAGTCGGGAGATGTGGGTTTCTGTCCAGATTCCACCGCTTGATATCTTAGTATCTCAATTTTACCAGCTATAAAATGGAGTTAGTGACAGCAACCCCACCTATGTCACAGATTTTTTTGTGAGAATTCAGTGAAATACAAGAGCACAAAGATGACCGTGATATTCACAATAATAGTAACTACTAACATTTATTGACCATCAACCACCTTGTAGGCACTGGCCCCGCACGTGTGTTACACGTTCCTTCTGCTCCTGGCAACCAGCGCATAATACGACAGCTCTTCCAGTCCCTCCCTGACAGACGAGGAAACGGAAACTTGGAGATTCAGTAGCTGGAGATCACACCGCTGGCGCTGTCGAATAGTCTGAGCAGGACATGTGCTGCTCAATGTTATTACAACATCAAAAAGACAGGAGAGCTCGGAGGTGTGGACCCTGGAGCCAGGTAGAGCAAAGGTTGAATCCTGTGCCTCAGTGTCCCCTTTGTAGGATGGGGATAACCTGCCTCATAGGGGTGTCATGAGGGTTACATGAAATATACATGAAGCACTTAGAAGAGTTACTGATACTTCGTAAGCCCACTTTAAATGCTAGCATTTCTTATTTTTTAAAATGATCCTATTAAGTGGTCTTCCTGCTGAAGTGGGGGCAAGGAAAGATGACCCAGCTCACAATTCTTGTTCCTTTTCCTGCATACTTTCCTTCAAAATCCTTAAGGTCAGTTGTGAGCAAGAACTCAACCGGCAACTATGAACACTGTTAGGTGGTAGCATTGCCTGAGAGATGAAGAGCAAGACAGTTGTTTGGTGGAGTGTCGGCTTTTTGTTTTGTTTTTGGAAGGCGGTAAGCGGGAGCCTGTGGCCTCAGCTCCCAGCTGGCAGCGTGCTGTGCTTCCTTGGCCCCCATAGGATATGTCAGTTTAATGCTCGGCTATACCTAAGACTGCCAGCAATTGTGAAGCAGGTGCCCTAACCCTGATTGAAAATGGAAAGGATTTTGTTCAGTGTTTATTATGATTGAAATAATCGTTTCCAGCTGTAAATGAATGACTACATCCTGCATTTGGTATCCTCCTGGAGCCTACTATTTACTCTTTGGAATAAACACTGGTGGAGACAAACTTCAGGTGCCCAGGGAAACCTAGCCAGGCTGCCGACGTGCTCCATGAGCCCCTGGCATTCCCAAGGGAGCGTTCTTTCTTGGATACACCTCTCTGGGTGGAGCCCACAGGAGCCCCTGCACCAAGCTGGGGTGTGTGAACACCCACTGAGAAGGCAGGTTAGCTCACAGGACGCCTGCACCTCTGCACGCCTCTGCAAACGCTATGCTCCAACACCAGCATCTGGTGGTCTGCCTGATGTCCATCAGCTAGACGTCTGGCTGTCACTCCAGATAACAGACTTTTGTTTATGAGCAGCGAATACTGGCTCAGCAGGGAAGGCAGAGGCACTCCAGGCCGAGCACCCTCCTAGCCTGAGGACCTTGAAGGAGTGGAGCCCTCCCACACCTACAACCTGTTGGGTTCATTTTATCCGGTAACCCCATCTGGCTCCAGTCCCCTCCAGCTCCTCCACCCCAGGGCACCAGCCCAGGGGCACAGCAGACTCAGATCCAAGCAGATGGCTAGTCCAGCTTCCGATCTGGTCCAGCAGGCCAAGGACTATTACAAACTCACTGGCCTCGAGCCCATGCAGAGAGGAGGACATTTTCATTAGTAAGAACTTGAAAACATTATCCACCGTCCTCCCCCAAGGGAGCCCAGAGCTCTACAGTCTGCCCTGCCTGATCTCGTAACTGCTTAGGCACCCGGCCTCTGGGTGTAGAGTTCATGGACGTGGGCAGTGGGGATAACAATATGCCGGGTGTCCCTTCTGCCCTCCCTTTCTCCCTCCTTCGTGGACATCTGTGCCCAGCTTCCGAATGCTCAGGCCTGGCTAGGGGCTGGCGTCTCCCCCTCCTCTGGACTACGACTGGCTCATTCTTTACAACAACCCAACCTCTCTCGCCCCTTCTTTTTCACCCTTTCTTCTTTTCCAGCTTGCCTTCAGCTTGAGTTGTGTGTGAGAGAAAGAAGGCGAATCATGTGCCTGGCTGAGGAATGAGATCATTTCTCTCCCCTCTTAGCAGGCTTGCTGTCTGCTAGTTGGGGTTACTGGAAGAAAGCGGGAAAGCTCGATTTCCACAGAGAGCCATCTGGCTCCACCAGACTCACGCTGATGCTAATCTGTTGGTTTCTTTTTCTTTATTCTTTTCTTTTTTTTGTCCCCGAGGAACACTTCATCTGCAGCTGTAAACTCAGACCTGGTTCATCTGAAGGGGAGCGTTCATTTGGTGCATATATTTATTATGGCATTATGCCCCTCTCACCCCCGTCCCCTTGTAGGTGTCAGGACATCATTGTTATCATTGGTGGGTCCATGTAGTTGTAATGTCAGGGCTGTACTTTCAAATGGAAATCAGGCAATTATGCTCCACACGGAGAAATCTGACACATGCAGAGGTTTTACACCACTGGCCGTGTCATGGGGACAAAGGCAGCCAGTGCTCCCAGGGGATGGTTAAATAAATAGAATATGTTTCAAGAGCACAGAAAAATCCAGGAATAATTAACTGTGTGATGAGAGTTCATAGATCCTGTGGCTGTTTAACTTCAAAATGTGATAATGATATGTCAACGAACTGCTTAACTCATCCTTGAAAAGGCCGCATTCGAAAACCGATTACAATGTGCATTCAAACAGAGGCAGAGGCTGCTCTGCGCATCTGTTTTCCAGTTTCCAAATGCAAAGCTTCAGAGTTTTTTCACTTGCTTTGCTTCCCTGCCACGGGGGGCTCCAGTTGGCTCCAGGGGGCTCTTAAGGAGAAGAGGGGCTGGTAGCAGCCTGATGTCTACCTAATGGAGCAGCTTCATGTCTATATTCAGTGTTAGATCCATGGGTGCTCATGCTGAAAAATATGGTGACAATGTCACTGTCACTGCTACTGGTTGAGTGTGTATGTACCAAGCACCAGCTAAGCACTCTAGTCCTGTGAGTATGAGGCAGGTACTATTATCATCCACATTTTACAGATAGGGAAACAGGCACAGAGGTAAGCAGAAGAATTAGGCTTCAGATCCAGCCCTGCCTGACTCTGGTCTTGGCCTTCAACCACTGGGTTGTGCCCTCCCTAATGTTTCAACAGATAGTAGCAAGTAAGATGTGCACTCACTCATGCAACCTTTACAGAGCCCCCTATGTCAAACACATATAGTTGGAGTGAACTAAACAGGAGAGACCTAAATAAAAGTTAAAACTTAATTTTTCCCCTAAAATATCCAGCTGTTTAAACAAATGGTTAGTTTGGAGCCTGAAACATGTTGTAAGCTTCATCACTCAACATGTTCAAAACTGGGTTTAAATTAGCTTATATTACCAAAAAGTAAAGTGTCCCCAAATCCTGGCCATTGCGCTCTTCTGTCATGGAGGAAACAACTCAGAACAGACTTGAGTCCATGGCTTTGGACTTCAGCAGCCCTTGAATCTCCCCATGATGCAGCTGCCTTGGACTACTAAAGCTGATGCCAATTAGAACTGAGAAAAGAGGGAAGACATTTTCTCTCCCAGAAAAAGTATTTTTTAAACTAAGCATATGAAAAAATAAATAAAACAGGTTTACATAGGAATTTCTAATGCTTTCTCAGACTAACAAGTGTCATTTGGAAAGTCCACAAGACCCCATTGTAGACAGAATACATTAATCAAACAAAACCAGAAGTTTCAGGAGACAAAACGTCTACTAATTTGCTAGTGACTAATAAACACCAGTCACACGCACAGCACCCTTCCATTGTGACTTGTTTTACCTTATCCAAGGTGGAAAAACCTTTAAAAAGATTCAAAAACTTTTAGAATATTAGCTTTGTCTTATGTTGGAAAAAATGAAATTTCTGCTTACAGAAAAATTACTTTTACTTTTTTCATCTCTACTGAGCATATGTACTTAAAAAAATTAGAGAATAAACTTGCATTGCAGAAATAACAAATGTCATTAAAATGTCCTCTCCAATGAAGACCTTAATTAAAGACAATTGAAAAGACTAGTGACAAGCACAAAAGAGACCAAAGCCACAGATCACTCAAGAATGGATCACTCAGGAGCTCAACAAAACAATAGGAGCGTCATCCTGTGGGTGGGGTTATGCTAGGTCTTGGGGCCAGCCAGGCTGAATAACCCACCATCACAGCAAGGCCTTTTTCCACAGAGCACTAATGACCTAACAGGAAAAACTCGGAGCAAAGAAAATGGAAAAACCAATTAAAAATCAGGAATTTAAAAATTTTGAAATCAAGAAGAACTAAAATGGGGGTTAACGTCATCAAAATATATATCATAGTTAATGTTATTCAACTGTTTAATGTCCATGATCAGTGATGAGCATATAATATCTTTCCACAAAGAAATTTTTTTAACTTCTTCATTATAAATTCTTTGCACATCAAAAATTATTTTTAATTAAGCATTTGAGAAAAAAAATCAGTTTACAGAGAAATCTCTAACACTTTTCCAGATTCAACAAGTGCCATTTTGAAAGTTCAAGGTGCCCAAATTGCAGAGATAATTTATTAACTAAACAAAACTTGAGATGTCTAGTAATTAGTCTGTGATTAATGAACATCAGAAATACACCCCCCCGAAACATAATCATTAGTCATTTTAGCTTCCCAAATATAGAAAAGCATTTAGAAAATCATTCAGAACGTTTTTGACCATCAAGTTATCTTATAATAGAGAATTAAAAAAAAAAAAACCCTCTGATTAAAGAGGAATTGGTTTTGTTTTTATCCTTCCCTTTTGAAACACATTTATTTGAAAATATTATTACAATAATCTTGTGATTGTGACTTTTTCAAAGTGCTTGTGATTGGCAAAATCAAAATTTATTTGACTCAGTTCTTTCAAAAAATAATGTGTGTGTGTGAATATTACCTAGGCTCTAGGTAACATATGTATTGTGACTATGTATATGGCTGTGTGTGCATATCACCATCATACCCAAGCATCTTAAGAAAAATAAAGCAAATTGCTGGCCAACAAGGGTACAGATAAATCAGCAAGGATGCAACAGTGCAGGAGAGCTTTCCATTAATCATTCTAATAAAAACATATCAAACTTCTTTACACCTGGTCATGGACAATGTGAACTTTAAAAAAATCATGTCATTTATTAGAAGAAGAAATAAAATGAAACAGTGGGCAGACCATATAAAAACCACATATGGGATTTTTCAGATTACACTCTTCACACCCTTGAGAAAATCTTTTCAGACTGAGCCACAGTTACTCACAGAAGTGAGTCATAGTCCTCAGATGGATTGGGGTGGAGAAATGGTTGAAAGCCACTGATTTAGATCAAAATGTTAATAGTGGTCATCTTTAGGAGCTGGAATAATGAATGACTTTATTTTTGTTCTTCATGTTTTTCTGAGTTTTCCAAAGAATAATGTAATGGGTTTCCAGCATGATGCTCAAATGAGTGGGCACTGGAGCCAAGCCACCAGATTTGGAGTCCGGCTCTGCAGCTCACGGGCTTGTGCAAATCACTTTCCACCTTTGGACTCTCGGTTTACTCCCTGTAGAGTGGAAACCATCATAGTGCCTACTTCAAAAAGTTGTCACGATACTTTTTGAGAGAGAATACTCGCAAAGCACATAGTGCCTTGCACATGTAGCTGTGCAATAAATGTTCACTATTTGAGAAAAAAATCCTTATACAGTTCATGATTGTATGGTTTCTTACAGAAATAGAAGAAGTGGAAATCCTATCTCATTGATGAAGTCAATATAGTTTTCATATGCCACATTGCCTGATACACCTCCAGTTCCTCCTCTGCCACACTTCCCTGTGTTTTTCAATCATAACACTCATTGCAACACCTGAAATTAGATTATTTGTTTATGTATTGGAAACAGCCAAGATGGTTGATTTTAAGCTACCAATGGTTTAACAAATGGCTTGCAAAACTCCCAAATATTTAATAATTGGCCTTCATGAGCCAGCACACCACTGGCTAATCTACTTTGACAATTTCAACATCTTAAAATGCATTTTAAATGGTAGATTGGGTTTAACAATGAAGGAAAATAAACCCTCTCTCCATACCCTCAGGCCAGCACAAATATGATAATTAATTTGTAGGTGATATTACCATTGGAGGCCATTAGCTGTAAGTAGACATGTAACCAAAATGGACAATTTTCCGGGTTGATTTTTATTATTGTGGTGGTAAAATATAAGATTCCTTGGAAAACAATGGGATGGTCAAACTAGGACAAATTATTACTTCCCCAAATAGCTCCAGCACCCCTAGGAAAGGAGCAAGGTTGAGTGTCTTTGGATTTCCTTAAGGGCCAAGTATTTTCTTTTTCAATTTATTTTAAAAGTCAAAATAATATAAAAAGGCATACATTAAGATGTCTCTCTCCTACCTCTAAATCTATCCACCTGTTTCTCTCATTATTGATAATCATTTTTTCATTTCTTGTTTCAGTTTTCCTTATGAAAATATCACCTCTTATCACCTCTTCTTTTTATCACCTCTTCTTTCGTTCAGGAGAGTTCTTACTGCCGGTACTTATACATTGTTTCCTCTGTCGTGAACATGCCACTCTGATTCTGCTCCTCATCTCATCTCTCCCCTTGACAGATGTGTTTTACTGACTCATCCTGACTTCTGCAGCCCTGTCCTCTTCTCTCCTCCTCTTCCTGTATGCTCCCCTGCTTTTTGCAGCCCTGCCATCTATTTTGTTGTTCATGATCTTGACTCCCTCCTAGTTTTGCTGGAAATAGAAATTTTCCATTTGCTTTCCACAACTTCAAAGAAGAGAAAGGGAAAGACAGACTTCCCGTCTTCATCTTCAGACCCGAAAAGCACATGGACATCAATACTTCAAATTTCAATGTGGACAGTCTAAAGAATTGAAGCAGCTAATTTTGAAAATCTTTTAAAGAAAAACAATATGGGATTCAGTTTCCAGAGGATACAGATATTCTGAAGCCTCAAGGGGGATTTAAGGTATCCGGGTATTTTCTTAGCTTATCATTTGGACAAGTCCTCTTATTTCTCTGGACCTCACTTTTCCAATGAAGGGAAAGGATCTCTAAAGCCTTAACACAGAGTAGACAACCCAAGTTTTAACTCCAAGAAATAATTCTGTGGTGGTGGAATTTAGGCTCAGAGATACTTGGATGGGGGAGAAGTTGGGGCCCTGAGGTGGAAAGAGGAGAACCAACTTGTAGAAAGAAATCTATGCACCTGGCTCTGTGCTAGGAACTTTACATACGTTAATATACCTGGGAGACAGGTATTATCATCAGCTCCATTTTAGAGACACGGAAAATGAAGTTCTAAGGGGTTAGATCACTTATTCAGGATGGTAGAGCCGGGATTGAAATCCTGGCCCTCCTGGTTCTGGAGCCCAGTGTTCTTCCCAGAGCAACTCTCATAGGTGTGCAGGCCTGTCCTGCCTGAAATGCATGGGCAGTGGTAATGTTTCCAGTCACTACGGCCCTCTGCTCCCTTGCCTTCCTCCCCATCTCCGTGGCAATTATTTAAAAACCAGGCCTTTTAATACTCATCATATTGATTTAATTTCTAATCATGAATGCAACCAAAATAACTGGATCCATTCTGCTATTCGTCCCCTGATGACCAATTCCAGACTGTGTTAAGGTAACCACATTCTGCCTGTTCAGGCTAGTTGTTCTGGAAACTACACTCTAAACCACAGGGTATTCATTTACTAAAACTTTAATAAAATAATTTCAGGCAAATCATCCATTTTAAAAATAGATCAAATAGATATCTTTGAAGACCCAGGGCATCTTTAACCCAGATGATTTCTTAAAAACAAGACAAAATAAACAAAACCCATTGGTGCTTTTGTTCACATTTAAAAAAGTATGATACTGCATTTTGAACATTTTCCATTTTTCACTAATGAAATCAATGCAAATAACCTTCATATTTGTTAAAAGAAAAATACAAGGTCAAAAATTCATTTCCTAAAAATACATTTGCTTAGAAATCCTTTTTACCTTATGAACTTCCTTGGCCTTATAAACCTGTCAGCAGAGCAAACTGGGAGCCAGTTTCCTGCAGCCATAAACTCCATCACCCTTTTTACAAGTCTTTATTCTTTGGAAATGTAAACGCTTGTGTTGAAAAGCATTCACTGGGAAGATAAATGAGCAGCAATATGATTAGTGCCCATTAGTGATTAGTTACCTCTAGTCAGCTGGTTAACAATGGAAGGCTGACACCTGACACCTCTCTTCTCACCTGGGTAAATGAGGTCTCCAGACTTTGCTGTTGCCCTGCCTGGGCCTGCCCAACCCCCGGCCCCTGGACAGGCCACATCCTCGCAGGCCTGTTAGCCAGCCTTTGTAGAGTCTCCTTGGAGCATCAGTTCTAACCACATCTTGTCTTGGAATTTCCACTGCCGCCTTTAGGCCGCAGCACCAGGCAGAGTACAAGTGAAATTATATCCCAAAGAGATTCTCCAAACTTCTAAGAGCTGAGACTGCCTCCTCCTGAATTCCCATCCACTTGTCATTCTGAGGCAAGGGCAGGTGGGGCACACAGTAGGTACAGGCACCGTTAATTCCCTTGGCCCCCTTGGGCCTTGTCTCAGGCCACACCGGCCTAAATCCCAATCATTCCAGCTCAGGCCCACCTCCTCCATGGAGCCCTCCTATCTCTACCCGGCAATCCTGATCTCTCTCTTTTTATGGCTCTTCTATTCTGTTTGAGAACCTACATTTCCATCCACTTCAAAGCCAAACTCCTCTGCCTAGCTTTCAAGACCTGGGTAGCCTTACCGCACCCAATTTATTACCCACTGCTCCCAGATTCCCTGAGCAGCCAATCTGGGTGCTAGAAAGGAAAGGTAGATCACAGCTCTGCCAATCAACAGCTCATGCATCTCAGAGCAGGCAGTCTTCCCTAGAGAAGAGTCAACAAATGGCAAATGGATGGATTTACATTTACTGGAGGAGAAAGCCTCCCCAAGAGAGTAACACATGCATCCTCATCCCTGATACTGAGCTCTTACCAAATATTCAAAACAAATTAGTTAACTTCATCTTACATGTAAAGTGACGCATATATGGGAGGGGGTGGCACTGAGTGGTGGTGTAGCCTGCCGGTCATTATTATAAACAACATTCTCACGAATGACTTTGTTCTGCACTACAGAGACATTCTTGGGAGTGACCCGCTCTGAAATTGCCCTGGTTTTTATAGTTTGGAGTTCTTTTATCTGCTTGTCCTGGCTGCTCCCCTCTTCTTGTGCTGTTGAGACAAAAGGTATTATTTCTTTCTCTTATCAGTGTGCCCGCCTATCAGCTGTGAGCTAGGAAACTAGAAATGCAATTTTAAGAAATCTTTCAAAAATGAGAATAAATTGGCCTCAAGTGGAAGCCTGGACCTTGTGATATATGATTGTCAAAGGCGAGGATTGGGAGGTGGGGGAGGAAGGGAAGGGGCATGGGGGTGTCAGGAGAGGCTGCACATTGAAATCCCAGTGCCCAGACCACACCTCAGACCAGTTATCAGTATTTTTAAAGCTTCCAGATGATTCTCAATGCGCAGCCAAAGTTCAGCAGCACTCACTGCTCCACATACTGTCACGTCACATGATGGAATGGGCCAACTCTGTAAACACGTGGTGGAGGAGACCAGGGAAACCGCAGCTGCGGCTGAGGGCACGTCCCAGCCCATCGCCCCCCGCCCCCCCCCCTTCAGACACAGAATATTCATCTTCGTGAGAAAAAAATTCTGACAGGCTTTGACTGTGTTAAATTTCCTGAACCATTTTTTATTCTGCCTTTTTTGGAAGTATGTACATTCTTTATTTGGGTCATTAGGGTATAGTTGATAAATTATAGGTTTTCTTGGTTCTTTCGAGAATTTCCTCAGGACAGATTTAGCTCTAGCCCTCCAAGGTCATTTTCATTTCAAAAAATAGGTAATATGCCACTTATTAAATGCCAAAAACTGTGCAAGGTTCTGGGGATATAATGGTGTTGAGGGTCCCCAAAACCACTCACGTTCGAGTATTTGCTATAAAGACTCACAGGAGTCGGCTTTTGGTTGTATGCACAGTGAAGATCTATTACAGCAGTGCAGCAAGGATACACAGCCGAATCTTAAGGGAAAAGACTCAGGTGGTCTGGAGAAATCATGTGCAGGCTTCCTTATGCTCTCCCTCCCATGAGGGGTCACACAGAGTGCACCCCAGCAATTAAAATACAAGACACTGCATGCAATGTTTCTGCCTGGGGAAGTCCATTAGAGACCCTGGCCTAAGGTTTTTATTGGGGGCTGGTCACATAGGCCCCCTCTGCCTTGCACGTTCCAGAATTCCAGCTCCCCAGAAGGAAAGCAGGTGTTCAGCATAAGCCACATTGTTTGTACAGTTTAGGCACAGTGGCCACTCTGATCAGATCAGTGTAAGGAGCTGTTTTGCAGCCAGTTCCCAGACGTCAACCAAGGGCCAACCTCGCAAGCAGGCAAGGACAGCAGCCTCAGCCCTGCTAAGTTAACTCTCTTCTGCGGAAATGGTAAGCTGAAACGGTCTCTGCCCTCTTGAAGCTCTGTGTCATTGGGGAAACATTCATTCATCCAATCATCATACCTACAGATATAAACATATCTCTGTGATAGTTGCAGGAAGGTACAGGGCGCCATGAGAGCTGCCACAGGAGATCTGCCCTGGCTGGGATGGACAGGGAGCCTCCCTAAGGCTTCCCTCTGGCACACTAGGGAAGATCAGAGCTGAGGGAAGACCAGGACTTAGGTAATTGGACAGGGGCTTGCAGAACGTTCCAGATGAGGAAATAGTAGGTCTAAAAGCCATGTAGCTAGAGGAAACATGGCGCAACTGAGGGCCTGAAAAGACAGCAAGGCTGAGACAGATGGAAGGGTTGGAGCTACGTATGGCACGCAGAGCTTTGCAGGTCATGGGGAGAATGTGGGGCTTCATCCCAGGAGCGGTAAGGAACCCCTGAAAGGTTTTAAGTGAAGCTGGGTGTGTGTGTGTGGGGAGGACTTCAGTTATTGCTGTGAAGTTGAACAATTTGGTTACTGTCTGCTGAGGCTGTATATCAACAAATGTGAAACATTATTTTTTGTGCTCTCTTCCATCCGTCATGTTTTTTTGGTCTCACCTCTGTTTTGTAATTCTCAGTAATTCTTGTAATTCCCAGTAATTCTCCAGTAATTCTCAGTTCTGGTTGTGAAATACCCTGGAGCATTTGCAATGATTTCTGGGGCTCTTGGTAGATCTTCAAAGCCAAATTAATTAATTTTACCATTCATATTCATGTCAAACACACACAATTTAAAGCAAAACATATATTTTTGACTGGGTAAGGGAAGTCAAGGAATCAACAGTAGGGATCTGAAACCCTTAAAGGTTTGAGGATAGAAGAAGAAGAGCAATTATTTGATTACTTATAGTATTTGCTAAGCGTCCCCTTAAATACTAAGCACAGAACAGTGAAACATAGATTCTTCCTCCAAGAAACTTACTAACGGAGACATAAAACTTAAAAAAAAATTATAATCTTGAGAGAAAAACATTTAAGAGATTAATGGTATAAATTAACTGAGTATTTTTAAGGTTCTTGTTTTTGTATTAATATAATAATAATACATGTTTATCATAGACAATTTCTCACATAAGGAGGCAAACAAGAAGAAAGAAAGAAGACAAAGCGGAGAGAGAGAGAATCACCTGCATTTTTAGTACCAATTTTTAAAAATAGCTTTCCTCAGCCCTCCAATTTGGTTTTTTTCCAATTATTTACTATTTAAACAGTCTCACAGTGAATATTCTTGTGGCTGAATCTTTGCACACATTCACGATTTTTTCCTAAGCCTATATGTCTAACAGCGGTATTGCTGAAGCCAAGGCTTTGCATTTAAGGCTTTTGATATTTATTTCCAACTTGGCCTCCAGAAGCTGTACTTTTTTACATCCTTCCTAGAGTGCCCATTTCCCACATCCTCTCAGGCTCTGAGCATGACAGTTTTCCAAAAGTCGACAATTTGATGGGGAAGGAGTATCTCGTTTTATTTGTGCCTCAATAGCTCACGTGCTGAGTGTGGACACACGAGACATGCTCAGCTCTGTGGAAATAGAGACGTGGGCCACCCACTCTCTGCCCTCAAGAGAGCTGACCAGCCAGGCGGGAAAAAGCCTCACGCCTGGTGGCAGCAGGCATGGAGAACAAAGGGCTTATTTGAGAGTGCTGGGGTTTTACTGTCGTTGATCTGTTTTAATTTTAGTTTCTTGGGAAGTATTTCTGAAGGAGGACTCAATAGGATTTGGTTCTTAGATGAAATAACGAAGTAGATGGCATGAAAAGTGACTGTAGGGCTGCTAGCTAGAAAAAGGATAGAAACTGGATATTGGAAATTGGATAACTATGAAAAAGACCTGATTCAGGGCCAAGGATACAGTTACCCAGAGGATCCTGAGTGGGGGTGGGGGTAGGGATTGCTTTTGCTTTCTCTGTCTTTCTAACTTTTGGGGGAATATGTCATGAATTACTCATGTAAAGAAAAAAGTAATGAATTTTTGTAATTTTAGGTGTGTCGAATTTAAAGCATTAGTTGTTCAAAGTTCAGAGGCCAATGGAATATGAGGTTGGGGCACATTTAAGAGACTGGGGCTTCTAGTGACAACTTAAGTATCATCAATATCTAGTGGCTTTGGCCATGAAGAGGTGAATTAAATTTGAGGCAATGAGTGTGTGTGTATGTATGTGTGTGTGTGTGTGTGTGTGTGTGTGTGTATCCAACAAGCCAACAAGCCTTTCTCTAATTGGGGAGCCTCATACATGTGGAAGCATGGTACCCCCACAGAGGTTTCTGCGAGGTAAGTCTTTCTGGAGGAGAGAGAGAGATAAGGACAACCATCACGCTAGCCAGCTCTCCTGCCCTGAGATGTGGTCTTGAGAGGCAAACCAATCTGCTCCAGGACATACAACACATTCTGCAGTAAAACTTCAGTGTCGGCGGTTGCTTTGGGCCAAAATACACACTGAGTTCCAAGGACAGTGTTTGGGATTGTGCAAGGAGAGAACAGAAAGAGCCAGATTTTAACTCCACAACCGTATGTTAAACTATGTGTCAGCCTCTTGATTCTTACCCAAACAGCCTGGATTTCAAACAGGTAATTTCTGTGGAGCACTCCCTCTTGGAAGCCTGTAATACATCCCGAATTCCACAACCGACTTCCTAGAGTTGGGTTTTTGGAGAGGAGGATTCACTATCAACTACAGAAACACAAGAAAGTTAAATGTCCCTCCAGGTTAACAAAAATTTCTATGTGTAAAAGGAGGTATGTAAAAAAATTACAGAGTACTTTCCAGAACCAGGTTCTACTTACCTAATGGAGTTAGAGAATCAGAAACAAAATTATGTCTTAAAGAAGAGGTTTGGGGTCCTGTCTGAACGCAGGAAGATCACCTCAGAAGCTTCTGCCCAATTCCTCTTGCATGTCGAGTGGACAAGCCAGTTCAAATCCCAGACGTTTTCACATAAAACTCCCCACTGCCCCCCAAAACATGTTCACTACGCATCAGAATTCCCCACTAAATTACTTTTTGGTGTTTATTTCCAACTTTCCCCCATATCTCATGCCTTCACTCTAAAAAATAATAATAATACACATACTGGACAGATCTTTTAAAAATGAAGCAATCTCTATAACTCCAGATCATAAAATGCACATGTTCAAGTATTGTTATGAATTAGAAGCTGCCAAAGTGATAAGGAGTAAAGAAAGGTCATCCTTTTTTTTTTTTTTTTTCCTTAAAGTAAAGGTAGAAATTTGGTTCATAAAAGCTTTTAGTGTGGAATCAAGTACTTAACTCACCATATACAGAGCTAAAACAAGCTCGCCCAACCCCAGGAAAGCAGGCCAACGTGGTCAGGTTTAACAAATGACACGAATTTCACGATGAGCCTTCTCCTCCCAGTGTTTTGAAATCTGAAGGACTATACTTTAAAATGCACACCTTTGTGGGGCATAGGCTTGGGGCAGATGGATGATATGGCTTAAATTCCTCAGACTATGAGCAGGTTCACACCCTGCCCTGGTGTTTTCAATTTCCATGACAGAATCACCCTCCAGGGGGAAATGCTGCGGCCCAAATGGACTAGTGGTATTGATCAAAGAAATAAAGCATTCGTGATGAGTTCTTTAAAATACATCTTTTGGCATTTGGTGATTTTCTAGAAAGTGCAGAAGAAAAAGTCTTAGCCCTCTGGGAGTGTCTTAAGTTACATTGAGAAGCAGCCAAGCCTTGCGTAGACCTGCTGTCACTTGTCCCTTTTCTGTCTTTGTGCTGCCACCTAGAGAGAAAAGGAAAACATAGGTTGTATCCTGGTGGGGAGAAGCAGTCACCTGAAATCCCAAGCACCATCTGCACCTTCTAGAACAGAAAAGCAAGGCTGGCTGGTTTAGTCCTGAGAACCAGCAGCTGTGAATTTTCGCTTCTAAGAGAAGACCTCAGGCAAAGGAAGGGGTTCCCGCCGTGGCCAGCCCCAGTGATCTCATTCAGGGCTTGTAGTAGGCTCCGGGAGGGGAGTGGGTGGGTAAGAAGCATATTTTCCTTCCAATGTTCAAACAGAGTGAAATACAAAATAATGTTATGGTCGCCAAACTTATGGAATGGATGCCATCATTTTAGAAAAAATGAAAATATAAGAAACACAGGAAAACAAGGTTCTAATATGAATAATTCCTCAACCATTTTTCTCCTCTTTAACTTTTCTTTGTTTTCTTTTTTTTAAAGGCAGATCCTTTTTTAAAAAGTAAGGAGCCTTATGTAGACTCCAATGTATAATAAAAAAGATAAGGGGGCTGGCCTGGTGGCATAGTGGTTAAGTTTGCACGCTCTGCTTCGGCGGCCCGGGGTTCACAAGTTTAAATCCCAGGCGCGGACCTACACACCGCTCATCAAGCCATGCTGTGGCGGTACCCCATATACAATATAAGGCAGATTGGCACAGATGTTAGCTCAAGGATTAAAAAAAAGATAAATATAGACTTACTGGTAGAAGTAGTAGTCCCTAATATCCCTCTGAAGAATGCCACCGAACAAGTTTAACTACTATAAGCTGATTTCCTACTGAGGATAAAGTCAAACATAATTTATTCTGGAGCTATAAGTTACAAAAAAAGATGCTGATGGAAATCAGATTTCTATGCCATAATGTAGATAAGATGTGACATTGGTTAGACCTTCCCTGACTACCCACCTCCCAAGGAATCTGTCCACCATCCTGGCTCAGCTTTTTCCCTAGCCCCCAGCACTATCTGACATGCCCACCTATCTGTCCCTTAGAACAGCAACTTCCTGAAGGCAGGTATTTTTTTTTTTTGCCAAGGAAGATTTGCCCTGAGCTAACATCTGTTGCCAGTCTTCCTCTACTTTGTATGTGGGTCGCCACCATAGCATGGCTGATGAGTGGTGTAGGTCTGCAACCAGGATCCAAACCCAGGACCCCAGGCTGCCGAAGTGGAGCACGCAAACTTAGCCACTAGGCCAGAGGGCCGGCCCCTTGAAGGCAGGTGTTTTTTTCTGCCATGTTGAAAGCTGTATTTCTAGCGCCTAGAACATTTGGCATGTAGCAGGTGCTCAGTACGTTCTTAAAGGAAAATATAAATCTAAGCTTATCCCTTGGCTTCTTTTTTCTTTTGAAAGAACTAATAACATGATTAACTTTAATTTTACACATACTCTGATTAAAACACATGTAAGGTAACAATTCTTTTAACGTCTGTGAAGAAGCTCTGATTCCTCTATAAATCACATTTGGCGCTTTTTCCCCCTCTCAAATAGGCTTGATTAGTGTTAGACCATCAAAATAACATTTATTAACAAAAGTACAGTAAATGATAAAAGCTGACAGCTGAATTAAAGATTTGACATGCAAATGCACCAGCTAAGTAGAAGCTTTACTTAAATTCTGGCTCACCACTGCTGAGGATAAATCGACCTGCAGAATTCATTATGAATAGAGCAAGAAGATGAAGCAGAATAAATCTGATTTTTCCTTTCTTAAAATAAAATTCACAATTAAAACAGACTTTGTTGTTAGTGCCATGGAGTTGATTCCGACTTGAGCAACACTGTGTACGGCATAGTGGAACCCCGCCTGGTGTTTTTGTGCCATTCTCTCACCTTCCAGCTCTATATCAGACAATGCTCCTCTGCTATTCACAGGGTTTTCACGGCTGACTTTTTTGGAAGTAGGTGGTTAGGTCCTTTTTCCTAGTTTGTCTTAGGCTGGAAGCTCCACTGAAACCTGTCCACCCTGGGTGGGCACCACAGGGAACCACGCCACCAATCTGTCAGTCTGTGGCGGCTGTGTGTTGCTGTGACGCTGAAAGCTATGCCACCAGTATTTCAAACACCAGCAGGGTCACCCCCGGTGGACAAGTTTCAGCGGAGCTTCCAGGCTAAGACAGACAAGGAAGAAGGACCTGGCCCCCCACTTCCAAAAACATCGGCCATGAAAACCCTGTGAATAGCAGAGGAGCATTGTTTGATAGAGCAATGGAAGGTGAGAGGATGGCGCAAAAAGACCAGGCAGGGTTCCGCTCTGCTGTACACAGCGTCACTAGGAGTCAGAATCGACTGGACGGCACTAACAACACATAGACTACTGAAGGATGAATGGCCATAAAGACTACACAAACAATGGTATGGATAGAATCTCGGGGAGACAAAAAGGAAAGTGGCCTAGGCCTGAGGATAGAAGGGCAGCATCAGGCTCTGCCACCTTCAGTCTGTGCGACCTCACTTTGACTGTCTATAAAACAGGGATACACCCCCTCCCTGGTCTACCTTAAAGGGTTGTTGTAAAGATTAATTTAACTACTGATATGGGATTGCTGTAAAAACTGTAAAGTACTATTAAACATAAGGTAGGAAACCTTTTCGTCAGTCTAATGACCCTCAGGAGTGTAAAAACCTGGGAGTATATAAATATCAGTGTATAAAAAGGTGTATAAATCTAGCCATTTCTTTTGATTATTCAGATGAGGCCAAAGCCTGTGGACATCTTCCAAGGACACTGAGAAAGTACCCTTGCACTCGCCACCTTCCTAGACGGGGAGCTCTTTGTCTTCCACGAAGAGGTTTGACTGTATAATGCAGCAAACTCTGGAGATCTCTACATTTTGGATTAGTCCTGGAGAAAGGGCTATTTGGGAAAAAATATGTGCTACAAGACAGCTAGTCAAGTGAGATCAACTTTAGGAGAGAAAGTCAATCCTAACCTAAGTGAAGAGGCTGTCTTTCAAATCTGGTGAAAGGATGACTCCCCAGGATGTAACAGAAGTCACTTAGGACTTCTGGGGAAAGGGAATTTGGTGCGGAGAGTCAGGGAGTCAGAAGTTGTAAGTCTGAGTTCTGGCTCAGTTGTTATTAGCTGTGTGACCTTGGGCAAGTAAGCTGACCTTACCTTTTTCGACTGCACAATGGGGGAAATAGGACCAGTTGTGCCCGACGGTGTCTAGAGGGATTAAACACATAAATTCATGTGAAAAGTGCTTAAAAATTGCAAAAAACTTTGTCAGTCTTTGTTATTACTTTCCAATAATTGTGCTCTTTGCATTTCTTTCCACTGCAAAGTAATGTGATCTATGGGAAATGAAGAAAAGAGACAAATATATACCATGAACACCACAATAGCCAGAATGAGCATGTTGGTGTATTTTTTTGCAGACTTTTTTCCAGAGAAACAGATGAGATAATCCATCTAAAGAGCTTGGAGGAGAGCCTGATGCATGGTAAGCACTGGATGGACGCTAACTCTAAAAGCATTTTGCTCACAGGCATAAAGGAGATGAGGCTCCCCAAGCAAGAGTGACAGCACGGAAGGACATAAAATGACTCAATGATCCACTCTTATCTTGCATGGAAGACACGACTGTGGGCAGCAACGCTAATGATCTGTCCATGGATTACAGAGTTAAGGCAGGATTGGAACTACAACCAGGTAACATCCAGCTTCTTTAAATAAATTGGTCTTTTTCAACCAATTACTTTTACTTTTTAAAGGTAAACTTTTTAGCTTAGTTCAAAACATGGTTGATCATTTTTCACTTCATTTACACTTTTAAAGATTAAGATACCTGTTTACTATTGTTGTCATAAGTTTGCATACAATATAAACAATACCGTACCTTTAGTAAGTAAATGAGCACATTTTAGTTTTTCACTTCCAAATTGCCCTTGTGTCTTGCTAAGGCCCCAAGTAAGAGAAATATGATCCTGGGAATGGACTGCAGCACACTAGAAATAGACCCGAACCAACGAAACACAATTCCACTTGACATCCACATTAAACCTGATGGAGGAGGATCTCCTTGGGAGTGCAGAACAGGAGGAGTATCAACCTTGGAAGATGAAAGAGCCTGAGAGCCAGAGTACATGGAAAAGTTAAACTGAAGATAAACCAGACATAAAAAAGGAAAGAATGTTGGTAATCTGAGATCAGTTTCAGAAATATGTATGGTTTGATGAAAAAGATGGAGGCTCTTGTGTGTGTACACAAGTGGTTTTATAGTTTGCAGAAATTTTTTGAAGTTTTCCCCAAACTCAGCACATTAATCAAAAAAAAAAAAATGATGTAAGTAGGAGAAGCAAAGGGCCAAAGGATTTGAGTAAGCAAAAGTATTCTTGTTTGGTATAATAAAGTCTAAACAGGCTCTGGTTTGAAATTCCTTAAAGAATTTTGAAAGAAAGGATATATATGTGCATGTGTGCATATATATGTATGTCTGTACTTATGTGTATATAAGTGTGTGTGTCTATGTGTGTGTAAGTATATGTGTGTATATAAGCACATATTGATTTGTCCCTGATATTATTCCCCAAAACAGCCCTTGGCATGTGGAATGCCTTTAGTTTTTCATTTTTTAACTACTATTTAACTCCCAGTTAATGCTGCACATTGCAAGTGAGATTAGGATCTTCATCTTGGCATCAAAGGTAAACTCAAATACAGAAGAAAACAGAACTGCTGATTGCCCAAATTCCCATTTAATCTATAGCTAAGTCATGATGTGAGCTCCTATTTAAAGCTCCTAGGATCTAATGTACAGCATGGTGACTACAGTTAATAATACTCTATCGTATACTTGAGAGTTGCTGAGAGAGTAGATCTTCAGTGTTCTCACCACACACACACACAAGATGGTAACTATGTGAGTTGATTAGCTTGATTGTGGCAAACATCTCACAATGCATACATATATCAAAACATCACGTTATATACCTTAAATATATACAATTATTATTTGTCAATTATACCTCAATAAAGCTGGAAAGAAAATAAAGCTCCTGAGAAGACAAGGAGTTTATATAGATCACATATATTCCCAAAGTTTACTAGGTTGTGGGCTGGATATAAATAATTTCTAAAGGCCATGTAAAAACAAATTTATTAACATTAGCACTGCCACACAGATGTTAGCAATATATTCTAACTTCACATCTTGTGACACAGATAAAATGAGTCTTACAAATGCAGTTCAATCAACTGATAGAAGAAAATTCACAGCTCTTTATACACAGAGATTAAAGATTATATCTATTTATTTCTATTTAAGTTTAAGCCTATACAAGGAGTTTATGAATGAGTTTATGAATATATCTTTGGATTTCAAATTCTAGAGCATCCCAGAAAACCCAACCTCAGACTGAACTCGGAATTTCAGGGAATTTCAGGGTTCAGCCATAGGTGTCGAGGACCCCAATCTTGTACTGCAGAACACTTGTCTGAGGTGTCCAGTACAGACTGATTGATTGTTTGATTGATTATCTCATGCAATAAATATTTATTGAAGGCCTGCTCTGTGCTGTCCCATGTTAGGTGCTGTGGACATAATTGTGAACCAGTCAGGCAAGGTTCTGTGAAGAGGGTAAGGCAGAAAAATGAGATGAAGAGTGGTTGAGTAGGATGGCATAGAGGCAGGCCAGGAAGGTCAGGAATTGCATCTCTGAAAAAATGATTCTTGAGATAAGGGATAATGACAAGATGGAACTAATCATATGAAGATCTGGCGGCAGGGGTACAAAGATAAACCAGTCATACAAAGGCACGGATATGGGAGCAGCTTGGCATATTTGAAGACCAAAATGAAGGCCAGATAACAGCTTAAACATTTTGAAAGACCAAGGTAAATCAAGATCTTGACTTTGACCCTTGGAAGAAAAATGGTCAAGCCTCAACTAGTGAGGACACTGGTTACTCAACCCATTTGCCTATCATGTACTCAATATTTACCAGCTGCACACTCTGCCCAGCACTGTGTAAGACCTAAACTTGACTAGTACAGAGATCCTGCTGTTAAGGTGCTTAACTTTGATAGGGATAATAATTCAAGGGTTTAAGTAGCCTTGCTTCTCATCCTTTGCTCTTTGGGTAGAGTGTCACTATCCTAGCTCCTATGGCACCCTGCCGTACAACTATAGCTATTGTGGGGATTAAATGAGTTATCATTTGTAAAGTGCTCATAACAGTGCCAAGCACATAAATGCTATACAGTGTTTGTTGTTATTAGTATTATTAGTTATTAGTACTATGAAATGATCACATGAGAAACAGGATATTAGCATAATTTCAAAGTATCTCAAAAATTGAGGGGCATTTTACAAAATAACTGACCAATACTCTCAAAAGTGTCAAGGTCATTGAAAGACAAAGCAAGATTGACAGACTCTTAGACATTAGAAAAAACAGAGTAGATATGACAACTAAATGCAATGTGGGATAATGGATTGGATTCTGGAACAGGAAAACAGTGTAAAAATAGGTGAAACTCAAATAAGGTGGTAGATTAGTTAATAGTATTATTGTATATGTCCTTGTTTTGATAATTGTAGTATGGTTATATAAGGTGTTAATATTAGAGGAAGCTGGGTGAGGGGTATAAGTAAACGCTACTGTTTTGCAACTTTTCTATGAGGTTAAAATTATTTCAAAATAACAAAGTAAATAAAAAAGAAAAGAGAGAGAAATACACCCAGAAATGACAGAGATGATGGAACTAGCAGACAGGGATATTTAAGCAGCTATTGTAACTATAATAAAGTATTTAAAAGAAAATATGAACAAGAAATGGGAAGACATCAAAAAGAACCAAATAAAACATCTAAAATTAAAAATTACAGCATCTGAAATAAAAATTCACGGAGGTTAATAGGAGATGAAACACTATACTAAAATAAACTTAAAAATACAGCAATAGAAACTGTCTAAAATGGAGCATTTAAAAAAACAAACAAACAGAAACTCAGTGAAAGGACTTGTGGGGCAATATCAAGTGGTCTAGCATACATGCAATTGGAGTCCCAGAAGCTGAGAAATTAAGAGAAAAGGGAAAAAGAACAGAAAAATGTTTAAAAAAATATTGGCCAGAAATTATCAAAATTTGATAAAAATTATAAACTCAAAGATTCAAGAAGCTCAATGGACCCACAAACAAGACAATAAACACAAAGAAAACCACATAAACTCATCACAATCAACTTCCTATAAACTAATAATAAATAAAAAAAATCTTAAAACAAGCCACAGTAGGAAGGGGGGACATACTACATAAAGTGGAAGAAATATAAGAATTATCACTGATGTCTCATCAGAAATTATGCAAGCCAGAAGACAACGCTTCTTTGAAAGAGGCAAAGAAATTATAAATCTTTAGTTAGACTAATCAAGAAAACAAAAAGGAGAGACAAATGACCAATATCAGGTACGAAAGAGGGAACATTACTACAGATCCAGAGACATTAAAAGGATAATAAAAATATGAGAAACCACTTATGCCAATAAATTTGACAACCTAGATGAAATAGACACATTTCTTGAAAGATGTAAATTACTAAAACTGGCACAAGAAAAATGATAACATTAGAATAGCTCTGTATCTATTATAGAAATTGAACTAGTAATTAAAAACTTTCCCAGAAAGAAAATTCCAGGCGCAAATGGCTTCATTGGTGAATTCTGTCCAACAAAAAAGGGAGAAACAATACCAATCTAATACAAACTCTTTCAGAAAATAGGTGATGAGAGAATATTTCCCAAATCATTTTATAAGGCCAGTTTTACTGATACCAAAACTAGAAAAAATCATTACAAGTAAGGAAAACTACAGACGAATATCCATCATGAACAGAGATAAAAAAATCCTTAACAAAATATTAGGAAATAAAACACAATACTATATATGAAAAGAATAATACACTGTGACCAAGTAGGGTTTATTCCAGGAATGTGAAGTTAGTTTAACAATCAAAAATCAATCATTATACTATACATATTAAAAGATATTCCTTTATTAAAGGAAAACTACAGGATCATCTCAGATGCAGAAAAATTATTTGACAAAATTCAATACCCGTTCATGAAAATACTCAGTGAACTGGGAATAGAAGAGAAGTTCCTCAGTCTGATGAAGAAAATCTACAAAAAATCACACATAGATCAATAGGAGCAATGAGCACACCTCGTGCTTAATACTATTTTCCACTAAAAGTAATCCTGGTTCCTTGGGAAAAAAGCCCATTCCAGGACTTGGGCAGGGAAAGTACAAGAAAAGCCTGGAACACTGGAAGAAATAAGGAAGTATTAAAGAATGATGGAAACACCAAAAACATACACGAGCTATCTGGAAGGGACTCACACTGGCCCTTCTGGGACAATATGAGCAATAAAATAATGTAACATAACCCACTGGATAAAATAAAAATCTATAAGTCCATACTGATATAAGTACATAAGTGAATAAATAAGTGGAGAAGGGAAAGCTCTTCCTTATAGGAAAATGCCAGCTAAATATAAAAAAATAAATATAGAATAAATGATGAAGTTAGAAAAATCATCAGTAGATACTAAATATAATCTATCTAAATCTAAATTATGAGTAAATGTTGGACGACGAATAGGGTATTTACAAGTCCCAGCGTATTTACCCACAAATTACCTACTAATTACAAAGAGAAAAATAATAACTCTACAGTGGATAAACCTGGTGGACACCACAAATCAAGTGATCAAAGTTAACATCACTGGCCTAGGGCCACACTGTGACTTCTGATATGGTGCACTGAGAAAGATACATCATTACTTCTGTGGGTGCCAAAAGTATAACTTGAATCTAATCAACAGGAAACATTAACTCAAAGTGAGGAATGTTCTACCAAATAACTGGCCCGTACTCTTCAGAAATGTCAAGGTCAAGTAAGACAAAGAACAGGTGAGAAATTCTTCCAGATTAAAGAAGACTATAACAACAACAACAGCAAAAGAGAAGGCTCAGTGCTAGACAATTTTACCACTGACATTCTTTTAAATTTTCCAGAAATAGAACATTCCTATGCATAATTATTTCTTCTAGAACACTGGGGAAGATGGAAAGCTAGCATAATTTGGACACTAAAACCTAACAACAATATTGCTTTTGAACATAGATGCAAACATCCTAAATAAGAGCCTTGAAATCTAGAACTGACAATGGCTAAACCAGATAAGGAGCATCTACTATGCTACCCTTAATCTATTGCCAGGTAGAGTTTATTGTAGGAACAAAGTAGAGATTAAAAGTAATAAAAATTCCACAGTCATCTCAATATGTGCCAAAAAGACATTTTTTTTTAAAATTTTTTGTTTATTGCAGTAACATTGGTTTATAACATTGTAAAAATTTCAGGTGTACATCATTGTACTTCTATTTCTGCATAGATTACATCATGTTCACCACCAAAATACTAATTACAACCCATCACCACACACATGTACCGAATTATCCCTTTCACCCTCCTCCCTCCCCCCTTCCCCTCTGGTAACCACCAATCCAATCTCTGTCCCTATGTGTTTGTTTATTGTTGTTATTATCTACTACTTAATGAAGGAAATCATGTGGTATTTGACCTTCTCCCTCTGACTTATTTCACTTTGCATTATACCCTCAATGTCCATCCATGTTGTCACAAATGGCTGGATTTCATCGTTTCTTATGGCTGAGTAGTATTCCATTGTGTATATATACCACAGCTTCTTTATCCATTCGTCCCTTGATGGGCACTTAGGTTGCTTCCAAGTCTTGGCTATTGTGAATAACGCTGCAATGAACACATGGGTGCATGTACCTTTACAAATTGGTGTTTTCGAGTTCTTTGGATAAATACCCAGCAGTGGGATGGCTGGATCATATGGTAGTTCTATCCTTGATTTTTTGAGGAATCTCCATACTGTTTTCCATAGTGGCTGCACCAGTTTGCACTCCCACCAGCAGTGTATGAGAGTTCCCTTCTCTCCACATCCTCTCCAACACATGTTGTTTCCTGTCTTGTTAATTATAGCCATTCTGACGGGCGTCAGGTGATATCTCATTGTAGTTTTGATTTGCATTTCCCTGATAGTTAATGATTTTGAACATCTTTTCATGTGTCTGTTGGCCATCTGTATATCTTCTTTGGAGAAATGTCTGTTCAGGTCCTTTGCCCATTTTTTAATTGGGTTGGTAGTTTTTTTGTTGGTAAGATGCATGAGTTCTTTATATATTTTGGAGATTAAGCCCTTATCAGAAGTATGGTTTGCAAATATCTTCTCCCAATTGTTAGGTTGTCTTTTCGTTTTGTTGATGGTTTCCTTTGCTGTGCAGAAGCTTTTTAGTTTGATGTAGTCCCATTTGTTTATTTTTTCTATTGTTTCTCTTGCCCGGTCAGACGTGGTGTTTGAGAAGATGTTGCTAAGACTGATGTCGAAGAGCGTACTGCCTATGTTTTCTTCTAGAAGTTTCACAGTTTCAGGTCTTACATTCAAGTCTTTAATCCATTTGGAGCTAATTTTTGTGTATGGTGTAAGGTAAGGGTCTACTTTCATTTTTTTGCATATGGCTATCCAGTTTTCCCAACACCATTTGTTGAAGAGACTTTCTTTTCCCCATTGTATGTTCGTGGCTCCTTTGTCAAAGATTAGCTGTCCATAGATGTGTGGGTTTATTTCTGGGCTTTCGATTCTATTCCATTGATCTGTGTGTCTGTTTTTGTGCCAGTACCATGCTGTTTTGGTTACTATAGCTTTGTAGTATATTTTGAAATCAGGGAATGTGATACCTCCAGCTTTGTTCTTTTTTCTCAGGATTCCTTTAGCTATTCGGGGTCTTTTGTTGTTCCATATAAATTTTAGGATTCTTTGTTCTATTTCTGTGAAAAATGTAGTTGGAACTTTGATGGGGATTGCACTGAATCTATAGATGGCTTTAGGAAGTATGGACATTTTAACTATGTTAATTCTTCCAATCCAAGAGCACGGAATATCTTTCCATTTCTTTGTGTCTTCTTCAATTTCTTTCAGAAATGTTTTATAGTTTTCGGTGTACAGATCTTTCACCTCTTTGGTTAAGTTTATTCCTAGGTATTTTATTCTTTTTGTTGCAATTGTAAACGGGATGGTATTCTTAATTTCTCTTTCTGCTACTTTGTTGTTAGTGTACAGAAATGCAACTGATTTTTGTATGTTGATTTTGTATCCTGCAACTTTACCATATTCGTTTATTACTTCTAAAAGTTTTCTCGTGGATTCTTTAGGGTTTTCTATATATAAAATCATGTCATCTGCAAATAGTGACAGTTTCACTTCTTCCTTTCCAATTTGGATCCCTTTTATTTCTTTCTCTTGCCTGATTGCTCTGGCTAGGACTTCCAGTACTATGTTAAATAGGAGTGGTGACAGTGGGCATCCTTGTCTGGTTCCTGTTCTTAGAGGGATGGCTTTCAGTTTTTCACCATTGAGGATGATATTAGCTGTGGGTTTCTCATATATGGTCTTTATTATGTTGAGGTACTTTCCTTCTATACCCATTTTATTCAGAGTTTTTATCATAAATGGATGCTGTATCTTGTCAAATGCTTTCTCTGCATCTATTGAGATGATCATGTGATTTTTATTCTTCATTTTATTAATGTGGTGTATTACGTTGATTGATTTGCGAATGTTAAACCATCCCTGCATCCCTGGAATAAATCCCACTTGATCATGGTGTATAATCTTTTTAACGTATTGTTGTATGCGATTTGCTAGTATTTTGTTGAGGATTTTTGCATCGATGTTCATCAGTGATATTGGCCTGTAATTTTCTTTTTTTGTGTTGTCCTTGTCTGGTTTTGGTATCAGGGTAATGTTGGCTTCGTAGAATGAGTTAGGGAGCTTCCCCTCCTCCTCAATTTTTTGGAAGAGTTTGAGAAGGATAGGTATTAAGTCTTCTTTGAATGTTTGGTAGAATTCACCAGGGAAGCCGTCTGGTCCTGGACTTTTATTTTTGGGGAGGTTTGTGATTACTGTTTCGATCTCCTTACTGGTGATTGGTCTATTCAAATTCTCTACTTCTTCTTGATCCAGTTTTGGAAAGTTGTATGATTCTAAGAATTTATCCATTTCTTCCAGATTGTCGAATTGGTTGGCATCTAGCTTTTCATAGTATTCTCTTATAATCTTTTGTATTTCTGAGGTGTCTGTTGTAACCTCTCCTCTTTCATTTCTGATTTTACTTATTTGTGCCTTCTCTCTTTTTTTCTTGGTGAGTCTTGCTAAAGGTTTGTCAATTTTGTTGATCTTTTCAAAGAACCAGCTCTTGGTTTTATTAATTTTTTCTATTGTTTTTTTGGTCTCGATTTCATTTATTTCTGCTCTGATTTTTATTATTTCCCTTCTTCTACTGATTTTGGGCTTTGTTTGTTCTTCTTTTTCCAGTTCCTTCAGGTGCATTGTTAGATTGTTTATTTGAGATTTTTCTTGTTTGTTGAGATAGGCCTGTATCGTTATAAACTTCCCTCTTAGAACTGCTTTTGCTGTATCCCATAAATTCTGGCATGTCGTATTTTCATTTTCATTTGTCTCCAGGTATTTTTTGATTTCTTCTTTCATGTCTTCATTAATCCAGTCGTTGTTCAGTAGCATTTTGTTTAATCTCCACATATTTGTGGCTTTTCTGATTTTCTTCCTATAGTTGATTTCTAGTTTCATACCGTTGTGATCAGAAAAGATGCTTGGTATTATTTCAATCTTCTTAAATTTATGGAGACTTGTTTTGTGGCCTAATATGTGATCAATCCTGGAGAATGTTCCATGTGCATTTGAAAAGAACGTGTATTCTTCGGTTTTTGGATGGAATGCTCTGTATATATCCACTAGGTCCATCTGTTCTAAGGTGTCGTTTAAGGCCAATGTTTCCTCATTGATCTTCTGTTTGGATGATCTATCCGTTGGTGTAAGTGGAGTGTTCAAGTCCCCTACTATTATTGTGTTACTGTCTATTTCTGTGTTTATGTCTGTTAATAATTGCTTTATATATTTAGGTGCACCTACATTGGGTGCGTAGATATTTACAAGTGTTATATCCTCTTGTTGGATTGTTCCCTTGATCATTATGTAATGCCCTTCTTTGTTGCTTTTTACAGTTTTTGTTTTAAAGTCTAGTTTGTCTGATATGAGTACTGCTACCCCAGCTTTCTTTTCATTGCCATTTGCGTGGAGTATCTTTTTCCATCCCTTCACTTTCAGTTTGTGAGTGTCTTTAGGTCTGAAGTGTGTCTCTTGTATGCAGCATATATATGGGTCTTGTTTTTTTATCCAGTCAGCCACCCTATGCCTTTTAATTGGAGCATTTAGTCCATTGACGTTTAAAGTAGCTATTGATAAGTATGTACTTACTGACATTTTTTAACTTTTTTTTTCCTCAGTGTTTTAGTAGTCCTTCTCTGTTCCTTTCTTCTTCTATACAGAATTGATGGTCACTTTAGTTTGACCTCTGTCTGAAAGCTGTACTCTTTAACTCCCCTCCTCCCTCATGTTTTTGATATCATATCTAACCTCTTTGTTGTGCATTTGTATCCATTACTTTCTAATCATGGAAATAGATAATTTTTCCTATTTGTGGTCTTTTCTTTTCCCCTTAAATCAGTCCCTGTAACATTTCTTGTAGCACTGGTTTCTTGGTGACAAACTCCTTTAATTTTTGCTTATCTGGGAAAATTTTGATCTCTCCTTCCATTTTGAATGATAACCTTGCTGGGTAGAGTATTCTTGGCTGTAAGTTTTTTCCTTTTAGCACTTTAAATATATCGTGCCATTCTCTTCTAGCCTGTAAGGTTTCTGCAGAGAAGTCAGCTGATAGCCTTATGGGGTTTCCTTTGTACGTAACTTGACATTCTCTTGCGGCTTTTAGGATTCTCTCTTTATCTTTAATTCTGGACATTTTGATTATGATGTGTCTTGGTGTGGGCCTCTTTGGGTTTATCTTGTTTGGGGCTCTCTGTGCTTCCTGTACCTGGATGTCTGTTTCCTTCCTTAGGTTAGGGAAGTTTTCATCTATTATTTCTTGAAATAGATTCTCTGACCCCTTGTCTCGCTCTTCTCCTTCCGGGACACCTATAACACGGAATTAGTGTGCTTGATGTTGTCCCAGAGGTCCCTTAGACTGTCCTCACTCTTTTTAATTCTTTTCTCTTTTACCTGTTCACCTCGGGTAATTTCTTCTAGTCTTTCGTCCAGCTCACAGATCCGTTCTTCTGTATCCTGTACTCTGCTTTTGAGTCCCTCTAATGAATTTTTCATTTCCAGTATTGTATTCTTCATTTCTGATTGGTTCTTTTTTATATCTTCCATTTTTTTGTTGACATTCTCACTGAGTCCATCTATTCTTCTCCCCAGATCAGTGAGCATCCTTAACACTCTTAGTTTGAACTCTCTGTCAGGTAGGTTGCTCATTTCTGTTTCACTTAGTTCCTTTTCTGGGGTTTTGTCCTGTTCCCTTACTTGGAATGTATTCTTTTGCCTCTTCATTTTGCCTCTTTCCCTGTGCTTGTGTCTACGTATTAGGTAGGTCAGCTACGTCTCCTGCTCTTGGAGAGGTGACCTTCTATAAGTGATGGCTTAGGAGGCTTCCAGTGTGCTTCCCTCAGTTCTCAATGTTCCAGGGGTGACCCTTATGTGGGCTACGTGTATCCTTCTGCTGTGGCCTGTTTGCTCTCCCTGTAGGCGCCCAGGGAGGCTGAGTTATGCTCCTGGCCAGCTGTTGTAATGCTCAGCTGCTTGTAGTTGTTGTGGGCCCTTCAGTCTCTTTATCTGCTGTGGGGAGCCCCAGCACAGTTGGCTGTAAGTTCTAATACCACATTTATGTTGCAGTATTTCTTTTAAGTGAGTAGGCCCCCACCGTGGCAGGTTGTTAGGCTCAGGGCCTTACAATTGCTGTAAACCTCTAGCCTATTAGGTCTCTTGTCAGCTCTCTGAGGATTGCAGCTGGGTGGGGCTGCCCTCAGGCACAGGAGCACCCAATTGTTTCAGGTTTTGGAAGGTGGAGCAAACCTCCTATGTGGGTCTTTGAGAAGTACAAGTCTTCTGCGGCTGAGAAGCCCTGCCGCCCACAGGTCCACACACACAGTCAACACAGTCCTGCCCCGTGTGAGCGCCCTGACCTCCCCAAGCGGACCCAGTCTCTCCACGGCGGGAGCCCCACACACTCCACCACCACCCCACACTCTCCACCCGCTCCTTGTGCACACCCTGCCCCGCTCAAGTCAGCTCAGTTGCCAGGCTGCAGAGAATCCAGTCACCAATCTATGCAGGCCCACAAGTTGCCTGAGGGCGTGTTGTTGGGTGGGGCCAGTCTCTAGGGTGGGCTGCCTGCCCTGGCTGAGCTGGATTAAATCGGTGCTCTAGCGGGTGGGGCAGACCCTGGGCTAGCAGGCCTCAGGGAGACCTCCAATGGTGTCTGTGTCAGCACGCCCACACCAGGCCACAACAATGGCCGCCGCCAATGTCCCAGTCCCTGGAGAGGTCTCACCCCTCACAGAGATGCACTCAGGGCCTATTAGGTGAGTCTCTTGTCACCAAAGCACTGTACACCTTTCTTTCTGGTGATTTTAGGGTGCTTCCTGAAACGGGTGACTTTGCGCACGGGCCCTTTAAGAGCCAGTTTTAGTTTCTTTGTGAACCGGGTTTTCTTGGGGTGCTCCCCAGTGTTTTAGTAGCAGGCAAAGTCAGATATTATGCCGCTGGTCTCGATTGTGCTGGGTCCACAAAATGCCCACAGCTGGGGCGCTCCCGGCTCAGGGCCCCGCGCCTCCAGGGAGGGTGTGTACCTGTGAGCTGCTCCTGGCGGCCGTGAAGCTGGCGGCTTGTGAAGGCGGCGTTTTTCCTCTCCAGAAGGGAGTCTCTGCCTCTTCCACCTCAGTTAGGATTGTCCGTTGTTGCAGGAGTTCCTCTCATCCAGTTTTCAGTTCTGTCTCAGGGGTAATTTTTCCACGAGTAGTTGTAAATTGGCTGTGTCCACGGGAGGAGGTGAGTTCCGAGTCTGCTTATGCCGCCATCTTGACTCCTCCTCCCAAAAAGACATTTGATCACAACCAACACCTACTTCTAATTTAAACTTTAAAGAAACTAAGTATAAAAGGAATCAATCAACATCAAAGATAGATATTCTTTAACACATTAACAACAGCTAGTGTCAGAATTAATGGTAAATAAAGCACATTAATAAAATCACAAATTAGATCAAGAGGACCATTATTATTACTCTTCAACACTGTTCTTGATATTCTCGCCCATGTAACATGATATAAAAGATATAAAAGAAGTATAACTATTAGAAAGAATTGCACACAATTTTTTTGAAGTAAGATTATATACCTCATTATGCATTGCAAACCCAACATGAATAAAATGGAAAATTTTTAGATTAATAGTTTAGTAAATTGGTTATTTAAAAGATAAATATATAAAAATGTAAAGCTTTACCACAAAATAGCCAGTTAAAAGATCTAACTAAAAAAAAAAAAAGATTTCTTTAATAGCAACAAAAATACCCAGAGATACTCCTAAAAAGAAGTATCTAGAACCTATATGAAGATTAAGAACAAAATGTTAGTGAAAGATATGATTAAGATTTTAGTAAATATAGACAAATACTATATTCTTGAATGAGAACACTGAATTCTGTAAAGATGTCTATTTTTCCCAAAATAATTTATGGGTCTAACAAAATCTCAATAAAAATACCATTGAAACTTACTCTTAGAACCTGACAAAATAATCCTACAGACCTAATGGAAAAATAAACAGGTGAGAAAATAATCAAATTAGTGCTTTATCTCACAGCATATTTAAACATAAATTCTGTTGATTATTTAAGTAATTAAATATAAAACAAAAAATTAACTATTAAAAAATTAGAAAAAATAAGTGACTAGTGACCTTTCCTGTAAAGGCAAACATCTTTCTAAGCATAACATCTACGTAATGGAAAAGTTTACATGTATATGTCTACAGAAAAACCAAAAACATCTGTGTAACAAAAAATCATACACAAAGTTAAAGGCAAATTACAAACCAAGAAAAAAACTTACAATGGATACGGCGGAGAAAAATTAATGTACTTAAGTTATAGAATTCTAGAGTCAATAAGAAAAATACTGACACACCATCAATTTAACCAAGGACATAAACAGACAATTCTCTATAAGAAGACAAATGACCAGTAAATGTGAAAAAATGTTCAATATCATTACTAACTAGGAAAATGTGAATTAAAACCACAATAAAATGCCTTTTTTCCACTTATTTGCAAAGATTAACATTCAAAGCTAACTTGTTAAGAGTGTAAGATCCTATAACCCTTCTGTGAAATGTATTCCCAGGAACACATATTTGGAGAACTTATTTATGAATCAGTAAGCCCACATCTAAAAATCAGTTCTAAGGCAACAATAAAAGATGTGGACAAATATTTACACATAGTCTGATTCTTCAAACAATGAATATTTGGAAATAATCTAAATGTCCAAAATAAGGTCACTAAATAATCAAATATCCAAATAACTAAAAATTACTGTCTTTAAAAAAGCATATTTATGAAAAATACTTTAGTAGCTTGGGAAAATGCTCACAAAATGATGTTGTCAGGAAGGAAGTTTATAAAATTACCACAGTCATGCCTTGCTTAATGACAGGGATACGTTCTGAGAAATGCACTGTCAGGTGATTTCATGGTTGTGTGAACATCAGAGTGTCCTTACACTAGATGGTGCAGCCTACTATACACCTAGGCTACAAGGTACCAATCTTATGGGACCGCCGTTATAGATGTGGTCTGTCACTGATTGAAACATCGTTATGCGGCGCATGACTGTATTATAATTCCTTTCAAAAAATTATTATTATAAGAAAATGCCCCATATTATCTCTGGATAATAAAAAGGGAGATTGCAATTTTTGTTTTCTACAAAGAACATGTACTCATAAAACAGAAAATACCATTAAACAAAAGATTTACCAAAAACTAAAGACTTTTAGAAAGTAGTAGTTTATCTGATAGTTTTGTTTTCTGATTTCTCTCAGTATATTGAAAACCATATTGTCATAGCTACCATGTGGCAAAGCTGCATAAAATAACAGGCATACACTCAAATATTGTCACATGTCAGTTTATTGAGGAAACTGTGATGCTAGAGATTAATTCTATTCACTTGATTACTTTTCATTATGTCAAACAAGACTCCAAAGGCCACAAGCCATGAAGTTACACAATTACTTTCCCATATTTTGTTCAGAAACACAAAAATGAAATACAAAGAAATGTTCAAGTGAATCTGAAAATGGCTTTTTTTTTAAACGTGCTAATTAAGGGTCAGGAGGTACAATGACGTGGAGGAAGGAGGAAAACGGAACGTGTAAAAGGCAAATATTTTTGCTAGATTTCATTTTCAAAGTTTCAAATCTTTCCAATTTTCTTTTTACTTTTTGCACCAAAAAAAGAATCAATACTTTTCATCCCACTCTTGTCAACTTTAGCCAAAGCCTTCTGAGCTGCAGTCATTTTGCTATTTTTCTGTTAATGAAAATGAAAGAAAAAAATTGTCACGAATGTAACATTTATAAATCATACATGCGAATCAAACAAGACCGTGCATGTCTCAAGGTTCATTAAGGGAGGTAAGCATTTACTGCTAACATGCTTCATAAGGGAGTGATTATTCGAAAAAGATCTCATTTCTATTCAGAATTCAGCCCTAAGAGAAAAATACATTAAAAGAGGCAGGAGACAAAACTGCCGCCTTTTAAGGAGTAGAATGTTACAACCAATAGTTTACTTTGGGGGAATAATTCTGGAGGGTGCATTAAGTGCAATAACACAAACAATGGAACTGACACAGGCAGCAATTGTCAGAGGGAGGAATTACAGCCTTGTATTACCACATGATGAATAATTCACACCACTCTACCATCTGATTTTATTCAGAGGCTCTATGGGAAACCAAGGAGAATGCTATTATATTCAAAAGATAACCTGAATCGCAAAGCATCCTGGACCAGCAGGCTAGCTGCCCTATTTTCCCTCCAACAAAGAAATACTTTCAAAAAGCTGACTCCAGATATCTCTGCCTTGTAAATTTGTATCTCTTCCTGGTCACTGTTTTTTGTTGTTGTTGTTGTTTGTTTGTTTCCATGTCCTATAACAAGCACTAGTAGAAGGTAACTAGCAGCTGATTTTACTTCTATGTATCACAATTTGCTCAGCAGAAGCATAAATAATGGGAATCAGCAAGGAAAAAACTCATTTGTCTCCCTTGGAAGTGTGAGACAAAGTCATTGGCAAAGTATCTTTAAAGGGCACAGAATATGCTCCCTGAAATCTTGCTTCTGTCACTTATAATTCAGTAGGCTTATTTTTTGACTGGATGGTGAGAAGTAATCGTCTCTTTCAGACAAATTATTCCCTGTATGTAACTGGTATCCTGGTCCAACCCCTTATCTTAACTGGTGCTGAGCCCAAGTGGATACAATGGGAAGCAGCACTTAAGAGGGGTGGGGCAGAAATAGTTCTCACAGAGAAATTAAAAACTGTCCCTGCTTACAGAAAGCACTGAGATAACCAGCTATTTAGCGAATCTCAAGTTAGATTATCCCCTGATATCACATGCCCAGATAAATTACACATATGCAGATTAAAGAATAAAATTTATAAAAAACATTCAACTCTAAGGGGAGTAAACACTGTTAAAATCTAAGTGAAAGTTAACTTTTCTTGGGACAGGCAAGGTCTTTCTAAGCATAAAAATAATGAGAAAATCATTTTAAAAAAACCCAATCTCTATAATCCTCAGAAGAACTTAAAACTATTAAAAAATCAAATGAAAAGGCTAATTGGGTACAAATTGGAAAATTATTTGTACCCATATGTCATGAAAGTGTTAAAAGTCTTAATTCAGAATGGGCTCTTACAAAACAACAAAAAAATTACTATCCCAATATAGAAACAGGCAAGGGACATGAACTGACAATTTGCAAAAAAGCAAATGGACAATAAGCATTTGGAAAAACAATTAACCTTTCTAGTTAAAGAAACGTAGCTTAATTAGACAGACAAAAATTTTCCAGAATAAAAATAATACTCAATGTTGTCAAGAATGCAACTGAATACTCATTAGCAATAACGGTTGGGAGTATAATTTTTTTTTTTTTTGTGAGGAAGATCAGCCCTGAGCTAACATACATGCTAATCCTCCTCTTTTTGCTGAGGAAGACGGGCTCTGAGTTAACATCTATTGCCAACCCTCCTCCTTTTTTTTCCCCCAAAGCCCCAGTAGATAGTTGTATGTCATAGTTGCATATCCTTCTAGTTGCTGTATGTGGGATGCGGCCTCAGCATGGCCGGAGAAGCGGTGTGTCGGTGCGCGCCCGGGATCCGAACCCGGGCCGCCAGTAGTGGAGCGTGCGCACTTCACCGCTAAGCCACGGGCTGGCCCAGGGAGTATAAATTTATACTACATCTTTGGAAAGCATTTTAGCTGTATATATATATATCTCAATAATCATGAAAAAGCTCATGTTTTCTAAGCCCTTATTTTTAGTTCTAAATTGTGCCTAATGAAATAATCAGAGATGCAGAATATAAATATGAATGTTTATCGCTTCATTAAAACAAAAAATAAAAAAAGCAGAAGCAATCTATGTGTCCAAAAATAGGGGATTGATTAAATAAATTATATTCCATATGGTGAAATAAAAAACACACAATTGAATATCATGAAATCATCAATAATTTTTCAAAGAATGCTTAATGATGTGTGAACATTTTCACAATATAGCGCTAAATGAAAAGGGCAGAACCAAAAACTATATATACATCACAATGCCAATTTTAAAAGGTACATATGTATTTATAACGCATGTATAAGATAAAATTTAGTAAGAAATGTTATGAAAACATATGCTGGGGTGATTGCTGAATGGTGGGGTTATTAATGATTTTTGTCATCGTCATAATTTCTGGGAAGCTTCTGGGAGCAGAGTTGACAAAAAATGACCTACAGAGGCTCCCTCCCTCTGCCCCAGCTTATCATTCTGAACACATAGCAAAGTTTAGGCACACTCTTGATAAAAAGTCTTCCTTGCTTGATATTTCATCCTCATTCACAATTTTAAATTAATTATTAAGTCACAGAAACACAAGTTAATAATTATGCATGGTTAAAACTGTAAAATCACAATCAAGCATGCAATCGTTCCTGGATATCCTCATGCGGCATCACACACTGAATCCAAGGGTATGCCACCACACCTGGACACACATACCTTTTCAGTCTTCAAACCTTTAGTGTTAAACTTAGTGTAATCTTCTTTTGCTTCTACAGGCTCATCTGATAACTTTACTTTCTGCAATGTTAGAGCAGTGAAGTGGTGTCAAATGTCACCTTGAGACTTTCATGAATCCATTTAAAAAAAAACCAACATGTGCAATTTGGACCCACCACATCGAGGCTAAATGGAGCAGCAGATCCTGCAAAGGGCTTACTTTTCACAAGCGTCTTCACATTTTGCCAATTAGCTAGGGAACTAAGCCACACATCCCTTCTGAGAAGCAGCCATGGTGGTGGCGGGATACAGTTAAGCAAGTCCATGACCCAGCCCCTTAGGCAGTCCAGCAGTACTGACCACATACTTTGTACATACTAGGGATGAGGGGCATCTAGGTGCCTGCTGACTTCCAGGACAGTCTAAGGGGGTGAATGCAGGCACGGAAGTCAAAGACAAGAATTTCCTTTAAGGGGACCAGGTGTCCAGCCAGAATTCCCACTTCATTCACCTCCTGGGCTAATGTAATGTCAGCTCAGGACACTCAGGCATACAGGGACAGCATTATTCTATTATTACCATCTTTGTATAGCTTCATGTTCTTACCTCCTTTTAATTCAATTATCTAATTTTATCCACACAAGAACAACCTTGCAAAGCAAGAAGCCAGCAGGAGAAGGAGGCACACAGAGGTTAAATAAATAGCTTAAGGCCACCTCGTACAGGACTTGGGGTGAGATTTCGATTTTTGTGCAAGCGTTCTTTCCATTAGGGCCAATGCAACGAAGTCAACATTTACTTCATGTTTTCACCTTTCACAGGAGCATTTTGCACCAATGAATGTGAGAATCTTGCCAAGAGCTAGGCTGTGGCCTTAATGTTCACACTATAGAAGGAATCGTGACACGCTTATTATGTAAAAAGGCACATAGCAGGGCAGGTAAGTCTTAACGTTTAACACTGAGAATTGACTGCTCGGTTATCACACTCAGATTTTTACAGACCTTCAAGCTCTTTGTGGAGACACCAGGCTGACAAGACCCCACATGGATCTACCCTAAGAAATACAGAGTTGTTCCTAGCTTCATTCTCACATTCCAGCTTTTGCTAAACAAAGAACTGGTAGAGTTGGTGCTACAGATGTCACAGCACTGTATAACACAAGAGGATAAAACATGGCTTGAAATTCTTCACTGTAAAAGACAGAAGGGCATCCCCGGAATATATCACATAATGTGGCAAAACCTTCTCTTGGCCACACAGTGACCTCAGCAAGGAATCTTCAAAAGACTAGTTTATCGTGTATGAACTACCTACCAGCAAAGTGAATGTATGGATACAAGTGACTTTCTTAGGAATACATGTTTCTACTTAAATTAAGACAGCAAAGGGTGTTTAGATGATGCATATTTTACTAGAAAAGTACTTTCAAGAGCAGAACTCACAGGTAGTAATGATGAAAGCTGTAATAGTTTCAAATTGTGAAAAGCTTAAAGTTATGAGGATGTTTGCTTTCCTTCTCTGTGGCAAAATATTTCTAATACAGATGTCATGATAAACACTTAGACATATTCACTCTTCACTGATACATTGAATAAAAAATGTTCATGGCAAGAGCTTAAGATGAAAGGTGCTTCCTTATAAATATGAAACATTTAATAAAATGACTGACTTGTTCAAGTGTTTCAATGGCTCACTATCAAACAAGACTTCTGTTATAAGTGCTTATAAAAAGAAAATGATTGTGGTAGCCTCTCTACATGACTAGTTTTTATTTTATTCCCAGCACACTGTTGAACATGTTGGAAGAAACACGATTGTTACATTTACTTAAATTTTTGTTATTTAAAAGACTGAATAACTACGGATTTGGGGCAATGTTTCAGAAGAAATAGAAAAGTGGTTCTCAAAGACAGTAACAAAGGGTATGGTTAAACAGGTACGGTTCTGGAAAAAGAAGAGCAAACAGCAAAATACCACAGGAATTAATGCTAGGACTGGGTCTCATCACTCTTACAAATAATTTGTAAGAAGGAACTCAAGAACATCTCCAAATCCACCGATCGCATTCGGCTCTGCTGGCCCACAGTGATACATTCAAAAGGCTGAAGAGGGTGAGGGTTGGAAGCTGAGCTTCAACACAGGCAAACCCATGAGAGTAAGAAAATAATACAAAACATATTAAGGATGACAGGCTCCATGCTATCGATTACAACCCAGATACAAAGATACCTAATGGCCACTGGAACATATTTCCTGAAAACAGTCAACTATATTACTGTAAAAATCTATCAAATCCTGGACACAGACAGGAAAGCCAGCAGAAGACATTATCCTATGCTTGTTTAAACTACAGTACATCATCCAGCGCAGTTTGCAATGTGTACACCAGAGCCCCAGAGACACAACAGAGGAGAAGACCTCGAAAAGCAACTAAAATAATCCAGGAGATGAGGCTGAGATTTAGGGGAAACAAGACTCCGAGACCTAAATCAGGGCTTGGCAAACTACTGCTCACGGGTCACATCCAGCCGGCCGTCTGTTTTTATAAATGAAGTTTTCCTGGAACACAGCCGTGCTGATTCGTTTATGAATTGTCTGTGGCTGTCTTTGCACTACAACAGCAGAGCTGAGTAGTTGTGACAGAGACCATCTGCATCATGAGGCCTAAAATATTTACTATCTGGCCTTCACAGAAAAAGTCTGCAGACTCCTGATCTAAATCATAAATGATGAAATCACAAACGACTTAAGTTTTGGGAATTAAAAGGAAAAAAACAGAAGGCTGGGTCAGAGAAGAATAAACTTATGAAATGCTTTACCCCACACAGAATCAAAAACTAGAACCTTCAAGAATAGGTTTAGATCCATTCATGAATGATCTCCAAGTTGTTAAGGAAGACAGATATTTGGGAGAAAGAAACATGCTTAATTTTTTAGAGGGAGAGAAATAAGAAACAAATGTGCCTATTCTCTTAGTTATAGCAAAACAATGATGTCCACGGCCCCTAGTGCTACTGTCAGAGATTAACTACCGGACTGGAAGAAGTGGTCTGACCTAGAAGGACCTCAGATCCTACAGCAGCTGACTTCTGCCCAGCGCTGTTCCTCCAGAGAGTAAAAGATGAACCTCCTTTGACAATCTGCTGAAAATGGCCCACAACTAACACTGATGCACTTTAAATTTTCTGCCCTTTTCTAAAAGTCAAAGTAATGAATGTTTTTGGAGCCACTGCCACCTCCAAACAGGACTGATACAAAAAAATCCTGAGCATGCTGGCCACCTGGAAGGCAGGGGAAAAGGAAAGTTGTTCAAATCCATGACGTGTCCACTTTACATTGTCAAGGCATCCCTTATTTTGCTGGCTGGAGAATGACCTCGCTGACAAGCTAGTGCGTGTGTTTATTTCCCTGTCTCTGAGCAGTGCTCACTTGTCTGAGATCAGGCCTGGGCCGAGAGCTGCTACGTGTGCCATCAGGTGTGGTTTATGACTGGCTTCTCTACTCTCCAGATCTGGGAGACAAACACGAGCTGCAGCCCACGGTACAGAGGAGCTGTGGGTGGCAGTCTGAGAACATCTGGAAGAGGAAGAGGTTTTCCACTAACAGATCAAGACTACACACAAATGGTGTTGATCATTTCAAGCACAGAAAAAAAAAAGTGTGGTCATCCTTGCTCAAAGGATTCTTTGTGCTACAAAAATCATGCTCTGGATTTTTATGCCAGTGACGACTAGATCTGAAATGAGTTTTAGTTATACACAGAGTATTCCTGGTGATTTATAAAGTTAATTACAGGATCTAGCTAACTCAAGAAGATTTAATTTTAATTATATATCTATAATGTTTTCACATAGGTATCTGACTAAAACCAACTCATTTGTTTTTCACAGCACTTTATTTATCATTCAGGTAAAATCTACAAAAATAAAAAAATATTGATGGACAGCTCAGTACAGTCTTTATTCCACATAACATCACTCCAGGCAAGGTGGATTTAGTATGATTTAAAATATACTAGAACAAACTAAACTTATGTGGTAAAAGTGTAATATTTTTCCAAGTGCCCCAAAGATATCTTAGTCACAGCTTCTTACCTTTGATGGAGGGTTTGGCAATGAAGCTGAAGGTTCTGGAAGCCTAAGGAAGCAAAAAGTAAGAATCATAGTCATGGTTTTTCATAGACAAGCAAACAGAAAGACTGAGCCAACCTAAGACTTGGTAAGTCCTGCTTTCATCCGACAGCTTCACCTCCACATCTTACTGTACAATCACCTCAGCGTAAAGGGTGAAATCTCTCTAAATGAATAAATCTTCATTTCTCTACTTAATTCCTTGTATTGGAATCGTCTGAACTAAGAAATAAAATTAGGGGCTGGCCAGGTGGCGCAAGCGGTTAAGTGCGCGCGCTCCGCTGCAGCGGCCCGGGGGTTTGCCGGTTCGGATCCCGGGCGCGCCCCGATGCACGGCTTGTCGAGACACGCTGTGGCGGCATCCCATATAAAGTGGAGGAAGATGGGCATGGATGTTAGCCCAGGGCCAGTCTTCCTCAGCAAAAAGAGGAGGATTGGCAGATGTTAGCTCAGGGCCGATCTTTCTCACACACACACAAAAAGAAATAAAATTAGAACTCATTTGTTGAAATGGAATTGCTTTTCTTTAGCCTCTATAAATTTGCATTTTGGTGTTGTATTTTTTTTCTTCATAAATGATGAATCTATCATATATTTAAAAGTGAAAATTATTTTAACTGTTGACAAAAAGCCACACAAACTTTACCTTTTCTTCCCTTAAAGAGAAGTCTAATTGACATCCCCAAATCTTTAACCAAAACTTAAAAACTTCAGTGGAAAGAAAAGAATCTAAAAAAATAACGGAGTATAAACACATAAGGTCCCTAACAAGACAAGCAGCTATTAAGAAATCCAGGGAAATATTAACCAAAAGGTATGATTATCAATTTAAAGAAGGCTTTCAATACACTTTAACTACTATAGAAACCAGTTTCCACTAATTGTTTTTTAAACTAGAACCTATGCAATTTGCTAAACACAGCAACTATATCTATTAAAAAGTCATTTTATCTTTATGGATCAGAAGATAAAAAGGATTTATAAGATCAGGAAAAGCTATTAGATCATCACACACATAAAATCTTAACAACAGTGGCTAAAATCTAGAAAATAAACACATTTTTTTTCAGCCTAAGGCAAAGTCTTTATATTATATTAAAGATCTTTATAAAGGAAGGAACACAAATGAAGTCATTCTTAAACCTTCTTCCGCCCTCAAAGATACAGAGCGCGTTTCATCCTTCTATGAGTTCCAAGGGCTGGGCATAATCAAGGTATCTAGTGAACATCTAATGACAGTGAAAATGGTACAAAACCTTTAAATGTAACTTTCAAAAACATTCTAGATGCCATCTACTCTTTCCTTCCCACTTTTATTTCTCTTAGAATGATCACAAAGAACCAAATTAGTTAAGTTTAACTGGGGATAACATTTTAACACAGTTTCCTTGCTAAAATCACACCAACCCATAATTCCAATCCTAACACTCATGAGTTCTTCCAATCAATATCCACTAAATCAATTCGTTGCAATTAATCAATATCCATTAAAAATCATCTCCAAACCATAGAGTCTATGACATAACTCAAGAACAATCTCTTATCAGAAACAGTGATATGATAAGCCATAAAGAAACCCTATTGCTGGAAAACCAAGAAACACAAAGCTACTCCTTAATTATTACTAAAGATGAACAATACTTACTTTAAATATTTAGATAAGTCATCACTTAATTCTTTAGAGATGTAATCAGATATCAGACCATGGGCATAACGAATATAATCCTCTGAAAGAAATAAAATGGAAAGTGAAAGAAAAAAAAATAGTAATAATTATGGTAGTTTTACAGTCAAATTGATCGGAGGTCAAATTCTGTCTCTATCTGGCCTTAGAGACTCACTTAAGCTCTTAGCCTCGGTTTCCTCATTTGTAAAATGGGGATGCTAATATCTATCTGTCAGAGTAGTGGGGTGATGTGATGGATGACATATAAAATAGGATGATATCAAAGTATGAGATAATACAAATACAACAAGGTAGATGCTCACTAAATGAGAATTAAAACACAAACTCAGGGTTTTCTGAGTTGAGGCCCTTGAATACAGGTGAACTTCAAAAATCAGCTGTAACAATATGAAATATTTGTGCTTTTTAAAAGGCTAACCTTTTCTAGATCTGTTTCAATATAGAATCAATCTAATGATTGAACAGTAATGAGTATGCTTATTTAAGAGAAATAATATGTGATATGTCTCTATTAAGTACTTGCTTTATAAGAGTCCTGAACATTATATATACTCCCAAACTAATAAAATGCCTTAAAAAATGTAAAAAAACTAAACTCAGCAGAATGTATAATCATTAATTCTAAAGCATCTGGATCCTCAGTACTAAAATGAAGCTCTGGTATCAATTAAATACAGTTACATAAGACAATAAAATCTGTTTTAAAGCCCTGTTCCTTATTTCAGTATTTTATGTAGAATACTAGGGGATAATCAAACTTAATCATAAGACAGGATAATCACATGGGGATATAAACTACCCAAAGCAATATTCCAGGTTTGTTGCTGGGATATTCATTCGCTTCTTTCTCTTCTGCCTTCAAGTTAAGATAACAATTTGCCTCAGGATTAGTTAGAAAGAGACTGCTGTCTGAACCACCTAAACTCACAAAGTCTTCAGGAAGAGATTTTCACTGCCAACATAGAACTGAAAGTTACCACTGGACCCTTCTTAAAAACTGCTCATGATTCTGGGTTAGTAAATATCCAATGAGTCATGAATAGAAAAAGAAAACTATTTTAAGAAAGCCAACATATTGTTTCTTTGCTTCTTCCGGTAGCATACCAAGCTAAAGATCTAAAAAAAGGAAATAGTGAAAAGAGTGTAAAGCTCACATTATGGTTGGGACCCTAAATGGCAATATGGCCAAGCCTAGACTCTTATAGTCAGAGATTGGTAAAAACACTGGATTCAGAGCAGAAGACCTGGCCTACCAGCGAGGAAGAGTGACTTTGGATAAGTCACTTACTTCTCTGAGACCATGGTCTTACATTTCTAAAATGAGAAGATCTATCTAAATAATCTCTAACATCTCTTCTCCTACTTTAAAAGAAATCTATATCCATCCATCCATCCATCCACCCATCCACCCATCCATTTGACTCGATGCCTTCTCTTCTTTTGTTAAAGCCAATCAAAGACAACGACAGCTAGTAAAGTCAGTATGGCAAGGGCATTGTCCACCACTCCCAGAATGGCAGGAGCCAGCTATCATCTGTATGTGTAAGGTATTTTGAGGTAGATCTCTGCAAATCAGAGACTGCCTGAATTACCATCCATCGCAAACAGGCCATGGTTTCTAGTTTTTATTTTTTTAATGACAAAACTCAGATGTTTCAGAGTTTACACCTAAAACAGAGAAACACTGAATTGGAGCTTGAAGTCAAAAAAATTTCTGTCCCACCATTTGAGAATGTTAATTGCATTATATAGCTGTTTTTATTCAACTATACAGATAAAAATAAGAGGACACTACACTAGAAAAAGTGAAAGAATGTACCACAGTAACCTAAAAGAAAAAAATTGCCAAGTGAATCAATGTTCATCTAAAATCAAAATATTGAGACCTCTAGGACACATGCTTCTTGAGAGTAAGATGCAAACAGATGCAGCTCATTGGGAACCCCGTGCCCCGCGAACAGCACAACAGAAACGTTAAGAGTGTGGGCTTAAGAATCAGACCAGCGCCATTAGCAGCTCAGCTTTACTGTTTACCAGCTGTGTGAGCTCCGACACAGCCTCAGGCTCTCATTGTAAAATGAGACTTACAGGGAGGGTCAGACGAGATAACATGTACACTGGCAGCTTAGTAAAAGGCTTGGCACATAACACACCCTCAATAAATGATAGAGTTGTTATTACTATTAGCGCAAAATAAATATTTGCTGAATGAATAAGTATCAATTACAGAAAGAAGCAATCTATGTAGAAATATTACTTGGTTTTGAATAAAATGCACACCTGCCACAGATCTATGAGACCACATTGGCAAGAATGGAAAGCTTCTGAGACATTAAGATTTTAAAATTGTAAGATAGGCATTTGTACAGAAGCAACTTACTCCACAAAAAAATCATTTCTAATGAAACAATTTACTTACCTTCCTTGTCACTGGAAACTTGGTCACCAGAGAAAAATGCAGTTGACTGTACTCGGGCACCAACATTCACATTATTGGTTTTTAATGCTGCCATAGTCTGATTAACCTATGAAGAAACCAAGAGGGGCATATTAGGGTATTTTCAACTAACTTTAGAAATCCACAACTTTCTAGATGGTCCTCAATCTATTTAAGGGAGAAGTATTTGAGAATCTAGAAATATCTTTACCAGGTATTAGAAGATGAGAGATGGCTGTACATTTGGAGAAAGGTTGAGCAGCAGCAACAGCATTTCGAGATGCTCTCAATACATGGACTTCCTAAGGCCTACACAATATGAGAGGCAGCATATTGTGGTAATTGAGAGCACTGACTCTGGAGGCAGGCTGCTTGGGTTTGCTCTGTGACCATGGGCTAGTTATTTAGCCTCTCTGTGCCTCTATCTGTGAATTGGGGATAAAAATAGTACCTACCTCACAGGATTGTTTTGAGAATTAATTTAGCTAATACACGTAAAGCCCTTAGAACAGAACCTGGCGCAAATTATGTGTAATAATTTCTAAAAAGAATAAATAATATACATTTCCCACTTTCTAGGAATTTAAGAAAGGAAACACAATCATTAGATATAAACTTCACTTTTCTATTCATGCCATTATCATTTGCTAGGAGCAAAAAGTAAACGCCAAGATTCTGCTCAGCACTTACACTCCCCCACCTACATAGGGTATTCCTACTAATGAAAATACCACAATGAATGCAAGTGAAAAGTGAAACGTGGAGGCACTTTTAAAATCTTCTCACTACTTTGTACAGTAGGAGCCTGATTAATTCTACATTTCCACATTCCCAGGCTCCCAGTGTGCCCAGTAACACGATATGACAAATAAACATGTTTTTCACATACAAGGGAGAAGAGAATCTTAGGAATCAGTACTATAACTACTAGTATCCACTGAACTTGCAAAAACTTTGTCATCAATGTCTGGTCTGGTGAGATTCTTAATCAATGTGAAAGTACAATATCCTTAGACCAGTGGCTTTCAAAGTGTTTTGTTTTTACTGCAACTCACAGTAAGAAATAATCAGCAATCCAATACTCAAACACATATATAAATATATGTTTCATAGAGCCATACTTAATACTTGACCTTACTCTATGCTATATTTTAATACATTCTATCCTATCCCAACCCATCTCATTCTGTTCCAAGAGAAATACTGGTTGTGACTTACTAAACTGATTTGAAAAACACTGCCCTAGACTTTATATTAGGTCTAATTCTTAGGATCACTACGATACAGGGTTTGCCTGGAAGATGACCTCTCCTTAGCATCCAGACACACACTTCCTTTAAGCCTGAATCCCGTCTGCCTCAGTTCCATTCCCGGCCATGTGTGAACAATATCAACCTCTGGCTGCAGGACTGACAGCAGCAAATGCACATCAGGCCTGGAATTGTCTGGCTTGGAAGACTCAAATCTACACCAACAAATAGCAAGGACTTCTTCTATTTGGTGGCGAGGATCATGGAGAACTGGGGATGCAGTTAAAGGAAAACACCAAGCTACCTCCAGAGATACATAAGTTAGGGAGGATGAAGAAAAAAGATTTCTTCTCATACTTGGATATCCTTATACAGTTTTCCTCTTTTAGGTGGATATGCAAAACGGTCCTTGGATTCAGACTGACCACATTCTCTAAAGATTTTTAAAAAGAAGCATTAAATTTTTCTCTGGCACAAGGCACTGGAGAGGTACTATACCTTTTTTTCCAGCCACTTTAATGTCTTCTCTTTGCTGAACTTGTAATATTTCTTTTTGTTTACTTCTGGATTAAATTAAAAGAAAAAAAAAAGACAACACAGTGGATTAAACAAAAAATAAACTCATAAGGTTAGATCATACACAAGAAAACAATTTTAAAATAATTTCATAATAGTTTATATTCTTAAAAAACTCTATTTATAAAACTGACAGCATACTTGAGACATTAAAAAAAATCCCAAAACAGAATTAGGGTACCTCAGGTTTCATACAATCATTAAATGAGTGGGAATTTAAGAAAATCATCAAATTACACAAACAAATCTGTAGAAAAGGTAATTTTTAAAACTCAGCCAATAACATGCCAAGCAACTTTCATTTTTCTGAATGATTTTAAGCTCACCTCAATGTTTTCAATGAAAGACTTCCTTTCTAAAATAAAAATGGAAATCCCAAGAAAGAAAATTGAAATGAAATGCAAGTGCCTATGAAGTTCATTTCATACATTTTGGAAAAAAATCTTAACTACTCAGTACCATCCTGGAGGGATTAGTGGAGAAAGAAGAAAAGATACATCTATCTTTTAATGCGTTGTCAATACAACCATAGCTATTTCAGGGGAATTTAGATTTATGGTAGGCTCCATCTGGCCCTTTATGGGGATAAAAGTTTCACCTCTTATAAATTATACTTCCTCCCCTCACAATCCACCAGCTTTATATCCTATGTCATTAAACCGTTATTTCCTCCGTCACACTTCATTCATGGGGTGTCTTGCTTTCTGTGCAGTCAGCGGAAGCAGCACTTTCACTGCTAGCCTCCTGCCTCCACGCAGGAGTTATCTTTGTTACCACTGCAAATCCTGAGGCCAGATGCAAACTCGCTGCATGAGACTCTGTGTGAGCCATCCTGGAGTTATACAAAATGACGTCTCCCCTTCCTCTCCTCCGTAATCACGGTGGGAAATGGGAACCGGTTATTCAGGGATCATTTCCTGCAGTCTGTTAAATTGCTTGAGTTCCACTAAATGGTTTGTATGGGAGAGAGGCTGGCAGTCCCTGGCATTATCTCCTGTACATTTCCTCCCCATTTCAGCCTGTGGTTGTCAATATTGTGGCAATAGGAGGCAGGATAGAGTCAGGCTGGACCTTCGCATCCATCTTCTCAGAACACGTTACTAGAATAATAAAAAGGATTGTTGCAAATGGCACTGTCAGACATTTGAGAATTCCAGTGTCTGCTATCCAGGAGTCAGGACTGCCTGGGCAAACAGCCTGCTATAGAACAAGGCAGGTGAGACTGGACTCAAATCCCTTGGAGACGGTGTCCTACCCCATGTACATTAAGGGGAATTCTAAGAGCATACAGCAACCACTCAATAAACATACGCTGTTGAATGGGATTTAGTCCTGTTCATCACCTGAGACAAATAATCTCCAGAGAAGCTCAGTGCTCAGGTCTCTCTTCAGAATCCTACTTTGACTCAGCTACTCAATTCTCTCTCGCCTCTCCCTCTGAATTTCCTGAAAGAATGTTCTACAACCTGCCGCAGTTCTCCTTCCTCCCTCTCACTCCCTGAGCCCCTTGCGGGCCACTCCTTTCCCTCTTGAAAAACGCTCTTTCAGAATTGGAGACCACAGGCTCTGAGGCTTACTGCTTGGGTTCCTACAAACCCAGCACATGATGTCACCTTGGGAAGTCACTCATTAAATGAGACAAATCTGTACAAATCCGATAGCACAATGCCAGACACATAGGGAATACTTAATATTATTAAGAAAAAACAATGACATGACAATCTGTTAATGATAATAGCATTAGAAACCAATGTATATTCAGGCCTGTGCTAAGTTCTTTATAAACATTTTCTTATTTGATGCTCAGAATGAATCTCAGGTGAAAAACATTACTTGTCCCCATCTTGAAAGACTGGGTTTGAGTGAAGTGAAATGAATTGTCCAAAGTCACAGAGCTGTAAGCAGGAGCAGGGGATTCCTTCTCAAGCTGACTTCCAGCTGTGGGTCTGATGCTCATTTTGCTGAGATCAGTTAGGTCTTCACCCACCTCAGCACTTCTGACCCTGTTCTCCGTGGGAACCACCTCACCTCCATGGTTCTACTAAACCTCCCTCTCTCACTTTTTCCACATCTCTGATGACTTTTCCTCTGATTCTTTTGTGGCTCCACTTCCTCCTGCTCCAAGGCCAACTGTACCCTTCTCCTGGGATGACTTCATCCTGTCTCAACAAAACTAAACAACCCCAACCCGGAAGCCCAAAATCCTGAGCTAAGGCTCTGTGTGTCTAAAGCCAAACTGTTCATCTTCATCCCAAACCATCCTCTTGGTCACCCAGCCTGGAATCTCAGAGCCATTACTCACTCCTGCCTTGCTTTCCACATTCCATCACTGGATTCCACGGGAGGTGGGAAGTGTGGAGAGGAAAGGAGCCAACATTATCTTGTGGGGGACAGTGGGAAAGGAAAAAGCAAAAAAGAAAAAAAGAAGAAGAAGAAATACTGTGTTAGAAATGAGGAGGTTTAGCTTCTTGTGCTGGATCAGTAACTACTTCATTTTTTAAAAAAATCAACTTCATTTAGGAATACTGTTCATATGATTAATACATCCATTTTAAGTGTACAATTTGAGGATTTGGACAAATGTATAATACAGTCACATAACCATCACACCAAAAAGTTCCCCTGAGCCCTTCTGCAGTCAGTTCTCTCACCCAAACTTCAGGTAAATACTCATCTGCTATCATTATAGATTTATTTTTGCTGTATTCTAGAATCTCATAGAAATGGAATCATATAGTAAGTACTTTTTTGTGACCATCTTCTTTTGCTCGACATAATTTCTGTGAGTTTGATCCATTTTGTTGTAGCTAGCAATAGTTCCCTTCTTTGCATTATGGAGTAGTGTCTTGTGTATGGATATCCCACATTTTGTTTACCCAGTCACCTACTGAAGAACATTTAGGCTGTTTCCAGCTTTTGGCTATTTTGAACAAGTTGCTATGAAAACAAAAGGCTGCTCTGAACATTCTTGCACAAGTGTTTGCATGGACATATGTTTTCATAAGTCTTGAGTAAATATCTAGGAGTAGAATTACTGAGTCGTAAGAACTTTTCAAGTGGTTATACCATTTTATGCTTCCACCAGCCACGTAAGTGAGCTCTAGTTGTTCCATAACTTATTAGTATTGTTTGTCTTTCTTTTTTTATTTTAGCCATTCTGGTGGATATCAATGATATTTCCTTGTGGTTTTAATTTACATTTCCCTGGTGACTACTGATATTGAACATCTTTTCATGTGCTTATGGGCTATTCATAAATCTTCTTTTGTGAAGTGTCTGAAGTGGCTTTTGCTGACTTTTTACTGGGCTGTATATCATCCTATTATTGTGTTAAATGAGTTCTTTATCTATTTGGATACATATCTTTTATCAGATATACGTCATGTAAACATTTTCTTCCAACTGTGGCTTATCTTATTTTTTTCTTACTAGTGTCTTTCAAAAAACAGAAGATATTAATTTTGATGAAATGCAATTTATAATTTTTTTTGTAATTAGTGGTTTTTGTGTCCTAAGAAATCTTTGCCTATCTCCAAGGTTACAAAGGTTTTCTATGTTTTCTTCTAGAAGTTCAATAGTTTTCATTGTTGCAGTTAAGTTAGTGATCCATCTTAAGTTAATTTTTCTGTCTGACTGTGAGGTAAGGGTCAACATTAATTGTTCTTCATATGGATATCCAATTTTTCCAGGTCAATTGTTGAAAACACCATCCTTTCTCCCACTGAATAATCTTGACACCATTGAAAAATATCACTTGACTATATAAGTGTGGGTCCACTTCTAGATTCTCTATTCTGTTCCATTTATCTATATATTTATCCTTATGCCAATGCTACACTTCCTTGATTATTGTAGCTTTATAGTAAGTCTTGAAATCAGGTTAAGTTCTCCAACTTTGTTCTTCTTTTTCAAAATTATTTTAGCCATTGTAGGTCTTTTGTACTGTCATATAAATTCTAGAATCAGCTTATCAGTTTCTACCAAAAAAAAAAGTTTCCTGCTACGGCATTATATTAAATCTATAGATCAATTTGGAGAGAATGGACATCTTAACAATATTGAGTCTTCCAATTCATGAACATGATATATATGTTGTATCTCTCTATTTATTTAATTCTTCTTGAATTTCTCTCAGCAATGTTTTGTAATGTTCACTGTACTAGTCTTGCACATATTGTATAATTTTTATCCCTAGAACTTCCTGATTTTTGATGATACTATAAATGGTATGTTTTTATTCCATTGTCCAGTTGTTCACTGCTAGCACATAGAAATACACTTAATTTTTGTATATTGACCTTGTATCCAGAGACATCGTTTATTAGTTGTAGTGAGTTTTTTTAATAGTTTCCTTTGGGCTTTTTACATACATGACCATATTGTTTATGAATAAAGACAGTTTTACTATTTACTTTCAAATCTATATACCTTTTATCTTTTTTTCTTGTCTTATCGAACCTGCTAGGACTTCTACTACAATTGTAAACAGAAGTAGCGAGAGCAGACATCCTCATCTTATACCAAATCTTAGAAGAAAAGTGTGTTTAGTCTTTTACAATGAAGTACGACGTTAGCTTAGGTTTGTCATAGATGCCCTTTAGCAGATTGAGGAAGCTCCCTTCTATTTCTAATTTGCTGAGAGTTTGTATTATTACTGAATTTTGTCAAACACTTTTTCTGTATCTATTGAGATGATCATACAGTTTTCCTTTTGTCATATGTAAATATGATGAATTATATTGATGGATTTTCTAATGTTCAATCAACTTTGCATTCCTGTGATAACCATCCCCACTCCCCCGGTTACAATCTATTATCCTTTTTATATATTTGATTTGCTAATATTTTGTTAAGGATTTTTCAGTCTATGATCATAAGGGATATTGGCTTAGTTTTCTTTTAGTAATAATTTTGATTTTGGTACTGGGGTAACTCTTGTTTCATAAAATTAGTTGGGAAAGATTCCTTCCTCATCTAATTTCTGAAAGAGTTTGAGTAAGTATCATTATTTTTCCATAAAGTATGGTAGAATTCACCAGTGAAGTCAGCTAATCCTGGAGTGTTTTTCCCTAGGAAGTTTCTTAATTATCAATTTATTTTTAATTAAACACTCCCTGGACAAGATGATCACTAAGAAACACTCCTGTTGAATATCCCAGAATGCTACACAATGACCAAGTGCAAAAACTACTCCTTAATTTTCAAATATACAATGTTTGATAAGCAAGGAAGTTTAGAATATTCACAAAGGCCATGGATTACCCAAAATTATGAAAAATACCATAACATGTTCATTTGTGTCCTAAATTTAACATTTGTGAGAGTTAGTGAGTTAGATACTATGTGCATATGCTGGAAAAAACCTTTCCCTAATGTGTCTGGTGCCTATAAAACTGGTCTCAAACATCTGGAAAGACTGGATTTACAAAATAAAGATGGAATAAAAGTAAGTCCACAATTAAATAACATGTTCGGCAATTGGGTAATCGGTTCACAAACTTGAATTTCCCTGATGTATTGTTGAACAAACTGCCTAGAGCACATTTTCACATCTACTTTCTCAATGTTTTCCACAACTGAGAAACTCATATGGTCTCTTTTTTTCCCTGCCTCCTGGGGATAGAAACTTGGCAACTGTACTTGGGGTACTTTAATCAGGTAAGTTTTCTGGCTCTTCCCGTTAATCACATCGGACAGCACGGTGCAGTTTTTGCCTGCAATATGCAAAAGAGTGTTATACTCAAGATCAAGTTCATAACCCTCTGTTAGTCCTTTCCCCTGTCATCTCTCCACTGAATGTGAGCTTCTTTGGTAAGAAATGTGCTGAGCCCCAGAACTAGCAAACAGAGACACATCATTTCCTTCACTAATAAAACAGGCGGTGCTAAGTCAGGTCACTGCCACCATCATTCAGGACACAAACAAGCATGGCTGGGTTTATTCAGCAGGGAGAAGCCAAGAGGGGAAGGTTCTCATAAACCCAGCAGGCTGTCCCAGATCTCTAATGCTGTAGACTTTGGAGACAGCATCTGGAGTCTAATATCAAAATAGCTGGCTGGGGAATTTGAGTATTTCAGGTTTACTCTATCTGCACAGTGCCTGTGGAGAGGACGGAAGTCAAAACATCAGCTTTCTTCTTGACCTTTGCTTCCTGTCCTGGATACTACCTGACTACTCCTTAACAGTCCTCTTTCTTACTCAAAAATCCCAGCAATAAAATACAGAGAAATGGAAGCAAACACTAACTTACAAATGGACAACAATCCAAATTCAAACAAGCAGCCAGTACCCAAGGCAATAACAGAGGGCACTGCTGGGATGAGAAGAATAGTCTTTTCCTTAAGCTATCACAGTTCTCTCTGTCTTCCTTCCTGTCTCTCTCTTTTTGCCTCATAAAGGGAAATTTAAATCTTGTATAGATTTTAAAAAAATATATTTCTATTTAAGATTAAAAAAAATTATTTCTATTTTCACATGAGACAACACCCAAAGACTCTAACAGAGTATTTTGGAAATGTTACACAGTTGCAAGAAGGAAGGGAAAGAGTTGCCATCAGATAGACAGACACGGGCTCAAATCCTGTTTCTACCACTTCACGTTCTATGATGTTAGTCAACTTACTTAAACTCTTTGAGCCTCAGTTTCCTCACTTGTAAAAATGCAGGTTATAATAATAACGAAAGGGAATTACTGCAAGGATTCAGTAATATATGTAAAACAAGCATAGAGATGGTATACAGTACTTTCTCAATATATAGTAGATATTTTTATTATTCAATTATCTCCATTCTCTTACTTAAACCACTTGACTATATATTAATCAATGGACCATCAAACAAATGTGTATTGGTCACTTACTACATACCTAGAACTTAAACATCAGCAAAGAATTAAGTATTTCTAATTCAGAAGCCTTAATAGTGCTAACATTTATTGAGCATTTTCTATATACCCAGCACTCTCTGGACATTGATTTACTTGCATTATTTCATTAAATTCCTGAAGCATCTCTTTGTGGTAGATACTAGATACTATTAACTGCAATGCTTAAATAATGGTTATATGATGGTCATTCAGAAATCTCAACACTATAAAGCTAAGAGAATGAAAGCTTTATTTTATGATTTAGAACAACTTTTCAGAGTACTAATTATAATGTATGACAGAATATGGGGGATACTCTCAACTTTTCAAACTCATCTCACAGATCAAGGATGCTGAAAAGTTTGAATGATTTGTTCAAAACTATATAACAAATACATTTTTAATTTTCCTCGCCAGCCATCAGATCTTGAGATCAGATTATCAGATTGTTCTTAAAGAAACTCTTTCTCCAAAAGAGATCTGAAGAAAATATAACAAAATATTAACACTGGTTGATTGTGGGGGTTGGGTACAAATAATATTTGTAGTTTTTTTCCTTCTGAGTTTTTCTGTACCATTAAATTTTTTAATTAAAAAAATTGCTTCACCTGCCCATGTAGTTTCATTTTCAAAGCAGATATATTATCAACTTTTATATATATCAGGTTTCCAAAAACTCTAGGCCTCAAATTTTTCTTTCTTTCTCTTTTTAATGACAGTAAGGCAAAACATAAAGTAATTCAGATTAAATTTCACATGGTCAAAGATGTATGCAATTCTCTAGAAGTCTTGGTAGTTCCTTCATATCCAACTCTTCCCCCAATGAACTACATTCAGTAAATCTTAAAATAATGGAAGGTTTAAAAACAAAACCAAAAATTTTAAAAACAAGAAAAAACCAATAAGATCTCTCATGCCTCAACCTTAAAAAGGCCCCTTCATCAAAATACACATAAGCAATTCCACATGACTTGTTTCACCTCTTGACCAGAACAAAAATATGTGAAATACTTTTCTTTATGTCAGTTCTGTATACAAGAACAGCATACTGAGACAGATGCCTCTTTCCATGAAGATCCAAAGGGAAATGCACAATATTTTGAAGTTTACAACTGTTATTTAGAGCCAGTCAAACAAGATAAGTATAGGGCGTGCACTTTCTATTACAGCAGAACTTCCAAAAGTTAGGCAATGTTGAGAAGTGAAAGAGATGAGGACAGCAGTTCAGATAATGATTCAAAAAATGGTCAGGGGTCCAGGGTGCAAGACGGAAGGAATGAGAGAGAGGGAAGCTCTTGTTTTGAAACACAGGGTAGCTAACAAATGCCAGTGTGTTAATACTGTTTCTGAATCTGGGTTTCTCGGTTTTGGTTTAAGATAACTGTAGTTATATGGCTATCATAAGAATTTTGGAAAATGAATTAATTGCATTTTCAATTTACGTTAACTTGGTAAAATTAAAATGAGTTGTAATTATTCCTCATTACTTTAGCTTTCAGAAACGGTTACGAGCTACTTCATTTGTCACCCACGAAAAGATTACTGCTCCTGCCAAGCTCAGCATCAGGGAATGTCTTTAATGGGGCTGCTTTGATAAAACCTTGGCGCCACACATCCTTCAGATCCAAAATGGAGCTCTAAGTCTGGCCAAGTGTGGATTTAGTAGACCCCTCAAATGTGAAATGCAATCAAAGAGGTTTTCCCCCTTTCTCACCGTAGGCTTACGCTTCTTGGAACCACCACTTTCTTGGTCCCAGAAGAACTGTCATAGTTGGCCAAACTGTTTATGACCCCAAACAACCACAACTTATCAGCCTGTTGTTTTGGTTCCCACACTATGTTTCCATATTAACCCTGAAACTACTGGGCTGATTTTTTGAGACACTGATGCTAAGTTTGTATAGCAGTTCTAACCTGTCAAAACAGTTAAATTGCCAAATTGCTACTTCCTTCTAGTTCCATCTCTTAAGCTCAGGCTACCATCATCTCCTGCCTAGACCACTGCAGCAACCTCCACGGACCCGGCCTTACCTTCTCCAATATATTCTCCACACTATAGCACTGCTCTGCTTAAAACTTTGCTGACACTCCACTACCATTAAGTAAAGTCCAGCCACATATAAGGCCCTTCACCATCTGAACCCTCGCCCAGCATTCCCACCCATTCCTTCCTTACCAACTAAAGGCATCCCTGGCATCCTATTCTCCGGCTACATTGAACTCCTTGGAACCTCCTAAACATAACAAAGTTTTCCTTACATCCATGCCTCTATTATGCTGCTAGTCTGACTTATCCTTCAGGACTCCACCAAGAGGTCATTTCCCCCAGAAAAGCAACTCAATACCCACCTACCCCCACTCCCCACCCAACCAGGCCAGGTTATAAACCTGTCCTGTGCATCCCCACAAAACCCAGAGTTCCCTTCCATTACGCCCCACTGTCATTGCCCTACTTGTCATTTGCCCCCGTCAGATTTGAAGTGAAGTGAGGGAAAGGATAGTCTTATTTACAGTCATGCGTTGCTTAGTGACAGAGATACTTTCTGAGAAATACCTTGTTAGGCGATTTCGTTGTTGTGCAAACATCATAGAGCGTACTTACACAAACCTAGATGGTATAGCCTCCTACACACCTAAGCTATATGGTACTAATCTTATGGGACCACCATCGTATATGCAATCTTTTATTGACGGAAATGTCATTACGTGGCGCATGACTGTATAAGTATCCCCAGAACCTAGCACTAGTGCTCAACACATGCTTCTTAATAGGTGCTCACTAAATGCTTCTTGAATCAGTAAAGGTACCGGTTTTATGTAATTTTACAAATGAGAAATCTGAGGCAGAAAGCAATTAAGTGACTTACCTAAAAACACAGACTAGTTCAAAGAAGAACTGAGACTAAAGCCCAAGCCTCATGATTCCCGGCCCTGCAGAAGACAGGCCGCCATATCTCACTGGTTGGAACGGCAAAGACTGAACAATACAACGCAACAGAGGACTAGTATTGACAAGTGGGAGCAAATCTGAATGACAGTTTCCCCTATGACTGACATAGAATAAGTATTACATTTAGCGGGCCTTTAAGTAGCTACGTTCTCAGACAAATGCCCAGCCTTTCTAGCAGCATAAGCCTGATTTCAAAGGCCATATACTATACCTCTTTCCTCTGTCACATGTCGCAGTAACTTCTCAAGTTCAGGAAGTTTCAGCAACAAGACGCAATTTGGAAACATGTCATCCACCACAACTTGATCTAGGGGCTGAAACTTTCCCTGAAAAGAGACTTTAGTCAATCAGAAAGCAAGTATTCCAGTCAACAAACACACACATTAAAAAAAACAGAAAAAGATATATCACATCATGCCTGGTCCTTTAAACTTAGTTCAAAGCCACTTGTTTCACCCAAGCAATTCCTAAACTGGGACAGGCTCCAGAACTGATTTCCTTTAGGAAGCTCTTGACAGCACTGGGGTTCCAATCAGCACACCACCTACCTCAAGGGTATAGTCACTGGATGAAATAGGGGAGCAAAATTCTGGAAAGTGCCGGAGGCTAAGGAAACTTGCCAACACGGTAGAGATTGCCTAGAGCTGGTCCAATCCATTCCATTTGAGGAAGAACCAGCTGAGGTTACAGAGCAGGAGTCTTGACCATCACCCAGGAATAAGCCCAGATCAAGCCCAGAGCAAATATCTCCTCTCCTCATCCTTACTCCAGGACTGAACAGAGAAACACGACAACAAAAAGAAAAACACCCAAGGTGAATTTACTCTCGTCAGAGCTGTCTGGCACTGCTTCCAAATGTAGAACATAATAAAAGAAAACGTAGCTAGAGGGATAAGTACAATGAAGTGGCAGACACATTAAATTAGGCTCAGCTAGATAAGTCTATAAGGCTCGGTGGCCAATGGGCCAGCGTGCAGAACATAAGAATTGCGAATATTCTTCTTCTCAATTAGGTTTAGTTTTTCTTAACTCTACCAGTAGCATGGAGGGGTGAAGTCTGTCTAAATCATTAGTCCCCTGACTTGGGGATACCAGACTTCATAAAACATATGGTTTTGTCCATGTCCTGCTTCTAGCCCACTCTACTTTTCTGTTTTAGTGACAACTTCATTTGAAGACAGAAAAACCATGTCTGATCAGTTTTCCTCCTGTGAATGCAGCTTTCTCTGGTTTTAAGGATGAAATCTTATCATTCATTCAGTAGCACCTGCGAAAGCTTGCCATACTTTCTGTTAGGTTAACAAGTGGCAAGAAATGCCTCAATTTAAATGTTCTCTTTTTCCATCATATAGTAAGAATAATTCACAGATCTCCCCAGTCTTATTGTCTTTAGATTTCTACTTTATATTCTTCCATGATCAACAAATATTTAACTATTTTAAAACAATATTCTACTTATATATAATGGACTACCATGTAGTCATGACATAATAATCTCATAATTAACTGTTTCATTCTTGTTTTCTTCACCGTATACATAAAAAGGAAATGCAATAAGCAACTAGCTTTGAATACCAAGTTAGTAACAGTTGGGGTAGCTAGAAAGATGAATTATTTTTACTGATGTTAAAACAAATCTTATTAAAAAACAATAGCTCGGGCCAGCCCGGTGGCGCAGCGGTTAAGTGTGCACGCCCCACCTCGGCAGCCCGGGGTTCGCAGGTTTGGATCCCAGGCGCACACTGACACACCGCTTCTCAAGCCATGTTGTGGCGGCGTCCCATGTAAAGTAGAGGAAAATGGGCACAGATGTTAGCCCAGGGCCAGTCTTCCTCAGCAAAAAGAGGAGGATTGGCATCAGATGTTAGCTCAGGGCTGATCTTCCTCACAAAAAATAAAAAATACAATAGGTAAACATTTCAAAAGTGTGTACCAATGTATTTTTTAACTAAATAGGAAAAGATCACATCTAAAATGTAGGGAAAGAAAAACCCAAACATCTCATGAGTGACTTTAAGGGGTATTTCTAGTATTTGAGAAGAGAAAGATGGTTTACAATGAAAGCCGACCTCCACCTTGAGCAGGATTTCTGCTTCATTCAGCATCTGTCAACCTGAATCAGCCACAGGACTCCTAGAAGGCCAAGGTAGGGGTTAATCCACCAGAGTTAGGGTCTTAATGGGAAATAGGGAAACATTACCAAAAAATGGGGGGAGACTCTTTAAATGTTCATCAATGCAGATACTAAGGCTGGTTGGTGGCTTTCTCTCTGTTAATGCATCCTAGAAAACAAATGGGAGCCAATTGAAGTTTTCAACTTCCTCCTTGAATACTGCCAGGGCCTTCCTGGTGGTGACTAGAACCAGTTCTGTTCATTAGAGACACACGGCTTACTAGCCTCACTGCTTGTATGCCCTAATTATACTGGCTACCATGGTAGCTTCCAGATAAGGGGAAATATGATTACACTAAGGAATAAAACTTCACTAATCCACATTAAAGCACAGAGGAATTAGGAAAGAAGGAAAATAAAAGAAGCTAAGCTGTATCTGGAGAAAGCATGAATTAACGTTTTAAGTCAGTTTTATTACTCTCAGTATTTATAGCAAATTAAATTGATATAGTCACAAATCGGCAGTTTTGGAAATTAGGTCTAAGATGAACCTAGAAGCACTTAAACTATATGCAAATATGAGAGTACAAAAAACCAGATTCTCCTAAGCAGTTTAAATAACACTTATTCCTTAAAGTTGTTAATTCAAAGGCTGTCAAACTGTGATTGGTGGATCCATGGGAGTCCCCAGTACCCTTTCAGGAGGTCCACAAGCTCAAAATTGTTTTCATAATAACGCTAAGATGCAATTTGCGCTTTCACTGTGTTGACATTTGCACTGATGATTCAAATGCAAAAGTGGGTAAAACTGCGGGCTCCTTAGCATCAGTCAGGGTGACGGCCACAAACTGTCCTAGTAGCCATTGTGTTCTTCACTACCATGTACTAGCAGTTAAAACAAAAGCCAGCTTCACTTAAAGATGTCCTTGATCAAGGAGTAAAAGCAATTACTTTTATTTAAATCTTGACCCTTGAGTGCAAGTCTTTTAAATACTCTGTGTGATGAAAGTAAAGTGTTGCTAAAGCACTTCTGCTGCCTACCAAGGCACAGGGATTACCTCACGGAAAAGCACTGGTGTGACTGAGTTGTGAGTTGAACTAGCTGCTTTTTTCGTGGATACCATTTTTACTTGAAAAACCCACTATGAACTACGATTATTCAAACCTGGGTATTTTGCAGAACATAAATGAAGTGACTGTCACTTCAACGGAAAGATTGACGGTACTTGTAGCCAATGATCAAATGTGAACTTTCAAGCAAAAATTAGAACGGTAAAAAATTTGTATCTGTCACTATGACAGCTTCCTAATACTTAAAGAGTTTTCTGATGAGATCAGTGGTGATGGTAAGAAAGGTGAGTGTGTGTGTGTGCGCGCGCGCACGCATGTGTATGTAATGAGATGTGTCAACATTTGGAAGATCTGCATAATTCAGTGAAACAATATTTTCCAAAGGACCAATGCATGATATTACAAAGTCATACATGAGTAAAAGACCCATTCTCAGTGCAAGATAGACGAATAGATTTTAATGTAAGAGAACATGTAAAGTTCATTAACAAGGTTTCAGATTCCACATTGCAATTAACTTTTAAGAAACTACCTCTTGTTGATTTTTGAAGGAATATCAAAGAAAAACATCCACAATTGTCTGAAAAAGCTATTATCCTATTCCTCCCTTTTCTGACTACATATCTGTGTAAGGCTGCATATTCTTCATATACTTCCACCAAAACAATACATGGACAGACTCAATGCAGACCCAGACATGAGAATCCAGTTGTCTTCGATTAAGCTAGATATCAAAGAGATTTGCAAAAATGTCAAACAATGCCACACTCTTCAGTGAATTTTGTCGTTTGTTTAATTGAAAATGTGTTATTTATGTTAAGATGTACTGGGCTTATTATTTTTATTTTTAAATAAATTAATAAAATTATTTTTAAATTTCTCAGTTTTAATTTCTAATGTAGTAAATATTGATAGATAAAACCCACAGGGACAAAAAGCTCTTTGGGATCCTTAATAATTTTCAGGAGTGCAACCGTATCCTGAGACCAAAAAGTTTCAGAACCTCTGGCTGAAACTATTGGTATTAATAAACTCTGTCTTTATAGTACAAAGGTAAATTTTATTCATCTGAGATTTCTTAGTCTCAACTAGAGCTTCCTCATTAATGAGCTTTTACTAGATAAGCCCCAGTTCACCTATTTCACAGCCTCTCACAAAGAAGAAAATGAAAGAAAATAAGTCTTCTTTTCTTCTCTTAAGGCCTGAGATCAATTTCTTAACATTTGTATCGTACTTCAGAACTAATGAGTACTTAGTGACCAAATTTTCATTGGTAGGCTGTGTCGAACAAGTACGACACAGTGTGGAGGGTTGGGCAGTTCTCAGAGGTCCCAGGTCAGCTCATCCAAGACCAGGTGCTGGTTCTCAGGGCTGCGCACAGCGCTCTAATCCACACCAGCACACGTGATATGTGTGTTCTACACCAACCAAACTAAATCTGAATTGTGGGGAATCTACATTAAAAGGATCATTAAAAGGAGAGAGAGGAGATCAAGCAAAAACCAATCTATTCTGTTTCCTCTGTATCCCAAACTGGGAAACTCACCTCTTTATCAGCCTTTATAAGGTAGTAGAGAAGCAGAAATAGAGGGTCCATGGGTGTGGCAAAGTGGAGAAGACCTCCTATAGATTAAAAAGAGAGCAAAGAGAATTCAATGTCTAGGAAAGATAACTTAGTTATTTCATCTTAATCCCAACGTGGAAACCTTCCACTGAAAAATATATGTGAAATTCCAAATTCAGAAACTCTTCTTACACAGGCCCAAGATTCTATGTGATTCTCTCAAAAGGCAGAATGTGGTCCATGAGATTTTACTCCAAAGAGCTTCCAATCCCTGTGTGGAGAGGAGAGCCAAGGCACTGAAATCTATCTTTAACTTTCCATTTCTTCTTTATAAATCATTTTTAACAAAGCCCCCTCCCAAAAAAAAAGCAGGGGTTGAGGGGAATATAGACAGAATGTGACCCAGGCAAACCTGTGTAAGTCTATCGATAAAGCTGCAGTAAAACGTAATTTCCTGTGCTTTTGAAGACAAAGCCATGGGAAAGCAGTATTATTCTCTCTGTACATAGCTCCTCCGATGGTCTGCAGGCTCACAGCTCTGAATTGCCAATGACTCAAAGCTCAGAAGGTCATTACCCACTCCAGACCCTACCCCAGCTCCCTACCCCAAAGAAAAAGACAAGAGGGCAGGAGGCTAACAAGTCTGAGCATAAGAAACTGAAAACTCTGCAGTAAGATTAATGGTGCTCTCCAGGATAGGAAAAAACGCAAATCAAACAACTAGCCTACCCAGTCCCCACTCTTTTTTCCTCTATCAACTCCCCTCCAGGCATCCCAGACTCCTTCTTCTGTGGAAGTGAATCAGAAGAGGTATTTCATCAAATGGAACAATAAACAATTCATTTATCTCCATACTTAATATTTTGGTTTCAGGAAACTCATGTACTTACCTTTATTCTCTAACAGAGCAACCTACCTATACAGCCAAGAAATTCTAACCATAAATTACATATATGAATCCATTTCATAGTAAGTAACAAAAATTTAAGGAAGTAATTTCATATTATGATATTAGTTGATTATTTTTTAAAAAGTAGAATAGAAATTTATGAAAACAACCTGTCAGAAGCTCTAAGCTCATTTTATATGAGGCGTCCATTATATTTAGAAATTAGGAACAGGTTTCTAGGTCTGAAAACAATATCTTGGTGGCCGTTTTTAAAAACAGCTCTGTCTTCAAGTTAAGTTTAAAAAGAAGACAATGATGAAAAAAGCAGGTACCTTTGCTATGAACCTAAAACTACTCTAAAAAATAAGGTCTATCAAAAAAAAAAAAAAAGCAGATGCCAACTCAGATAGTCTGGAAGAGATGATCAATCACTGCCTCCCAATGTTTTCCAGTTTCATCTGGATATTACTGTATCTATCCAGCGAAACCCAATTGCAAGTGTATTACATTAGAAGTTGGAACTCTCATATATTGCCAAATGAACAAGCATAGCAGCAACAATAAAAGGGAATATACACTTTCCACCTGTCAGGCTATACACAAACTACCATTGCATTTCAGCAACTGAAAATCACTTCAATTCTTCTCATGCACATAGGTATATGAAATTCATCACCAGCAATAAACACTTCTTCTGGAATGTCTTAGAAGAAAGGTAAAGTGGCCTTGTTACCTTAGCACAGTCAACAGAAAGTAGAGAGCTTAGAAGAAACAGAAAGCACTCTCTGGAAACAATGAGAGAATACGTAGAGGGAAGGTAGAATGCCTCAACTATCCTATGACTCCCACCCAGAACCATCAGAACAACATGAGGTATCCTTTCCCCTTCTGAGTCAACACTGCCTCCAGAAAAAAGGAATATTAAAATAAAATGGAAGTTTGGGATTGGGAGGTGTGTGTGTGTGTGTGTGTGTGTGTGTGTGTGTGTGTGTGTGTGTGTGCTGGGCGGATATTGGCAATAGTAATTTATACAACACAGCAATAAAAAAATCTTTGTTCTATTCTCTTTTGGAAGCTATATCAGTATTCATTTTCAAGGAAATAAGATGTTAAAAACTTGAAAATCCATAAATGTGGCTAACAGAAGAGCAAAGAGTTTCCAGTCAACACAATGTGCACTCCACGGTACAAAGGTCATCTAACTTCTAAGAATGTGTTGTGTTTTAGGAGACAAATCAGAGTTGTTAAAAATTTCCTACCATCTAAGACATATAGGTATGGGATTGATCTAAATTTGCTCGAATTATCTTTCCTTTCTCCTTGATTAAACCCTGCTCTGATACCAAGGAAGAAAAAAACCATGGACTAAACTCCAAACCAGGCAGACAGACCTGTCCGCCCATGCGTGAAGGATGGAAAAGTTAGAGTATGTGTTTAGTTAATGAAAATATATACACTAGTCACTTACCTGATTGAACTGACTGATTTATAAACCAAGAATGGTGTTTTTCCTTGAAAACTTTTATTTCAAACAGCTGCTGTAGACACATATTGAACAAGTAAATGGCTCCTTCCCCTGTTAAGACAAATCTGTTTTTTATTTGTAAGTTTTCTCACACATACAAAAAAATCAAGACTATCCAATAGTTCTGAGGAATGTTCCTAATATGAACATAAACATACATAGATATATTCTATACAAACTGACTCCAAGGAAAGCTTATAGCTATTATATACAGATGCTTGTTTTCCAGCTCCATAATCCTCACTGAACTTAAACCAATAAATAAAAAAGTGCAAATCATTTATCCTAACTGCTACAAAGCCTCTCACTAAATCTTCCATCAGATCAGGAGGGAAAACGTATTCTTAAACTACCTAAACCTAATGGTTCAGCCAGATGAACTGAGCTGGCATGTAGGTCCCTGTCCCCAGGGCAGAGTGTGGCTCCCCACACATGGGGCCCAAGATAGGAACTGAGCCTGCAGACCCCGAAGGCTGGCTCTAAGTGAGACAGGCAAGGGCCCTTCAATGCATGATTTTTTTTTTCCTAAACATAGCGAAATCAATGACCCTGAGTTTGATTCTATTTCCACCACATGGTGGGCTTGTGCCCTTGGAGAAGTTACATAAACCTTTCTGTGCCTCTGTTTCCATATCTGTAAAATGGGAGCAATACTGAACCTACCTCACAGGGTTTTTATAAAGATTAAAAAGACAGAATACATGTCAAGTTCCTATAACAGTACTTGGCATATATTAAGTGCTTGGCAAATATTAGCCTTTATTTTTCCACAGTCAATGTAGCAAACATAGACATTTGTTCCTCTGTTGTCTATGGACATTTAGATAAAACAGAAATTTTACAAGAAGGCTGACTTTTTTGGTACCTTTACTTTTGTTAAATGCTTTAAAACATTTACTGTTACCTAAAACTTCTCTTGAAAAAATATTTTTCACCTCAACTTAGTCTTATGCATAATTAGGAGTTCCAAATAACATATCTGACCAACTATACTCAATTTCATTTTGAAGGAAAGAAAACTGAAGGAAGCTAGGAATTTTTTTCTCTCTTGTTGCTTCTATTTATATGTCTTTCCAACAACAATAACAACAAAGCACTACTTATTGGCTTTCCCTTGCTTTTACTATTCAGTATTATAGTCACCAGGAGAATGCTCTAATTTGCTAAGTATCAGATGTCTACTCAAAACCTTATAAAATTAATAATAAACTTATAACATAAATTTTATAAAATAAATTAATGGAAAAACAATTCCATATAGAGATAAATAGTATCATCAATATTACTATATATTTATAGTATATTTTAATATTTTTGCCTAAAAATTAGAAGACAAAACAGAAAATACACTGAATTTAAAGTTAAAGTTATTTCTGATAAAATATGTATCTCTTCAATATACAATGATTTTAATACAAAAAAAATTACCCCTTGACAGGGAAAAAATGTAGTACTTTTTGGTCAGAACAAAATAAGGAAAGTACAGCTAAAAATGAAACTACTCAAAATCTTAGCATGTCAAGTAAAAGCTTTCTCTCTCTCTCTTTTTTTTTACTCTGGTTGTTTATTTTACTTTATAACATAAAATGAATAAAAATGGAAGCTAATGTTGGATAACTACTCTAAGAAAAGTTGCCTTAAGAAAGTCAAAGAAAATTAGTCTGTTTTCAGAGAGAAATCAAACACGCCGCTTTTTTGTTTTGCCAGCATTTCTGATGAATGAACAGTTCTATGGATTAAAACTATAAGAAGAAATAAAAAATGTTTAGGTCGAGTGAATTATCTGAGAAGACTAGTCATGTCATTATCTTGCTTCTGTCACCCTGCAATGCCATCTTACCTTTAAAAGCTATTCAGGAAGAAGAAACATACGAAGGCAAATAAGTATATACCCCTTTCAGCCACAATGTTTAAAAAAACGTTCAAGTTACCATTATCGGAGGAGAGGCGAGGGGAGGTGAACCTACCTGAACATGGATTAACCAATTTTACAAACATAAGCCCACTTTTCATCTTCTTTGAAGCATCTTTTAAACATTCTGAAAAGAAATGATGAGTTTGTAAAATTAAAAGACATTTGCTTTGTTGCTCACCTTATTTACTTTACCCTGTTTTTCTTTATTCTGTTTATATGATTTTTCTTTCTAAAATTTTTAACTCAATTCTATTGCCTACAAGCTGTGTGGTCTTGAGCAAACTGTCAATTTCTCCATAAGGTGCAGTGGAATTTTAGGTAGTTTTAATTTATTTCTTTTAGTGATGAGGAGCAGGACTCTGAGTCAGATGGCCTGGGTTATATATCACCTTGGCTCAATCATCTGACAGCTTTGTCATCTTGGACAAGGTTCTTCATGTCCTGTCTCAGTTGTCACATTTATGAAATGATGCTGATAACATATATACTTGCCTTTAAAAGGATTAAATGAGCTAGTCTGTTGAAAGTTCTTAACATATTCAGACAAACAGAAACACATAATAAATTATAGTTATTATTACTAGAATTATTATTTTTATTGTTACTATTTTTATGAAATAGAGCATTTTTTAAACAAATATTTACTAGTCATTTATATTTTTGGCCCCTAATTGAGGAATTTATATTTTGCCCCTAATTTATATTTTGTGCCCCTAAGTGTGATTACCTAATCACATCCTCTGCCCATTTTTCTAGTGTGGTATTCATCTTTCTTTTACTGCTTTATGAGGAGTCTTTATACAGTAAGGATATCAACTCTGTTTTTAATGATTTTTTTTTTGGTCATATTGAAGACATAAAATCTTTGTGTAATCATATTGATATTTTCCATTATGGTTGTACCCTTTGTTTCATCTTAGAAAGGCCTTCTCTTCCTCAAGATTCTGTGAATTGCCTATGTTTTCTCCTAATACCTTTATATTGTATCTTTAACTTATCTGGAATATATCTGGGTATAAAATATGGGGAGGAGATCCAACTTTAATTTTTTTTTCAATGAGTTGTCCAGTTGTACCAACACCATCTACTGAATAACCCATCATTGAAATAATTCCCTTATGCTAAATGTTTAAAATACATTTATAAGTCTGTCTATGGACATCCTATTTTGGTCCATTAATCTGTGTCTATATTAGCACTAGTACTTCAACATTTTAATTATTATAGTTTTAAAATACATTTTAATAACTAGTGATGTAAGTTCCCTCATTATGTTTCCTCTACAATATTTCACTGACAAAGTTTTAATCATATAGATCAAAACATAAAGACTACAACAATTTTATTTATAACATCTTTCACACATTTTGAGTGACACATTCATAGAACTCTTTTAAAGACTCTCTCCAAAAGGAACAAAGGGGGTCTGACTAAGAAATGAACAGAGCAACAACCTACCAAAGAGCAAATCAGAAAACTTCAGGAAAAAGAAGGGAACTTTTCACTTTTATTTTCTATAGCCCCCTACTCCCTTCACTCCACTTCAGATCTTCATAAACTTAAATGAAGCAAACATGTTTAGAAATTGGCTTACTCATAAATGGTTAAAATACAATTTTCTTCTTAAAATAATAGTGACATTAAATATATAAAGAAAAAAACCCTAATTTAGAGATTTCTACTTGTGACCAAAGGGAGTAATGGGAAGCTAATTTACCCTCCCACCTGAAACAATAAAAAAAAAAGACAAAATATGTGAGACAACTATTCTCAAGACACTGGACATCGAGCCATGGAGGACAGTGATCCCTGAGAGAGGAGGAACAGCTGTGGTGAGCCCTATGAACACCCCAGCTTACTGCCTCGAGAGAGTTTCCAGGTCGCAGTGCAGAACCAAGAACCCAGGTGAAGCCTGGAAGACTCGCTGAACTGAAGAGATGGAGCTGAGAGTTCTGGAGACACCATGGCTAGCGTTCACAGGTCAGCATACAGGAAAGGAGAGAGCTAGAAAGAAAGAAAACCCCAGGGATCTACAAAGTATAACTTGAATATTCAACAGAGTGCTGATCAGTGCATGCATATGATGACCTTACCTGAGGGCTAGGAGAAAAACCCTCTGAACCGATTAGAGGGAACAGTAGCTCACATTCACTCAGGGCCCTGAACTGGGCCTGTTCCCAGACAGACTGGAAAACCTCATAATTCAGACAGCACTGGGTAGCATACTCAAAAGGGTCTTGCCCGAGTAGCAGGGAATAAATAAGCATAGACTAAATGCTGCACTGGTTCCACTAAACTAATTTTAAAAGCAAGACCTAAATGGTTCATACTGTTTCCGAGTACCTTCACTGTGTCCTAGAACGAAGCTCAAGATTATTTACAGGAATACAAAAATATTCATCAGCCAAAAATGTAAATGTCTGGCATCTAATCAAATATTACTAGGTATTCAAAGAAGCAGAAAAATATGGCCCACAATGAAAAAAAAAAAAGAAATCAATTATTGAGAGAAGGGTATTGATACTAGACACAGATGTCAGAATGAACAGACAACAGCATTAAAAACAGTATTCCTCATGCACAAAAAACTAAGTAGAGACATAGAAGATTTTTTAAAAAGACCCAAATTGAGATGAAAAATAGACCAGATAGGATTAATGGCAGAAGAAAAGATTAATGAACTTGAAGACATAGCAACAGAAACTATCTAAAATGAAAACACAGAGAAAAAGAATTAGAAGTAAAAAAAAGAGTATCAGTAACCTGTGGGGCAACTTCAAGCGACCTAATAATATATGTGTAACTGGAGTGCCAGAAAGAGGACAGGGGGCACAGAAAAAATATTTGAAGAAAGTATGGCTGAATATTTTCAAATTTGATGAAAAAGATAAACCCACATATCCAAGAAGTTCAATAAACCCAAAGCACAAGACATAGGAAAAAACTAAACAACAGAATCAGTAGTTCAAAACCAGTAATAAAGAGAAAATCTTAAAAGCAGACTGAGAAAAAAGGACACATTATATACAGAGGAACAAAGCTAAAAATGACAGCAAATTTCTTGTCGGAAACAACACAAGGCAGAAAACAATGGAGAAACATCATTCAAGTGCTAAAAGAAAACATGATAAACTCAGAGAAAATACCCTTGAAAAAATGAAAGTGATACATAGACTTTCTCAGACATACAAGAGCTGAAATAAATAATTGCCAACAGATACACACTACAAGGAATGCTAAAGGAAGTATTCCTTTTTGGCAGAAGAAATATGATAACCAGATGAAAATATAAATCTAAACAAAGCAATGAGGAACACTGGTAATGGTAACTGCAGGGGTAAATAAATAAGAATTTTTCTTATTATTTAAATCTCTTTAAAGATCATTGACTAAACAAAAATAACAGTTTAGTGCAGGGTTTATAACATATGTATAAATAAAATGTATGACAACAATACATAAAGGCGAGGAGGGGAGGCATGAAAGCATACTACTGTAAAGTCCTTATGCTCCATGCGAAGTGGTGTAACATCATGTGAAGGTAGATGTTTTCAACATATCTATACAATAAAACCTAAAGTAGCCAGGAAAATTTCAAAACAAAAAATGCTGTCACTAATAAGACAACAAAGGAGATGAAATAGAATCATAAAAAATACTCAGTCCAAAAGAAGGCAGAAAGGGCATAAAAGAAGTACAAAGAACAGGTGAGACAAACAGAAAACAAACAGCAAGATGGCAGACTCAAACCTAACCCTACCAATAATCAGACTCCACACAAATGGTCTGTACACTCCAATCAAAAGGCAGAAATTGTCAGACTGGATAAAGAAGTGAGATAAAACTGTATGTTCCTATAAGAAACACACTTTGAATACAAAGACACAAGTAGCTTAAAAGTAAAAGGAAGGAAGAAGATATATCATGCTTATGCTAACACTAATTAATAGAAAGATGAAATGGCTCTGTTAATAATGAATATTACTAGCAATAAAGAAGGTCATTTCATAATGATGGAAGGATAGAGAGGAAATAATCCTAAATGTTTATGCTCACAAACACAGACCTTCAAGATGCACAAAGTAAAAACTGATAGAACCTTCTGCCCCATCTCTAACCCCTGGCAACCACTGATCTGTTCTCCATCTCTATAATTTTGTCATTTTGAGAATGTTGTATAAATGGAACCATACAGATTCAATTTTGAGAATCTTTTAAAAGACTTTCCTTTCTGCAACTTATAAAATTGTAAAGGATAAAGTTTAGCACTGTTAAAAACTTTTCCACAAAACTAAAACAGGTTGTGGTTTTCTCTCCTTTCCCCCTGCTGTTTCTCACTTTTCCAGCATCACATATCTTCATTATGTCTCAAGGCAGAGAGAAGGTGACCTCTCTCTTTTTCAGCAAGACACCCTTTATTTTCTTTCAGTACTACAGTAAATCTTTCACCTTTAACTCGGCAAATTATTATCGATTTCTTGTTTCCTTTTTTCAATAGAAAATTCTGGTTCTAGCGATCCTTGCCAGTTCTTCTTCAGCTTTCCCATTCCTTCAGAGCTTAAAATAATTAAAGTTTACAAATACCAAAAGTCTTAAAAATATATTTTTAATAACTATACAAGGGAAGCAGTGTTTCCATTTTTCCCAGGAAGAGTAGTTAAGTCCAGAGGATTAGCTATAGCCTAAAATGTCAAACTATAAGAACATTGGAATTACTGAGTACAAATAAATACTGACATTAATGTGTTCTGCTGCAAATGCCAGTGTTCTCTGAAATACGCTTTGAAATATATTAGTGTAGATAATGCTGAAATGTCTATTCAGTAGGGGAAAAAAGTCATCTTTTCTCACATTGCGTCGAGAAACAACTTGCTGTTGGACTGAATCTTTCCACACAGAATTCCAAGTGAAATGCTATACTCAAATTGTTTTGTCTCTCTTTAACTACGGAATGCATTTCAAAATTAGCCTCTCCTGCCCACTTCATTCATTCATTTATCTACTATTGATTAACAAAAATAGACCCAGCCCCTACCGACTGGGAGCTTATGGACGTTCCATGGAAGAGACAGATATTAAATCGAACAGTCACACACACAAAGATAGACTGCAAATGTGACAACTGCTAAAAAGAAGAAATACATGGAAAATGAGACCTTATGAAAGAGGATATAACATAGATGAGAAAGTCTGGGAAGGCTTCCTGTGCCCGGCATTGGTTAAGTTCTTTGCTTTGATGGCTAAAGAGTCAAAGGAATTATGCATTCTCTTCACCAGCTAAATCTTTAGTTGGCTCCTGGGCCCAACCCAGTCCTCAGAAGGGTTCTGTTTGATATGCACATTTTAAAAATAATTTGAATTAGGTGCCAATATTTGGAAATCAGATGATTTTACATGAAGTGCAGACTTTAAATATATTTTCCCTAAATATGAAAAAAATTATTAGGCAAAGATTTTGCCTTGCACAATCAAAAAGCCTGGCAACAACAAACTCACTTTGTCAAAGGCAGCTACCAATCTCTAGTTCCTCTTTGTCCCATATAGCATCTTGTACACTCTGCTCGTGGTTAATGATTATCAAATGCCACGTCTGTCCTCGCTAAACTGCCTTCTCATTTGCTAGATTCTATGTATCCACAGGAGGACATAGCCAGTCTCAGGTGCTGAATAAATAACCATTTTGTAATAAATACGACCCTCTTATTGAATCTTTTTTATATTACCAATTTTCTGCTACCAGTTTAGGCACTATTCTAGGCACTGAAGATATAGTTGTGAATAAAATAAAGCTCCTGCCCTCACAGAAAGATTGCATTCAATTCCTTCATCTTCCCCTGCCTACTTCTTCTCCACTGCAGTCCATCAATCCCCACGCTCCGCCCTCACCTCTCAGTCATCCAGTTCTACAGGGCAGGGAATAGGACCCAGATCCGCCAGAACCTGGAGGCCCTGGGTCCAGAACTGTGCTGTCTAACAGAAGTAAAATGTATTCCACACATGTGAGCTACATGTGTAATTTAAAGTTTTCTAGGAGCCACATTAAAAATAGGTAAAATAAATTTTGATGATATATTTTATTTAACCCAATATATCTAAAATATTTTCATTTCAACATATAAAAAAAATTTCGTATGAAATATGTTAGCATGATGTTAGCTGTGGGTTTTGCAGTGATGCCCTTTATCAGACTGAGATATTCCTAATTCCTATTCCTAATTTGTTGAGTGTTTTTTATCATGAAAGAGTATTAGATTTTCTCAGTGCTTTCTCTGTGGCTATTGAGATGACTATGTGGTTTTGGGTCTTTATTTTATTAAAATGGTATATTACATTGATTGATTTTGGTTATGTTAAGCCAACCTTGCTTTCCTAGGATAAATCCCAATTGGTCATGGTGTGTAATCCTTTTTATATACTCCTGGATTTGGTTTGCTAGTTGTTGAGGATTTTTGCATTTTTGTTCATAAGGGATATTGGTCTGCATTTTTCTTTTCTTTGGATGTCTTTATCTGGTTTTAGTATCAGGGTAATACTGGCCTCGTAGAATGAGTTGGGAAGTGTTCTCTCTTTTCCCATTTTTTGTAAAAGTTGTAAATTCAATATTTAGTAGAATTCATCAGTGAAGCTATCTGGGATTGGACGCTGTTCTACAGAAAGGTTTTCATTGATTAACTTAATCTCTTTACTTCCTATAGGTCTATTCACATTGTCTATTTTTATCTTGAGTCAGTTTTGGTATTTTATGCCTTTCTAAGAATTTGTCCATTTCATCTAAGTTTACTATTTTACTGGTATACAGTTGTTCACAGTATTCCCTTATAATCCTTTTTTATTTCTGTAACATCAGTAGTGATGCCCCCTTTCATTCCTGACTAGTAATTTGAGTCTTCTCTCTTTTTGTCTTCATCAGTCTAGCTACAGATTTGTCAATTTTGTTGATCTTTTCAAAGGGGCCAACTTTGGTTTCAATGATTCTTCCCCCAGTTGTTTTTCTATTCTCTATTTCATTTATTTCTGTTCTAATCTTTGTTTCTTCCTTCTACTTGTTATGGGTTTAGTTTGCTCTTCTTTTTAGTTTGTTAAAGTAGAAGACTAGGTTATTGACTTGAGATCTTTCTTCCTTTTTAATATAGGCATGTACAGCTATACATTTTGCTCTAAACACTGTTTTATCTGCATCCCATATGTTTTTGATATATTGTGTTTCATTTTCATTCATTTCAAAGTACTTTCTAGTTTCCCATATAATTTCTTGTTTGACCCATTGGTTATTTAGGAGTGTGTTGTTTAATTTCCATATATTTGTGAATTCCCCAAATTTCCTTCTGTTATTGCCTTCTATTTTCATTTCATTATTTTTGGAAAGTGTATTTTTGTATAATTTCGATCCTTTTTAAATTTATTGAGGTTTATTTTATGGTCTAACAGAATATGGTTTGTTCTGGAGAATGTTTCATGTTCACTTGAGAAGAATGTATATTCCACTGTTGTTGAGTGGAGTGTTCTATAGATGTCTGTTAGGTCCAGTTGGTTTATAGTGTTGGTCAAGTCTTCTGTTTCCTTGATGATCTTCTTTCTAGTTGTTTTATTCATTACTGAAAGTGCGTTATTGAAATCTCCCAATATGATTGCTCAATTGTTTATACCTCCCTTCAGTTCTGTCAGTTTTGGGTTCATGTATTTTTACGCTCTGTCATTAGGTGTATATATGCTTACAATTGTTATATCTTCCTAACAGACTAACTTTGTTATCATTATAAAATATCCCTCTTTATGTTACCATTATAAAATATCCAGTAACAATTTTTGTCTTAAAATCTATTTCATCTCATATTAATATAGTGACTTCAGTTCGCCTTTGGTTACTGTTTGCATGCATATCTTTTTCCATCCTTTTATTTTCAACCTATTTGTGTCTTTGAATCTAAAGTATGTGTCTTGCAGACAGTATATAGTTGGGATCATGTCTTTTCCCCTCCATTCTGCCAATCTCTGCCTTTTAATAGGAATGTTTAATGCATTTACACTTAATGTAATTATTGATAAGGTAGGATTTATGTCTGCCATTAAACTCTTTGTTTTCTACGTCATATGTTTTTGTACATCTATTCCTCTATTCCTGCCTTCTTTTGTGTTAAATAGATATATTCTAGTGCACCATATTAAATCCCTTGTTATTTCTTTTACTATATTTGGGAATTATTTTCTTAGTGGTTGCCCTAGGAATTACAATTAGCAACCCAACTTACAACAATGTAGTTCAGATTAATACTAACTTGAAATTTTCAACAGTATACAGAAACTTTCCTTCGTTATATTCCTTTTCCTCCTGCCTCCTTTGTGCTATTATTGTCATACAAATTACATCTTTATATATTATAAGCCCATCAACACAGTTTTAGAATTATTGCCTTATGAAGTTGTATTTTAAATTAGATAGGAGAAAAGAATTACAAACAAAAATACATTTGTACTGTCTTTTGTATTTATCTATGTATTTATCTTTACCAGTCCTCTGTATTCGTCTTGCGAATTCAAGTTACCATCTAGAGTATTTTCTTTTAAATCTGAAGGACTCCCTTTGTGATTTTTGTAGGTCAGGTCTGCTGGTGATGAATTCGCTCAGTTTTTCTTTACCTGGGAATGCCTTAGCTTCTCTCTCAGTTTTGAAGGATAGTTCTGTCAGATACAGAATTCTTGGTTGAGAGTCTTTTTCTTTCAGCATCTTGAATATGTCATCCCACTAATTTTTGGCCTCTATGGCTTATAATGAGAAATCAGCTGTTAATCTTACTGAGGATTCTTTGTACTTGATGAGTCATTTTTCTCTTGCTGCTTTCAAGATTCTGTGTTTGTCTTTTGACAGTTGGACTATGATGTGTGTAGGCATAGATCTCCTTTAGTTTTTCCTACTTGGAGTTTTTTGAGCTTCTTGGATGTGTAGATTAATGTTTTTCATCAAATTTGGGAAATGTTTGGCCATTAATTCTTCAAATATTCTTTTCGTCCCTCTCTCTCTTTTCTTTCTGGGACTCCCATTACACATATGTTGAAATACTTAATGGTGTCCTACAGGTCTCTGGGACTATGTTCAGTTTTCTTAATTCTTTTTTCTTTCTGTTCCACAGGCTGGTAAATTTCAATTTATCAATCTTCAAGTTTGCTCTTTCTTTCCTCTCAGCTCAAATCTACTGTTGAGCCTGCTAGTGAATTTTTCATTTAAGTTACTCTACTTTTCAACTTCCTAATTTATATATTCTCTTATAATTTCTATCTCTCTTTACTGATATACTCTATTTTGTGAGACTTCATTGTCATACATTCAATTCTTTAGACATGGTTTGCTTTAGTTCTTTGAGTATACTTATAACAGCCGATTAAAATCTTTGCAGAATAAGTCCAACATCCGGGCCCCCTCAGGGACAGTTTCTATTGATTACTTTTTTTCCTCCTGTGTATGAGCCATACTTTCCTATTTCTTTGTGTGTCTCATACCTTTTTTTTTTGAAAATCAGACATTTTAGATAATATAATAAATGTGGCAATTCTGGATATCAGACTCCCCTCCCCCAACTCCTCAAGATTTGTTGTTGTTGCTGCTTTTTGTCATCACTGTGGTTGTTGCTATTTGCTTGTTTAGTGACTTTCCTGGACTAAACCTATAAAGTCTGTATTCCCTGTAGTGTGCAACCAATGATATCTCAATTAGCTTAGTGGTTAGCTAATGATTAATCTGAGATTTCTTTAAATGTTTTGAACCAGTAAGTCTCCCAACCTTTGCTGAGGGTTTCTGCATGTTTGTTGGGGCACACCTTCAACACTCAAGCAGTTTGAACTTCCTCCTTATCTTTTTTACTGCTTGCCTAGGGCTCAAGGTCAGTCAGAGGTGAGAGATTAGGGCCCTCTCAGGTCTTTCCTGAGCATGCACACAGCTCTGAATGTGTGCAGAGCCTTCTAATTCCCTAGGAATATGTCAGAGATTTTCAAAGCCCCTTATGGACATCTTATTCTCATATCTTCCTTTTAAGTTTTTGGCCAGGTTCTTATTTGCCCAAGTGGTATTGCTCCCTCAGCAGCTGCAATGTTAAATAATTGCCACTGATTGTTTTTGACAAAGGCGCTGGGGATACAGTTTTTCCTGCAGAGCAAGTTCTGAGCTCCAAGTCAGGTCAAATAACAACAATGCCCTGTGAACAGGGCTTTTCTACAGAGCCATGAGACAGGTCAAATAGGGACAACGCTCTGGGAATGGGACTTTTCGGCGGAGCTTGAAACAAGGTCTGTCCCGTCCAGTGGTTGCAAGGCTGTTAGCTTTTACAAGTACCATGTTTGCAAGACTGATAGTTTTTCAAGGTTACTGCAGACCTGAGCAGAGGGAGATGGGAGCAGTTCAAGTTACAATGCCACAAACCCTGCTTAATGCGATTCAGCAGTTTTTCTTGAATAAAGACTACATAGATTGCTGGAAGCCTTTGGCTAATTTCAAGAGTCCTGAAAAAGTTGATTTTGGCCACCTTTGCCAATGTTTTCATTGCTTTTATGGAGGTGTGGATTTACCCCCATCAGATTTTGAAGGCTTAGTATGAAGAAAGAACTCATATTGCTATAATACTTCTGATAAATTCCTTAGTCGATACCTGGCCTTAGGCACACAAAATTACTTGTGACTATAAGTTAAAGGCTCTATCAAAGTGAAAGAGTTTTTTATTTTCATTTAAATTTGGAAATCCCTGGAGCATCCCATAGGCTAGTTCCTCACCCACCAATTGTTTCATTTATAAAATCGGCATAATAGTAATTATTTTACAGGTCCTTGTTAGGCTAAAATACAATGTATGTGGAAGTGCCTAGAACATGTAATAAGCACTCAAGTAAGAATCAGTTTCCTTCCCCTTGACTACATGGAAACATTAAGAATATGTAGGGAATAACAAGATCAAAATATAAAAGTCAAAAATTCCAAGCACAGAATTACCTAAGGAGCCTAACAATTAGCTTTCCAAGAAGGGATTAAATTAGGACCAATACATCCTTTTTAAAAACCCAGAACACAATGCATTTTATGTGCAAAAATTAAGATAACATACAGTAAAGTACTCAGCAGAGTTTCTGGCACATGGAATATGCTCAATAAATGTTACATGACTGTGTTGTTCAATTTTAGAAAAATGCTCAATAAAAATTGGTAAAAGCAAGTTTTGATACTTAATGAGCCAAACTTCATCTAGGAAATTTACTCATGTAAAACACCTTCTTCTAAAACTATGCTGAATAAACAAGACTGCACACATTACATTTTTAAAAGAGTCAGCTTTATGCTTTCTTTTTTTAACTGTTTTCTTTTACATAAGAGATGACATAAGCCATGCTGGCTAAAAGAATGTTTTTACAAAAACAGAAAACATTCAGACAAATCAGAAGCAGGTACTCAGTCTTTTTGGCCATTACAGATTCAATAATTTCTTAAACTTTCTAATTATCTCAAGTCCTGCCACTCTAGTTTCTTATGTCTAACCAATTTCATAGAAGTTTTCTTATGGTTTCTGTGTTCTCTGTAAGGATACAATTTTATGTCCACTGGTCACCATTAACTCCAACAGCAAATCTTCCATCTGTTTACCATCCCGATCTAAATACTTCAACAAAAAGGAAATTGTGATTGCTACTTTCCTGACATTTGAACTTGAAAGAAAACATACCAGTGACAAAAAGACAACTGTGTCCAATGAATGTAATATAACAAATAATGGCTGATATATATCGTGCATTTACTATATACCAGGCAATGTCCTTTACCTAGGTTATATAATATAATCCTCATAACACCTCTATGAGGCAGGTACTATTTTAATTCCCACTTTTTTGGATGAGAAACTTGCCTAAGTTAAGAAACCTGTCCAAGGTCACAGAGCAATTCAACTATATAGAGAGCCAAGATTTAAACTCAGGCAACAAACGTTTCAAACTATGACACTTTAGAGAAACTTTTAATCTCAAATCCCATCCTTCTTAACTCAGAGAACACAAGCTGCAGCTCTGAAGCACAATAATGATCTTGGTATGACAGTTTTCCTATGACACAAATGTCTCCAACTCATCTGTCCCCCTCTTGTCCTGTCCTCCTCAGCCTTGAAGACCAGAGCGTCTTCTAATCAGCTGCCCCCACTCCAATCTAGCTAGTATGGCACACTGCCAGGGTGCAGCACAAGGAAGAGGAAGGAGGGGGAGCTGGGGAAAGCGAGAAAGAGAAAAAGGTGGGAACAAAAAATCCATAAAAGAAGGATGAAAGAAATTTGTTGTGGGTTATAATATCTAGTGATAAAAACAGATAAAGTTAAGTTTGACCAATGGCAAGGAAAGGAAACTGATCTTCCTATTAGAGAGTACAATATCCTATACATAGCTGCATATACTCCCCCACTTTAGATGACACTTTTTTTATTTACTTTTTTTTTTTTTTTTGGTGAGGAAGATTGTCCCTGAGCTAACATCTGTGCCAATCTTCCTCTATTTTTTTTTGTATATGGGACACCGCCACAGCATGGCTTGATGAGTGGTGTGTAGGTCCACGTCCGGGATCCAAACCTGCAAAACCCGGGCCACCAAAGCAGAGTGCACAAACCTAACCACTATGCCACAAGGCTGGCCCCATATCTATGAAATTTTAATGCTTAAGAATTAGAGTATACAGCATGTATCAATGCATAGACTTAACTATTCTGTAATTTGGAAAAGTTAGCCATGAAGTATTGTACAAGCCAAAATGGAACATTATTTTTCATCTACAGACTGCATAGTACGGGTTGTGGTACTGTTGATATGAAGTTATTTATCAACTAGTTTTTAAACTTGGCAGCTCTTTCTTATCCCTCTCTTGGTTAAGACAAGTTTCTTTATATCATTTAAAGCACAAAGACATAAGACAGGAGAGAGAGCCACCTTTTTGCCAAGTGTTCTTATGACTTGGAAGCAATGGACATTTGTTCATGTCTGCTTTTTGGCACATAGCAGATAAGCTCTGAGAAACACACACCCACTGTTACATGGAAAAGAAAGAACAGACATCAAAGCACCATTCACTTTATTTTTAGATGCCATATCAAGGCTATTCAGGTTTCTCAAGAAGATCCAACAGAAAAAAAAAAAAAAGATGAGATTATCACTCTCAAGCTCATGCAATACTGCATTCTAAACAGGTCCCATTCATTTTCTTTATACTTCAGCCATTAGAATATATTCAGACCCCCTGGTTCCGTTCCGTCTGATCGCCAGAGATACCTCCTTGGAAACACTTGCTAGGACACAAATACAGTGCATGCAAGACAAATCAGCATAATTTTCAACTTACTTGCCACTTCCAGGAATGCTACGTTCAGTAATAACTATATGCCTTCCCTTCCCAAGATGTTAGCACTGCCACCAAAAGGTCTGGGTCATTTTACTGGCTTTGAAGCGCTCAGCATCCTCAAACACTACAGGAGGCAAACCAAGAAAGCTGGAGAAAGGCATGCACTATAAAAGTAATTTCCAAGTAATGGATTCCTCTAATATATTTTTATTTTGAAGCTTTCAAAAAAAATAAAACCTGGCCTTCACCAAGACCATAGAAGATAAAATCTCCATTCTTTTATGGCTGTCCCTATCAACACCATATTTCTGGAATAGCCTGTGCATGAAGAAGAAACTGATGAAAAAGTTCAGGTTTTCAGCCAATTCAAAGCCACAAAGACCAGCAACATATAGAGATGGAGCTAAGGCCTTGAAATATCTGGGAAGCAGGAAAATTCTGGAAAGACAGGACAGACCTGACTGGGATGTCCAATAACCACTGGGGCTGGCTCAAGGAAAGGAGGTGTGCCTGGTCCTTGATCATCAAACTGACAACAGAGGGAAGCCCAGCCCTCCTGGTCCTCCCACCTCTCCCATGGCAGGGAGTACCACCATCCCGCCAGCACACAGCAGGGGTCCTGGAGCACTGGGGAGAGCCAGCACTCTTGGCCACTTAGTTCCTATTGAGTGTTGGACAGATTATTTGATTTCTCTGAGTCTTGTAAAATGAAGATAATAAAGCTTGCCATGACTACTTCCCAAGGTCACTGTGAAGGTCAAATACAATAACATACATCACAGTGTATTGTAAAGGTATAAGAGCTAGAAGATATAGCCTAGGAGATGGGCTTCCTAAAACTATATAAACACTGGGTAAATGAAGGAGAGTATAAGTTACACCCAAAATCCAATTCTCCATACAAATAAGCCTCAGCCATACCTATGTGCCATCCAGTCAGAGACCACCAATAACTGAGAAACTCCAAATGCTCGACTGAGACAGGCCGGGTCACACGTGGCTCAGGCTGGCCAGAGGTCAGTCACACCGGTAAGTGATGGCAGTGGCTAGCTCTTGTGCTGTCTATCCTGCACCCTCTCCTTTTTTGGGAAAAGCACTCCCTACACACTAGTACCCCTTTATCCTCCCCCTCTCCTACCCTGTGCTTGTAGCGGAGCCTGCCCCTCGCTGGCTACAGCTAATAGGAAGTGCAGGGTGGGATTACACATGATCACTGTGGGGCCAGTCAGAAGGCTGGCTTAAAAAGTTTCAAACTAGAACTAAAAGAAGAGGGGCAGCTTCTCCCAGCAGACACCAGGAGATGTGAGGCTTGGGTGCTGTGTGCAGCCTGTTTTCCACTAAGTAGAGGAAGCTGGTTTGAGAAGAGGAAGTTAAGTTCTGCTCAGAGAGGCACAAACTCTGGACCTACTGGTGCTGCAACGCACTAGCTCCAGAAGTCCTTATGCTCTCCACCACCCCCACACCCCTGCCCCCAACACACATCTGGCCTTCTTAGGAATCTGTGAACCTGCTAACGAACTCCTAAAGAAGTTTAAGTCAGGTTCTATAACACACAGTCAGGATGCATTGGCCCCACATTAAAGAAATCGTAATTTTCATACTAAGGTAGAGTCATGGTCTGTTCAAACTGGCATCCTATTTATGGCAAGCACACCAAAGGATGTTTGTAGGAAGTCATAGTTGTCCTCAAAAATTCAACCTCAAATGGCTTTCAAAACATCCTCGCTTGCTATCCTGTTCATTATGGTTCCGTGAATTTATCTTCATCTCTGTTGCCTCTATTTGTGTTTTCAGTCTTTGTCCACTCTTAAAGATAATCCATCCCAAATATGTACTGTCTACCCTGCGAAGCAGTACTTCGTATTTGGTATATTTCTTACAATATAAATAAACTCATAATAAGCCTCTGCAATGCTCAGTGTGACCTACAAATTCTCTTCCTCAGGTTTGTTCATGTCACTGTGTGAGCTTCTGTCTTTATCAAAATTAAGAGAAAAATCTCAGCCTTCTAGCTCTCCATTAAATTAATTTAACCATCTTTCTCTCATTTTAGTAGAAGTATAGTGAGCAGAACCATATAGAAATTTTGTGTAACCCCAATGTCCACGAGTGTTTTGGTGAGTGTTACAGCAAATAAGCAGTAAGAGTAAATAAGGAAATAAAGGCAGAAGTGGAAAAAAAATTAAGAAAACTGGAATTCACTTTATGATACATACAACATAAAAAGACTGGAAAGAAATATTTCCATTTTTGAGCGGCAGGATAATAAATTATTTTCTTCTTTATATTTTTCTGCATTACAAAAATTTCTATACTGAGTATATGCTAATATTCTAATACAAAAAGTTATTAAAAAAAAAACACTGGGAGAAAAATGTGTAAATGAAGAGTTAAATGGTCAAACTGAGATTAAAAGAGCAACTGATCACGGCAGAGAGCCTCACCCAGTGTTGTAGGGACTTGAAGCCATCACCGGGAAACCAGCTCTGGCTACAGAGACCTCAGCCAGCCTGGATTCCTGCTGTTTCAGAGGAAGATAATAAACAGGCCTCAGAGCGTGCATATCAGACCCTTTCACCAGCTAGCCCATTCCACTTGAGCAAACAGTCATACCTAGAATAGAAAGTCACTTTCGAAGATATTTTTAAAGCAAATATAAAGGACCTCTGAACAAAAAGGCTGGAAGTCCTAAGTTGCATGCTCTGCTTGCAGAGGCACTGAAAAGGTTGTTGGGCTCTGAAGCTTAAAGCCAAGGTGCCCACCACTGAGAAGGGAACGGTGGCCACTCAGGGAGAACATGCCTGGAGTCTCCCCAGCGACTGGCATGTGTTGGGTGTTTGACACATATTTACATAAAAATGATAGTGAACTGAATAACCACGACAAAATGTGTAGGTGTTCAAAGAGGTACCACTAACTTGCACACTAACAGGAGGAGAGACTCAGAGGGAAGTCTTCCTGGAGGAGGTGACACTTGCACTGGGTTTAAAGGATAAGCAGGCATTTGCCAGGCAAAGAACACGGAGAGGAGCGGGCAGGGTCCAGGCAGACACAAAGTCATGGGTGTTCAAAGAAAGAGAAGTTGTGTAATCCCAATATCCCTAAGTATTTTACAGTAAATAAACAGTAAGAGTAAATAGTGAAATAAAGGCAGAAACAGAAAAATGAGAAAAAATTTAAGAACACTGGAATTCATTTTGTGATACATACAAATGGCTTAGCTTTGTGGAAACTAAAGTCGAACTGAGCCTTGAAGAAAGGGTAGGATTTGGAGAGAAGTGGAAAAGGAGGAAAAATGACAGCATAAGCAAAAAAAACAAAAACAAAAACAAAAACTGCAGGAAGAAACATAATGTGAGACATTTACTCTTTCAATAAATGTTTATTGAAAGCCTACTCTGTCCCAGCCCAGGGGCAAGGAGCTTGGGGTACGAGAGAGAGCTTAACGCGTCACTGAACGAACAGACAGCAACCCCGGGAGACTGGTACTGTTCTCCCCACTGCAGAGATGAGGAAATTGAGGCTTTACAATGAGGACCTAATTTGTCCAAGGACACAGAGCTAATAAATAGCATAAATCCAGTTTTAGGTGTGTTTTATTACAGTGTCCTTAGAGAACATTGATGAGTTCTTTTCTTCACATCATGGTTAAAACTCAGAGGATATGGGGAAAACCCACACTGCCCCGATTCCGCTATTCAAATAAAAAATTATAAACATTGCTTACTTTCCTTTCATGAATTTTTTTCTGCCCTAGAGGATAAATATGTGAGAGTCATGAATTCTCACTTATAAACGTCCCAGGTCTTTGGGAACAATTACTAGCAGGACAAGATCAGGCTCCGGAAACAGCCTGATAACACCAACTGGCAAATGATTAAGTCTGTCCACTTCAGAAGGTGCTCTGAGAGCAAGAGGAGCAGATCTAGGCCACCGGGGAAAGGTCAGTCGGGTTCCCACCAAAAAATGTTTCATAAAGATAAAGTCAGACTCAGGATTCGTGTGGAAAATGTTAAACATGCTCTGTGCTGGAAAACTCAGCGACTCCCACGCTGCTGACGGCCTGCAGGGGACCCTTCAGTAAACGACCAACCTTCCACGAAGCTGAGCCTCATTATTCAGAGGTTGTCGAAACTCAGCCTTTGAATTGGCCAGGTTTCCTATCATTGGCCAAGGTAAGTGCAGGTTCTTCTCATGTGAACAAACTCTTCCGAAAGCAAGGAAGCTTTCGGCGCACAAGGTATATTTCTAAACAAAAACTTACCTACATGCAAACAGTGTTGACAAAGAACAAAAAACCTGCTTAAATTTTTCTTCTAAGATTAACCATGCGCCCTTAGGTAAAGGAGGAAACAAGTTTTTTTTTTTTTTTTTTAGGGTAATTGAAAAGTTATTTAGGTCTACAGTAATTCTTCCTTTGCCACATATTTTAAACTTTTAGTTTTTTTTCAAACAAGAGGTGTTTCTTGGGGGTTTATTAAAAAGCGACCAGACTCTAATCAGAAATAACATTAATATAAATTTACTCCATCATTAAATAGGAAAATCAGTTTTTCCTTTTAAATTTGATTTCTTTTTTAATTCTTTAATTAGAACACAGTTCTAAAGCTTGCATTCATACAATGCTTTCAAACCTATTTTTGTATTCCATTTGGAGACACGAATCTCATACTATTATTTGTGATGACCATGGTGCCTCACGTGAAAGGCTAATTACTATGTTTGGAATATCTAAGATAGGCAGGCAGGCCTGGGATTCTTATTTCCCAGAAAGCAACCCATCCTCTATTCCTCAAAACAGGCATTATTTATGCTGGCTGTGGAGAAATAAATAACAAATACAACTCTTCCTAAAATACTTTTTTACACGTATTTTCAGGAAATAAAGGTGAATAACTTTATTGCAAAACTCGTCTACAGTTGAAGATGCGATCTGAAGTCCAGTTTGATCTGAGGGCTTTTTAATCAGGCGGCTGATTGAGGGATGTTTTCAGCCTAAGTGGACCCAAATGAGTTTTAACGGACCTGAGATCATTTCTGTCCTTTTTTTTCCTCACACAACATTAGGGTTTCCCAATGTTTTAACATTTCCTTGGAGATAGCTAAGGAGCAGGCTTCAGCCACAACAGCAGTCAGCACAGTCTTCTGTCCTACACTCAGTGACTCTGTTCCCAGTTGGCCTTTCACATTAGGGTCCACTCCAACTTGGTAGAACTGACAAGTACACAAAACTTGGGCTGGAGAAAAATATTAAAAATATGACTTAAACATTTACTTTTAGGGAAGCAAAGAGGGATGGAAACTTCTACCATATTCCAAAAAGTAGAGATGTTAATGGTCTTTTACAGCAAATAAAACTGCAAATAGGCTAGTCTTCCCAAGCCATTTTGGAGAAAAATTTAGGACCATCCCAAACTATAAGAAATGCTTCCCGGGCTGGCCCGGTGGCGCAAGCGGTTGGGTGCGCGCGCTCCGCTGCGGCGGCCCGGGGTTCGCTGGCCCGATCCCCGGCGCGCACCGACGCACTGCTTTGGCAAGCCATGCTGTGGCGCCGTCCCATATAAAGTGGAGGAGGATGGGCATGGATGTTAGCCCAGGGCCGTCTTCCTCGGCAAAAAAAGAGGAGGATTGGCGGATGTTAGCACAGGGCTGATCTCCTCACAAAAAAAAAAAAAAAAAAGAAATGCTTCCCTTGCGGACATGGAGGCAGTTCTGTCTCCACCGGCCAATGAAAATCAAGGCCCTTCCACAGGGCCTTGTGGGCCCTTGTGGGCCTTGTGGACACAAGTGTCCCTTCCAAGTTCCAGCTTTTGTTCTTTGGGGGTATCCGACTTCTCCAGACATTGAAAACGAGAGATCTAAATAGTACTTTTTAATACATCCTTCAAGATATAATGCTATGGTAGGCAACTCGATAAATAACACAAATTAAATGTTGGAAAAAAAGTGTCATCCCAAGGCTCAGTGGTTCTGCTTTTGTCTCATGGATAAATCTCTAAAGTTCTGTTGGCCTGTTGGTTAACGTGCTCACTTTTCAGTATACAGAGTAAGCTCTTCAGATCCCAGAAGTTTCCTAAAACTGAGTACAGACTGCTTCCACCAAATAGTTTTGAAAAATACAATATAATCTTTGTTTTCTTTATTAACAGCCCAACTTCACTGTAGCTATGGTACTCAGCCGAGGGTATAGTCTCCTCTCAAATGTATAACTTACTGGGGCTCATTTCCCACCTGCTAGAAAAACAATAAATACGTCTGTGAAGATGGGCCTCATACCTGTGCTGACATGCACTCCTCTGACCAGGTAAATTCTGTCTCACCACAAAGAGAGCTAAACCTGAGGCTGGCCATTCCCATCTCCCAATTCAGCTCCCAAGGGCTGGTCTCACTGCAGTGGTTCCTAGTGGTGTCCCCAGACCAGCATCACCTGGGAACTTGTTAGAAACGCACATTCTCAGGCCCCACCCCAGACCCACTGAATCAGAAACTCCAGGGGTGGGGCCCAGTTCCAAAGCTGACCAAGGCCCTCAAGTTTAAGAAGCACTATTGCACGGCAGTAATTATTAAACCACCAGTGTTTGTACCCTCAGAGCCTGCAGGTGGCACTAAAGGCTGGCGAGAAGAATTACAGGAGCCGGAAGCTCAAGTTCTAAGTGTTACAGACTCGGCCTGCCTGACCACACAGTTCTATCAGTCCTTTCATAGCTGGCTCTGTGTCCTCCAATGAGTTCAAAGGTCAGAGTACATCTCAGCTTTGAACAGGAACCCAACTGAAATTCTTCTCACAGCCGAGCAGCAGACATAATAAACCTACAACTGATTGCAGGGATGCAATCAATATTTAATTATTTTGAAGGTTTTTGTGTTTAATATGATGAGGATACAAACACACTTAAAGAAGGAAAATATCAACACTGATTAAACAGAACAAAATAAGAAACTCAAATTGTCCCTAGCCATTGTACGTATCTGAATAATAATAATAATGCATTTGATTCTGAAAGAATAATGAGCTTTCCTACCTTTAAAATCTCATTGACTTGATGTGACAAATGTAAGATGATTTTTCTAATGTAAAGTATGTACACAGGTAGTCCGATGCTAGATTCTGTCAAACCATGAAGTCTGCATTAACTGTTTCACTATACATACATCTCCGGTGAGGATGTGGAGCAACAGGAACTCTCACACTGCTGGTGGAAGTAAGTCGGTGCAACCACTTTGGAAAACCGTTTAGCAGCATCTACTAATGCCTAACACAGAAGTACCTAGGACTAGCAAGTCCACTCCCGGGTACACACCCCAGAGAAATGAGTGCCTCAGTCTACCAGGAGCCTCGTAAAAGAACGTTCTTAGAAGTGTAATTCATAACTGTTACAAACGGGAAACAATCCAAACGTCCATCCACAGCAGAGGACGTAAATATTATGGATGTTCATACAATAAGATATACACAGCAATGACAACGCAAACCAACCAACAAACCAGACTACTGCTACACACAATATGGATGACTTTCACAGATATAATGCTGAGTGAAAGAAGCCGGACACAAAGGTACACACTTATCCAAACAGCAAAAGGAATCTCTGGTGACAGAGGTCAGCAGAGAGGTGACTGGGGCTCTCTAGCAGCAGGCATGAGGAGCTTGCTGAAAAAGTTCTACATCTCGACCTGGGGGGTGGTTACAGGGGTGTAAACATAGGGAAAGTTCATTGAGTTGCACACTTAAACCTGTACACATTACTGTATGTATGTTATACCTCTTTATAAAGGGAGAAAAAGTTAAACATACACACACAAAAATTCTTGACAGACTGTCATGTAACAAATTTCAATATACACCACAAAAATCTAGATTACTGGGCAACTATACCATCACCAGAACATAATTTACTGTAAAAATACTGCATTAGCTGAGCTAAATCTCAAAATTAAATACAGCACACAACAAATTTTATTTCCAAGGTTATGCTATCATATGAATGTATCATCCTATAAAACGGCCAAACCTGTCTGGCTTTCACTCCCTAGTCCCAAGCTCCTTTTATTCTGCTACTTAACGGGGCTCACCATGTGGCAACTGACTGTCCATCATCCCAAGCCCCTGCCGCCCCCGACGGCCGGCCATCCTGCAGCGGGAGGCCAAAAGGCCTGGCTCCTGCACTCCCGGCATTACCTACCCGCCTGAATAGCTGTGAACCACCCTTGGCCTAACCCCTACCACCATCCGCCTTCCCTCCTGCCTCGGATCCAAGGCCTGTCCCAGGGCAGGGGGCCTGTTAAGACACTGCACCGTCTCCGAGGAGACCATTCCAGGCCTCCTGGGTCCTACGTTCCGATCCAGGAGGAACCCAGACGCTGGGCCAGCTGCCAAGTGGGGTAATACCAAATCACACCCCAGGGGCAGACATCTCTGGGCCCCACAACACGCCCCGAGGACTCTGAACGTGCTCTCTGCAGGCCTAGGCCGCTCCCTCCAGCCCATCGGACCCACAAAAAATGCGAGCCAGAGCGGGGGAAATACGTTGCGTCCATTCTTGCGCTGCCAGCTTCGGGTTTTGAAAACCGTCGCTGACTGGCACGTTTGACTAAGATGTGGAGCAAGGCGTTCCGGGAGAGAATCCGGTCCCGCACCGGGGGCCGAGGGGCGCGCAGAGCACGTGCCTGCTGCGCCCCGGCTCCGCGCGGGCAGCAGACCTGCTGCGGGGCGCGCGCGGGGGGGGGCCGCAGGTGGGAGCCGGCGCGGGCGCCGCCCCCGCAGGCCGCTCGGCGCGTTCTCGGGCCGGGCCGGGCCGCGCCGGGCGGGAGGCCGGGCCTGGGGCGCCGCCGCCCCGGGGCGGGCGTGTTTACCTGGAAGCAGGAACACGTGCTGCCGGGCGCGAGCCCCGTCCGCGCAGTCCCCGCTCCCGGCCATGCCGCCCGTCTGCCCTTCGGCGTCTGCAGGGCCGGCAGCCGCAGGCCTCAGCCCCAGGAGCGCGGGCCTGGCTGCAGCCCGGCGGAAAATGGCGGGAGAAGGGTCTATTCCGGGTCGCGCGGCGCGCGGAGGGACTGGCAAAGCACCGGGGGCGGCCCGCGGGACGAATTTCGTTTCGTTTCCGGAGCCAGCCAGCTGCTCGTGTTTTTAAATTTAGCGCCAGGCCGAGGCAAGCCGAGTCCTGGCGCGTCGCCCGCCGGCACGGGCAAGGGTCGCGGCCTCTCCCCTCCGCTGCTCGGCCAGTGGTAGGTGCTCACCGAGGGCGCGGAATGACGCGGCGCGCGGGGCGGCGACCCTGGGACAGGGCGGCGGGTGGGGGCGCCTGGTCACTGCACCCGGCGGCCCTCTTCGTGAGGTGGTGGCGCGGCCGAGGGACTCCCAAGTGGGAGAGCGGGGTGAGGCCGGGTCCCCGGAGAGTGGGGCCCCAGGACGGATGACGGCTGCCACGCCGGAGTGCTGGACTGCTCGCACACATCTAGCAGAGTGGAAAAGCCTGGAGCAAGTCCATCCTAAGGACAACAACTGTCATATCCAAATCCTAATGTCACTGGTGGTTGTCAGTGTATCTTGATTGTCAGTTGCCCTCTGCGTTGGAATTAATGTCAGAATATTGTGTGCTTTGTGATTCGTAACGCATTAAGCAGTCCTCAGATTGGGCTTAGACCTCATCACTAAAAAGAGGTGCATAATTTGAGGCTCAAAATATGAATTTGTTGTTTTGGAAGACTCTTTGAAATGAGTTAAAAAAATAAGACATTTTAAAAGTGATGTTTAAAAAGTTAGGGTCATGAAATTTGGGGATTTAAACTTTTAAAAGTAAAATTCTAATTGAAAAAGTGATGTTTGGTACATGGCTTTAAAAGAAGATAAATATTTCTCTCATACTTTAAAAAAAAGTATATCTTCCTCCTATCCCAGATGCCCAATTATAGAAGAATAGTATACGTAACTCTTAATGCACTTTGCTTTTCTTGTTAATCTTGAAGATAGTTAAAATTCGGCAGCATTAGATCTATCTCAGCCTTCTGAAAAAAATTTTAGTGTCAATCCTCTTTCTCGTAGGGGGAGAGAAATTCAGCTGAAGTTGACTGCAGGATACACCTGGTGGAGAGGAAGCCTTTCTGGCAGGAGGGGTACCGGGATGCCAGCTCTGGCGAAGGCAGCGGGTTGGTATTGCTTTGATCTCTTCCCTCCCCCAAGATTATACTGTGGGAAAAGCAGTGGGTGTAGGCCAAATCCCCAGCACACAGTAATCCTTACTAACAGTCACAAAAGAAACGTTACCCACAGTTCCCTTGCTCCGACATGCAGAGCTGTTTTCATTTTTCTCTGATCCCTTCCAGCTATTGGCTGTATGAGTCTATATTTTTATGTTGTTGTTTTCACAGTGTAAAGACAGTTTTGTTTGCTTTTCTCCCATAATGTTGTCATAAACGTGTTTCCCGTGGCATCCTGAGCTGTGTTGTTAATGGAGATATTATTTCACACTGCTCATGTACCAAGGTTACTTAACCATTCCCTAGTGTGTGATATTTAGGTTATTTCAAACTGTTATTATAAATAACGCTACAGTATGTACTATATATGGACTGTGCAGCAGTTCAAAGCAATAAACTAGATGTACACATAATGAACTAGATGTACACATAATGAGCTAGATGTGCATGTAATGAACTAGATGTGCACATAGCAACAGTGATGCTTTATATCGAGAAAAAAAAGTTAGATGCAGGAGGAGATTTATAACAGAATACCATGTAGATAAATTAAAAACACACATAAAACAACATATTTTTTACAAGGATACATGCACATTTAAGGCCATGTATCAAACACATAAGAAATGAGTGCCTTTAAAATGGAGGGAAAGGTATAAGGGATGGATAAGGAATGAGGAGGCGAGAAAAATCAAATAATAGAGGGGTCAGGGTGCACATGACAACTGTCACTCTGTCCTGTGAATGAGTATAATTAACTCTCTGACCTTTAGGTCCAAGGACAAAAATGGTTTTTTAATATGTGCTGCAACAAACATCTCTAAACAATTTCCTATATCCACTTAAATTATTTAGGTACCTTCTTGGAAGGGGGACCAGTGGTGATGTTGGAGACTGACTCCAGAATCCTGTTGTCCTCAGGGTAAAGTCCAAGGTACTAAGCTTTGAACACATGGCCCTTGGATCTGGTCCTCATTTGCCCCTCTATCCACAGTTCCCACCACGTCCCTCCCTCTCTCCCCTGTCCACAGTCTGACCGTGAGGAAATGCCCTCTGTCGTGTCCAGCGCTTGACACTGTGTTTTGAATGCTGGGACTGCCGTGCTCTCCACTAGCTTCATTCCTTCGCCTTCTCTCTCACCCTCCACCACCGCCTGGACAACTTGTACTCATCCATGAGGTCTTACTCAGACAGTGCCTTCTCCATGGCACTCCTGTTCCTGTCTCCCAACACCCTCCCCAAGAATGAGTGAGATGCCAGTTATCTTACTAGCAGTGGAGCCTGGTTCTCAGTCAGTTCCTTGAGGAAGGACAGCATCCAGTAATTCACCACTTTATCCTCAAAACATCACGATGGCTTTCACTGAGTACTAACTGTGACGAGCACTGTGGTAAACACTTCACTCCGATTATTCTTTCAGTCCTCCAGCAGCCTTAAGGGGAAGGATTAGTGTGATCCCCACAGATCACAATCTTCCTTTACAGAGGAAAAATGAAGTTTAGAGAGATCAGCTAATTGCCCAACATGCACACCCAGCAAGTGGCAGAGCAGGAGTTCCAGCCCAGAGACTGGGCCTTCACCTTCCCTCCCTCCTTCCCTGGTGTCCTAATGCCTAGAACAAAGTTGTGTGGGCACGTCATATGCTCAGCAAAGATTTTTTGAATAAACATGTATGTGGACAGATAGGCAGTTATGGTAACAGTCACTGTGGCTTGTGATATTTCTAAGTTTTATAAACAAGAACAAATTGGTTACATCCAGTATATCACAAAATGTTCCATAAATTAACTTTTTTTGATGAGGAAGATTGGCCCTGAACTAACATCTGTTGCCAATCTTACTTTTTTTGCTGAGAAAGATTGGCCCTGAGCTAACATCTGTACCCATCTTCCTCTATTTTGTATGTGAGATGCTGCCATAGCATGGCTTGATGAGTGGTACATAGGTCTGTGTCTGGGATCCAAACCCACAAACCCCGGGCTGCTGAAGCGGAGCACGCAGACTTAACCGCTACACCACTGGGTGGGCCCCTCCATCAGTTGATTTTTATACTAGTCACACTAACATGCAAAAAGACAAGCAGGTCATTCTCCAAAGTATAAGAAGGGAACAGCAACCTTAGTATCTCTGAGTAGAGATTCACAGAAACTCTTATAAATGCCAAAAGCAAAAGATGTTCATTTTCTAGTAAAAAAAAAAAAGAGGAACTGGGGAAAAAGAAGAGTTCAGAGTTAGATGACCTTTAGCAATGCTTAGCAGTGACCAGAACAGAGAGAGCTTGAAGTAAGGATAGTGAAAAAATATTTTTTCTCTTATAGATTATTAAAAACTTATGAGAATGCTTCTTTCAAAACAAAATAAAAATGAAAATCCATGTTTATCATAAGAAAAGATTGTGGTCTTATTTTTGTCTTGTTGCCAAATGCTCATGTAGTGACAGCAGAGAAGGCAACACGGTACTCAAGCGTAAGATGAGGAGAAAATCAGCTCTCGAAAGGACCAAATGTCTAGAAAGGGGACCAATGAGTAGTACTGAACTGTCCTTTCTGGGGAGAATATTTCCTTTATATTCACACTCTTATCTAACCCAACCTAAAATTGGATTGTACTTCTTGCAAAAGGGGCAGTGTGACACATACCCACATATAAATTTGTGAGATCTACCAGTTATAGAATTAGAATGACTGAAGCTGTTGAGAAAGAAGGAAGAGCAGCCCCTGACATTCAGAAGCTGGCCCCGTGCTCACAGCTAGACCATGTGACTCTCCAGATAGACACAAACAATGTCCCAGAATACCAGCCTCAGACAAGGCTGCCTTGAGACCACGCTAAAATGAGACCGAGCAAGGCCACTTCCTGATTTTGGCAAAGCACAGGCAAAAACAAGGTCACTGTGCCACCCACAAGATACCAGACATCCCCTCTCTTGGCCAAAATGAGTGACTGTTACTTCTTTACCAATTCCAGCTTCATCCTCATTCCAGCTTCCCCTCCCTGTGGACAAGATCCATTGAGATACCCAATGATAGAATTGCCCCGCTTTCTAACAGTATCCAACCTAGAGTGTATCCCTGCTCACTTAGACCCTCCCCCAAGTCATCCAACCTAAGCCCAACCCTCTGCAGTTTTCTTCTAACACCCTCCTGCTGAGACACCCATGGTTTCCTCTGCTTTGTGTTCTCCCTCCCTGCAAAGAGTAACAAACCCACTTGTTCAACCACAAGTGTGTTCCTGGGGGTCTTTGGCTGAAGCTATTGACACTGTGTTTACACATTTTTGTGTGTATGTGTATACAGTTATAAACATTACATGTATTTGTATAAAATCAAGGTAGCAAGAAAACTCAGGGAATTGAAGCTCTAAAATATATTTTTGTGCCTGAACTATCTGTAGAGCTAGGCTACCATGATCAAATGAATCAATCAGATAATTACATCTTTTGCTGTATAGCCATACACCTCAGAAAATTTTAATAAATTAGTAGCCTAGTTTTTCTCACTTTATTTACTTTTATATATGCTATTAGTATTTTCTACAGTACAGTGCTTCTGAGATGTGTGTTTTTTTAAGCTATGAATTCCTAATGAGTTAATAAATTGAGAAATGCCAAAATATTGGCTATTTTTCATTTAAATATTTATTTTTCAAAGCAGGACACAAACTTGTGTAGAGAGTATAATCACAACAAAGAAGAAGAATAAAAATAAGAGATTGGTGACTGAAATTTAACTACAGATGTCCTTTAATCATTTCTTTCTACTTTGATATATTTTCTAAAATTGCGCAGTTAATATTTTAAATATGATAGTAGAAATATTATTAATTTCTAGTTTCGTTTTACTCTGCGCTCCCTTCTGTGTGCATAAACGATAATATTCTGGTTCTTTTGTTAAGTCCTGATTTCTTTTACCAGTGGTCTCACAATTAAGAGGCTTAAGGATACACATTCATTTATAACATCAAAGCAGTACATTGCTGCTGCTCTCTGCCTAAGAGCAAAATACTTTTCAAATAGTAATAAGATATTTTAACTTCTTCTGTCGAACCATCTGAAAATAGGAAATGCAACTGCTAAATATGGCTAATGTATTGCAAAAGATTAACAAATTTTTATGGTTATGTGAATTCCACCCAGTGTTTTACTCAACAGCAAAAATAAATAATACTGATTGAGTATTCAGTCTTCTACAGAATAATATCCAATTTCCTGTTGACTTTTGTAATTACATTGACTATGTAACATTCCTGAAAACTTAGTCTTCTTCATTACTTCATTAAACATTGCTAATTCTTTAAGAACTTAAATTAATATAAGGATTGTCCTTTAAAAGTGTTTATAATTTATCTATTTTTTAGCATAAACCTGAAGCACACTTTAAAAAAATTCATCATCAAAACCTCTAGACAGAACAAATTGATCTCCTGTATTTCTTATCAGGATCATACCAGAGATGAAAAATTTGAAACAAAGTAAGTACTCCTTGTTCTGGACTTGGGGAAAAACAAAAGATTTTAAAAAGATCAATATTGATTTAAAATGTGAAAGAATTGCCCTAAACTTAAAGACTACAATATTTATTCCATGGCTTTGGCAATAACTGACTAAATTGTGACTAAATTGACTAAAATGTGACAAGCCTATAATGAAACACAATCTCTCCTCTTCCTTCTAGATGGAAACAGTCCAAACATGTTTCCAGTTATTAAAAATGTGGCTTAAGATAAAAAAAATATCAAGAAGTAGGAACAAGATATGGCACAGTACTTCTGGCTTCAGAGTTAAACACAGATAGACAGGAGTGTTACAGTTGAATGTATGTTCACATTGCTCAGATAAAAGTACACACTGGGACCAAGGAAGTATAAATTTTGGGACAAAACAAAAAATATTCCTTTCAGTTTCTCACATGATTCTAACTGTGTTAAATAAATAAACACAGACTAAGAGGATGATTAAAAGAAGTGGCCACCTCTTTAGGCATCTCTTGTTGAGCTTTTGTGAGTTTTTTTGTTTGGGGCTTTTTTGTTTTTGCTATTTATATGATGTCAATCTATTTGAAGTTTCCTCCTTTTGTTGTTTCTAACGTCAGATAAGTCTTCTGCGAGCCAACTTATAAATGACATCCCTACAGCAATCATGTACAACTCAAAAGTGATATTTCTACCATTTCTTCCAGAAATTATTTGACAATCATCTAACTTTTTAAAAATGGAAACTACTTCTTATGTGATTTTTATAACAATGCGTAGATCAAGGTACCCTTTTTGGAATAAGTACAGAAAGGCATTGTTGACTCCATTAGGTACAAGTAGTAGCCTCTCCTTCTATGTTGGAAAATTTGAGGGGGGAAATAAGTGAAATGTGCCAAGTACATAACCCTGCTGCCTTGGGAGGCAGAGCCAACTCCACTGGGGACCTTTATTCCCTCCAGAAACAAAATTTCAGGACCCATCACATTAATCCAGTTACTTTTCTCCCTAAGTTTTATGTTGTAAACCAACTGACCCTGTAATTTCGTTTCTGACCTCCTTTGCTATTGCATTTTCCATGTTGGATAAATAAATAAGTTTAGCAAAGGCCCATGTTTTGATGATTTTGCCTAGCTTAGCTGTCTTAAATCTATAAATTGTAATCAGAGGCTCATTTTTTAACTTGTGCTACACTCTTCTGGGATGGGTTCCTGGAAGTTAATGGAAGCTCTTGCTCTAATGACTTGTAGAGCCAAATGAGGAATGGGCCTTATAAGGAGAAAATGTAAAATAGAATGGCTGCTTTTAAGAAGAGTTAGAGGTTTTTGATAAAAAGGTGGAAATAACCTAAGAATGCAATAACCATCTTCTGGTTACTTTGTGTTTGATGCTTGGTCTCTCTCTCTATGTCTCACTCCTCTCTCAATATGGGCTGATCTAAAGTAGTTCAATATTTATTGACACCTACTCAGTGCCAGATGCTGTTCTGGTTGCTTGGCCTATATCAGTAAATAAAACATGGGAAAATACCTGCCTTCCTGGAGTTTACACCTAGTAGAGGGAGACAGACAAGCAATACACATAATTAATAAATTCTATGGTGTGATAGGTGACTAGTACTGTGGAGGAAAGAGATACAGCAAGGAAAGGGGGTTCGTGAGTACAAGGAGGGTTGCAATTTTAAATAAAGCAGTCAGGGTGGGCCTCCTTAAGAAGGTAACATTTGAGCAAAGAGTTGAAGGAAGAAAGGGAGTTAGGTGTGTATGTATCTGAGGGAAGGATATTTCAGGCACAGGAAACAGCCAGTGTGAAGGCTCCATGGCTGCAGCTCTCATGGCACGTTCAAGGACAGCAAAGGAGGCTGTGTGGCTGGAATGGAGTGAGCAAGGGGGAGAGGTAGTAAGAGATGAATTTGGAGAAGCGAGGACCTTGCATGCTGTTGGAGGGGGTAAAATGGGATCCCCCAGAGGGCTGACTAAGGAGTGGTAAGAGAGTGTAATAATGCGTAAGAAAAGGACTTAGATCATTATGCGGCCAAGGGAAAAAGGTAGAACAACCAAGAGTAGTTGCAACTAAAAACCTGGAAGAAGCCCCGTGTTGGTCAGAATATTTCCTTGTAATCCACACTAAGAACTACACATTTTACAGCATGACCCAGACTTCGCACAAAAGATGCACACACAATTGAAACAAAGGTTTCACAAACTAATACTTACATGCATTGTGTTCAGTATACTCTAATTCTAGACTATTAGGTTTCTTTCCTTTAGTCAGTGCTGGTAACATTGACTAAATTGATTTCACAACCTAGCAATGGGTTGTGATCTGCAGTTGAAAAAGCATTGCTATAGGTAATGTGATCATTTTGGCTACACCCTAACACGAGGATAACAAAATCAACATCATTGTCAACTCTGAGGGCACTTTGGCTAAACACCACAGAGGGCCTAATGACTTTCAACAGGGAACCACCATTAGCTCATTAATCAAAATCTGATGTATATATAGATACTCTGCTTTCATGACAGCTGTCATCATATAAAAATATGGTGTGGGCTGGGTGACTATTAGGAAATGTAAAACATGTGAAATTCGGGTACATCATTTCTGACAGGCAGCCAATATTTATGGTAGTGGACTAAAGAGATTTTACTTCAAATAAACAAATGTTGAATGTTTCCATAAAAGCTTAGACATGACCCTAATTAGTAAATTTGCTAAGAGATTTTTGTTCATTATCTCCAGACCAATCTTTAGATATATTTGTTTTTAGAAAACGCTACAAATTTTAGAACTGTATCTCAAAATGTTATGCGAGTTTCTCAAAGTCTTGGAGAGCAGTTTTATTTTATGAGTATATAAGCACTAGTACTTTTCTGAACTGTTAAATTGCCCTTTCAAAACTCAAAATTCATTTTCAACTAGATTATAGTTTGAAAGATTTTTTCTTTCCACTGCAAAAAGTTATTACCTTTGCCATTGGATAGATTCAAGTTTTATGGTACACAGGAATCATCTCCTCCAATCCGCTTACCACACAGCAGAATGGCCAATATTTTTGACAGCGTTATCCAATGGATCTTTCTGTAATGATGAGAATGCTCTGTATCTATGTTTTCTGTTAAGGTAGCCACTAGCCACATGTGGCTTTTGAGCACTTGAAGTGTGGATTATGTGACTGAGAAATTGAATTTTTAATTTTGCTTATTCTTAATTTAAATTTAAATAGCCATATGGGGCTAATGGCTGCCATATTGGACAGAGCAGTTTCAGAAAGAAAAGCTGGGCAAGTCACTTCTCTGCTTAAATGCCTCCAGTGGCTTCTAACGACATTTCAAATAAAATTTAAAATCCTCAGTTTGGCATTCAAAGCCAAGACAGGCTGACTCCTGCCCGTCGCTCAGTTGCTGCAACTCCAGCCCCTTGGGTCTTCTTTCTGCTCTTACAGCCTGCCATGCTCCTTCTGTCTTCAGGGACCTGACACAGTTTGTTCCCTCTGCCAGGAAAGTTCTAACCGCTCCCACCCAACACTCCTCTCATGTCTCCCTTTCTCCTGGCCAAAGTCTACTCATTTCTTAGGTCTCCTTCTCTTATTGGTTCACTTATTCATTCATTCAGCAAATATTTATGGAGTTCCAACTATGAGCCAGGCATTGTGCTAGGTGCTGGCAAGTGACAGCAAAGATCATCGAACAAGATAGACAGGCTCTCTGTCCTTGTGGAACTTATAGTCTAGTTAGGATGATAGACTTTTTAAAATAAATAACCAAAATAATAATGAATTGTGATAAGCATCTTAAATCAGGACTCTGAGCTGGCCCAGAGAATAATGGCAGATGGGGAGAGGATTCTCAGAGGATGTGACATTTTCAATGAAACCCTGAAGGGAAAGGAGGAGTCACGGATGTGAAGGATAGGAAGAAGGGCACTGAGGAGAACTTATCACAGCAGCAGTTAAGCTTGTCCCTGTGACTACATATTTATTGAATGTCTGTAAGCTCCATGAGGGCAGGGACCTTGTCTATCTTGTCTTATTTTCTCACAGCACAGAGCCTGGCACATAATCAACCCTCAGTAAATTCTTGTTAATGGATGAACAAGTAAAATTTTTGAAGTCTAAAAAATAGAGCAATTGCTGTAGAATAATTATAAAGGAAAAGTCATTAGTGATTATTTATTATTATTTACTTTGGCTTATAAAGATAATTTTATCTAAAGGTTTTGAACCTTTAAAGTATAACCTGTAAAGTACAAATAATAATCTCAACAATCAAGAACTTGTTGATATTCCATGAATTCTCAGAATGTCTTAGTAAAACAACTATTCCTTGATTCTTATCTTTAGTGCCCAAGTTCTTACTAGTTATTAAATTAATGACTAACTTACGCCTGACTGAGGCCATTCCTTCCATTAGCGCTTCAGATTCCGTCTTGGCTATTCAAATAAGAAGCATGTCGGCTCAACATTGCACAGTAACGTGTTCATACTTCAAGTCCTCACCTACGCTAGTCCAAACAAAGAACATTTATAGATAAGATATAGAAATTGAAAAGGCATAGCTGATGTTGTAAAGCAAGACAAGCATCTCTATAGACTGTAAATAGAAAAGAAACACAAAACAGTAAGTTGGGGCTGGTGCTACAGGCCTATGAAGCTCCAGGCCAGCGGCGGGCAGAGGCGGCTGGGAGTAGGGGGTACCAGAATTAAAAGGGACCCTACATGAAACAGGGGTCAGGGCAGGCTCATTATTTCAAACCAGAAAGTGAGGTAGGGATGAAAGGAGGGATAATGGGATGGAGGAAGATGCAGACATAGCCTCACAGCCAGGACCTGTGCAAGGCCGTTTGTGACCAGGTGACAGGATCTTGCATATCTCCGATATGACCAAGGGTGGGAGCCTTGAGCAGCAGATACGAGACTTGGCTCTGAGTTGGAAGCTGGGTGGAGGCAATCACAAAATTGCTAGATAAGTGGAGCATTGCATGAGTGGAGCTGGAAGTGGGGATGAGGAAGACAAACAAAAAAACTGCCCTTCAAGGTGAGCCTGCAACCTAGAATACCAAAACACATGAGGAAGAGGACAGTGATAGTATAAAATGTGGCCCACAGAATCTACAAGAGGAACATGGATTCTCTCAAAATAATATGACAGTAACAGAGCAATCTGAAAGTGATGTTAAAATAAATGTTTCAGAGTCCCAAAGAGATAAAAGAATACCCTCATAAGAAATGACAAGAAATTATAAAATAAAAACTGATGGAAATAAAGTGAGAACAAAGGTATATTAAAAAACAAATTCAGTTAGAGTCCTCAGAATGAAAAATACAGTCATTGAAATAAATGCATTAAGTAGAATAAATTCTAGACTGAACACAGTCAAAAAGAGAAGTGGTGAATTAGAAGATAGTAATGAAGAAATAAATGATAAAGCAGCACACTCAAGGAGGTAGAAATATGAAGGAGCAGCTAGTGAACATGGTGCCTAGATTGAGACGCTCCAACAAGAGTTCTGGAAAAGAATGGAGGGAATGGTAGAGAAGCCAGATCTGGAGAAATAATGACTAAGCATTTTCAAGAATCGTTGAAGTAGATGAGTCCTGATTGAAAAGTGCACGAAGAGTTTGTTCCCATCTCCCACCTCTCTGCAACCGCTGAACCTTCCAGTCTGCCCACTGGAACTCACAATCCACCACTCCCTGAATCCTTTGTATCTCATTCTCTTCTCTGAATGGTCCCTTCTCCTTCTTGCTCTAAAGCAAACCCCCAGGCCAGTGCTTTCCTGGAAGCCCTCTGGCGTTTTCTCTCTCCTACCCTCTGGCTTTGAGGTGGGATACATATTCTTGCTCCTCATTGCTAGGAAGAAACTTTTATAGACTTAAGACTCAAAAAGCAAAAACTATAGAAAACAATATTGATGGATTTGACTACATTAAACGTAGAATTTGACTACAAAAAAACATAGAATATGTTACTTAAACTTAAAAGACAATCCACAGATTGGGAGAAGATATTTGTAATGTCTGTAACTGACAAAGGATTAGAAAACAGAATGTATATATTTTTAAAGCCTGCAAATCAATAGGAATGACAAAATAGACTAATGGGGAAAAGTCACAAGCAAGCAATTAACAGAGAAGAAAACCTGCTTGATAATAAATGAGAAAATACACTTAACTTCATAAATAATCAGAAATGACAAATAAGACAAGAAGATACCAAGTTTACACCTATCTGACTGGCAAGATTTTTCAAGTCTAATGGTATCAAGTTGGTGAAAAACTTTCAAAAACTTCCTGTGGAAGTGTAACTTTTCATAGGCAGTTTGGAGAGCAATTTTTATTACCTGGTAAAATGCAAGATATGCATATCCTGTAGTACAGCAATTCCACTTCTAAGTATATATCCTAGAGAAACTCTCAAATGTGTGCACACTTTAATCAGTACATGTATGTTCAATATATAGTTTGTAATAGAGGAAAATTGGACACTACTTAAATGTCCATTAATTGGACACTACTTAAATGTCCCTTAATAGAAGAGTGAGTAAATTAATTGTATCATTGTTATGCAGTGGAAAACTAATGAATGAAATTGATCCATACTGTCAACTTGGAGAAATCTTAAAAACATATTCTTACACATAAGTAAGTTCTGGAGTGATCCATATACTGTGATATCAAGAATGTGAACACGCAAAAATGGTGCACATTGTATATGGGATATATATATATCCTGTAATATATATATGTATATGGTATGTGTGTACAATATATGCATATAATATATACATATATAAATATATATGTGATTTTAAAACCGGATAGGAAGAATATGCACTCAGCTTCAGGATAGTCCCCACTCTTCTTGAGAGAGAACAGATGATGTTACAATGGAGGCATCAACCATATCCATAATATCTTAATTTTTAAAATAAAATATTTAAAGCAAATGTGACAAAATTTCTCTGTAGTTTCTGAATATTTGAAAATTTAAAGAACTTGCCTTATTTATAATCAGTACTACAGATGGCCGTTTACTTTAAAACTGAGACCAGATATAAAACACAACACCATATCCTTAACTTGTAAAGAAGATAGGCTGGTAAATACATTTTTAAAAATCAGTTATATGGTGTGGACATGGTTTTCAGCAAGGAAAACCCTAGTCCATGTTTCCACTTAGGGTTGTGATAAAAGGAACAGACTTGAGTTGCAGCCAAAGAGATTTAGATTAGACATTAGAAATAACTTCATATCTCTACAAGACATTCAGGACTGCCTGGGGATTTTGAGAACAAGAGCTTTGCTGAAACAGTTTAGATCCAGCCTTCTTGGAACTAGAAGGGATTATTGATGATATAGCTGTCGTTTGAAATTTGAGATTCTGTCCACCAACTCTATAGATATGAAGATCTTAACTGATATACTCAGAATTTACAGCAAGACAGGACACCGAGGAACAGAACAAGCAAGCTCGGTTTTCAATCCTTATAAGAGCTTATTCTAACATGAGAAGCTAGTGGTAACCTAGCAGGACCAGAGGCAACCAAGAACCTCTCCAGGTTATTGCTATCCATCCATCAAAAAGCATTTGTAGAGAAGCATTTGAATTCCATACTGTGCAAGATGCTCTGCAGAATGAATATAAAGAAAGAATAACATCATTGCTTATTCTTAAAAAGTTTACAATCAAATTTGAAAAGCCCCACACATATGAAATAATTTAAAAAATATAAAACAGCAATTGATAATTGAGGGTGAGCACTACTGAATGTAAGGAAAGATTATGGGCTGGGCTCACTGTCAATGAGGAGGGGTTTATGATGAGCCCCGTGGGATGCATGGAACTTGAACAGTCACAGAAGAGTTGAGGGCATTTCTGATTTCTGCTACATGTGGGCTAAAACCTGAGGGAGGAATATTCACGAATATCAGAGAATGTTGTTAAATGGAGGGTTCTGGCTATAGTGCCGATGTTTCTAGAGAGCACAGGAGGTGATGAAGTGAGACAGTTGATTAGTGGTGTGTGGTCACAGAATGCTTTGAAAATCAGCCAGAGAATTCTAGACTTGAGGATGGAGGGGGAAAGAAGCCAGTGTGTGTTCTTGAGTAGGGCAGGGATATATTGAACCATGTTTCCAAGATTTGTTTGGCAGCAATTTTCACAATTAAGTATTTCGTATGGATTAGGTATAAAATAAAAGGCCTGCATGCTTTTCCTGCTTCTTTTTTATATTGAAATATAGGAATGTTTTGTTGTTAAATGACTATTCTTAATTACGTTAGAACACACCTAAGAAAAGAAGCGTAGCTATAATTGGATAACCTTACCGTTAGTCAGACAACCTGTGCTGATCCTTAACCCTGGAGCTTAAAACCCTTTCCCAATGATTTGTTCTTTCGATTTTCACTGCATCTAAGCACTATTTCTCAGAAAATAGCAATAACAGTATTAACAGCTAACATGCCAAGTATGAAATATTCGGACTTCTTAAATATAGAATCTCAACAGTTTTATTTCAAATCCATAACATAATGCCTATAGAATGCTCATATGCCATGGGAAAGAGCATCAGGGTTACACTTGAAGACTCAGTGGTCAGAGCAGCAGGGCAAGCACTGAACTGGGGGCAGGAAGCTTGGGCTCTGTCTTATCTCTGAGTCTCCTCAGTGGTTTTCCTTAGTCAGGTCACTTCCCCCAGTCTAGGGTTTATCTAAAATTTGGGGGGATTAAGTTGGATAAACTAAAAAAACATTTTTCAGCTTAAATTTTATGTAAAAATACATTTATTTATGTATCAGGGGTTCTAGCTTGAGCCTAGTCTGACATGTTTTAGGACATAATTGGGCATATTTGGCAGGTGGGTAGAAAAGTCTAGTTGCGTGAAAATAGAATTCGCTTGGGAAAATAACCCATTCTTAGAGAGTCAAGCACACACACTTGGTTCAAAAATAGTTCTCTAGCACTGGAGAATGGAGACAATATGGTGTGTATTGTCTGCTATTTGGAGCCTCTTTGGCCCAGCCCCTGTGGACTGGTGGTGGAATTCTAGAAAAAATTTAGAGACATTGGAGTACAAATTGCTCAGAAGACCTCTTAAATCAGTTGAGTATTTTCAACTGCAAGGAATCAAAATTCCTGACTCAAGCCAGCATAAACAATAAAAACATATATCTATATAAGCAGATTTCAAAGGTAGGGCAGTATTAGTTTCATCCTAAGACCGGTTCTCTTGCTCACAATTTGGCTGCCAGTGGCAATGGGATCTGTGTGCTTCCTGGTTTACATTGAAGCATGAAATATAAGTTCTTTTTATTCTGCCTGTATCATCTCAGATTACGTGTCCATCTCTGGCCTAATCACAGTGGCTGGGGGACTGTCATTGACTTGAACTAATCAGGGTCTATTCTTAGTTATCCAGATGGAGGTCAAATCCCCCTGAGATGTGTGAAAGAGGGGTAGGTTTCTGAAAAGTACTTTGGTTCTGTAAGCTACTAATGAATATTCTGCAGGTGATGAACATCTTCCATAACTCTGCTCTACTGGCTGGGGAGGTAGGGAGAAGAGAGCATCATCTAGTGGATGAAAAGACTTACCTCGAGGGCACTTACCTTGAGGGTTGTTGACAAGTGTGGGTGTCTGTGATAGTTTTGTAAGAGTTGAAAGGACGTATGTTCCTCAAACTAATAGACCTTCCAAAATGTAATTCTGATGTTTATATTCTTTACTATGAATTGCATTTCTCATTCACTGCTGTTGATTTGGACGGAAATCACATGTTCCATGCAGCTGGAAGGAAGTTGCCTAAGAGAAGTTATCAAATATGTGTGAGGATTGGAGACTGTACCAAATGTACAGATGAAGAACCTGCTGGCTGGGACTTGGGATGAATGGAAATTCAAGAAATGCATTTGGATGGACCTCTGGGGATTTGGCTAAAGCAGAGAATGGAAGACATTTTTTAAAGTGTTTTTTCCTTGATTCTTGGTATAATTATACTTTAAATCATGAATCAAGCCTATTTCTTGATAGGTGGGTTTGAACTGCAGAAATTCTAGTTCAGCCCTTAGCTCTGCTGATGGCATCATTTTAATGGTAATGCCAATTGATATATACCTCCTTCCATTAGCAATAGGACCTCCTTGAGCTTACTAGAGGAACTGTGCCTCCTAGCTCTTTCAGTGCTCCTACTTTGAATGTAAACCAGGAGCCTTGTTGTGGCCTAACTGAATTTCTGTGCTCATAAGTGTGGTTTCCTGATAAGGAAAATGAAACCTTGTCTCCATGGCATTATGAGCTTAACATGCATGCTAACTTTTTTTTTTAACTGTGCATCTGACTCACACTGAACAATCCTATTTGTACTCCAAAGGAAAAACGTTAAATTTAAATTCCATGCCTGTAAGGCATTTTAAAGTTAATCGCGCCCTTTGGGTCTAATTTAATTTGTGTAAGATTGCTGTTGATGATTAGAATAGCTATTTAAGATTTTTGTTAACAGTCTGTTACGTGGACTTAATGGAAACACTCCCAAACCAGTCTGTTCACTTTCCCCTGTCAAATTCAGGTTACAGAGCCTTCACAGATGTTGTAAGTAGACATTGATATGAAAAGGGGATAGAACACAAATTAAAATCATAAGTGTACTCAAACTGCCAACATTGAGCTTTGGTTAAAAACATCTGTCACATAAAAGCAAACATTCAGAGCTGTTGCGTCTTGTAACAGTTGTCTTTATTTTTCATATCTTTGGCATTTTCATCATTTTATGTTAACTGCTCCCTTTGGAACTTTTCTTACTAATGATTGCTTTTTTTAACATCACTGATTTCTCTACACAAACAGCATTTGTAAAGCTTTGGTACCAACATTATAAGGTGAGAGAATCCCGAGCAGAATTGGAATTCTAACGGTCTTATAGAATTGGAAAAGTCAACTGACTATTGCAGAGCACTTGAAAGAAGTGAATATGTGTAACTTGTACAAGCCCATATTAAATCAAACTAGCTCTTTGATTGCTCCTACAAGGTTATTTTTCATCATTTAAAATTTTACAATTACCACCCTTAGGGACATAAAATGACCATGAGAAACACTTTGGTCCAGTTCTTCCTTTTGTACAATCAAGGAGATTTCAGGGTGCTGTTGAGTCAGTCTCTTGTTATTTGTTAAAATCAGACATTTTTAATTCATATTTAAGATTTTATTTCTCTCATTACTTTGTTCCATAGCTTTTAAATTTTTGTTCCTTCATTCTGGTTTCATTTTCTGTTATCCAGGCTTTCCATTTCAAAACCAGAACCTTTCTAGTTCATCTTCTTGCTTTTCTCTTCCATCTCCTGGATTTCCTCCCCCCCCCACCACCCTTATTCTTATTTCTTTTGTAGAGTGAGAGACTTCTCTGACAGCATGTTAAGTGTCCTATGAGCTGCAGCTAAGCATTCACACACCAGCAGCAAGAACAAGGAGACAACGACCACCACGTTCCCCTGCCCAGGAACACGCCTTGCTTCTTGTGTGGCCTGGGAGAGCGGGGCCTGTGCAGGGGCAGCACAGATGCTAAAGATTGTAGGCAAATAGTTTGAAAGTAATTAGGTCACTCATTGAGTGGGAAGTGGTTGCTAACCTTTATTTATTCTCACTTTAACCTTAATGGTGATACTTATGATACTGCAATTTTTACATTACAATCATTCAGGGGATTGAGGACTTAAAACTTATGTGGAAAGCATTATCTTGATAGGCATTTGGCTGGAGGTTCACCATAAAGTAATCTTATTCTAAAATGATTTTTAAAAGTGTATATATTCATAAAAGTGGAACATAAGATTTAGATTAACCCTATTCCTTAATTTAGAAGAGAAATCTCTATTTTATAGTGTTTTATTTAATGGGTAATTGATAGTAAGAAAAGGGATATAAAAAGCTAACAGAAAAGCTTGTGGAACATCCCACCCCAATCCACTCTCCTCCTGATCACCCCAGGCTGGTCACCACGCTCTCCTTCCTTAGGTTGTCATTTGGACCATCCATAAGATTACATTAGCTCTGACTTGTCTTTAATTCAAAACAAGATCTCTTTTATACTAAAGCTAGAGAATATGTTCAATGTCATGAATGCTGAGACTCAAATACAAAGGCCCAGCAATCACATTTTCTCCCACAACTAATTACGTAATTTAAAAGTTTGGTCAGACCTTTGTATTTTCTCCTTAAATACATTTTTAAAGATTTTTTTAGACTACGCCCCTGACAATAATGATAAAAACACTCTTACCTCCCCCATTCCCACATGTCTATCATATTTTTAATACTCTTGATGAAAACATGAGATCACTGGGATTAAAGTAGAAAGATCTGGCAGCCTTTTCATATTTGCTTAAACTGTTTAGCTCTAATATGAATGTGAGCACTCTTTGTAAGTCTCCAGCCACCCTCCTGCGTGGAGCTTTAACCAGCTGTGATTCCATTTTAGGAGCTGTGTCTGCTTCTCTGTTGCATCTCCTTCATTACATCTGCCTTAGTGCATGGTGTGCTGGTAAATGTTAACAGTTGGCTCTGGTGGGGGGTAGGGATGACAATTTGTAGCATTTGCTGATTTCTGTGGTGTAAATACTCCCAGCACTGCCAATTTCAACCTACCCACTGCCAATTTCAACCTACCAACTTGACATCATTGAACCCCAAATTGGGAAGTGTTCTGTACAAATGGGCTCTTGGGAGCAGGTATACACTGGCTCAGGGATTATTAAACTATTGTTAAAAACAAGACAGTAGGCCCCAAATGGAGTTGCTTATGTTAAGCCTCACATCACCAAACTGAGACTTGACTTAATTGCAGTTTCCTCTCCCCCCAGATATAGAATCTTAAACCAGTCAATAAGGAATTGCCTGATCAGTATTAGTTAGGTAGTCTGCCTGATAGACCCCTGCCATCCCCTAAAGGAAAGTAACCTTGCAATAACTAACCCTAGTATAGTATAACTTCCTGTTCCTAGTATAACTTTCTGTTCCCGCTCTCTTCTGCCTATAAAAGTTCTTTCGTTTTGTATAGCTCCTCGGAGCTCGTTTCTATTTGCTACATTGGATGCTGCCTGATGCTAACCAATTTATGCTCAAGTAAACTCTTAAAATTTTTAATGTGCCTCAGTTTATCTTTCAAAACTACTCAATAAGCATTTACCTTCTGTGAGTCCACTGTGTTTCTTATGTACTGTGAGAGCAGAGGATATTTAAAATAATGTCTCTTTGGTGGTTACCAGAGGGGAAGAGGGGAGGGAGGAGGGTGAAAGGGATAATTCGGTACATGTGTGTGGTAATGGGTTGTAATTAGTATTTTGGTGGTGAACATGATGTAATCTATGCAGAAATAGAAGTACAATGATGTACACCTGAAATTTTTACAATGTCATAAACCAATGTTACTGCAATAAACAAAAAATAACATAATGTCCCTAAAAAGAGAGAAAGAGAACCAAAGCAATGACCAGAGAAAGGCAATGTGCGATAGTGATCCACAAACTCCACTGCAGGGACTCTGAGACAACTTCTAAAGAAGGGCAAGTGTGCTCGAAGGATGCTGAGGATTTTACTATACAGAAGGAAGGGAAGAAGGCATTCCAGGCAGGGGAAGGCTTGAAGGCTGCTGTAGTCATGGCATATTAGAAAAGACAAACCAGATTTTCAGTCACCAAGACTGCCCTGATGACCCCAATGGAAAGCTTTTTGTGCTATTACAGAGTATTCATTTCCCACTTACCAGGCACTTTTACACACGGTGCTTCTTTTGATCCTCACTATAACCTTGGGAGACAGGCATAATAGGTATTGTTATTATTATTATTCTCATTTTGTAAATAAGGAAACTTAGAACAAGGGAAGTTAAGAGCCTTCATGGACTCCTGTAAGCACAGGTCCAGAATGCTTTATTGCACAACCTGCTGTCTGCCAGGCTGAGAGTCCTGCCCTGAGGTTCCTTGCTAAGCAGTACATCCATACAGTGGCCTCTCAAACTGCAGGACCCCTCAAATGCATGAGCATGATCGATTGTTTTTAATAAAGAAACTGAAGGACTGTATCAATGGCTTTATAAAGAAGAGCAAAGTCTTCCAATGGAGTCATTATGTACAACATTTATTCAAGATATTGCAAATCTACTTTGGAAATTGACCAGTTATTTGAAATAAATGAACAAATAAAATTTTAAGTAAATGGCTTTACCTTATTTATTATTCCTCTTCTGTCTACTTCCACAAAACGCTTGAGACAGCTCACAGTGAAGTGCTCTATATCGGGCAGGGTTCTTCCGGTTGCAAGTGACATTAACCCAATCAGAAACTGGCTGAAGCAGTGAGGAACGTTTATTGGCTCAGTTAACCTAACTAGAGGATGGGCAGGGGTGTTTGTAATTTTAACATATATCTATATATATAAACAATATACAGCTTTTTGTATGTTTATAAACTATATAAATATTATACTATTAAGTTTATTCTATGTAGCGGACACTGTGGTAGGGCAAGGCACTTTTTCAATCGCATTTCAGAGTGTTGACCACAGTTGAATCCCTCACTAGGAATTTCCATTGGCCAAAGGGAGCTACCTTGCCCAAAGTCACACCCCCTCCCTGGAAGCATCCATTGGCTGTTGGAGGGTGGAGGGGAGCCAGTAGAAAGACCTGGCCTTCTTGCCTCAATGCAGGGCAACTCTAAAGGGAGATCCTGGCTCCAGAGCTCCCCATGGAGTTAACTGAGGCCTCTGTTGCCACTGAGTTGTGGTTCAACTTCTCCCTCTCCTAGTCCTGTTTCCCTCACGCTCTTACAGGTGTTGATCCTGAGGGCAGTCCTCAATAAACTTTCTGCATGCTATTGCACACAGGCAGAAACTGTTTCCCAGGGAACCTGCACTGTGGCATTCTACAGCTTGCTTTTGATGTAGATCATATTCTAAAGATTTATCTACATTGATGTGTGTCCAGTGCACTTATTCTAACTGCTACATGGTATTCTGTTTTATGATAAAACACTCTATTTAATCATTCACACACTGAGTTAAATTGCTAGTCCTTTTATGCAGTTACAAAGGTGTTGCAGTGAATGCCTATGTCTCTGTCCATTTTGCACATGTTAGAGAGGTTCTTTAAAGTCTATACCTAGATGTGGAACTGCCAGGTGGTAGGTTATGTGGGTCTTCAAATTTATTAAGTACTACTAAATTGTTTCCAAAGTGATTGTAGCAATTTACTCTCTAACCAATGATTTTTAAGAGCTTTCTTCTCCCTCATCCTCATGAATATTCTGTATTGTCAGGATAAAATATTTTCTTTGCCAAGCCAATGAGTGTCAAGGGCCATCTCAATATTGTTTTAGTTTTAATTTCTCTGACTACTGGTGAGATTAACCATTTTTTCCCATGTTTATTGGTTATTCAAGTTTCTTTTTCTGTAAATTGCCTATTTACATTCTTTGCCCTTTTTTTTCTATGGGGTTATCACTTTTTCTCATTGATTTGTTGAAATTCTTTATGTACTAGTAATGGTCTGCTATACAAATATCCTAGTGTGTGCCTTGCTTTTGACTTTGTATGTGGTATTGTGTGGAGGATTTTTTTATGTTTAAAATATTTAAGTTTCTTCTCTTTTTTTATGGTTTATGTTCTTGAATTTTATATAGTAACTACTTCTCTACTGCAATGCTATAAAGAAATTATTTTCTATTTTCTTCCAAATTTTTACAGTACAATCATACACCATATAATGACGTTTCAGTCAACAATGGACCACGTATACAAAGCTGGTCCCGTAAGATTAGTACCATAGAGCCTCGGTGTGTAGTAGGCTATACCGTCTAGGTTTGTGTAACTACACTCTATGATGTTTGCACAGTGACGAAATCGCATAACAACGCATTTCTCAGAACGTGTTCTTTTCGTTAAGCAATGCATGACTATATTGCTTTTTTTACATTTCAGTTTTTCATCCATCTGAATACCCAATTTCCCCAAAGCTACTAATTTGTAATGCTCCTTCTGTCATATACCAAAGGTCTATATATAAGTTCTTAAGTTTCTAAACTTCTTTATCTTCGGTGTTCTGAAGTTTCACTGTGATATATCTAGCTATGGTCTGATTATTTTCATTCAGTAGTGTGGGCAAAATAGACATTCAGAGAATCAAAGCCTGAGAAATTGACTAAATCCTTGCTGAAAGAACTACTGAAGGATATACTTCAGGAAGAAGAAAATTGAAACCAGGTGAGAGAATAGTGATTCAAGAAGCAATGTGTCTTTGCTTTATTTGGCAAAGATGCAAGCAAAACAAAACAAGCACTAACTATCAAACAATAATCATAATGCATGTTGGCTATTCTAAGGGTTATTTAATACCCAGTCTCTTCTTAACTATATCATAAAAGGTAAGAAAGAGAAAGGCAGAGAAAATAGCAAAAAGAGTGAATAAAAGGTAGAAGATTTTGAGAAATCTGTGCTGGTTGAGGTAAAATTTGATGTTTTTCTCTTTTTTTCCATTAAGCTAATTAATGAAAAATAACAAATTTTTGCTTTTTTTAAAAAAATTAAGAATTTGCAGATATTTTTAGTTTGAAATAGTGTAGGCAACTTACTAATGTTATTTTAAGCTTTAAAAAGTAAGTTAATAGCCAAAAGATGAAAGCAACCCAAGTATCCATCAGTGGATGAATGGATAAACAAAATGTAGTGTATACATACAATGCAATATTATTCAGCTTTAAAAAGGAAATGACACAAGCTAAAACATTGATGAACCTTGAGGACAGTGTGCTAAGTGAAATAAGCCAGTCCTCAAGAGTCAAATACTGTATGATTCCACATATATGAGGTATCTAGAGTAATTAAATTCATAGAGACAGAATGTAAGTGCTGGTTGCCAGGGATGCAGGAAGAAGAGAATGGGGAGTTATTGTTTAATGAATAGAGTTTCAGTTTTGCAAAAGATAAAAAAAGTTCTAGAAATGGATAATGATGATGGTTGCACAGCAGTGTGAATGTACTTAATGCCACTGAACTGTACATTTAAAAATGGTTAAGATGGTAAAATTTATGTTATGTGTGTTTTAAGACAATTTTAAAAAATAAAGAAATGAGTAAAATTATCTTTGGATCTGTTTTATAATGTGTTAAGGGGTGAAAGCAATTCTGAATGAGGGGTCAATTGTTTGGCAAGGTTCTTAGACCCCAAGTCCAATCTGGTAGCATCATATCTTATCCACCTACCACAACATCACATCCAACTGGTCCCTACTCACTGAAGTCAGTTTTTCTGATAATTCTATAACTTATTTCTTCTGTCTATTGGTACTCCAAGTCTTAGGTCAGGCCCTATCCTTTTCTTACTTTGATTAATACAATAAAATCCTAACCAGTCTCCCTGTTCCCATCTATTTTCCATACTTCAAGCTGAGTGAGCTTCCCAAAGCATGAATCTGTTAAAAAGGAAAAAAAAAAGAAGGGAAGAGGAGGAGATAGTGCTTAACAATGTGAAATGCAGCAGAATAGTCAAGGAGAAAATGCAGCCTGAGAAACAGTTGATGGATTGGTGTCCTTCAGGAGAGAGTAGTTTAAGTCATGGAGACAGAAGCCAGATGACAAGGAGTAAGAAGAAAGTAAAATGAAATTGCCTGTCCATCTAGAATTATCTCCCCCACTTGTCTGCCTGGTAAACACTTCGTCTTTAAAGACCAAATCAATGACATCTTTTTCACAGTCTTCCTTAATATCTTCAGGAAAAGTTGAGAGCTTCCTTTTCCCCATATCAGAGTGCCTTGTTCATGCTTTTATTAGGGAATTCATTAAATCCCCCTAATTAGTTATTTTTCATTACTTTCTGTCACTAGACTGTGAGCCTGTGGGAGCAGATATTATTTTCTATTTATCTTTGTATCCCCAGATTCTAGCATGATGTGAACAACACCAGTGCTGGTTGAATGAATGAATGGTGTGGAAAACATCTCCTACTTTGACGTGATCTTAATCTAATTAATTCTTCCCCACTCAGAGGAAAGCTACTACATCAGTCTATTGAGGATCTATCTCCCTGACCACCCTCGGGTACAGGGTCATTATGCATTGATGTGATACCCCCTCATAAATCCTATCAAAGAGGTCTAGAAATAGTTGCGTGAGTCGTATTTTATCCATAACACATAGGCAGCCACCGTTTCTGCCTGTAGCCAGCCATAGATCAACATATTTTGTGCATAACCTGTAATTTCTTCTCTAGAGTCTAATTTCAACTCCAGTGTTTCCAACTTGTTTGTTCAAGGGTTGACACACAGGCCAAATCCAGCCCACCACCTGCTTTTGTAAGTAAAGTTTTATTAGAACACAGCCATGCTCATTAATTTACCTGTCATCTATGCCTGCTTTCATGCTACAACGGCAGAGTGGAGTAGTTTCAACAGAGACTGTGTAGTCTACAAAGCCTAGCCTATTCACAGTCCTGACTTTTAGAGAAAAAATTTGCCAACCCTGCTTTAGTTATAAGCTAAACCTGTGTATGTCAACATGATTTCATGTCTTATGCCATATTAGGTGAATAGTACAATCTTTGGGTTTAAGCTCTATGTGTTATACCCAAATCACGTCTGTAATGAAATGCATTTTTCCACTTTTCATAGTCTCAGTTGTTTAAGTAAAAGAAATGAATGCAGTAACATTATTCAGGATGTTACTATTTTTAGGTTAGCTCTTCACCCACTGTTCTTCTCTGTCCTACACATGATGCTCTTAAAATTGTAGATGAAGATTCATTTTAACTTATATTAGTAACTTCTGCTAAATTATACTGAATTGCTTATTAAGTGAGCATTATTATCCACATTAAATCTGTCACCAATGAAAAAATTAAACACAGAGAAGAGTGTAATCCCCTCATTAGCCTGAGGCCCTGGCTGTGCCTGAATATGCACAGAGGCCTGGAATACTCAGCTTTCTAAGTGGGGCTCTGACTTTGCTGAAAGATGTCTAGAAACTGATGTATTCAGGCAGCTCCCCGCTGGCTACACATCTGTACAGAACTCAGAAGCATTGTTTATTTCCACAGAGATCTGGAATAAATTATCCTTAATAATTTGGCTCCTGAAATAGCTGTTTCAAATGTTAGACTATGGTGAACTTGCATATTGTGGGAGCGCTCACATCTAAATCATGACTCTCTTATTTTTCCAGAAGTCGACTAGAATGGAAGCTCCATGGAATTTTTATCCTGTATTTCCAGGCCCTGAAATAGTGCTTTGCACATAGTAGGTACACAATAAACATTTGTCGAGTAAGTTTATTATGTGAATTCCATCACAAATATTGGAAATCCTAGAGGGCGTTTTTGAAGTCCAAGGAAAGTTTAAGCTCCTTCGCATTTAGTATAGATGTTGAACTTTCAGGCATTAGAGCATTGTTTGGCCATATTTAGAAGTGTGTGTGTGTGTGTGTGTGTATGTATGTGTGTGCTTAAGATAACTTTATGACAGGTACACAACCTATACGCTGAGGATAATGCAGAACATCTAATGAGGGGACAAGACTTAATTTCCATAGAAGATGCAGAAAGTTACAAGAGTCTGTCACTCTTACCCTAACAAGGAGAACAGGACAGAAATGCTACAAAATCATAGTTTGATTTATTGCTGTTTTTGTTTACTTGTTTTATATCCATCAGGGAATCCATGAGGCAAAAAAAACCCTAAATTAACGAAATTTTAGAAAGAAGCAACCTTTTCCTAGAAAAGGAGTCCCACAACTATTTTCATCCCTAGGGACATGTTGGAAGGATCATAGAAAGGCGGGAGAAATTAACCTATCTTTAAGCAAACTTGCAATGATTGTATGTGGGCTGGCATAATAGATTACAATCACAAGGTGCCCAGTAACAGAACTGGTCTATACCCACTCAGCCTGCACTGAATGCATGGGAATAGTATGTTGAAAGTTGAACTGAATGCATGGGAATAGTATGTTGAAAGTTGATGCCAGGGCAGGAGAGCTGAGACATACCCTCCAGAGGTACACCAAGTCTTCCCCAAGTACAAGTGGCCTGCTGAAAGTGAAAGCAAGGCAGGAGAGATGAGAGAGATTCTCCAGGGTATACGGATTTCGTCGATTGCAAGACAGTGGCCCACTAAAGTTTGGTACAGGACAGCAAAGTTGAGAGGAGTCGTCTCCTAAAAGCATCGGCTTTCCTCTAGTGCAAGGTAGCAGCCTGTAGAGGCTGGGGGCAAAGCTGGGGAGAAATGCCCCCTACCCCAGGGTACACTAGGCCTTTACTAAGTACATTACAGCTGCCTACCAAAAGCTGGGCTAAGGGCATCAGAGTAGAAAGAGATATCCCAAGCTTCTATAACATGGAGGCAGAGTTGTAGAGCAAAGAAAATACTACAGCAACCCAAAAAGTTGGTAGCTGGGCTATAAAGCATAAAGAGGTTTCTCACAGTTTGGAAAGTTGGGGGCTGGGCTGTGAAGCTTGGAGAAATTTCCAGAGTCCTGCAGGCTCTAGAATTCTCAGAGACACTGAAAGAAAAGTCCTGATTCCCACTCTTGAAACTTAACAAAACCAGCCATGAACTGAATCTAAATACCTGCAACAAAGCTTGGAACCAGCCAACTACAGATGAGATCGACTAGTCCCTCAGCCGTAGAGGACTGACAGAGCAAGTGCCATGCCATTTGATAGGAGTAAATATTAATTGCTCCCATCCCTGTTGTTCTTTTAAACTACATGGTCTGTATACGACAAAATTGTGAGATACTAAAAATAGTAGGACAATGTGACCCATAGTCAACAGTGCTCCTGGAGAGATACTGTTAAGAGAATGAAACAAGAAGCCACAGACTGAGAGAAAATATTTCTAAAGTAGTTATCTGATAAAGGACTTATATCCAGAATATATGAAGAACTTTCAAAACTCAATAATAAGGAAAAAAACAACCCAATTAAAAATTGGGCAAAAAATTTGAACAGACACTTTACCAAAGACCATACTCATATGTCAATTAAGGACATGAAAAGATGTTTAATGTCATCAGGAAATGCAAATTAAAACCGTAATGAGATAACACCTATTAGAATGACTAAAATTAAAAAGATTGTTTGGGTGTTGGGGAGGATGTGGAGGAAATGCAACTCTTATATACTTCTGGTGGGACTGTAAAATGGTCCAACCACTTTGGAAAACTTTTTGACAGATTCTTGAAAAGGTAAACGTACACTTACCACATGACCCATCTGTTCCACTCTGTGATAATTAGTTTTATATATCAACTTGACTGGGTCACGGGGTGTCCAGATATTTGGTTAAACATTATTTCTGGGTGTGTCTGTGAGGGTGTTTCTGAATGAGATTAACATTTGAATCAGTAGATGGAGTAAAGCAGATTGCCCTTCCCATTGTGGGTGAGCCTCACCCAATCTGTTGAGGGCCTGAATAGAGCAAAAAGGCTGAGGGAGGATGAATTCACTCTCTTTGCCTGACTGTCTTTGAGCTGGAACAGGGGTCTTCTCCTGCCCTTGGACTTGGACTCAGACTGGAATTTACACCACTGGTTCTCCTAGTTCTCAGTGGAACTAGATCATCAGTTCTCCTGAGTCTCCAGCTTCCCAACTGCAGATCCTAGGACTTCCCAGCCTCCATAAACACATGAGCCAATTCCTTATAGTAAATCTCTCTCTCTCTTTATCTGTATAGATATATAGCTATAGATTAATCTGTATATCTATACAGATGTATGTCTCCTATTGATTCTTTTTCTCTGGAAAACTCAGACTAATACACATTCCTAGGTGTTTACCTAAGAAAAATGAAAACATGTTTATACAAATACTGTACACAAATGATCATAGCTAATTTATTCATAATAGTCAAAAACTAGAAATAACACAAATATTTCATCAGGTGAATACATATCAGGATATAGTATGTTTATACAATTAAAAACTACTCAGCAGTAAAAAAGGAACTACTTATATATACCATCACACGGATGAATCTCAAAATCATAATAATGAGTAAAAGAAGCTAAATACAAAAGACTATACTATATAATTCCATTTTTATAAAGTTCTATAAAAAGCAAATTAATCTATGGTAACAAAAAATTGATTAGTGAAAGGAGCACTGGACTGTAAAGGGACATGAACAAACTTCTGGGAGTGATGGGAATGTTCTATGTTTTGATTATGGTTCCAGTTTAATAGGGGTGTACATCTGTCAAATTTGTTAAATTCTACACTTTAAATGGATGCAGTTTATTGTATGTAACTTATACCTCAGTGAAGTCATTTTTTAACATGGATATATACCTTTAGACATATGCAAGTGCGTAAAAAAAGATTGGGACAGTCACCTCTGTACAGGGAAGTAGATTGGGAACTTTACCTTTTTACTCTATATAGTTGCAGATTTTAAAAATTTATTGTAAAATATATTTATTGTAAAAATTAGAATATAAAATAAAAATGTATAGCTTCATAACAAAGATTGGGGAAATATAGAAACCTTTAAGAAAAATTACAGATTACCCATAATCTCATCACTCAGAAAAAGCCTTCTTAACAATTTAGTTTAATTTAAACTAGTATCATGTGTTGTATATTGCTGGGAGCATGATCACACAGATGCATGTAAAATTGAGATCGTTCTGTATATACTTTTGCATCCTGCCTTTTTATTAAATATTATATCATAAGCATTTCAAATGTCTTTAGCTATTGTTTGAAAACATGGCTTTTATGGAAATGTAGTGTTCCACTATCTGGAAGCACTGTAATTTATTTAACCAATTACTTATGGTTGGATATGTGGATTATTTCCCATTTTTTATTATAAATAATGCCGCAATAAATAAACTTATATGTTAATCTTTTCATGCATCCCTATTTATTATCTCAAAATAGATTTCTGGAGGTGGAATTATTGTTTCTAAACAATACAGACACCCCTCACTTTGCACGGTTCTAATACAATTGAGTTTCAGTTAAACATGGCACCATGCAAAGAAAGGGCTACCTCCGTTTGTAAGGCTATTGATGCATATGGCTACATTGCTCTTCCAAAAACTGTACCAGTTTACATTTCCACTAGCAACCTATGGTATATCCCAGCCAAATCTGGTCACTTTTTAAAATATTTGATAATTTGAAAGGCAAAAACATACTATCTAATTTGTAATTTATTTTTCTTTTATTATTAGAGTGGCTTAACTTCTGTCATATGTTTGTTAGTCATTTGTATTTCTCCTTTTGTGAACTGTAAATTGCTTTGAATTTTCAAGTTAAATTGCTCTGCAAAGGCAAAATGGAATTTTTAAATAAAGTTTATATCTCTGGAATAATCTTTCTAGTCTCTATAAAACTTTCCAATCTTTATAATCACCCCACAATATAATATTAAAACACATCTTGGGTGGATCAGCAAGGATGGAAGCTGTTAATAAATAATCCATGGAAGATAAATGCTAAGAGTAGAAATAAATGAAAAAGCAATAAAAATCTCAATATCTGCCTTCAGATTAATCTCAAAGCTTTCAAATCCATAAGGTTTGGGTGGACTCAATTCTAAATCAAATTACTCCTTAGATACACAATTTTCCATTTCCTATGAAAATAAGCTACATTTTGTTTCACACTGTAGTTGGTTAATAGTGTATTTGTAATATGTAACTTTCTACTATTAACGTAAGAAAGATCTGTTTGAAATGATGAAATTTGTCATTAAGGAAGGGGCAGTGACTGGTTTGAAGCACATCTGTCAAGGGAACAGGTCAGAGAAAGTCGAAACAAAATGGTCTTGCAGTGTGAGGTCTCAGCACAGGGCTGGACACATTGCAGGCACTCGGTTAACAACAGTAAGAGTAAATGTGGACTAAATAAATACTATTCCTGCTTTCTTAGGATTTTTTTTTTCATTTTTAGTGAGATACAATTTACGTATACTATAACGCACGGGACTTAGGTATTCAGTCTAACGAATTTTGACAATTACTTACTCCTGTGTCATCACCACCCAAAACACAATACAAAATACCTCCATCACCCCAGAAAGTTTCTTCCTGGCCCTTTCCAGTTAATTACCTCTCTCTCAAACCCGGAGGCAACCACTTTCTGATTTTTATCATTGTAGTTAGTTTTTACTGTTCATGGACTTCATGTAAATTGAATCAACAGTATGCATTCTTTTGTGTAAAAATTATTTTGCTCAGTATAATATTTTTAAGATTCACCCCTGTTGCTGTTAAGTATCGTTCCTTTATACCACTGAGTATACATTATATTCATATATGGATTGATATACTGCAATTTGTTTTTTCATTATCCTTTTGATGGACATCAGGTTATCTTTTCAGTTTGGGGCCATTGTGAATCAAGGCTGCTAAGAACATTGTTGCACAAATCTTTTTGTGGACATAGTTGTCATTTTTCTTAGATAAATTCCTCTGAGTGGAATTGCTGGGTTATGGGGAGAATGTATGTTTAACTTTATAAGAAGCTGCCAAACACATCTCCAAATTGGTTGTACCATGTTATACTCTCACCAGCAACGTATGAGAGTTCTAGTTGCTCCACATCCTTGCCAACACTTATTGTTAGTCTTTTTTTATTTTAACCATTCTGGTAGGCATGGAGTGATGTTTCCTTGTATTTGTTTTTCATTTTTTTGATGGAGATATAAAGTTCAATGAGTTTTAACAATTTTATAAACCATGTAATCACCATGTAAAACGACATATAGAACATTTCTATGACCCCAAAATTTCCCATGTGCCCCTTTTAGCTAGTTCTCTCCTTTTACAAGCAACTATTTTCTGATTTCTATTATCATAGATTAGTCTTGCCTGTTTTAGTAATTAAAATAAATGCAATCATACAGTGTGGTAGTTATCTATTTCTGCATAAAAAGTTGCCACAAACTTAGCAGCTTAAAACAACAGAAATTTATCTTGCAGTTTCTATAGGTCAGAAATCTGACACAGCATGGCTTAATTCTCTGCTCAGGGTCTCACAAGGCCAAAATCAAGGTGTTGGCTGAGGGGAGGTTCTCATCTGGGGCTCAGGGTCATCTTGCAAGCAATGGTTGTTGGCAAATCCGTCTCCTTCTCACACTTTCCAAATGGACTCCTCCATCTTCAAGCTAGTCTGAGTTCTTCTCAAGCTTCGAATCTCTCTGACTTCCCCTTCCACCTTTGCTTTCAGGAGCCCATGTGATTAATTGAGCCTCCCAAGATAATCCTGAATATTCTATTTTAAGGTAAACTGATGAGTAACCTTAATGAATCTGCAAAGTCCCTTTTGCCATGTAATGTAACATATTCACAGGCAAAACCACATGACCCAAGGTCATGGGGCCAAAATTTTGCCACCTACAGTAAAGACTCTTTTTTTTTTAATGACAAGGTTTTTTTTGTGTGTGTGTGAGGAAGATCAGCCCTGAGCTAACATCCATTGCCTAATCCTCCTCCTTTTTTTCCCCCAAAGCCCCAGTAGATAGTTGTATGTCATAGTTGCACATCCTTCTAGTTGCTGTGTGTGGGACAGGACCTCAGCATGGCCGGAGAAGCAGTGCGTCAGTGCGCGCCCGGGATCCGAACCCCGGGCCGCCAGTAGCAGAGCGCACGCACTTAACCGCCAAGCCACGGGGCCGGCCCAGTAAATACTCTTTTTTTGTTCCTTTGCTGCCGTCAGATTAATATCTGTAAAATTCAGACATATTGTGCAATTATCAATAGTGTTAAACTTTTTTTTCTTGAGAAGTGTTCCATTCTGTGACTATATCATGGCTTATCTCCTCTCCTAGTTGACTGACGTGTGTTTTTCCAGTTCGGGGCTATTGTAAATAACAATACTATGAATATTCTTTCACAAGTCCTTTAACTACGTTTGCATTTCTCTTGCTAAGTACCTAGGAATGCAATTGCTGAGTCATAGGAGACATGTATGTTTAATTTTATAAGAAGCTGCCACATAGTTCTCCAAGTTGCTTGCACCATTTTTTCCACTCCCGCCAGTGATGTATGCGAGTTTCAACTGCTCCTCCTTACATTTGTTGTTGTCAGTCTTTTTTTTCAGCCGTTCTAGTGATTGTGAAATTGTGGCACATTGTGGTTTTAATTTGCCTTTTCCAGATAACTAATGATATTCAGCTACTTTTTTCATGCTTGTTGGCTATTCATATGTCGTCTTTTATGAAATGTCTGTTCAAATTTTGTGCCCATTCTAAAAATAGGATTTTTTCAATTATTAATTTGTATATATCAGGATACAAGTCCTTTGTCAGAAATTTATTGTAAATGTTTTCTCCAGTCTGTGATTTGCCTATTCATTTTCTCAGTAATGGCTCTTAAATAGCAGAAAATTTAATTTTGGTGAAGTCCAGTTTATCAATATTTTTGCTATTATTGTTAGTGTTTTGGGAGTCTTGTCTAAGAGTATCTGTGTTTTTTTCTAGAAGCTGTATGGTTATAGATTGTTTACATTTAAGGCCATGATCCGTCTTAAATTAATTTTCCTCTAACAGAGTGACTTGGGGGTTGAAGTTTATTTTTAAAATGTAGATATCCAGTTTTCTCTAGCATCATTTATTAAAAAGACTTTCTTTCCCCCATTGATCGATTTTTGTCAAAAATCTCCTGAATATATATGCATAGTATAAATTCTCTAGCTCCATTCTTCTTTTTTCAGAATAGTTCTCACTATTCTAAATCCTTTACAAGATTTCCAGCGTCATTTGTCAAAATGATTTTTCTTTCCCCACTTAATTGCCTTAGCAATTTTGTCAAAAAATCACTTGATCATGTATTTGTGGGTCTGCTTCTGAACTCTATTCTGTTTCATCGATCTATTTGCCTGGCTTGTTCCAGCACCACACTGTCTTGATTACTGTGGCTTATAAAAAGTTTTAAAAATCAACTTTGTTTTCTTCAAAGTTGTTTTGACTATTTTAGGCCTTTGCATTTCCATATGAATTTTTTTTTTTTTTTTTTTTTTGTGAGGAGATCAGCCCTGAGCTAACATCCGCCAATCCTCCTCTTTTTTTTGCTGAGGAAGACGGCCCTGGGCTAACATCGGTGCCCATCTTCCTCCACTTTATATGGGACGCCGCCACAGCATGGCTTACCAAGCAGTGCGTCGGTGCGCGCCCGGGATCCGAACCAGCGAACCCCGGGCCGCCACAGCGGAGCGCGCACACTTAACCGCTTGCGCCACCGGGCCAGCCCCTCCATATGAATTTTATTGGTACTTTGTCAATTTATCCAAAAAGCCTGCTGAAATTTTGAATGAGATTGTGTTGAATCTGTATATCCGTTTACGAAGAATTGACATCTTCGTAAATATTAAACAATATTTAATGCTTCTGATCAGTGAACTCAGTATATCTCTCCATTTATTTGGATCTTCTTTAATTTCTCTCAGCAATGTTTTATCACTTTTGGTGTACAAGTATTGCACATATTCTGTCAAATTTATGCCTAATTATTTCTTACTTTTTGATGTATTATAAATGGCACTTCTTTTAAAGTTTCAATTTCGAATTGTTTGTTGCTAATATATAGAAATACAATTGATTTTTGAATATTGACCTTTATCCTGCAAGCATGCTATATTCATTTGTTTGCTCTAGTGATTTTTTTTCTGTAGATTTTCTACATAGATAATCATGTTGAATGCAAAAAAAGATAGTTTTACTTTTTTCTTTCCAATCTGGATGCCTAATTTATTTTTCTTGCCTTATTATGCTGGCTGGAATCTCCTAGAACAGTGTTGAATAGAAGTGGTGATACTGAACATCTTTTCCTTGTCCTGTATCTTAGGGGAAAAGTATTCAGTCTCTTACCATTAGTATAGTGTAGCTGTAAGTTTTTCAAAGATGTACTTTCTCAGATTGAGGAAGTTTCTTTTCATTCTTAGTTTGCTGCAAGTTTTTATCAGGAATAGATGTTGGATTTTGTCAAATGCCTTTTCTGTATCTATTGATATGATGATATAGTTTTTCTTATTTAGACTGGTAGTATGGTATGTTTCACTGAATCATTTTCAAATATTAAATCAACCTTGCCTTCCTGAATAAACCTCAATTGGCCATGATGGTATTATAATATTTTTATATTGTTGGATTAAATTTGCTAAAATTTTTAGAAGTTTGGGCGCTTGTTTATGAGTGACATGGGTCTGTAGTTTTCTAATAATATCTTTGCCAGGTTTTGGTATCAGGATAATACTTGCCTCATAGAGTGTATTAGAAAGTATTCTGTACTCTTTGATTTTCTGGAAGAATTTGTGTAGAATTGATTTTGTATATTCCTTAATTACTTGCTGGAGTATACCAGTAAAGCCATCTGGACAAGGAGTTTTATTTATGGGAAAGTTTCTAGCTATAGATTAAGTTTCTCTAATAGATATAATTTCTCTAATAATTTTCTCTAATCAGGTTATCTGTTTCTTCTTAAGTGTGCTTTGGTAGTTTGTGTCTTTCAAGAAATTTATCCATTTTATCCAAGTTGTTGAAATTATTGGCATAAAGTTGCTCATAATAATTTCTTATTATCCTTTTAATCTTTGTAGAATCTGCTGTGACATAATGGTATAGTGGTTGTATTTAAGGCTGCCATTTTTCTACTTTTCTTTTGTTTCATCTATGTTTTAGTTTCTCTATTTATCCTTCCTTCCTTTTTATTTTTAAATCAGATATTTTATAGTATCGCATTGTTGTTATTCTTGGCTTTCTAGCTATAACTCTTTGCTTTATTTTTATTTTTTATGTATGTATTCTAATATTTAACATAATCCTGGCTACTGAGAGTTAATATTGACTGACTTCAGGTAAAATAAAGGAATCTCACAATGATATATTTTCATTTACCATCCCTCCTTTGAGCTATTTTAGTCACATACATGACATCTTTATATGTTTTAACCCATCTGCACATTCTCATTTTTCTAATTCTCATTTTTTTAAATTTAAATAGCTATAGGTCTTTTAATGAAATTAAAAAATATATAGTAATTTTTATTTTTTATTTACCCCACATACTTCCATTTCTGGTGTTCTTCATTTTTTTCTATATATTTTAATAACTATCTGGTGTTCTTTCCCTTCAGCCTAAAGTTGTTTCTTGTTTGTTTTTGCATTTGCTGTGGTGCAGATCTACTTGCAACAAACTCCTTTTTTACTCATCTAAAAAAGTCTTTGTTTTGGTTTCCTTTTTGAAGGATAATTTCACTGGGTATAGAATTCTTAGTTGACATTTTTCCCGCTCAGCAGTCCAGGGTCTTCTGATTCCATATTTTGGTTGTTAGGTAATCTTTTTATTGTCTCCCTTTATATAACATGTGGTTTTTCTTTTCCTGTTTTCAAGATTTTCTCTTTCTCTTCATCTTTTAGCTGTTTGACTCTGATGTATCTAGGAGTGGTTTTACTTGAGTTCATCCTACTTAGAAGTAGTTGCACTTCTTGGATCTATGGATTCGTATTTTCCATCATATTGGGGAAGTTCTCAGACACGATTTCCTGGTATTTCTTCTTGCTCTTTCTCCTCTCCTCCTAAGATTCTAATTACACAGATGTTGCACTGCCTGATATTTTCATACATGTCTCTGAGGTTCTGTTCATTTTTCTTTAATATTTTTTCTGCTTGTATTGGCTTGAGTAATCTCTATCTGCTTTTTTTCTGCAATTTCCAATCTGTCATTGAGCCTGTATAGTTAATTTTTATTTCAGTTTTTTATACTTTTCACTTCTATAAATTTTATTTTTTACAGTTTTCATTTCTATGTAGAGATACTCTATATTATTATTCATTGAGAACAAATTTTCCTTTAAAACTTTAAATCTATTTATAATTGCTGCATTGTAGTCTTTGTCTGCTAAATCCTACATCTGGGCCCAGTTGGAGCCAACTGCTCTTGACTACCTTTATTTCATTAGTAAGGATCACACTTTTCTCTTTCTAAGCATGTTTATTATTTTCTGTTTTGACACTGGACATTTTATTTAATACATCGTAGTGACTCTGGATTCTCTTATGTTCTTCTGAGGATTTCTGCTTTTTTATTCTATTAGACAGTTAATTTGTGTGAATTCAAACTGCAAACTGTCCCCCTATGATGCAGCAGCTGATATTTGCTCTATTCTTATGGTTTCCCGCTGCCGCTTTCTAGCCTGGCCTCTTTTGTGTTGGTCAGCAAATTCTGTGGGCATGGATAGGGCTCACGCTCCCAGTGGTTTCCTTGTTTCTAGGGATCCCACAGCCAGCTGCTGTGCTGGCTAAAGGCTCTGTTCTTCATACTTCATCTGCATTGGCTTCACATTTCTACAGCCCGAGTTGTGGCATGGTTGAGGAATGTGCTTAGTTAAAAAAGAATTTTTTTTTAAAACAACTGACTCACAGATATGGCCTCATGTAATTTTATCTTTTGGGAGTAGATTTCCTTCTGCATGCTTGTTTTTTTAATCCCTAAGGGCTCCTCCAATATCTGTAGATTTTAGCTGTTTCAGGGATTTGGGAAGAGTTTATGTTCAGAATTTGTGTTTCACTTTTTCTCTTCCTCTCTCACTGCCAGGATTTCCCCTTTAAATTTCCAGGTTCTTTTCCATCCCTCGACTCTGATCTCTGGCACCATTAGCTAATAAAGATATGGTTTTCTTCCACAACTTTCTGGAGCCATAGACACTCGGATTGGGCAGTGCCCTTGGACAGGAAAGCCACAACCTCATAATTCTTACCCTTCTAATTGAAATTTTTTAACTTGAACTCTCCTGCAGCTTCAATATACTTTTGGATGTCCCACTGTCTTAAAATATTTTTATTTTATTTTATCCAGTTTGTATAATTTTTATTTAAAGGGAGGGTTCCTGTGACCAGTTCACTCCTCTGCCATTACCAGAAGTAGCAGTTGGTATATATCTTCTTGTATAATTTAAAAAATATAGTTGAGATCATTGTATACAAGTTCTGTGCCTTTGTATTAAATAAATTATGCCTTGGTTATTTTTCCAGCTCAACACATATCATCCTTCTTGATGGTTTTAGTGTATTTCTTAGTCTAATATACTTTATTTATCCATCCACCTAAATAGGGATATTTAGAGGATCTCCAACTGTGTGTTTTTTATAACAAACTCTGATATCATAAGTGATACATATGGTTTTTGTGAACATATATGATTATTTCCATAAGAAATATTCCACAGAGAGAATTGCTAGATCAAAATATGTGTGCATTTAAAATTTTGGTAGTTACTTCCAAATTATCCTCCAAACTGGTTGAACTAATTTACATCCTACCTACAGGCTAAGAGACTGCTCATTCACTTTCCCACACCCTCGCTAACCCGGAATATTATCAATTGATGTATTACTTTAGATTCAGAAAAATCAATAAATGTAAGTCATAATCAATGAGGGCATCATATTCTGACCACTTATAATTTATATTTCATTAATGGTTAAAGAAGCAGATTCATAGACTATAAGTTCCAAGACAACATAGATTTTTGTCTATTTTTGTTCACCGCTTCATCCACAGAATAGTACCTTACACAAAAGAGACATTCAGTAAAGAGTTGTTGAGTGAATGAATAAAAGAATGAATATATGAAAAAATATAAGTCAAAACCAGCAGCAATATTGGAAATTATCAATATAACTGTTGCAAATGGGCAGGGTGAAGACCAAAGAGTTAATTACCTGTCTAAGTTCTCACCCCTGGTGTGTTGCAGTGACACAGCTGGACCTCAGGCCTCATGAGTACCCCTTCAGCGCACTGGAAAGTCAGAGTTGATGTAGATGAGGCTAAAGAAAATAAACTTCACAAAACAAATTGCCAAATGACCAAGTTTTAAACCAATTAATAATTTGGCATTTATGTAATATACTGACAAAAAATACATGTAGCATGCAAATATGTACCCATTCCTGTGTTTGTATATGAAAAATATCCTTGCTATTAAAAGAATGGGCTCCTTTGTACCAAAATCAGTTGCTTCTTCATGGTTCCTCTTGTCTTTCTATTTCCTAGAGCTGCTCGTAAGCAATGAGGAGTGAGGGAGATGACTTGCAGTAGGTCTTCATGCATATGAGCTATTTTCCTTATTGTACCTCAGAGATGAGAGTGGCTTAGAGGATAGTAAATTTTCTCTGTCCTGCCCCAGATACACCCATGTCTTTCCTCAGAGTACTACTTTTATCTGATTGATACCTCTTTCAGCCATATAATGCCCAACATCCTATCTTAGGCAAAATATTTAGCTATGTCTTCGAAACCACAAACATATACTAAAGTTTTAGGCTGTAGCTGAAATTTCATAACTAAGAGCAGCTCATATCCCTACAGAACCAAAATGCAACATCAACATCCCTGAGATTAAAATCTGTGCCATATTCCTTGGTAACTTCAAAGTTACACAAAAGTTCCCACAGCTGTTATTTTCACTGGCACCTGAAGTGCATAGTGGGTGCTCCTAAGGTATTTGTAAATCATCGCCTAATGCCTCAAAATGACTCAAAACACACACTTTCCCACAAGGGAATCTGTGTCAGAGTAGATTCTTCAACAGTAGCGTTCAATGCACCAAAGAAAGTTTGTATTCAACTTATCTTCTTTTGAATGTCAAAAGACATTGCTTCTCTCTCTCTTACTTTTCTCTTTTTGGGGAGAGGGGTTCTTTTTTTATCATGAAGTCAGATATAACAAAATTTATCATCTTAACCATTTCAAGGTGTGGAGTTTAGTAGTGTTAAGTATATTCAGATTGTTGTGAAACAGATCTCCAGAACTTTTTCATCTTGCAAGACTGAAATGCTAAGCTCATTAAACAACAATTCCCCATTTCCCTCTCCCTCCCAGCCCCTGCTAACCACAAGTCTACTTTCTGTTCCTATGAATTTGACTACTTTAGATACCTCATATAAGTGGAATCATGCAGTTTGTCTTTTTGTGACTAGCTTGTTTCACTTGGCATAATGTCCTCAAGGTTCATCTATACTGTAGCATGTGATAGAATTTTCTTCCTTTTTAAGGATAAATAATATTCCATTGTATGTATACCACATTTTGTTTATCCGTTTGTCCGTTGATGGACACTTGGGTTGCTTTTACCTCTTGGCTATTGTGAATAATGCTGCTATGAACATGGGTGTGCAAATATCTTTTCAGTTCTTTCAATCGAACACCTCCTTTCAATTCTTTTGGATATACACCCAGAAGTGAGATTGCTGAGTCATATGGCAGTTTATTTTTAATGTTTTGAGGTACTTCCATACTATTTTTCACAGTGGTTGCACCATTTTATGATCCTACCAACAGTGCACAAGTTTTCCAATTTCTCCACATCCACACCAACACTTATTATTTCCTGTTATTTTGGTAGTAGCCATCCTAATGGGTGTGAGGTGATATTGTGGTTTTGATTTGCATTTTTCTGATAACTAGTGATGTTGAGCATCTTTTCATATGCTTTTTGGTCATTTGCTTATCATCTCTGGAGAAATGTCTATTCAAGTCCTTTGCCCATTTTTTAGTCAGATTATTTGGCTTTTTTATGCTTGAGTTGTAGGCATTTTTAAAAATGTCTTCTGAATATTAACCCTTTATCAGATATGTGATTTGCAAATATTTTCTCCCATTCCATAAGTTGCCTTTTCATTCTATTGACTGTGTCCTTCGATGAACAAAAATTTTAAGTTTGATATAGTCCCGTTTCTCTATTTTTTCTTTTCTTGCCTGTGCTTTGGGTATCATATCCAAGAAATCATTGCCAAATCCAGTGTCATGAAGCTTTTCCCCTATGTTTGCTTCTAGGAGATTTATAGTTTTGTGTCTTATGTTTAGGTCTTTAATCCATTTTGAGTTAATTTTTGTATATGGTATAAAATAAAAGTCAAACTTCATTTTTTTGCATGTGGATATCCAGTTTTCCCAATACCATTTGTTGAAGAAAATATCCTTCCCTCGTTGAATGGTTGTAATATTCTTTTCAAAAATCATTTGACATATTTGTGAAGGTTTATGTCTGGGCTCTCTGTTCTATTCCATTGGTCTATATGTTTTTATGCCAGTACCATATCGTTTTGATTAATGTAGCTCTGCAGTAAGTTTTGAAGTCAGGAAGTGTTAGTCCTCCAACCTTGTTCTTCTTTTTTCAAAATCATTTTGGCTGTTCAGGGTCCCTACAGATTCCTTATGCATTTTAGGATGAATTTTTCTATTTCTGCAAAAAATGCCATTGAGATTTTGGTAGGGATTGTGTTGAATCTGTAGATTGCTTTGGATAGCATGGACATCTTAACAATATTAAGTCTTCCAGTCCATGAACATAGGATGTCTTTCCATTTATTTGTGTCTTCTTAATTTCTTTCAGCAATGATTTGTAGTTTTCAGTGTATAAGTCTTTCATTTTCTTTGTTAGATTTATTCCTAAGTATTTTATTCCTTTTGATGCTATTGTAAATGGAATTGTTTTTTTAACTTCTTTTTCAGATTGTTTATTGTTAGTGTATAGAAACTACTTTTTCTTAACAGTATTAAATAAAGATGTTTATACAACATAAGCACAGAACCACCAGTTAACTTCTAAAGGAAATCGGGCACTGAGCACAGCAGTATTATCAACCAAGTATCTTGGTTTTCTTTTTTTTTTTTTTGGTTTATTGCAGTAACATTGGTTTATAACATTGTATAAATTTCAGGTGTACATCATTATACTTCTATTTCTGCATAGATTACATCATGTTCACCACCCAAATACTAATTACAACCCATCAACACACACGTGCCGAATTATTCCTTTCACCCTCCTCCCTCCCCCCTTCCCCTCTGGTAACCACCAATCCAATCTCTGTCTCTATGTGTTTGTTTATTGTTGTTGTTATCTACTACTTAATGAAGGAAATCATATGGTATTTGACCTTCTCCCTCTGACTTATTTCACTTTGCATAATACCCTCAATGTCCATCCCTGTTGTCATAAATGGCTGGATTTCATCGTTTCTTATGGCTGAGTAGTATTCCATTGTATATATATACCACATCTTCTTTATCCATTCGTCTCTTGATGGGCACTTAGGTTGCTTCCAAGTCTTGGCTGTTGTGAATAATGCTGCAATGAACACAGGGGTGCATGTATCTTTATGCATTGGTGTTTTCAAGTTCTTTGGATAAATACCCAGAAGTGGAATAGCTGGATCGTATGGTAGTTCTATCCTTGATTTTTTGAGGAATCTCCATACTGTTTTCCATAGTGGCTGCACCAGTTTGCACTCCCATCAGCAGTGTATGAGAGTTCCCTTCTCTCCACATCCTCTCCAACACTTGTTGTTTCCTGTCTTGTTAATTATAGCCATTCTGACGGGTGTGAGGTGATATCTCATTGTAGTTTTGATTTGCATTTCCCTGTTAATGATTTTGAACATCGTTTCATGTGCCTGTTGGCCATCTGTATATCTTCTTTGGAGAAATGTCTGTTCAGGTTTTTTGCCCATTTTTTAATTGGGTTGTTAGTATTTTTGTTGTTGAGATGCATCAGTTCTTTGTATATTTTGGAGATTAAGCTCTTATCAGAAGTATGGTTTGCAAATATCTTCTCCCAATTGTTCGGTTGTCTTTCCGTTTTGTTGGTGGTTTCCTTTGCTATGCAGAAGCTTTTTAGTTTGATGTAGTCCCATTTGTTTATTTTTTCTATTGTTTCTCTTGCCCGGTCAGACATGGTGCTTGAAAATATGTTGCTAAGACCGATGTCGAAGAGCGTACTGCCTGTGTTTTCTTCTAGAAGTTTCCTAGTTTCAGGTCTTACATTCAAGTCTTTAATCCATTTGGAGTTAATTTTTGTGTATGATGTAAGGTAAGGGTCTACTGTCATTTTTTTGCATATGGCTATCCAGTTTTCCCAACACCATTTGTTGAAGAGACTATCTTTTCTCCATTGTATGTTCTTGGCTCCTTTGTCAAAGATTAGCTGTCCATAGATGTGTGGGTTTATTTCTGGGCTTTCGATTCTATTCCATTGATCTGTGTGTCTGTTTTTGTGCCAGTACCATGCTTTTTGGTTACTATAGCTTTGTAGTATATTTTGAAATCAGGGAGTGTGATACCTCCAGCTTTGTTCTTTTTTCTCAGGATTCCTTTAGCTATTCGGGGTCTTTTGTTTTTCCATATAAATTTTAGGATTCTTTGTTCTATTTCTGTGAAAAATGTTGTTGGAACTTTGGTAGGGATTGCATTGAATCTACAGATGGCTTTAGAAGGATGGACATCTTAACTGTGTTAATTCTTCCAATCCAAGAGCACGGAATATCTTTCCATTTCTTTGTGTCTTCTTCAATTTCTTTCAGCAATGTTTTATAGTTTTCGGTGTACAGATCTTTCACCTCTTTGGTTAAGTTTATTCCTAGGTATTTTATTCTTTTTGTTGCAATTGTAAATGGGATGGTATTCTTAATTTCTCTTTCTGCTACTTCGTTATTAGTGTATAGAAATGCAACTGATTTTTGTATGTTGATTTTGTATCCTGCAACTTTACCATATTCGTTTATTACTTCTAAAAGTTTTCTGGTGGATTCTTTAGGGTTTTCCATATATAAAATCATGTCATCTGCAAATAGTGACAGTTTCACTTCTTCCTTTCCAATTTGGATCCCTTTTATTTCTTCTCTTGCCTGATTGCTCTGGCTAGGACTTCCAGTAGTATGTTAAATAGGAGTGGTGACAGTGGGCATCCTTGTCTGGTTCCTGTTCTTAGAGGGATGGCTTTCAGTTTTTCACCATTGAGGCTGATATTGGCTGTGGGTTTCTCGTATATGGTCTTTATTATGTTGAGGTACTTTCCTTCTATACCCATTTTATTCAGAGTTTTTATCATAAATGGATGCTGTATCTTGTCAAATGCTTTCTCTGCCTCTATTGAGATGACCATGTGATTTTTATTCTTCATTTTATTAATGTGGTGTATCACGTTGATTGATTTGCGAATGTTAAACCATCCCTGCATACCTGGAATAAATCCCACTTGATTATGGTTTATAATCTTTTTAATGTATTGTTGTATGTGATTTGCTAGTATTTTGCTGAGGATTTTTGCATTGATGTTCATCAGTGATATTGGCCTGTAGTTTTCTTTTTTTGTGTTGTCCTTGTCTGGTTTTGGTATCAGGGTAATGTTGACTTCATAGAATGAGTTAGGGAGCTTCCCCCCCTCCTCAGTTTTTTGGAAGAGTTTGAGAAGGATAGGTATTAAGTCTTCTTTGAATGTTTGGTAGAATTCACCAGGGAAGCCGTCTGGTCCTGGACTTTTATTTTTGGGGAGGTTTTTGATTAGTGTTTCAATCTGCTTACTGGTGATTGGTCTATTCAAATTCTCTACTTCTTCTTGATCCAGTTTTGGAAGGTTGTATGTTTCTAAGAATTTATCCATTTCTTCCAGATTGTCGAATTGGTTGGCATATAGCTTTTCATAGTATTCTCTTATAATCTTTTGTATTTCTGAGGTGTCTGTTATAATTTCTCCTCTTTCATTTCTGATCTTACTTATTTGTGCCTTCTCTCTTTTTTTCTTGGTGAGTCTAGCTAAAGGTTTGTCAATTTTATTTATCTTTTCAAAGAACCGGCTTTTGGTTTTATTAATTTTTTCTGTTGTTTTTTTGGTCTCTATTTCATTTATTTCTGCTCTGATTTTTATTATTTACCTTCTTCTACTGATTTTGGGCTTGGTTTGTTCTTTTTCCAGTTCCTTTAGGTGCATTGTTAGATTGTTTATTTGAGATTTTTCTTGTTTGTTGAGATAGGCCTGTATCGCTATAAACTTCCCTCTTAAAACCGCTTTTGCTGTATCCCATAAATTCTGGCATGTTGTATTTTCATTTTCATTTGTCTCCAGGTATTTTTTGATTTCTTCTTTGATTTCTTCATTGACCCAGTCGTTGTTCAGTAGCATTTTGTTTAATCTCCACGTATTTGTGGCTTTTCTGATTTTTTTCCTATAGTTGATTTCTAGTTTCATACCGTTGTGGTCAGAAAAGATGCTTGGTATTATTTCAGTCTTCTTAAATTTATGGAGACTTGTTTTGTGGCCTACTATGTGATCAATCCTGGAGAATGTTCCATGTGCATTTGAAAAGAACATGTATTCTTCGGTTTTTGGATGGAATGCTCTATATGTCTACTAGGTCCATCTGTTCTAGTGTATCATTTAAGGCCAATGTTTCCTTATTGATCTTCTGTTTGGATGATCTATCCATTGGTGTAAGTGGAGTGTTAAAGTCCCCTACTATTATTGTGTTACTGTCTATTTCTGTTTTTATGTCTGTTAATAATTGCTGTATATATTTAGGTGCACCTACATTGGGTGTGTAGATATTTACAAGTGTTATATCCTCTTGTTGGATTGTTCCCTTGATTATTATGTAATGCCCTTCTTTGTCTCCTTTTCAGTTTTTGTTTTAAAGTCTATTTTGTCTGATATGAGTACTGCTACCCCAGCTTTCTTTTCATTGCCATTTGTGTGGAGTATCTTTTTCCATCCCTTCACTTTCAGTTTGTGAGTGTCTTTAGGTCTGAAGTGTGTCTCTTGTATGCAGCATACATATGGGTCTTGTTTTTTTATCCAATCAGCCACCCCATTCCTTTTAATTGGAGCATTTAGTCCATTGACATTTAAAGTAGCTATTGATAAGTATGTACTTACTGCCATTTTTTAACTTTTTTTTTTCTCAGTGTTTTGGTAGTCCTTCTCTGTTCCTTTCTTCTTCTATACAGAATTGATGGTCTCTTTAGTTTGACCTCTGTCTGAAAGCTCTACTCTTTAACCCCCCTCCTCCCTCCTTTTATGTTTTTGATATCATATCTAACCTCTTTTTTGTGCATTTTTATCCATTACCCTCTTATCATGGAAATAGGTAATTTTTCCTATTTGTGGTTTTCTCTTTTCCCCTTAAATCAGTCCCTTTAACATTTCTTGTAGCACTGGTTTCTTGGTGACAAACTCCTTTAATTTTTGCTTGTCTGGGAAATTTTTGATCTCTCCTTCCATTTTGAATGATAACCTTGCTGGGTAGAGTATTCTTGGCTGTAAGTTTTTTCCTTTTAGCACTTTAAATATATCATGCCATTCTCTTCTAGCCTGTAAGGTTTCTGCTGAGAAGTCAGCTGATAGCCTTATAGGGTTTCCTTTGTATGTAACTTGACTTTCTCTTGCGGCTTTTAGGATTCTCTCTTTATCTTTAATTCTGGACATTTTGATTATGATGTGTCTTGGTGTGGGCCTCTTTGGGTTTATCTTGTTTGGGGCTCTCTGTGCTTCCTGTACCTGGATGTCTGTTTCCTTCCTTAGGTTAGGGAAGTTTTCATCTATTATTTCTTGAAATGATTCTCTGCCCCTTTGTCTCACTCTTCTCCTTCCAGGACACCTATAACACGGATGTTAGTGCGCTTGATGTTGTCCCAGAGGTCCCTTAGACTGTCCTCACTCTTTTTAATTCTTTTCTCTTTTACCTGTTCAGCTTGGGTAATTTCTTCTAGTCTTTTGTCCAGCTCACAGATCCATTCTTCTGTATCCCCTATTCTGCTTGAGTTCCTCTAGTGAATTTTTCATTTCCATTATTGTATTCTTCATTTCTGATTGGTTCTTTTTTATATCTTCCATTTCTTTGTTGACATTCTCACTGAGTTCATCTATTCTTCTCCCCACGTCAGTGAGCATCCTTAACACTCTTAGTTTGAACTCTCTGTCAGGTAGGTTGCTCATTTCTGTTTCACTTAGTTCCTTTTCTGGGGTTTTGTCCTGTCCCCTTACTTGGAATGTATTCCTTTGCCTCCTCATTTTGCATCTTACCCTGTGCTTCTGACTACGTATTGAGGTAGGTCAGCTACGTCTCCTGCTCTTGGATAGGTGACCTTGTGTAAGTGATGGCTTAGGAGGCCTGCCGTGTGCTTCCCTCAGTTCTCAATGTTCCAGGGGTGACCCCATGTGGGCTACATGTGTCTTTCTGTTGTGGCCTGTTTGCTCTCCCTGTAGGCACCCAGGGAGGCCGAGTTATGCTCCTGGCTAGCTGTTGTAATGCTCAGCTGCTTGTAGTTGTTGTAGGCCCTTCAGTCTCTTTATCAGGTGTGGGGAGCCCCAGCACAGTTGGCTGCAAGTTCACCACATTTGTATTGCCATATTTCTTTTAAGTGAGTAGGCCCCAGGTTGTTAGGCTCAGGGCCTTACAATTGCTATAAGCCTCCAGCCTTTAGGTCTCTTGTCAGCTCTCTGAGGATTGCAGCTGGGTGGGGCTGGCCTCAGGCACGGGAGCACCCAATTGTTTCAGGCTTTCAAGGTGGGGCAAACCCCCTATGTGGGTCTTTGAGAAGCACAAGTCTTCTGCAGCTGACAAGCCCTGCCGCCCACAGGTCCACACACACAGTCAGCACAGTCCTGCCCCGTGTGCGCGCCCCGACCTCCCAAAGTGGACCCAGTCTCTCCACGGCAGGAGCCCCACACACTCCACCACCACCCCACACTCCACCTGCTCCTTGTGCACGCCCTGCCCCACTGAAGTCGGCTCAGTTGCCAGGCTGCAGAGAATCCAGTCACCAATCTATGCAGGCCCACAAGTTCCTGAGGGCTTGTTGTTGGGTGGGGCCAGTCTCTAGGGTGGGCTGCCCGCCCTGGTTGAGCTGGATTAAATCGGTGCTCTAGCGGGTGGGGCAGACCCTGGGCTAGCAGGCCCCAGGGAGAACTCCAATGGCGTCTGTGACAGCACGCCCACACCAGGCCACAACAATGGCCACCGCCAATGTCCCAGTCCCTGGAGAGGTCTCACCTCTCACTGAGATGCACTCAGGGCCTATTAGGTGAGTCTCTTTTGGCCAAAGCACTGTGCACCTTTCTTTCTGGTGATTTTAGGTTGCTTTCTGAAACGAGTGAGTTTGCGCGTGGGCCCTTTAAGAGCCAGTTTTAATGTCTTTGTGAACCAGCTTTTCTGGGGGTACTCCCCAATGTTTTAGTAGCAGGCAAAGTCAGATATTCTGCCACTTGTCTCTATTGTGCTGGGTCCACAAAATGCCCACAGTGGGGGCACTCCCCGGCTCAGGGCCCCGCGCTCCAGGGAGGGCTGTGTACCTGTGGGCTGCTCCCCCGCGGCAGTGAGGCGCTGCGGCTTGTGAAGGTGGCGTTTTTCTCTCCAGAAGGGAGTTTTTGCCTCTTCTACCTCAGTTAGGATTGTCCGTTGTTGCAGAAGTTCCTCTTATCCAGTTTTCAGTTCTGTCTCAGGGGTAATTTTTCCACGAGTAGTTGTAAATTGGCTGTGTCCGCGGGAGGAGGTAAGTTCAGAGTCTGCCTATGCCGCCATCTTGACTTCCCTTGCTTTTCTAAGCTATCTTTTTTGTAATGCTCATGGGAATTTATGTGTGTAGAGAAAATATATTTAATGTGAGAAGCAGTAGAAGACAGATATGCAGATATCTGAGCTAGAAGAACTGATTTTGAAGTTAATGTAAACATGACAAGCTGAAAATAGAACTGGTGGATCCAGTGATATTTTAGAAAACGTACTAATAGCCAACACTTATGGAGAACTGCTATGTGCCAGGCACTGTTCTCAGCCCACAACCTCTCCTAACTCATTCAATGTGCACAATAACCCTGTGAGTGAGCGAGCTTCTGATTCCCGTGGATGTCCAAATGTCCCTCTTGTGCTTGGCCACTTCATAAGAGCAGGACCCAATTAGGGCCCACATACCAGAGGCTTATTATAATCAGCTGAAGATATACTGTCAGTTGATCCAAGATTGAGTACATATGCTTTGAGCTTTGAGTCTAGAGAAAATATTTCATATTTTTCTTTTTAGAAATATCATGTTTTTAAAGTTTAACATTTAATTCTTAATTTTTAAACTTTTGACTATTTTCAAATGTATACAAAATAAGAGAGAATAGTGTAAGGAATTCCCCAATATGCCCATTTCTCAGATTCTGCAATTATCAAGATGTTTCCAATCTTGCTTCTTTTCTTTTTCTTCTTGTCTCCTCCTTACCCTCCTGTTCTTCCTCTTCTTCCTTTTCTTCCTCTTCTTCCCTTTTCTCTCTCTCTCACCCGTCTTTTTCTCTCTCTCTCTGCCAGAGTTTTTAAAAGCAAATCCCAGATACCAAGTCATTTCACTCCCACATAATTAAGGATGTATCTTTAATATGAAGATATTTTCTTATATAGACACAATGCTATTATCACACCTAACAAAGTAAAAAATGTTCTTGGTATCATTTAGTATCCAGTCCATAATGAGCTTTCCCAAGTAGTCTCAAAATTCCTTTTTTTTGTAGTTGGAATTTTAGACTAAGGATCCAAAGAAGCACTACATATGGCATTTGGCTATTAAATCTTTTAAGTCTCTTTCAATAGAATTTTGCATATTTGTAAAAACATATATGCAAATTTGTTTATTACACAGACAAAAAAACCCAACCACCTCTGAAGTCTAAAGGTGGCACACATCTACTTCCCCTACTTCCAAACTGTTTCCAAGGATGCTGATAATAGAATATGCAGATATTTTACTCAGAAAGCCATTAAAACAAGATTAAAAACCCAGACAAATATAACAAATATAAGAACGTACACTAGGTGGAGAGATTAGGGAAATGGTTACCTAGAAATCCTAGAATTGGAAAGACTCTGATTTGAGCAGAAAACATTATTCTGAGTTTCTGACGGGCAAAGCAAAGAGGGAAAATGATGGGCTATATGATTTCATAGTAGTTCATCAGGAGTGGTGACATTTTCAAAGCTCTAAGCTCTATCAGAAATTTGCTGTGTGAGTGAGCCTCTGTATAATGGATGTTGATGTATACAATGGATGATGTTCTTAATAGCAATTTTTCCAAAAAAACACTGAAATGTTCTAAATACAGCCGTTGTTTATTGCTGCTCTCGATTAAAACTAAGGATGTGATGTTAGGCATCTTTAGGAATTTCACCTGAAACTTGGGTTTGAAAGCATGGAATTATTATTTCCTAAGAATTTAGTTGACAGCTAAGTCTCTTCCTTTATTGAAACATTTCGTGGATGCAAGAGAGAAGCATGGAAGCCAGAGACCAAGAATAACCTCGTATGTAAATCCAAGATCAGGAAGGAGATCTCTGTATGGCAATGACATGGTAAGTTATTTTCTGAGTAGCTCGACATCCATAAAATGTGAATTTTCTGGGAAATTCAGGTTCCTTGAATCACCTTTTCTTTGGTTTAGGTCACATTAATAAACAGACTTTGTTCTGGGCCTTGATATGTTGACAGTCCCTCTCAATTTCTGTGTCTGGAGTATCAGCGTGTATTCTACTTCATTGATTCAGTAGCATACAGTTAAAAATACATAAATAGGCAATAAAATATAACATATAGGTGTTTAATTAGGTGTATTGATGATGCTGAACCCTAAATCAATAACAAATATTGATTCATGATTGAACAAATTTAAAGGCAGGAAAGAATCTTAGGGTATTCCTCACTTCCTGGGTGAGGTAACAGGCCCACAGAAGTTCAGGCATCTGATGCTAAGTGAGTTAGTGAGTGGCTGCTTAGCCTGTGGTCAATGTTTTCTGGCTTGTGTGCAACCATGTTAGTTATAGCTAATCTTTTTTTCCCTCTAGTGTTCTGTTCAGAATCAGTTCTGGTTCCTTTCTTTCTGTGATTAGTGAACTTTGCAATACAATTTCTCTCTTGTTCTTTTTCTAAGGATCGAGGGGAAATGTTATTTAGAGAGAATGTTACCAAGTATGGGGAATTAGTAAATTTACCGTTAACAAAAGTATTGCTTGATAATAGTGGAGTGGTAAGAGTCCAGGACAATGGTACAGAAGACTTGGGTCTAGTCTTGGTTCTCCTGCTTGAACATATGTAAGCCATAGTTTCCTCTGTTTGAAGCATCAGATGAATGCCCTTTAGGCTCTTTAAGATGCTCTTCTTAATGGTGCATTTTAAACATTGAGCAAAGTACACATTATGGAACTTCCTCATCCCCAACAGTAACTGAATTTCCGAAGAGGTCAAATGGAAAACATATCTTCAGGGCCTAGCAAATTTTTCCTAAAGACAATTTTTTTAGAGCAGTTTTGGGTTTACAAAAAATTGAGAGGAAGGTATAGAAATTTCCCATATACCCCTGCCCCACACATGCATAGCATCCCCCATCATCAATGTCACTCACCAGAATGGTACATTTGTTACAACTGATGAACCTACATTGACACATCATAATCACCCAAAATCCATAGTGTACCTTAGGGTTCACTCTTGGTTTTGTACATTTTTGGGGTTTGGACAAATGTATAATGACATATATTGAATCATTATAATAGCATATAGAGTATTTTCACTGCCCTAAAAATCCTTACCTATTCCTCTCGTCTCCCATCACTACCCCTGGCAACCACTGATTTTATTGTTTCCATAGTTTTTCCTTTTCCAGAGTGTCATATAGTCAGAATTGTACAATACTTAGCCTTCTCAGATTGGCTTCTTTCACTTAGTAATATGCAATTAATTATCATGTCTTTTCATGATTTGATAGCTCATTTCTTTTTAGTGCTGAATAATATTCCATTATCTGAATGTACCACAGTTTGTTTATCCATTCACCTACTGAAGGATATCTTGATTGCTTCCAAGTTTTGGCAATTATGAATAAAGCTATAAACATCTGTGTACCAGTTTTTGTGTGGACATAAGTTTTCAACTCCTTTGGGCAAATACCAAGGAGCATGATTATTGGATCTTATGGTAAGTGTACATTTAGTTTTGTAAGAAACTGCAAAACTAGCTTCCAAAGTGGCTGTACCATTTTGCATTACCATCAGTGATGAATGAGAGTTCCTGTTGCTCCACATCCTTGCTAGCATTTGGCATTGTCAGTGTTCCAGATTTTGGCCATTCTACTAGGTGTGTAGTAGCCTATGCAGATTTTAATATCACTTACAGGAGATCACTCTATAGTATTACTAAAGGATCTACTTATTTGAGAGCCATTGTAATTTAATGGATAGAGCAAGAGCCTAGATTTGAAACCTGGTTCTGCCATTTATTCATTCATTCAAAAATATATTACCAGTTACCTATGACGTTTCCAGTTTTGTGCCTGGCACTGAGGTTAAAATGGCAAACACGACAGACATGATCCTTGTCTTCCCTGAGTTGACCGTTTAGAGGGAAGTGCGAGTGAGTTAACAGGTCATTACCACTGTATGTGATAAGTGCTTGTGGCAGAGCCTATTAGGTGTTCATCAACCTGTTTTTTCTCTGTCCTTGGCACACAGCTAGATATCATCTAGTTTCTGTGCAGTTAGGTGTGGCTACATGACTGAGTTCTAGCCACCAGGATGTCAGTAGAGGCGATGCATGATGCTTCCAGGCCTGACCCATGAAAACTCTCATACTTGTTCTTCTCTGCTTTTCCTCTTCTACTAGATGGATGTTGATGCCCAGGGCAACATTTAACATGTCAAAGATGGCAGTGCCTCCATCAGTCTGGGTCCTTGAATGACCATGTGGAGCAGAGATCCCTTCCTCCTTGTCCCCACTGACCAGGAGCACTTTCATTGGACTGTCACTCAAGCAAGAAATAAACAGCTATTTTGTTAAACTACTGCATTTTTTTTTTTTTTTTTTTGTGAGGAGATCAGCCCTGAGCTAACATCCGCCAATCCTCCTCGTTTTTTTGCTGAGGAAGACAGCCCTGGGCTAACATCGGTGCCCATCTTCCTCCACTTTATATGGGACGCCGCCACAGCATGGCTTACCAAGCAGTGCGTCGGTGCGCGCCCGGGATCCGAACCAGCGAACCCCGGGCCGCCGCAGCGGAGCGCGCGCACTTAACCGCTTGCGCCACCGGGCCGGCCCCAACTACTGCATTTTTTGAAGTTTATTTGTTATAGCAGTTAACTAATGTGATGGTATGATAGCGTTATTTAGGGAGTATATAGAGAAGACAGTTAACCATCCTTAGAAGGTGAAAGAAGGTGTCCCAGAAGTAGTAATGCCTAAGCTAAGAATTGATGAAAAACAAGTTAGACTAGAAGAGGAAGGCTCACTGTTCCCAACAGAAAAAAGAGCATGGGCAAAGGTCCAGAGGCAGAGGAAGTATACTGAATCTGAAGAACTGAGTGTGGATGTGACTGTAAGTGGCCAAGTGTAATATGTGAGAGGGATATGAAGAGAAACAATGCTGGAAATTGAGTAGAAACAAGGCCATGATGATCTTATAAGATGTTTTACTGAGTTTGTACTTTATCTTAATCGTAATGAAAAGCTAGTGAACTTTTTTTTTTCAAATAGGGAGGGTCTTTATTGGATTTGTATTTTAGAATGATGATTCCGGGTGCTATATGGAAGATGAGTTAGCTGGTAGTGACAACAGAAGCTGAGAACCCAGTTAGGAGAAAGTAGTAGACACCCAGATGTCAGATGATGATGACCGTTTAGATTAGGATGTCGGTAGTGGATGGAGAGAAGTGGGTGGGTTACAGATATTTCAGAGGCAGATGGACACATCACAGTGGTTGAGCTCGTGGAGAAGGTAGAGGAGGGAGAAGAGTCAGAGGACACCTAACCTTTTGTCTTGGACACTGGAAGAGGAGCTGAAAACACAGGAGGAAGAGCAGGTATGAAGAGAGAAGGACATTAGCTCAGTCCTGAATAGGTTGGGTTTAAGGTGATTATGATATATCCAAGGAGAGATGTCTCAGAGCAAGTTGACATTTGTCCGTGGGGCTCTGGAGAGAGCTAAGTCACAATTTTATTTTGCGAAGTCATTATTGTGAAGATGGTAGGTGATACTTGAAATAGAGAAATAGCTCAGGAAGAATGTGTAGACTTCATTCATTCATCAAATTGGTCATTCAGTGCCAGCAGTGGGGAAAAACCAATGAAGATGCAAGATCTTTCTCTCACTGAAGTGACGATCCAGAGGGGGAACCTCTGGGAACAGGCAATAAACAAGTAAAGACATCAATATATAAAATTTTCAGATAGTCCTAGTGCTAAAAAGAAAATAAAAGTATGAGGTGACAGAGAATAACTGTGTGTTTTAGATCAGGTGTTCAAGGAAGGACTTCTCCGAGGAGACGTCGTATTGTTGGAGCTGAGAGACAAGAGGGCCAAGGACTGGAGGCAGAAGACGACTGACGTTTAAGGGCCAAAGAGAAAAAGAATCTCACAAAGAAGACTGGGAAGGACTTGCCAGAGATTTGGGAGAACATCCATACACAAAGGTAGCAGAAGCCATGAAAAGAGAGCTTTTCAAGAATGGAAAAGTTAAGAGATTGACAAGTGGCCATTTACTTGACAACAAAGAGGCTGACAGGACCTTAGGAAGGACCCCATTGCTAGAGTGGAGGAGGGCTGGAGGGCAGATCCTGACAAGGTGAGAATGGAGTTAGAAGTGAGGAAGTAAACCTGGGGAGAATAGGCAGGTCTTTCAAGAAGTTTGCTTCAGAAGTGGGGGTGGAAATAAGCTGGATTGAGGGAAGATAGAATTTTTAATTTTATGTGAAAAATAACAAGCATATTTGATGGAAAGAAGCCAGCATAAAGAGTGCAGTTGGAAATTTATGAGAGAAAAAAACAAAAAAGAATTCAGTGATGGCTTTGTGTGCTAACTGCTTGATATATTTTTTTCTTATTTAATTCATACAATACTAATATTATCCCCAGTTTACAGATTAGGAACTTGAACCTCAGGGAGTTTAAGTAAATTCCTCAATTTACACAGCTAGTAACAGGTGTTGTGGACCTAAATCCATATCTATCTGACTCCAGACCTTGTGTATGTTTTTTAAAAATTGTTTTTAAAAATTACACAGGCAATTCAAGGACATGTTATTCTTGTAAAATACCTAAATAATGTTGAAGTCCACTGTTAATCATTTGGTTAACAATGCTCCCAACGTTTTCACTGAGTATTTACAAATGTAATTTTTAAAAATATTGGAATCACACTATTCCCTCCAGTGGCTTCCCATCATTTAAAATCCAAAGTCCTTGGAACCATGAGTCAAAGTTTATTGGGGAACTGGATATTTACACAGTCTCAAAATATCTCCCCACAAATGATTTATTAATTACAAAGAGGAGAAGTAACTATGCAAGGAGACCTTCTTAAACGAGTGGTCAGAACTGTGTACCACCAACAAGACAAACTGACATCACGTGCCTCCTGGTGCGAGACGCTGAGAAGGACTCATCATTTATATTGCATCACTGCCCAAAGTGCAAACCCTGAATTTAATCAGGAGGGAATTTTTATACACGCCCCAAATTGAGAGAAAGCCTGCAAAAAAACTTGCCTGTACTCATAACCAATATTGATGTCATGAAAGACAAAGAAAGGTTGAGGAGACTCTTCCAGCTTAAAGGAGACTAAAGACACATGACAATTAAATGATGTGTGATCCAGGATTGGATTCTGGCTCAGAAAAAACGGGGAGGAGTCTATGAAGGACACTACTGGAGCAATTGATGAAATATGGATATATTAGATAGTACTATTTTACCAGTGCTCAATTTCCTGAATTTAATAGTTATGCCATGGTTATGTAAGAGCATGTTCTTGTTTATAGGAGATTCATGAAAATGAAAAGTATTTAGGAATTAAGAGTTATGATGTTTGCAACTTACTCTCAAGTGGGGTTAAGAAAAAAATGTTTAGTGAAAGGAAAGATTGAGTGAGAGAGATAAAGCAAATGTGGTAAAATGCTAATCATTGATCAAGATTCTAGATATAGAATATCTGAGTCCTTTGTACTATTACCACTTTTCTGTTGAATTTTTTTCAAAATAAAAAGTAAAGGGAAAAAACCCACTGTCCTTACAGAAGTCCCTATATGATCTGATCTCAGCACTCCCTCTGCTCCAGCCACAAAGGCCTGTGGGCTGTCCTCAAACACCGTGAGCAGACTCCTGCCTTGGGCCTCACTGCTAGCCTTTCCCTCAGGCCCAATATCTCGTGGCTCATTCCCTCACTTCACATAGGTCTCTGCTCAAATGTCATTGTCTTGTCCACCAAATCTAAAATAGAGTCCCCATCACTTTCTGTCTCCTTCTGTGGGGGCAGACACTGTGGGATGGCTGACCCATCCTCCATTTCCAACTCCTCTTTTTTTGTCTCTACTTTTGATGGTACAAAAGCCAAGCACTTAATTTCTCAGTCTTGTTTTCAACTAAAGGTGGTCATATGATAATGTTCTGGCCAATGACATGTGAAAAGAACTCTGTTGTTGCCTGTGTCTTTTGTTCCTCCTCCTTCATGCCTGGAATGCTGACCTACTGCATGGAGGGGCAGTAGCCATCTGGTAACCAAGAGGATGAGAGCCACATGCTGAGGATGGTAGAGTAGGACGCTAAAAGGAGCTTCATTCTTTCATAATCTACCCCGGCTTCCCTCTCCCTCACCTGAGTTTCTGTTACACACGATAAATAAATCCTTACTTATGTAAGCCTCAGCTAATTGGGTTTTCTCGTACAGTTGAACACAGTAAAAAATAATACGTCATGCTTTATTTTTCTTCACAGCACTTATCATTATTGGACATTATGGCTTATATTTATTTGTTGATTTGTTTATTGCCAAACCTACATTAGAACGTAAGCTTCTTGAGGGAGGAATTTGACCTGTTTTACTTGTTTCTGTCTCAGAATCTAGAACAGTGCCTGCAAAGTTATGATTCTCAATCAGTATTAATATTTGTCAGGTGAGTGCATTGCTGTGCAACTTGCTTTTTTCCATGTTAGCAGCTGTAGCTCCGCCTACTTTTTGTATTGGCATTCTTTGTAACAGGGATATATACTACCTTGGTGTCCCATGATTTTATTTATCCAATCCCCTACAGACCAGCATTTCAGTTATTTGCATTTTTTCCCTTTTTTATTACACACACTGTGCATACAACTGTGCTCACATGTGACTATTTCTGTAGGACAAAAACTATCCTCCAAAAAGACCAATGGCATATGAGGCTAGCCATTACCCTACATTGCAGGCCTAGTGTATATTAATCAACTTTTATTTCTGCCAGTCTGAGGAGTTGAGGAGTAGGGAAGCCATATCTCAAGGTCGATTTCCACATTTTCCTGGTTGAGGTTGACTATGTTTTCACATGTTTATTGGACCATTAATTTTCTCTATATCCTTTGCTTATATTTAATCAAAATCTATATCATTAAAAAATGTATAGTTGGGGCTGGCCCGATGATGTATTGGTTAAGTTCATGTACCCCGCTTTGGTGGCCCAGGGTTTGCAGGTTTGGATCCCAAGTGCGGACCAAGGCACCACTCATCAAGCCATGCTGTGGCAGCATCGTATACAAAATAGAGGAAGATGGGCAGAGATGTTAACTCAGGGCTAATCTTCCTCAGCAAAAAGAGGAGGATTGGCAATGAATGTTAGCTCAGAGCCAGTCTTCCTCACACACACAAAAAAATTTATAGTTGCTCTTTATGTATTCATATATTAATACTTTGCCTCATTTTTATGTTGCAACTATATTTTCTCAGACTACACTTATTTTTAAGTGTTATTTATGGCATCTTTCATTAAATAAAAGTTTTAATACTTTAGGTAATAAAATATATCCAATTTTTCCTTTATGATGTATACATAATGTATCTTGTTTAGAAATGCCTTCCCCACTCAATGATTATAAATATATATGACAGTATTTTCTTCCAATACTTCTATAGTTTTGATATTTTATATTTAGCACTTTAGTCCATCTATTATTTATGCTTGGATGTGAAGCTGGAACAGATCTAACTTTGTTTTTATCCATATGAATAGCCAATTGTCATATTGCTTTTTTCTTCACTGATTTTACATAAATAAAATCATATATGTGTGTATATATACCCTTGGCACCCGCCTGACTGCAGAACAGACACAGGAGAGTCCTTGCCCAAACCTTCCTCTGGTTTCCTTCCTCTGTCACATAAATCAGCTTCTTGCTCCAGGTGAAGCCCCTTTCCACATGTGCAGCTTCTATAGATAGAGCTATATCTATATCTATAGATAGATATACATACACATACCTGTTTTTTACTCTATTGATCTTTGTCCATTTTAGTACCATTATCACACTTTTAAAATTAGTTTAGCTTATAGTGCATTTTGATATATGGTAGAGAAAGTCCCACCTAATTCTTGTTCTTTCAAAATTTTCCTGTTTTGATGCTTTTTCTTCCAGATGAACTTAAGAATGAGCTTGCTTAGTTTCACAAAAATCCTATTGAGCTTTTATTGGGATTGCATTCTGTTTCTAGATAATTCAGAGAAAATTGATAGCTTTATAAATATGGACTGTTCAATCAGAAAGGGAATATTTTTCTCCATTTATTTAGATCTTCTTTTATAGTTTTTAGTAATTTTCTTTTACATATAGTTTTATCATAAGTCTTGAAAATGTTTATGTTTAGTATATTTCCTGTTATTTTGTATGTTTGTTGTTATTATGAATTGGACCATTTTTCCCCTGACATTTCTAATAGGTTATTGTGGTATATAGGAAAACTAATCAGTTTTTGTATGTTCACTACATAATATATGAAATAAATTCTCATTTGTTCTTACAGTTTTTCAGTTGATGTTCTTGGATTCTCTAGGCAGATGTTTCTATCATCCATAAGAGCCCAATCTGTCAGCTTCCATACTACGTCGCTTCCCCATGAGTGTTAAATTTGGGAATTTAAAATATTAGCTTGGAAATTTAAGAGAGCTAAAAAAGGTGTTAATTTGAAGCATAGTGTAAATTGTGATAAATCAAATAAGAGATTTCAAGGTATACTTTTTGCCCATCATATATGTTTTATATTTTATCCTGCCTTTGGAATAATAGTTATTTAAATTTTTTTTAAAAAATAAGCAGTTGTTAAATAGAATCGTGTATTAAAATTAACATTCACCTAGAAATGAATAGGACATTTTAATGTGATAGAAGGAAATGCTTGACTTGGGTTGATATATTTAAAACTATTTTTTTGATCTTCCCTATCCATTTCCTTACATTCATCCTCACTTCCTTATGCACTTTTTTTCACTAAGGAATTTTCTACTCTTGTTCCTCAGTGTCTCTTCTGTGAGGCTTTATAGTTGAACAGACGCTGGGGTTTTATCCACCCTCTCATCTCCTCCTCTCTCCCTTCCATTTTCCAGAGCTCCCTTTCCTCTTAGTTAAAATGAATAGGACGTTAAGAATTTCTTCAGTGCTTCTTTAACAAATTATCTACCATTATCTAGGAATGATCCATCAAAGGCTACGATTTAAGGTTCTGAGAAAGCTTAGAAATTTGAACAGAGGCATTAAAGATCCTATTGAATGTGGTTTCAATTTTCAAATGGGAAGTACAGACCAAATAAAATTTGCATATGATTTTTTTGAACAAATGCTTGAAATTTGATCATTTCTATGGGCCATTTGTGTTTTATGGTCAGATTAGCATCTATAAGACCCCGCTCGCTAATTAACGGAGAACAATCAAAGAAACAGAAAATGAGAATAAAAAATACACGTTCTTTATGCTAAAATATGTAATGTCATATTTTTACATAAACATAACTTTTAAAATATTTTATATCTTTTTCCAATAAGAAAAAAAAATTGGTCACTTCAATCATGTTCACCAAATCTTTATTTTTAAAACAGCTTTTACCTTATTTCAACTCTTCTGACCATTCTCAATAATATTTTGAATCAAAATGATTTAAATGACCAAATAAATAAAACAAGCAGATCTGTTGGCCTCTCTTGTTTTCCTAGCAGAGAGCCAGTGTGGGAAGGCACTAATCCAGTTCTCAAAGCTGGTTTAGTTCTCCCTTGCTGCACTCAGGGTTGACGAGTTGGAGACTGAATTGAATCTTCCAGTATAAAGTTTTGACTTCACGGAAACATAGGCATAGTGATCTTGTAGCAAATCTGAACAAAAGAACCGTGTGCCCCCAATCCCTCCCCCCCGCCCCCTTTTTTCATTACTATTACCACAGGAAAGGGAGCTCTGGAAAATGGAAGAGAGAGAGGAGGAGATGCGAGGGTGGACGAAAGCCCAATGTCTGTTCAACCATGAAGACCTCACAGAAGAGACATGGAGGAACAAGAGTAGAAAATTCCTTAGAGAAAAGAAGTACATAAGGGAATGAGGATGAATGTAAGGAAATGGATAGGGAAGATTAAAAAAAAAAGTTTTAAATATATCAACCCAAGTCAAGCATTTCTTTCTATCACATTAAAAGGGTCCCTGCTGGAACTTGAAAATACAGGGTGATCATGGAAAGTGATGAGGTGGTCACATTTTTTTTTTTCACTAAGATTAAAGAACCTGGAATTTAGTTACATTAAAACACTTCTTACATTTATCCTTTCCTCATTTTTATTCCTATTATTCTCCCCCAATTTCAATATTACAAGCCATATCTACACATACAAATGAAATAGGTCAGGAAATCAAGCAGCTTTTAAAATTTTCCCTCCAAGGGAAAGGATATTCTTCAGGGGTTACATTTTCTAATCAGAAACAGAGGGGAAAGCCCAGCAAGGTTGTCTTGTTGAAATAATGGGTAGGTAGCATGAAAATTCATGGTCATGCTGTCACTCTTAGACACAAAATCATCTACCAAATGTACAAGACTTAGTAAAAATTGTATCTACTCTTTTAAAATCCACCTTTGATTTTTTTTTCTGCCAACATCAAGAATTCCTCCTGGAAACAAACTTATTATTAAGACAGAACCAAGTAAAATGATTGGTATGTCCAGAAAGAATTGCATTTGGTGTTGAGGAGATGAACGGCAATTTCAGATTATGTGGGCACAGGCAGGTGGGATTCAGCATTTTTAACTTCTCTTTTCCCTCCCTTTACTAGATTTCCCTATTTTTCTACGCTTAGTTTCACTAAGCTTCGCTTAGCTCACCAGCTTCATAGGGACTGGGCAGGCAGCGCCTATATGATGTCCTGAAAACACATTGCCCTATGTAAACAATTGTTTTTGGCAATTCAGAGGTTTCGTGGTGGGATTGCGTTTTTTTTCTTTCTGAAAATCAAATGTTTAGGCCAAAGTTAGAATTGCATGTGCATTTTTATGACTTGGCATATTCAAACATTACGATTGTATGTTTAAAAAAGGAATTTGATCTTTTTTGCTCTTTCTTTTGGGCTTCCATCTTTTCCTAGTTCCATTGTTTTCTCTCTTACAGTACATTTTCATATCTTGGTATATCTCTTCAGCATCTGTTTCTCCTCAGTCATAATTTTCATTCAAGAATAATAACGCTTTGGTCTCTTTGGACACGTTTTGTTTTGCCCCCACCTATGAACCTCACCAGGGTGTGTTGAAGGTTAACAGCTCCACTTCTGAAATTCTCTTGGATCCCTTTTGGAGAAAAGTGCCAAAGTATATAAGGAGGGCTCAAATGTATCTGGGCTCTGCCAAGTCCTTTGAGGAAGCCTCCACATGGCTGCATCTTCTTCCAGCTCCCTTCTCTTCTCACTGTGCCCAGCGTCTTCATGATTCCACGTAGGAGTTCATGTCTTTTGCTCATGTGGGAAAAGAACCTTTGGATTAATAGAAGCGCCAGAATACTTGCTTATCTAACAACATTCTACCTTGTCTATTAACAGGTAGAATATTGCTTCTCACTTCATTGAGTTTTTTACCCTCTTCCCTTTTCCATCCCATATCGCCCAAGGTCATGAATATTTCCATTGCTCATTTTCTAGTGCTTTTGTCAATTGTCAGGGATGGCCAGAGTTGCTCAAAGAGCTTTTCCCACAATTGCTGAAATAGTAGAAAGATTAGGTGACTGATAAAAGCATTGCTGGAAACGGTTGGAGGGACCTTTTAGCAGTGTTTTGCTTGAGGGGCATTGGGTCTCAGGGTCACTCCATTAACATCGTATCTATCCTGTAACATATGTCAAGCAGTTTGCTTCAGTTGTGACTTTCTGTTGCAAGAGGCAGTAAACTCAACTCAAAATGACTCAAACAAAAAGATATTTTAGTGGCTTGTATAACTGAAAAGCTCAGGGGCGGGCTGTTTGCTTGTGCAGCTAAATGTGGGGCTCAGATGGTATTATAAGGCTGCTGGTTTCTCTCTATAGATCTCTTGGCTTTTCTCTCTTTAGTGTTGGCTCATTCACAGGCAGGCTCTCCCCTCAGACTCACAAGACGGCTGCAGAGGCCCAAGAACTTATATCTTCTCAGCTTCATATCTATAAGGAGTCCTTGCATTCAGTCATTTGAGAGTAGAAGGGTTAGCTTCATGAAACTGGATTTCCAGTTCTGGATAAAGGAGCACTCCTGGAGATTAACCAACCCTGGAGCCATCCTACCTTAAGACTTGTGATCTGAGACAATAACTTGTTCTTATTGATTAAGCTATTTTGTTAAGTTTTCTTGTTAAAAAGGAATTTATCTTTTTTGCTGTTTCATCTTTTGGCCTATACTTTCTCCTAGTTCCATTATTTTCTCTTATACAGTACATTCAGCTGAAAGCATCCAAATGATATTGTCATACTGGCTCTAGTTGGGTCATGTGCCCATTCCTGACCCTTCACAATGGGACTGTGAAGTGTGATTGGCCTCAGCCTGGATGCCCAGTCCACTTCTGCAGTGGAATGGGTTCATCCCACCCAACTACATGGACTGAGCGTGGAGGAAGAGGAACATCTACTGGGAAATGAGCATATGGTTTCCATAAAACAGTAAATAGATATTGTGAAGCAAAAATATCAAGTGTCCAGTAGTTCATCCTTTTGAATGTGCTTTTTATTACACAGTGACCTCAGATTGTCAGTATAGTGAGTAGGGAGTATGTATTTCGTTCCTTGGTCTGGTAGCCCAGCATATATAACTTTGGAGATGTTTTGACAAAGATAGATCTGCTGTGCAATTGATTCATCTCAATAACCTATAAATACTCTTCCTCAGTTAGGGCCTCATAACTCTAGCTTTGAAACATCAGCCATTTCAAGGTCATGCAAAGGAAAATGTGGCCCATGGCCAAGACAGACAAAGCCTTGAGTTGCAGGATAATCCAGTGCTCTCTAAAGGATACTAGAAAACCCAGGCAGCTATTTAAGCAGCATGTACCATCCCATAGGCCCCATGGTTTTCTGGCCCCCTTCTCTCACACCCCTTGAAGTTCAGTTGGTCCTATGGCTCTCAGAGTCAGCCTGCTATGCAGAACAGTGGGGCCTCAGGTCAGGCTGTGTCTACTGATTTCAATTCTGCTGTTGGCTGGAATTCTATCTGTCAAGAAGGTTTTGCAGTCAGCCATTTGATAGTGGAAGAGTTAGCCCATGAAACTGAATTTCCTGCATATCTGGAAAGAGGAGCACCCCTGGAGATCTGAGATGCTCTGTGAAAATTAGGGGTTAGTTTTTACTATTCCCAGTTAGCCTCTGCTGAACGTAGTGTATTTCAACATTTGAGGATTAAAAAAACACACACATACATACACACATAAAGAACTTCTCTATTTTTCATTATGAACTTAAGTAACTTCATCAAGAGAATCTAATCAACATAAAACTATTTACTTCCCTCTAAAGTAATTTCCTCTCTGTCAATGCACAGACATGCATTTTTACTTAGTTATAATTAGTGTGAATATACTCGTTTTTGTTTAAGAAAGATTTTCTTTACTTTGGCATTCAGATTTGTTTTCATAGGCGAAGAAAACACTGAGAAAGAGAAGGAACCTTCACTGGTGAGTTGCGAGGATTATATGGAGTCACACTATCCTCAAGTTAAAGAAACCTTAAAGGACCCAGAATCCCTCCCCATATCTCTGGTAACCGCCCTTCTAAACTAATAGACTCACTGGAGGGGCTTTCCGCGACACGGACCTCTCCAGATCTCACTCCTCAGCACCAAGGGTGGACTCTCCCTTCTCAAGGAAGAATGCAATCCCATCCTCCCATCTGTAGGGTCCACTTGTCTGTCCTGGGCCTGCACCCTTGCCTCCTGCGCTACTGTGTTGTAGGGTCATCCAAATAGTTTCCCATGCAGGCAGAAAGCAGAAATGCTGCTGTGGGACAGTCCTCTATACCATTCCCCTCAAATGTCTTTTTTTTAAAAAGTGTAATCATACACCAATAGTTTCCAATCTATCAAAGCATAAATTTGACAGTCCTTTTTCCTAAGTCAAGGAAGTAGCCAAGCTAGGTTTAATTAAAACCAGCAACTGTTTGTACAGCTGTCCTTGGGCTTATGGATCCTAAAAGGATTTAGCTTCAAACTCTGCTGCCTAAGTCCTCTGGGAGTTTCACACAAAACCACTGAGGCTCCTCTTCTGGGCAGCGCCAGGCTCACGCTTCCCAGGGTGCCTCCGGAGCAGGCCCTGCCCGCTCTGCCCTGATGCCACTTCGGAGGTCAGGCTCTCCAAGCACGTGTGGCATGGAGCAAAGAAGAGACGAGCGGAACTTCGACATACACAAGTCCCCTTCTTTTGTTTTGGGGGACAGGAGGCGTTGATGGCTACTCCAAGAAGTTCCAGAAAATTCCCCTAGGGTTGGTAAAGGGAGGGTGGAGGATCAGGCACAGTCTTTCTTTTGTGAGCTTTTCTCTGGCTTCTCACACTTTCGCCCCCGGGTGGGTCTTTTACACGCGGCCCACACCCTCAACCCCCATGGCGTGAATGGTCACTGGCAGGCGTCCTTCAAAGGAGATGGGGGCGGGGTATCCCTGCGAAGAGATGCATCCGCAAGTGGCATGTGCTTCCTGTGCTCCCAGCAAAGCCCTGGAGAGGAGCAAGAACCAGCGCTCAGCATCTGGCTGATTTTCAAGTGCACGCGGAGCAGCGCTTCAGGCAGCCTTGGGTCGGAACAAGCCCGCTCAGACTTAAGCAAATGCAGAGGCCAGCACGCGTCACCGACGGCGGGCCCGGGGCGGGGCCGGCCCCACACGCTGAGAGGCAAGGAGGCCGAGAGGCCGCGGGTTAGGAAATGTGACCTCGGCGACCCCGAACGCCTCCACCTCCCTCGCTCGCTGCTCCACCTGCCCACGGAGTGCGCCGAGCCGCTGGCGGAGGCGATGGCTAGCCCTGCGCCCTTAGTGGCCTGTATCAGCCACCAAATGGTGGCTCTGCAGACCCTGCAGCTGCTGCAGCAGGAGTGGGGCTGGGGGGACGGTCCGGGCGCCCCCGGGAGCTTGCGGGACCCGGACCACGTGTCCGCCGCCCCAGCGTGTCGCTCAGGCCCGCGGCGGGCCAGGCCCGGGCGCGAGGAGGGGGGCGGGGACAAGGGGGCCAGGAATGCGGGGTCGGGGACTTGGGGGAGCTTCCCCGAGGTGGAAGAGGTGCGAGGCGCCGAAGGGGGCGCGGAGCTGCTGCCCTTCCCCCGGGGCCGCGGGCCCTGCAGCCTGGCCCGGATGGCGATGCGCAGCGCGCTGGCCCGCGTGGTGGACTCGACCTCGGAGCTGGTCAGCGTGGAGCAGACGCTGCTGGGCCCCCTCCAGCAGGAGCGGTCCTTCCCCATCCACCTGAAGGTGAGTCTGGCCTCCAGCATCCCCTGTCAGGCGCAGGATCCCCTTGCAGGGAGTGGCTGCGGGGTCGTGATGGAGACGGGGTGGGGCCACAGGATCAGAAGCAGAGCTGCTGACAGCGATTCAGCCCCCTGGAGGGAGAAGGGAGGAGGTGACACTCTGGGGACTGGGCACTTGGGAAGTCGGGGTCCACCTGGGGCCCACCTGACTGCGGAAAAGAGATGCAGAGAGGCCTTGCCAAAATCTTCCTCTGGAACTCCTTCCTCTTGCACATAAATCAGCTTCCTGCTCCAGCTGAAGGCCCTTTCCACATGTGCTGCTTCTAAGGATCTAAGGATGGAGGGCAGCTTCCTCTACTCCCCTTCCAAATTAATAACTATTTCTCTAGAGCCTTAAATATACATATTAAGTTCCCTCTGCCTTTTGTATGACGAAATCACCTACATTTATTTAAAGTTCCTTCACACTTATGAATCGCAATTATTTTTGCATAAATCCAATTCCCCACAGAGCTCAGGGGTCTTACAGAGTCAACCTAAATTCTCATAAAGTGGGGTGAGAGCCGGTGGGCCCCGGGTGTTGAAGCGTGAATACTAATACTAACTCCTGCTAAGTCACGCGGCTCATATTTGTATGGCACAGTTTCCTTTTAAGGTACCAAACTGTGTTAGCCAATTTAGCCAGGGAATAGAGCAGCTGCCTCCCAGGCTGAGTGGGAATGTGAAAGTCTGGGGGTCTGGGATCCAGTCTAAATCTTGCTGTTAACTAACCTAATTGATTTCAGGTCACAAATCTCTCTGAGACCTTCTGGCTTTCCAATTTTGACCTGGAGCATTGCTTCATTCATTTCCCTTGGGAGTCTAGCAGAAGGAAATGGGGGAGGGGTGATGAAGAGAGCTGGGAGCACTTCTCAGGAGTTGCTATTCTTGCTCTACAAGCCAAGGTTTGGAAAAAATTGCTCTATATTAGGTTGCACTATACACTGTAAAAGATTAATTTAAAATCAAATGTAATAAAGCATATCATACTCCCCAATAAGTATTGTTACTCTAGACTAGGATTTCTCAGGCTCCACACTATTGACATTTTGGGCTGGATAATTGTCGTGGGGGGTTGTTCTAGGCATTATAGGATGTTTAGCAGCATCCCTGGCCTCTACCCGGTAGAGGGTATTCCCTCCCCCAAATCGATACAGCCAAATATTGCCAGATGTATGTGAGGGGGAACAAGATCACCTCCAGATGCGAAGCACTGTTCCACTCACTTTAGAAAGTTAAAAAAATGAAGCTGCATTTCCCCAGTGCTTTCGAGTGTAAGATGCACCTTTGTTTGTACCACTAAGAAATAAAAAATCTTGGGGCGGGCCCGGTGTCGCAGTGGTTAAGTGCGCGTGCTCTGCTGCCGCGGCCCGGCGTTCGCAGGTTCGGATCCCCGGCGTGCACTGACGCACCGCTTGTCAAGCCATGCTGTGGCGGCCTCCCATATAAAGTGGAGGAAGATGGGCACGGATGTTAGCCCAGGGCCAATCTTCCTTGGCAAAACAAGAGGAGGATTGGCGTTGGATATTAGCTCAGGGCTGATCATCCTCACAAAAAAAAAAGAAAAGAAATAAAAAATCCTGCTGATTAAACTACAACACACTATCAATTGTAAGATACACTCTCACTTCAGAGATTTTTGAAATGTGAAAAACTGTGCATCTCAGACTTGGTGAAATATGAAGTTCTATGTGATGTTAGGAGCATATCCAGGGCACAGGTGGGCTGGCAAAAGGAAAGACTGAGTGATCAGTTTTACCTGAGGTGATCCTGGAAGGCTTCTTGGAGGAGATAACCTTTAAATGAATGTTTGTTCTCCAAGCATTAAAGGGAAAAAGCATTTCAGAGGAGCTATGTGATTCAAGGCCCAGAAGCAATGAAAGGGCCTGGGGCTTTGGGGGAACTAAAATTAGTTCACTGTGGCAGAAGGCAAAAAACGGTGCTGGTGCTGGAGCAGTAAGTGAGGTCGGATGGCGGAAGGCTTGCCTGTCATGCTGAGGACCTTGGATTGTCTTGCCAGCAAAAGGTAGCTGTTGAAATGACTGAGGCAAGGACTGGAGCCTAGAAAAGCCACGAGAGGCAAGGCTGCAGTTTGGGGTCAGGTCAGAAGATTGTCCGAGGCCTGACCCAGCTCAGCGGCAGTGCCGTCCTCTGCTCTGGACAACAGATCATGCCACGTGCGCTGAATGCAGCTGTCACTTGTACTTGGTAATCTTTTTAACCCTTTCTACTTGATTGTTTTGTCCTAAACATTTTACCCCCTCCTCAAACTTTCTTCATCTAGACCTCAACCCTCTCATTCCTTTTCTGAGAAAATTGAGGCCATCTTCCATTCTGCCTAAAAAATCTCATTTCCACTCATCTCTCTTGTCTCTAATAAAGAAATACAGTTTGGCCCCCACCCCAACCCCCAAAGTAAATTCTTTCTCTTAAGTACTGGAGCAAATCTTTCATCTGCCCCAGACCTTTTTCTCTCAATTCCCTCCTCTCTCCATATATTTTCTATTGCCTCCAATCTACCGATTCTTCTTAGTCTGTAAACGTGCTCAAATCTTCCTTCACCTACCCAGGCCCTTGAGTCACTGTCCTTTTCTTCTCTATCACCAGCAAACATGCAGACGTCTGGGTGTGTTGCTGCCAGTGTTTGTAGAGGTGTCCACAGTGCTGATTAGGAACAGGGATCTTCAACCTTCTTGCTGCTGGAGGCTGCCGTTCACCTGCGTTTTAGGGCTCCTCAGGACAGCCAGTGCTTTCAGAAGGCAGAGAAGCAGGGGGAGGTTTCTCTGGGTGATTTGCCTCCTGGCCAACATCTTGGAAGTTTGGTTTGCTGTTTGGAGAAAAGGTAGCATCTCCATCTGGTGTGTAGAGTATTGATTACAAAGCACTTAGACTTAAGGACACGGCAGTCTGTCTTTCCAGGGAGCTGGATATGCAGACTTGTCTTCATTAATATTAGTGTCAATTCAAATGATTTGGATAAGTGTTTTCTATATTTTTAAAATAAGAACATGCAGATGGATTTTACATACTAGAATTGTTTCAGGATGATTTGTGCTAATGGAAATAACATTCGTGTATCACTTGGAAGTGTGTGGAAATTTCCCCAACATCAGGTCTCTCCCATAGTGTTACTTGCCACAGAGAGGAGGAAGACTCGCTGGAGCTAAAGCCTGTAGCCCAATGATAGGTGTTAGAGACCCTGAAGTAGAGATGGCACAGCACAGGACAGCGATGATCGAGTCCCATGGAGCATTTCAAACCTGCTCTGCCATTTCCTGCTGTGGGCCCTTGGGCAAGTTAGTTAGCTTTCCTGTGCCTCAGTCTTCTCACCTGTAAAGTGGAGATAGTGATATCTAACCTTATAGGGTTCTTGAGATAATGCATATATAGTCTTAGCTAGTGGCTGCCCATAGTAAGTCACAATATTTTTGAGCTTTATTATTATCATAATTATTATTAACAGGTTGATGCCTCATGAATTCTCATTGACTATTATTATTGTCAATTCCATTCTTGATATTGATGGATCTGACCCATGAACTCTGTATTTACTTTTCTGAGACCAATGATAAAAGCAGAGATAGGATAACCCAAAGAGACTTCTAGGAGGCCTCCACTATCCAGAGGTCAGCTTCAGCCCATGTTGAATGATTGACTTAGAGACATTGCCATCAAGTGACTCACTGATCAAACCATTGAGGATTAAGGAAGTGAAATTTTCAGGCATGAAGGCAGAGAAACCCTCATCATGGTAGTAATGGATATTTTTATACAATTTTGCTCTTTTCTTAAAGAAACCAACACTTAATATTCCTTTTGAACATTTAGAGATTATCACACTCATGAAAAAAAAACCATGAAATGAGTTTCTTCGTGGTGGGTAAAAAATGCTTAACAGCACAGAGTCTTGTTAAATTTGGTGGAGAGGGTGGAGTTAACCGGCTTGACAGACATTTATTACAGGAAGAAACTGAGGCTCAGAGGAATTTAGGACTTTGCTGAAGATCTGGCAGCTGGGAAGTAATGGACCATGATTCAGACATGGTTTTATGTGACTCTTTCTACCAAATCACAGTGCTAGCTCAATGGGGTGTTATGAACATCACGCTGAAATGAAGTCCACGAGAGTGCACGGTTGACAGGGCGTAGTCATACATGCCGTGCACTGCACACTGTTTTGGTTGCAACGGTCACGTTGTAGACTGGGTATCTTAGTCAGCTCGGGCTGCCGTAACAAAATGCCACAGACTGGGTGGCTTAAACCACAGACATTTGTTATCTCACCATTATGGAGGCTGGGAAGTCCAAGATCAAGGTGCAGGTAAATTTGGTTTCTGGTAAGGGCTCTCCTCCTGGCCTGTAGACTGGCACCTTCTCGTGTGTCCTCACATGGTCTTTCCTCTGTGCATGTGGAGAGAGAGGTCTCAGATGTCTTTTCCTCTTCTTATAAGGATACCAATCCTGTTGGATCAGGGCTCCACCCTTATGACCTCATTTAACCTTAATTACTTCCCTAAAGGCCCTAGCTCCAAATATAGTCACATTGAAGTTTAGGTTTTCACATATGAATTTGGGGAGGACCCAATTTAGTCTATAACATTGGGTGATTTGTGTGCCTCCTTATGTAATGGCCACCTTACATTGTGCCAAAAAGCACCAGGTAAACGTAGGAAATCGTTGTCAAACTGGTAATACTAGCAAGGATGCTTTAGGCACATGCCACCCAAAGAGAGCATGGAAATGCGCAGGACACCAGAAGGAAGCCAAGCTATGATTTTAAAAACTGTTGAAAATGACCAATTCACATAGAGACCATTAACCAAGCCAATTATGAAGTCACTCTGATTGAGTTTTGTCTGTCTTCCTTTGAGAGTTAAAAACGTTTATAGTTTCCAAGAGTTCTGTTCTGTAGCAAGTTTCATGGAAAACATGGCTGATGCCAACTTTCGGAGGCAGAAGAACTTTCCTGCCATTGCATGTTCAGCTTGCCTGTGAGCTCACCGGTTTCAATTAGCTAATTCTGGTACCAATTACTCCATCACGTTCAGTAGTCCTCACTGGTTTTCTCATTCTACAGAGCAGGAGCAGTGGTATGAAACTGTTGGCTTTTGCTTCACAGTCGTTGCTAATGCTCTTTGCAAACTGCAAGGGTGAATATTGGGTTACTCAGAGGAAGAGAGTGGTGATGAGTGCTTTTTTCCCCATTAACATTAGTTGAGAAGCCAGCTTCTGCAAATTTGGGAATTGTGTCTTTAAAAATTACTAACATACTATTGAAGAAATAAATGCTCATGGCTATGTGATTAGTAGCCATAACCAGGGGATTGCTCTTTATTTGGGACAAAATTGTGCTTTTATGTTGGAAAAAGGCCCAGTGACTGCTCTGAAAGTAGCTTAATTATAGCTTTGTCGTTCCTTGTAATGTGAATGATATGAAAATCGGGACATATAAGCTTTCTGAAATGAAAATATGGGGAAAGATATCGCAGGAAGGCCTTAAAACAAAACTACTTATGTTTGACATCATGGTGGAAATGCTGGTGTGCTGCATTTTTTACAATTTTGGGATTTGCCTTGTGAGCATACCTGAATCAAGCGCTTGTAGTCATCACAAAGTGCTTTTCACTGGACTTTTCTACTGAAAATGGTACTCTACCCAAAGCAAATGCTTAAGAACCCTTAGTTACTTGTGAGTGTTTACACTGAGTACACCACAAGTAAAAATGTTTAATTTCCTGTGGACGATAGACTTTTTATGGTGACTGGCAGATACTTTGGTTCTTCATTGGGTGTTTTATTACTACACAGTTGCATCTCTATTTGAGAGTGACCTTGGGTTCAAGCAACTGGTGACTGACTGCTCTGGGCCCTGTGAATTTGTAGTTCAAAGCCAGATGTTGATGAACCAAGTGAAGTTGGGGCAGTTTGTAGTCCGCTATTCCTGAAAGTATGGTTTTCAGAACATCTCTCTAAACAGAGAAATGACATTCCCATTTGAGGTACATATCCAGTGTGGAGGATTGTACTGGGTCTGGGGAAGGCATTTGTGTTCCTTTGTAGGGCCCAGCACTGGGCAACTTTAGTGGAGGTGGTCTTCTGGTCGAGTTGAAGTTCATTAAGGCCAGGCCCCATCACTGAAAGCTGGAGAAAAGCTCTTTCTTTTTTTAATGCTCTCTGTAGAGGATTCAGGGAGAGCGAGAGGAAAAGTATGAGAAGAAACAAGTTTGTGGAGGCCGTGTGAGAGAATATAGCTCAAGACATGACTGTTTTGAAATGAATCAACTCTTTTTAAAGCCACTGGTAAAGGGAATATGAACAGATTTATAGTTTACATAGATCTAGAAGTGATTTTGAAGGTGACGTGGTAGGAAAAAAGACCAGAAACCTTGTGGATTGTTTAAAAGTTATCTGCATTTTAGAGCCTATAAAGTCATATTATATTTTTGACTTTATTATCCATTGGTGTTGGTTTCAGAAAACTAGCTTTGAAACTGACTGCTGCTGCCAGATTCTTTTTGTCTTCAAGCCTTCAGTTTTGATGGGAGTGTTTATTTTCAGTAAGAAGCTAAAAAAACCGCTTAACTTTTCTTCCCTTTTTGGACTTTGCAGGTGCATATTCAGTTGTTCAAGGATTCCAGATGTGTGCATTCCTAATAAACACAATGCAGAATGCAGAAAAGAACAAGTATGGCAGTTTTTCTGAGAGACCTCCTTACACCAGGGAGGAGAGAGCAGAGGGGAGGAAGAGAGAGCTCCAACGATGAGGTCTCTGATTAGCTAGGGGTTGGCTTTACATGGGGCGTGGAAGGTTCCATGCCTTGAATATCTTCCAGATAGCCAAGCCCTCTCAATTATGTTGCAGGGAAGACGGATGAGCCAACAGGCCAGTCTTCAATTTGGATGTGACCATTGCCAATTTGAGCTTTGTAACACTCAGTTAACCTTAAGAAAAATAACGTGAATATGGCCAACAAAGAAACATGAAACAGTTCACTTGTGGACATTTTTGTTCCATCCCCAAAGCTAGTTTGGTGCCTCTCCTGCTTGCTTCCATGGTGTCCCCGTTCACCCCACCCCTGTTCATAGCTCTGTGGTTCCTGTTCGCCAGTCTGTCTCCTGCACTGGTGGGCGAGCTCTGCTCTCTGAGTCATCATGGCTCCCGGCCCACTTTCTGACTTGGGGTGCGTCTTTGATGAACACTTGAGTTTTGAAGAGAGGTTAATTCCAGCTCTGCCGCTTGTTTGCTGTGCGACTTAGGCACATCATTTAATGTCTCCAAGCCGCATTTCTTTTCATCTGTTATGGACTGTTGTGAGGATTGAGTGAGACGAGGTATGTAAGGAGCCTCACTTGGACCCTGGTGCCTAGTAGGTGCTCAGGCTCACAGGCCAGACCAATATTCTTTTTTTTTTTTTTTTTAAGATTTTATTTATTTATTTTTTCCCCAAAGTCCCCCCATGTCTGTCATAGCTGCACATCCTTCTAGTTGCTGTATGTGGGACACGGCCTCAGCATGGCCAGAGGAGCGGTGCGTCGGTGCGCACCGGGATCCGAACCCGGGCCGCCAGCAGCGGAGCTCGAGCACTTAACCGCTAAGCCACGGGGCCGGCCCCTAGACCAATATTCTTAAAATGCTGGTTTGCCATGTTACTCCCATGCTCGGAAGTCTCCAGGGACTTTACTGTGGCACTCAAGGCTTTCTACACTAGCTTATCTCCTGGCTCCCAACACAAAACTCTGTTCTTTGCAGACTAGTCTCCTCCCAGTCCCAGCCCCACTTGACTTCAGGCCTTTGCTTGTGTTATTCATTCTAACTGCAGGGACCATCTCTTTTCCCTGTCAGTCAAATACTGCTTTCCTGAACACCACGTATCTTGTAGCGTCTGTATAGTCCTTCCCACCTACCACTTCTCTGATGCCTCATCCTAATTTCCATTCCCTTCTGCAAAGACCAGCAAGAATCTCATGGCCTCAACCACATTTTTTTGTTGTGGTGGTGGTAAAAAAATGCATAACATAAAATTTACTATTTTAAGTGTACAATTCAGTAGTGTTAAGTACATTCACATTATTGTGCACCCAATCTCCATAACTTTTTCAAATTGCAAATCTGAAACTCTATACCCATTAAACAAAAAAATCCCCATTTCCCCCTCCCTCCTGGCAACAACCTTTCTACTTTCTGTTTCTATGAGTTTGACTATTCTCGGTACCACATAAAAGTGGAATCATACAGTATTTGTCTTTTTATACCTGGTTTATTTCACTTAGCATAACGTCCTCAAGGTTTATCCATGTTGTAGCATATGTCAGAATTTCCTTCCTTTTTAAGGCTGAATAGTATTCCATTGTATGTATATACTGCATTTTGTTTATCCATTCATTTGTTGACGGACACTTGAGCTGCTTCCACCTCTTGACTATTGTGAATAATGCTGCTATGAACATGGGTGTGCAAATATATCTGAGATCCTGCTTTCAATCCTTTTGGATATATACCCAGAAGTAGAATTGTTGGATCATATGGTAATTCTATTTCTAATTTTTTTGAGGAACCTCCATACCATTCTCCATAGTGGCTGTACCATTTTACATTCCCACCCATAGTACACAAGGGTTCCAATTTCTCCACATTCTCACTAACACTTGTTATTTTCAGGTTTTTTTTTCAGAACTATGTATTTTTTTTATTGATATCATAATAGTTTATAACATTGTGATATCATAATAGTTTATAACATTTCCAGTTGTACCTTATTATTTGTCAGTCACCACATAAATTCCCCCCTTTACCCCTTGTGCCCACCCCCCAACTCCCTTCCCCCTGGTAACCACCAAACTGTTCTCTCTGTCCGTGTGTTAGTTTATATTCCACATATGAGAGAGGTCATACAGTGTTTGTCTTTCTCTGTCTGGCTTATTTCACTTAACATAATACCCTCCAGGTCCATCCATGTTGTTGCAAATGGGATGCCTTTTGTCTTTTTTTATGGCTGAGTAGTAGTCCATTGTATATATATATACCACATCTTCTTGATCCAATCATCTGTTGATGGACGCTTGGGTTGCTTCTGCTTCTTGGCTATAGTGAATAATGCTGCAATGAACAGAGGGTGCATAAGCCTCTTTGGGTTGTTGGTTTCAGGTTCTTTGAATAAATACCCAGAAGTGGGATAGCTGGATCATAAGGTATTTCTATTTTTAATTTTTTGAGGAATCTCCATTTATTTTCAGTTTTTTGATAGTAGCCATCTTAATGGATGTGAGGTGAGCTCGACCACTCTTTTTGAGACTTAATCTTAGTCTGTTTGTCATCTCTTCTGAATGGTTTGTATAGGTTTCATCTCACCAATTAGATTCCAAGTTTCTATAGAGCATATTTTTTCTTTTCTTTCTTCTCCTTCCTTCCCCTCCTCACCTTCTTACTTACCTCCCATCTAGCGGAGTACTTTATTTATAACCTTAGGTTGATGGAGTTCTTTATAAATACAAATAGCTTTCATATCCATGAACCAATTTGACCTTCACAGCCTCTCCATGTGGCAGCTATTATTGTTGCCATTTTACAGATGAGAAAACTGAATATTCCTTAGATGAAATGTCTTGTCCAAGGATGACCCATCAAAGGGGCAGAATCAGGGCTCTGAAGGCAGAACCAGGGCACTGATGGCAAGTGCAGGGCTTGTAAAGGAATTGGCTCTGCATCCCAGGGATCTTTGTAGCTTCCTGGAAGGCTGCCGTTTTAACATCTGTAAAGTCCCTTTTGCCACATAGAGTACATACTTACAGGTTCTGGGGATTAGGATGTGGACATATTTGGGAGGTCATAATTCTGCCTCCCACAGGGCAGATTTCAGCTAAAAATTAGGAAGAAATCTTCTAAAAATTAGAGCTATCTCCTCTCATGGGTTGCATTCTAAGCATATGAGTTTCTCCAACGTAGCCAAACAAATTTTGGACAACCATACATCAGGTATGCTATACAAAGGATTCACACGTCAGAACGATCTCTGTAGGAACCTTGTGCAGTGCTTAGATTATAAGTCTATAAATGTCTGTTCTTTTATAGGATTGAGTTTTTGTGTTTACCATAGCCCTCGTCACATTTCACTGGGCATTTGGATGTATGTTCTATGTGTTCCATCCCCCCTACAAGGTTATGAGCTATTTAGAGATCAGGTATCATGTCTTATTTCCTTTTATACAGTGTAGTCAACCATGTAGTGGAGACTTGATGTACGTTTGAAATAAATTTAACTGATTCATTTACTGAGTCAAACAGGCCAAGGCCATTATCCAGTAGATTAGTTGAGTCACAAGAGATTATCTCAACTCCCTTTAAAATGTAAATGCTGGCCATCAATTTGGACCACTGTAGCAGTCAATACATTTCATATCCAGAGTCTGAAATTACATAAAGCTTTAGAAGTTCCAAAACCTGCTCTTAGATTGCTCAGCCATAGTGTTCTAAGTCTGGCAAAGTGCTCAAAGCACCACGTAGGATATTACATCATTTCTGGAAGCATCTGGGACTTGCTAAATAAAAGCCGCTGGGAAGATATGCTCTGTCGTAGAATGGAAAGCACCATAAGTGAAATCATCACCAATATTGATCATGTGAGTGTCTACTAAAAGCCCATGAGCCATTTAATATGCTATTGCCTCAACGCTATGACTTGTGGCCCCCAGCGTCTGCAGCAGAATCAGTGGAGCTTTGGTTGGAGGCCACATTATTGGATCAATAGTTGGCCTTCAGACCTTCCAGAAAGGAAGAAAAGCAACCACCTGTTTTATTTTTCCCTTCCCTGGCTTAAGAGTCCCATGGAAAGCCTATTCCTATTAATTTGTTTTCTTTGACTGTTAATATATTTGAGAAAGGATTAAATGGAAATACTGTACTAAAATAGTAAAATAAAGAGACTTTGCAAAGTTCGCCAGAGATCTGAAGTTTACCCAGGGCCTCGGGGACCAGTACAGCCCAGCGGTGGAATTTTATTGTATGTATAATTTCCCCAAACGATGCCTTCTTTGATTCTTTACAGTAAACTTGAAATTGACTTCAGATTTTGGGCCCACAAATATATTTTTAAAGGCATTTTAATCTTCTTTGGGTGATGAATGCCTTTGCAGACTAGCTAATAGGCACACGTCAGCACATATTTCAGTGGTTCCTTCTAGTTTGAATTTCCCTTTGCATGTTGTCTTTGATCCTTCCACTTTGTACTTAGAGTTGGATTACTTCTATAAAGCAAGCGGACAATTTCCCTTGATGTGGATCTAGGGGAAGTAGTCCAGAGTCCATTTTTTTCTCCTACTTTCCCATTCCCAAGCAACACGCTCCAGCAATATAGGTTACCCCATAAATTATGGGACAGATTATCTGAGTAGCCCCTGGATACCTTCTGAGCAGAAATGAGCAACACACAAAGGCAGGGAAGCAAGACTGCTTTAAAGAGAAACAACCCCAGAAGCCTGATAGCCTGTGAAGACTCGAGTAAAGGGACGGTAGCCTGTTTATCTTTCTGTACCAGCACCTAGCTCAGCCCAGGGTCCTGTCCGCCATTGTTGGCTGAATTAAAATAAATGGACATTTGCTTGTTTCTTGAGAGATGTTCTCTAACAAGCACTTTGTCAGAAATCCAGGTCCTTCTCACCCAAATGACAGAGGTTTTATTAGGGGGGAGAATAGCTTCTCTTTCTATACAGAATTAAGAAGAAAACTACTTCCTCATCACACTTTGGTCTAACTTTTAGTTCTTCCTTTTGTTTTCTTTTGGATTATCTATTTTTCTTTTCCTGTTGTTGAGCTGAATTCTTAGCTCATGGATTTTCAGTGATTATTCTTTACTTATGTAAGCATTTAAGTCTACTCATTTCTCACTGTAGCTACGTCCCACAAATTTGTGATATAGTATTTCCATAATTGTTCAGTATAGAGTATCTTGAAATTTCAGTTATTTTTTCGCTGACCCATGAATCATTTGGAAGTGGATTTTTAAGTCGTACGTGTTTTGGGAAGGTATCTATGTTATTGATTTCTCCTTTATTGGCATTGTGATTATCAAGACTTTTTGATATTTTTTAAAATTTGCTTTGTGGCATTATAATATTGTCAGTTCATAAATGTTCCATATATGTTTGAGAATAATGTATATTTGCTTACCTCCATTAGACTAAGCTTGTGATTAGTGTTTTCAGTCTTTTATCTCTAGGCTGAGTGTTGTGTTGTTTGATCTATCAGTTTCTGAGAAAGCTGGGTTAAAATCAGTCTTTATGTTTGTGGATTGAATGTAAATTGAGGTTATCATATTAGACACACGCAAGTACAAAATTTTTATATCTTCTTGGGGAATAGTTCCTTTCATTAATTGTAGTTTATTTTATTCCTAATAATGATTTTTCTGGCTTTATTTTGACTTCTCTTTGTTTAGTATGTTATTTGAGTATCCATTTACTTTCAATCTTTAGGTATTTTTAGTTTTAAATGCGTTGCTTGTAAACAGCATATAGATCAATTTTTAAAATCTGATCTGGTAACCACTATATTTCCAGTACTGTCTTATTTGGCGCTTCCTAATCTCTTTGCTTTATGTTTGTATCTTTATTTCTTCATTTTTACCTTCTATAGATAGAACCAATAAAGTTTTAATATAGCTTTTCCTTCTGCTGATTTTGAAGTTTTATGTATGATTTCTCTACTTTAATGATAACCCTTATATTTTTCATATGCATACTTCACAAGCCTGAAACTTATCAGTTTTGCCACCTTTCTCTTGAATAATACACTGCCTTAGAATGCCACTGCAGCCCATGTGTTACTGCTATTCAGCATTTTAGAACCATCTTGCTTTTGTAAAGCCTGTTAGTTATAATTCCTGTTTTGGGCAATCAATTCTTTAGATTTGCATGGTGTTTTTAAATTTCTTTATTCACTGTTGCTTCTTGCATCTCATTCTTTTTTTTCTGAATTGAATTTCCTCTTTCTGAATTATATCTTTAGGGAGATCTGACAGTGAGTATCTATTTGAGGTAACTCTGTCTTTTTAAGTGAAAGTATGTTTATTTTGTCCTAATGTTGAAGTGACAGTTTAGTTGGATAAAAAAACACTCTAGGTTGGCAGTTATTTGAGGTCGATGTTATTAGAGGATATTATTCCATTCTTTTCTATCTTCAGTTGCTTGGCTTAGAAGTTGGCTATCTGTCTTGTCATCCCATGAAACCCATCTTTTGTTTTCTCTCTGGTTGCTTTTAAGAGTATTTTTGCCTTAATAAGTTTAGATTTGGATCTCATTTAACTTATTCCACTCAAGGCTGTTTTACTTTGTGAATCTAAGGGTTCATGTTTTGGATAATTTTTATCCATTATTCTCTTTGAACTTTGCCTTTCCCATTTTCTGTCTCTTGTCTCTCCTGGAAGTATACTTGTTGGACTTCGTTATTCTGTCTTCTGTGTTGCTTAATCTCTCATTCTTATTTCCCATGTCTTTAACTTTTTATCTTGCATTCTGGGTAATTTTATGATATTTATCATCCATTTTACTAATCCTCACTTCAGATATTTATTCAAGTGTTTAAACTGTCCATTGAGTTTTTAATTTGTCACAATAGTTGTCATTTCTACCAGTGGTATTTGGTTCTTTTCCAAGCCTGTTTTTTCTCAAAACATTTTTGCTTCCGTCTTTTGTATCTTCAATAATTTTAAACATATTTTATAGTTTCTATCTGAAATTCTTGGAGTTTAATCCTGCCTGCATTGTATCTGCTGTATCATGGTGGATTTATTTTAAATTTCATATTCTAAGTTTGTCCTCAGCAGAGCTTTATGAGAATACTACTGTGGGACATGGGTTGTGGACATGTCCCCGTGGAATAGGCTTTTGTTTACTTTTGCCATGTGTCCATGGATATTTCAGCCCAGTTCCAATTTTTAAGTTAATTTCTTAGCATGAGTGTTCCCGAACATGTATATGGCGTAGAGGGCAACTCCAGACTTAAACTATTGTGTAGTACAGGTCCACAGTTACACATTCTTAGGGGCAGCTTTACCCTCCAGCCCAAGCCCAGCTCAAGAGAGGTGAACTTTCTTTTCTCAGTGGGTATTGGCGGGCAGCTAAAGTAGTCTATCTTCCTTTATTTCTGGCCCTTGGGGATTTCCATTACTTTCTTGAAAGCTCAGAAAGGATGTTTGTTCTATTTTACTTAGAACTCAGTAGCAAGGCATTTTGGGGAAACGAAGTATACCATGTTGCCAGAACCAGAAGTCTGTGGGAAGTCATTTCCATATATTTAAAAATAAATCATATATTCAACATTATCTCTGATGTGGAATGATTTCAATGTACCATTTACATGCAATGGATTTTCAAATGTGAAACATTTGGGGATTAAAAATCTATTTAATTACTTTGTTCTTTTAAACTACCTGAGAATTAATTCTTTCTAAATTTGCATTGGAAATTTCTTGAGACCATGTTCATTAAATACCAAATCCTGTATTGGAATCTTGAAGACGCGTATGGACTAATAGGGACATAGGCTGTTTGTGTTTTCATCAAAGCTCTTTTAGGAACAAATAACAGAAACTGAACTCCAAATGGCTTAAGTAAAAAGGGATTTTTATTGACTCAGATAGTCCCCAAATTCTGGGGTTTATTGGTCAAGTACAGCTGGATTGACATGCTCAGAAAATGTAATTAGAATCAGTCTCTTTTAATCTCTTGGCTCTACTTGTTTTCTGTGTTGGCTTCATTCTCATTTGAATTCTTCCCTTATGGTGGCAAGATGTTTTCTAATAGCCCCAGTTAAAGAGCACTTCTCTTTCTCAGTCAAACAGACATTCTGGGACTGTGGCTTATTGGCCTGCCTTAGGTTACCTGTCCATCCCTGACCAGTCCAAGTGACCGAGGAGTGATACGCTCTGATTGGGCTGGTCCCTGGAGTTGTGGAGTGGGGTCAGCTTTGGTCAAACCACATAGACTGAGAATGGAGGAGAGTAGTTGTCTGAGAGGAAGATCCTGGGAGAAAAGCTGGGAGTGGAAGCTGGGTAAGCACAACACAAATGTCCCCATAACCTATCTAATTGCTTGTTTGTGCTTGCTGTTCATTTCAGGATAGTGTTGAGTTTAGAAACATCTGCAGTCATCTGGCTCTACAGATTGAAGGACAGCAGTTTGACAGAGATTTGAATGCTGCCCACCAGTGTTTGAAGACAATAGTCAAGAAGCTGATTCAGTCACTTGCTAATCTTCCTTCAGATGCCCACGTGGTAGCCTGTGCTTCCTTGAGACAGATCTTACAGAATCTCCCAGACATATGAGTGTTCAAGACACCGTAATTAAAACCACAGCTGGCACTGCTCAGTGAACCGGGTACCTTTCCTTCCTAACTGAATCAGCAGACAGTGGATGTTTTTATTCCCAGTAAGGACAGGCTTGATAGCATATATAGCAGTCTGACCAGTGACATCTGTACTCTTCAGAATTATAACATATTGGGGAAAATTTTTTAAAGCAATAGTTCACATTTGTAAGTATGTTGACATATTTGCTGACTTTTTGATTGAAATATATTCCACGTTGTGGAATTGTTGGATTATATATGTATATATATTTATTAATTTGTATTAAGTATTAATTTTAATCAAATGATACCTTAATCTATATTCATATTAATGTAGGCCTATGAGGTTTAATATGGGCATATATGATTAAAGCTCCATGTTTCTTAAAATTATCTTGAATAAATGGGATATTTGATAATTGATATGTTTTACTTACTGAGTGGTTCGTTTTATGTTATGAGAATGATCTTTAGAGGTTGTGGGACCACATGTGTCAGTAATTATGAGTTCCAGTTCTGGCATTAATAACTTACTGATGGGCAGAAGAAGAGCTGCTGCTAAATCTTGTGCTTTCATATACTGATTTGTAAATTTAAAATGATAATGAGCTCTGAAGTACCAAGGACATATGATATGTAAATACAAGGACAGTATTATTAAAGTCACATGGAAACATCTAGTTCTTCTTACTGTTTCTAAATCTTCCCATTGAAGTAGGAAATTCTTGTGAAAAAAAGGAAGGAATGGATATACTGGCAGGTTTCCCTAAACATTTAGAGCTAGGCAAAGATAGAGTGACTTTTTTTGTAACAACGATCTGCATACGCTTAGGAAAAACTAAATTTCCTATTGTTTAATGATAACTATGTTGAGAACCAAAGTTAATTGAAATGCTGCTTTTTCCTTAGAATTTTAATAGAAACAGCCTCAGATTTAGAAAAAAACGAGTACAATGTATACATGCAGCTTGTTTTCTAAAGGAATTATAAACTGGGTCTATGTGGTGAGAGTCTATACCATTAAAAAATAAAGTGTTAATATTAATCAAAGCATTTTTAATCCCACATACTCTAATCTTAGTTGGTTCCAAATATTTTCTTATAGAATCTGAGAATTAAAGGTAAATATATTGCTTCTCTTTAGATGTAGCTGGCTGTTTCCCTAGACAAGAATTAAATTTATGAGACTGAATTATAAATGAAAGATGAAGGGCATGTGTTTGTGTGTATGCATGTGTGTGTGTGCAAGGACGGGGTGGGCCGGAAAGGAAGAGCATTCATTTCTTGGGAACAATCTTTGGCACAATCTTTGGGTCACTCCTAGGAAACATTGTATTCTGGGGGTATAACTGTATTTTATAGTGAAGTCTTTCTTTCCCCAGGGAAATTATCCCAGCACTCTTCTCGAAAGACCTATCAGTATTTATAGGCTGCCTTCCCCATTGTAATCAATAGCTCTCAATAAATATTGCTATTAAAGTGTTTTTCACTCTGACCTGTAAGAAGTATTGAACATTTTTGCTTTTCTCTCTATGCTTATGCTTTTTCCTCACTTTGCAATGTTTTTCCCATAGACCAATTAAAACCCTATTCATCCTTGAAGGCTTGATTGACCCACCACCCCATCCATGAACTGTCCCAGATCATCCTAGTAGGACACGGGCTCTTCCTCCTCTGAACTTCAATAAAACACATTTTGTGTGACTGCACTGGCATTTATCACATACCATCTTATAACATGGCTATTGGTATACCTGCCATCAAGATCAGATGGCTGAGGGCAGAGATTATTCTAGACATCTTTCTATATTGCATAGCAGCCACAGTTCTAAAAGTTCTTTGATCCTACTAGAACTTCCATGGCCCCTATCACTTTTTCACCCCTACCCCTTGGATTCTTACTTCTGTGGCTTACATTCTATGGTCAATCTCTATAACCGTTTGGTTGTGCGTGCCACTGGTTCCCTTCTCCTTTTTCCTTTGGTTGAATGCTGCTGGCAAAACTTCATTTCTGGTCAAAACCAACTCTCTGCCTACTCCACATCTGCACATGAGTTCTGCATGTGGCTTGGGAAAAACACACAGCCGTGCCAATCTCACTTCAATTCATGGCTCCCAATTTCAAGGGGCCCTCGCGTTCTCCATTAGTGCTACTTCATTTCCTAGACCTGCGTTGTCTGCTGCGGTAGCCACTGGCCACCTGTGGCTGTTCAGTACTTGAAATGTGGCTACTCTGAATTGAGATGTGCTGAAAATGTAAAATGCACACTGGCTTTTGAAAACTTAGTACTAAAAACAAAATGTAAAATATCTCAGTAATTTTTTACACTGATTACATGTTGAAATAATTATTTTGAATATGTTGGGTTAAATAAAATACATTATTAAAATTAATTTTACCTGTTACTTTTTACCTTGTTAAGGTGGCTGCTAGAAAATTTGATATTTCATATATGGCTTGCATTATATTTCTATGGGATAGTGCTGTCCTAGAAATTTTGTGTGTGAGGAAGATCAGTCTTGAGCTAACATTCGATGCCAATTCTCCTCTTTTTTTTTTTTTTTGCCAAGCAAGATTGTCCCTGGGCTAACATCTGTGCCCATCTTCCTCTGCTTTATATGGGATGCCGCCACAGCATGGCTTGACAAGCGGTGCATCAGTACGGGCCCGGGATCCGAACCTGTGAACCCCGGGCCACCGAAGCAGAAGGGGCGCACTTAACCACTACACCACCGGGCCAGCCCCCTAGAAAATTTATTAGACAATTAAATATTATGCTGGACACTTCACTCTTTGAGGGGCTTGTTCCACATCTTCTTGAACTTGATTCTTCTCCACCCTCCTCATTCTCGGCTGATGACCTTGCTTCAGATTGCTCAGGGAGAATAAAAGCCCTCAGAAGTGCATGTTCAACTTCACACTAGCATAGCTACCTTATATCTGTTTCTTTTTGTTTGAAGGAGGACCTGCCCTGCTCCTACTCGAGGCTAGTTGGCCACTCAGGCACTGGTCCCCATCCAATCTAGCTTCTTTGGGGACTTCCCTCTTGCATTTATCCACTTGCCTGCATGATCAATTTTTGCCTCTCAATAGGATCATTTCCATCAGCATGATATTATGTTATAGTATCCCCAAATCCTTAAAAAACATTTCCTCCAGCTACAACTCTATTTCTCTCCTCCGTTTAAGAGCGAAACTCACTGAAATTGTCCGAATTATTGTCTACAGTTCCTTTTTTCCTATTCCCTTTTGAACTCCCTCCAGACAGATTTTGTACCCCTAACTCCACCAACATTGCTCTTGTTAAGATGCGCTAATGACTGCCCCACTGATAAATTCAGTGGTAAATTCTCAGTCCTCGTCTTACTTGATCTATCGGCAGCTTTTGACAGAGTCGATTGCTCCCTCCTTGAATCACTTTCTTATTTTGGTTTCCAGGTCAGCAGACTTTCAAGGTTTTACTTCTTCACTAACTCACTTCACAGACATTTTTCCTGGTTCATCCACATCTCTCTGACTTCTTAATTTTGGAATGCTTCAGGCTCAGTCTTGGTCCCCTTCTCTATCTACACTTACTCCATGGTGATTTTAAATACCAGCTATTCACTAATGTCACCCAGATATAAGTCTTTCACCTTGAACTCCAGACTCCTGTAGCCAAGTGACTACAGAATATCTCCACCTGAAAGTCTAAAAGGCATTTCAAATTCCAAAATGAAATTCTTTATCCACAAACCTGCTTCTCTCCCATCTTCTAAATCACATTTGGCAGTGGCTCATATCCTTCCAGTCACATAGGCAAAAAAAAGGGAAGTCATCCTTGACTTCTCTATTACTCTTACTTATAGCTACTCAATCAGCAAATCCTATTGGCTCAACCTTCAAAATATATCTCAAATTGGATGACTTCTCGCCACTACCCTAGTCCTGGCCACTATTATCTCCTACCTGGAATATGGCAGTACGTTCCTAAATGGTCACACTGCTTCACTGCCCTCTCCCCATTATCCATTCTCCACACATCAGCCTCAGTAGTAGAAGTCAGACCAATTACTCCTCTACTCTAAACTCACCAGTGCTTCCCTTTTTACTCAGAATAAAATCCAAATTCTGTCTTTGACCCTTCTAGTCTAACAACACTGGTCCCTTTCACGCTCTCATCTCTTCAAACACAACCAGTCTCAGGGCCTTTGCACTTGCTCTTCCCTCTGCCTGAAAGACTTTTCTCTCATCTGCTTCAAGTAGGTCTCTGCTCCAATGCCACCTCATTAAAGAGGCCTTCTCTAACCTCTTTATCAAAAGTAGCATTCCTTGTCACTCTCTTCTCCCTTCTCCCTGCTTTGTTTTCTTCATAACTCCTGAATTTATTTCTGTGTTTATTGACTGTTGTAGTGGGTTGATGGGTGGCCCCCAAAGGGTATGTCCACATCCAAATCAATGGAACTTGTGAATATTCCCACATATGGCAAAAAAATGAATATGACCTTAGCTGGTAACAGATGTGATTATATTAGGGATATTGAGATGAGATTATTTGGGATTATCCGAGTGGACCCTAAATGCCATCACAAGTGTCCTTATAAGAAAGAGGCAAAGGGAGACAACATAGGCAGAAGAGGAAGCGGCAATGTGACCAAGGGACAGGTTGGAGTGTTGTGTCCACGAGGCAAGGAATGCGGACAGCTACCAAAAGCTGGAAGAGGCTAAGAACGGATTCTCGCCTTGATCGCCCAGAGGGAGAGCTGCCTGCTGAGACCTGGAGTTGGATTTCCAGAACTGTCAGAGAATAAATTTCTGTTGTTTTAAACCATCCAGTTTGTGATACATTGTTGCAGCAGTGTATAAAAAACGAGTACACCTATTTTCCTCACTAGAGCATGAGCACCAGGACATCGTCCACGGCTGTATCCCCAGCACTACAGCAATGCCGGGCACAGAGTAGCAGCTCAATAATATTTGACGAATGAAGACACACAGCCATGTGGTTAGTCATGTAAGCTTTTTTTTTTTTTTTTAACTGATTTGATTTGATCCCTTCAGAAGTTTCCCAAGTCTTATATCGTTTGGTAAATATCTAAACTCAAAGAAAAAAAGTTAAAAGGACAATTTTAAGGATTAAATTAATCAGCACATTTTGGCCAAGTGTTGGATTAAAACAATCTTAATAGCTGTCATTCAATAAATGGTTAATAATCATGGTAATCATTGAAACAATAACTGGGCCAGTCTAGGCCACTCTGAAGAGTGGTCCTTTACTCATCAACTTTTCCATGTGGTCCTATTTCTATTCTCCTTTACCTCAAAGATTGCATAAATGTACCTTAAAGAAAAACACGCATTTTAAACTTTGCTATTGTAGGCTGTTTTCTTCCACAGCCATATCATCATCTTCATCAACAACAACAATCAATAACAATTCCTACATTTTGGTGGCTCCAGCAATGTCTGGGGGGATTCGGTCATCTTGGAGTCAGGCCGTGGTTTTTATTTAAGACCATATCGTGCCTCAAGCAGTGTGTGACACTTGCTTGAGGATAGTTTGTGGATGTCTCTTCATAATGCTGAGAAAAAGTTGAGTGTTCTGATATTTTCTCTGTTGGATTTCCTTGGATATTTTGCTCTCTCATTCCCCTAGACTCTTACATTTGGATGCTCCATAACAATAGATTTCTGGATGCTGGAAACACATTTGCTTATGGAGTAAGAATAGGGGCCATGCTGGGAACTTTCTAAGTAGAACTGGACAAGCAAGTGCTAAGATGGAACCTACACACCTCCTCACTGCCTTCTCTGGAAGCTCCACAAGCTCTCAGATCAGCTTGATGCTATATCGTTTTGACTGCATGGCTTATACTGATATAGAAACTATCTTCAGGTTCCTTTGGCTGTATTCCATTTTCTTTTGCCTCTTCAAAATCAGTTCTTTTCCCCCATTTAAATGCTCTCTTACTTTTCTAAGCAACACAGTTTCTCCCCAAAGTGGATTTGTTTCTTTGGTTTAAATGAAGGCCTTTGGAGGGTAGGAAACCATCAGATACTTGTTTCATACAGAACACAGGATGCAAGAATCAAGTCTTTCACGTCTAAAAATTTCTTCCAATTGGCCCCATTTTCCATTGTTCTTCATGCTCTGCTGCCAGATACTTATGTAGTAAATCTATCTGAGAGGAGTATAAATTCTGTGGATCCATGAGTTTCAAGACACTTAATTCAGCAGAACTTCAAATCAGAAGTGTTCCATATAATTTGGGTATCCTCATCAGGGATCCCAGTGTTCCATTCTACAGCCAAAAAATTACCACAGTCCTGGTTTCACTTAGCTACATGTCAGAACCAAAGGTCTGGGCTGTTGTAGCCCTGGCTGGCGTGTATTACCAGAGAGCTTACCTTCGTCTGATGTGACTTGTTTACTGTTATGCTCAATAAAAGTGATATTTAAAGCTGAGCCATAGTTTATAAATTTCTCTTCTTGTCGACAAGCTTATATCTGCTCCATGCTTACAGTCATGTCAGGAGACACTTTCCAGGTTGGCAGAAATCTTTCCCAACATAGAAGTAATACTAATTTGTTCCTCTTGCCTTGATGAAGTCTTTGATAATAATCATGGCTTCATTTTCTTTCTCCTTAAAAAAGCATTATGAAATGTCTGTGGAGCGTAAAGGGTATCTGGTGGAAAAATAAATTCACAGTGATCCTAGAAACAAGTTGCAGAAAACTATTGGCTTAAGTTGGTACAAATAGAAAAGAAGAGCTTTTTACAAATTCCCCTTCCTCTTCCTGCATGTGTCACCCTAGCTCTGAATGTAGGTTAATAGTACAGGAGTACAGCACAAGCTTGGAACACTCTGTGTGTGTGTGTGTGTGTGTGTGTGTGTGTTTGAGTATGTGTGTGTGTGTGAGTATGTGTGTGTGTTTCTGGGCTAGAGGGAAGGAAAACAGTGGAGGGGGATACACCTGAGCCAGTTGCTATAAAGCCAAACATGAAGAAAGCAGTGGGATAATTTGAAAAGTTAATGTCCTTGGGCATAACCACACACTCACCTTGAAGAGTTCATCAAATGAATTTGGTTGGTTTGTTGATTTGCTCAAATGAAAAATACAGTGATTCTTACACATCAAGCTTTTCATGCCATTTTATAATTTGGGAAGTGCTGATGTGACAGCTATTTTATTCACAACCTCATTCAGTCCTCAAAGTTTATCTTCCATGCCCTCTCATCTCTCAGTCTCAGTCTTCTCTCAGCCCTTCTCTGTGCCTTGGACTATCTTTTGTAGGATATGATGGCAAAGGGATTCGTAAGGCTATTAATTGCATTATGGTTTTTTGTATCTAAACTTTCTTTTATGCATAAATAAGATTAACAGATGTTGGTCTCTGGTTCTTTTCCCTCGATTTTTCCGATGATCCTTTGCCTCTCTCACAGGCTCAGATTACGTGATATTTGTTAGACCCCTATTTGCTGTGTAACTCAGAATTGAAAAGTATGTGTATAGAGCAGGAATACTGTTCACACTCACACTGGATGAATAGTCATACCTAGAGAAGTATCAATAAAGCTCTTCTATCCATTTTCTTGCCTTGTGGCAATTTTGACTGAAAGACAAAAAGGGAGGGAATGAGATAAACTTTGTTGATGTAATTTATCTCACACTTTTGCTTAATTAGATTTAATGGTGGCTACAATAAGAGAGACTATATTACCTGTATTACGAAAATCTGCATTTTTTTGTAGCCACTTCAAGAATACTTTCTGTTCTCAAAGCCAAATTTTTGATTTTTTCATAAAAAGGTGGGTAGCTTTGCTATTTAGCAGTATCGGGAGCTCTAAAGTTAATGGGGTTGGAATTACTGCCACACGGTTGCACTAACTGCTGTTTTGCTCCTGTTCTTAGGATCTTGCTGCTTCTGGGGGGAACGTTGCAACATCAAGTCATAAAACATTCACAAACTCACATGCAGCCTAAATGGGCCCATGGAAAATTCTACTTGAAATTTACCCAAAGCATCAATAAACACACATTCCTACCTAACTTGGTCCTAACTCTAATGCAAACCACCATCTATTCTAGATGCAAAATACAGTTGGTCCATTGTGTCCAGGTGTTTTGATGACTGAACCTCCTCAATAGTTGATGTGGTCAGTATGGAAATAATTGAAAAAGAACTGACAACAAATCCAACCAATTCAGTAGGACTGTGTGTGTGTGTGTGTGTGTAATTTCCTGTATCAGTAAACACGTGATTTCCAGGTGTCCCCTCTCACTTTCCTTTACCCATTTCAGTAGATCGTAATATGAGTTAAAAAGATCTTCGAATGGAGGGATTTCTCTATCAGCAATGAGAACCCCTGAAAATAAGAAATTCTAAGCAATGGTTACATATCTAACATGTTCCCAAATGAGCTTTTTGAGTACTGACTAATTATTACATCATAATTTCCCAGAGGTCTTTTAGCCATAGATTTTAAAAATGGTTCATTATGAATAAAATGAGTTCTTGGAAAAATGAGGATGGCCCTTAGCAAATCAGTATCACTAGTAAAGGATAGAGTTTGCCAAATAAATAATTCAGGCACTTTTATATTTATCCTGATAATTCTTTATGCATCTATTTATTTTTTAACCTTTTATTTTGAAATAATTATAGATTCATAGATTATTCAGAGGTTATACGTTCATAAGAAGTTGCGAAATGTAGTACATGGGGTCTTGCGAACTCTTCACTCAGCTTTCCCCAATGATGACATCTTATATGGCTGTGGTACAATAGCAAAACCAAGACATTCACATTGGTACAATAGCGCTAACTAGATTACAGACCTTATTCAATTTTCATCAGTTTTTACATGTTCTCGTGTATGTGTGTGTAGTTCTATGCAATTTGATTTCACGTATGGATTTCTGTAACCACCACCACAATCAAGATATAGAACTGTTCCATCACTCCAAGGAACTCTCTCATGCTACCCTTTTATAGTTGAATCCACACCTTCCCCCACCCATATCTCTGTCCCCTGGCAACCGCTAATCTGTTCTCCATCTCTATACTTTTGTCATTCAAAACTCATATATAAATGACATATGGTATGTTACCTTTTGAGACTGGCTTTTTTCACTAAGCATAATACCCTTGAGATCCATCCAATAAACTGCGTCTATCAATAGTTTCTTCCTTTGAATTTCTGAACAGTATTCTACATCTATTTATTTTTAAATATATTTTTGCCACGGCACATTCCAAAAATGGGATTTGGGGGGGCTCACCAAAATAGATACAGTAGAGCAAGACAAAAATAGGTAAGTCAGAAAAGCAGAATAAGATGTAAAAAAAATTAATATGAAGGTAGGACTAAGGTGAACACACAAAATACATGTCAAACGGTTGCTAGAAAATTTGACTTTCAGCTTCCTGGCAGTCGCTACAAAGAGAGAAAAACAGTCAGTAATGCAGCTCAGAGTCAGAAGATGGAGGCAAACAAGCTGCTTACGGGCAGCTTGGCCACTTCCAGTGCTCGAGCTGGAGGGAATATTTTTCTCCAAGAGGTCCGTCAGGAGACAGTTGCCTGCTAACACTTAATTCAGTAATAAACTGAGACTCCATGAAATGATAAGCGTAAATAGTTCAAAGAGTTTCCTCGGACAATTCAAGGTTCTGGTCATCCAACTTCCTCACTCCGCTACCTTAAGACAGCAAGGATGTAGATATTCTGTTCTCTGTTTGGAGAAAGTCATTCACGTGATTGGATGTAAAACGATAGGTGAGCAGACGGACAGAGGTATGTGAAATGAAAAACCATCATGCTTTCTTCTGAAGCCCGGTGCGTTCTTTCCCTCACCTGGAGGTGCAGAATAGAATCCCAAATGGTGGTCTGTGGGCCCAACTGGGACGTGGATGTCTTTTACGGGGCCCAGAGAGGGTGATTTTTGTCCCATATTTAAACATTAGGAGAGTTCACATAATGTGGGTGTCAGGTTCTCTTGAAACATACGTGGAAACATTACCCATTCTGCTCCTCTACCCCACATTCCCTTAAATGGGGCTTTCAGTCTCCTGGAGTTCAGAGCTACTGCCTCCTTCAGAGAGGACACGCTTTCCGTTTCCCCATGGTCAAACCTCAGCCTGCTTCTCTCATTTAACTTCTGGGACTGGCCCAAGAGTTTGCAACCCCTGGTCTGGACAGACTTGGAGGTTCACCTTGCGTTTCTGGGGCCATGTTACGGGCACTGTATGCTGTGGGCCCTTGATTGGGTTGGCAGACGGTGGTTCCTGCTCAGCCTTACTGTATGTAACCCAAGGGGTCTGGTTGACAACTGGGCTGAGATTCTCATAGGACAGTCAATGGAAGCCTGCAAACTGAGCTTCAGTGATCAATGTTTATAATACAACAATGTTTATTGTCTAGTTTGAAGCCAACTCAATCTTCCTTTTTATTAAAAAACATCTCCCACTTGCTCACTTGTTATTCAATGTCGGCCAGAAACTGCGTGTATGTTTTAAACATCTCATTAAATTATCATTAAAAAACCTACAAAAATAGTATTATTATTCTCATTTTATAGAGGAGGAAACTGAGGCTTAGAGAGGTGAAGGAACTTGCCCAAACTCCTGCAGAAAGTAGTGCTGACACCAACATACACACCTTTGTCTGCGTGGTTCCAGTGCCTGTGATCTTCCTACTGTGTCACATTGTTTTGCCCATTGTGGCTCATTGGTGGTTTTTCTCCTCTCTTCACAAGAGGGCCTGGGAGAGATGGTATGGCTTCTTTTGTCTCCCTGAAGTAAAGAGAGAACCAGAGACTCAGAAGAGGAAGTATACAGCATCAGGAGTCAGGAAACCTGAGTTCTGGCTCTGACTCTAGGGCTAATAAATAGTTTGATTGCAGTTATGTCCCTTGGCCTCTGAATTTTCAATCTTCTTGTCTGCACAAGGAGATAACAATCCCTCCATTCTAGATCCCACTGACACCTAGCATAGATCAGCTGAGATAAGAAGTGTGAAAGGGCTTTGGAAAGTTGTAATTTCTTTATATATGCTGGGTATAATTGTGTTTATTATTATTAATTTGTGGTAGAAACAACATAAGTTTTAGGAATAAATAAACAACATATCAATAAATGTTTATTTATCTGAATAAATAAACAACATAATTTACATGAATAAATTAAAACTCAGTTTAGTCACAGGAACTTTATTAGTTCTCCCCAAAATAGGAGTAGATGGGTGGATGGATGGATGGATGGTCTGAGTTGCTTAGTGCTTCATCAATATTGGTCCTGACTTCTTCTAGACTGAGACTAGCTTGGGTTGTAGAGCTAAGGACTCATAGATTCAACTTCTGTTGCACCTTCTTGTTTTCAAAATTCGTTTTCTAAATAAAAGAGTTTTGTAAAACCCATTCAATGATCATATCTGGAAACTCTCCTAAGTTGGTGAGCTCTAGGTGACAAAAATTACTACTATCAAAATCATTAAAGTGAAAGCATTCTCTTCCTTTGGGTTGATAGAATGAATTTCCACATGTAGAATCCTCTACCAAACCCATATGACAGATATCATGAGCTAAATATTTCCAAGTATGGCCCTGTCCTTTTAAGTGATTTTCCGCATTTTCACTTCATAAGAGACCCCTTAAAATATTATAGTGGTGACAGTGACCTTGCTCAAATAGATGCAGAGCCAGCCTTTTCCATTTCTAATGCATTTTTCTGGAGTTTAAACTAGACTGTAAAATATTGCTTATTTGATCTCCTACCAGATGTGGCTAGTAATACTTTGCTAATTTAAAAATTTTCCATGTTGGAGTTCAATACAACTTAAAAAATACATATTGCTCTCAAAATGCCTTTTTTTTGTATTTTCTTTTTCTTCTTCTGGACATGAAATATGGAAGTTCAGGCTCTTTAATATAAATTGGTTACTTACTTCACAGATCAAAATATGGTGTCTGCTATTTCATTTTAAGAGAAAGAAATAGAAAGAAATATCTCCTAGAAATTCTATTTCAATCTAATTAGAGGGAAATTTGGTAGAATTTATATAAAATACATATATCATGGAAAACAAATGGAACTTATACAACAACACGTCTCCTAAGATGGCTGAGCCATAAAACATGGCACTTATTTATTTTACCATATAATTCCAGTCTCTTCACTTTAATATCTAAACCAAAGACCTCTATCATTTACCTTAATTGTTTATATATCAGATATAAAAACTTGCAAAGAAATCACAGAGACTTTTTAGTTATTCAAGGGAAGATATTTAAACTCTTAATTATCCTTCTTCCCAAAGCTTATCGCATTTTTGGTAAACCAATATAAGTGGATATTTCACATGACATAGCTATCATCCCACCACACTGAAGAGCTCTGATATCTGTAGATTACTCAGAGAAAAAAAGAAGAATCTATTTAGTCTTTTATCTTTTCAGAGCATTTGGTTTTTCACAAGCAACAACTTAAACTTTGAATAGAAGTTTTAATTTTAATATTTGTATTTTTTCCCATTCATTCTACAGCTTTTGCTACATTCATGTCAAGATTTTTCTCCATTACTTTAAATATCTATCTGTCTGTTCATCTATGAACTAGATTTATACGTAGAAAACTATATATAACTATTCACAACACAAGTCACACCCTGAATCACAACTGCAATTAATTGAAAGACATTTATTTTTTATTCAGTAAACTAAAGTTCATGCCTTGCTGCCCTCGTGGCTGATCGTATCAGTCTGTGCTAGACCTCAGGACCTTCATAACCAGTTTTCTTGTGCTTAGTTAGGAGTAAACTGTTTATCTTGCCATGGCCTTTCTTGCCCTTTACTCTACATTTCTATGTACAGACTAAAACTCATCTTTGAAAATGTTAACCACACATGCGTACCCCAGTAGCTTTTCTATAGCTATAGCATGGAGTCAGCAGCTGTGAGGGCTGGAAGGATCCTGAACCCCATCTTCCCCTGTGGTTTTACCAGGAGCTTCTCAGAGCAGGTGGGATCAGCCAAGCCCACGGGGGCACCTCAGGCCTGGGTTCCAGCGCCCGTTCTCCCACGCCTTCCTCCATATCATCAGGCTGGCTTCATATTTATTTATATCAATTTTCAAATAGCATTTCTATTGACAACAGGGTTCTGCTCCTGAAAACAAAAGTAAAAAATAAATACTGTAAATAAATGAATAAAAACAAATCAAAAAACACTGATAAACACCAACCTCCTTCATCTTCACAAATTTTTAAATATGAGGCTAGAATTTGGGTGACTTTTCCAAGATTACAGAGACTGGTCCAGTTCTCCTGACGCCTGGTCCTGCCTTTCTTCTGGTGGGCCTTCAAACTAAAACACACCAGGCTGTTGGGGTAGCTAGTCTTCCCCATTCAGCTCTGCATTCCCGGGCCATGTGGTGGGGGGTGGGAGGGCTGGTGGTAGGTGGGAAGGGAGTGTTAATGCTAAACCCATTGGATGAGTCCATTTTCTCCCTGGGCTTAACCACAGAAGTCCCTGCCAGGAACTTTTTGCAGGTGAGCAGATTTTCCTCTCAGAAATGTCAGTCATTATAATACTTTCTGGGACGGAGGGTTCCAGACAGTTGTAAGTATTTCTGTTAAAGAGATAGGAGGGCTATATAAAGCTCATGAGGCTCCACACAGTGTACAGCCACACACCCGTGGAGGCCCGAGGCCTCGTTGTAAAAAGTCTGATATGGACACTACTTCTCCTCGGTGTTCTTTCCTCCTTGCACATCTCTGGTTACTTCCTTTTCTAAATGCTTTCTCTGGGTCCTTAACATTCAGCTTCTGACTTTCCTTTTCCTGTTTTGATGAACCTATAAAGGACTAAAAGCATGGAGTTTGTCGATTAGGGTCACAGCAACAGGTTTCTGGGGCCCTGATGAACAAAAGCAGGGCGCTCTGTGGCAGGTGCTTCCAGCTGCCACACGCACACACACACCTTCCTGCGTGAAACCGCCAGGAAGTCTTTGTGCTTTCACTGGTGAAACACAAGTTGTCCTGAAAATGTTCAGAACCCTTTCTACAGTAACACTACTTTTAAAAATTAATTTCTAGGGTCAAGTTCATTAAAAAGAAAACATCGTTAAGCTCTTTGAAATTCCACTGGGCTTTAAAGATTTAAGACTCCTGGGGGGTTTAATATAAATTTTGCCAAACTTTTAAATGAACTAAAAAATTCACAGCAGTTGAATCCCCCAAGGCCCCTTTAAACACTTATAGATTGCTGAGATATAGGTAATGATGGATGACTATGAAAAGGCTATGCATGAATAGCGTGCAGCAAAACACCTCCCCTTTCTACAGCCCTTGGCACCAGAAGTTCTCTGTGGCCTTTCCCTAACGTAGTGATTTGCAAATGCCAGTTGTGGACCAGGGCCAGTTGTTGACATAGTCTTCAACTTCAGTAGTGAGATGAGAAGGACTGGGAAAATAGAGTGAGTTGCCTCATTTAGCTAAATGTATTTAATAAAAACCTGTATCCTTTATTTTGAGATTTTTATCTTTGCTTTTCTTGCCTTTCTCTCTTGGTATTAAAATGGTCATTTCTTATAGAAAGTGAGGGTAATAACGGATGATAGCAATATTCAATTTTGTTTAAATGACCTTTTTTATAAAATTAAAAGATGGAAACTGTATCGGTTTTAAAACTGATTTTAACACTTCGTGAAATTTCAAGTCTGGAAAGCATTGCTCTAAGGCTGGGTCAAGTCCCAAGACCAGGAGTAAATGCTGCAACCACTAAAATTCTTAAGAGAATTGAGTGAGTTAGTTTTTTTTTTTAGGAGAACTTCTCTTCCGGAAAGGATCCATCACCCGAGTTGACTCTCTTTTCCCAACATCTGTAGAAGTATAGGTGGTCTGAATGTGACGTCCTCTTAGAATGTGAAACACAAAGTGCGTAAGGTTAAAAAAAAAAAAAAGTTGCCCCCAAATATTATGAGAAAGCTGCCTCCATTGTTGATCTGTTTCTTGTGCCTGCTGCCTCAAAGGATCATGAAGTGTGACACTGTGTCACAAAGAGAGTCCCCAGGATGTTTACTTTTTCCTGACAAATACTATAAATTTTGTAGTGAACAAATATTGTTTATGCAGCTGTGATTTCTTAAATGAAAACTGACTTTCTACCCCCAATGTCTCTTTATTTCAAAGACACTTAAGGAGAGCTCTCTCCTGGCATTTGGGGAGGGTGCCTAATTAGGAACAATCACAGTGCATTAGATCCACCAAAAAAAAAAAAAAAATTTGGCCTAGTTAAGTGCTTCCATCTTGAGTTACAGGCTTCATCTAAAGTGGCTTCTCTCTTGGCCCGAATGGCCTCTGCCGTGGAGACTGAAGGTGAGAGCGAATGCTGGCTGGCCCAACAGAGATCTACAACAAACTCTCAGGAAATCTCAGCTCCTCAGGCAGTTGAATTCCCACTCCTCTGAGACCAGCTGGGATTATTTTCTTACTTCATTTAACCAGCCAGATGATAGGTTGACTGATGGGGTCATTATGTCCAGCGCAAAGTAATTTTAGAATGAAAATTATGCAATAAGTTAGACCACAGCTCAATTTTTATCACCCCAAATGCATACAATGTCCCTAATGTGATTGCCTTTGGGCTAAGACTGAAAGAAACGTTCAGTCCCAAAGTGGCTATATTTTCTGAAATAGATTGAGTGAAACATCTCTCTTTTTTTTTTCAACCTAAACACATGGAAATGAATTTCTTCGGTTTTACTTTTAAAATATCTGGTGCAAGGTAGAAACTACAGTGATTAATATCTCCTGTGGGGCTGGTGGATGGTGAGGAAAAGTCACCAAGCTTTATCTGACTGTCCATCAAGTTGCTATTGTCATTTTCATGCCTGGGTCAGTCGAGTAGATAAGACAAGCTTCTTGACATGTGGAATTGCCTGGGAAACTGGGAATTCATCCTGTTTTTAAAAATGTCCTCAACACAAAAATTTTTGCTTAAGTGCCTTCTAATTTCAAATGCACCCCAGGATACCACAGTAGTTTCTCCTTGTGGCTTTTTAATTTCCCTTGTTATTCCTCTTGACTTTTCTACTTTCTTCTTTTGAAGTGAAGGAAGAATTTTAATTTCATGATTTTATAGAAAAGCTCAGTTTGCCAGCATATCAGCAATTTCTCACTTGAATACCTTATGCTACTCCCAATAGCTAGAGCTTAATTTTTGATTCCTAAACTCAATTTGTAAATCAGTCTTGCTTTTCACTCTTACCACCCCAAACTGACTCCTCTTCCTGGGGTTCTTATCTCATTTTTTGGCAACCCTACCTACTCAACAGCTAAAGGACAAAAGAAACCTTATAGTCAGGGGTCTCCTTTCTATCCATTCATTCATCTGTTCACTCTACACACATACATTGGGTGCCTACCATGTGTAGACACTGCTCTACATACTGGAGATGCAGTCATGTGCAAGACAGATATGGAACTCTGATCTCACAGCAATTACATTCAAGTACATTTCTTCCAGAAACACTTTCTCCTTTCAGGGACCCCCTCCCAACCACATATAAATGTATATATTTAAATATGTCTAATATATTTTGATATAGTATATATTTAAGTCAATAAAGACACAAAATGGATATTCTCACAAGAATGGCCCAGTTTCTTTCAGTTGCTCCAGATACACATTGAACAGAAGTGGATATGCTGAAAAACATGATACAGGGTTGGTCATGCTGTGGTCCCATCAGAGAAGGTTAGATGCCTTGAAGCTGCTTCTTTCGGATTCTGATGAGCAACATGCAATCAAAAATCTCCATTCCTGGCTAGTCCTCTTTGCCTTGGTGCACATTGATAACTGGCTGACTGACTGAGAGTTCAGCCTAGGACTATGGAAAAACACTTTCCTTGTTTCTAATACAGCCCTATTCGCTGTGTGATCCTGTCTTCTGGATCTTCTGCATGCCTAATAAGTCTACAGAGCTGAACCACTCAAGTTTGATCCCTAGTAGTATAGATCCTCCCCCCATTCAACGGAGAGCCTTCTTTTGGAGGTCAGCAGTTAACTTCTCATTGCCATAACCCACTTTTCAGTCTTTGTACCTCCTAGCCTTTGCACATGCTGATCACTTTTCTTAGAAAGAAAGTCCCTTGTGTCGGGCATTATCTCCTCTAGCATGCCTTCATTGACTTCCTCAAGCTGAGCTAAATGGTATTTTCTCTCTATGATAGCACTTGCCGCTCCCTCCAAACTGGAGAATGATAAGATGCAGGGTAAAACATATTACTAAGTTATGTGATGCCCAAGCTGGCCATATGAGCATGTGGTGAAAAGGCCCTCTACTGAAATATATTTTCCCTCTTTTTCCCTTTACTTTAGCCTTTCAATGTTCCTGAAATGTCCATTAAAGAATCCCTATGCTTTTTTTTTTTAAGGTGAATCTGACTTCTAGATTTCGCAATCAAAATGTCAGTACACTTTAGAAGAGTAATACATTACTTTTTATTTTCTTATTACTCAACACTCAAAAAATAATTTGCATCTGGGAAAAGGCTTTTAGGTCACGTGGTACCTGGAATCTGGTGCTCAGAAGCAGGAGGAGGGAAGAAAGATGTCAAATCTCATCACCTTATTTTTTATTTTTTGTATTTGTTTGTTTTTGACTGCCATCTTTAAAAGATTCTAAATGCCACACATGAATTCAAGAAAAAGAATAAAGCAGGATTCTACTAAATAATAGAAAACTTCTTAAAGAAGCTGGTGTATCTTTTATATCTCTGACTTTTCTGCTCATATATCAAAGTTCATTGAAATGTATTAACAATTAGAGAATACAAACATTTTATAAAATTTGTTTAAATTGACATTTTGTTTTAAGATAGCAGTCTAAACTACAAATTAATTTTAATATACATCTTAACACCATTTAGTACTTCAGTAAAGTTTGAAGAAGCAGACTACTCTTAAAAGCAAAGGGCAGAGAAGCAGACAGACATGAAATATTGAATAGTATAATTACAACTAAAATTTCACTTCATGTTTAAAATTACACTTCAAGGGCCGGCCCGGTGGCGCAAGCAGTTAAGTGCATTCGCTCCACTGCAGTGGCCAGGGGTTCGCTGGTTTGGAACCCGGGCACGCACCAACACACTACTTGTCAAGCCATGCTGTGGCGGTGTCCCATATAAAGTGGAGGAAGATGGGCATGGAGTTAGCCCAGGGCCAGTCTTCCTCAGCAAAAAAAAGGGGAGGATTGGCAGGTGTTAGCTCAGGGTTGATCCTCCTCACAAAAAATAAATAAATAAAAATAAAATTACACTTCTAGGTAAAAATGTAATTAAACTCTGCAAAGATATTTGGACACTACAGTTTTGATAAATATATAAATATATTAAAATTCTAAAAACTTTGGTTAATTTTAAAAGAAGCCCAATATGTAACTAAATAAGACTTAGATAGCAAAAGAATTTGAGGGTGAAGTTGGGAGTGTTTAAAAGCAGATTCTTCCCATCTATTTTTTAATACTTATAGCATGGATTTATTTATAGATACTTGTGAAGTTTCAGGTACTAAATTATACTCTGAACTGTCTACTTTAACATTAGTCAGAATTTAAGGCAATGGAACATATAAAACTGCAATTGTCCCTTACTAATTTATATATTTTTAAATTTTGTGTTTATATTCTCCATTGTGAACTAAATCATATCTAAGAGGATTATAAAAATCGTAAAACTTATTAAATTAAGGAGAAAAAAATCTACATATATCTAGGACAAAGCTATTTAGTATGCTAGGATCTCTCTCCAATGGCCAAAAACAACCAACCAAAGAAGCAAACAAAAAACAATTTCTTGGAATACCATCTGAGGACTTCCAACTTTAATATGCAGAATGAAGTCAGCATTTTCTTATTCACATCTCAGAAAAATCACCCCAAAGCAGGAAGGAAAACAAGAAAAACAGTAATGCAAGGCCCATCCTTTGTGAAACTAGGAAACAACAGAGACTTCAAAACAAAAAGTAGGATATAAGACTTTCAAAATCAGTGAAGGTCAAACAAGGACATAGGAAGCTCAGAGTGAAGATGTCCATGGATGCCAAGTTCAGAGAAAGTCACGTCCTAAGTGACACATATTGAAATGTAAACCCAGCTTTTTTACAACAGGGGCCAGCAAACTTTTTCTTAAACAGCCAGATAGTAAATATTTTAGGCTTTATAAGCCGTATGGTCTCTGTCATAACTACTCAACACTGCCACCAAAGAGTTCTAGCAGCCACCAACAGTATGTGAACAAATAAGCATGGCTGTGTTTCAACAAAACTTTATTTATAAAAACAGGCAACTGACTTGTGAGCTGTAGTTTGGTGACCCTTGTTCTATACTAGTAAGGGTGTATCAGCTTGAGTGAGAGCTTCCCTGGACCTCTGGTAATGTTTCTAGAAAAAGAAGAGGAGATGAAACTGAATGAAAGTTGTACAAAAAGCTATACTTGCTGAAGCAGTCTATTGGTGTGCCAGTGAGGAGAAAAGTGACTTTGCTTTATGAATGACCCAAAGCTGCTGATATCAACCGGCTGGAGAAAGTTAAAGGCTAAAGTAACCCACTTTTTCATAAGAAAAACTCCTGTTGGCTGGAACACGGCCCATACCCCTCTCTCAAAGAAACTCTTAGGAATTAGCTGACTCAGGAAAAACTTATGGTATTCCAATGTGATTAATCAAAAAGGAATAAACTCAGGATCTATAAAAAGATATTAGAAGAATTTAAAAAAAAGGAGGAAAGAAAGAGGAAAACTAAATGATGGTCAAGAAATACTCAATAGAAAAATGTCTAATGGGGTAGATGAAAATTGTGACCAAATACATTCCTTGAACTTTTAAAAATGGATGAATAATCACCTATATGCAATTTCACAGGAAATAATGACAAAACAACAGAAGTAGATTAAATATGTGCTGGCAGAACTAAGGGAATATATGAAAACAAAAAACAAAAAAAATCACAGACATGAAGGTCAAAGTGCAGCTTGGAAGTGGCACAAAGAGTGGGCACTGCAGAAAGCACAGCAAGGGATGGAAGAAATGATCGGAAAAAAAGAGAGTATAAAGAGTAAACAGATAAGTTTAAAAGGATTATATATAGATATGGAATACATACAAAATAAATTAAACATATACATAATTGGTGTTCCTGAAGAATAAAACCAAAATAATAAGATATCATTCTTAGAAATAGTACACAAAAATAATCAATATAAAACATTATTAAACAAAATCCAATAGCACATTACAAAACTAATAAACCATAACCAAGTATGATTTATTCTAGGAATGCAAGGATGGTTCAATATTAGGAAATCTATTCATTTATTTTCACCACACCAGTAGATTAAAAGTCATGTTCCTACATGCTGAGAGGCACTTAATAAAACTCAACATCCATTCTTTTTTTTTAAAAAACCCTATCAATAAAATGGTAATAGATACTTCATTAACATAATTAAATATATTTATCTCAATCTAAAATCGAGCATCATGTTTAATGGGGAACCTTAGAACTATTCATACTAAAGTCAGGAACAATACAAGGATGTCTACTATCACTACTGCTAATAAACATTGATCTAGACATTCTGGCCAATTCAATTACACAAGAAAAAGAAATGAAATGTAGAAAATTTAGAAAAGAAAAAGACAAATCATAATTGTTTGTAGATTATAAGATTTAGTATTGAATTACAATAAAGAGTAATCCAACTGAAAAAATATTACAAATAACAGTGGAATTTAGTTAGGCCCGTGCTTACAAAATTAATATATAGAATCATTATCCTTTATCTATTAAAATAAAAGAAGTATTAATAAAAGAAATATTTCATTTTTAATAACAATATGACTAGAAAATATTTAGAAATAAATTTATCAGATGTGAAAGATCTATATGAAGAAATCTTTACAATGCCATGTATGGACACAAAAGAGCACTATGTAAATGTAAAGATATACTACATTCTTGGCAAGGGAAACTCAATATCAAGCAGTTTTCAATTCTTTCCAAATTAATGTAAACATTTAACTCAGTTCCTATATCAATGGAATTTTAGGGTCTATATATGATTCTAAAGCTCATATAGAAAAACAAACAAGCAAGAATAACCAGGAAAATTCAGGGGAAAAAAAGGAAAATTATGATACTAGTCCTGCCAGATGTTAAAATATTTGGGATATGATAAGTGTGGCATTTCAAATCAGTGGGGGAAAAGTTGAAATTAAACAATAAATTTTGTTTCTTCTGGCTCAGTTATTCTACTGGGTTGCCTTCTAGAAAAAGGTAATATTGGATTCTAATCTTACAACTTACATCAAAATAATTTCCTGGTGAGTCAAAGATTTCTATGTAAATAATAAAAATATAAAAATACTAGGACACTCCATGGGAAAGACGCAAAAGTCTTTTAGTGGAAAAGACTTTTCTAAGTATGTTATAAAACACAGAAGCCATAAAAATAGAATGATGAATGTGATAATATAGAAATATAACTGGGCAAAAAATGTGCAACTCATGATATAAACTAGCACTGTCCAATAGAAATATAATGCAAGACATATTTGTAATTCTAATTTCTAGTAGTTAACATTAAAGAAGTAAAAAGAAATGGGTGAAATTAATTTTAATAATTTATTTTATTTAGCTTGACATATCCAACATTTTTTCATTTCAACAAGTAATCAATATAAAATCTTATAAATGAGATATTTCCACTCTTTTTTTTGTACTAAGAAATCTGGTATCTATTTTATACTTATTGTACATTGCGATTTAGATGAGCCACATTCCAAGCGCTTAAGATCCACATGTGGCTGGTGGCTTTCGTATTTGACAGCACTTTAATGTGTTAATTTCCTTAATATAGAATTTCTACAGAAAGTTCTCACATATCAATAAGAAAAAGTCTAACAACCTAATATAAAGGACAAAGTATTATGAATTCACTAAAATTTAAAGAATTTCAAGTTAAACTATAAGAAAACACTATTTCATCTTAGACTGGCAAAGATCAATAAATTTTATAACATGCTGGGTCCATGAGGAAGAGGAGAGTCAGTCATCTCATACTTTGATGGAAAGAGTATGAATTGGTCCAACCTTGGGCCCGCCTGGTGGCATAGTGGTTAAGTTCACATGCTCCACTTCAGTGGCCCGGGGTTCACGGGTTCGGATCCCGGGTGTGGACCTCCGCACCTCTTATCAAGCCATGCTGTGGCAGGCGTCCCACATTTAAAGTAGAGGAGGATGGGCACGGATGTTAGCCCAGGGCCAATCTTCCTCAGCAAAAAGAAGATTGGCAACAGATGTTAGCTCAGGGGTAATCTTCCTCATCAAAAAATAAATAAATAAATAAATTGGTGCAATCTTGGTGGAGGAAAATTTAGCAATATCTATCTATCAAAATAACCAATGCATATACTTTTGACCTACCAATCCCAATTCCAGGAATTTTTCACACAGATATACTTGCAAATGTGAGAAATTATTTATGTACCTATGATTTATTGAGATATTGTTTTTAAATGTAAAAATTTAGAAACTGCCTAAATGCTTATCAATAGCATACAGGTTAAATAAATTATGGAACACCATACAATGAATACTATGCAGTGAAAACTAATGAGGAAATATTTTATGTAATGATATGGGAGGCTATTTCAGCTGTATTGTTATGTGGGGAAAAAAGGCAAGGCACAGATGAGTATAAATAGTCTGTTACCAAATGTGCAAAAATTTTATGTACATACATATTGTATACATATGAACAGACATATGGAATGTGTCTGGAAGGATCCATAAGTTAAGTAGTAATACAGATTGCCTACTGGGAGGGGAACTGGTTGATTCTGGGACAGGGATAAGAGGGAGAATTACTTTTTACTGTATATCCTTTTATGCCTTTTAAGTTTGATACAATGACTATATATCACCTATTCAAAAGTTATATAAAATATTTAAATATATTAAAGTGCATTGAAGCAACAAGAATATCCATTGAGACTATTTCACTCAATTATTATTATTTTTGTGTGTGTGTGTGAGGAGATCAGCCCTGTGCTAACAACTGCCAATCCTCTTTTTGCTGAGGAAGACCAGCCCTGGGCTGACATCCGTGCCCATCTTCCTCCACTTTATATGGGATGATGCCACAGCATGGCTTGACAAGCCGTGCGTTGGTGCACGCCTGGGATCCAAACCGGCGAACCCCAGGCCGGCGCAGTGGAGCGTGCGCACTTAACAGCTTGTGCCACCAGGCCGACCACTCACTCAATTTTTGATATCTATTGCAAGTGTATATTTTTAAATTTCTGCTTAAAATTTACCTCAACGTAGCTGTGTTAAGGCAACGTCCTGTTCCAAATGCAGGCACCAACGCTAAAGACACAGATTTGCTCTCTGAGAGATTCGTTTTTGGCTCCAGTTTTTCAACAGTCGGGAACACCTGTTACAGTGTTTGCTTAGACCTTTCTGACCTTCGCTGTTCAGTGGGACCAAATGGCAGTTATTTCCAGACCAGAACCTCCTCCACCAATTGCTCCCTTAATCTTACTGTAAGCTCCTGGGTGGGGAGGCCTCAGTTAGGCTTACGTCATAATCAGCAAGTGCCTGAATTCCTGAGGGGATCCTCTGGATTTAAACGGTGTACAGTAAATATTTCCTGACATATTTCCAGGAAAGGCAATGGGCTTGCATTTTTTTAGGGTGCAGAGGCCCCCTTGTCGACTTTGCCTTCCATCTGTGCAGAAAACCCTGGCTGGTTCCAAATCCTAAGGACCCCCACAAGGAGAGTCACAGCCCACCCCTGGTGGCAACAATCCAAGCAGGCCTTTGTTGCTCACCTCCTGGCAGACAACGAAGGCACTGGCAACATGGTATCTTGCACAGGTTGAGTCTGTAGGTGAGGTCATTACATCAATTGAAAATGGAGTTACAATTGCCAATTTGAGGTTAAGGCATTTAAAAGATAATAATAAATCAATAAGTAACCGAGTAGTCATTAATACCATCGTGGGAATAGATTGACCTCGATTTGTCAGATCCCTGGGAATTCAATCTTGAGCGTCCAAATCTAGCATAAGCAAAATGGTGCCACATCCTATCTTGGTTTGTGGCAGTGCAGGGCAGTCTGAGGCACTCCAAGTTCTGTAGTCCCACAGCTCAGTGTTGGACCAGAGGTTTTGAGAAGCTACATACATACCCCTGGAAGGTGGGTTTATAATCATTTAAAGTTTCAACCAACAGAGAAAGGTTAGCGTCTTCATGCAAGGTGCTGGCGGGCTCCCTGCCGAGCCTGTGCAAGTGTTTGGAGAAAGGGATTAGGTGTTTCTATGCCAACCAGTGGAGGTCAGTGTTGAGTCACTGATCTCTTGCTTTAACTGGACGCAGAAGTTACCACAGTAGACAGGTCTTTGCTCGTAAAACAGAGACAGAAAATGGACACTCAAAGATGAAAAACGTGGGGCTGTGACACACTTCGAAGTGTAAACAGCAGCTCCAAGCTGCTGAAGAATGATTGCCTGGAGTAGCTGATAACATTTGGAGCAACCTCATGAAGTCACGCTGCTTAGTGCGAAGGTGGTTGGAGCAGTGACCGCCTATACACGCAGCTTCAGCTACCGAGAGCTGGTCTTGTCTTTTAAACTGACAACTTCCCTACATTCCTCTCTGCTGAGAGGTTCTGGGATCCAAAGGGAGCATGCTGGTCTCCTCATTATCTATGTGAGCTTGTAAAAGCAAGGAGAGAGCCTGGAAGGTGCTTCCCAAGAGTAAAGGGAACTTCTTGCAGGCATTATGTTTCTTAGAGTCACACTCCTTGTTTCTATGAAGTTTTAAAAGCCTCCTCAAACATTCATTCCAAATGGAGAGTCATCCCCATCGCTGACTTGCTAGTGGTCACTCTCTGGGTGGACCTGCCCTATTAATCTCTAGAAACTGCACAAGGTGGGAAATTTAAAGTATGAGGGAGGAGTCTGGGCTGTAGGCTCCAACACTAACCCACTAACATCAGGAGGATGTCAGGAGACTGAAAACCCCAAGGGCCTTTGGTAGATCTCTCCTCACCTCACCTCTCTTCTCTTCTCCTTAATGGCCACAAGTTTTGTCTCCATAATTTGAGAATTTGAGGGTATAAAGAACTGAGTGGAGTATTTGTCCAAATCGAATACTTAAGTTCTTGGAGTTTCACTCAGCACTATTATTTTGGGTCTTCATTATTAAAGTGATTTTGCTGGAGGGAGGGATGGGCAGAAGTTTGAATGTGCAGGAAAGCCTCGCTTTTTAGGGATCTAACATCCCTGTTGGGAGTGGTTATATTTTCAGATGCTTATATTCTTCATCAAAGCCAGCTAAGGAGGATCGATGGCAGCTCTCCGTGTTTGTTAATGCCTGGGGGTGCAGGTAGCAATTAGTAACTTAAAATTGTACATAACAGAGTGCTCTTTATTCCTCAGAGTGCGTGATGCCTGTTCAAATCTCTGATAAGCAAAGGGCATTTCTTGAAACCGAAGGGGAAGGAGTGCTTTCTTGGCTTCTGAGTTTTGTATTCTTCTTTACATTTTGATGCTTATTTTTTTGAAGATTTTCAGTTTCTTTTTTGCCCTTAGTCAGCCAGAGCTGAGCACTGGCCATAGGTACTTCTCTTCTGACACAAGTACCATGTGCTTTAATTACCAGATGCTGCCTCCGTTCTTTTCACACCACAGCCTTTCACGCTCCTGTGCCTTCAATGATGCTACTTTCTATTTGTCACACTCCTTTCCTTGTGTTCCCTACAATCCGCCACCCCCAAGAGAGACCTCTTTCTTAAATGATGAAATTCTATTTATTCTCCAAACCTAGTTCAAATGTCACCTCCTGCATAAAACCTCAATGCCCCTTGCCAATCCTTTTTTCTCAGGCAAGACTAAGCATTCCCTTCTCTATCTCTCCAGAGTATTACATACATTTTGATTGTGTAGACACACATATGTGCAGACATGTAACAGTTAAATAGCAAAACTTGAGCAATGCAGGAGATAGATCACCAAAACCCTCTATTATTGCCATTGAGAAAATGAAGACAATGCAATACAGGCGGAAATCACAGAATAAAAGACTCCACATAAGCGGAGGAAAGAGGAGAAGGCTTTTCTAGATAGCTTCTAAACAGAAAATTTTTCTTTGTCCGCAAATCAGAGGGGCCTATAATACCACTCCCCTCTGTAACAGTTCAGAGAGAAGACATTTTGTGGCCATTATTTTACAGAGTCTGTTTAGAGGAAACCCAAACCTCCTTAAGTTTCTGCATTTGCTCAGATCTGTGCAGTATTAACTAGAAATGGAAATAGCTAGTGCTACAGAAATGTAGTTGTTAAAGAATCTAAAGTTTAGAATCTAAACCATAATGTCAGAACTTTTTACAATTGCAGAGAGACGGAATTCTCTCTAATTAATAAAATCACTGTGATAGTAACTTATCTGACCAATCTACCGGGTTAAGCTGGGATGTGAACCAAAGTGGAATCAAGAACAGCATCAGCAGATAACGCAAAGCAGTGAAACCAAATACAGAATCTAGATGTGAACAAGGCAAAAGTGCTTGGCGTGGCCGTTTGTGGTGTGGATTTTGTCAATGCAGTAGTGAGGAAAGGCAGGCAGTGGATCCGGACTGTGTTACTTGGAGCCTGGAGTGTGTATACGTGTGCACACATGTGTAGTAGATTAATATTGCTGCATCTTGAGCCATCCGCAGCCCTATTCCCAACCAGGCAAAGCTTATTGACTATGTTTGGTTTACTGACTCGGAAAGGATGTGTTAACCAAAAGCAGAGAAAGGGGGGCCTCTTCTAGTTTTTCAGTTTCTAAAATCAAAGCCCAGAAAAAAGCAGGGAAGATTAAAAGCAAAGATTCCAGGAGAAAGATGAAGCTTCCAGGAGAAAGATGAAGCTTCCCTAGTTGGGGTGAGAGAGAGGAGTTGGAGGAGAAGCTAGGAGTGCTTAGATAGGGATGCATCTTTTCTTCAGGTGGGGTGAGGAGGGAAGGACGCCCACACAGATGTGTGGGATCCAAGAGCAAGTGTGGACCCATGATCCTAGTGTGCAGAAGACTCCAGAGAAGCAAGGGCTGTGGGGCACTAGTGCTTTGACAGTCCCATGGAGTTTCCAGCACTCCCACGTAGGGAGTGACCGGTGGAGTTGCCCTGCTCATAAGTTCTGGACAGCCTCCAAGAGTTGTTCACGCCTTGGTGCAATTTGGGAGCAGCCGAATATTTCTCATGAGCTCAAGAATGGCCCAGACATGGCACAAGGAGGCCCCAGGCTGAATGAGGCCCTACACACATGATTGAAGGATTGTGGGCTAAAAACCAGACAGGATGGCGGCCGCCTCAGGGGAAGGCAGCATCGTCAGGTGATGACGAAGAACCAGATGCCCTGTGAGAGCCTTGGCATTGCACTGGACCCCCTCACCCCCTACCCCACACTGCCCTGAACTCATATGCAATCACGAATTACCTAGGTTTCAGTTTACGTCCCACTAGCCAAAAGGGGACTTTATTTATAAAGTAAAGTGAGTAACCAAAAATATAAAAAGTTTTATTTTTTCCACAGTTGAGTTTGCAGTGAGGTTTGATGTTTTGTACAATTGCTTAATTCTTTCATCTACCCACCAGTTAGACTATGAACTCCTTAGTCATCGTTGTTTCCCTCTGCCCAAGCAGTGTAACCCAGAAGAAGGGCTTAATAAACATTTGCTAAATGAATTAAAGAATGTTCCTAATGGTAGGGGTCAGTGTTTTATTCTTAAAATCCTTTTGTGCCACCCTCAGATTCTGGCAGATTTGGGGGCACAGAATCAGGGCTCGATGCTCATTGAGTAAATGAACAATAATAATAAAAAAAGACATAAAATACGTGGCACCAAAGGGAAGTTCAATGTCCTTAACATTTTCCAAAGGAAGGTGAATCTGCACCTCTGTCCGTTTTCCTTAGTTATATGTCTAAAGATCTGAGCAGAACAAGCCCCTTAATCTTTTCCTGCCTTGAGAGTAAATACTTGCTATTGAACTGAACACCTAACAAAACACAAAAATGCTTTTTAAACACTACAAAGAAGAAACTAACACTTACTCTTTTTCTATCTCCCATTCCTATTTCAAAATCTTTCTGACTCTTTTATTAAAATGTAAAAACTTGCAAGGAAAAAACGCTTCTTTAAGTGTTGCTCAGTAATTGAAACCTTTAAAGCATGATACAAGGCCCCTGTGTCTGGACCTCTTGTTATATTAGCATGTTTCAGAAAAAGATTAGATTTCTCTCAAGATTGACTTTGGCTGCGTTTCCTCCCTCACGTCCCTCCCCCAGTAACAGAGCTTCCTGCCCTGGAGTCCAGGCTGGGATTCTTAACGCTGAGGCCCGGTTTCCAGAAGAGTGAACCCCAGCACACTTTTTAATGCCAACTGCTTCCCTTGGATTGAATTCAGGTTCTAGATCTACTCTCTGCTCCCACATACCTGCCTGCTTGTCCCAGAATAAACCAACTCCATCCAATGTGTTCTATGTTCAGGTTTTACATCATCTCAAACCTGCTCATATATCAAGTTTATTTCAAAACCTGTAATGGATCCCCATTTTCAATTGCAGAATTTTCCTTCTGCTTGTCTGTGGCACTTTTTCTTCAATGTGTTAGTCATGATGGGCTAACTGCTTTAACAACCCACCCCAATTTGTAGTGGCTTAACACAGATAATTTTACTTCTTACTCACAACACAGTTCAGTGCAGTCAGAAGGGGAGTTGGGGCTTAGCTCCGTGTGGCCCCTAAGTACCCATTTTCCTTCCATCTAGTGGCTCTGCCCTGCTCTAGGTCTCCATAGACCTCTCCATTTGACCAGAGGATGATGGAAGAACAAGGACTTGGACACAGGAGTTTTCATGAGCAGGACTTGGAGTGGCATTCCTCGCTTTTGCTCACATTCCATTGACCAGAACTTGGTTATATAATCACTCCCAAATGGAATAAGCAATCTGGTACTATGCTGAGAATGAAGAGGAGAACTACATGTTGGTGAGCACTAGTAAACTGAGTCATCATGGGATAACTTTCACTACTGAAGATACACGGTTCCTAAAACTTTTAGGCCAAAAGTGTCTATTGATGCGTAAGACAAATTGTGCCCTACCTATATCTGGCCACAGAGATCTAGCCTAATTCTTACTTGCAGTCACTTTTTTTGTTTTTTAGCCACAAGAATAGAAAAATGAGTAAGCAGAGGTCACTCATAGCCGTCATACTAATTATCTTCAATTTCAAGTTTATGTACCTGATCTCAATTCTGTAGCTTGCTTAAAATAATTTCAGTATGAGTTAACATTTTAGATTGCCGATAAAAGAATATTTAAATAGCGTTTGCTGTTTATTAATGAATTCAATAGAAACCCAAATATGGATTACACACATTTAGTACTGAATGGTTCAAAAACGGATAATTTTAATATTTTAACTATCATTTAAATTGAGAAATATTGAACAAAAACAGGGTAAATGTCATGCTCCTTCCCAATGTAGCCTCAGCCCATCTTCAGCGTCATCTCCACCACTCTCTTCCAAGAAATAAGACTGGAACAAGGGTAACAAAGGTGAGGGGTCACATTTCTTCCCTCCATTTACTGTCAAGCCGCACTTGTTGACTGAGAGAGTAGGCAAAGTACTGGACAGCATGGGGGACTATGGCAAGTGGGCATGAGTTCAAGGTGAATTTGCTTCTTTAATCTCACTGTAGCCCCTAGTCTCACAGCCAGGGACTCTTGGGAGAAGACCGTTAAAGCCCAAGAGGATCTCTTGGTTTAAAAATTATATAATCTATTGACCAGAAGCTGGTTTTCTCAGATCAGTCTCCTTCCCTATATAGAAGGGTTAGGGTTGGGGTATAGATTTCCTATAGATGATATGAGCTAGCATATCTCCAGCTTTTGGTTATTAATGGTAATTCACAAAGCAAGCCAAGGACTTAACAGCTTGGGATCACTTTTTATGGTTTTTGAAGCCAGACCTATGTGTGGTAGAATCCTTAATTCTCAATTAGATAGAGATCATATGTCAGCCTAGCTTTCACCAAATAATTTTATTGTGTTTGATAACAAATACTTAACTCCCAGCCTAGCCAGTCAGCTTGCAAATGTGGGCCTTTAATCTCAAAGGGGATTATATGTGAGAGTCATTTGAGTGTGGAGGCGTAAATCTGGGTTTTGATCCTATATTTGACTTTTATTGTGACCTTCAGCAAGTTAATCAATTCGAGCTTCAGTTAAATGGAACTACTAGATAATGCCCACACCAAAGGTTGTTGTGAGGTTGGATGAGAATATGTAAAGAACTCTTCCTTTTTGAGCACGAATCTACCCCTACTACCAATTCCTGCAACTCAAAGTATAATTCCAAGGAGTCCAAGTCAGTGCCATGATCCTCATATAAAAAGAACTAAACATTTTCACCAGATGCCAGTGGCAGTAGCACAGCCTGACATAGACGGAACTCAGAAATAGGAGTCAGAAGCCCAGGGTTCTAGATGCAGTATAGCTCCAATTCAATTGTGTGAATTTGGGCAAGTCAACACTTCAGCTTCCTCATCTGTAAAATGGAGAATATAATCCCTGCTCCAACTACCTCCCAGAGTTTATATAAGACTCAAATGTCACAGTGCTTGTGATTCCATCACTATGATCAATCACTTCATGTTAAACAGGGTCCTTTCTATGCAACTTTCGAAAAGACCCAACTCTTGTGACAGGGGCCTAGAGGGTGTGACACATTCATTCAACAAATATTTACTGATCTCCTCTGCTGTGCTGGGCATCGTTGAGGAGCTGGCATACAAGGGTGAATATGAAAGGTGGGTAGAAGTGTATAAACAATAAGTAGTAAATGAATAAATAACAGATGATTTCAAATACCTATAAGTAGTTCAACAACTAAGCAATGTGAAGAGTGAGTAGGGAGAAAGGGGATGGCTTAAATTGGTTGGTTAAGGAAAGCCTTTCCAAGGTGACCTTTGAGCTGAAATGCAAAGGACATGTTTGGTTATTGGACATCTTATAAACAATAGAATGACAAAAATGATTGCGTGGGCACCATTCACAAATTTTAGCTAAATTCTCTTTTTGAAAGTGGGTAGAGAAGCAGAGTGGGACAGTGAAAGGAAGAAACAGACCAAGGAAAAGAAGGCAGGAAGGCTCTGAGGAGATATTTTTCTCATCTCACAATTGGGCTATCTACTACCTGCCTCTTGGTGATTGTCTAAGTTATGGTCCTTCCTTCTTTCCCCTCATCCAATTCTCCTGCTCCTTTTACTTATCATTTTTCAATCTTTATTTGTTGTCACAAGATTATAGTAACATTAAAAAATGTTTTAAAAATCACTCATAATTTTACCTCCGTGTAGAATCCATGTAACACACATGCCTTGGTGTGTATTACACGATTAGGATCCGATCACGTAAGCAAGGCTCTGAGGGGTATGGGTATTAAGTAGACTCTGATGAATCAGTCGTCCCTCAGGAAGCAAGGAGAAGCTACCGCTAGTCCAGCTCAGCAATCTCAGAACCCTTATGCCCTGGTGACATCTCTAAAGTAGGTGTCATCCTTCTCACAGTGCCAACGTGGGCAGTGTGGGGCAAGCACTTGGTGTGGCTATATCTTCTCCCCCATTTAAGACTGGACACCCTCAGTGGGCAAACTAGGGGGCAAGGTTTGTAACTAAAATTTCTCTCTCTTCATCTTATGCTGAGACCACTAACACAGATGAAATATCTTCTCTCCAGAGAGCCACAGGCCATGTTTGGAATTTTAAAAGAAGACAAGTGTTGGCATTAAATTTTGCCTGTTGAAAAATTATCTTCCACAGTTTAAGTCTGGGTGGAATTTCTGTCCAAACAGGCTCTACAACTTCCAGGGCCCAGGGAGAAACGTGAGCTTTTTTTTCCGGAAGGCTTCCTCCCCTCTCCCTTCCTTCCTCACGTTGTCTGTGTTGTTTAAATAAGTATTGCCCAAGGGTGCCTGCTCCATCACGTATACACTACTTATATGCTAGCCAGGGGCGCATTCACCTTGAAGCTAGTGGAGCTGGCAGTTTGGAGCCCTCACATGTAAGAGGCACTTCCAAGGCCCTGGGAGGAGAAAATGTGTTCACATGGTCATATGATTTAGTCGAATTTGCAAAAGAAAGATATTTAAATTGCAATCAGCTAAGACTGCTGCCTATTTCCAGTGTGTCTTCTCCTCCATCACACTTCTCCCCCAGGACATTTTTGGAAGTAGCTAAAGGGAAGTTGCATTGGGGATTCATTTAGTTTGGGTTTAGTGAGGTTTATTTATGTGACACACAGTCACTTTTCTGTATAGTTTTGAGCTAATACATTTCCTGAGTAGAAATATCCTCCAAGATGGAATTTCAGACAGAAGTAATGGGCAGATTCTTGGATTATTTGATAATTCAATTAATTAAGAGGAATAAATCATTCATATGATTTATTGAACACATTGAAAAGGTTTTAATTTCTTTCCTATTTGAGATAAAACAGTGACATCGATGAAGAAAACAGGAAACTCATATTCACCACTACAGCAGGATGTATGATGCACTGGCTGATGAATGTTATCAATTTAAAGAATATTTAGGATTAGTCACTGTAAAGAAAACTCAAAATGACCTTAAATCCTACAGCTCATAGATGAAAGAAACTTGATAGATGTTTCCCCACATTTGATAACAATTCCAAAAAATAAAAAGTAAAACATTGCCAATAAGAAGTTGTGAAGTTGAGAGTTTCAGCTAGAAAGACTGACAATGAATCATCTTTCCATTCTCTATGTAGAAAGTGCTATTACAATATCGTCTTAGGAGAGGCGGATCAAAGAGCAGCCAAGATAATGTGGGAAACATATAAAGGTGTCAGGCTGTTAACTAACAAAAATATGTTTGTAGATTTTGTTATGTTTCTGGTATTTGTCTGATCTTTCAAATTGTCATTTGTTGTAGTTTCTTTTCTCATTCTAAATAACTATTTATTGTTATACAAATTGGTATTCATAATTTTGTGATTTTTTTCTTAAAGAAAGCCCTCCAATTGTATAATTTTTAGGCTCCATAAAACTTGCATCCACCCCTGCAGCCAGCCCCTCAGGGCGGGTAAGGGGAGATTCGGATGTTCCTGGAGTGGCCCAGAGCAAGTACACACACTCATTGGCACACACACATGCACCCTGTTCTACCTTGTCCCTCCACCCTGTCCCCGCTACTCCCCAGTAGCCTTGGGCTTGCGTTTTCTAGAGGTACAAGTCTCACTTCCCGTATTCTCTGATCTGTACTCCGTCATCTCCGGTGGGGGCCTGGGGTAGGATAGGGTGGGGAGCATGAGGCGGGTGCTGGCTGTGTGAGTGGGGGAGAGTGTAGGTGCTCCTGGTTGTGCACACAGCCCTGCCTAGCCCTGCAAACAGCTCAGGGAAGAACCCAGCCAAGCCCAGGAGGTGTGTCTATGCAGCAATAATCCTCTTGAATCCTAATGGGACTCATATGTTGATTTAATAAAGAGTGATTCATGGAACCACAGGTTGAGTACATTTTTGGTGAATTTTACTGCTGAAACCCTAGAGCCAGAGCTCCCCTTGACTCTTCCTTTGTGTCCTTACTCCCCTCCCCTCTCCCGCCCCTCTTCCACTCACAAGCCACTGTCCAGAGTCACTAATTTGGAGGCAGGAGGGGGTAGCCATGACCCTCCTCCACCACCTCTCCTGCTTTTCCTTGGGCACAGCCCAAGTAAGTCTTTCCGGGTTGCCCAATAATATACTAAACAATTTTTTTTTTAACTTAAGGAGGGGACACTTTTTTCTAATGAGCATAAAGGCTCAGTCCTGGTTGTTCCTTCCAGAATGCAGTGGAGCCTAGAGACGGTATTCATGGTTACTCTCTACAGGTAGCCTCTCTGGCTGCTATGGCCTCATCTGTAAAATATAATGATAGTAGCCACCTCATTGGTTGAACAGTTGGGGGCAGAGTCCTCTTCCTCCCCCAGCTAGCAAGTCTGCAACCCCCACGCCAACCCCCCCCAGCCTAACCACCAGGGCCTGGCCATCCATAGTCCCTGCCATTCTGAATTTTCCCCAAACGTGCTTCCTCCCTACTAGCGTCTGAGAGACCAAGACTTTCTCAGAGCTGTCACTGAACAAGAATGACGTCAGACTTCATGGCAAATACCTCCACGGCAAAGATAACAAGAAAAAGCAGCAGGGGTCTCCTTAAACAGGGAGTGTTATTTTGGTTCACATGAGATACTTGTGGACCTAAGAGGGAATCTCAGAGCCCACATTTGTCATGAAAAGAATGAAAAAGGATCTGAAAAAAGAAAAACAAACTTCTCTCCCACACAGCTCCTACTCTTTTCCCCTTCAGATCTAGTTGTGTTTTTTTTTTCAACAAAAGAAAGAAAGAGATGTGAATAGTAATAGACACACAAATAGTCATGTAAATACATAATTTTGGGAAATAAAGAATTGTGGAAATACCTGCTTTTCATTCTGAGATGTTTCAATTTACCTGATCAGCACTTTAATATTATGAAGAATTCTGTACAGGCAACATATTTTGGCCAGTAATTTATCTCACTGAGTTTTAGTGTTCTCAGCTGCAATATAAGAGTTAGAACAAAATGATTTCCAAAGTCCCTTTTTCGGGCTAACATTCTATGATTTCATACTAAAGATGTTAACATTATTTTGATATTTAGTTAACTTTTCTTTCGTTTTATATTTTTTAACTGCCTTGCAATCAAGTCAACAGGCATTGACTAAGCACTACAGGACATATAACTCAAAACGTACTTTTCTGTAGGAAACAATTGTATTCTTGAAAATGTGAATGAAATGTATATTTTTAAAATGAATCAATATCTATTTTGTGTATACCTTGGAGTTTTCTGCTTTCAAGAATCCCATGATGAAGCTTTGCAGAGCTTATTTATCTGGCATGTCAAGTTCAACTTTCCTAAAGAAGGAGTACGTTAATTCTGGGTGCTGGCACGGCACTGACTCTCATTTTCCAGAGGGTGGCACTAAGGCTTGGGGAGGTTCAGTGGGGCTGCTAAGAAGTCAGGGCAGCCCCAGGACCAAGACAGGAACTCTGGAAACTCCAGGCTCACGCTGACCCCAATGTCGCAAGGGGCCTTCCCTGGTTAATTCTCCCTTGTACCCACAGGCTGGGCATCCACTGAACACGCTGAGCTCCGAGCGTGTTCCACCACGCACCCTCTAGGCAACGTTTCACGAAAAACAGACACCCTTCTGAATGCTGTTGTCATATTGTGATGAGGCTCTGTCTGTTTGGCAATACAACGACACTCCAGATGTATGTTTCCCCAAATTAAAACCATTTATTTACAGACATACAAAGGGAAAATAAACCTCACTCAGCTGCAGACGTCTTAGTAGCTACTCTTTCCTTTGATAGAACCCAGGCTCCCTTCTCTGTTCATGATTGACAATAATGCGCAGTTGGCAGAGTAGCTGCCTCCACGGTCCTGAGGAGCGTGAGGTGGAAGGTGTCCCCGAGCACATGGGACTTTTGCTACTGCATGTTCTTCCCTGTGCTTCGGCCCTCGCTGAGGACCCTACGCACAGGGAGCAGATCCCTCTTCCTCACATCACTTGCACTAGGGGCAAGTCTTTAGTATTACGAGAAGTCTGAACCCAACATTTCTTATCATCTCTGAGTCTGAGGTGCTCTCCCATATATGTTTCCACAGCTGAAAATCCCAGGCTGGGGCCCTTGACGCTATATTCCTCTCAGGAAATATTTCTTCCCTTATAACATTTTCACTTCTTGGCCCCTTGAAAAGTGATATAATTTGGCTCTGCTTTTCACTCCACGAACCAGAGAACGGTGTATTATTTCTATGTTCCAAGTGATGTATTGGAGTTGAAGAGGTGGAAAGCATATTGATGGTGGAGCCTAAATCTTTAAAGAGTATACTTGGTAATGAGATTCTTTCTATTAAATGCCAGGAATTGCTTTTCTTGCCTTCATCCTCCTCTTTCACTGCTTTGGTATTATTTTTCAGTGTTTTCACACACGCATGCACACACACACACACACACACAAGGAACTAGGGGTAAGGCATGTGTAGGAGGATGTTACGGGCCAGCCTGGAATTGGTGCACACATTTCCAACCACATTCGAAGAGGAGGCTGAGGAAGGTAGTCTAGTCGTGCGCCCCGAGAGATGGGAAAATACGTATGCTTAGCATCCAGCCAGGCTCTGCCCCAGGAAAAGTGTTGGAGCAAGGCTAGACAGCTCGCTAAGTGAATATTTACTGCTGGTGACTGTGCGCACACTGGGCCAGAGGCGGGAAATACGAGGTGAAGTGAAACTGACAGTTTAGATCAGTTCCTCTAAGGGCAAGTAACACAGCATGGTGGGGAATTCCTGCTAGTGGTGTGAACAAAGCTGTGAGAGTAGAGAGAAGGGGAATGCCTGTCCTCTGGGCTTGGGAAGGTTTCACAGCACGGTTGCATTGGAGCGAGTCCGCGAAGGGTGAGGACAGTTTTGTGAGGAGGATCAAGGGGCGGTGGGTAAGAGCAGAGGGGAGCCCCTGAGCTGGGCAAGGAGTGGCAGCGGTCCAATGCAAATGGGAGGTGAGACCACAGAGCACGTTAGGGGAGATTTTGGTGGCAATGGGCTGTTGAGAATAGATGGTGGGGAATTACCCAGGGAATATGTCCTTGCCGAAGGCTGGGGGACAGGGGAGTGACATCATTGGACCCATGTTATAGGTAGCAGGTTCTGGTGGCCTGTGGAGGATGAAGGGGAGGTGGGAGAAACAACGGGAGGCAGGGAGCCGAGGGAGGAACCTGCTTCAATACCCTGGGCAAGAGATGTCAAGGAGGATGGCCAGGAGGGGTGGTTCAAGACTTCTCAAGGGATTGGATGGCCGATTGGATGTGATGGGTGAGGGCCTTGGCCTTTGATTCTCTCTGTTTGCCCCCCTCCTGTCCTCCCTCTGCCCACACTGATGTTCCATTTCACTCCCACTTCAAAATGCTAATTTTAAAGTTGGTAGTTACAACAGATAATGTTATTCATTTCTCCTCTGATTTAACAGTGGGAAGTCTCTCCTGAGTGGAGAAGTGAAGGCAATACTGCTAATAATAACATTTCTGATTTTTGCTCTAAATCCCTTCTGGGGCGTTATTAAGTGGACCTGACTTAACTGTACAAATTCGTAGTCAGAATAATTTTAATAGCATTTACTAAGTAAATGCCCTGCATTGTTTTAAGAATTTCACATATATTAGCTCCTTTTATCCTCACAATAACCCAATAAGTCAGGTGCTGTCAGAAAAATTATCCAAAACTTAGAATGAAGGCAAAATTTGGATGACACGTCCTTTCAGTGTAAGACAAAGGCCGCCCAAGGATTTTCTCCAGGAACGTCCTTGGTTTGCCTCATTGCTTAATCTTGATTAAAGTGCCCAGAGTTAGGGAAATCACTTGTTAATTTGAAGACTTTGATTCAGGAGATTTACAAATAATTTCTCATGAGTAAAACAGATAACCCCAATGATTTATGGTATGTGGACATTACCCAGGTTATATCTAGCCCAACTACCTACCTTATCCTAATTTTTCTTTGTTAAATTGCCTATAAATATCCTAGCTTCTCAGATGCTCTTTAAATTGATCATATCTTATTAGTTATTTCATTATTAATGAGTAAAAAAATGATTTTATATATATATATATATATTTTTTTTTTTGAAACTTACAATTTGAAAATTTTTATCCCCATTTTCCAGATGAATAAATTGAGACACAGAGAAGTTATGGGACTTGCCCAAGGTCAGAGAGAGATAAGTGGTAGAACAGAGATTCAAACTCAGGTAGTTTGCTCCAGAAAAGTCTCCTTATTCACTCACCATGTATTTATTGAACACGTTTCTCTGTTCTTGACTTTTCTGTATTTCTCCTCCTACTGAATTCAAGCGTTTTTATTTTATTTAACAAATACATACTGAGCTGCTACTATGTGGCAGATTCTGGATTAATCTACTTTCTTGTTAATGGTATTAATGTTGTACAGTACAAGATTAAAAATAAGCTCAAGAATAAGCTCTTGCCCATGTGTCCATGCTCTAAAAAAACCAGGCAAGGAATCCTCTGGGCATTCATATAATTTGCCATGTCCTTTCTGTCAGAGTCTTCTGGTTCTCGATGCATGTGGGGAACCAAGTATACTATACTTGCCACTGGTAGTGGGAGGAGCCAGAGAGGTAAAAATCAGGCTCTTCCATGATGGGGTTAGGGCCTATGTAAATTCCAAGAGCTAGTTTCTTCCAGAACCTTGGGCCCATGGAATTCATATTTGTAAAACTGGACACGCAAAATGATGTCATATATGAAGGTTCCCTTCTGCCAAATCTGGATCATCCTTGCTCTGCTTCAGAATCACCTGATGTCTGCCTTCAGTTCCCTACCTAATTCTCATCTTAATGCTGGTCCTTTATGACAGAATCTTTCCAAGCAATTATAACTGGTGATTTTCTTCTATTTCAGCTGTCAGTATGTTATATTGTTGTTTTAACTGTGTCTCTGTCTTTAGATAATAAAAGCATAGAACAAAGGGACTGGGGTATCTGTGACCATACCTGTAACATGAGTTCTCTGTTCCCTAAGAACATTCAGCAAGTACTGGTGACAAATGTTCTGCCCTTGGGGAAAACAGGTTCTTCCTACTATACTTTGAGGTGTTTATCTCCATTTCATGGATGACAACTTAAAACTCCCAAAGTCAGGAAATTCGCCTGTAGCCCCAAGTGGAAGAAAGTGATGCTACAGCAGTGTTCCTCACCCAGCTTGTCCAACAACGATGATGATGCCGAACTTGCCATTTTGCTTTGCAGCCTCTTACTTAACCAGTAGTTGGCCAAGTTGCCAAGTGATCCTTTCTCTAGCTGGAGGTGGAGCTGTAACAACTATTCAGCACCCTAATTTCCAGATTCCAATTTCCAGTAGGTTATGTTGACTCCAGCATTTACCACCATATTTGGCCTCTAATACAGTAAAACTCTCAGAAAAAAACTTTCCAATCCCCCCCTTCCCTCCAAAAAATCAATAAAATTTAGGGAAATGATAACATTATACTAGCTGCTATTATTATTAACTCTCACCTCTTCTGATTTAAGCTAAAATTCCTCAAAATGTTAAATGACCAAAATGCTAGTGAGTATCTGGCCTCATTCCTGATTCTTGGTGGATCCATCTCTGCATCTCACTTGTTCTAACCCAAGGTGCCTATTGAATTTGGGTTTCCTCCAAATGGTTTGGTATCACGGCTGGGTGAGTTACTCTTCAGCTTGAGTCGGTCGGGAGGAGGAATGTTAACACAGGCCACCTGGTAGACTCCCCCTTGGCAAACTCTGACTGCAGTGGACCAAGTGGTATCCTAGTCATATAAAAGGGTTATGGCACTTCTGTAGCGCATGATGGAAACTGAGAGGTCATTCCTTCTCCTCCTATAACTGGCCCCAGTAGAAACACAATCATGTTAAATCTGGAGAAGAACAAGGAGTGCCAGACTGTCCTCCACAGGGAAAGTGCTAATTTGCACATCTGAAGACTGCCAGTTTCAAGGTGGTGACTGACAGCTCTAGGGAGGAACAGTTTATCCAGAGCTGCAGGACAGAGAGAAATATGAATCACTTACTTTTATAAAGCACTTAACTGTTTGCACAGATCCAGGGAGGGGATTATATGGCAGGAGTCTAGGGAAGGAGGTTGAACAGCTAGATTGATACCTTATTGCAGATCAGAGAAAAGAGGCCCAGGCAATTCAAGTGCCTTATCTGAGGTCACTGCTAGGGAGAAGTGGCAGAGCAGGGATGGAAGTCCAGGCTTTCAAATGCAACGGGATCTAATCCATCTGTGAGGGTCTCCAGGACTGGCTGCCATGTGTGTCTACAGAAAAATGTCCTTGAACACTTCTGAGTGTGACATGCTCCGTGGAAGAAAATGTCCATTACTTAGTTGGCACACACATGTTTTTCTTGAAGAAAATGTGCTTAAAAATTCCCATTGCTCCCCTTCCTTTGAGATGGAAACAAGCTGAGGGAGATGAGTGAAGGTGTGAAGAGAGCACCCGGGAGAATCAATCACCAGGCTAAATTAAGGCAGATATGCAAATAGAATTCCAGTATGTTTGATTTCCATGTGAGATGCCCGGCTGCATTTTTCCATCACTCCTTATGGGCCTCTAAGGAGCTGTGAAAAGCACCTGGTTTCTAGGGACCAATATTCTAAAGGAAGCAGCTGGGAAAATCCTTCTTTAATATGTCTTGAAATGAACTCACGATTGGACCAGAAATACATCTTCACTCAACACAAGCACGTCAATAAGCCAAAAAGCAGAAGTGCCTCCAAAGCACTTCAAGTGGGTGTTTGATTAGCATCTCACAGCCTACGGCAGCTCCAAAGCACGTTTGGCAATTCTCTGCATCCAAGTTGAACGGAAACCCATGTGCTGGGCAAAACACGGGAGTGAGTCTCGGAACTGAAGATGGAGCTTATGGCTTTACAAGGAGACTTTACAGCAGGGGGTGGCAACTTCTGAAAAACGGCAGTGGTAGGTTTGTGATCCTTATTCTGGTGGGAGCAGTCACAGCAGAGGCCTCAGGGGCCTGGCGATGCCTCCACATGCGGTCCATTGGGCACGATACGGGCCAGCTTTGGAAGAGGCTTTGGCAGGGATCAGGGAGGCAGCTGAAGGGGATAGGTCTGGGTCTGTGGGCACCTACAAAGTGTCTTTTACTGGCGTAAATGTCAGATTACATACCTCGGCTCACCAGTACATCTCCAGCATCTTGTGTTGAATTTGGTGACGACCTATTTTCTTTTTATGTTCCTGCTACCTGTTCATGGCAGTCACTATTGGCTGTCAACTGATCGGCCATACCCTCCATTTTCTTTTGCTAACAGGACCACAATGTATTCACCCTTCTCTGAGAGGCTTCCACTGAGGGAGGCTAGGCCCTTCCCCACACTGGGGACAGAAGCTGTGGTGGTCTAAGGGAATCATAGTGATCTCCCGCCATTACTAATGAACGAGAGTACAGAATGATTACAACGTGGAGTGAGAGGGTTTGGGGCCCAGTTAGGCCAGAGGGTAGAGTATATGTAAGGAATAGATGGCATGGCTTAGAAAGGTAGGTTAGAATCAAGTTATGGGATGCTTTGAATGATAGATCAAGAAGTTCAGATTTGTTCAGCGTTTGGGTTTAGATAGTTTATTTGGGAGATGATCATAGGAGATATAGGGGAAGAAGTGGAGGGAGTGAAACAGGGAAGGGAGAGAAGCCAATGAAATGTTTGTTAGTGACTGACTGACTGCTGTGGGCACCTGGAGCTCAGCCCTGCTGGACCTTCTGAGAAACTGAGGAGCACACTTTAGTTGACCTACTGAGGGATGAGGAGACTGAGACATTCAACCAGTGACTCCCAATCCACACTGGATGAGGGTTGCTCTCAGGGGTGTGGACTTTCCCCAACCTCCGGGTTATACTTTTTATAGAACAAGCTCCCTTGATGCTGGAGAAAACTTGCAGGAAGAAAAGAGGAGAGACAAGCCCTTTAAGGTGGAGAATTGTCCTGGGAACTGTAGCCCATGGCCACAGGTAGACTCTGGGGACGAGGGAATGTGGGCCTAGGGAATCAACAGCATCCCCTACATTCAGTAATTAATGGGAAACACAGAAAATTTTTGAATTGGTAAAAGACATGATTAGACATTTCTTTGAACAGACTTTTTTCTGGAGACAGTGTATATGATAGGTAGGAGTTCACATTTTATTCAAAAGACATTTTTTTTGAGTCCTGTGCAATATGCCAAGAGTATGGTAAAGAATAAATCTTTTGTGGCCTGGTGGCATAGAGGTTAAGTTCACGTGCTCTGCTTCGGCAGCCTGTAGTTCACGGATTCAGATCCTGGGCGCGGACCTACACACTGCTCACCAAGCCATGCTGTGGCAGTGTCCCATATGTAAAGTAGAGGAAGATGGGCACATGTGTTAGCTCAGCGATAATCTTCCTCAAGCAAAAAGAGGAGGATTGGCAAGAGATGTTAGCTCAGGGCTAATCTTCCTCACTAGAAAAAAAAAAAAAGGGACTAAATCTTTTGCCCTCAAGGAGCTCATTGTCTGGGGACTGGGGCTATTGCTCTCAGAAGATGAGGAAGCTATGCTACCTGTCAAGGGAGCTAATGAGGAAGCAAATTAAAGCTGTGGCAGGGGATGGTAGAAAGGAGAAAATGTTGTGAGAGCCACTGTGGAGATAAAATGAAGAGGTCTCAGTAGCTAGCTGGATGAAAGGGTTGAGAATGAGGAAGGATTTATAGATGACTGAAGTTTTGACAATGGTTATTTGAGAGTATCGTGCTGCAAGTATAGAATCTTAGATGTTAGGGAGAAGAGCTATGTTGGAAGATGGTATCAAGGTTGGGAAAATGATTACCATGGATAACATCCTTACAGGTCTGATTTCCAGTAGCCATTTATTAACAAACATTTTTTAGGGAGTCTGCTATGTCTCAGGAACCATGCCAGTCACTGTACTGAAGTCTAGTTACAAAGACCAATGAAAAATGGCTCATGTCTTCAAGGGGCTTATAGACTCTTTGTGAAGGAGGTGGACATCCAGGCATGCTAGGAGCTCATGGGAAGACCTCTAGAGGTAGGAAGGACTGCTAAGGAAGACATGAGATGACATTTGTGTGAAGTTTTTTTTTTTTTTTTTGGTAGATAACATGCTTTTATTGTAGAAGGCAACCTCTCTGTATATAAATATGACTATAGTTTGGATATATATGGAGAAGGACTGGCCAAATGTTAAAGCGTATTAATGTCTTACAGAAGCTTAAATTAAAGTGTGTAATGGACACTTGGAGTCAAATTTTAAAATTTTCTGACCCCTAATAAACAATCTTAACATCAAATCCATCCATTTCTTATCCTCAAAATATCTGCACATAAAACAATTTACTAGAGTTTTTTATTTATTCTATTTTATCTCAGGCAAAATATATGTGAAAATTATCACCATTTCTTAGTTCTCTGAGATTTAAAGGATAGATAGGAGCTTTTCAGGCAAAGATGGACATGGCCCAGATCATTTGCTGCTATGTGCCGTACTTAGGCTTATCGTTTATCCTACAGATGATAAGGAGCTACAAAAAGGGTTCTAGGTAGGGCAGTGTCCCAATCAAATGTGCATTTGATAAGATCATTGAGGCAGTGACGTGAGGAATAGGGATCCACGGCAGTAGGAGGAAGGCCATTTGCAGATACTCTAAAGCAGCGGTTTTCAGAGTGTCCAGGGATCCTGGGGGTCCCCAAGACCTTTCTGGAGGTCTGTGAGTCAAAACTATTCTTGTAGTAATATCAAGATGGTGTGTGTGTGTATATATATATATATATATTTTTTTTAAGGGGAAGATCAGCCCTGCCAATCCTCCTCTTTTTGCTAAGGAAGACTGACGCTGAGCTAACATCCGTGCCTATCTTCCTCCACTTTATGTGGGACGCTGTCACAGCATGGCCTGACAAGCGGTTCGTTGGTGTGCACCGGGGATCCGGACCCCGGGCCGCCAGCAGCGGAGCGGGTGCACTTAACCACTACGCCACGGGGCCGGCCCGAGATAGTATACGTCTTTTCACTTTCATTCTCTCACTGCTGTACAATGGAGTTTTCCAGAAGCTAAATGATGTATGATGACGTCATTTCTGCAGTGTCTGGTAAAATGCACTTTTTAATTGTGTTTGAAACATTTTTTTCTTATTTCTAATTAGTTTCTAAAGTGCTATATATACAATATGGTAAATATTGATTGATATGACCCACATAAACAAAAGCTCTTTGGGATTCTCAATAATAATTACGAGTGTGTAGAGGTCCTGGGATCAAAAAGTATTAGGACCACTGATTTATAGATATTTATTGATTTGATTTGGAAAAATGCCCAAGGAATTTGCATTAAGGAACGTATGCAGAAATGTCCCAATTATTTGGATGAGGAAACTAAAGCAGAAAATGAGAGAATGATTGATTGATTGATTGATGAAGCCAAGGAGAGATGGAAAGATGGATGGCCTGGGAATTCATTTGAAGAAAGCCAGTTTTGAGTGCTGTATTAGTCAGGGTTCTCCAGAGAAACAGAACCATTAGAATGGGAGAGAGACAGAGAAAGAGAGAAAAAGAGAAAGAGACAGAGAGAGAGAGATTTATTACAAGGAATTGGCTCATACGATTACGGAGGCTGAGAAGTTCAAGATCTGCAGTCATCAAGCTGGGGATTCGGGAGAACAATGGTAGAGTTCCAGTCCATACCAGTCTGAAGGCAGAAGAAGATCAATGTCCCAGCTCAAAGACAGGCAGAGAGGGAGAGAGAGAGAGAGAAAGGGGGTGGAGAGAGAGACAGAGAGACAGAGAAGGAATTCTCCTTCTTGAGACTTTTTGTTCTATTCAAGCCTTCAATGGACTGGCTGAGGCCCACCCGCATTAGGGAGGGCAATCTGGTTTACTCAGTCTACTGATTCAAATGTTAATTTCATCCAGAAACACCCTCACAGACACACACAGAATAATGTTTAACCAAATTTCTGGGCACCCTGTGGCCCAGTCAAATTGACGCATAAAATTAACCATCGCAGGTGCTAACTCTGGGTGGGGGAAATGAAGACCTATCAGTAAGAAAATGGAGGAACTGGAGTGGAGAGGAAGACAAGATACTGCGTTTACTGACTCCCTGACTATTCTCTGCCTGGCCACAGACCCTCACTGCTCCTCCTGCATGCTCACCGATTCCATTTCCACGAGATCAAGCAAGTGCCTTCTCATCCTGTCCTCTGCCTTCTATCTTATCTCATTTTTGCAGGAATCCTTTTGGGCAAGGACCAATGCTAATTCTACTCTCTGGACTTAGTTTACTTCACCTCAGCAACCATCAAGCATCAAGATGGTGTTCTCTCACTACCCCAAACCCGCGTAAGGCCTATAACGGCATCCATACAGAGGCAAAGAACACATATATTTCTCCAGAAATGTAGTAAATGTTAAAGCTTGTTTTATGAGGGAATCCTTAGCTGTAATCTGATTCCCACATGATAATGTGTTGCAAATTACTAGTAAATGTTCTTTTCAGTAACCTGCAAACTGATGCTTGCTCTCAAAAAGTGAGTCATTAGTAGAAAAGAAAATGACCCTTCAGGTTTGGGAATGCCATTAAATCCAGGTTTTAAATCAAAAAGTCCTTGATGACATTTATTTGGTGGGCTCAGCTCACGAATCCACACAGAGCAATAATCCATGGTGTGCAGAAACCACTACTTGCAAATGATGTGGACAGAATTGTTCTTTACCCTCAGGATACACAACTAAGTCAGAGTGTCCTGGGTGGCCCAGAGCTGCTCAGGGTCCCCACCACGGCTGTACACCCAAGTCTACTGTCTCAAAGACACTGACCACCTAGTCATTCTGCTAGCTATCTGTCAAAATTTGCTGAGGCCTCAGGCTTTTTCAGCAAGGAGCTTGTTACCATTAACAGAAAAACTCACAGTTGATATATTAAATGGCATAATGTAGTGATCTTCAAATCATGTTCCATAGAACACACTAGTTCTAGAAGGTTAGGAAAAAGTGTTTCCTGGTAACGTAACTTTTAAAAACTTTCTTTGGACAGTCAGAATAATGGCATTTTAAAAGCTCTAAAAAGACCTTCAGCAAAGATGGCGGTTTGGCTTAAATGAATTTGGTTAGGTGGCAGATACCGTAGATTGGCTTACTCACCTTCCACTCCAACACCACAAACAGTGTGCATGTCTCTTTTTTCTGAAAATTACATTTCCCAGGACTCCTTGGGAGGTTGGATGCAGGCATGTGACCTAGATGCCACCAATCGGAAGTGTGCCCATGGGATACGTGGTAGAGTAAGTCAGCACAGACGGGAAAATTGCTTCTCTTGACATCGATGCCAGATGGTTTTCCTGAGGCGGCTATGGAGAGTGCCTGGTGTCCACTCTCAAGTGCCATAGTTGCCAAATGGCAGGCAATGGCAATAATAGTGGTGTTTCTGCTAGAAAAGTGTGCAGTGTGGTTGGGCATTGTTCTCTGCCTTTTGTTTTTCCTGGCTGCATTGTTTCTGGCTGAGTAACATACAAATCTGGCCTCCTAGGGTATAATAATAATAATAATAACAATAATAATTCTCTTGCTGCTAAAGCTAGCTAGAGGGAGTCCAGGTTGCAACCAAACCCTGACTGTTACAACCACAGAAACTGTTGGATACTTAAGGATATCCCATAAAACTAGTGCCTCAAGGAATCCAAGTTTGCAAATGCTGTTCTTTAAAAAGAGGACTTGGGGAGATTCCAAACCTTAATCCAAGGGAATATAAACTCTAAGGGTGGAAATTTCAGGTACTGTGCCAGGCAATGTCTGTCATGAGGATGGAGGATGGAGGCTGTATATGTGCCACGTTATTTGCTATCTCTGGACCAGAAACTCTTAAGGTATTTCCTAAATCTACAATTTCATGAAAACATTGGCTGGACTAAGCATATGTTCTTTATCTCACATCCTGCTGGGTCCTCATGAGGAAATACAAATAAGTAAAGGGCTCGATTTCCCATTGAGACTAACAAGAGGCTAGAGATTTATGTATGAAATCATCAGGGAATGCAAAATAATATGAAATTAAGTGTTACATTTTGAGATTTAACATATCTAACTTATTAAACACATAAATCACAAAGCGATTCTTCCATTATCTTGGATTTCTCTCTCAATTAGTGGCTCATTAGCCAAACTGGGTCCATAGGTATGTTTTATTTTTCTCACACAGGGTTTAGTTTAAGTGAATTAGTTGACAACATTTGCAAAACTGGGATATTTTTACCTTAAAAGTTAAAAGAACTGGCAATTAAAGGCAGAGAAAATTATGCTATTCTCTGAGATGAAGACTGGTTTTTCTTTGTCTGGTTTTTTTTTTTTTTTTTTTTTTTTTTTTGTGAGGAGATCAGCCCTGTGCTAACATCCGTCAATCCTCCTCTTTTTTTGCTGAGGAAGACGGCCCTGGGCTAACATCCGTGCCCATCTTCCTCCACTTTATATGGGATGCCGCCACAGCATGGCTTGCCAAGCAGTGCGTCGGTGCGCGCCCGGGATCCGAACCAGCGAACCCTGGGCCGCCGCAGCGGAGCGCGCGCACTTAACCGCTTGCGCCACCGGGCCGGCCCCTCTTTGTCTGGTTTTTAATCCCTAGAATTATTCTTCACAAGGGACACTGACTATCTGATTAGTTTTCTGATTTTTTCAGTTCCCCAAATGCAACTGTGCCCTTAAAAGAAGCTCATTAGATTATTAGAAGATGACCCACTCGATTTCCCACACCTATGGGGTGGAAAGAAGAAGAGGAAGCAGCAGCAGCAGATAGATGAAGAAGTTAGAGATGGAGACGGAGAGGTTGGGTTTGTCATTTGGTCTTTCTGGGAGCAATGTACCAGCTGATAAAAGGCAGCTCTGGAAATAGAAGGCGGGTGTTCTGACTGCCAGTGCAGTGTTCTATATACTTTATCGTGCCCCTTTTAACGAAAGCCAATACAATACTGTTTACTACATGGGAGGGGAAAGGTTCGAAGGGTGAAGGCAGGTCTATGCAAAGGTGGAGGTTGCATAGATTAAAGCTCCCTCCTTATCCAAAACTTTGTGACACCTCATTGTTTCTTAGAGATATCTTCAGTCAGACTTCTACTTTTGTTAGGTAACAAGAGGAAGGGACTACTTTACAAAATAGATTATGGGCTTGAATAAAAAATGGCTTCCTAAAAGAAGAAATTATTTACTCGACTGCCACACATAAAAATCTGATAGAGTCCTGTTAGCCCCGTAGTTGCAAACTCTAGTACTTTCAGGAACCAGGAAAGTAAAACAGGTCAGCTGTATGTCTGCTGGTGACTGTGGCAAGCTCCGCTGCATTTATCCCATCTCAAGGGGAAGCCACTACTTAGCTTCAGCTTAACATTGCTAGGTGAGAATGTGAATGTGGCCCAATATTGGCCAAGATTCAGAATTTTCAAGAGAAGATGGAAATCTGGATTTTTGTGTGAAATGTCCAGATTAAAAAACAAACAAATAAAATCTGTAAGCCACCAATTTGTAACCTCTGTTTAAAATCTTCACTTGATTAGGCTACTTATGAACAAACAGAAATAACAAAAACCCTCCCTTAAAAAAAAGTCTAGTAATTGTAGATAACATGTTAAAAATAACACTTAAATGCATAGTTAAGCTCTTTAAAGAGTAAGATACATCCCTAGAGTAGTGGATATATGAGCTGACAGTGTGCCTTTCCTGGATTTGGGAGTAGTTTCCAGTCTTAGGAACTAAGAGGCTTGTGTTGTTTTTTCTTTTCGATTTAATTTTTTAAATTGTGGTAAAATATAAATAACATAAGATTTACCATCTTAACTTTTTTTTTTTTTGGTGAGGAAGATTCACTCTGAGCTACTATCTATTGCCAATTTTCCTCTTTTATTGCTTGAGAAAGATTGAGAAAGATTGGCCCTGAGCTAACATCTGTGCCAATCTTCCTCTATTTTGTATGTAGGTCACTGCCAGAGCTTGGCTTGATGAGTGGTGTATGTCTGTGCTCGGGATCTGAACCCATGAACCTGGGCCTCCGAAGCAGAGCATGCTGGACTTAACCACTATGCCACAGGGCCGACCCCTTAACCATTTTTAAGTGTACAATTCAAGAGTGTTAAGTACATTCACAGTGTTGTGCAACTATCACCATTATCCATCTCTAGAACTTTTTCATCAACCCAAACTGAAATTCTGTACCAATTAAACAACATCTCCCCATTCCCTCCCCCTTCGTTTCACCTCCCAGCTGCTGGAAACCACCATTCTACTTTATGGTTCTATGAATTTGACTACTTTATGTACCTTATATATATAGAATCATATAGTATTTGTCCTTTTGTGACTGGCTTATTTCACTTAGCATAATGTCTTCAAGGTTCATCCATCTTGTAGCATGTGTCAGAATTTCCTTTATTTTTAAGGGTGAATAATATTCCTATATATATTATAATATGTATATACACACACACACACATATATATATATATATCACATTTTGTTTGTCCATTCCTTCATCGATGGACGTTTGGGTTGTTTCCTCCTTTTGGCTATTGCGAATATTGCTGCTATGAATGAATATGGGTGTGCAAATATCACTTCAACTCCCTGCTTTCAATTCTTTTGGGTATATAGCTAGAAGTGGAATTGCTGGATCAAATGGTAATTCTAGTTTTAATTTTTTGATGAACTGCCATACTGTTTTCCACAGTGGCTGCACCATTTTACATTCCCTCCAGCAGTGCAAAGGAGTTCCAGTTTCTCCACATCCATGCCAACATTCATTATTTTCTGTATTTTGTTTTGCTTTGTTTTATAATAGCCACCTTAAGGTATGTGAAGAGGCTTGAGTTTTAATGACCATTTAGGAATAGCAATTGAAATCTTGGACCCACAAAAGGCTCAAAACCTCCTATACAACCAGTATTCTTAAGTGGCTAATCCCTCACTAAAAGGGAGAACTATAAAAAAAACTACCCATCAGCATAAGGATAAGTCAAGGGAAATTGTCTATTTCAATCTGGACTCTAGTTGGAAAAATGTTTGTTAAGATACAGGAATCCTGAAGTTAAGAATTTAGTTAAAAAGCATGCCCAAACCAGTGTTAGAACAGGGATATTTGGCAATTCAAAGAAAAACCTCTTTTCAGGGCTGTACCTTCACCAAGGATCACAGCTCACTTCCACAGATAAAGCTCAGCTGAAGATAAACTCAAAATCCAAATTTGAGTCAAAAATTCAAACACATAATGATACAAGCCACCATGAGTACAAGTCAACTGACCAAATAAGTAACTTGATTTGATCCTCCAGCATATGCAGATAATACAACTCCCAGATAGAGGTTAGTATGGTCATTAAGTTCCTAGTCATTTGACTAGGAACTTAAAAAGGAATTAAAAACATAAGAAAAGAACAAGGCCCTTGGGAAAAAAAGGCTAATGTGAAAAAGAATTTCTATAAATGAAAAGCCTAGTCATTGAAATTAAAAACTCAAATGACAGATTAAATAGTTAATGAAACAAAGCCAGAGAGAAATTTAATGCGTGGAAATGTACATGTGATGAAATTATCCAGACCGTAACACAGAGACAGAACAGATGAAAATTATGAAAAAGAGAGCAATGGCAGAGTGGAATGTTTGGACACTCTCTTGCCAATAGCAATTATAAACTCTGGGAAAAAATGAACAAACAACTGAGAGATGAACAAAAGCTGGCAGAACTGGTGAGGGTTTGATCCTTACTGAGTGAGATGCACGTTTATATGGTTTTTCCCGTAGGGTACTCCCCGGTCCATCAGAGGGTGGCAGATGGAGCTGAAGCAGAAAGTGGCACTCTCATAGGACCGAGGAATCAGAAGATGGAGTTTGGGACTGCCAGAGAGGCCTAAAATTGAGGGGAGGGGATTCCAGAAAGGAAGAAGTCACATAGGATAGCCCCCAAATCCGTGTAGAAGCTCCACTCAAATCATTGGCTGATCCCTAGACTACCCATGCATGGGACGAGACTCCAATGCCCAGGGAGAAAACACCAGGTAGAAAGCCAAAAGAACAGAGCAGGACTTCAACAGTTGCCTATTACAGACATAGTTTGGAATTCAAGCCCTGCCAAGTTAAACAGATTTGAAAAATACTTTAAGCTTTTAAAATTAAAACCCAGAAGCTATGCCTTAGGACTTCAGATTAGGGGATTCACCCTAGGCTAGCTGCAAAACTGTAATAGAATCACCTTAACAAAGCCTAAAACCAAGCCTTCATAAATCAAGGTCATCTGCCAGTAATTTAACTGCCTTCTAAAACAAAAGTCAATACTTCTCAGAGGAAAATGAATCCAGAGTCTCTACAAAGTGTCATCCACAACATCTACTATAAAATAAAAATTTAATAGTCATGCAAAGATACAGACAAATGTGACACATAGTCAAGAGAAAAGTCAATCATAGAAAGAGACCCACAGAACAATTAGATGTTGAAATTAACAGACAGGGTTTTAACATAATTATGGTAAATATGTTAATGAATTTACAGGGAAGCATGGGTGCAATGGGTGAAGAGATGGGGAATTGTCAGGAGTGATAACATAAATTGCAAAAAGAATCAAATTTAAATACTAGAACTGAAAAACACAATATCTGAAAAAAAATCCATTTTCTGGGATTGACAGTATATTGAATACAACAAAAGGAAGGAGTAGTGACCATGAAGACAGGTCAATAGGGATCACCTAACTTAAGGACAGAGAGAAAGGATTTTTTTTTTTAATGAGTAGAGCTTCATTGAGCTGTGGGACTGTCTCAAAAAGTCTAACACACATGTAAGAAAGGAGAGAGAAAATGGGGAAGGAAAAACATCGCGACTATATTGGTTGAAAATTTTCTAAATTTGATTCAAAACAGCAACCCACACATCCATGAAGCTCAGCAAACCCCAAGCACGGTGAGTGCAAACAAACATTACCTAACCACATTATAGTCAAACTACTGAAAACCAAAGCATAAGAGCAAATCTTAAAAGCATTAAAAGAAAGAAAACACATTATATTAGGGAGAATAATTACATGAATGATGGCTACTTCTCATAAAAAATGGAGCTAGAAGACACAGAACTATATCTTTAAATCGATGAAAGAAAAACATTGCCAATCCAAAATTCCATACACAGCAAAAATATTTTTTTTAAATGCAAGTGAAATAAAGACATGTTTAGACAAACAAAGGGTAAGGGAATTTATTGCCAGCAGACCCACACTACAAGAAACTCTCAGAGACGTTCTTCAGGCTGAAGGAAAATAATACCAGATAGAAATTCAGAGCTACAAGAAGAAATGAAGAATATTAAAAATGATAAACATTTTAGTAAATATAAAAAATATATAAGACTTTGTCAAAATTAACCTCTGTCCTTCAAAATACATCATTAGGAAAATAAAAGCAAGTCATGGAATAGTAGAAAGTGTTTGCCCCTGTGGGACCTGCTGCCACCGTTTTCACTGCCACTACTCTGGGGGGATTGCTAGGAGCTGGGTGTGAGGGAACAGTGGGAAGAAAAACAGTGGGAGATTTTCTCTCAGGAACTTCCTTTCCTACTCTTTAAGCCAGGTCTAGGGGTGTCTTCTGGAGCTGTCTGTGTATATCCTGGTTCCCACGTCTAGGTTTCAGTCTATCTTGCATCCAGGTTGGGGGACACAGGAGAAAAAATGGGAAACTCACCACCAGTTCAGTGGTACTTTGAACTTTGGTCTTCTTTCCCAATCTACCAGCTACTTTTCAGAGTCCTCAAATAGCTGGTCCAGGTTTTAGATGGTGGATGGAGTATGCTTATCCGTTGTTGGAGAAGGTCATCGAGAGGATGTGACCTCCCGTTGACACATGAGCTGGACCCAGGCAATCAGAGGCTCCTTACACCCTTCCTTGTCCTTGGATTGTACATTCTGCCCACTGTTCCCACACTAGAAGCCACTTCAAGGATGCAGCCTTGAGAGAGTAAAATGTTATTGAGAGCATGTGGATGTATATGTGACCGAACCCAGTTAAGGCCTCTATATAAACCCTTAAGATTCTGGTGGGTGGGTGTGGAGATTTACTTGTCTTGCAGCCGTGTAAGACAAGCCTCATATGTAAATTCTCCTGTTTATTAAAACTGCTACCTACCAATCTGGAGTAGTCTGCCTCTTTCTTTGGTCTCTTCTTGCCCTCTGGGGCCAGTTTTGAATTTCACCTTGGGAACTCCCAAGGCTTTGAACCAACATCCATCTTACCCAGAATCAAAAACCATGACTTAAGTTTTGAGCACATTAAGCCTGAGCTACTTGTTGTACGTCCAGGTGGAAATATGTGTCTAGAGCTTAGAAGCAAGATCTGGGCTAAAAATGAACATTTCAGTCTTAAATGTACAGGTGCTTCCAGTCACAGGCCTGGAGGAGAGCAATCAGGAAGAGTGTGTACAATAAGCAAAATGGACAGAGAAGAGAACCCTGGGGACCATCAACATGGAAGAGGAGGGGACAGGAAGAGGAGCCAGTGCAGAGGGGTCAGACAGGCTGAAGGAAAACCAGAATGCTGGTGTCAAGTCTCCATCAGCTCCCTCCTGGACTGTGCATGCATACCAGCGCATATTAGGGTGTTTCCAGTGTTCCTAGTACTTTGTCTATCAGCCACCTGTGTCAGAATCACCTCAGAGTGGGAGAGGGTGATAAACACGTGGTTTCTCAGGTCATACTCCAAACTGATTTGATTAGAATCATAAGTGGTGGGTCCTGACTGCCTGAGTTTTTACTAGCTTTCCAGGGGTTTCTTACGAACAGTTCAGAGAATCACTGCTCTAGGCCTAAAGAGTGGAGAGATCCCTGAGCCTGTCACCAGTGTAAAGAGAAAGTGCTGAACAAGTGGAAAAGAAAGAGAAAAGCAGGAGAAGGAAGAGACAAAAAGGGAAAGAGAGAGATTCCTAAAGAGAGATTCCCAAGGCAGACACTCTTGGAGCAGCTGCACTGAGTTCATGTTGAGAGTTTCGTGTTTGAAGCCCATTAAGAGCCCTGTGTGAGCCTACAAGTCCCCGGGGTGACCGATGGGACAGCGAGCCTTGGGTGAAGTGCAGCCATGCCATGTACAGAATATGATGATGAACACGACGGGCGATGAGCAGTTCCACCGACACTGTCCTTCTTTGAACAGCATCCAACGGTAATACAGTCCTCTTACTTTTACATGACTCAACCAACAGAGGTTAACTGGTCCATTTTATGCCAGATCCAGTAGTCGTGTTTTATGCTGTGCTGCTCTAGCCAAACAACATCTGTTTGGATAAGGGAATGAAACTTGCTGAGATGCAAAGTCACACACACTGCTTTCTCCCCAAGCCTCCCTACTAAACAGTAAATTTAAGATATCTCTTGAAAAAGCCCAAAAGCTAATGTCAGTAGAAACCACACTAGATGAAAGGAAATTCATCACCAAAAGTGCTTGGAGAAAGAGCACTTGACCCCTTTTGCACCCCCTAATAATCAGTGCAATGCCAAGTATTCTTGGCCTTCACTTTATTTCTTCTCAACCTTGATTCTTCCCTGTGGGTGACTCAGAGACCATGTCTCGCTGTGTTCCGAGCTCCCAGCGCAGGGTCTGGCATACACTGGGAGTTCAATGTTTGTTAAACTTACTAAGATTAACTTTGAGTCTAGCGTCAATTTGACATGCATTCTTCCTAATGTCTTCTACATTTCTTTTTTCTTCCTTCCAAATTTCTCCTATTCTTCTTTTTAATCCTTTCTTCTTCTTCCCCTTTTTTGTCTGTTCTCCTCTCTCCTGCAGTGCCCAGTGATTGCCAGAAGAGGACAAATTTGGGAACTGGAGTGTGAAGAAAGTGAATTCTTCCAGTCTCTTCCCTCATCTCCATCTCTCCTCTTTCACTTTCCTTCCCCTCTCTGCATCCTCTGGGATTCTCTTCCTGCATCCCAAGCCCTCTATGTTGAAACATTAACATGAAGAATGCAGTGCTATTCAAGTAATAGGAATAAAAGCTATTTCTCATTTCCTATTAATCCCATCTTTAGTGATTCTTAGTTTTGAGGAAAAAACTCCTCTACAGCCCAAAACACAACTTCATTCTAAGACGCAGCATGATCCATTTAATATACCTCAGCTTTCAGTATTCTTAATTAGGGAATGCACTAACTTTATGAAGAATTATTATATCTTCATTCACATTTGGCAGACTGTCTGCTGTCCTGAGGAACTCAAGAGATTTGACCATAGTGTCCTCCAAAAGCTAAATTTCCAGATCTTCTATTGAACAATGAACAAATGCTTATGGATAACAACTGTGCCAGAAATTACTGAGATTATGGGTTTACATGTATGTATTTTAAGTAATGCTTAAAGATGCTTGACTTAATCACATCCACTATTCTTTTGACTCACTGTTCTCTCATCAGCAGTTCACATGTTTCTGGATAATCCAGGCCCTCAGGCCATCTGGAGATGTTGCTGGGTGATAGCAACCACTCCTGGTACTAGAAGGGGGAGGATGAAAATTCAGGCCAGCATATTTTCCTTTCTGAAAGCAGCTCTCATAAAAGCAGAGCTTCTGCTGGAATTATACTACTTTTCAGGAAGAAAGAAAGTAGGAGTGGAAGAAGGAAACCAACATAGTTGAACCCCTTCTATATACTACCCAACTTCTGAGTGTTAACTCATTTAATTCCCACAAAAACACTGTAAGGGAGGAGTTATTATCTTTACACCACAGGTAAAGGAATGGGAGCTCAGAGAGGTCAGGTAACTTACTTAAGGCTACAGAGCTAGAGAGTGGACCCAAGCTTTGCCAAGTCCAAAGCCCACATGCTTTCTAGAACACTCTACTCTGTCTGCAGTGCTCTCATCTCACTGCAGGACTCTGATATGGCCTCTACTTAATTCTTCTGCCAGAGCACTCTGCATAGTGACCAGCCCCAGAAATTGCTCCATCTACTATTCTCCCTCCCCTCCTGTCTTCCTCTCTAATAGCCTCTCTAATAGACTTTCTTATTTTAGTTTCATCAATAACAGCACCTCACATTTGTATGGTGCTTCACAGACGTTCATCAGGCGCTTTCACACCGTCTCATTTAGTCCTCACAGCAACCCCAGGAAGTAGTAGTATTACTGTCTGCAGTACGTGGACATGGATCCGGGGATCTGGGGTGATGATGGGATTGACTCTTTGTCAGAGAGCATTCAGTGTCTGAGCTGATTCTGGAAGGAAGATGGGCCATGGGCCAGGTCACTGGGGAACCTGCAGGCAGATCAGGGAGCTACGATTGGTGAAAGGTCAAAGGGAATGAGGCACCAGGGGGCAGTATGGCCAGACGAGCTTTGCAATACAGAGGTCGAATCTGTTTGCTGGGAATTGCAGAATTTTCTGATAGTTCTATTTCCCATTGTGCTGTTTAGGGCATTTATATAAGCCCCTAACTCCTGACTCTGAAAATTCTTGCTTCGCCCAAGGAATTGCTTTTCTTTTGATGTTCATCTCCTAAAAGCACTCTTCATTTTCTGCTTCCACCTGCACGTGCATCATTTCTGATGCAGCCCTCACCTCGTCTTACACGAATACCTGTAGCAGCAGTCCGATTGTCTCCCTGTCTTCAGCCAGCTCCTTCTCCCCAGCGGTTCACACTAGACTCATTTTCCTTAAATGAAAATGTAATCATGTTATTTCTCTACTTAACATCTGCCAGTGCCTCCCAATCACCTTTAGGACTAAATCCACTCCTTTTTACAGTGTATCATATCCTTCATAACTTCAACCCCTACCCATCCTTCTGGGACCATTTCACAGCAATGCTGAGCTGCTGCTTGCTCTTGCACGCTCTGTGTCTGCACACATCGCTGTCCCGCCTGCAGTTGGCTCTCTCCCACTCTACCCCAATCAATTGCCAGGAAGATGCCTCCTCACCTCTCTAGCACTGTCTCCTTTCCTACTGGCCCCAGTAGACTTAGGGATTTCTTCCCCAAGCTCCCATTATATATGCACTTGTTGGTTTCTAGGTCTCTCCCTTCCCCACCATTCTAAGACACATTTGTGGGAGGGACTTTACTTTTTCATCTTTGGTCCTATTGCTACCTTCAATGTCCCTTCCTGGATGTGGATCTTTCCAAGGGTAGGGGGCCTTTTTGTAATGATGGGGAGGCAAGAGATGCTTCTTTATTTTAGCACAATAAGGGACAGGGGATTAAGCTCTATGGTGTGAGACTGTGTTTTTGTTGCTATTTGTTTGTTTTGTGGGTGGCAGGGGAGAAGCTCCATTCTTAAACCACCTCGGTAGCATCTTCCCTCTTTATCCTCCACCTTCAAGATGCATATACCTTCTTTCTCCTCCATTTAATGTTTTAATGCCCATAAATGCTTGTGAAAAGAATGCAGGTTTCCATCAAGTTCAAAGGTATTTGAATTAGATGAGAAAGACACTTGTATGTCTTAAGAGTCAAAGAAATGCAAAGTCCAAATAAGCGAGGTAGCAGCCGGGATAGGTGACGACCCGAGTTCTGCTCTATTCCATGGGCACAACAGGGCGATGGGCTGCATAGGTTTTGAGGGTGACGAGTCTGTTTTTAAATTATAATGCTCCAGTTATAGGCATGAATTCATACAGTAAGCATCCTGGCCAAAATCTCCAGTTGTGATAGTCTCAGACCCCCCAAATACCTGGTATCGCATAGTCAGAAACTCTGTGAAGACAGAGAACTAAACAGAGAAATCTTTTAAAGAATCAAAATTGTATCATTCATACTTTCACATTAAAAAATCTCTGCCTATTTGGTTTGTACTTCTGGGTAGAAGCAGTCAAAGCGTTCGGCATATCTCCTGCATCCTTCCTTTCCTTGTGAAGGTGACCTTGGGAGCATGTCACCTGGCTAGCGTAGGTACTAGACAGAGGAGGGCTACGTGAATCACACTGGATCCGCCCGAAGGAGAAATAAACCTGTGTTGTGTTGTGAGAGACCGTGAAAGATAGAGTTTTCCACTGTGACTCTCACATATCCTTGTCCCCAACAGCTATATCCCCTACTGCTACCCCTTCTTGCATATAAACTCAGCCCCTAATTGTTCCTCTCCACTCTTCTTGATAAAATCCAAATTGCGCAAACCATGGCTGCTAATCCACGAAAACAATTTATCTCTCTTCTGAAAAATCTTCTTCATTCAACTATTCCTGAAGCTGACTGAACTTCAGCAGACTCTCTTTTGCTAAAGCCCTATAAAACATTCTGCCCTCCTCCAACTTAGAAATCCCATTTGGAAACTTCTTATGCCTGGAATTTTTGAATAAAGATTTCCACTAATGCTGTTCTCGATGACTTTTTCCATAGCGTCAAGCCATCAAGATTTCAGGTTCCATTTGTTTTCACATCATAGCCTAGACTATACTGACTAACATATTTACTAAATTTTAAACAATATTGGAGCATTTTTATTGAACTTGTGATTCATCACATTTAAAAACTTACTTGATTAGAATTACAGGAAATACTTCCATGCATGAAAAAGTTTGCCATTAGACAATTCAAGTACTTAAAGGTATGTAAATTTATAAATGAGTTTAAAATATTCAAAGGTGCTTAATTAATTTGGTTTATAAAATGAGACCAAATATTATTCAGGGGACCTTTAACTGTGATTGCTAAAATTTGCTAGACTTATAAATAAAATAATATGATTTGTAAGTTGCACTCAAAAGCTTAAGGATGAATTACATTTTTAATATGACTTTAATAAATCTAATATTGCCTTTTATAAGTCAGCCCAAACTCTGAAAGGTCTTTTCTGTGCATAAACTCCATACTCAGAGATATTTAAAGGCCTTCATAGTTAGCAATTTGCTGTGGAACCAGGTGGAGCCGACACTGACTGACAACCCATGTTGGAGTCACTGCTCGAAGGGTAGTGAGCTCTCTGAGAGAAGGGGTCCAAAAAACAGAAGGCTTGGGAAAGAGATGGTAGAGGCAAGAGAATCTGCGGGAGAGTGTCCAGGAGAGTTCTTGCTGTGGAGGAGGCAGTCAGAGAAATGAGAATGGAGATCAGGGATCCAAGACGGATAAGTCAGAGAACCTTCCTGAGTGCCCAGCACACTATGAATTTGAAATATTGAAGGAAGAGTCTTCAGTGTGAGGGAAGGAGGCGGCTCACTTTTCCACCTCTTAACTCCCTTCCCGATGCTGATGTTTCTCCATTGTGAAAAAATGGATCTAAGGGAGTGATAGCTGACATCAATTGACTGGCTGAATAGTAAGACAGTTTTTATTACTGTCTGCTCTGCTCCAACTCCTTCATGATAAAGGCTAAATAACAATAAGCCCTTACATGTGTATGTCACTTTACAGTGTGCAAAGTGCTTTATAAAATCCCCAAACCTCATCCCTTTAACTTGCAGTATAGACCTTTGAAGTCCCTTTCTGTCACACATTTTATTTTATCCCAAGTTTGCACATGTGGAACCATAATCTCATATACTTCTAAAGCTTTGAGAGACCTGAGAGATCATTGGGTTCAAACCATTCTTTCAGTAGATGAACGGGCTGAGACGCAAAACAGTTAAGAGATTTTACCAAAGCCATACAGCTAGTTGGAATAAAGTAAGTCAGGTTTTTTTGTTTTGCTTTTTACTTCCTAATAACTCTAAACCCAGCTAAAAGATTGGGTTTTAAATGGAAGGTATGTGTGTGGTGGGAAGTGAGGTGGGAGAGGAAGGGGTTCAAGGAATAAATTGACCCTTGTCTAAAAGCATGTGTTTGCAAGTTGGTTGAGCTCCTCTGATACAATAAATTCCCAAAGGAATTCGGTTTTGCCTGTGGTGTCTAATTATTGCATGAATCTCAGTGTACTGGTATAAGATATTCTCCATCATGGACTACACAAAATTCAGAAATAAGGGTTGTGGTAGGCAACCTCTAAGATGGTCTCCAATTGTCCCTGCCTCCACGTATATTCTTCTCCCCTTGAATGTGGGCTGGACTTAGCGACTTAGTTCCAACGAATAGAAAACAACAGAAGTAACAGAATGTTACTTCTGAGATTAAGTTATAAAAAGACTATGGCTTCTGTCTTGAGTATTCTCTCTCTGTCTCAGATCACTCACCCTGGCAGAAGCTAGCTGCCATGTTTTTAGTCAGCCCTGTGGTGAGGTTTATGTGGGAGGGAACTGAGGGAGGCCTTCAGCTAACCTGTACTGGCTGTTAGCCAGTACAGAGGCTTTTAGTCCAACTGCCCAAGAAGAATTGAGGCCTGATGATAAACAGGTGAGTGAGCTTGGAACTGGACCCTCCCTGGCGGAGTTTGCAGATCAGACCACAGCCCCATTGACCACTTGGCTGCAGCCTCATGAAAGCCCTTGAGCCAGAGGCTCCCAGCTAGTGACACTGAAATTCCTGACCCATAGAAACTGTGACAATAAATGTTTGTTGTTTTAAACTGCTGAGTTTGGGCAATTTGTTATACAGCAATAGATAATTAATACAAAGGTGAAATAAGGACAAAAGAAATCTTAGTTAACTGTTTATTTTCTCACTTGGATCAATGTGTATCAGAGTCTTGAAGACAAACTTGGGAATATCTTTAACTTTTCTTCAGCTCTGTTAACAATAAGTTTGCAAATCACAAACTTGAAAAACTTATCTATTTTGTCCTTAAATACATTGCTCACCCTGAATTGTAGTTAGAAATACATCTTGGTAATGAGGAAAAAGACTCAGGCGCCAAGTCAGCTATAAATTACGTCAGCAACTTACTGCATTTGGATCGTAGGTCTAGAACCGGTTTGAGGAGATGGTGGAGTTGGTATTTTTAGGTGTGAATCACCATCGGGCCAGACTGCTTCTCTTCTTTCTGGGTGCCCCTGCCCAACAGCGGGTCAGTCCTGGAAGGGGCTCAAGGAGCTCCTGCACTTTTGCTGACAATTGCATTGCTTATTTGCAGAGCTGGAGATATGCTTGCAAAAGGCATAAAAATTCCTGTTTTATAATCACATCTAGAAGGAGAAATATTTCCATGTTCTACCTCCCACCTACCCAGCCTGTGATCAAGTTCGGTCTGAAAGATGGAGGTTTAGAGGAAAATAGAAGTTGCTTGCAGTAACAAGAATGGCAAATTGCATGCCTGAAGAAACAGACCTGGCCTGAAGGCATGAGCTCTTGAGTTTAGAAAGTAAAGTTCTGTGGAGGTTTGGCAGGTGGGAAAATTCCAAAGGGCCACATAGCCAGAATGCAAGGGAGCTGTGATCATTTCGGACGTCTGTCAATAAACCCAGAATGGTAGATGATGGGAGCAGAAGTCGGGAAGAGTGGGGACCAGTGAAGATCAAATGAATTCAAGGTTCTTCTGACTGAAGAACAGCTCGTTTATATCTGGGTGCTGGGCTAGAAGCTCAACTAGTTCACCTACCCCTACTTTTTTGTCATGAATTCTTTTTAAGAAAAGCATTTCAACGGACCTGCCTGAATAAATGAAAGAGACCATCACAGCCTCATGAAGCATATACAACAAGCATATTGAGGAATTTCTCAATATCTCCTTTTTCCCCTTAATCTTCTCGTTCTTCTCTCCTCTGTCTCTTTCTTCCCCCTCTCTTCTTCTTTCTGCTTCTTCCTTTCTCTCCATCTCCACTCTGTTTTCCCCTTCAAAAATATTTACTAGCCTCTTGCACTAGTCTCCTTCTGTTCTAAATGGAGAAGCAAACATCCCTTCCATAAGATGGGGGTGGAGACTTGAGAAAGGACTGTCACAAGAGGACGCTCTGCAGCTCTTGTGAATCTTTCTGTCTTTAGCTGTGCTAAATGCCATATTTGTACTATTTTATAGTTTAAAGACTCGTTATTTCTAGACATGGACTTTTCAGAATTTGTTTCCTCTCTAACAGGGTCAAACCAATGGACTCATGTCCTTCAGCATCAGGGAAAAGAACATTTACATTTTCTGAAAGTATAAATTAGTAATGACCTAGGGTGGCTTTTAAATATAGAAGTGTTATTGGGGCCCTATTGTGTGAGACGAGCAGTCAAGACCCCTGTTCTGGCCAGCTGTGAAACCTGTGATTGATTTCTGAAAAACCTATACAAAAAAAAGTTAAAGGAGATCATGTAAGAAGTAAAAGAAATAAATTGAACACACATGTGCAATCATTATTCATATGAGCATTCTCTGCATTACTTCATAACACAGCTGTATACACAAAAAAACAGTTCCCTTTGCTTCTTCCTATTGGAGTCTTATTAATTTCTGTTTAATGAAACACAAATGTTTGTGCGCTTCATTTTGAGGAACACGGTCTAGTGGGTTATTTGTTAAGCACTGGCCAGAGTGGCTGTGCCCATCTGATAGGAATGTCTGTAGGCCTTTGAAAGTCCCTTGACAGGGCATCTTTTGAGCATGCCAGTTGCCATGGTCACCAGTGTGCTGATTTGCAAGGAAAATTGGAAGCCTGTTCATTACGTCAAAAACTACATTGGGGGATAAAGAGAGCATGTTTGCTTCGAGAGTTGGCAAGTGGGGTTTGTTAGCCTCCCCGCCCACACACTTCCATCAAACAATGTCTCATTCAACTGCATAAGTCAAAGTTTACAACGCCCATCTTTCCAGCTGGAATAGGCCTGAGGAGTGTGAATGGAAAATCGTCACTCACAGAATCACAGCACAGGCTCACAGGCCAACCTGTTCTGGTGACTTTGCAAGGACAGTAGAGGGGGGATGGATGCTTAGTAGAGTGGGAAGCAATGACAAACTGTGTTCTTGGCACCAACTAGATGTTGGATGTGGGCTTGCAACGTTTTGAATTTTCTTCATCCGTAAAATGAGTCGGGTGAGAGAGAGTATCTGCAGGGGTGCTCTCATCTCCCAAATTCTGTGATTCTAAAACACATTCTTTATGCTGATACATTCATATTATATGCCCAGGCACACATGTACAGCTTGACTGTATTTGTTTTTAAATGTTTATTGGTTTGACAGTGTAAATGGAATGCCTCACATTTTTGCATGAGGTGTGCGTACAAAATCAATGCCCTCTCCCAATACAGTTGCCCAACCTGCAAACAAATAGCACAGCTATGGTAACTTAAGAATTAACCTTACTATGCATTGATTTAATCACCTATGATTACGTATCCTAGCGATGATTGTCATCCATGCTGAAATAATCAAAATACTACCTGTAATGCATTCTGATTCTTATTATCATTTCCTTTTGGTTACCTTACATGAAAATTTATGTCTAGGGAGTAATTCTGAAGTTCATATTTTAAAAGTAGATGCTTATATAAATTAAATATATATATATTGCTGAGTGTCTCCTCCGTGCTGGATGTTTTTACAACAGGAGAGGCTAGGTAATTTTCCCAAATTCTCTCAGCTAAGTGGCAAATCTTGGGTTTGAATACCCGATCCTTTTGATGTCAAAACTCATTCTTTTGCTATCTCCTAGGCTGCCTTTTTTCTTCTTCCTGCCAATCTTCACTTAGAAAGCCCTGGAGATCCAAGTGGGAGTAGAGAGGTTTACTGAAAGGGATAAATCCACGAAAATTTGTAAGCCCAAATAGACTTTTTCCAGAAAAAGTAAAATTTCACTGATTAAGGCGTGTATTTACATATGTGTGTAATATTGAAAAGTGACTAGTATCTAGAGAGGAGAAGGACAAGCCAAAAAGTTAACACTTTTTGTTTCTATCTATTTTATTGATTAAGCTAATTATTTAAATAAAATGACTGAAGTTTGAAGGCTTGCATATTGTACCAGGAAACTAAATGTATACATTAACACCCACGAGAGAGGAATAAGGTCTCATTATAGCTGGTTTGGAGGTAAAAGAAAGGAAAGTTCAGCAAGGCCAACAAAGCCACACTGTGTCAACTGAACTGTGACTACTTGTTTTTTTTGTATTTTAAGGGTTATTTTTCTTTCATTGTAGGATTATTTAAGAAGCAAATAATGGATATGAAATTGGGTTGTAAAATGAAATACTTAACCAGTGTTAATTGCTATTAAATAAACAACTATTTGTTTTTACAAACACGTATATAGTAATGTGTGCCAGGAACCATTCTAAGAGCTTGATTCTCCCAAGGACCCTAAGACGTATTACTGCTATTATCTACCTTGTATAAATAAGGAAACAGAAGCCCACAGATCAGTAATAACTTGGTGGAATGTAGGCCTCTATGACCTTGGTACAGAAGACTGTTATAAAGTCTTACAGATCCCAAAATATATTAGAGTTGCCTTCGTTATGATTTTCAAAATATTTAGTAAATTGCTTCAGTTTTATTCCTCTGTAAAATTTGCCTTGCTGTAACTACAGTAAAGTTTTGGTCTACTTTCCCTGTTCTAATGCTAATTCCTTTCGGTTATATATACTCTATTTCCTATGAATCAGACTGAGAGAACCAGAAAATCCATTGCTAGTCAGAGAGTGCCAACTAGATGTTGATAACATCCATCTCAAAGAGAATAGGAAAAAAGTGCTGGGAAGACAAATTTCCTTTCACAGTTGTCACTTCATTTCATTTAGGGGTGCCTTGACTTCTTTTAGCATTTTTAATATGAGGTCTGGATATTAGACAACATGGTGAATTCATGCTAACAAGGGCATAGGAGGGGCAACCACAAATATGTGTACTTTTTAAAAATTGTGACAAAAGGTACATAACATAAAACTTATCATTTTAACCATTTTTATATGTATAGTTCAGTGGCCTTAAGTGTATGCACATTGCTGTCCAACTATCGCTACCATCCATCTTCAGAACTTTTTCATCTTCCAAACCTGAAATTCTGTCCCCATTAAACAATAACTCCCATTCCTTCCTCTCCCCAGCCCCTGACAGCCACCATTCTACTTTCTGTCTCTATGGATTTGAGTACTCTAGGTACCTCATGTAAGTGGAATCATACAGAGTGTCCTTTTGTGGCTGGCTTACTTCACTTAGCATAACGTCCTCAAGGTTCATCCGTGTTGCAGCATGTGTCAGAATTTCCCTCCTTTTTAAGGCTGAATAATATTCCATTGTATGTATAGACCACATTTTGTTTATCCATTCTTCTGTTAATGGATGCTCAAGTTGTTCCCACCTTTTGGCTGTTGTGAATAATGCTGCTATGAACATGGGTGTACAAACATCTGTTTGAGTTTCCTGCTTTCAATTCTTTAGGGTATATACCCAGAATGGGAATTTATGGATCATAGGGTAATTCTATTTTTACCTTTTTGAGGACCCTCCATACTGTTTTCTGTAGTGGTTGCACCATTTTACATTTCCACCAATACTACCTGAGTTCCAATTTCTCCACACCCTTCCAACACTTGTTATTTTCTACTTTTGGATAGTAGACATCCTAATAGATGTGAAGTGGCATCTCACTATGGTTTTAATTTGCATTTTCCTAATTAGTAGTGATGTTGAACATTTTTTCATGGCCTATTGGCCATTTGTATATCTTCTTCAGAGAAATGTCTATGTAAGTCCCTTGCCCATTTTTTAATTGGGTTGTTTGTTTGTTGTTGCTGTTGAGTTGTAGGAATTCTTCATATACTCTGGATATTAATCTCTTATCAGCTATATTATTTGCAAATATTTTCTCCCATTCCATGGATTACCTTTTAACTCTGTTTGTGCTTGTTTTTAAATTGGCCTTTTATTTTTACAGTGTTGTATTTTAAAAAGTTTCCTTCCTTGTCTAAGGCTTTTCACCCATGGAAGTATGTTTAACGAGCCTATTCTCTGGATGTAATACACAATTTGTGAGATTGTTAATAGACCTTTATGAGCTAGACTTGAATCACCATACACAATCAGGGTCCAGTCAGGAGACAGAAACTACACCAACGATTGTAACAGAGTGAATTCAATATAAAGAACCATTAAGCAGATGTTGGAGAACTGAAAAGGCAAAAGAGAAAAACTGAGATAACACTGTAGGAAGCAGCTACCATCCCTAGGGCTCTGCGAATACAAGGAAGAGGTTAGGATTATTAAAATTCAGCAGGGAGAGGTGGGGCTTGTGATGTTGACCCAGACCTCTGCTGGTCTTTTGGAGGAATACTGATGAAGTTCAGTCTAGGAGTGTGAAAACACTGCAAATGAACTGCTGCTGCCAGAGCAAAGAAGCCTTGTGGTGGTGATGCTGACGTGACGTGACGTGAAGCAAATGGGGAAAAAAGCATATATGCTTTCTCCTTCCTCCAGCCTTCCAGCCTCCCTCTAGCATACCCATTGGCAGATCCTAACAGGGAGTGACTGGCAAAGGAGAAAAGTGGCTTTCTGAGTGTCACCCCCTATATCACAAAGCAGAGTATAGAAGGGTGGGTCTACAAAGACAATAGCTTAATTAAGGGTACAGTCACCAAAGCCTTTTTAATTTTCCATTGTCAGAAGTGAGGAATCTTTGTTCACTTATGAACCTCAGAAACTAGCACAGTGCCAGGAAAATGTGTTGAGAAACATTTGCTGAATAAAAAAAGAATGGACCTAGAAAACAGAATTCTAGAAAGGAAGTACAATACTTGAGTTTACTACTTTGTTCTTCATTCACTTAGGACTTTAATTATATTTTAATTTTTAGTTGCTCTCAGTATGAATTTACTGGTCAAAAGCTCATTTGTTACAGTGGTTTCCATTTACTGGGCACTTACATTTCATCCAAGGTTCAACGTACTTTTTATTCCTTTCAGACATCCTGCAAATTAAGGTGTCCTTATTCCTTTTTAATAGATGAGAAAACCGAGGCCTGGAGGTTAAGCAATATGCTCAAGATCAGCCAGATAGTACATAATAGAACCAGGCTTTAAAACTTAGGTCTGTTTGTTTCCAGAGCCTGTACTCTTAGCCACTAACCTCACATGCTCAGTCTTTCACACAGTATTGACCACTGTTTCTAAAGATATTCACTGGGCCACCCTTTTCTGTCTTAGCTGTCCTGTCACCAACTTGCTCTGGCCCCACAGGGCTGATCCACCAGAATCTGTTCATTTACTTGCATAATCCAGTTTTCCTTTGTCCTTCCTTCCTTCTCTCTCTCTCTCTCTTTTTTTAAATTCCATTAATGGTTCAGCAATAGGAAATAAAGAATTAGACACTATGAAAGATGACTAAACCCGTCACTCTGTAGCTTTTTAAATAGGAACTTCTTCCCACTTTCTACAGAATGACTCATATATGGAGCAGTGAGTGCTGGACAACCCTGAACTTCCAAACACAGGTTTTGCCAGTGCTGGAGTTCTTTCTCACCCCATGAGAAAGGTTTCATTGTCCATACCGATGGTTGGCAAACTTCAGCCCGTGGGTCACCTGGTGTTCTAAGTAACCTTTTATTGGGACACAGCTTGATTCATTCTTTTATGTATTGTCTATGGCAGAGTTGATAGCTGTAACAGAGACTGTATGACCCACAAAGCCCCATATATTTCCTATCTGGCCCTTTACAGAGAGTTGACTGGCCTCTGGTCTGTGCTGATCAATGGCCCAGTTGATCTCCCACCCACCTTATCCATGTTGCAGTTGTTGCAACTGCTTCATCTCCGTGCCTTGGGGTTGGAAGTTTCTCTTCAGTCATCACCCACATAAGGAAAATAGGGCTGCAAACCACACTAAATACAAACTCTAGACTTTGAATCCTGAGTGTGGTTTCCTGTGTTAGCCTTAATATGGCTTTCCCCTCTCCAAGAAATATGCACTTCTTGGGCAAGTGGAAGGTGTTACCTGATCTTGAAAGGATCTGGGGTGATTATTTAAGTCATTTTAGGGTTTCTTTAAATTTCAAAAAAGAAAAAAAAAAGAGCAAGGCCAAAGTCTTCGATTTCAAAGAGGATCTTTCACACAGGAGAACAATAAACTTTCCACCAAATGCTTTTACACACAAAAAAGGCAAGTAATTTTTAATTTTGCTCTTTTATCAGTTAATTGATTGCATTTATTTTTTTTCAGATGATCTAAAAATGCAAATATATCTGTATACTACTATTCTTGTTTTAAAACCCTGAAAATCCCTTGTACCTTAACTGCCCTGCCAATCCTACAAATAGGCAAGCATTATTTCACCCATTTTACCAATGGAGAAAATGGAGATTCTGAGAAAATAAATAAATTTTAAGTATATTAAGTACATTTCTTTGAACATCTTAGGGCAAAGTAAATATGACTTAAATTCACTTAACTGAGTAAATGTACTCATGAAATTATGTGGAAAGTAAACATCTATACGTGAGATCATGATTTCCAATTTTGGAGAGAATAATTTTGGCTCCAATATATAATAAAGTCACAGTAATGCACCAAAGACCATGCTCTGTTTGGTGATTTGCATGTACTGTGCATTTGGCTCTCCCGTGCAAACACTGGAAGAAAAGTTCATAAAATGGACAAAGGACAATGAGTTACTGTGTTTTGAGATGCTTGCCTTAATTCATACATAATTTAAATATCTGATTAACGCCCACTTCATTGAATTCTCATGGTCTCTAATGAGATAATGTTATTTCTTCTATGATATCAATTGGGAAAGCAATACTCAAAATATAAAATCATTGAAAATATGAGGTAAGAGCAGCTCTGGGAAATTCTTAAAAGTACGGGATATAGTCTTTGCTCTCAGGCAGTTGATAAACTTGCTGAGAAATAGCAGTAAAACAGGAAAAGTGTAAATGTTGATATGCCCAGATTTGCTGAGCCTTTGCTTTGAAACAGTTGTCCTCAAACTTATTTGTACATAAGAATTCCCCTGGTGGGGTAGGGGAACTTTATGATCTGCATGTTTCTGGGACCCACCCTAAAAGATTCTGAGTTTTAGTTCAGGGGTAGAGCTCAATCATCTACGTATTTGCCAAACACCCATAGCTTTCTCATTTAGGTGGTTCATAAGTCATATCTTCAGGAAAGGTGCTTCAGGTGTTTTCAAGAACAAATGTAGATGGAAGTAAAGCTGGCATTGAGGAGGACAATTAGGCCTCCTCTTTGGGGGACAATTTATGGGGACTGATAAGACCCTTCCCCTTGCTGATCCTCCCAAATAACTTTCTAATACTTCCAATTGGAAAACAAAAAATAATTCTACAATCAGAAGTGCATTCCTTTGTCTTGGAATATTGTCCCTAATCAAGTACGAACATGTTAAGAGGAGAAGATCATTTGGACCTTAGCCATCATCTACAGCTCAGTTTGGCTGACTTTATGAGTTCTTCCCAGAGAGAGATTTTCATGAGGTGCAAGGGACTCTGCTGTGCAGAGTGCAGCGAGGTGAGGAACCCAAAGTGGATTAGGCTATTCTAAGCATTGCTATGACTTTAGGGAGAATTGAGGATGTGGGGAGGAAAATGGAAAGGAAAAATGTAGTATATAGAAGGCTCTCCATTTACAAGCAGATGAGGTCCAAAAAAGGTTGGGAAAATCCATTTACACACAAGATCAAAGTAATACTATAGGATTCTCAATAGAATTGACGCATTTTTGCTCTCATTCATTTGTTTGTATCTATGAAAGTTCCTAAGTCGAAAGTTTGTAAATTGATGTGCTTCTGAACTTGGGACTATTGCTTTTTATAGGCATGCTTTAGAATCGCAGCTTTCAAAGATTCTCTATAAGAAGCCTAAGAGATCTCCTAGTTCTAGTACAGCAAACAGATTTCAACTCATGTGCAATCTCCAATTGATTAGTAGTGACTGCCTGGTACACTGCATTGCAAAGGATTCCGTGAGTGATTAGCAATGTCTGTTCTGTCTGTCATGGGAGTAGGCAAAACTCCATTAGTCTAATACCCTAATTTTACACACCAGGAAATTGAAATTCAGATTTAGGCACAGAGAAACCTCAGAAAAGAGTGAGAGAAGTAAACTTATGGTTTGTAAATCTTTGCGTGGACATGGGTTTAAAATGATTTCTTGATTTCCTTTATAAGGAAAGTTGCCTACAGGACTCCAGATGTTGAGAGAAAGGTTTACTGTTACATTCTTGTGGTTTGGGGTTGTTGTGTATATTTTAGCTTCCATCCTTTTCCTATTTGTGCATCATTAGAATGGAATGTACCGAGGGATCAATAAACGGAAGCCTAAATAGTGCAGGAAAAAAATGCGTGAGCACCTTTTTGGAATAAAACTCTTCATACATTTTCAAGCTCTTTTAGAAACGTTTCAATTGCGGAGTGCACCTCCATGTTCCTGTCAGGACTAAAGAATTGGAGCAGAAATCAATGTGGTCTCAATAACAAGGCAGAATTCACCTCTCTACACATTCTCTCTCTACATACCATGCCATTAGCCAGTTGCTGATTTAATAAGATGTTCTAGGCATCTAGAATCACTTTTTTGGAAAGCTTCACATGCCCTGAAGAGAGACTCTAGTGTCACCAAATATCTAAGCATTTGGCGAAAAGAGACTAGGTAGGATTGGACTACGCTAATGAAAAAGTGGGAATTCCCAGGAATCTGACCATGTCTCAATTTCAATCTCTTTGGAGTTATAAGGTACAGTAGAAAAGGAACAATCCCCAGAAACTCTAATTAGAGACAGAGCTGGTAAGAATTTTTTCAGACTCTCCTAAATTCCTCTAATCTACTTGCTTCTTACAAAGCATAATTTGTATCTGGTCCCTAGCCAGGAAAAGCACAGGAGCCTCTTGAGGATTGATTTTTAAAATTCTGTTAAAAAAATTCAGTCTCAGAAAGCACCCAACACCTACGTCTTTGCATCTCTTCTTATTCCTCCTCCCTCTGGAATTTGGCAAGGTTTTGCTTCTCTCTGAATGGTATTCCCCTCCATCTCCATCCCATAACTGGGTGGTAAAGTCCTGCCCTTCATTCATTTATGGATTCATCTACTGAGTCATTCAATTCACTCAACACATATTTACTGAGATATTTGTTGAAACAAGTAGAACACGGTTCCAGATCACACTGATCTTATAATCTAGAATACACTCAAATTTACACAAGACATCATATAATTACAACTGTCTACTGCGTCTCAAAGGAGAAGGGGAGGTGACTCAGCCTGAGAAGTCAGAGAAAGCTGTGTTGAGAAAGCAGACTTTTATCTGAGCCCTAACGAATAAATAGGATTGGGCTAGGTGACATGGGAGGTGAGGGGGGGAGGAAATAAGGGAAGAGCATTTCAGGAAGAAGGCATTGCCTGGGTAAGGCCGCAAGGCAGGAAGGAACATGATGAAGAGGACAGAAAGCAGGCCAGTGTGACGGAGGGGGAGGGGGAGGGGAGGAGGAGGAGGATGGTGTGTCTATTATTTTTGGAGGGGTGCCTCCTTCGAGATGCTCAAGATGAGGATAGAGAAGTAGAAAGGGGCCATATCTGGTAGGTCATGTTAAGGATTTGGGTTTATGAACTACGGGAAGCCACCAAATGGGTTTACGTAGGGAACAAAGTACACCTCAGGCATCACTTTTTCTAAGCAACTTTCCCATTCCAGCATAGTATTTGAAAATCTATAATACTCATCTTGTATTAGAAACGTAAGTATGGATCTGTCTCCACTATACCATCATCTCCTCATAGGCAGGAATTAAGTCTTTTCATCTTTGTATAATTTGCAGCATAGCTAGCAGGATAATGTAGGAATCGATTGGAATGAAAGGAACTTTGGAATCAGGCAGATCTGGCTTGGATTCCTGTCACTACGCTCTTCCAGCTCTATGACACTAACCATGTACCCAGGGCAGTGTAGTAGGAGGGCCCACCCTGGGTGCAGGCAATAAGGGAGTGCATTGTTGTTGAGAATTTAAAAACAATAATAAACCTGACTGAAAGTCAATCTGCTTTTTATTATCACCATGTGCTGGCAATTCCAAACAATGTCAGTGATAAAATACTCATCCCTAAAAGAATTTTTTGTGGGCCTGGGTTCTAAACAATTGTAGTGGTTACCATTGAGGTTTCTTCCAACATTTTATTACGAAAAATGTCAGACATACAGAAAAGTTGAAATGATTTTACAGTGAAAATTCAACATCTAGAGTCTAAAATTAACATGTTATATTGCTTCATTTAAATCTTTATCCATCTATCAATCCTTGTTATCAATTTTTGGTTACATTTCAAAGTAAGGTGCATTCATGAGTATTACTCCCTAAATATTTCAGTATGCATACCATTAACTAGAGTTATTACTTGTTTACAAGAGTTGGATATTTGTTTAAGGCTATTTTTTTCTCTTAAGGAAAAATTTGCATAGCATGAAATGCATAAATCTTAAGGGCATCGTTTTATGAGTTTTGACAAAAGCATACACCTGTGTAACCTAAACTACCATCAAGATACGGAAAATGGCCATTATCTCAACAAGTTCTCTCATGCCCCTTCCCAGGCAGTCTCCCTCCCCATCTCTCCAGAGGAAACCTCTGTTCTGATTTTCTTCACAACAGATTAGTTTTTCCTATTCCAGAACTTCATACAAATGCAATCATACAAATGCAGTCATACAATATGTACTCTTGTATAAGGCTTCTTTCTCTCAATATAATGGGTTTCAGATTCAACCACGTTGTTGCATTTATCTGTAGTTTTTCTTTCTTAGTGGCTCAGTAGTATTCCACAGTTAGTTTATCCATTCTCCTATTGATGGACACCTAGGTTGTTTCCTGGGTTATGGCTGTTATGAATAAAGTTGCAATTAACTTTCATATACAAGGTGTTTTGTGGATTTATAGTTTCATTTTTCTTGGGAAAATGCATACAGGTAGAATTACTGGTTGTAGTGTAGGTATATGTTTTGCTTTATTAGAAACTGCAAGACTTTTTTTCAAAGTGGTTGTATGTTTTTACTCTCTCATCAACAATGTATGAGCGTACTGGCTGCTCCATTTTCTTGCCAACATTTGCTCTTTTCAGATTATTTTTAAAAAATTTAATCATTCAAATGAGTTTGTAGTGGTATTGTGGTTTTAATTTGAATTTCACTTATGACTAATGATGTTGAGCACTTTTTCATGAGCTTATTGGTCCTTCATGTATCTTCTTTTATGTGGTGTCTGTGCAAATCTTTTACCCATTTTTTTTTTTTAAGCAATCAGTTAGTGAGGTTTAAGCAATGTGGTTTTATTTTTATTTATTTATTTATTTATTTATTTATTTATTTATTTATTTATTTCCCCAAAGCCCCCGTAGATAGTTGTATGTCATAGTTGCACATCCTTCCAGTTGCTGTACGTGGGACTTGGCCTCAGCATGGCCAGAGAAGCAGTGCCTTGGTGCGAGCCTGGGATCCGAACCCGGGCCGCCAGTAGCAGAGTGTGGGCACCCAACCACTAAGCCAAGGGGCCGGCCCAAGCCTATTCATTTTTAAATGGTGTCTTTCAGTAGGACATAACTTTTAATTTTGATGAAGTCTAGTTGATCAATTTTTTCTTTACTTGCTTTTGCTTGGTTTGTCTTATCTAAGAAGTCTTTGCCTACCCTCAAGTCATAAAGATATTCTCCTATATTTGTTTCAAAAAGCTTTGTGTTTTTTTTTTTATATTTAAGTCAGTGATTATCTCAAAATAATTTTTGTGCATAAAGTGAAGTAGAAGTAAAGTTTCTCCCCCTGCCTCCCCTACTCCTTATAGATATCTAGTTTTTCTAGCACCATTTGTGAAAGACTTCCATTTCCCCTCTGATTGCTTGGGCATGTTTACTGAAAAGTAAACGGCCACATGAGCTCTCAATTTTGTTCCATTGCTCTTTTTGTCAATCCTTATGCCAGTCCCATAGTAGCTTGTGGTAATCTTGAAGTCAAGTAGTATAAGTTCTCTAATTTTGTCCTTCTTTTAAAAGATTGCTTTGTATATTCCAGCTACTGTATATTACCACATAAATTTTAGAATAAATTTGTTATTTTCTACAACAAATCTTGCTGGAATTATGAGTGAGGTTGCAATGAATCTATGGATCAATTTGGAGAGAATCAACAGTTTAATATTGAGTTCCCCAATGCTTGAACATGGTATATTTCTCCATTTATTTAGTCTTTATTTAATTTCTCTTAGAAATATTTATAGTTTTAGTATACAGTCTTATAGCTCTTTTGTCAAACTTATTCCCAAATATTTTTTGGTGTTATTTCAAGTGGAATGGTTTTTATTTTATTTTCCAAAGGTTTGCTGATAGTTTTTCTGGAAATTAATAGAAAGAAAACTGAACTAAATTGGAGTTGGAAGGCCTGTAGGGGGAGCTCTCATGCCCTATGACACATGTCAATGACATCAAACAGAAAAAGGCCTGCATCTTCTACTAGAAGTAAAACTACCTTACTACTGAAGGAAGGTTTCTCTCCCCAACCCAGCAACAACCCAGCCAATGAGAAATGCCTCAGCTCAGCCAATGAGAAGCCATTGCTGCCCTGAACTGCTACTTTCCCCCAATGGACTTTCTTTTGGAACAGCCCCTCCCTACTCCTCCTTTTTCTCTGTAAAGGCAGCTCCCCTCCTTTGTTTTCTGGATTTGTCTATGGTTTGCCATAGCATGCACATCCTGAATCGCAATTCTTTTGGCTATTCCAAATTAACTCATTTTGAGGGTAAAATAACTGGCTAATTTGCCTTTTAAGTTGACATTTTTAAAAATACAGTTGATTCTTGTACATAAGCCTTTTATCTTGAAAACTTGCTAAATTAATTTAATAGTTTTAGTAGTCACTTTTTAGATTGCTTAGGACTTTTTATATAAACAGCCTTGTCATCTGCAAGTAGACACAGTTGTACTACTGCCTTTCTGATTTTCATGCCTTATTTTCCCTTTTCTTGTCTTATTTCACTGACTAGGGCCTCTAGTACAATGTTGAAGAGAGGTTCTAAGAGTGGGCATTCTTTCCTTATCCTTGACATTAGAGAGGAAAAACAAATTAATATTTCACCATTAAGTATGATGTTAGCTATAGGTGTTTTTAGAGATAACCTTTATCAGATTAAGGAAGTTCCCATCTATTCCTAGTTTGATGTGAATTTTTATCATGAATGAGTGTTCAATTTTGTGATATGTTTTTCTGCATCTATTGAATTGATTATATGGGTTTTCTGCTTTATTCTGTCAATGTATTGAATTACATTGATTAAATTTTGAATGTTAAAGCAACCTTGAGTTCCTAGGATAAACCCCATTTGGTCACAATATATTATCTTTATCTATTTTGATGATTTCAATTTGCTAATATTTTATTAAGTATTTTTGCTTTATGTGCATGAGGGATTTGATCTAGCTGTCACTGTTGTTGTTGTTTTAATGTCTTTGACAAGTTTTTGTATTAAGGTTTTCCTGGTCCCATAAAATGAGTTGGAAAATGATCTCTCCTCTGTTTTCTGAGAGATTTCATCTAAGATTGGAGTTTTTCCCCCTACTCCTTAAATATTCAATAGAATTTTCCAGTGAAACCATCTGGCCCTGAAGTTTTCTTTGTGGGGATATTTTTAATAACAATTCAAATTCAGAATTCAGTTTCATCTTGTGTCAGATTTGGTAAATTTTATTTTTCAAGGAATTTATCCATCTTATCTAAGTTGTTAAGTTTTTGGCATTATCCATGTAATTATTCATTATTATCCATTTAATATCTGTAGGATCTGTAGTGATAATCACTCTTTCATTCCTAATATTAATAATTTGTGTTCTCTGTCTCTCTCTCTCCTCTCTCTCTCTTCCTCCTCTCCTCTTCAGTCTAACTAGGTGTATCAGTTTTGTTGGTCTTTTCCAATTGTGGCTTTAGTAAATTTCTCTATTGTTTGTTTTTTATTGGACTGATTTCTGCTCTTATCTTTATTGTTTCCTTTCTTCTACTTATTTTGGGTTTCCTCTGCTCTCTTTTTCTGTTTTCTTGAAGTAGAATCTTAGGTTATCAATTTTAGACCATTTTTTCTGGTAACATAAACATTTAAAGCTATAAATTTCTCTCTAAGAACTGCTTTACATGTATTTCACAAATTTCAACATATTATATCTTTATTTTCATTCAGTTTCAGATATTTTCTAATTTTTTAAATTTCTTTTCTGATCCATAAATTACTTAGAAGTATCTTATTTAATTTCCAATTATTTTGGGGTTTTCTAGATATCTAATTTTTATTGATTTCTAATTTAATTACATAGTAATCAAAGAATATACTTTGCATGATTTTAATACTATTTAATTTATTGAAACTTGCTTTATGGCCAAGAAGATGATCTCTCTTGGTGAACATGTGCTCTTGAATGGAATGCCTATTCTGTTCTATTTTAAATGAAATGCTCTATAAATATCAATTAGGTCAAGGTGATTGATAATGTTATTCATATCTTTTTATATTTTTATTGAACTATTTTGTCTGAATGGTCTGTTAATGTGTGAAAAAAATGTGTTAAACTCTCCAACTATGATTGCAGGATTGTCTATTTTTCCTTTTAATTTTGTCAATATTTGTTCTATGTATTTGGAAGCTCTGTTATTGGAGACATACACATTTATGACTAAAAATCTGACTGATGAATTGGATATTTTATCATTATGAAATGTCCCTCTTTACTTTGGTACCTCTCTTTGTCTTGAAGTCTACTTTATTTGATGTTAATAAAGCTATTCCAGCTTTCTTAGGTGTGTTGTTTGTGTGGTATCTATTTTCCTATCCACTTACTTTCAATCTACCTGTGTCTTTAGATGTAAAGTTTATCTCTTGTAGATGGGGGTGTGGTATTCTTTTTATTTATCCTGCTTAGAGTTTATTAACTTCTTTAATTTGTAAATGTGTATCTTTCCTCAAATTTTAGACATTTTTGCACATTATTTCTTCAAATAATTTTTTTACCCTATTCTCTTCTCTTCTTCTGGAATTCCAGTGACATGTATGCTGGACCTTTTGATTTGGCTCACAAGTCCCTGAGACATTGTTGCTGTTGTTCTGTTGTTGTTGTTCGTCGTCGTCTTTTTTTTTTTCCTTGTTCTTCAGATTGGGTAATTTTGATCTATCTTTAAGTTCACAGATTTGTTTAGATGTGAATGCTCTTTTTTCCTAAATGGTCATGATTTGAATATGTTTTGGTTACCAAAGGAAAAGGAGTAATTGGTCTTTAGTTATTTTTGATGAGAGTTGGGGAACAGGGCTGGCTACCCAATTTGTGGGGCCAAAATGAAGACATGGGGCTCTTTGTTCAAAAATTATTAAGAATTTTAAGACAGTGACAGAGAACACTAAACCAAGCATGAGGCCCTCTGATCACAAGGCCCTCTGTAACTGTGCAGGTTGCATATCAGTGAAGTCAGAGTGTATGGTAATGGTAGAGTTTGGAGCTTCCAGTCAGATATATGGTAATTTGAATCCCAGATCCACGACTGGCTAACTGAGTGATCTTGGTCAAAACTTTTTATTTCTGAGCTTTAGTGTCCTAATCTGCAAAATGAGACTCTTGTAGGTTTGTTATGTGGCATAAATGTAGCACAATGTATGATATATAATATGGTCAAAAAGGAACTTATTATTATTATTATTTTGTTAGGTCGGCTTTATTAGAAGAAAAATGTGGGAGGAAAGTTGTTACATCAGAAAGAGAATGTCTCTAGTGCTATCAACTGAAGACTCGGAGATAGGAGATAGGAAATGTGTGGGGAGTGTAGCAGGCAGGGGACAGAGTTGAGGAGTTGAGGGTGCACCCCCTAGTGAGTGGGAAGGAGCTGGTGGGAGATAAGTTCCCTGCACCAGTCTCTGGGTGGCGCTATTAGTCCAGGAGAACTTGGGTATGTTCTCAGTGTACAGGTGAGGTGGATGTTCTAAAGGATGGGGCAAAGGAAGGATGGAAGCACAGAAAGGAAAAACCATGTGCCAACCAGGTGTTCATATAAAGCAGAACATTTGAAAATCTGCAGAATACTGAAAGAGTATAGTGAGTACTTCCCAACTTCCTAGTTAGAGATATCAGGACATTTGCTTGATCCAGGTAGAGATATGAGGACATTTGGTTTCTGTCTAAAATCTAAAACTTTGGTTCGCAAGCTGGCTATAAATTAGAATCACCTGTGGAGCTTTCAACAATTTTGATGCTCTGACTCCACCCCAGAGATTCTGCTTTATTTGTTCTGGGGTGATGCCTGGGCATCATCACTGCTTTCTAAAAGTTTCTCAGATGATTCTAATGTGCAGACGGGGCTGAGAACCACTAATCTAAAATAATGACATGCTGTTAAGATCTTGTCTTTGTATTTCCCTCTGGGGAAAGGAGAGGATGGTCATTTCTGCATGTGTGTGCTTGGTAACCAGGTGATTAAGCAGCAGTAATTCCCACACAAGCCAACACTATTCAATACCCTCAGCACACCACAGAGTGAGGGATGTTTTTGCCTGGTCCACAGCTGTACCTGCTGGGGAAGCCTCATCTGCCACACTTTGAGATGCTTCCATAAGTTAAGTTACTATGCATAATGTGTTTAAATGGTGCCTGGCACATGATAAGTGCTCAATAAGTATTAGTTATTGTTCTTGTTACTAAAACTATTTTGTTAGGTCATCTAATAGAATTAAGTTTAAATCAATATAAAGGAGTCAAAGAAATTTAACAGAGTATAATCATCTTTCCTTCCGATGGTTCAAACTCATCCTTTCAAGTCTTGTATGTTATTGTAAACAAGCTTCTTAAAAAGGCAACACAGTAAGTGGTCACATCATAGAAATCATTAAACCGTAAATGATGAATTACAAAAGGAAAATCTGTCCTATTATTGTGGAAATGAGTACTATGGTCTGGGATAAAATTTCCTGTGATGGCATCACATCTGGATTTGAAAATGACTATGTTGTCAAAACATGGGTGGCAGAGAAGATAGTATATTTTGGAAAACTCTTAAAAAATCAACAAGGATTTCTAGTGATGGCAAACTGTGACACCCAAGATGCACACGACACATTTCAATCAGATTGTTTCATGAAATGTCAGAGTAGAATAAAGCACGATTTCCAAATAAATATGAGTATATATAATTTTCTTTTAGTTTTATGCAACTAATATACATATAGATAAATTAATAAATTAAACATTATAAGTACATTTTTAAATATTTCACTGAGATGCCTAAAAGTTTATATGTTCATGTTGGCAAAAAAATTTTTTTTCTTAATTTTACATTTTGGAAAATGGACATTAGCTTTATAATTGGTAGTACCTTGTGTTCAGATGTGTAGCTAATTAGGGAAAGGGCATTATGTGAGGAAAGGTGCTAAATGGGAAGAAAAGACAAGCGCAAATAGCCTCCCTTTCTTCTATTTATGATTCTTAGCAATTATCATTGCAATATTTTAGCATAAGAAAGTGCTAATAGCCACTGAATTGTGGGCTTGCCTGGGCTTGTTCTTGGGCCAGTGAGGTTTTCAGAGGAAAGCTCACTTATTGCAGTTGCCATAGCAACCTCAACAATACAGGTCCTACCCTGCCAGCTCTGATATGTCCAACACATTCCCAGGGGGGGAAATAAGCGATCACAGTGAAGGGATGATTTTCCACTTCTACTATTTTTAAGTTTGATATTTATTGTTTTATTCAATTCATAAATCCACCCCTCTCCAATCCCAGCTACCTATCGCCTCAGACACACATACACACACGCACAAACACCACTTCGGTTGCTCCATCTCTTTTATCTCGTTTTCCCCAAAGATTACCAACAGAATTTCGGTTGAGGATGCAGCCATTAATGAACTGGACGCCCCCTCTGCATACTGGTTTGTGGCTGTGACCATGTGAAACGCCCCTCCCTGCCTGCTTGCAACAGAACCACAGAAATTCCAGTTGCATGCTTCATTATAAAAAAGTGAGGAGATTACCCAGAGAGCAAATCTACTTTTATGTGTGACTAAATACCCACCAGGATGCAGACCCCTCAGCAAAATCTGGAGGAGGCATTGCTCTCCGTGGCTACTTATCCTACATTTCCCTGCTATCTGCTCAGACAAACTCTTGAATCTCAAAGAGAAATTCTGAAGCTTACTCAAAAGTGTTTAACCAAATCAAACCTTCTAGGCTTTTCTAATTATAGGTGCTATGCCATGAGGGAAATGTACTCCTCTCATCATTCTAAATACTCTTCCTCTTACCTTTCTTCTGCTCCCGCCCTCAACCCTTCCACTTACACAGTAAGGAGAGGGAACAGTGGAGAAGAAATACCTTTCCATTTTGATATAACGTGGAGATGAGCAGATGTCATGATTTTTACATTTCGGCCTTAGCGCTTGAAAGAAATGTGTGATATTCGTTAAAAAAATTAGATAATAATGGCCAGATGTTTATGGATCCATGAACATCCTAAAAAATGACTAAGTTATCAGCAAATGAATCTGAGAAAACAAACGCTTTCCCATTTTGTAATCTCTGGGGCAGGAAAACGAAGATGTGAGAAGGTCGATGAAGTTGACTTTGGGCATGTGCTTAGGCTACTCCTTCCCAAAGAGCATTCCATGGAGTTTAGTCCTATTAGCCTCCCTGAAAAAAATTTAAAAAATGATTTCCTTGGAAAATACTTTTGGGAATGTTGCACGCTTATGTCCTTTTTGGAGATCCACAATGCACATTAACTCATAAAAGCCTCTGAAATTTCTGCGGTAAGGAAACTTATTAAACTTTGTTTAGATTCTAGATTCTAGAACTCATTTGAGCATAGCAACCTCTTTTGCACACAACTCCGGTTAACATCCCACAGGACCAATATTTCCTAGAATATACCTAGGGAAGTGCAATTTTAGTCTATTACATTTCTTATTTCTCTTTAAAATAACTAGTTTCTTATCTGTAATTGGAAAAAGCTGCATTTGCCTGTTTTTTTCTCCCAAAGCCCAGCCTAATGTTTGGATTCCTTTCCAACCCGAGGACTGGCCTCTTCCCATCTCCTGAGAGGTGCGCCTGTGGCCAGGGCTGCCTAGAGTCTGATGGGATGGCCCTGCCAGGTACCAACAGCTGCAGCCTCAGGTGCACTTGGAAGGCTTGTGCTCCAAGTGTGGTCTCAGGCCAGACTGCATCCGTCTCACCTGAGAGCTTGTTAGAAGTGCAGAATCTCAGGTCCCACAACAGACCTACAGAAGGAGAATCTTCATTTTAACAAGATTCCCAGGTGCTTTCCATCCACGTTAAAAGTTTAAGGAGCTTGGAGGAAAGCACAACGCAGTGAGCCAGAGCCCAGAAGGCTCAAAGCAGGGAGAAGACCGCTGGTCCTAGAAGAGAGTGGAGCACGGGAAAGGCGTCCAGCCAGTGGCATAGCCAGCTTGGCTGGCTCTGACTCTGAGAGTTGACTAACTGGACCCCAGGGTAGAGCATGGCTCTGCTCATTTTGAGGGTGAGGTTGTGGTACGGATGGAGTCGGAGAAAAGCCAGGCGGTAACTTCAAATCTCTTCAGGTAAGTGAAAGAGGACTGGCCCAGGGAATTGAAACCAACAGACACAGGAGCCCAGGGAGCCCAGGCCTCAGAGGTTGCTTCTTATGTGAGTCGGGCAAGAACATCTAAGCAGCTCTTCACTGATGTGGAACCCAAGAACAGCTGGGTGTCTATGACCCCTGTCTCCCAGATGAACAACTCAGTGGAAAAGAAAATACTGTGACTCCATGCAGATGTGAAATCAGGCCTCATCCTGAATTATCTTCAAATTGACTTAGTATTTAATTGAAGCTTTTGTTAATTCTTCAGCTCTCATACACATATACATACATGCATACTCACTTAAAAAATGAGAGAAAAAAATTCCGAGACCTCATATTTGTGAATATCACAAAATTATTTCTTAATCTCTCCATCTTCATACATGCACAAACCACAGTGCTCACACACACACACACACACACGTGCACACAAAACTTCTTGTTCTCCAGATAACAGCACATGTTAACATATAAAGGGCAAAAAAAAAAAAAATCACAGAACTCATAGGGTTATAGTCGTCAGCATAGCAATAATTCCAATCCCCTACCCTTAGAGGACATAGCCCTTCATTCTATAGCTCACAGGAGGAAGGTCTTCATTCCACTGCCTGCTGTAAGTTCTGCCCCACATCTATAGCAGATGTTCAGAACATACAGTGCTGAAAACATTGCCTTGCAAAACACAATTCAGTGTTTGAATTTGCCTATGAAATTAAGGATATAGATAATTCCACTTCCCACATCTCCTCCCCCTTACTGATAAGAAAAAGATTAATTGGGATGTTCATGTATTATCCAAGAAGCTCAGTGTGTCTTGAGACACAAAGTTCTCCGGGCTCAGTTATGGGCTAAGCTGGTGCCATCCTCATTTACTTCAACCCAGGGAGTTAGGGAATATGTTCAAGGTCATAGCCCTAATTAGGAACTGCTGCCTAGACTCACAGGTACTCAGCCCACCCCCATGGCGCACTACCCCTGCCTGGAGAAATAAAAGGCACAGCCAGCAGGCTCTTGGAACAGTGACATCCACACATGAAAGAGCCTCACATGTGATCCACAGTTCTAACCACAGATGGGAAAACCTGACGCTTTAAGAAAGCCTCTTGACCTATTTTTTCAAACATTTTGGATTTTGGCAAAAACTTTTGTGATTTTAAAATGCAATTTTTACCCTTAATTTAAACCCTTGTGTATTTTCAAGGGAAATTTAAGTAAAAAAACATGTCTTTCTAGTTAAATGGAAGCCTTTGCTATATACAAAGAGGGAGAGGGAAAGTACTGAGACTGTTGCTGGCTGATTCCCAGATAGATTTGGGAAAAGCTTTTGGAGAGGTGGGTTGTCTGTGGAGGAGGAGGTGAGTGGGGGTGTTAGAAGAGGAGAGAAAGAGATGGGAATGTTGCCCAGGGGAATGGTAAGAGGAGGCAAATAAAAAGAGTGCTGGGAGGTAGGCAGGGTGGGCTGGGCTGGGAACCGCACAAGTTTAACAGCACCCAGAGGTCAGAGGGCCGAGTCACCTAATTCCAGGCCACAGGACAGCGGTGGGGAAAGTATTGGCTGTCAGTCTTGCTTATTGACTACTCTTTTTGGTTCCTTCCATAAGACAATGGGCCTCTTGAAGTCAGGAATCACACTGTATTGATCTATGTATTTCTAGGGCGTAAAATAATGTTGAGCACATACTTCACACTAGGAAAATGCTTGGAAAATATACGATAAATAAATAAGAAAAAGAATGCATTTCCAACCCAAACTGCCCCAAACTAACAAGTCTAGACAAATACCTTAATGATTAGGGCTACTCATTAATATTCATAGGCTAATCCCAAACTGGTAAAATAATTGTTTGACTTGGTGAAATAAAAAAAATTGACTGGTAGAGGTAGTACAGAAAAAATATAAAAATAAATATAACAAGTTAGTCAAACTCTGTTCAACTCAATCTAGTCAATCAGTCCCAGCAGCTGAACCAGTAGCTATTGGGGAGACTAAGCATTAGACCTTCCTTCCCCTTCCACTTTTTCCTCCTTGGACCACTGCTGCATTCCCTTCCTTCTCTTTGATGTTTTTTAAATTTACTAGCTCTTGTTTTTTAAATTTACAAAAACACTAAATTGTGCTACAAGAGCTGACTTTCACACTGAATCACATCCATTAGCCAAGGATGGCTAATTCCTTTGTATTTAAAAGCCTTGGAGGTGAAGCAGCCTGGGCGTGGGGCTGAGGTCCAGCCTCAGAGCAGCAGCTCCCTGCCTCCAATGCCTGTCTTGGCTAAAGGAGGGAAAAACCAAACCTTGGATTGGAAGTAGTACACAGTCTCTCACCCTCCCTAGAACCTGGTAAACTAGTGCACAGATGCACATCCTTACAAATCAAAGCAGGTTAGAGCAGGAAGAGATGTGACAGATTTCCTAGGAAATCACAGCCTAGTGAGGTAGTGTGTGACTTGCCCAAGGCTGTGTGGCTGGCTAGCCATGATTGGGACCCAGATTCCCTCCTCCCTGCTTCAGCGCGCTTCCCTTTGCATACACATTATTGGACCAAGCAGAGACTTAAGGGCATTGCAAATGGGGGAGTCAGGAATTGTGTTAAACAGACTTAGGCTTGCATACATCCAGTCAGCCTACACCAACCCTTTTGTAGACATCGGTGCTGTTTGGAAAATATTTCCAGGTCTTCTCCTTTTTAGGCATGTGGTAGGATGACCTTCTGCCCACCTTGTTACTGAGTGGGGTCATATAAATAGTTCTAGTCAATAGGTTACAAGTAGAAATGATGTATGTCACTTTTATACCAGAGCATTTAATTGCTGGTATGGGACCCTCAAGACTTTCTCTCTATTTCCTTCTGGCTTGACAACCAGCAATGTTTGAGATGGTGGTTGCTCCTGAGGTTTGGGTTTCCAAGTGATAATGATGAGCAGAACCCACCTCTATGTGATGGGCGTGTAGCATGTGTGAGTGTGGAATAAACTACTAGAATTTGGAGGTTATTCGTTACTGCAGCAAAACTTAACATATCCTGGTTAATTGAACCTCTAACATAATTTCCAAGGCAATCAACTCTTTCTCTGCATCTCTCTTCCCTTACACTACACCAACTTTCCCTCCAATATACTTTTGCCCTATTAGGGTAGTCCTTGAAGTTTTTGTTGCTTTTTTTTCTTTTCCTACCAGATTTCACCAGTAGGAGAACAGGAAGAGGAGGTGTGATATTGCGAGCTCCCATTGCCTCTCCAACGTCTTCTTAATAACGAGATTATTGGAAAGATCCCATACTGACTTCACCTTGGAGCCCCAGAGATAAAACATAAGTATGGCATGCATTCAAAAATAGAGCAAAAATATTTTTACAATATAAATTAATAAATAGGACACTGGTGGAAAACAGATTAGTTTTGATAATTATTTTGAGTAAGAGATGGAGACTGACAGCGACTCTCATGATGTAGAGTAGAATTTCATTAGTTTTATATTAGTTTGTTTAAAAGAATGTATGATTCAAAGCTATTTCTGCAATTAGTGATGGGCTGTATGCCACCCCAACTTTTGTTATTAAACATATCAGTCGACCATCTGTACCTCATAATTTAAAACATTCCTTTATTTTGAAAATTGTATATTTTGTAAACACAAGTATAGTACATGCTCAATGAATAAAACTTGGAAAACACAGAGAAACACAAGGAAAAAAGTTCTAGAATTTCCTATAATTCTGCCACCCAGAAAATAAACCATTCAACATTTTGTTACTTGACTGTGGAGACTTTCAATATATATATAGAAGTAAAACTGAGGAGATCTGAATGAGATTAGTGGATTATATCAATGTCAATATCCTGGTGCCATGTTGCACTATAGTTTTGCAAAGATGTTACCATTGGGAGAAACTGGGTAAAGAGTACACAGAATCTCTCTATATTACTTCTTACAACTGTAAGCAAATCTACAATTATCTCAAAATAAGTTTAATTGAAAAAAATGAAAAAAATTAGTGGGAATGGTTTATGAAGGATAATAATACTTGGAGATGAGTTCTCATTCCAAAATTCTAACGTTATGGATCAATGTTGTTGTAGAGAATTCTGTGAAGGTGGCCAAGAATGCTGATGAGTATACTTTGGGTAGATGAACTTGTATTTTGGAAAAGTAATTCCACCACCTAACCCATTCTGCATTAAAGCATTCCTTAATTTGTGAAAAGATAGTCTTTTATTTAATGTAAATAGAAAAGTCATACAGAGAAAATGTACTTGTAATTTGTTCATTTATTTCACAGAAGTACAGTTAATATAAATATAAGGATATATACATATAAGAATCTCCAAAAAAATATATTGTAGAAAAATATTGACTTGGGCCTTTGTTAACAAAGTTAAAAAACAAGCAGATTATAAAATGGTATAGTGTGATTGATAACATCTTTGTGGCTATCTGAATGTTCTCATTGGCTCCTCCTCCTGGGACTCGCAGGTGAGCCCTGGCATGTTGTCGTGGTGACAGCAGAGGTGCAAGAGCACAGCCTGGGTCTAAGCTTGGAACTGGTACATCATCACTTCCATTTCATTCTTTCTTTTTTTGGGGGGCCAAAGTATGTCAAAAGGCAAGCTGAGAATCAAGGGTGGGGCAGGTCACCACACCCATGTTGAGAGGACAATGCAAAGTTACATAGCAAAGGGCATAGATAGAGGAAGGGGTAAAGAAATGGGACCATTACCACAATCCCACGTCCTTCTCCAGTTACCATCACCCTTCCCTGTGAAAGAAATGTAAATGGGCCTTTACAGCAAAACTCCTCCAACCAGTTGTCTTTGCCTGCTATTTCCCTTCATATTTTTCTTAAACTATGATTAGACTTCTTTCTCCACTACTGCACTAAGCCTGCTCTTTCAAAGACCTCTGCATTGCCCAATCCAGTGCTTAAGTCCTAGTCCTCATCTTACCTGAGCTGTCAGCAGCTCTTGATACAGTTGCTCACTCACTCTGTCTCAAAACACTCTTTATTTTGCCTTTGGAACACCACCTTCTCTTGGTTTTCTTTCTCTGGCTGGCTCTACCTTCACTCTTGATTCTACTGGCTGGTCTTTTCCAGTCTTCTTAACTACATCCTCCTCATATTCCTAACTTGTAGGAACTCTAAGTGCTTGAGTGCCCACGAGTTCAGACCTTGATTTGTCCTCACTCTTGAGTAAGCTCATCCAATGCCATTGCTCCGAATAAGCATCTTCTGCTGGTGAGGAGCAAATTGATTTGTCTAGTCCTGATCTATCTTCTGAATCCCAGACTGCCTACCTAGCATTTCTTCTTAGATGTCTAATAGGCACCTCAAACTCAGTAAATTCAAAACCAAACCCTTGATTCTGCATCTCCCAACTGCAACCACAACCACAACTACACAAACCCTAGACATTCCTCCCACAATCTTCCTATCTGAATATGTGGCAACTCTATTCTTCCAGTTGCTCAGGCCCCAAAATCTTATCATCATCCTTGACTCCAATCTTTCTCTCCCACACCTAATGCAATCCATCTGCGGTCCTATTGGCTCAACCTTTAAAATATATCCTGAATCTGACCACTTCTTACCTCCTTCACCCCCTCCACTACTTTATACTCCTTGGTCTTTTGCCTGGATTATTGCAGTAGTCTCTAAAGTGGTCACCCTGCTCCTGTCCTTGCTGCCCAAAATCCATGTCTCACACAGGAGTCAGTGATCCTTGTCAAATACAAATCAGATTCCATCATTCCCCTCCTTAAAACACTCGGAATGTTTCTGGTGTCACTCAGAATAAAGTCAGTCTTTACCGTTGCCTACAAGGCTGCACATGACCTGGCCTGTTAGATGCCTCTCTAATTTTATTTCCTACCACTCTCTCCCACATCTTGTGGCTCCTGCTACCAGGCCTGCTTCCTGTTCTTGGACAAGACAAGTACTCTCCCTGCTCAGAGTCTTTGTATCTCCTATTCCTTCTGCTTGGAGTGCCCTTCTCCCAGAGAGCTGAGGGGTAAGCTCCCCACTTCCTCAGGTCTCTTCTGCTTGAAGGAAGAGGGCTTCAATGACCACAGCACAGAAAATAGGAACCCTGCTCCCTTTCCTTAATGAGCATATATACCCACCTGACATATGATATATTTGTTTGTTGTCTGTCTCTTCCCACTCAGGTGTCAGTTCTATCTTCTTCTCTTTTTCTCTTTAATTAAAGCCTGTCCTTGAATAAGCTCCCTCATACCGTACTCAGAATGCCCAATCATGACACCCTGTGTTACTATCATTTTGGGTCTCTGTTGCTGTGCCAGGTCAGCCCCATCTGGCTCATCCTCCATTGGGACATACTCCACATTGTCACGCAGAAAAGGGACAAGTTATCTGCTTTATTGCTGAAAGGGGAAACTCACAGAAGCCAAGAATGAAAGAGAAAGGAAGGCCTAGGTCTACTGATCTTTCAGCTCACCCCACAGAGAGGCTTGCGGGGCCAGGCCACTCACTGATCACCCTGTAGGGCAGGTCTCCATTCTTGTGGTGGGACTCTGTTTTATTTGTGACTTTATCTGGAAGACCCAGAAGAGTATCAGAGGTATAGTTTAGGCTCCTAGTATTTATTTGGTGAATGAATGAACAAATGCTGAATATTGTATGTTAAGCATTTGTAGTCTGACATTGATCTCTTTTTAAATTTGTATTTCTTTTCTAGTGATTCTGAAAACATTGATCATATTATTGGATATTACCTTTTTCTTGTTGTAAAATATTCTGCCTTCCACACTAGTTGGTACTTCCCATTCCTGAACTTTCTGGTGTTGCTTTGCAGGGACTGGCTCGCTTTTTGTTGGCATTTCCTTCACAGATACTTGATGCTCAGATTTTTTAGCTCTGCTGATTTTGCCATTTGCTCTCCATCTTTCAAATATTTGGTGCCATTATCTCTTCTTCTTGCTTTTCGTAATTTTGTATTATTTTTACTTCTTTAACCTTATTTTAGTGACATTTTGGTAGTAACATAACACAAAATATATATAACAACATAAATTTTTATCTGTCATGTGACTTACAAATATTATTTCCCAGTTTATAATTTGCATTTTGTTTCTTCTATGGTAGTCTTTAATACACAAATATTTAAAGTTTATATATCGCCAATCTATGAACATTTTCTTTTTGGGTTCCTGCCTTAGGCATTATATTACCTAGAAAGGGCTTCCCTACCTTGGGTCATGCAATTGTTTGCTCATTTTTTCCAGTTTTTTTAGGGAGTTACTTCTCTTCATTTAAAAGAATTCCTTGTGCCAAGTTAAGTAAGTTTCACTCTTTAGAGAGGATTGCAACCAGCTCTCCTCCCTCTCTGCTAAGAAATGAATGAGAAAATGGTCCGATGTGTTTAGGGGATGAATTTAGGGGGGATATGAGAATAGAATTTATTTTAAGAATTTGTTAAGCCACTAAGTAAACTTAATAGCTCCTTTCTATGAGAATGAAAAAAAAAAGTAACAAAACTTTCTAATAATCTGGGAGAGTCTAGGGCCATACTCATAAAAGTACCAATGTGTATCTTCACACAAACTCGTCTGCTGCATTTTAGTGGTGCACTCACACACATCTTCACATTTGATTCCCACAAGTCCTGAGACTCCGGGCGCAGGACAAAGCACTAGACCTGACTCACTCAAAGGATCTTTCTGCCCAATTTTTCCCTGATTTAGTCACTAGGTTTGCAAAAGTCCCATTTTTAACAATCTTCCCAAGTTTGGTTGACTTATAAGGAAGGAAAGGAAGAAAAGAAGACAGAAAACACACAAAGAGATATATGAGGCTAACTTTGAATTGTGCCTACTACACAAAGGGAGAAGGAGAAGAATTTCATTTTCTGGTCTGCTTGTTCTAGCATGCTGCTCTAGGTTTGTCATCAGCTCCCAGGGAACACAGAGAATATAAAAGATATTCTACTTCAAGTGACTGTGGTCAATTCATTCCATTCTCCTTATAAAACTGTCTGCTGTAAAGTCGTGTCTAATGTGAAACAGTTCTAACTTGCTAACTAAACCGCATATTAATTCCTATTAACATCGAAACACGGTAGCTTATTCACTCAGTCATTGGAACACATGGAAACCCATAAGCATGACTCAAAGCTGAGATGATTGCACCTAGATCGACACATATGACAGAGATTTGAAAAGAGTTGTCTCTGTTCAAGCGGGGACCCAAATAATCATCCACACATAATAGCTGCCACATTATTCTCCAAACTTGGCAACACAGAACTCTCTTTTATCTAGTTTACGTACCTATAAATGTTACCCCATTAATAAAAAGTTTCTTAATTTTTGTTAGTTGAAAACCTCACTAAAAATCTCTGTAGTTAAATGCTGGAGAAGAGTTTCCATCTGTGCCAACTGAAAATTACTCAAGAGGTTAAGACTTTGGTTCCATGTAAGTAAATTTCCACTATCAGGAATGTCATCTGTTGTAACAAATTCCTTGAGTCACCAAAAATGTAACATAAAACTGGCTAGTGTCCTGATAGTCTGGTTTATTATGTAGGGACTTTCCAAGAGAAGTTATTCATTGTAATGGATTATAACTTGGTTCTCTACAATTAGAATGATGAAGGTCTTCCACATTGGAAGTGAGATTTCAGATTTTTTTTTTCATTAATTTATTATTACCAAGAGTTGAAATAAAAAGTTACAGCTGGTTGCTGATGTTTACCTTTTCTGCAGTTTGTTTCCAAGTAGAACAAGTCTGAGCACTCCAAGTATATATGTTCATTCCTGTTTCCTTTAACTGAGTTCTTTAATGGGAAGTGCTCATGGCAGAAACAGTAAAAGCTTTTCTTAATTTTGCCCCCGTTGTTGTCCTCAGTTCTTCTTCTTCCCCTACAGACCTGGGAGCTTTCACTCAGGTTACCAGTGGATTCTTTCTCATGTTCACACTTAGGGTAAGTCTTTGAGTTATTTTCTAATCAAAATCATATAAGGAAACTTCATACACCAATTAAATTATCAAGTTTCTTTGCTTTTATCTGGAATTATACCAGATACCAAGCCAGTGGTAACACATATTATCTCACACAGGTCAATAGCACTTTTATGAATAAAAATGGAAAAATATTCTTACTTAATAAATGGAGAGTGAAAGATGAAGTCTTTTAAATCAAGGGTCCATGGGGGGAAAAGCAGTAAAAGCAACCCTTGGTGTCAAAAAGAATCACTGATTCAAAGAACAGACAACCCCATAAGGAAAAGGTACTAGGTTTTAAATGTCCTCGGTTGTAAACAGGGTCTTCATTTCATTGGTGTCTCACTAGTTAGCAGATTCCGTTCTTCAGCTAATAGCCTCCTCATTCTCTTAGGCATCAGAATGGGGATCCTTCAGTCTCCACTGGACTGTCCGTTCAATCAGTTGCCAAGACATCGAGCCTCCATCTTTGAGCTTATTCTTTTCCCATCTATTTCCTTCTTTCAATTCCCATGGCCCCCAAATGATTCCACTGTCCCAAAGCCTTTCCTTTAGAAAAATGCATTCATGTTATCTTTTTGGCTGAATTTATTTACTAATTATTTATTCTCAAAGAACAATCCAAAGTTGACCATTTCTCCTTACTGAGATAAAATGAATGCTGCCCTTCAATTAGTATTTTTTTTATCTAAAATACATTGATACATTTAAATCAGTGCCTCTCAAATTTTAATGTTCATAGAAATTACCTGGGGATTTTGTGAAGAGATTCTGATTCGGCAGGTCTTACGCGAGGGCCTGAGATTCTGCATTGGGAACAAGCTGTTTGGGGACCACATTCTGAGCAGCAAGATTCTACATTGTCGCATAGCCATCTCAACAATACCAATAAGGCCTTAACATCCGCGGTGATTTCTGCATGAGCTAGTTCTTCCCAGTTTTGTTTTGTTTTCATTTTGCTTGCTTTCTAAGTGTCATTCTGGGTGCTTGCTTTATAACAGAATAGCAGAATTGATGCAACTACATTAAAACAAAAAGGGAGACATAGTGTCTGGCTGCTTTGGGCATTCCTATTAGCAGTAAGTGCAGTCTTTCAGGGGTCTTAATTTTTAATAGCTATGTTATCAGGTTCTCAGTCTTGGCATTAGGGCTGGGTGTTACAGCTCCCCATAAAGCGCTCTGATTTATGGACTCACTGCTCCTCACCATAAAATGAGGAGAAATCATAAATTTGAAAAAAAAATTCCACAGTCTAGCTAATGAGATTTCAAGCTATTTGTTATTTAATGAGCATTTAATACCATGAAGATCAGAATAACTCCAATTTGCAAAATGCACTTAACATTCTGGAAACACCAGCAACTGAAAAGCAGGTTACATGATATAATGAGTGTAGCTGCTTTTCTCCAGACCTGCATGTTTCCTTGCCCTCTCTGGCCTGTTTCTGGCTCCACTCACCTTTTCCACTAGTTTACCAGATGATTCATCAACTTTCTGGCATTCCCACTTACCATCTGTGTCCAACACCCCAGTAAAATCCAATAAACTTTCTAATTTCCAGCATCCCATTAGCTATATGCTTGTATAAAGCTAATTCACTGGCTGTTGATAGTCATAAGGATGACCTCAAGAGCAAGGGAACTACCCCTTTCTCAACAGCTACCATGTGCCAAGTTCTGTGCTAGTTGCATCAACTAAATCATCTCATTTAATTCTGAAGCATTAAAGATCCTAAAAAGTACTTTTACAGAAAGATTAGATTATGTTCAGATTATTATTAAGAATAAACATACCTTCTTCCTTCAGTTCCTCAAATTATTATTAAATTTCATTTGTTTGAATGCAAAATGTATACATATGGTATTGATTCAAAAGATACAAAAAGGAATAGAGTGAAAAATAAGTTTCTCTCCTCCTCATCACTCTCAACAAGTCTCTATCTAGAGGGGACTATTAGCAGTTTCTTACGTGTCCTTCCAGAAGTAGTCTATTAAGCATGGACTATTAAGCAATGGACTATTAATAGTCCATTAAGCAATCTTAGATTTCTTTAAAAATTTATAACCTCTTATGGAATACATAGAAATGCTCAATTACTAATAAGACCTTATTATATATACAGATTACAATTTAGAAATGTTTTCATGACTATTATGATGTTTGATTTTCCCTATAATACCATGAGATAGGCAGGACAGACATTCCTATTAACCATTTTACACATGAAGAAACCGAGGCTCAAAGAGGTGATCTGCCCACGTGCAGGTAGTTAGCAGAAGACCCAGTTCTAGAACAATTAGTCTAATGCTCTTTCCGTGACATCACAGAAAGGTAACCAAGGGATCATAGATCAAAAAATGTTAGCCCTTCTCGACCAGCCAAAATATTCTTTATAATGTCAGTTCTCAGAGAATTGACTGTGTTTAACACGGTAGCAAAAAGGTATTATTTCACATAAATAATATATCACGTGAAAACCATTTTTTGCCAATGCAACCATTAAGCTGTAATCAAACATTCTAACTCAACAAGGGTCTGAGTCCCTGCTAATGGAGATGTGTGGCTCTTCCCCTGAGGTAGCTGTTGGTAATCTGAACTTTGAGGTTGCTAGAGAAGGGCTGAGTAATTTATGTATCTGGTCTATTAAACTAAAAAGAGCAAGCAGAAAGCACCATTATTCTTTACTATAACTGACTGATGAACTTGTTTTCCCATTTTTGGATCATGGGCAGACTCATAACTTTTAAGCATCTCTCAGATATTAACAAATACGTTGTGTTTTGAGATCCTGAAAGTCCAGTCTGGTCTAATGTGGAAGCTTTGATTTCTCACTCAATTCAGCTTCCTCCCTCCCCCAGCTCAGACCTGCTCAGACAGAGACCTTCAGGGAGGAAGCTGGGCAGGGGTAGGCTCTTCTCTCCCACCTTGCTTTCCTACCACTCTTCTTTGATTCTTCAGCTGCCTTTGATCCTCCAGCGTTGGGACAGCAGTAGGGAGGAAGGCAAGGTTGTAATTTCGGAGAGTTTTCTGGGTGTGGAGCTGTCTGAAGGCTGACATTTTCTCTCATAAGGCACCTTTTGAGTTCCTCAGAAACACCTCCACTGGGCACTGGGGGCTCCCACCACGGTTTCCTCACATAGGTGTCTCCTCCTGCTGGCTGCTATCACTTTCCCCTAGCCCCTGGCTTCTGGTAGTCCACCTCTAACTTTGTTCTGCTGGGGTTACTCACGCCTCCTGGTGGTCCTTTTGGGTGGAACCCCATTCAAAGCTAACTGAGTCCAGGTCCCTTCCCTGGAGTCCTCACAGGGAACGAGCTGTATCATCAGTGGAAGTGCCACTTTCTCCAGCAACTCCCCCCTTTCTTGCTCAGCCTGTGCTTCTCACCTTCTGACTTTTTCAGGTAACAATCTCTATGTGGTAGGCTGAATAATGAACCCCAAAGATGTCCACACCCTAATCCCCAGAAACTGTGAACAGTTTACATTAGATGGCAAAAAGAGATTTTGCACATGTGATTAAGGTTACAGATTTTGAGAGGAGGAGATTATCCTGGATCATCAGGGTGGGCTCAGTATAATTACATGAGCTTTAAAAGCAGAGAAAGTTTCCTGGCTGAAGTCAGAGAGATGCGGCAGCATGAGAAGGATTCCACGCGCTCTGGCCTGCTCTGAGATATAGGGGGCCTTATGCAACAACCAGAGAGAGGTTGCTAGGAGCCAAGGGCAGTCCCCAGCTGACAACCAGCAAGGAAACAGGGACTTCAGTCCAACAGTGAACGGAACTGAATTCTGCCAACAACCTGAATGAGCCTGGAAACAGATTCTCCCCTAGAGCCTCCTGAAGGGAACACAGCCCAGTCAACACCTTCATTTCAGCCTTGTGAGGCTTGAAGCAGAGAAACCAGCTGAGCCCACTGGACTTCTGACTTACAGAAATGTGAGATAATGAATTTGTTATTTTAAGCTGTTAAATTTGAGCTAATTTGTTATAGCAGCAATAGGTATCTTATACACTCTGCATAGGTCAGCTCTTCAAGTGGATCTCTGAAGTCCCCTCTCACCTACTTAACATGAGGGGAAAACATGGGCAAGGGGTGAAGATACATTTCAGCAGCCTAAAAACTGTCTCTGATAAAATCCTTGCTCTCTTCATCAATTCACAAATCTCCCTTAAATACCTGCGATTGGGGGAAGGGCTAAGAGTTTCTGGACCGTTTTTTGGTCACCCCTTAACAAGTTACATTTCTTTAGAAGAGAGGGGAATTTAACAACATTTGTTCTTAGCTCTAAGGCCTCAGCTAACACTGAGACAACAGGGAAGTCGTATTTTAATGTCCTGTTACTTGTACAGATCAGCAGAGTTGGCTTCCCTTTCAGGTCTAACGTTCTTAAAATATGTTGGATAGATTGGGGTTGCTCTGATAAAGAAGGGTAACAGGAGAGGAAGATGAGATCCCAGAGACAGAATTCACCACCAAGATGGGAAGACAGACAATTCAGACAAAAACAAAGTTGCCCAAGACATGAGTCAACATGGATGAAACAAGGCTTCTAGCCCTAGGCTTTGGGCTTGGTGGGGCCCAAGGTAGAGGCAGCAGCGTGAGGAGAAGGGAGTTAGTGTTTGGTGGTTCTGGGTGAGGAATGGCTCACAGGTAAGCATGATACTTATGTCTTTCTATAAGAGTCTCAGTAAGAATGGAATGAACTGGGACTATGTAGCTAGAGTGCATACAATCATTGACATTTTCCTCTCTGAGTTTTGTGATTTCACAGCTTGAATTTCCAACAGAGCATGGAAATGAGGGAAGAGGGGGATGGAGAGGCAGCTCTGTGACAGAACCCATGGTCTGTGTGTGGGCAGGACCCTACTGCCCAGTAATGAAGGCCACATGCTGGGCAGAATCTGGGTCATTGTCATATATGCAGACTGATGTGTATCTGAGGAGGGAGGCAGGCAGGAGACAATTTCTTCACAGTTTCCGTCTCATGTTGCTGCCCTTAAAGATCATTTTGGAACCATGATTTCACAGCCTCCAACAATCTAGTCCAGCTTCCTCTGTTTGGTCAATCTATATCTATTCATTGAATGCCTACCATGTGCAGGGCTTATGGCCCCCACTCTGGAGGCTGATGTGTTTGCAGTGCTGTTGCTCTTTAGGAATTGTGAGACCATGGATAGAATCCTCTTCCTGGCCAGAGCTCAGTTATTCCATAAAGTGAAGGGCAGTTGTAAGGTAATTTCTGGAATTCTGTTTCCTTTCTATATCAATTTCAAGAAGAAAAAGACAAATATAAAGTATAAAGAAAAAGATTAATAGATAGAAAAGTCTTCTTTATGGGTTGTTTGAGCTGAAACACCTCAAAATTCAGACCATTCTATGCATATTTTATGTTTCTCATTTAGTTATCTATCATAGACAGCCAAGAAATGCTTATGACCTGTATCCCCAGCACCTAAAGCCATTCCTGACATACAATGTAGTGCCTAACAAATATTTGTTGAATCAATGAATATGGAAAAATGCAAACCAAGCATTCGAAATATTATGCTACATTTCTTTCGGCTTCAACTCCACACTAATGAGCGAGGGAGGTCACTGGAGGAGTGTGAAGGCCATCATGAGTTTCATATTTCAACAAGCAGTGCCAAATTCTTAATGCCAGATGGGACGGGATGGGATGTTAAACTGCTTCTTATTACCACGTTGTTGGCCTCGATTGCCTCGGTATTATTCTCCGATTGCTTCGTCTCTGTGGATCTCTGACTCCTTATTACCTCCAATTGGAACGCCCCACAAATCATCCTGCTTTCTTTATCCTCTCTCACCTCAAAGTAATCCTGTCATCTTGCTCCAGTTAGAGCCACTTCCATTAAGAAGATCGTGGCAAATTCTCTCCCTACCCCTGTTTGCTCTTTAGGAAAATTATCCTCTGGATAAGTGGAAGTTACAGACACTTTTCAGAACGTATTTAGTCTGAATTTCTCCTGTCTTCCAACATTCTCCTAAGCCAGTTACCTTTGCATTGGAGTGGAATTAAATTCAGGGAGATAGAGGTTCTGAATTTCTTCCTTTGACCAGATGGAAATCGTTACATTAGAATGCTGATGACTGCAAAATCTTGGACATATTGTTTTCACAATTAGGAAATGGCAAACACAAAGTTCTTCAGTGCAAAGCCAGCATGCAAGTTCAGCTTCTATTTGCTGCTATAAATTTTGTTCTTGTTGCTGCCAGTAAACACCAACTGTTCAAGTGAAATAGTAAATCCAAATGTGCCTGTTGGATGAGAGTAAAAAAAATTATATGCTACACAAATGCTGATGCGAAAGGATTTTTCAACACACTAAACCAGGGAAAGGAAAGGAACACAGAGAAAGTTGAACTGAATGCAGCTCTCACTAAGAACTTTTTAGTTGAAAGTGCTAAAAAAGCTCTTGAGGAAATGTTGACTCAACATACCATTTAAACATCAAGGAGAAAATAAACACAGAATTAGGATAGTGACTTTAGGGTGGGCATACTTTGAGTGCTCATAGAGGTTACCAGAGAAAACATACACAGGTTTTGTAAGTCAGGGAAAAGAAAAATCCCAAAGTTTACTCAGAGCTGATGGGGGCACATGGCCCAGAAGTTATTTACTAATGAACAATCTAACAGCTGAATGTGCAAGTCAGTAGCTAGGGCAATCTGTAATACAGATTGTAATACAAGGATTTAGAGACTGTCTATCTCATAGATTTACTGTGAGGCTAATCAACAGATGGCTGTACTCGGGTCTCCCTACAGCTTAATTTAATGTGCAACTGGAATTATGATTCAAGGAGATAGTTTCATAAATGATGAAATTTAACTTTAGGTTACCTAATTTTATCATGGATTTCTCTTCTCCTTGGCTCCGTCCTTTTTCTGTTATGCTGAAGAAAATGTATGAACCTTGGAGTTAACTGACTTGAACCCAGGGCCCTGGTCTGATCCTTTTACCCTTTGAGCCAACTTTCTCCTGTGAGTAATAATGCCCACCCCCTGGGGTGTTGTGAGGATTAAATGAGATAATACATGTTGAGGGCCTGGTACAAGCCTTGCACATAAAAGGTCCTTAATAATAATATCTGTTCCCCTCCCAGATTAGATTTTGCAAACCAACAATTTGAAAAACAGAACATTTAAATCAATTCTTTAGAGTGATGAGGCTCTAGGCCAAGAACCAAGCAGTAAAGATGTTCCAAGCCAGAATATTTTAGCATCTGAGAATGGCTAGGGTTATCTTCATGGCTAAAATAAGCAGTTTAATGTAAAGCAGTCTTTCTTTCTTTCTTTTTTTTTTTTCCTTCTTCTTCTTTATTTTCTTATGGAAGGGAAAGCATTTTCAGAATAATGGTTAAAATCTGTTCTTTGTGGCTTTAAAGACGTGGGCAAGTTTCATACTGAAATCAAGATCTACTGAAAGTGTTAGATGGATATATGAGGACCAGACGCTGCTGTCAGAAATAAAACAGACGATGTCTTGACGGCCTTCATGTGAGGCCAAAGCTAAGTGTTTGACTTACTTTTGTCATTGAATTAATTGGTGTATCTGGTTTAACTGGCAAAATTATTTTTGCTTAAATGTTCACATGTTTCAATGTTATACTAATATAGTTAATGTTTTCAAGAGTATGGAAAATACCAATAGTGGCAAATACATGTGTTCAAAGGAAGAGAAATTATTCATTTCCAGACCCCAGATTTATAGCAATTTTTAAATATATAGTAAAATGTTGGTCTCTCCTTATGATTACTTCTGAACATGTGTAAATTATCAGAGTCTGTGTGCATTTATTTCCACAAAAAATAATACCAGGAGAGACAAAGCTAAGCCAAGTTGAGCCTTGCTGGGTGGTTTTGAGGAAACAGAGGCCAACTCAGGGCAAGGCAGGCCATGAGATAGGAAGTATAAAATAGTAATAAGTAGCCTTAGGAATATTTTCCTTTGGAAAAGACATCCCAATAACATCCTACATTAATAGACGAGAAGAGACACACATGTGTTCTATGTATGACATAGTAAGGAAAACCAAAAGGCTCACTCTGAACGTCCAATCCAGCTTGCACTGAAACCTTCATCAAGGAAACAATAGTTTTGACTTGAAGATGCTCAAGATTAGAAGGGAGATACAAAGTCTAACATTCCACCCATCTATTGCCTGGATCTCCTTTATACTGTTCTGGCAGAGAGAGCATCCAATTGACACTCAAATATCTCTAGAAAGGAGCAACTCACCCCTTTAGAGCAGGCTATTCCATCTTTGAATAATACTATTAGAAAATATTCTCTTACTTTGGATCAAGGCATGTTTCTCTGTAATTTCTAATTATTGGTCATATTTCTATCACTTGGGGGTCACCCTCAGGCAGAATCCCACTTCCAGTGGCAATTAGTCTTACAAACATTAAGGGAGGGGTCACAAATTAGCCTATATAATAATTTTAAATAATTACAAATTAGCTAATGACACAAAGATTGGAAAATTATCTATAAAAATCCATATTTTCAACTTTCTTGAAACTTTGAAAGCTCTGGAAGCAATGGGCCCCCATTCCTAAATGGTAATAATTGACTGACTTGAGGAGCAGATGTTGCTTTTAGACGGGGAATGTGCCTGCCTGTTCACCACAGTCCTCACTACTCTCTATTGCCTTGCATTGGGCCTGCTTTCCTCATTTTATCATCCTTGACTGGCCTCTGAGAAATTTGTATTTACAGTTCCTATTGTGTCCTCTATAAGGCCTCTTTGCTTCAGGAGATTTATCCTCAGTTCCCTCTTTTTCTTCTTTTTAGGATGAACCTCAGGCATGCCAGAAACCTAGACCTGCTGAGTGACCCTACACATGGGAAATTGACATTTGATTCATCCAATCTCGCAATTAATCCTCAGCAATGTGCTGAGGTAAACATGTAGCTAGAGACTTGCAAATCACTTAGATAGGGTAAGGGTGGGGTGTGGATGGAGGAGGTTATAATGAAGGCTGAGAGAATGCAAAGTATAGATTTTCATGCCTCCTGAGGGCCTAATTCCAGGTAGTTGTTCTTATTTGCCACTGCAAATCCTCATGAGGACTCATGCACAGAAGAAACCAGTACCTACAACCAAGAGCATGCTGTGTTGTTTTCTGCTTTGTTTAGTTGCCTCTTTTATGTCCAATTTCTTTATATTAAAGAAAATTTTTATTCTCAGTGTCTGTTGTCTTAGTGTCGATTGCATCATAATCCTCCATATTCTGGAAAGAGGGAGAGAGCCTGATTTTGAATCCGGGCATCTCCAATAACTAGCTGAGTGACCCTGGGTGAGTTACTTAACATCTCTAAGTCTCAGTTTCTCCATTTGGAAAATGAGGATAGTAATAGGTAGCTCGTGCCTTATGAGAGTGTTGTGAGAAATACATGAGATAATATGCATACAGGGCATAGAGTAGCCCTGTTTCATATTAATCACTCAATAAATGTTAACTATTAATTGCTATTCATATATCATTCCTCCACATTGTAGCAGGCTGCTCCCATGGCTCTATAGCCTCTCCCATGTCTGTGCATTCTGGATCAACGTTCAACTGCCAGCACTTGTGATTCTTGCCTGAGAGTTTTCTCTGACACCCAATTGTTTTCCCTATACACCCAAAGCAAGCTGGAAGTGCTGGGGAGTTAACAACCCTTCTCTCTACCAATGACAGGTGGGAGTTGATGGATCAATACCCCAGCTCCCTCATCTTTCAGAAATGATAACTCACAGAGCATGCCCTACATGGTCTACCAGACTTTCTTTAGTGGATTTAGCTCCAGGTGCTCATAGTTGTCATAACTTGTTTAACAATGTATGCTTTATTGACAGACTTGCTATCCCTGTCTCATTTCTCCACTCCCTTACCAATATTTCCTGGGGTCAATTCAATAAACTATTTGTACTCAAAAACTTATCTCAGCATCTGCTTCTTGGGGAACACAAACTAAGATAATTGGTACCAGAAGTGATCCTCGGAAGCAAATCATCAGAGTGGATTCTGGAACCACATCACTTGCTTGCCAAATGGAAATAACCCCCTCGCTGGTGGTAAGTGGTATGGGGATAACCCCCAGCCTACTGTCGCATTAACTATACATTTGGGTGGGATATAGATGGAAGGTGATAACCCTGGTGTACTGTAGCATTAATGATGGATTTGGATGAGATGTAGGTGGATTGGCTTATGTAATATCACTAGCATTTGAAAGATATTTGAACACTCACCGAGTATCTGATTTACCTTTTTGGGATCCTACATAACATTCTTCGACCAATAGATTCCCTTCCCAGGGAAGGAGGTATAACAATTGGCACATGGCCGTGGAATCCATTGGTCCTATCACATACCATATCACTCCAAAGCTGCCAGTTTGACAGAAAGGTGCAATGACTTTTTAAAGGTGCAGCTAAGGTGCCAGCCTGAGGATGACATATGCAGGGTTTGAGCACTGTCATTCAAAAGGTAATACATAGTCTGAATCAATAGGCATCGAAGGTACAATGCCCTCAATAGGAAGAATTCAAGGGGTAGAAGTAGGGGTGGCTCCTGGCACCATCACCTCCAGTGATCCACTTGGGGAATTTTGCTTTCTGCCCTACAATTCGCTGGACTAGAGGTTCTTATTTATTTCCAGGTGGGACATGAACAGATCTCCTGCCAGGGGACAGAGTACTTTTTTAGGGCATTACATTAGCCCTAAGTTGGTGGCTGCCATCTGGTCATTTTGGGTTCCTCATGCCAGTCAAGCAGCAAGTAAAGAAACAAGTTACCTCATTATCATGAAGAGATAGGCTTGTTGCTATATTACAGAGGCTTGAGGGAGCATGCCTGGATCTTAGGGGGATTTACTGGGATGTCTCTAGGTGCTTCCATATCCAGTAATAACTGAATGGGAAATTGCAGAAACCATGTGGTAGTTGTTCTGGAATGAGATTCAGCTTGTCTCTTTGGGTGCTTGAAGCAAAGTAACTCGAGGATCTTAGACTCCTCAGACATGAATACCTGGGATCATTAATAGCAATTATGATCTAGGAACCAGCTTCTGTTAGGGACTATAGCTTGGCCCACTAACCCTTCTGTTGTAATTCTCTTCCTTTTTAAAATTGTCAACAACCACCCCCTTAAGAATCAGTGACAAGACAGATTGAACTTAAATGGGATGTGAGTGGATGTGAGTAGAGGCAGGATAAACTATAGCAGATGCTGTCAGTTTCTCATTCATGTCCCCTCAGTCCTTACTAGTCCAACTTCCAGCACCTTCCAGAATTTACCACACTCCAGTCCTAAGGCACTGCCAGAGAGAAACCATAAACAGATCATAGTTTTCCCTTTTGCTCAACCTGAGCTCTGGCTGCTGTAGTTTTCAGCCTATACAGAGGTTACAAATGCAAATGCTTGCCACTGAGATCAGGCTGACAACGTGAGCGAAGCCCATGCGGCCAGATGTAAATCCAAGGGAATGGCAAGGGATTGGCTTCCCCAAGGGCTCCAGTCCATCAGTCACTCAGCCAACACAGCTGTAGGAATGATCCAATCTTCTGATTTCCCAGCAACAATCTAAGGTGAGCCCTTGGCACCCTTGGAAAGGACAGCAGGAAGCTGAATTTCATTGATTAAAGGCAAATACCTAAGGTAAGATGGTTCTCCCAGGGCCATTTATTCTTAATGAAATATTCAGATATTTTGAAAAATTATAGTATTAATCTTACACAGAATAGAAGGGAAGCTACTTGAGGTAAAGAGCCAGTTTCTTTCAACATGACCACCATCTTCTACAGCATTATTTGACGCTACTTTGACCTAAAGGGACAGGGTCATAAAGAAAGCGTCTGCAGGAGTGAGAGGGAGTATGGGATGAGGACAGCTGCAAATTGTAATGCCGCCAGCTCAGGCCAATGGAGAGAAGAATGTCACAGTGAATTTCTATTCATTGCTTACTATGTGCCAGGCTTTATTCTAAGTGTTTTACATTTAGTAACCAATTAAATACTTATAACAATCTCATGATGGGTATTATTATTGTCGCTATTGCACAAATGAGGAAACTGAGACACAGAGAGCTTTAGATTACTTAGCGTCCCAGTAGTTTCCCTCCAGATCTCATGCTGTTAAGACTTCCTCTTTTCTACTATTTACTTCTAACAACAACCCAGTAGAAGAAGGATTGATTTGAATTGCTTAATATTGGGATGTGTCGTATTTTTCTCTCTGTTCATTTGTGTGTGTGTTATATCTGTGTTTCTTAAACTCTTAAGCAAAAGGCTCAGTTTGGTCTGGAGCTAGCTGGGGGTATGGTGCACATAACTGGGTATCATGAGGCTTAATTAGTGGCATCACATGGCTTTATAGCCTTGAAAAAGCAGCTCTAGAGGGCTCATGTACTCATCTACGAAAGGAGGCTGTTGGAACAATCATCTTATCATTTTCATTCTTCCCTGGATAGTGTATGATTTCTTCATTTCCCAAACCTCTAAGGGGTCCTCAGAAAACAAAAATCACAAACCTTGACCTTCCTTTAGAGTGAGGGGGCATTCATGATGTGTAGAACCACAGCTGTTTTACCTTCCAATTGGGCTGAAATTTTAGGAAGTGAGGCAACCTCTCACCGCCCCCCACACACACACACCTAGTACTATCACCAATTATCTGCCATAAAGCCAAGTTTCAACTAAGGGTAAATTCTTGATGGTTAAAGTGGGCATGGGAGTCAGATAGAGCAGACACCTTGACCTCTCTCCATGGGAGTCTAGGAGGGATCAAGACTTCTTCCAGGATGTTTTTGTGAGTTACATCATACTGAGTCGATGGGTGGCTTTTATTCAATGAGAAGGATTTGTTTCAGTAATTTCTAAAAGTTAACCACTCTCTTCTCTTTAGTATGTGACTTGATTTGACTAAAAGTTCCCAAAAGACAGCTCTCTAAGCTGCTGTCAGCCCCCTGTGGATACGGCCTGAGATATAGCCTGTGGACACAGACCAAGGCAGTCTATCCAATCTGATGTTGAGCATCTTATAATCATCTCCTCAGTAATCAATTCTTCTATCAACCCAGAGATTCTGACTCCAGGTGGGGTGTGGAACCCTCAGCCTGTGGCTGACTGACTCAGAGAAACTGCTTCATGCAAATATCCTTTCTAATGGGAAACAGAGGAGAAGGTTAGATACACGACCAGAAGCTCAAAGAGTGAGCAAGTGTTACACCTATTGATGTAGAGAGCTGCACCAGAGGCATCATCAGTACTTAACATTTATGGATAAGACAAGATCTTCCCTGTTTCTAGAAGTCTTCAAAGAGTGCCTTACATGTTCTCATAAACCCATCAACCACATTTACCACACACCTTCTGCCATTATCTCCCCCTTTCTCTCTGGCAGCCCCTTGCTCAAGTCCATAGCTGTACAGCCTCAGACACAATGAGACTCCTGGCTCTGTTAATGAGACCCCCAAGAAAATACTAATGTTCATACTGGACTGCTGTCTCTCAAAGGGCCCAAAGCCACTGGACCTCAAGGAGCCAGAGGATTGCTGAAGAGTGGGGGAAGTGTCTCTCTGCCCACATTGTTCTTTATCACATGGATCCCACAGTAGCACTGCCTGTGCTCAAAATACAGAGGATCTCCAAGTCTCATGAGGCAAGCGCAGTCATTTTCTGGCCTTAACCTTTCTCTCGACAGAATCACTAACTGAATATATGGGATCCTGGTGGGAAACAGATAACTTGCTCTTTTCATTCTCTCAGTTTCTCCTTCCTGTCATAGAAAATAAAACACATGAATAATCTGTCTCCTCCTTCAGTCAAAACAGAGGCTTTGATGCCCATCAATTCACGTACATGGACAAGGTCACCTCCCAGAAGGAACAGTGAAATTCATCCTAGTCTAGGTTCAGCCACTCACCCCAAAAAATCCCAGAAAATTGGAAGAGGGTGGATTCTTAGAGACTTCTTGGTTCAAGTCTTTAATGTTTCAGATAAAACCCAGAGATGTGAGAATCTTGCTTATGGTCACACAGGTCTTGCCTGGGTCTCTTGACTCCTTGTTTAATGCTCATAAACATAACACTTCCATAGCAACTCAGTATCAGATTTTAAAAAGCTAGTTTATCAGCAGCCTACCACAATAGAAGTCTTTTTGGTTCATGAATCCATCTCTGCGCTTGGTTTTTTCAGTAGGACTTCACATTCTTTGTGGACAGGAGCAGATATACGGCAGGGCTCAAAGATTCTTAAAGGAGTCAAATGCCTCCTTCCTCTTAGGAGCTGGCCATTACGGTTCAGCTTTTTGACTATTTGGACTCAATGAAGGATACAGGATTTTAGGACATCCATGAGAACCAAGTGTAATGGGATTGACTCCTTGGATTAAAAATCTATGGATGCCTTAAAAAAAAAATAACTTGGGAAGTAATTTTGTTTCTTAGTGTCAAATAAATACATATTCATCATAGAAGATTTAGAAAACATAAGAAAAAGTTATCCACCATCCCACTACTAAGAGATAATAATCATTAGCATTTTGGCATATTGATCTTTCCAGTCTTTCTATCTCTCTCACCACACATTTCAAAAGAGGGATCATACCATAAATACTCTTTTATCTGAATTTTTTACTTACTATATGGTGTTCACATTACCATATCATTAAATATTCTGTTCCATTGCATGAATGCACCAAAGCTTATTTAATATTTCCACCCTCAATCCTTCCACTTCTAGTAGTATTGGTGGGCATTAGTGTTATTTCCAATTTTTTAGAATTTTGAACTTTGTGGTCAATAATTCCCTTTTAAGAAAATTATTTAAGATTCTTTCCTTGGATAAATTCCTAGAAATGGAACCTGAGTCAAGGAGTACTACAATTTTTTAAGTTTTTGGTTCAAGATGTCTTTTCTGACATAGCTGTTGACTGAAAAGACTAGGAGAATATACTGGCCTCTCTTGGTGGCTGGATCTGAGGCTTCAACTATACACCTATTGATGTGTAATGTAAATGGCTCTGCCTTTTGTTTCCCTAGATCCACCCTTTTTTAAGTCAAGTTTTTTTGAGGTATAATTTACATATGGTAAAATTCACCTTATTTGGTGTACAGTTCTATGAATTCTGAAAACCACATATGGTTGTGTAAGCATCACCACAGTCAAAGATACAGAACATTTCAATCACCCCCAAAAATCTCTCATGCACCTTTTTAATCAATTCTCTCATCCCACCCCCAGCCCCTGTAACCACTCCTGCATCCCTACAGTTCTTCCTTTTCCAGCATGTTATTTAAGTGGAATAATAGAGCAGGTAGCCTTTTAAGTCTGACTTTTTTCACATAGCATAATGTATTTTAGTTCATGTTGTTAACTGTATCACCAGTTCATTCCTTTTCATTTCTGAGTCATATTCCATTGTAACAATGCGCTAGAGTTTGTTTATCCATTCACCAGGTGATGGTTATTTGGACTATTTTTAGTTTTTGGAGATCATGAATAAAGCTGCTATGAACATTCACATAACAGCTTTTTGTGCAGACATATGTTTTCATTTCTCTTGGGTAAATACCCAAATGCTTAGTCATATAAGTGACATTTAACTTTATAAGAAACTGTCAAACTATTTTCCAAAGTGGTTGTACCATTTTGCTTACCACCAGGAATGTACGAGAATTCCAGTTGCCCCACATTCTCATCAGCTGATCTCTCATCTTGTGTATTACTATTTTATCATGGTTTCAATTTGTATTTCCGATGACTAATAATGTTGAATATCTTTTCATTTGTTCCTTAGCCATTCATATATCTTCTTTGGTGAAGTGTCCAAATCTTTTGCCTATTTTTACTGAGTTACATATTTTTATTATTATTTCTCAGAATTCTTTATATATTCTGGATACAGTCTTTTATAATAAATGTGTTTTGCAAATATCTTTCCCCAAACTGTGGCTTGCCTATTCATTTTCCTTTTCTTTACAGTGCCTTTCAAAGAGCAGAAGTTTTTAATTTTGAAGTCCTTATTTTTTTTTTATATTTACCATTTTTGTGTCCCAGGTAAGAAAACTTCCCTTATTCCTGGTTGCACAGATATTTTGCCTATATTTCCTCTAGAAATTTCATATTGTTAGGTTTTATATGTGAGTTCATGTTTCATTTTGAATTGATTTTTGTATATAATGAAAGGTATGGGGTCAACACCTATGATTTTACATATGGATGTGCAAATTCCAGTGCAATCTGTTGGAAAACTATCCTTTCTCTATTTAATTTCCTTGGTTCCTTAGCTTTTGGAGATTATGAATAAAGTTGCCATATATTTGTGCCTCTCTTTGGATTCTATTCTATCCCATTGGTTTATATTTTATCCTTTCATCAATATACACAATTTTTTTCCAGTTTTATTGAGAAATAATTGACATACATCACTGTATAAGTTTAATCTTGATGGTTTGATATACATGTATTGTGAAATGATTACCACAATAGGTTCAGCTAACATCCGTCATCTCTTATAGATACAATAAAAAGAAAAGAAAAAAGTAAAGAAAAAAGGAAAAAAATTTTCTCCTTGTGAGGAGAACTCTTAGGATTTATTCTCTTAACAACTTTCCTATATATCAAACAGCAGTGTTAACTCTAGTCATCGTGTTACACATTATGTCCCTAGTACGTTTTTCCTCTTAAAACTGAAGTTTGTACCTTTTGACTGTCTTCTTCTAATTCCCCCTCCCCACACCCCCCACCTCTGATAACCACAAATCTGATTTCTTTTTCTATGAGTTTGGATTTTTTTTTTTTAGATTCCACATATAAGAGATCATACAGTATTTGTCTTTCTCTGTCTGACTTATTTCACTTAGCATAATGCCTTCAAGGTCCATCCACGTTGTTGAAAATGGTAGGAATTTCTCATTTTTTTATGGCTGAATAATATTAATTGTATATATATATACCACAACTTCTTTATCCATTCATCCATCGATGGACACTTAGGTTATTTACATGTCTTGGCTGTTGTAAATAATGCTGCTATGAACATGGGGAATATACACACTCTTGATTACTGTAGTTTTATAGTAAAGTCTTGAAATCAACTTTGTTCTTTTTCTAAATTGTTTTCACTGCTGTTTCCTTTGCTTTCCCACATAAATTTTAGAATCAGCTTGGTGATTTCTATAAAAACAGCTTGCTGGGATTTTGATTGGGATTACACTGAATCTACAGAGCAATATGGGAAAGATTGACATCTTAACTATATCGAGTCTTTCTGGCCACCTTTTGATGACAAATGGTTTCTTCTACTTTGGAATATGAGACCAGCCACCTAGGTGACTGCTTTTCTTGCACAACTTGGCCTCATGATTGGATCTGCACTGGATATTACCTATTGCCAGACAATTCATACTGACTTTAACCCTACAGAGCACAGAATCACCTGCTATGGTATATTGGAATTATGGGCCTAAGTTTGTACCCCTCCCTTTAACCATGTCTTTGCCATGTGACTTTGAAGTGCCCTCCTACAGTGGATAGGATAACATGCTCCATTCCTTGAAACTGGGATCAATCATGTGACTAGCTTTGTGCCACGGAATTTAGCAGATATGACACATAGACTTGAAGTGACTTTGTACATTGGGCTTGCCTTCTTACGCCTTTGCCATTGCCTTAAGAATATGCATTGAGAATGAGAAGCATGTGAAGCAACACCAAGTTGCCTTAGTCATCCCAGTAAAGGGCAACCTAGATCAGCTGACAGCCAACTGACCCCTAAATATGTGAACATACACAGCCAAGATCAGTATAACCAACCACTGTTTAGCCAACCATGCCAAATGCAGGAGCTATTAATGTTTATTATTGTATGCCATTGAAATTTTATGTTTGTTTGGTACACAGCATCATTGTGGCAACAGAAAACCGATATGTCTGGGTAATGCAAAGGCTCTTTAAACTCTTAATAAACAGCATCATGCAATAACCAACCAGGTTTGGGGCATTCTTCAGCCAAATATTGCTAGTTTTATGGGTTAATCATGTCTCTAGATTTTTTTCCTTCATTCCCAATACCAAATATTAAAGAAAGAAGAATATCATAAGAGAAACCCTGCTATGTCCTGATCGCTGCTTCCAATCCCTAAATCTAACTGTCAAACTATGAACTCCATTTCACTTCATTTTTAGTTTTAATCACAAGGAAGTTATATTGTCTTAATTCTTTTGGTAAACGACTGAGCATCTTTATTGTGTTAGGTGGATGGATCCAGAGGAAAAGGTCAAAAGAAAGACAAGTAACCAAAAATGATTAATCAACTCTTTTCTTTGATCAAAGTTCTTAGAACTATTTGCTGAATTGTGTGTATGTGTGTGTGTTTTTTTTATAGCTATTCTTTGAGGTAGGAATGCCATGGCATGAAGATAAGAGTCCTAACATTTAAGACATGTTTATGAAGTTTAAACCACTAACTTGGCTGCAGTTGAAATGCATTCAGCTCCTTCCTGCTGTGCTCAGAGCCCTCCCAAAGGCTGGGCTGGCAGAGCTTGCTGCTACTGCTGCTTCCTCCCCAGCTGGCACTGCGGGCTACGAGACAAATGGAGGCATTTAGCCCACATTAAAGTGCATTTAGAAGTATTAGAATTTGTGTTTCTCAGGGCTTGGACATTGGACACATTTCTGATCAGTGGGGTGTGTTTAGATCAGATGCCCTTAACAACAGGGTGATTTTGCACAGCTTAAATTCCAGAGTTCCTAGTGGAGCCAAAGAGAAGACAGACGCCCCACAGCCATGCTGCTGTCAAGGGCAATATCCCTGTAAGAGGGGCCTCTGGGGCCCAGGACAGGACCCTGCCATGGCCTGTCCATCTTTAGGAAAACCCAAGGTGGCCTGGAGGATTTGAGACTTTGGTCGTCGGCAGTTGTCTCATTTGGTTTATCTCGTTCACTCACCCCTCGCCAGTTTCCTTGATTACTTTGTCATTTACCTATAAATTCCACTGTCTCCTTGATGAATGAAAATAGACTTTGGGAAAACCAAATTTGGTCTAGATTAAGTTCTTAGGGGAAAAGTAGAAAGCCCTAGTCTCTGAAGCCAGTCTGGGGCTATGCTCATAATGCAAAGGAGGTAGTCAAAAAAGTCAGGGCTTGCGAAATATTCTGAAAAGCAGGGCAGGCCAAGTTGATAACATCTCCTCATGTATTTACGTGAAATGAATAAATCAAAGCACATTCAATAAAAATGATAGGAGACAGGTGGTGTGATGGAGTCATGTACGCTTGGGTTCAAATCTCCTCTTTACCCCTTACCAGCTGTGGGATGGAGTCTCAGTGTCCTCAATTCCAAAATGGGGATGATAAAAGAACCTACCTCAAAGGGTTGTCATAAACTTTTAAAGAAATAATATATAGAGAGCGCTGGATGCTGTCTGCAATTGGATAAGTACTCAATAAATCATAGGTGGTATTGTTAGCATCGCTGCCATTATTTCTAGTGAAAATGCTTATGATGTGATGTTATGTCAAAAACAACCAGAATACAAAGTTAGATCTGCAGTGTAATTAAAACTGTACTGGGGGCTGGCCTGGTGGCATAGCAGTTAAGTGCCCACACTCTGCTGCGGCGGCCCAGGGTTCGGATCCTGGACACGCACTGAGGCACCACTTGTCAAGCCATGCTGTGGTGGCGTCCTATATAAAGTTGAGGAAGATGGGCACAGATGTTAGCCCAAGGCCAGTATTCCTCAGCAAAAAGAGGAGGATTGGCGACAGATGTTAGCTCAGGGCTAATCTTCCTCACAAAACAAAAACAAAAAACTGTACTAAAAAGAATAATAGAGAAAAAGTTGGAAATACATTAAAATGTTATTGTGTGAGTTAGGACAGTGGAATTAATGGTGCCTTCCTTTCCTTTGCATTTTACAAATTTTCTGCTCTAGTATTATGCTGTATTTATGATTAAAATACTTAAAAATAAATGAAAATTATTTCATGTATGACACTATCACTTATATAGTATTCTTACATGGTATTCTTACCAAATAGTTTAACCTGAATCCAATCATGAAGAAACAATATAAAAACAAACAGTGGAACATTCTGGAAGACAATTTCCCCAAACTCTTCAGAAAGATATATGTCATTACAAAAAAAAAAAGCAAGAGAATTGTACTATAGTAAAAGAGACCCAAAAGATATAACAACCAAATACACTGTGTGAATCTTGATTAGACCCTAGATCCAAGAAAAAAACATATGAAAGTCGATTTTGGGAAAACTGGGAAATCTAAATAGGACCTGTATATTATATGATATATGTTAATGTTTATTGGCTGTGATAAAGAAAATGTCATTATGTAGTCGAATGCCCTTATTCTTAGGAAATACATGCTGAAGTATTTATGAGTGACATGTCAGGATATTGACTCTATATCTATATCTCTAATCTCTATCTATCTGTTGAGAGAAATAAAGCAAATAAACGTAAATAAGTTATAATATTTCAAAGCTGCAAGGAAACTTAGAGTCTAATCCAAATGATATACAGAGAAATCAAGTGGGTTAAAGGTTGAAGGGGACAAGATCAAGTCCACAGATAGACAAAGCAGGCTTAATACAGTTAGTCAAATTAGATTTTTTCCAAATATGAGGTCTTCTGCAGCAATGGAAAGTTCTACTACTAAAGTCCCCAGAGTTTCTGGTGCCTGACATCTCCTGTCTCTGAGAAAAATAGAGCGAGGTTTTTAAAAGTCACATTAACTATTGTATTCATAACATTATCTATGGCTTAAAAGTGTTAAGTATTTAAAGTGATTTTATATTTGCTAAGTGCTGTGGGTCTCACAAGAAGCCAACTGAAAATGATCGTGTAGTCTTTTGACGTAATTTCACTGTGATTTATTTTAAGCAGATTTATTTCTGACCTCTACAAATAATTCCTAGAGGACTGAAACCATGTCATTCAAACATATATATGTACGTACATATATATATATATATATACGTTCTTATAGTTTTTTATTCCCTGATTCCCTGTGGCCACTTCGCATTCTTGCTTATTTGATTCAGCAGGTAATACAAGGACACTAATACACAGTTCCTACCCTAAAGAATGTAGAGTCTCTTGGGAGACCAAAGCATAAACGAGCAATTAGAGTGACGTGTTATGATGGAGAGCAGCCCAGAGTGCTCTAGGAGAAGAGAGGAGAGGTGCCTAATACTGGTTAGGGGCAGGGGAGGGACAAAGGGCAGCAGGCAGAGGGGATGATCTTTTCCCCAGAGCTGCCTGGGCTCCTGAGAAGTGGCTGCCATTCCTGAGTCAGGGGACATCAGTGGAGAAGCATCCTTTCCTCATTGCTGTGGTGTCCCAGTAAGGAGATAATGTGCGGAGAGGCAACCACCAGACTGTGAGTCCCCTTGATTTTCCTGTCAGCCCTCAAGGTCATTTGTGCAGACAGGAAGGGAGCACCAATATACATGTCCCTGTGCAGTAATTAATGTTTCAGAAGGACTGACAAGGACAGAAAATTTCTTAAGCTACAAGAATGAGAAGAGAAGGATTGTGGAGGCTTTCTCCCCACCCACCCACCCCCAGCAGCTGGTATAGGGTGAACAATTAGAATGAAACTGCTCAAATATCCTTCCAGTCATCCCCAACCTCATAGCATTCCACGCGAGGGGAATTTCTCAAGGATTTCAAAAGATCAACATGGGCATTCCAAACAATTCAATGATTTTATCATCCCAAAGCAAAGTGCCCATGTTGAATATGCTTATTATGAATTGTTTATAGACCATTTCCAGCAATTGTCCTTCAGCGGGCTCTCAGCTCTACAGCCTGAGTACATCGTAAACACTCCAGCATGTTCCTAATGTTTGTGTCTGTACACTCCCGACTTCAACGAAATGAACATTGCTGACCCAGGGCTGCTTTGTTCAGCTCCTTTTTGAGAGCCAGCATCATTGTAAGCTCAGTCAGACTGAAAGAGCCACTTGGCAGAATTCTGATGTTTGAACCTTGTGAACAAAGGCAGTGATGTATAGGGGCAAGTACCATTTTATCGTAGGAATTCACAACGAAAATGAAAACCAAAAGGAAAAAAAGCTTGCAATCTACATTTGTTCACATATTTTACAATTTTTCCAAACTGATCTCTGCTGCAGACGCTGAGGTACTGTTTCCAGGGCAAGACAAGAGCAAACACAGAGAGCCCGTCCCATGTGTGTGTCCAAGTAATGTGAACACACCGTCTGCTTTGCCAGAGAGAGAGCGTCTACCCTCCTCACTCTGGCCTGCACACTGGTGGCGTCTCCTATCTGAGGAATGACACGGTGGAGAATGGACTTAGGAAGTATGTGGGACAAAGCAAAATTTATTAAGTATTTGCCCCCGTCCTCTGGCACTGCAAAATGCAAAGACAGGAAGAGTGCGTGACAAATCTCTTTTTAAGTAGATGGCAAAACCTTGAGTCATTCTTTGGAATATCATTTTGGTAAATCACAGACTCTTGCAGGGGAGCAGACTGATTAGGGAAACAATGAAAAATCCTTTTGGACACAGGGCTGGTGAATAAGATTAACATTAACAATGGCAGAGAGCATATTCTAGGCCAGAGATGAGATGTACTGGGAGGTGTCCGTGTGTGTGTGTGTGTGTGTGTGTGTGTGTGTGTGTGTGTGTGTGTATGCGTGTAAGAGAGAGAATGAAACCCTGAAACATGATGAGATGGAGAGAGAGTGAGCCCACTACACAACACTATGACCCTATCTTGCTTCTAAATTCAGTGCTAAAAACAGGAGAGCCAAAAAATTTTCAGTAATGATGGTATCATTGAAATAGATCTTAATTCTCCAAAAAGACTACTTGAAGAGGGCAGCACTATTTAGATGTGTAGGTTCTGGGATGTTTGTTTAAGTAATGAGTCTTCATCTGTCTATCACAGATCTGCGGAAATAAAGACTACCCAAAGGCGAACACACAGGCTATTTATTCAGCTTGTTGTAGCAGGAGAGTCAGCCCTCATCATTCGTGTTTGGCAGAGACTGGTAGGCAGGCAGAGGAGTGGGAAAGCTTCAGAGTGAAAAAAGAGAAGGCCTCATGTATGCCCTGTTGGAGGTTGTTGGGGAACTTGGAGGTGGGCTGACTAGAAGCAGTGCATCTTATGCCATTGGTCTGACGAGCATATTTTGCTTTCTCTGACTAGTCCCGAGTTGGAAACGGAGAACAAAAAATAGAGAAGCTGACAGTCATCAACCAGGTCCTAACCACTCTGGGTCAATTGCTGCAGAGCTTGTAGGTCAGAGCTCTAGGGGCATGAATGAGTTGGCCCTTGTCCATCTGCATATTCCCCTGGGCTGGAGCAGGCAGGTCTCCAAAATTGATATTGGGTGCCTGGAGATGTCCATTTCCCTTAGCTCCTTTCATCATTCATCCATTCAGCCTTGAGGCAGTGGGTACCACATTAAACACCTCTGGAAGACACACCACAGTCCAGGGAATTTCTCCGGGTCTCAACTTGACCTTTCACTCTGACTGTACCTTATGCTTTGATCTCATGGCTCCCCATTCTGGGCTGATCCTCTTGGACTGCTCTACTGAGGTTAGATACCTCACCTCCTAAGTCTGGGCCTTGATTCTGATAGTGAAACCTCAGAGATCCTTCTACCAGAACTCTAACATGCTCAGACTAGCCCTCCAGAACCTCACCAACTGGACTTCCCAATCCATCAATCCATGAGGAATAGTAGACAAGGCTATTTTATAAAGCTCAATGAAAACCGTAAGGCCATCTGGACTATTACTTCAGATATGGTGCATGATTAAAAATCAACTTTTAAAGTATAGAATCCATGGAGAAAAAAAGTGGGAGCCCCAATCGCAAAGAGCAAAAGAAGAAAATGAGCTGGAAGCTAGGGGATCTATCAGGACCACCACAAAATTGTCCTCTGGCTGTGACACAATTAGAAACACCAACTCCACACTTGGTCCATCTTCTCTAACACCAGCAAACTCAAATCCATAAAGCAATTCTGTTCTTCTTTATTTTAAGTTCTATTTAAACTTCCTAATCAAAAACCAGGCTACCAAACCCAAAAGTCACGTGGAAAAAAATAAAGATTCCCAATGCTGGCCTGAGGCAGAAGGAATGTGGTTAGCGAGGCCCCTCTGTCCTGGGGCCCAGCGGCCCCTCTCACTGTGCTCTTGGATGTTATATTGCTTTCCTGTGAAGTTTCATATTGGTTTTTAAAATGGTACTGCTTACAAGCAAGTCTCCATGCAGTCTAGGGTCCAGCTACTCTCAAGACTTGTTGACATCTTATTCCCCATGATAAACTCTCCATTGAGGATGGAAAGGTATTTTTGCTTTCCCTTTCAAAAGGAATAAACAGAACAAAGGAGAAGAGGAAAGGAAAGACTGGCTCAGAGGCCCTATTGCAGAGTGCTTAATCATCAGGATGCCTAGGGCCCCATCACTCAACTACAGACTCCGAATCCCTGGCTTCCTCCAGAGTCATTTTACAAGTGAATTCTGTCTTCTTCTTTGCAGAAATCTAGGCACTGGGTGGTTTTACAACTGACAGTGATATCCATCCATGCTCTAGGCTCGCCCTGCGACAGTTTACAGAGAGGATGGCTGGACAGACCGGACTTGGCGAAGCTCTCTCCTCACCAGTGGCTTCTGCAGAGCCCAGACTATTCGATCCACTGTATGATGAAAGTGACAAGGAACAGTGGGGACTAGAAGAGACCACCAAAATTAGTTGCTTTTTTTTTTTAAACATAAATAGAATGTGAATTGAATTATCTAGGAGTGAAAGGAGAAGTAGAAGTAAAAATAGGGTAAGTGGGGAAAAGAAAGCTGTGCATAAAGCTGTTTTCGTTAGCTAATGCAACTTGCTTAAGCTAAAGACTGCACACACACCAGCAGGAGAATGCTCTGGGCCGCATGCCGTGGGTCACATGCCTGTCCTTAAGAAGCTTTGGGGCCCTCGGTTCGGGGCTCTGGGCTGGGTGGAAGTGTTTACACAGAAGCGCACACCTCCTCTGTCCATTCCTCTTGTCTCCTGAGGCTCCTGACAGAGCAAATGAAGGCAGTTGGATAATTGGGTTTTTAAAAATATTTTTAGCTGTATGACTAGCAAGAAATCTGTGGGTTGACATTTTAGCCTCACTTGGCTACCCACATCCCCATCCACCTCTCATCTCATGGTTTTCATATCCATTGGTGATCCATGCCAGAATCAATTATTCCACTAGGGACTGTACAAGGCTGATTCTTCAATCTTCTCATTCCTTCAACATTTATTTGATGGTATTCTTCTGTAAAACAAAAAATTCCTTTTTTAGAATTTATTTTTAACATGTGTTCCCTTTGTGACAAGCAAGTAACGCCTGGGCTGATTTTTTGACATTTGCCACCAGTCAGTGGAATAAAATTTTGAGCATGCTACATATTCAATTCAGTGTCTCTCCTCCTACCTCTTCTTATCTTTTTTTTAAAGCCAAAGTCACAGTGCTAGGTGCTTTAATCGTGTTATAATTTAATATCCATTCATCTAACAAATATTTATTTATGTGCCAGACACTGTTCCAGGGGTTTGGGATACAGCAGCGAGCAGAAAAAAATCTCTGCTCTCATCATAAGCTTCATTCAGGAGGAGAAAGGCAGATAACAAATATAATAAATGAGAAAAAAAAAATATGTTAAGTGGTGATAAGTTCTATGGCAAAAAATAAAGTAGGGAAGGAGGAAAGGGGTCGGGGCAGGGAAGGAAGAGAGTTGGCAATTTTGCATAGGATTGATAGGATCCTGAGAAGGCAACACTTGAGGAAAGACCCTAAGAGTAAATGATCCAAGCCATGCCAACATCTGGGAAAGAGCACCCCAGGCAGAGGTACAGCATGTGCCAAGGCCCTGAGGTAGGCATGAGTCTGGCCTGTTTAAGCAATAACAAGGAGGCCAGCTTTGCTAGAGGGGAGCTTAACAGTGAAAGAGGTCAGAGAGGAGGCTGAGGCAGCAGATCCTGCGGGGTCTTTCTTGTGAGCCACTGTTAGGATTTCAGCTTTTACTCAGAGTGGCATGGTGGCCTTTGGAGGATTTTGAGTAGAGGAGTGACATTATGTGATTTACATTTCAACAGGGTCTCTTTAGCTGCTGATTATCCCAACATGCAAAGAGAAGCCTGTTACCACCCCATTTTTATACAAGAAGAAGAAGGAATCAAGACTCACAGAGGTTAATAAGTGATGTGCTGCAGGTCACCACCTATTAAGGAGTAAAGCCATGATTCAATCCAGGCTGTTAACTATCAGTTTACAAAACAGAGCAGACTAACAGGCTTTGTCGTTGAGGAATTAAGCAGGGTTGGGGGTTATGTGTGCTGCAGGATGGCACAGCTCCCCAGCCCATGGGCCTCTGAGGACTTGTTCTCCATTCTTTTCTCTGTTTGGCAACAAATGCTATGATGCTTAGCACGGGGCAAAGCTACACTATTAATCTCGTCTTTTCTCATTGAGGCTTCTCATCTTTCCAAAAGACGACTTTTCTAAAATCGTGAGTGCAATAAACTTAAGGCCATAGAGTATGTCTCTTAAGAAGACAGTTTCATGAGCTGTAAAAAGTAATCATGGTTTGTCAAGTCAGCAAATCTCTCCCCTTCGACCTTCTATCCGTCACTAATGCCTTTTTTGGAGAGAGCGTGCTTTTTGTTCCTTTGCTTCTCCAAGCTGTTGATGGGGGAGAGCTACTTCTTTAACAGAGGACTTCTTTAACAGTGGTCAGCCCTGACCACTTGGGGCTGATAAGAGAATTTTACTCAACAGTTTCTTCTTGGCCTCTCTGCTGGGGAGACAGGCTGCTGACCACAGAATTGCAATAGCAGTTGAAAGACAGTAAGTTCCAAAGACTAATCCAAGGAAAGTCCAGTTTTTCCAATAATCAAATGACAACTTCGGTAAAAAAATAATTTCTGTAATCGTTTCTGCATTGCAGTGGTCTATTTGAGAAAAATCAGCTTGCTAGCATAATTAATACAAAAATAAGCATGTTCCCTTTCTTAAAAAGAATAACATACAAGCAATGCCATGTTTGACAAGGTACTGGAAATGTAAGCTTACTTTTTGTACTCAAATTATATACATTTGAACATGATTTGTATCTATTATTGAGTTTTCAATGCTGAGTGTTTTGGCTGGAGAAAGAATCCTTTGTAAGTAGGAGAATGGCCATGTTCTGTCATTTAGGTGCAATAAGACAGAGTGGATCCCCACTCCCTGCACTGCCAAAATACCCATTTGGATGAGAGGCATGGCCACGTTGCTCATGCCCCTGTGGCCTGCTCTGTGGTTAGAGCCAAGAGTCCAAAGTACGTTCACACACAAGGTCTCATTTGAGGCTCATAATGAGCCTGGGGAGCGGCTATCACCTTCTCTTCCTCACAGGCAGGGCAACAAGCTCAGAGAAGTAAACAACTCATCTGAGGATGTTTAGCAAATAAGAGGTTGGAATTCAGATTCCAACCCAGGCCTTCTGAGTCTAAAGCCCAAGAACTTTGGATACTGGCAGTGTTGGTGCACAGCTCTGATTTAACTAAGTAAACCACCCCCCTCATCCCGTATCATCCTTCTCAGGTGTCTTTCGGTTGCTGAAGATGACCAAGCACCAGCTGTGCATTGGGTGGCCTGCCCAACTATTCACACTCGTGGAGCAGCGTCCAGAGCTCAACCCGACCCTGGGGAGAACTGAAAGTTGGATCCTATCCAAGGAATGTGATAGGTCTCCATCTTAACGACTTAGCCCATCAACAAGCGACAGAGGTTTTCTAACAAGTTGTTCTTTTTCAACAAAGCTTTAATCCTATTCATGAAGTACTCTGGGGGGTAAAGTGTTCAGTGATCAAAGAGTTTATTTTCATTGCCTACTATATGCTAATCTTGGAAATTCACAATGCACTTAGCAAAGAAAAGACTCTGGAATCCCCCAGCAATAAACAAACAAAATTTTAATTTTGTTTGGTACACAATTTCTTAACCTTATTTGAGCACAACCCTTGTTTGCCTGTGTAATCTCTGTTAACATCTCGGAAACTCTAGTTTCATCGAATATACTTTGGAAACTCTACCAGAGATTCTCCTGTAGAATAGAAGCTCCTTTAGAAGAAAGCTTTTTGTTTCTCTTGTCCATTGCTGAGTGCTCACCCTTTAGACTAGTGCCTGCCATATAGAAAGTGGTCATTAAATATCACTCGAATGAATATATAGACCCTTCTCTGAATTTCAGCACTGGTCTTCTAATGTTCTAGATAAACTCCCCAAATGAAAATATTCCACAATTAATCATTTAATGTCAATTGAACAAAGACCACACTGATGGCTACATTTATGCCAAAACGTCCAAATTAAATGACTAAAACAATTTTTTTCTATATTGCTTAAAAGTAAAGGCCATAGTGTACTAGCTAAAGATCAAACTCAAATACTAAACTAAGTATTTTTCACATGGTAAGTCAACAAGACACCCAAATTTCTGGAAGAAAAGTGAAAACTTTGATCATTCTGATACCCTGCACACAGACACTAAGAATCTTTATATTGAAAACAGCTGCTTGCCTGGCAATTTTTCACATGTCTTCCAAATGGGTGCAGGGAGGACTCCATTGCAGCAAATCTTTCATGGAAAGGAAAATGGTAATAAGTTTCACCTTTCTTGAATGGGTGTTGTGAGGATTCAGAAAGTTTTCAAAGAAAACAGCATAGACTACACAATACCAAAATCTGGTTGATTCAACCTCAATAGCAAGGGATATTTTTAAAAGTCAGTAACATTTTAGAATTTTAGAGCAAAGTAGGCCTTGGAGATCATTCAGCTCAGTGCCTTTATTTGATGAATGAGTAAAGAGACTCAAAGTAATTGAGTGACTTTTCCCCAGTTATGTAGCTTGCACTGATGGCGCTGGGACTCAATTCGAGTTCTGTAGGTTCCAAGATGTTTTCTCCACAACACCACTGCCTTTCTCACCATATAGCCTTTCTGCAAGTTGTCAAGTAGATGTGGCCCCAGCTATGAGGAAAAGTGCCTGGGATGAGAATCTCAGAAATGGGAGGACCTAGAGACTATGTAAGCCCACCTCCTTATTTTCTGGGCGAGAAATGCAGAGATCAAGTGTGGATGGCTGGGATAATTTCCCAGTGAATTCAGCATTCTTTAGAGCAGCACTTTCTAAAAAAAATTTCCTGCAATGATGGAAATGTCTAATACGATAGCCATTAAGCTCTTGAAATGTGGCTAGTGCAACTGAAGAACTGAGTTTTCAATTTTAATTTTAATTTTAACAGGCACAGGTGGCTAGTGGCTACCATATTGGACAGCACAGCTTTAGAGGGCTAGTCTAGGTATATTACATTCACTGGGCTTGTTTTATCATCCTCTGCTAGGATTTGGCCATGCCAAAACAACCAAAATGTACCATTTGTCATAGCATTGCACTACATACATTTTATAAATACCAGGAGCTCAATATGAGAAAATGAAGAGAAAAATCATCTGCATTTGTGATTACACAAATAACACTAGATCCAAGATCAACCATCACAAATAGTCATTTTGCTCCTACTAAATCTATCTTTTCTGTAATCCTGGTAAAGAAGTAAAAACATAAGAATGTATAGCAGCTATATATAACCCTCCTACAGCTTTTTATTTTTTAACTGTTCAGATAGTCTCTAAGATGAATACTTTACAGATTATTTATTTCTAAATAACCTCTAAATAATTTGTAAAGGCCAATCTCTTAGCCCATTTCAGTTGAATAACTCCTTGCAGAGACACACACTAACCGCATCGTTAAGAAAATAAGCCAAGGAGTTTTGCTTTCTTCTGCCATGTATTGCCTCAGAAGCTAACTGAAACATCTCAACTTGCCCACCAGCTAGTTGTGTCCTGTATCCAATTAGTTTCAGTAAATTATAGGAAAAGAGGAGCACTGTTGAATTGAGAGCTGCATGCAATATTTAGATTTACAAACTAATACAGTATAAAGGCTTCCTAAGAAGCTTTCATGCTTCTGTCTGAAAGACTGGCTCCTTCAAATGATACCATTGATTCTCAACCTCAGACAGTCGGCACAGAGAAGTCAGGCAGTGGACACTCAGAGAACTAACTCAAAGGGGGGTTGCAGCCCTATGGCATGGTACTGTTTAATGGACTCAAAGACCAGTGTTCTTGTATCTTCATAGGCTTTATCAGACAATTAGGCTTTTGTGTCCTGATAAAGTCTGGCCTTGAAGACTTGTTTTCCGATGTCCATTTTTCAAGAGAGAGCAAAAAGTATTAACCAGATGAAATTTGCCCATGTGAATATTTCCCCCCTTTTTGGGTGGCTGAATTTCCTCTTTTTCAAATATCGTTGGTGTCTTAGCAGAAGCCAAGAACGGTCTACCGATAGGATACTCTATTTGCCACATTTGTAGCAGGAGAAAGTCAGTGCAGATTAAAATAGGAATTTCAAGATTTGGCTTATTATCTAATTTTGTTAAGACTCTTTGCTTGATGATGGGGAATGTCACAAGCTGGGAATCGGAAGGCAAGCTGCAGACCTTATCTCTAGAGAATTTGTGGTGAAGACTGTCTCAGAAAACACTCTGACCACAGAGAAGATGAAGAGACCAGATAAATCCCATGGGCCCATGAACACGGATAATTGCTTATGGACCATTTTTTTGGACACACATGAAAAAGGCCAAACCAAATTGTAACAATGCTTCTAAAAGTTGAGACACTCTTTGATGCGACTTTGATGCAACTCATTAATTCAAGGAAAGGGGGAAATCACACAGAAATTATAAAGAATACCTCTGTCACATTAGGAACATTTTCTGATCCAGATCAAGATTCCTAATATTAAAATAAATATTTGTGTGTGTGTGTAGGCTGTATTTTAAATCAGTAGGTGAATACAAATGTCTGAAAATGGCCATGTCAGATCATTTAGTCCAAACCTCCAGGTACTCCAGCAGGGAGTATTGTTTTCCCCAATCAAGCATCAGAGAAGATATATATTTGAATATTTTACTGACTTGTGAGTACAGATCATTACTTCTAACAACCAGGCATAAAATAGCATCTTGGTTCAATGTAATGCCACATGGTATATAATAACAAGCTGCTTTGAAATGTAATTACTTTTAGAGAAATATAATCCTTTCACATTTTGTTTTGTTGACAAATAGACCAGGCAGCCATCAAAGAAGTGTCGATGGAACACTTTTCTCAGAAGCATATGCTTCACTTTAGCCAAGAAAGAAGAAAAAACTTGATCAATGTGTATGTGTGTATCATGAAACACTTAATCAGAAAGATATACAGATCTTTCTTTTCCATAATCATGAGACCTGAGATTTTCTCGAGGGAAATGTTCCAACATGAGAAAGAAAATACATAGTTCAAAAAGCCCATGTTTTCAATTTGCTGCCACATGGTTTAAATTATCTACGTATTTATTAAGGGCGCTAAATAGGCAGCTTAATTTAGGGAGAGGGGTCATTCAAGTTGAGAAAAATCATGTTTAATCCCTTAGCTCACTACAGGTTGATTGTGCTTTTTAAATGCATACAGCCTCAGCTAACAAAATTCCCGGTGATAAGAAGGTCCCCTGTCTGCTTCTAAATTTGTCGGCTGCCAATAACAATGGAAACTTGTTAAGCTCCTGGCTCCAGGCCCAGCCTCTCTGGGCATCTTCCAGAATTAGGGATTTGTCAGTTACTTTCTCTTTATGTTGCCAATGTGCTTGCCTCCAATTTGGGGGTTGCCTTCTCTGTTCCTGGCATACCACGTGTTTGTTCCATTACTCTAGGGTGGAAACAAAAGGGCCACGGCATCAGAGCTTCTATCCTTGCATGATAAGTCTGCCTTGGTTTTCCCCCTGGATGGGGGATAGACTGACTCTGAGGGGAACCATGAGGAAGACATGGTTAGATGTACGGGATTGAAAATTTGAACACTTACTGGATATTTGATGACATTACAGAATTCTAATTTTTAAGGCATCGTAATGAAATAGCTATGTTTTTTATAAAGAGTCCTTATGTTTTAAAAATACAACATGAACTATTTTAGATGAAATTACATAATGTCTGTAATTTGTTTCCAAATAATATGGAGTGAGAAAGTAGATGGGGGTACAGATGAAACAAGCATGGCCGTGAGTTGATAATTGTTGAAGGTGGTTGATAGTACAAAGGGATTCATTAGATTATGATGTTTATTTTTCTACACATAGTTGACATACTCCATAATACAAAATTAAAAAAATGAAGAAAAAAAAGTACCAGAGAATACAAGATCCCCAAATAACCCTCTGTAAACTATCAACAAATTTTAGGCAAGAAGAGTGAGAATCTAAGAATCCTTTAGAACCTGGTTTCAACCTTTGTGCAGCATGTAGGAAACAGCACTGTGAGTGCTCCATGCTTTTCCCTCAGTGTTACATCACACTCTAGTGTTGTTGTATTGCATGGTTCTCTGTTCTATCAAACATTGTTGCCTAGGACCCACAGGCTGAGAAACTCGTCTCTAGATGGCTCAGAGCATGGTTGGGGTTTATCATCCTCTCTCCTTGGGTCTCCGACCTCCACGTCCCATATGCACAAGGCTAAATGCCCTGAGTCATTTCTCCCTGGCCCCCAAATGCAGCACAAATGAATTCTCTGCATGGATCTGGCTCCCGATGCACACAGGCAGTCTTCAAATTCCACCTATTTTTATTTTCAACTCACCCCGTGTGGCCAGACAATGGCAGGAAGCCTTTCTCCCAGGGACCCCATAGCAGCCTTCCTTCCTCCTAGGCCTGTTGCTGTGGCTTCAGTTCTCATTCCCCTCCATGTGCTAAAAGCAGCCCCTTTCAGGACCTCCCGTGACTCTGGCCCTTGTCCTACTCTGCCCTGAGCAGTTATTTTGACCACTAGAGCATGGGCCCCCATTCTTAAGCAAACGGAGCAGTGTCAGGTGAAGACTTGAGCGACAGCCCCAGGCATAGGCCTCTTAGTCTCTTGTGTCTAATTCTGAGGGCATGAGACATTCTGCCTTCTTAGGGCAGCTCCTGCAAGCCTCATCTTGGAGGGCAGACGTTAGCTCTCACCCCCTATAGCAGATATTGCGGGCTTCAGATTTTGACATCAAAATCTCCTGCAAAGTACTCTGGGCCCCAGTGCAATAGCTTCCTCCCTCGTTTGGCCTGAGGCACCTCTGCCCAACCACCCCAAGCAGAGAGTCTTGAGGTAAAAGGAAGAGAGAAGTATGTTATGAGACTAAATTGTCATTAAGGACCAAGAGGCAGAAATGGCAGCACAAGCCTGAGCAGAGGAAACCACTCATCTCCTGCACCAGAGTCTCTAGTCCTCAAGCACTTCGTACATTTGATATCACTTTTACGCTTATTCTTGAGAATAGGGAGAGGTCAAATATGAAAAAGACTGGTCTGGGAGTAATGAGACTTGACCCAGCCCTAACCAGCCACTAACCAGCCCCTGACCAGCCATCTGACTTCAGGTGTACTTTATTTCATTCATTTATCCAATATCATACCAACAATGAGCCAACCACAGTACTAGGCACTGCAGGGACCACATAGATAAGAGAGGGGCTCTATTTTTAAGTAGCCCACGGGAGAGCAGACTCATACATAAAATATAAGCCACCAAATATTGAAGGATTTATAGTATAGGGTGATAGGGTGTAGGGTCCAGGGGTCTCCAAGAAGCAAATGATCTATTCTACCTGGTTCATGGAGAGAAGGATGATAAGCAAGGGCTCGCTGCACCTCGGTCTTCCTTGTGTTATCATAAGGAAGTCAGACCAGAGTATCTATACAATCATTATTCTAGAAGTGTAAGTATCTCTGAATTTAGATAATTGGGGAACCAAGGCACAGAAATGTTGGTGATTTGTCCATAGTTCTACAAAGAGTTTTTGGCGAGGCCAAGGCTAGGACAGGAGTTTTGTGATTCCTGGCTCAGTGCTCCTTCTATCAGGCACTAACTCAGTCTCAGTGCTAAGAGCCACCTTACAACACTAATTAATTCAAATACGTCTGCTTATTTCATCCAAAACAGGACTTGAAAAATCACCAGTGGTTCTCAGCTTGAACCTAATTTTGAATGAAGGAAGAGAACTGTTCTGCAAACTCTCTCCATTTTTCTCATAGCACATGATGAGCACTGGGGCTCTTTGCAGAAGTCCCTTATGGTAAAAACAAAACAAAACATAGTGCTCATTCCAATAAACTTGCAGTCAACCCTAGCCCAGAAGCAAAATCCCACGCAGAGAATATAACCCCTTGTTCCTCACAAATCTACAAGAGAAAGAGATTTGTGAGTAGATCTTTCAGCTGTACGAATAGACCACTGTTCATTAGGGGTCTCATTGAAAATTCTACTTTAAAACTTGTTTTTTTCCACTGAAACCCTGAAGTTTTTCCTTGTGTACCTATCAATGCAAAAGGGAGAGTTCTAAAACCAGAAAGAAAATGCAGAGAATGAGATGGAGAGAGAGAGAGAAGAAAAACACACTCTGGAGTTCAAATGAACCTGTAGCTAATGATATCTGCACTTGGCCAACTTCACTTTGGCCATAATCTATAAAAATGCCACATTTAGGAATTTAATGAACCTTGACTCCTTGTCAGATTAGCAAAGATTTCACTGACTCGAACGTTTCTAACACTTATATCGCAAAGGCTCAAAGTTGAGTGAGACTGGGATCGTAGAATGAAGGAGCAGTTACACAATGCTCTTCTGGATTGCTAACCTTCTAGATTCCAAGACTTTGGTTGGAAGCTGTGGCAGATTGCTAATTGTGCCCCCAAATCTCTTTTCCTAGTTTTAGATGAGCACATCGCAGTCCAGGTAACTACTTCATTTTCTATCCTCTTTTCCAGCTATGTGAAACCAGTGACTAGGTCTCAACCAATGGGATGTGATCTGCAAGGACGTGTGCCACTTTTGGATCTTGCCCTTGAAACAATTGGTGTACCCTCTCCCAGATTATTTCCTACTTCCCATTGTCTGTACAACAAAGAGAACGGAGTAGTCACCTTGAACCCAGAAATGGAAGCCATGTGTTGAGAATGTTAGAACCTCCCCACCAACCCTGAACCATTCCTATCTGAGTGGTAACGTGAGAGAGAAATAAATTTCCATCTGATTTAAACCACAGTATTGTGGGGTCCTTTTGTCATAGCAGCTTACCTCTACCCTAACTAACAATCCCATAGTTCGGGGTTGGAATCTGGCCTAAAGACCCATACATGCTTTCCCAGTGACATAGACTCACTCTGTCTTTGGCATTGCAAGTGGGCAAAGCAAAACTTTAAGTCAACTTTTAGAGAAGTTACCACATGAAGAATTCATTTTGAGATGTCTGTTCTAAAGAAATGCTGAAATCAGAAAAATCAACATGGTATTCTTTATGAAACTAAGAATTGAACTCGGTCAACTTGAACCATAGTGGGATGATTAGTTAAAATATGAGCTATCTATGTACATTTTATCTTATTCCAGAAAGGATTTAAATTGTAACTTGAGGAAAAAACATATTTCTGTAGAGTGTGTGTGTGTGTGTGTGTGTGTGTGTGCATGCGCCCCACTGGCTTTATTAAGTTTGCAGCCAGATGACCCTTGTATTTAAAAGCATTTTGGCCTTTCCTATTTTGATCCCAATGCTAGGCACCATTATTTAACGACCTACATTTGAAACCACGACTCTCTTTTAATTCATTGTAAATGTCAGTAGGATGGTAGACACAAATAAGAAGACTCTCTGGGGCTATTATACTGATAAAAATTTAGAATCTGTAACTCCTACATTTAATTTTTTCCACTAAGTCCTAATAGATTATAACTTTTTGATTTAGTAGTTGACTAAGTATTTAAAAATTATCTTTAGTTTTAGACCTTAACCACACGATGTTTAGAATAATTCACCCTTTTGCCTCTCTATTTCTTAAAGTGGCATTTTCTCCCAACTTTTTATTTTGAAAAATTTCAAACCTACCAACAAGCTGAAAGAATAGTATAATGAACACCAACATACTCTTTACCTAGGCTATCTCATTCTCTCTCTCTCCCTCTCTGTCTCGGTCTCTCTCTCTCTTTCTCCCTGCTAAACCATTTGAGAGCAATTTTCAGGCACAATTTTTAACAAAATGAAAAATGATCATAATGTCAATGAGAAAAAACGGTTATCTATGAAGACACTAATTTTAGTCATTTCTGGATTGTAAGACTGTATGATTTTTTTCCCTATGTTTTCCAAAGTTTCCAGAAAAAAAAAAGCTTGAAAACTTTATACCTCACTGAACCAATAAGCCCATTTAGAAGTCTAATTAAAATTTACTACTCCTATATATGTTGCAATTATTTCCATTTTGTGAATGTGGACAATACCAAGTGTAGTGCCAGAGACATGATGGATCTTCAGTTAAATCATGAGGCTGGTAGTATTTTTATGTCAACCAAAACGTGACCATCTATATCTCTTGCATCCAGTTGAAAAGACACCCTAATTATCTTTCAAACAGGCCCTGATCAGTGCTTTGGGGGCCTATGGCTTATAGTGACCTCTCCTGAAATGACTCACACACCAGCGTTACTTGGTTTTGTTTAAGACCAATATCATCTTCAAAGAATCTGAATGGTTTTGCTCATGATGAAGCCATGGCCATAAGTTTTTGCCGCAATTGTGGAAAAGTCTTTCCCTATAAAAATCTGTCCATTTGGTGTTTTGATTCACAGAGTTTCTCTAATAAAGTGTTTCTTCAATGCTGGCTGGGTATCCGAATCACCATTTTAAACATTTAGGGGCCCAATACTCATCCCAGATGTGTATGTGTGCATATGTGTTTGTATGTGTATGTGTGTATGTCTATATATGTGTGTGTGCATGTGTGTTTATGTGTGTATGTGTATATATGTGTGTGCATGTGTGTATATGTGTATGTGTATATATGTGTGCATGTGTGTTTATGTGTATGCATGTGTATATATGTGTGTTTATGTGTGTATGTGTATATGTGTGTGCATGTGTGTGTGCATATGTGTGCATGTGTGTGAGTGTAGGGAGAGACTATGCATTCTTATCCAGCTCCCCATGATGTTGATGTACACCCAGGTTTGAGAACCACTACCCTATTCCCATGTTTCCATTTCGAAGCTAACAGAAATGAGGCCTCTAAAGAATCCACACGTCTTCTCAGTCTAAGACTGAATATCAGACATATTCAATAGAGGCTCACTGATTTAATGAACAGGCGAACGCCAATTCTCAGGACTTCTGAACCTTCCCTAATCACTAATGTTGACCATGCAGAACTACAAAAGTGTTGCTCAAGTTACCTGACCTCTAAACTAGTGGTTTTCAATTTCAGTATGCCCAAAAATCACCTACAGGGCTTATTTTAAAAATGCATATCCCTGGGCCCACCTCCAGAGAGTCTTATTGAATAGCTTTAGAGTGGGGAGAAGGAATCTGTATTTTGATCAGCACTCTGGGTGATTCTCTTCCAAGAATATCTTTTGAGAAACACTGTATCCAAATTATGGGTACAAGATATTATAGCATAGTTAGTTTGAAAGGAGCTCTACTATCAATCAAAATGGGTCATTGACATTAATAGATGTGGTCACATTATTAATTAAAATTTTATCAAAAACTTTACCAAGAGTAAAGAGTCTGGGAAGCTGGCTCAACTGATGTTATGGCTGGTACTTTGGAGATCTGAGGGAATGATTTTTCTTCCATCACTTACCACTTAGATCCTGTCATTGGTGCTGTCCTCAAGTCAGGTGACTTCAAAAAAAAAATGAAGTCAAATCACGTAGCTCTAGCCAGACATTTTAGTGAAAAGGAATAATTGCAAAATAATTTCTCTTTTTGTAAGGTATATTTATTCCCACACCTGTCTCCCAAAGCAGGACGAAGATAGCAAAACACTGATGCAATGGTGGTGTGAGATTATTCTGGGTCAAACATGAGTAATGATGGATTAAAAGTCAAAACAGGAAGGAAACAGGAGTAAGAAAAAAGACTTCAAAATGAAAGAAATTAATAGTATGAATTAGTGTCTCAAGTAATAAAAGAGATCAAATGTTTAGATTTAACATTGCCGCTTCATTCTGGTTTTCTTTTGCATCTCTGCTTGAACATTTTTATGAATTTCTCAGGCAGAATGAGAGGCTTTCTGTTTCTTGCTGTCTGCTGGCATGAAAAACATAGCTTTCTTTGTATAACAGGAAAATAAGGGACTGAATCTGATTTCAGGTCTTGTCTGACATTAGTGTCACAAACCACACGCATGAGGACCAGTGGTGTCGCCAGCCCTCACACAGCCTCTCATCACGTCCTTGGGTACCATTCACAACAATTATCCTGTAGGAGTAATGAGAAGCTTGACAGCCATCTGAATACTGTGACGGGACCAAGGACCCCACGAGGATCCCAGCCATGGCCAAATGTGTACATTGTGTGCCTCACGTTTGCATGAGATCTCTTTTAAAGTGTTAGAGAACTTCTCAACAAGGATCAGAGCAGCGACGTTTCTAGGAGACAGTCACAGTTTTCAGCTTTTCTGAATCTACCTTGTATCTTATGTGCTAGACAATTCTTGCCTCAAAGCTGAGGGGACGTCATGGAAAAGAATACTCCTCAACCAAAGCTGCTGAGGTTGGCGCCATGATTTGTAACCCAGAAGGAGAAAGGCACAGTTTCTTTTCATTGTCTCCTCTGTTTGGTAGCCAGCCTGTCTGTCACCCCACACCCAGCCCCACAACCCCCACTCCCCACTCCTGGGCCTGCTCATCACCTTGTGGTAGGCAGTCTGAAGGGGGCTGGACTCTGCCACTTCCTCCTTCCTCTACTTTCCTCTCATAACACTAAGCCCCATCCTCCCACGCACACCACAAAACCCAAGGAATGGAATGAAAGTAGATAATACACAAGGCGGATGTGGGATGAACTCAGGTTCTGAAGTCAGACAGCCTGGATTCCAGTCCAACTGGTCACTTACCACTGCGCAGCCTTGAGCAGCTCATTTCAACTCCCTGAGCATCAGTTTCCTCATCACTTTGAGATTTAAACAAGGCAATACATTCAAGACATTTAGTATGGTTCTAGCAAGTTCTCAACGCTAAGCCCTCAATAAAATGGAGGTAAGAGTAATAATCATAGGACTAGTATTAAAGATGGATGCTGATAAACTGTTTTATCACGTAGTCTCTCAGGCTTTCCACAAAGAAAAGAACACAGAAAATTTTTGTTACCTGGAGATGTACCTCACACCAGTACTTGGTAAGCAGGATTCTAGATATTTATAGACTTGACAGGCCTACAGAACAAATTCCTGACTTATTTGTAGCACCTTGTTCTCTTTCAAACTCTTCCACTTCAATGATGTTTCTCTGAAGAATGAACCAACATTTGGTTTATAACATTGTCTACACAGCCACTCATTAAAGAGAGCAAAGCGCAGCCAACAATCCTGGACTCTCTCGCAAGGCCCCATGAGTCTCATCTGTCCTCTGGCTGTCTGAGGAGTCACCAATGACGTCAGCCAGATGGCTGCCACTGCTCACAGCCTCCAGGCTGCTGAAATTGAAAGGGTCTTCGCTTTCTGTTCCTTGGCTGCAGACGGAAAATTTGGAGTCTCTCGGGGTAGGGAGTGTGTGGGGAGGACCCAGCCGAGAAACAGAGTCGGCAGAGGGAGGAGGCAGCAGTGCCAGCTATTCATGTTTCTGCGACTCTCCACGGACAGTGTGGGCATTGTTTAAAATCACATAGAGATTGTCCTACACGGCCCTCCATCTTATTAGTCGCCCAGCCACTTTTCCACATTAATCATTCAAACTGACATAAGTAAATAATACCACATGTGGTTGTGATGACAGTTGTCTCCATAATGTATTTGTCTCAAGGTACTCATGGTTTTTGCTATAAAAAAAAAGTGTCAGTGAATGACTTTAGAAAACTCTGCAGTCAGGATAGCTGGCTATCTTTATGAGGAATAGTATAAAAACTTGAAAACTTACGTTGGGAGAGGCTGAGGGCAGGCGACAGTGGTGAGTTGCACTCTCAGCACAATGATGCCTTATGACTCTGATAAGACATAGAAAAAATTAGTAACACTCAGAGTCCCCACTCCCTGCACGTTTCACACACACGTACAGCCCCACTCCCAACTGCATCTGTCGCTTGCAGTTTTGCACAATACTCAAGCAATCTTGGTTGAAACTAGATGTAATCCCTGAGACAAGCATATCTTTCCTCCCTCCTTTCCTCCTTCCCCAAATATCAAGCACATGGTTTGTGCCTAGTTTTGTGCTAGATGCAGGAAATCCCAAAAAGAACAATACAGTCCTGGGCCTTGAAGAACTAGAGGATGGTAGGGTCTGGGGGAAGGATACACAAACAAACCAGAACCATATAGTGAAACATGAACATTGGGTTCAAATCCCAGGTGAACATTATGCATAAGTAGTTGAAAAAATTTAGCCATCATTGTGGGGGTCATAATGCCTATTGAAATGAGTAGTCCAAAAAGATATAGCCTGGTTGGGGAAGTTGGAAGAGGAATGTAGCTGGGATGGAAGACTGCTGGCCATTAAAGACCACGACAAAGGTAAGATGCCAGTGGCCCGTGGGTCTGGCCTCATTGGAGCAGAAGACAGAGGCAGTTTTCCAGGGATGGGAAAACATCTGGATCAGAATAAGAGAATCACACGGAAATCTACACACTTGATAGACTGAGGTCAAAATAATCCTTCCCACTTGCTCCTTGGGGATTTGCTTGAGGCAAAGCTAAAGAAAGCGTTCTCAAATCTGATTAACCCCCAGAATCACCTGGAAACATTTTTATAACCCTACCTCAGACCTGCTGAATCAGTATCGCATCAGAGGCCTTGGGAATCTGTTTCTTAAGAGCTAGAGAACTTGTCTTGAAGCTGGCCTGCAGAGTAACCACACTGGCTTTGCTGAGACTGCTGGCTAATTTGTAAGAGTTGACTGAGTTGGGAGTCAGCTGAAGCCCAGCCAAGCTTCCCCTAGTCATGGCCACTGTCAGAAGAGAAAACCTTTTGAGGCATTAACACTCCAGTGAGAATTGTTAGTGTTTGCTCCCTCAAGAGTAATTTGAGAAAGAGAGAGATTTGCCTTCTGCAGTGGTGGACATTCAGGCACTGACTCATATGAGCAAAGGGGATATCATAGGTTTAAGGACTCTCAAAGCTGGAAGAGGCCATCTAGTCTACGCCTCCACCCAATGAGAAGTCCACTCAACAACATGCCTGCTAGATGACCATTCAGTCTTCACTTAAATACATCCAGAGACAGGAAGCTCACTACCTCCAGAATAAGCTGGTTGCATTGTGTTACAGCTCTTGCTGATTAAAAGAAAAAACAGGAAAAACTCATGTAACTTTTTGCAACTTCTCCTTTGTGCTTCCTGCCGATGCTTTGAAGAACATGCTTAATTTTTCCTTCAAATTTTTGAAATACCCTATCAGATGCCCCAGATCTTTTCTCTCAAGTCAAACTTCCAGATCTTTCCACCACCCCTTTTGTAACAGGTTTTGAGATCTTTCTCAAGGTTTCTAGATGTCGTAGCACTTTTAAATCACAGCATGTAGGTCCCCACTCTCTTGCCCTCCCACCAAACCAACACACACGGAGCTTCTCTTGCCCATAACTGGCTCAAAGTTTCAAAGACAAGGAAGTCTCCCAGGGCAGCCTGGGCAATAGCCTCTGATATGGGGGAGAAATTGGGCTTCCATCTCCATCCTCAGCATTGTCAGGACACTTTGGGAGAGGAGCATGAGGTCATCTGGGCTTCCTGATGTGATAATTATAGCAAACTCACGGCACAGACCACTCTTTCTCTGCAGCAGGGCTGTGGACCTTTCTTACCAGAGTGCTCAAGGGATCAGACCCTGTTTCTCAGTCCTGGATTCTGGTCGTTCAGAAAAGAAAAAGGTGCTGAATAAATAAGTCCAATGATCACTTTCCCACCTCAGGGTCTGCAGCGCACATTAGCGTTCGGCGCCCTCTGATAACAATGCTCTGCGACTGTGCACAGTCCATTCGCTGGTGGACTCTCAGGCTTGCAAGCAGCGCACCGCTACAGGACAAGGGCTTTGCCTCGGAGTTGGGACTGGCGGCAAGGTGGGAATGAACAGTCACACTGTAAGTGAGCCACAGCCCAGGTGCCTGACACTGGCTCTCTGAGAAAAGGGAGTGAGACAGACCTCTCTCTTCTCGCTATCCTCACCCCCCTGACACCGCGCAGTGTTGGGCATATTTGAATGCCAGGATATGAGGAAGCTCAAACAGAGCAGCATCTGTTTTCTGCGTAGCTCATCACATAGGGACTCTGCATCACTCAAGGGACAGTGATTTCATTTCGTGTTCACACAGATTACCTTCCTCCTCTGCACCAATCTTTGCCTTGGGTTTAGAACAGAGGGACCCCACTGTTTAAGGGGCTTGGGTAACAGAATCACCTGGGGAAATGTTTAAAAATATTTGCGGCTTGAGGGAAAGGGAGAGGATTTCCACTGGAGGTTCTACGTGCCCTCTCTGTGGAATGGCAGTGGGGGCATGTGGAGAGGCACACACAGCGTTAGGTGGCCAAATCTCCCCAGCTGACTCTTCCTCGTTGAGAACCTCTGGTTTAGATGGGACAGTGAGCCAAGTCTAGACTCACGTGTCTTTTATTTATGTCAAGGCATGCAATAAAAGTATCACCATCACCATGGCTAGAAAGCCTTGTAGTGAGGCCCCCATAACACCTGGAAGCAAAGACTTGAAAGCTGCTGGGACTTTCTCCTCAATTGCAGATTGCACGCGTCTTTTTCTTTCTGTACGTTTCCATTATCCTCTCCGGTCAGCTTCATCCCCAAGGTGGGAACACGGCTGCTGAAGTGTTTAAGTGTTCCGTTCTATAGCTCCTCTCCCAGATTAGGGCTGACTCTCCAGCAACAGTCTGATCTAAGGCTTCCCCCACATGCTTCTGCTTGCCTTGAGGTCTCATAAGCCCCTTCCCATCCTGTCCAAGCAGAGAAGCATGAGCTGGTATTGAAGCATGACAGAGGCTTAAGCTCTATGGCAGATGCTCCGAGCTGCCTGTCCTGCATCCATTCCTCTTTCTTCCTCACTAAAAACCCCAGTGTTTGTTTGGTGTTACAGCTAGGGATGGCCATGTAACACAGTTCTAGTTAATGATATATAAGTTTAGGGTTTCTGGGAAAGTTTTTGCTTTCCTAACACTGCCATTTCCTATTTTCCACTCCATTTCCTTTGTGCTTTGGAAAGACAATGTGTTGTGGTGCAGCAACCATTTTGCAACCATGAGGCAAAAAGTTTGCAGATGAAGACCTATGGGTTAAGGATGGTGAAATGTAAACACAGAATGAAATTAGGTCTCTGATGGCATTGTTATAGAACGCTAGCCTGCCTGATCAGAACTTCTAGTTGTGTAAGATTTCTATTCTCTGTTTAAACACTGCAGTCAGGGTTTTTTTTGAGGTCACTTCATTCATCTATTCAAAAATTATTTATTGAGAACTTACTTTGTGCTAGGTACTGCTCTAGACAAAATGTAATCTCCCTACCCTCAGGGAGTTTATGTTCTAGTAGGGAAGGAAAACAAATCAATAAGCCAAGTGTGTAATATATTAGATAATCAAAACCACTAATAGAAAAATAAAGCAAAAAAAGAGTTATAGAAAGTTTGTGGCAGGGAGGGTTGGAATAGAGAAGAAGTTACTCTTCTAGACAGGGCAACCAGGAAAGGTTTCATTGAGAAAGTGACATTTGAATACAGACCAAAAGGAGATGAGGGAGCCAGGCTTGCAGGTGTCCAGGGGAAGAGCATTTCAAGAGAAGGAACAGCAAGTACCAAGGCCTTGAGACAGGAGAGTAGCTGGTATGTCTAAGGAACACTGAAGAGGTCGGGAAGGAGTGAAAGAAGAGTATCGAGACGAGGCAGAGAGAAAATGAGGAGCCGCAATACGCAGGAGCTTGTAGATCACGGTAAGGACTTTGGCTTCTATTCTGGGTAAAGTGGTGAGCCACTGGAGTTTGAACAGAGGAGGGACATGATCTGACTTACACTTTAACAGGCTGTCTCTGGCTGCCATGGTGAGATAGGGGCAGAAGCAAGGGGGCATCTGAAATAATCTGTGGAGAGATGACGGCAGCTTGGAACAGAGTGGCGGCGGTGAAGTGGGGAAGAGGAATGGGATTCTTGGAGAAAGTGATGGCAAAGCCCATGGGATTTGCTGATGGAGTGAATGTGCAGGGTGTGAGAGAGGAGCTAAGGAGGACTCCAGAGGCTCGGACCTGAGCAAATGGAAGAACGGGTCGCCATTGACGGGGTGTGAGAGGACTGCCAGAGGAGCAGGTTTGGAGGGTAGAAGGCTCTCAGCAGAGTCCTAGCTGGTGCGGCCTCCATTACAGGCAGATTGAGGAGCTAAAGGATGTGCCCTGACCTCCCTGGGCGCCAGTGTCTTCTCTGCTTCTTTCCCAGTGAAATCCCCTCTTCCACATGCACATCTCTAGTGCCAGACAGTGATGCTGGGGCTTCTGAAAGTGCTGCAATCAAGACTCTGTGCTGTCCTTTACATGCTACTTAATAAGACAAGGAAATGGGCCAAGTGAACATTTTAGCAATGTTTTCAATTAAAAGAGTGGAAAAGCTTCTGTTTGTTCAAGATTTCACAACGAGGTCATGTTTCATAGAATTTAAAAAATCAATGCTAGGACTCCCTGTTTTTTCATGGGAGAGAACTGACCCCTGAGGAGTGGTCAGCAACTAGCTGGGCATTGAGGATGACCCTTCTTGTTTGAATCATGTTTTACAGTTATCAAGCCTCCTCACAGTGCTTCCATCTAACATTATTTGATTCCCAACTAAATCCGACAAATGCTCTCTAATTTGTGGTGGAGGAAACTGAGGCTTGGAGAGCTCAGGCCACTCAGAAAGGTCATCCAGTGAGAAATCAACAGAGGCAGAATTTTAATTCTAATATTCCAACTTTGATTTCTCATTTTCTATTATCTGAACTACCCTTTATCCCCATGTGTCCTGAATGAGATTGGATTTGTGAAGTAGCTACAAGACTTTTAAGAAGGAACTTTCTACAATTCTGTGTGTGGGGGGGTTACCTTTGCTTATGTCAGCGGTACCCCAAAGCCTCCATTTCCCTGTGATTCCAGCCAGCAATGGTGACTCATTTGTTTGAAAGGAATGTGGATTGATGTGGGTGAATGACAGATAAATTTAAAATATGACCTAAATGATGTCCTTCATAACGGGGCCACTGTGTTATATCTTAGAAAAATTCACCAAACTCTTGGTGAGGAAGCATGACTTGAAGCCCGCTCCCCCGAAGCTCTCCTCCCATCTCCTAAACCCCTCTTCCATTTCCACGTGACCACAGCAGAACAGCCCCCCTTCCCTCCTCTCGAACATTCCCTTCTGTCCTCCCTACAGCAGTGGGATGTGGGAGAACTTGTTCCAGCTCATCTTTGCAGGACTTTTGTTTTATTTTTCCATTTCTGCTCTAGCCCCAAACATACCTTAAGAGTTTTTCTTTTGTCTCTCCTTACAGTTTCTGTATGAAAATGGAAGGAAGAGGGAGAATAACGAAGTTGGCCACGTGTGGAAAGGAAAGGGGAAGAGGCTCTCGCCTTTGTCCTCACCTAATCCCATAAGAGCCCCTCACCACAAACTGCCTGGTTCACTCTTTCTTTTTCATCATTCCCAGAGATCTTGAAGTCCTACCTTTTGGGCAAACCCCACACGTAGCCTCAGGCAGCATCCTGCCCCTTGAGCACTTACAAACTGGTGTGTGTGTTGGTGATAAGGGGAGAGGGAGGGTGTGAGCTTTCTGCCAATGGTGTGCCTGTGCCCAGGCCCTGCCAGGCAGTTTTTGTAAAGGCAGTTGTACTCAAAATGTGCTATGAGTGTTTCAAAAACAATGAAGGTTAGAAACAACAAAAGGCAGATGTTGACTTGTTTTGTGAGAAATGGAATTAGAAAATGAGATGTTCATGGACCCTGGAAGTGTAATTTGAGACAGAAATACTAAATGCTGGCTTCTAGCCCTGCTGGTGCCCAAGACACTCCCTGGAATTGGGTCAGGAGCCATGCAATGCAAAGTACTGCACCCTCCAATCCATTTCCACGCACTGGAGGGAGTGAATTAATATTGCTCCAAATTTACTCCAAAACAGTCACCATTACATGAATCCCAGGAAACACGGCTCATTTGGAAGATGGTGTCAACTTCACAATTGTTTTTAATGTTGTCTTCTGGATAGATTACTCCTGTGGGGAAAGTTCCAGCTTCCCTTTTACGCTCTTTAATGTTCTCCCTCTGGGCAGGGTAATGTAGTGGAACATACACTGGACATGGAGTCTTAAGCCTGCTCTGCTCCTCCCTGGTCAACTGTGGATCTTGGAGAGCCATCTCGGGCAACTTCTCTGGCCCTCTTGTGTCCTTATTTGTAGAATGAGGGAACTGGGAAAATAATCACTAAAAACTCATTTCCAGCAACTCCATGGTTCTCACTTCTTCACAGACTGGGTCTTCTCTCTTCTCTATGAGAAGGATAGACAGAAGAAAATGGAAGTAAAACTCTGTAAATGTTCAGTTTTGAATTGAATATCAAGTCAAGCACTTGGGTTTCTCAGGACTTTTTTTTTTTTTAATGAGGAAGATTTGCCCTGAGTTAACATCTGTGCCAATCGTCTTCTATTTTGTACATGGGTCGCCGCCACAGCATGGCTGACGAGTGGTGTATGTCAGTGCCTGGGATCTGAACCCGCGAACCCTGGGCCGCCAAAGTGGAGTGCCAAACTTAACCCCTATGCCACAGGGCCAGCCCCACAGGACATTTTTATGGAGAACAACTAGGAAACTTCCTGCAGGATTCACCATGGTGTTTTCTATTCAGCGGGATAGTTTAAAAAATATTTTATTGATCTGCCAGCTTGTGCATTTACAGATACATATAGTTTAGCTAGGACTGCAGTTGGAAAATTATATGAATTGGTACTAAATTTACATCTTTTGGTTATCTAGGACTTAAAGTTAATCTCAGCAGAAGAACATCCTAATTTCCCTTAATATTCTGGAATCTGTTGTATCATGTTCAGTTCTAGCAACTAACATTTCCAGGCTCTGCCTTCCTCTGTCATTGACTGGACAGTCCTAGGAAAGGCTACTTTTGTCCATTAAAATTGGAAAAAAACTGCAATTGGCAAGAACACTGGGGCAGGTGGGCACCACTTCCCTTTACTTCATCTTCACCCCGAGGGAAAATGGGAAAATTCATGAGACAAGTTATGTTATTTATTTGCTTAAGAACTTCCCTTCTACCATTCCCTCCATATGGTTTATGTTTTCCTTCTGAATTGGTGCTTTCACAGGACAAAACTGCCTTTGTTGAGAGGCAGTAACAGGTGTGTTGTGAGAGAGCGAGCGCGTGCAAGAGAATGGAAGAAAATGTGCATCTGTGTGTGAGAACGTGGAGGGCAGAGTGTGAGTTTTGTGTGTGCAGGTGTCGTGTCGTCTAAGGCACGAAGACCCAGTGTGCTCAGTGAATTCCTTAGGAGAATATATTCACATAATATTTAAGAGCTCTTGGCTGAGGAATGCTATGCACCATCTGTGAACACATCCCTTCCAGAGGGATGCTGCAAAACCACCTTTGATTCCTAAGACAGAGGAACAAATGCATTTCGGCAAAGGAGTTCTGAGGATGTACTAGGTCCATGGATGAAACTAACTCAGCAGTACTCACCTTGTCTTGCTTTTCTGCCTAATTAGTATATTAGACAAAGTGTGGGCTTCAGGCCAGACAGACTGGATTAGAATTTCAGCCTGGTATTCCTCAGTGTGGGGATGTTGGGTGATTTACTAAATTTCCCCAAGTCCCAATTTCCTTACCAATTAATGCTGGATAACAGTGCCCAACTCCCAGTGTGACTGAGAGAATTCATTTGTAGAGTTGTTTTGGCCAGTCTCAGTGCCCAGCGGGTACGAAGTAAATGTTGGTTTCCCACCCATAAATGCAATTCTCAGGCCAGGTTCAACAGAGATGGGAAAAATTCTTTCCATATGTTCAGGTAAATAATTAACAAGGTTCAAATTGCCTCCTAATTTGCCAACAGAGGTTTTGACATTCTGTCCTTTGGCACGATGGAGTTGCCTAAGACGTTGCAGCTGCACGTGTTGGCTTTAAGCTCATCTCCTCCGCAGAACACTGGAGTGACTGTGCGCTGCTTTTGAGACACAAAAGCACTCCTTCTGCCCTGCTTTCAGCAGGCCCTGACCTCTAAGCTCTTTTCATGGTGTGGTGTTGGAGCTGTGTCCAGCCTCCCAAGTCTATTGGACTGATGCTCATTGTGTCCAGTGGCACATGGTATGAACTGCTGCCCAGCATATGTTCCATGGCAGTGAGACCATACACGACAGAAGCAACTTTTGGGGAAATATAAAATCAGGACCCTTTGTTTCATCAGCCCCATGGAGGAAGCAGCTCAACCAGACTTTGGTTGAAAAGGAAGACTTGCTCTTTGCTTTTCAAGAGACATCATAGTATTGTGGAAAGAGAATGGGCTTAGGAGTCAGAGGAAAGTTCAAGTCCCACAACTTCCAGTATGGTACAAAAACAAAACAAAAAATTGATTTTACTCCTGAGTCTGTTTCCAGTTTTCTAGGTGGTATTACCTAGGTAGTATTCAAAACACTGAGTCACTGTGAGAATCCACCAGGAAATCACCACACCACGCCTGGCACAAAGTAAATCATCAACGATTATCAGTAGCCTTCACAAAGCCCTCAGGTGCACATGATAGAGAATCATCCTAGGCACATATTTGAACAATTTGCTATTTGGCCTGTGATTAGCTAAGTCCCAAGAAACAACCACTCTGTGATAACAATTAGAAGAACAAAGACATTGAGGTAGAAGGAAGCTTTCTCCCTACTCCAAGACATAATAGTTGTCAGCCACCATTTCCTAATTTTGAAGGTAGCTCGGCTTGCTGGACAAGCTTCTTAAATGTATCTTTATGGGTTGGCACAGCGGATTCTATGGATCGACCCCCTTTGCACACAGTCTACCCCCATTCAGGAATGCTTTCCAGTAATTCAGAGTTTGCAAGGCTAACTCCTACATTTCCCAGACCCCTTGTGGTTAGCATTTCTTATGTGATGTAGATTGCAGTAATCAGATGCACCACATGAGACTTGGATTTGAAATCAAGTTACACAGTATCTTAGATTGGGTTCCCTGGAAACAGACTCCTAAGAAAAGATTTGCATACAGAAGATTTATTAGGAACTGCCCTCAGGAACGACACCACAAGGAAAAGAGGGAAGCAGGACTGGACAGTTTGGAAAAGTTGAACTGCAATGTAGTTGCAAAAGAGACCTCCACCAATCCCCCTGGGGTGCTCTGAGCTGGGAAGGCCCATTCAGAGGTGTCCACGATCGAGGCAGATGGGACCAATATATCATACCCTGTATCTATAGGTCATTGGACGTGGGCTGCCCCTAGGGACAAGGCATACCTTGGGCAAGGCAGCTCCTATCAGTCAAGAGCAATTCTCAGAGATGGACACAACAATCAGCAGTCAACTCTCCTGGCAGCTGGGAGAATGAGGGCCTGGGTCCTAAAGGGGGAATGTGGGTGGCCCACCAGAGATCCCCAGAGCCCACCACTGAGCACCCACGGTGCTGCTCAGACCCACTTGCTTATACCTACTAGATTTACCCCATCTGCAAACAGCTTCTCCAGGATTCTGGTTGGCCTCATTTCCTAACAAAGTTCATAAAAGAAAGATTGGTCAAACGAACTATAGTCCCCACTGATGCAGCTGGTCTTAAGGCCACAACTGATACTCTTCTCCCTTCTCCACTGCTCATTCTAGATTCCTTTCACTCTTAGCTATTTCCTCTGCTGATCTACACGGCTCACTGGTGGGGTAACCAAATCCTTATCCCTAGAGGTCTGAATCCTTGGTCGGCATGCTCTTCTCAGGCTGCGGCTACTGCACTTGTCCATTTATTGTCAAAACTGCACAAGGTTATACCAAAAATGCCAATTGCAGTTGATCATCAGAATGCCAGACTTGTAGTTTGTTGCATCTTTTGTGTAACAGCTCCCTACCTCCTCCTGGTGATCAAGGCCAATTATTCCTATCTGCATGATGTCTCCTTTCTTTGAATGCTGGTCTTTTGGTATGAACCATAGAGCCTAAAGTTGCAGAGATAGGAAGAAGAAATTCCCTAAGTGGGGTACTAGGAGTGACGGTAATTTGAGCCACTCCTACTTCTACCCCTTAGTTCTGAGGCACATGTATTCTACCTATTGGGGTCATAGCACCATATATTGTTGATATATCCCATCTGTGAATGAAGCTTAGCCTTTTCCCTCTTCTACCAGCTGGCAATGAGGGACTTACCATGTGGCCACATGTGTGCACTGAGAGATACCAGCGAAAGAATAGGGATGACATGGGGATTGGGGTCACCTGCTTGTGCAGCTTATTGTGCCAATCCCCAGATGCACCATTTCCATCTTACAATAGATTGCTGCTGGGCCACCCACCATATGACTTGTTGGATCTGACAGAGGGACAGCTCTCACCAGATGCCCACTTAATGCCCCATGGTCAGGGCTCAGTGGCATGCTAGGAACTGTTTCTCAAAGGGAATATAATTTTCTGCTGCAGATATCAATTGCCTTGCTAGCTGTCTGTGCTGTGATTCCCCTACAGGGATAAACTTGCCATAAACACCACAGGGCTTCTTTTCTCACCATGGATATCTCTATCCTAGTATCATAGTACTGCTCAAGTGGCCTGGCTGCTTGTACAGAAGCCTAATCCTGCTGCACAGCCCCCTACTGCTCTGCCCTTCCTGCTCCACCTCTATTTCCCCCACACACATAGGCAAGCATTCTTGTCACCTGATAAATGGATTGGAGAAGTATTCCCAAGTGTGAAATTTGCTACACCTCAAATCCAAAGAGGTCTATCAGGCATTGTGCTTCCTTTTTAGAGGTGGGAAGTACGAGATGCAGTAACTTATCCATTACTTTGGAATAGATGCCCTGGCGTGCCCCAGACCTTAAACACCATATTGATGCGGGGGCATCTGAACTTCATAGGGTTAACTCCTATCCTCTGGAGCTCACAGACTTACCAAAGCCCCCAAAGTATTTGTCTTGGCATTTATCTCAGTCACTGGCCCCAGGGTGTGATATTCGTTTTGATTTATGATTTTGGCAGGAAGAGGGAAGCAGTTTCAGAGGCTTCCATTTGCCATTCCCTGCTATGACAGCTCTAACTTCATAGGCCAAGAAATCAGTGTGGGAGATTTGCCAACTACTAAGTATGTTCATTCAAAATATCCACTCAGGGACCATTGAAATAATCACTGTGTGGGTCTTCGGACCCAGTGGACCCACTGTGAGTTAGACCTGGGCCAGAACTCCATTTATTACTAGCTTCTTTATCTAACAGAGGGGCCATATTGCTTTAGGTGCCCAGCCATAAAAGTCAACTTGGGGTCCGTGTCCACTAGTCCTCAATATGTCTGAGTACTTTCCTTTCCCCAGTGTATTGTTATCCAAGAAAGTAGGTCCCTTTGAGGAGGGACAGGGGACTCATTACCATATACACTTATCATGATGCTGTGGAATCCTTCTTCCTGGTGACTCAGCTTCTCCTACAGTCAGTAGATTCCAGATATGAGAATCAGCTTAAGTCTAGGAACTGAGCAAGGGGTCATGTCTACTTATTGGGGCTGCTGCCCTTGGTCTCTTACCATTCACTCTTGATTTCTTCTGATTATATAGATTGAACAATACCCTTTTTGGCTGCCCACCTCTCTTGCCCTGAGGAACACCATATCCTATTAATCTTCTCCATAGTTGTCTGTGAGTCAGGCTGCCTGGCTGCCACTCTGATGTTGTTGCTCACTACAATAATTGCATCCACATGTTTTTGATGGGAAGAAGAAGAAGCTAAACTCAGATACAACAGCAACAGAGGCCTCAACTTATTCTGTGAGATGCTCTGTAGCTTGGATGGCTCTTCAGAGTTGTCTCTAATTGAGGCAAGAAGGCTGAGTCTTTGTACCCCTGCAGCAACCAGTCAATGGAGTGGAAAGCATACTTTGGGCTAGGCAGCCTCCTATGGCCAAGGGCAATTCCTAGTGGTGAGCTGCAGCCAACACTCCTGGTATCTGGGGGACCATGCTTCAGGACCACGCGTTGACCTAAAAGGAGTTTCTGAGTGACACACTACAGTATCCACTCCATGTGGGAAGAGAGGTAGATCACAAGCATCTACTTTGCCTATGTGGACCATGGTGAGGACTGTGGTTCTGGAGTCAGGAGCTATGGCAGCAGTTCCCTGGTTCCAGCTTTTTATCATGTCAGAGGTGCCAGCTCCCTTGACTTTCTAGTTCTGCAGCATTGTTTTGAGACATATCCTATAAACTTAGGTCAGAGTCTATGTCTTTAGCCCTCACAATGATTATGTGAACTTGCAGCACCTCTAAATAAATCCCTTCCTGCTTAAACTAGTTAGAGTAGATTCTGTTGTCTCAACTAAGAACCCTGAAAAAAATTGCTATTTGATGGCCATCATTCGTTCTAGTTAGATGATGCCATGATGTATTGGTCGTTATATAAATTGAATATTACATAAACCTTCACCAATACAGTCGGGTTTCCGGATTAAAGGCAAAGTAGTAAATTTATGCCATCTGCTGAACTTCCCAGGACCCACAGCACTCTCAGCGTTGTTGATTGACACGTGGTCAGTGCCCAGTTTTGGAGAGTCAGTGCCTATATTACTTGGCTATTTAGGCTTGCATGAAAGGGACATGGACAGATTACTTTGGGGAAAAGCCTCTATTTTAAGATTTGATGGAACTGTGGTATAAGTGAGGCATTCTAGTAGCTATTAAGTTACTCAGGGTCTCAGTGCTTTAGGAAACAAGGATAATTGGCCAGTGTCATTCAATATGCAGTCTAAACTTGAAAATCTTGCCTTCTCTTTGTACTTGAGCATGTACTCTTTTCCAAAAGGGGGTTGCACTGGATTGGTATACCTCCATCCATAGGAACTGTTACTATTGGGCAATACTTCTTGTCAAGCCTTTGCAAAGGCAGTTGGCTTCTCATGTGTCTTGCACACATGTGGTTGCTCTTGGTTTCCCCACAGATCCCTGGTTTAGCCTGTTGGAACCAGGGTAGCAAGAGTCATCATAATACTCATAGAGAAAGCAGAATGTTACTTTGCTTTAAAATGTTTTGGGGCAGATAAGTGGGTTTTTGTACAGATCTAATGTGGCCATTCCAGTGCTGAATCCTCCCAAAAATGGGCTGTGAGAGTTTGGGCCCCAAGTGTTGTATCAAAGTGAGCAGCTCCTTCCCTTCCCTTCTCCAGAGCCCTTTGTATAAATCCATCTCTTTTCTTCAATGGCCTCAGGTAAACTTAGTGTAACAGGCTTTGTAGAGAAGCAGATTTATGGAGATGCACACATCTGAAGGTAGAGCCTAGAGTCTTGTGTATATGCTGGAACACAAAAGGATAAATTGCATCCATTTTCTCAAATAAAAAGGTAGTATTTTAAAGCTCATATAACCTTTATAACAGTGTTTTCCTAACTTACTTGAGGATAAGTTTGAAAAGTTACCTGGGCTTCTTATTAGATCTCCAAATGCCCAGGCCCATTGAATCAGACTCTCCAGGAGCAAGGCCTGGGAAGCTATGCATTTAACCAGTGCCCAAGGTGATTCTTATCAGAAAAGCTTAGGAAAGCAAGCCCTTTGCTATAGCCCTCTTTCTAGCCAGTATCATATGATAACAAAAGTCTTATAAATGGCCTTCAAGTGTCTTCACCCTCTTCAATGTCACAGATGGACCCCCTGCATGGGTGAGCCAATTGGATGTGCAGAAAGTAGCTGTTAGACCTCGATATTCAGACTAAACAAGGGAACTAATATCAGCGTGGTCCTTTTATCTTTTTTATCAAGGTGATAAGATAAAGCTAGATGGACAGACTAAAATTAAGTATCCTAAAATCTGACCAGTTTATGAATAATATATTGAGCAATGCCAATCCATTCCTTTTTCCTTGCTTCCTGGACTAGTAGAAATCTCTTTGGCTTTTTTTCCCCAGTAAGAAATAATTCTGTGGAACATGTATTAAATACTAGGCTCTTTTCTTTGTTGTAAAGACAGAGAAAAGTGTGGCTTGACAGTAATGAATGACTGTATTACACAATTACTTAAATATGAGTCTTTAGCAAAAATGAAATGACTTGAGGCTTTTCAGCAAATAGCAGCTTTAAGCTCGGTAAATAATGGCTTGTGTCAAATTTGTTTATTAGCATGGGTAATTTGTTCTTAACTAGACATATTTTACACTTGAAGTAATGTTTTACTAGAACTACATAAAGCAATTGTGCAATTGATAATAAATATGTCACTACTGGTAAGTAATTAATTCATATGCAGAGAGTTAAAACCACACTAGCACCTCCTAGAGCATAGAAAAAGAACGCATAAATAACTATAGTAGATATAGTCAAATGACAGATGGGACAAAAAAGACAACGATAAGAGAAATAAAGACATAGACAAAATGTGTGTGTGTGATCAAATTTTGTGATTTGACATTGTGCCAGATCCTTTCCTCAGAAATGTTAGGGAGGTACTGAATTCAGTTATTATAGATGAGAAAACTGAGAATCTGAAAGGTTAGGCAGCTTGTCCTATGATACATCATTAATTAGTGATGGAACTGAAGTCTGAGCCCAGTATACCTGACCCCAGAGCCATGCTTGTCCTACTGTTTGGTATAGTGTTATACAAGCATGAGTTTTAGGGTCAGATATACCTTGGTTTGTGTCCTGGCTCAGCCACTCACCAGATATATCATCTTGGTAAGATTACTTAACATCTCTTAGCCTTAATAATAACAGCATCTACTACATAGGATTATTGTGGAGATTAAATGGGAAAACACACAGGAAAAGATAGCATAATGCCTGGGACAAGTCAAGCACTAAGTAAAGTTAGCTAACATTATGATGTTTCCAGGAAAGTCAGCACAGAGTAAATAATTAATTAATTAACTAAGAATGGAGCATCATTTCCATATATGGTGAGAAAAATGATATTTTATTTTTCTCTGTACTAGTTCAGGTAGATATGGACTGAATTTAACTAAGACTATGGTTAAACACAGAATGTACATTTCTGGGACAGTCTTACTTTCACAAAATTTTATTATTTTTGAAAAATATGTTTCATTTAATTCCACTCAATAACCATTATCTAAGCACCTCCATCAGTTCCTTACTTCAAGGAGCTCACAGCCTTAATGATTGAATATAGAGTGGTGTCAGGAAGACAGAAGAGGAAGAGAAACAGAAGTCATCTTCAAAAAAAATGAATAGGACTTGAGAGTGACAGAATATCTCAGCAGACCAAGTCTTGCCTTTAAAGCAGCAAACAACTCCTGGTAAGCTAGGAACCCTGCCTCACAAACTGATGGCAAAGACACATAACAGTTCAGTGTAGTAAATAAAGAGGTTAACACTTAAAAAGAGATATAAATGATGAATAGGAGTGGGCCGGGCAGAGAAGTGTGGTAGATGCAAAGGGTTGAAGATAAGAGAGAGCACTGTGGCCTGGCACATAGAAATAGCAAGTAGTTCCATAGGGCTGGAAAGCGTATGGACTTTTGGGAAAGTGGCTGAAGAAAGAGCTATGGTAAAACAGGCTACCTGGGTTTGAAGGAGTCAATTCATGAAGAATCTCTCATGCTCTTTATGCTCTATGTCTGTGGTTTGGTACTTTAGCTGCCCATTAGAAACACCCGGGAGGTGTTTTAGAACTACTGTTGGGGGCCAGCCCCATGGCTTAGCGGTTAAGTGCGCGCTCCACTACCGGCGACCTGAGTTTGGATTCTGGGCGTGCACTAATGCACTGCCTGTCCGGCCATGCTGAGGCAGCGTCCCACATATGGCAACTAGAAGGATGTGCAACCATGACATACAACTATCTACTGGGGCTTTGGGGAGAAAAAGGGGGAAAAAAAAAAAAGGAGGGGGATTGGCAATAGATGTTAGCTCAGGGCCAGTCTTCCTCAGCAAAAAGAGGAAGATTGGCATGGATGTTAGCTCAGGGCTGATCTTCCTCACACACACAAAAATAAATAAATAAAATAAAATAAAATGAAAATAAAATAGAACTACTGTTGGAGTTCTGCATCCAAAGCAACTATCCAGACTGTTTGGGGCTCATCCCCCTACTGAGAAAATAGAAAATTAGACAAAATATATTTTAAGAGCTACCAAGAGAGTAAGAATTTGAAAGGCCAAGATCCAGAAGAGGGGGAAAGCCAGAAGTCATAATCTGATATTTGGGGCAACTTTTTCCCTCAAGAGGATTGACTGACAGTTTCAAAATCAGTGCCTAAGAGATTGAGAAGTGGAAAAGTTTTCAGTAGTTTCATAGGGCTAAGGATAGGAGGTGGTGAAAATTGGAGTTCAAAGCCCATCAAGGTGGTGTGCACCTGGCATATACCTCTGGATTTCATTGGCAACTCTCAAAATTCACAAAATTTACAAAATTTACAAATTTACAAAAATAAACCAGACCTCATAAGAACTGAAGCCCAGATTTGATTATTTCATTCCCTGATTGGATTCAGGTGACCTTATTTTAGTCTCGCTGCCTTTCGGAAGCAAAAGTGAATTCCCTCTGGTGAAAAGTAACATTATAATATCATCCAGAGATTTAAATTATCTCTACAATGTTCCATACTCAATGTCCAACATTCAATCAAAAGTAACAAGGCATATAAAAAATACAAATCTTGGCTGAAAACCAAGAAAAAAAATCAGACAATATAAATGGACCCAAAGAATAGTTATTATAAAGTCCATGTCTGGCATTATCAGATATAGACTTTTAATAATTATAGTTAATATATTTGAGGAAATAAATAACAAGAAGGAGAATTTCAGAAACAATGGAAATTTCAAAAAATATGAAAATGGAAATAATACAATGAAAAAATACCACTAAAATTAAGATATCAATGGATAGGTTTAACAGCAGAGTCAAAACCAGTAAAAAATAAAGGAAAATATCTAGATGGAGGTGTAGAGAGACAGAAGTAGATAAAAGAGAGAAAAGAACCTAATACAAAAGATCAACAGGTCTGAAATTCAAGTAATTGGAGTCCCAGAAGTAGAGAATAAAGAATCTTGGAAGGAGTAATATTTGAAGTAATAATGGCTGTGAATTTTTTTTTAATGATAAAAGACACCAAGCCATTGAGACAGGATAAATACACAAAAAAATCACACATAAGCACATAATAATGCCTCTGAAAACTAAAGACCAGAACAAAATCTTAAATAGATGCAGAAAAAAGACATATTTACCTTGAAAGGAGCAATAATGACTGATTGTTGATTTCTCAACAGAAAAATTGAAAGCCAAAACCCAATGGAATAATATCTTCAAACTGCTTAAAGAAAATGCCAACTTATAATTTATATATTTTGTGAAAATATTCTTCAAAAACTAAGGTAAAGAATTCTACTTTTAAGAAGCTTGTAATAGGTTATGGCAGACCAATGTTCCTGCTGCAACAAGATACCACTACACAGCTATTTAGAATGTGTAAAATTTAAAAACTGACCAAAGTGAGTGTTAAGGATGCAGAGCAACTAGAACTCTTGTACATTACTTGTCAGAATGCAAAATAGTACAACCACTTTGGAAAACAGCTTGACAGTTTCTTATAAAGTTACACATATACTTATCATATGAACCAATGATCACTCCTAGGTATTTACGAAAGACAAACAAAAATTAATATTCACATAAAAACCTATATGTTAATGTTTATAATGGCTTTATTCATAATCACCAAAAGCTGGAAACAACTTAAAAGTCAATCAACAGGTGAATGGATAAACAAACTGTGGTATATCAATCCAAACAATAGAATATTACTTAGCAATAAAAAGGAACAACTACTTATCCTTAAAACAACGTGGGTGGATCTCAAATGCATTATGTTAAGTGAAAGGAGTCAAATTCCAAAGGCTATATTCTGTATGATTTCTTTTATTAGGGCAATACTCTGGGAACAGAAAACAGATCAATCATTGCTAGGGGCTGGGAAGGGGGGAAAGGGTTGACTATAAAGGGTGTGAATATTTAACAAGTTCTTAAAATAAAACTCTCCAATGTGCAGCATTTGCCAATTACCCTAGTATAAATATTCCCAACATGGCCAATTTTAAGCTGCCAACGTGATGACACTGAGCATGGAGTTGGGAAGAGATGCATAGGAGCACAGTATTACATAGTATTTCTACCATAGAGATACCATAGATATAAATAACCTCTCAACCATGGATAATATTAGAGTGCAAAATAATTAGAAAGTAACGAGTTTTTAGTACTTATTACCTTTTTTAATATAATATATTGAATTGTAAGTTTACGTAATTTAATTTTAAGTGATAGCTATTTTTAACAATTGGCTTGGAAAATTCCTTCGAGTTTAACAGTTGGCTCTCACAAGCCAGTACAAGCCGGCTCCAACACATTACTAAGTATGAGGGAAGTTTTTGAGGTGATAGAAGTGTTCCGTATCTTGATTTTGGTGGTGTTATACAACTGTATGCATTTGTCAAAACTTACAGATCTGTACACTTACAAGGGTGAATTCTATTGTATGTACATTACAGCTGAAAAAACCTAACCAAAAAATATGCATATATCCTTTGTCCCACCAATATCAATTCTAGGAGTCTATCCTCAGTTATATTCAAACCTGCCCATTGATTTTAATAATAAAATTGGAATTAGCCTAAAATCCATAAATCAGATAACAAATTTTTGTGTATCCATACAAGAGAATATTCTAGGTAGCTAGAAAAAGTGAGGCACAAAAAAGTGGTTGCTTCTGGAAGGGTGGCTAAGGGATAAAGAGTAAGAGAGACTTACTTTTCATGTATACCCTGTCGTACATTTTGAAATTTTACATGTGCCTATATTACTTATTCCAAAAATAAAGGAAACCTAAATTGATTTTAATCAAAATAAAATAAAGACATTTTTAAATAAACAAACAAAAAAACACTCCTGAAATAATTTACAACTGGCACACCTTCATAAGCACTGAAATGCCTTCAGGCACTACCTCATGCATTGCTCACAACTCTATCAATGAAGAAACTAACACAGAGACTGAAAAACTTTCCCAAAGGCACACAGCAGTGAGGCGTAGCTCTGGTTGAAAATGCACGCTCTTAGCTTTGCTAGACTACCTGTCAGGAAACTTCAGGGAGGGTCTAGGTATCCTTAGCAGAGCAATGGTAACTGACGCCAAGGTGAGCCAGAACAACTCCGAGAGGGAATTTGAAAAAGAGGAAAACAAGAGAGAAACCTGGAGACATTCATACTTAGGAGGAGAAAGAGGAGGCTGACAAGAAAACAGAAAAGGAATGGTCAGGAAGAAACTACATAACTTGATGTCACCTATTGCTTAAAATGTTGGGAGAAAGTACATTTGCGTAAAAAAATCACTTTATTCTCTGTTACTTGAACTGTGCTCTTCAGACCTCGTCCTGATTTTATAAGAGAAAAAAACATGGTCACCACACCCGTGGGCATATGCCTATTGGAGCACACTGGGTCCAACACCATGCCTAGGATTCTGGCTTTTCTATGTCCTACTGTTCAACGATGAGAAGGGTGGTATTCTCTACTAGCATTTCAGCCAGCGATGTGACATGAGAAGTTGAACAACTCTCTCTCGTGTGGGAACCTAATATCCTTGGACAATTTAGGATGGAGTTGTGACGAAATGGGTTTAACCCATTGCTTCTTGTTTGTTTTGTTTCTATGTCCAGTTATGGGAAAGAAATGAGGAATGATAGTACCTCCCTGCCCCACGACTAATATGAAACAGGTAATATGCTGTGGGAAAGTAACCTGGAGCAAGGAAATCAGGAACAGCTGGGCTTAACGCAGCACAGTTACATATGTCCCTTTTGAGAGACAAATCAGAAAAGCTCGAGAGGAAGGCAGGAGAGACACAAACTTCTGAAACTCTGAACTCGCCAGCTGGAGAAATGAATTGTGCTGGGAGAACTTAAGAGTCACTTGAGAGTATTTAGTTCTCCAAGTGAGTAGCAAAACTGTGCTAATGAGGTCTTTAACACCTGTACTCCGACCAGCAGCTGAGTCTAAGCAGAACCAGGTGGGACAGCCAACAGCTTGGAGGTGGCTCAGAAACAGAAAAAGAAATCCCCATTCCTGGTTGGTAGGATGCAGATGATATTTGTTTTCCCTTTTATGCTTTTCTCTATTTTCCACAAATGAATGTATATTTTCACATCAAATTTTTTTAAAAGTAATTTTGAAAAACAAAATGTTGCATTCAATTTATCTTTGCCGGTTATTCATTCCCTGGTCACTTGTTTTTGTCTGTGAACGAGCAGTGGTTCAGGCACTAGATACTGCTCTGATTCTGTCAACTGTCTCCCCCAGAAGTCTTCATACGGAGAGCAGGAGTTGGGTAGAGCAGGAGAGAGAGGATGGGGAAGAGAAAATATCCTTCCAGGACGCCCCTCCTTGGCATGCTCTGGCCTTGTTTTCCATGTGTTCTTTCTTCTGAGAACTAAAGAAGGCTCCCTTTAAGTACCTCCCCTAAAATACTCCCTACTACTTGCCTCTCTTCCCCACCCAGGTTCTGACAGAGCAAACAGTGATAACTAGACAAATGGAATATGAAACATCAACTTATTAATCTAGGTAAGTAGGTGAAAACTGGAAAAGGCAAGACTTCAGGTAAACTGGATAGGAAAACGTGACTTAGAACTGAAGCAAAGGTAAGGCTTCCCATCTTGAATCTAAATCTTGGATTCTGTGTGGTGAGGTGTCCTACAGAGAGGAGGAGAGAGGATCCATGCCTGCTCCTGCAGGGCAGACGTGGAGGCTAAAGACACCCCTGGGCACGGGTAGAACAGCAGGACAGTGGCCCATTTGCAGACCCTGCCACCTGAAAACGTGGTCTGATCAATTTCAAACTCTGACCAGTCAGAGGAGCGATGGAGAGCATTAAGGAGGTCCCCAAGTGGGCGAGAGTGCGAGAGCCCTTTTACCGGCCGGGGTGGGAAGGTGGGAGCTGAAGGACAGAGGAAAGTGGTTTTCCCCTCTTCCCAGCAACAACTGAAACCCGTTTTAGAGTCCCCCATGACTATTATTCAGCCCAAGTGGTTAAAAATATTTCCTGAACCAAATCCTCCTTTCAATAAAAATATAAATGTCACAAATTTTATCTTTATAACAAACATATAACTGAAACTTCTCACACTTCCTTCAGCTCCAAAGCCAGCTTCTATAGAACGTGCAGTGAATTGTATTCTACCTCCTGTTTTTCAAAGATAGGAAAGGTATCTCATGCGATGGTTGCATTTGGTAAGAGCTGTGCTTGTGAGCAAGACAAAAGCTTAAAATTAAAATAGTCACTATTTGCTCTTCCTAAATTGAGTGTAATAGGTTACAATTCTTTGGATTATTGGAATTTTAATTAGCAACCTCAGATGCTATGGTAAATTAATAGCCCATGATTAAGTTTCCATTGGTAATTAATGTCAGGGTTTAAATCGGCATTTGTTAGTTACATTTCATATTATGTTCAAATATTTGTGTTGATTGTACAATGCTCCTATGAATGCTTACAAGCATCCTGATTAATTTTAAAGCACTGCTCTGGCAAATATTTCTTGTTGTGAGACTATGTAGATACAGGTGTTCACAATGTGAGTTTGCAATGCCTGTCTTGTCTAATATTTGCAAGTTGTGTGTGCTAGAAAAGCAGGTGCAAATAGAGATGGTGTCCCACACTCTAACTGAGGTGGTATTCACATTCAGCTGAATTGGATTGATGAACTTACAGGAATTACTGATTAGCTGGAACTGGGGGGAATTTTTTTCTAGTTATTCTTGGGATTTCAGCCATGAAAATAGTTTTTTTTTTTTTTCCTTTGGTGAGGACATCAGCCCTGTGCTAACATCTGCCAATCCTCCTCTTTTTTTGCCGAGGAAGACTGGCCCTGGGCTAACATCCATGCCCATATTCCACCACTCTATATGGGACGCCGCCACACCATGGCTTGACAAGTGGTGCATCGGTGCGCGCCCAGGATCTGAACCAGTGAACCCCGGGCCGCCACAGCAGAGCGCGCGCACTTAACTGCTTGCACCACAGGGCCGGCCCCTGAAAATAGTTTTTGAAACTGCCAGGAAAACAAATCTATATAAAAATAGATGTCTTTTCTTTAACTGAAAGAACGAGGGAACTTCTTAATGCCTAATGTTAAAAAATCATAAACAGGGGCCAGCCCCAGTGGCCTAGTGGTTAAGTTTGGCAGCACTCTGCTTCGGCAGCCTGGGTTTGGTTCTGGGCAAGGACCTACACCATTTGTCTGTCAGTGGCCATGCTGTGGTGGTGGCTCATGTATAAAACAAGGAAGATTGGCAGCAGATGTTAGCTCAGGATGAATCTTCCTCAGCAAAAAAAAAAAGCATAAACAACAAAAAAAGAAGATGTTCTGTTTCTTCCACACTGAATTAATTAATTTCAGCTGTGTTTTGAGGTGGGCCATCAAGGCCCACTGAGATATTATGAGACTGAGATAATTTAGACAACAGCAAACCTTCTGATGAGGACAAAGTGAACTTGGGGTGTTCAGATGATCTCTGTGATGTATATATGATTTTAGGCTTTTAAAAATCTCCTATCATGGCCTGTGAATACATTATCTTTTCCCTGTTTTAACTCTGAAGAAAGTGACACACATCAGTAGAGTGTCCCACAGCAAATGGGTGACAGAATTCAGTCTCAAACAGGGTTCTCATTCTCAGACTATGGCTCTCTTGCATTAGGCCAGTGGTTTACAAATTCTTGGGGCCCATGGAAATCTTTCTTCAATGAAATCTCATCAGGAAGCCTAATATTTAAAATGGAGTAGAGGTGCTCAATAACTCCAAGCCAATTTCAAGGCTTTCATCAATTTTCAAAATACTTGCCAGACTGTAAGAATTTCCAAGAAGACTGATTTTTCCCTACTTTGTCTCCAAAAGAAATGGAATTCAAAGGCCTTCTAAAAGTTTCTTCAACTAAAGAAGAAGATGATGGGCAGTGCCATCGCCAGGCAGGTTAACACCCAGGCACCACATGCACTTCAGCAGAACCTGAAGATGGGAAGCCCAAATTGTTGTTAGTGAAGGGGAGCTATTCAGAACCACTGCCATGTAGCCCCTGTCATCACCGTGCCCAAGCATTTCTCCAGGTACCGGCCTTGCATTCTGGACCATGCAGGAAAACATCGAAAGGGAAACCTGACTGTATCCCTCAAGATCCCTCTCCTCAACCCCCTAGGTTAACACATCCTTTCTTGAACAGCCTGTGAGAAAAGAAGGAAAGAAGAAACCCAGTATATGTGAGTGTCTGCTGTGGGCAAGGCATGTTTATACTAGGTGATTTCCACATCTCATTTGGACTTGTGAGATGAGTGGTTTGTTCTCATTTTACAAAAGAGGAAAATAAGACTCAGAGTGGCTTCACAACTTGCCCAGATGACTCTGTTAAGAGTTGGGATTTGAGTCTTGGCAAGTCAAATTCTGAAGCCCGTGTTCTTTCCACCACCCCATGTCTGAGCCTCTTACTGCTGGTGTCTCTCATAATCACCAGAAACAACAGGCTAGTGGGCACAGGTTTTGTACTACAAGGTACCTTTTTTATTATAAAAGCCAGATTTCCTCAGTTAGTAGACTATATGCAATTTGAGGGACTCATGCCACGAGACACTTTGCTTGGAACAGTGTCTAGGATAGAGAAGGGAGTTCTCTAATCTAATTCCCTCTTTTCAAAATGATGATACCACATGCCATCGTAATCAGTATTTATGATTACATGCTATACTATTTATCTACTTGAAAGACACTAACGGGCATCACTAACAAAGTTTTCAAAAACACCTCTTTCCATTCTGTTACAGGTTGGTCTGTACCGATAAGATACACGGGTCTGTTAGCCTGAGTTTTGTTTGGTTAGGAGAAGCAGTTACTCAAATCAAGGACACAGCTGACACTCGTGTACAAGGAGAGTCTTTGGCAGGAGAGGAATATACATTTCTAACTACACTCATTGACTTCTCTGTTTTTGAGTTTTCATGACTATGGATGATCCTTTGCATCTGGTCATCCAAAAAACATATCAGAGCTGTAATTTCTGAATGTGCTAATGATGAATTTCCCCTTACTGAATAGCTCTTTCTGGAAGAGTTCCTGGAGGTATATATCATTTGATTTCACAATAGCAAGTGCAGTTGCCCATACAAAAAAAAAAGGTAGAATTATCTTTTTTCATTACTTGTAAACTTTTTTAATCCAGTATTTTTCTCTGGTCCCTCCTCTGCAGTAACAGTAATATTACTGTTACTTCCAAGTCTTCCTGAGACAGGAAATTTTGGCAACTTCTTAGAATATGATCTTTTTTTTCCCCAAAATTTTAAATTGCACTTTGCATCAAATGACAATAGAGCTTTGATATCAAATAATAAGCCTGGAGAATGTCTATACACATACACACACAGTTGTTAGAATAAAAGAAGGTAATTCCTCTTTTCCTGAAAGTGGACTTTCTCTAGTTGGAGGAAGGACCCTGAAATTTGCCCCACTCAGCCTTTTCTCCTCCTCTTAGTCAGCTCAGTCTCCTGAAACAAATTACCATAGTCTGTGGTTTAAACAACAAACATTTATTTCTCACAGTTCTGGAGGCTGAGAAGATCAAGATCAAGATGCCAGCAGATTCAGTGTCTGGTGAGGGCCCGTTTCCTGGTTCTCACACAACTGCCTTCTTGTGTATCTGGCAGAGAGACACAGAGAGAGAGGGCTCTAGTCTCTTCCTCTTCTTTTAAGGACACTAATCCCATGATGGGTGCTCCACCCTCATGACCTCATCAAACTCTAATTATCTCCCAAAGGCCCCATCTCCTAATACCATCACGTTGGGGGTTAGGGCTTCAACATATGAATTTTGGGGTGACACAAACATTCAGTCCACAGCACTTTTCTTCTCGCTCCCCACTTTTCACCACTTCCCAAGGGACTCTGCAAAGCCATATTTGTAAACCCTTGTCCTCCCCGTTGACTATTCTTTCTTGAGGACACTCCCTGGATAATGAGGTCATTCTCCTTTTCCCTTTATTTTAACAGACACGTAGTCTTGCTGAACCAAAGCAGCCACTCTCACCTCCCACCCCAGGTTCCAGAATAGTTCCCCTTCCAGGAACTAGAATTCTGTAGGTGGCCCCAGGGGTTGGGGGATGGGAGGGAAAAACATTAGAATAACAGCAGATTTTTCATTTTTTTAAGGCCTCTTTTTGTTGCTATAATATTTGCTTTTCCCCGTAAGGAAAAAAATAGTTCAGTGAATATTTTTGGTGAATTTAAAAATAATTTTCAATATTGCAAAAGAATTTGTGCTCATTTAACGTGGTACAAATACATTAAGGATATGTCCTGAATCAAACTTTGGGTTTTAAAAACTTTCAAAAGCCTAGCTCTTTTGGGACACATAGAACAAGCTATAACTCTTCATGGTTAATATCAGAGATTGCTAATTAGAAGGTTCTGCAGTGTTTCAGAAATATGAAAAGCCCAGTGCTTTGAAGACCATTGGCAGCAGAAAAAGTAGAAAACAAAATAAAACAAAAACAATTGGCAGGGTCAGAGTGGTGGGCAGCTACCTGCACAGGGGCAGCCTGAACCAAGAGGATCTGGCTCAAAAGCATGAGAGCGACATTTCAAGCTCCTGCCAGAGTCTTCCCCTCACACTCCCTTCTGCAGCCCCATCCCTTCGGAAGTCTGCCAGGACCTGGACATGTCCAGAGGGAAGGCAGCCCCTGCCTAGTTGGACTCTGGATGCAGAGGACAGGGAAACCCCTCCATGGCCTCCACTCCTAGGCCTTACAATGGCAGGTTGCACCAACAGATCTCAGAGAGGTTTATAACAAGCAAACTTACTAAAAAGAGTCAGAGGATACCAAACTTTTCAGGTAATAAACTTAAAAGCAATAAGAATACATTCCAAGTTATCTCTATAATGACCCCTCTCTTGTTCATTTGCATTCTAAGGCACTTTCCCAAGCAGAGGAGAAAGTGGTGGGGTTTCAGCCAGCACCGGTAGATTTGCACCTCACTCATGCTTTATTGTGTCAACACAGCAGCCTGCAGTCTAGGCCCGTGGGAATAAGTCACTCAGGGGCATCACCCACCACATGCGGTAGCAGAAAAAAAGACTGAGAACAGCCCAGTGATGAGACACCCAGATGTCAGCCCTCTCTCCACACAGTGAGTCTGCAGTCTCTGAGGTTTCTGCTCTGAGGCCTCTACCTTCAGGGGCTACAAACATGTGTGTAGTAAGAAGCAGCTAAAACCCAAGGAAACTTTACCCCCAACCCCCCACCATTTAATTCCCCTAGAGAATTTTAGTGGAAATTTAATAAGATTAAGTTGAGGTTCCAAAGGAAATTATAGGTGGCCATTATTCCCAAATGGAAATTTATACACTTGTTTGGGGCAGCCTTTTTGGATCTGTCTCTGACCTATTTTTCTATTAAATACTCTTGTTATAGGAATAGCTCACCTTATCTGAATAAAGAAATGATAATGTATTATTGCCCTAATCGAGTATAGCTATTTAAAGTTTCTTATGGCCACTCTTCTTATAAAGCAAGTGATTGTATACTGCCTTGACCTTTCTATTTGTCTATAAATTTGGAATTTCATGTATTTTCTTGGCTTAAAGGAGGGCATCTCTATATTGTAAACCAGCCCATGAAATCTATGGTCCGTTAAAGATTTTGCAAGAAATGAAAATTTTCGTGTCCTCTATCCAATGAGATGAAAGTGTCTGTGTCTTAAATAAACACAGATTCTAAGGAAAGGATGAGACTGAACAATAGGGACCTGGATTCCTGCCCTGGCCTTTGTTTTGTGGCAGAGCAATTGCTAGAGGGAAAGCTCTCACTGGTGTAGATTCAGAGAGCTTTGACACCTTCAGCAGCATGCCTGCAGCTCACGTGGAAATCCATTTGTAGAATGGAATCCTGCTTTCATTCCACAAAGATGGCTCTCTGTACACCAGAGCAGCTGTTTCCCGATGGTGGTCATGGAAGCCTCCACAAACACACATGGAAGTCACTGACCAGAGTTGTGTCCTGCAGGGTGAAGCTAGCCCTTTCACAGCTGCTGAGCCCTGGGACCTACTCCTCAGGTAGGAATATCGATCTCGAGGTAGTTTATTTAGTCAGAGGATCATGGGTGAGTCAGGAGACAAGGAAATTCAGAAACCAAAGTCAAAAGTGATTGTGTATAGAAGAGGAAACCAGCTGCACCTGGCAGTCTGCTACCAAATCAGAAAGGGCTGTAATGGAAAACGGATGCATTTATAGAAAATCCACCTCCCCTTCTCAACCCCCCTTTCCTACCCCACCCCCCCTTCCCTGCTGCCCTCTTCACAGGGAGTCAGCGTATTAAGTTTGGCAGCTCTTGTAGAGCTTGCCATGCCAGGGAGGTTATTAAAACTGAACTGAAATGGTTTCATAACTCAAACTGGAAACAAGAGTGAGGAAAATGCTAACACTAAAGTGACAGACCAGAACGAAATGGAGCTCAATTCGTAGGCTCTCTGGCTCATGTTTCAGGAGGTTCCATGTGTTAAAATAGGCTGAAAAGTTAGCTAAATAAAACAAAGTGCCAAGCGAGACATTTAACACCCTTGAAAGGGGGCTTACCCATGAGAGGATTCCATGATTCACATTGTTGACTGAGCTTCATTTTTAGGAGTCTGAAGACAAGATTAATTACAACTACATCCCCTAAAATATCTGTCATATGTGAGGGATTTGCCCCCCTCCCCAATGCTTTTCATTGATTTGAAAAATCTCAAAGATATTTTCTGGTTCTCAAGGATAAAATTCCCCCTGGTAGAGAGTACCAGACATTGGAAAAGCAGATGAGTGAGGCATTTTACTGTCACATATTACAGTCTTTAAGAGTGTAGGCCAAATCCTTTTTGGAAAAACATACTAATTTCTGAATAATAAAATTTAAAACACTTGCTAAAATTTTGGAGGGTCTGATGCTAGCAGAGTAGTTCAGGAGAGCTATTGATAGACTATATTTATTCTTCCAGGTGGTTTTGTGTGTGTTCAAATAAAGCTGTTACTGCAAAAACATCAGCTCTCATTCCTGGGAGACTCTCAGGTGAGAAGCAGCAAATGGCTTTCATCTTTGGAGTCTAAATGGATGTTTTCAGGCCCATTGAAAAGGGTAGTTAGAGGCTTTACTCATGAGAAAACATAGTAAGACCAAGTCATGCCAATGCATCTCAGAGGAAAGAAAGGGCTGAGTCTGCAATACCAGTGGCCATGGCCAAAAATGGTGGTAGCAATTCTCATAATAAAGAAGACAGGGAATGTCAGGGCTCGTGATCAAAAGCTAACTTTCCTTTTGGCTTCTTGGGATAATTCAGTGACTATTTTTGTTCATTTCAAAAATAGACATTTTCTATAGTCACTTTTTTTCTCTCAACTTTTATTAGTCTCTCATTCAGCAGTAAATCCTTGCAGCTCTACCTTCAAAATATCTCCAGATTCCAATATTTATTACCACAATAACCCTGTGGTAGTCAAGCATGATTATATCTCACTTGGATTATTGGAGTAGCCTCCTATCAGGTTTCGCTACACCCACCCTGGCCTCCCTGGGGTCAGTTCACAATGCTGTGTTCAGAGTGATCCATAGACATGGAGCAGCTCTGTTCAAAAACGCACCAATGGGAGAGGATTTGGAGAAGATGGCAGAGTAGGAAACACCAAAAATCTGTCTCCCCATCTAGACAACAATTGCACTGGCACAATCTGTCTGATGTAACTATTTTGGAACTCTGGAGTCTATTGAAGGCTTGCAACTTCCAGGGGAAGGCTTGGACAGTAAATTGTGGGTTAATTTCATCTCACACTACAGTAGCAGCTACCCAATCCCTACCTCAAGCCCCATTGCAGGCAGCTGGGCACGTGTTCCTAGAGCAGCTTGCACACAACTTGCAGGAGCCAAGGTGGGCAAAAAGGAACCTGCCCTTCAAATATCAGGAATTTGTACTCTGATAGCTGGTTGCTGCTTCTGATCACAGAGGTACAGACAAAAAGGTGAGCAGCAAATGGCTTTTGCTGTTGCAAGTCCCTCCTCCTCTGGCTGAAGTGACTTCTGGGAAATTTAAAGGACTAGTGCCCTTTCCTCTTCTTCTTTTTTCTTTTTTACCCCCTTTTGGGAGCCAGATATTGAAGACTAGGATATTCAAAAACAACTAAATATACTGGGAAAATTAGAAAGTAACCACACATGTCCAGGAAAAGGCACAGGCTCAGAAAAGACCTAAGAAGACCTTAAGTTTATACCTCAGACTGATCCTTGGCACAGAGACAACCTACAACAACAACAACAAGAAAAATTGACAAACAAAAACAGTAACAAAAAACAGCATACCTTGGGGAAGGGAGTCAATCTGATTTTCAGACTTACCACATAATTAGATTAAAATGTCCAGTTTTCAAAGAAGAAATCACAAGGCATACAAAGGAACAGGAAAGTATGACCCATTCAAAGGAAAAAAATAAGTCGACAGAAATTGTCCTTGAAAAAGATCTGATGGCAGTTGTACTAGACAAAGACTTTACAACAATTATCTTAAAGATGTTCAAATGACTAAAGGAAGATACAGAGAAAGTCAAGAATACAATGTGTGAACAAAATGGAAATATCAATAAAGATATAGAAAACTTAAAAAGAAACCAAAAAGAAATTCTGGAGCTGAAAAGTACAATAAGTGAAATGAAAATTTCATTAGAGGGATTCAAAGGTAGATTTAAGCAGGCAGAAGAAAAAGCTGGCAATATTGAAGATAGGAAAATGGAAATTGTCAAGTGTGAGGAACAGAAAGAAAGAAGATTGAAGAAAAGTTAACAGAGCCTAAAGGACCTGTGGGACACTATCATGTGAACCAACATATGCATTGTGGGAGTCCCAGAAGGAGGAGAGAGACAGAAAGGGGTAGAGAGAATATTTGAAGAAACAATGGCTGAAAACCTCCCAAATTTGATAAAAGACATAAATATAAACATCCGAGAAGCTTAACAAACTCCAAGTGAGATGAATTCAAAGAGATCCACACTGAGGCACATTATAATCAAACTTTCAAAAGACAAAGACAAAGAGAGAATCTTGAAAACAGCAAGAGAGAAGCAACGTATCACATACAAGTGATCCTCAATAAGATAATTAGTAGATTTCTCATCAGAAACTTTAGAGCACAAAAGGTAGTAGGTTGATACAAATTGCTCAAAGAAAAAAGCTGTCAACAAAGAATTCTACATCCAGCAAAGCTGTCCTTCAAGAGTGAGGGATAAATTAACACATTCCCAGATAAACAAAAGCTAAGGGAGTTCATTACCACTAGACCTGCCCTGGAAGAAATGCTCAAGTGGTTCCTGCATGGTGAAATGAAAGGACACTAGACACTAACTCAAAACTGTATGAAGAAAAAAGGTCTCAATAAAGGTAAATACATAGGCAATTGTAAAGCTGAATTAATTGTAATAATAATTTGTAACTCCATTTTTGTTTTCTACATGACTTAAGGGAATAACATATGTTTAAAAACTGTTAGTCTAAATGCCAGTATTATTGTAACTTTGGTTTGTAACCCCACATATTGTTCTCTACATAATTTAAGAGACTATTGCATTTAAAAGAATTATTAAATTATGTTTTGGGGCACATGGTGTATAAAGATGTAATTTTTTGACATCAACAACTAAAAGTGGCGAGGACAGAGCTGTAAAAGAGCAGAGTTTTTGCATGTTAAAAACTACTAAACTATTACTACATTAAAAATATTATTGAAGGTAAGTGTATAAATGCAAATTGGAGTGTTATAACTTTAGGATGTTAAATGTAATCTCCATGGTAACCAAAAAGAAAATAGCTATGGAATGTACACAAAAGGAAATGAGAAAGGAATTTGAATGTTTCACTATAAAAAAATCAACTAAACACCAAAGAAGATGGTAATGCAGGAAATGAGGAATAAAAAAGCTGTAAGGCATGTAGAAACCAAAGAGCAAAATGAGAGAAGTAAGGCCCTCTTTATCAGTAATTACTTTAAATGTAAATGGATTAAACATTCTAATAAAAAAAAAAGAGAGATTGGCAGAATGGATAAAAACACATGATCCAACTACATGCTGTCTACAAGAGACTCACTTTAGATTTTTTTGATTTTAAATTTTGATTTTTGTGTTTTTAGATCCAAAGACATAAATAGGTTGAAAGTGAGAGGATGGAAAAAGATATTCCATGCAAACAGTAATGAAAAGAGAGCAAGGGTAGCTATACTAATGTCAGACAAAATAGATTTCAAGTCAATAAAGGTTAAAAGAGACAAAGAAGGATATTATATATTAATAAAAGTTTTAGTACAACAAGATTTAATAATTATACACATTTACTCACCTAATAACAGACCAGCAAAATATACGAAGTAAAGCTGAAAGAATTGAAGAGAGAAATAGACAGCACTACAATAATAGTTAAAGACTTCAATACCTTGCTCTCAATAATGGAAAGGACAACCAGACAGAAGATAAGTAAGGAAAGAGAGGACAACACAATAAACCAACTAGCTATAACACATATATACAGAACTCTCTGCCCAACAACAACAGCATACACATTCTTCTCAACTGTACATGGCACAGTTTCCAGAATCGACCATATGTTAGACCATACATCAAGTCTCAATAGATTTATAAAGACAGATATTATACAAAGTATCTTCTCCAAATACAACGGGATAAAGTTTGAAATGAACAACAGAAATAAAACTGGAAAATTCAGAAATTTGTGGAAATTAATACATTTTAAAAAACCAATGGATCAAAAACAAAATTATAAAACACTTAGAGACAAATGAAAATATAAACACAACATACCAAAACTTATGGGGCACAGCAAAAACAGTGTTATGGGGGAAACTTATAGCTTTATTTATTTATTCTTAAAAAACAATAAATATCTAAAATCAACAACATAACTTTACAACTTAAGAAACCAAAAAAGAAGAACAAACTAAACCCAAAGCTAGCAGAATTAAGGAAATAACAAAGATTAGAACAGAGATAAAAGAAATAGAGAATAGAAAAACAATAGAGAAAAATCAATGAAAGCAGAAGTTGATTCTCTGAAAAGGTCAACAAAATTGACAAACATTTAGCTGGATGAACTAAGAAAAAAAGAGAAGATTCGAATTACTAAAATCAGAAATGAAAGTGGGAACATTACCACCAATTCTACAAAAATAAAAAGGAGTATAAGAGAGTACTATGAACAATTGCATATCAACAAATTGGATAACCTAGATGAAATGGACAAATTCCTAGAAACACAAGACCTACAAAGACTAAATCACAAAGAAATAGAAAATCTGAATAGACCTATACTAGTAAGGAGATTTAATTAGTCATCAAAAATCTCCCTACAAATAAAAGCCCTGGACCTGATGTCTTCACTAGTGAATTCTACCAAACATTTAAGGAAGGAGTAATAGCAATTCTTCTCAAACTTTTCCTAAAAAGTTGAAGAGGAGGGTCCAAACTCATTCTATGAGGCCAGCATTATCCTGATAACAAAGCCAGACAAAGAAACTACAAGGAAAGACAACTATAAACTAATATCACTTATGAACATTGATGCAAAACTCCTCAAAAAGATACTAGCAAACTGAATTTAGCAACAAATTAAAAGGATTATACACCATGACCAAGGAGGATTTATTCCTGGAATGCAAGGATGGTTTAACATAAAAAAATCAATCAATGTAAAAACCACATTAATAGAAAGAAGAAAAAAAACACACATGATCATCTCAATTGACGCAGAAAAGGCATTTGACAAAATTCAGCACACTTTCGTAATAAAAACACTCAACAAACTAGGAATAGAAGGAAACTAGCTCAACATAATAAAAGCTATATATGAAAAAGCCACAGCAAACATCATATTCAATGGTGAAGGATTGAAAATTTTTCCTCCAAGATAAGGAACAAAGCAAGGATGTCAGCTTTTGCCATTCTATTCAACACAGTACTGGACGTTCTAGCCAGAGAAATTAAGCACGAAAGAGAAATAGAAAACATCCAAATTGGAAAAGAAGAAGTAAAATTATCTTTGTTCACAGCTTATATGATCTTATATGGAGAAAACCCTAACTATTTCACAAAAAAAAAACTGTTAGAACTAATAAATAAATTCAGCAAAGTAGAAGGATAAAAAGTCAACACACAAAAATTAGTTGCATTTCTATACACTAACAGTGAACAATATGAAAAGGAAATTACAAAATTATTTCATTTACAATAGCATCAAACAGAATAAAATACTTAGGAACTATCTTAACCAAGAAGGTGAAAGACTTGTACAATGGAAACTAGAAAACATTGCTGAAAGAAATTAAAGAACACATAAATAAATGGAAACAGATTCTATGTTCATGGATTGGAAGTCTCAATATTGTTAAGAAGTCAGTACTACCCAAAGTGATCTGCAAATTCAATGCAAACCCTATCAATATCCCAATGACATTTTTTGCAGAAATAGAAAAACACATTCTAAAATTCTTATGGAATTTCAAAGGACCCTGAATAGCCAAAACAATCTTGAAAAAGAAGAACAAAGCTGGAGGACTCACACTTTCTGTTTTCAAAACTTACTACAAAGCTACAGTAATCAAAACAATGTGGTACTGGTAATAAAGACAGACATATAGACAAATGGAATAGAATAGAGAGCCAGGAATAAACCTTCACATATATGGCCAAATGATTTTTGATAAGGGTGCCAAGACCGTTCAATGGGGAAAGAACAGACATTTTTCAACAAATATTGCTGGGAAAACTGGCTATCCACATGCAAAAGAATGAAGTAGGACTCTTATCTAACACCATATACAAAAATTAACTCAAAATGGATCAAAGGCTTAAATGTAAGACCTAAAACTATAAAAATCTTAGAAGAAAACATAGGGCAAAACTTCATGACATTGGATTTGGCTCTGATTTCCTAAATATGACACCAAAGGCATAGGCAACAAAAGAAAAAATAGACAAATTGGACTTCATGAAAATTTTAAAAATTTGCGCACTGGGGCCTGCCCAGTGGCGTAGTGGTTAAGTTCGTGCACTCTGCTTTGGTGGCCCAGGGTTTGCAGGTTTGGATCCCAGGCACAGACCTATGCACCTATCATCAGCCCATGCTGTGGCAGTGTCCCATACATAAGATAGAGGAGGATGGGCACAGATGTTAGCTCATGGCCAATCTCCCTCACCAAAAAAAAAAAAATATTTGTGCATTGAAAGACACTCTCAGGGCCCACCTGGTGGCATAGTGGTTAAGTTTGCATGCACTGCTTCGCCGGCCTGGAGTTTGCAGGTTCGCATCTCAGGCACGGACCTACGCACTGCTAATCAAGCCATGCTGTGGCAGGCGTCCCACATATAAAGTAGAGGAAGATGGGCATGGATGTTAGCCCAGGGCCAATCTTCCTCAGTAAAAAGAGGAGGATTGGCAACAGATCTTAGTTCAGGGCTAATCTTCCTCAGCAAAACAAAAAAGACACTCTCAACAGTGTAAAAAGGAAACCCACAGAATGGGAGAAAATATTTGCAAATCATATATCTAATAAGGGATTAATATCCAGAATATATAGAGAACCCTAAAACTCAACAACAGAAAAACAACCTGATTCAAAAGTGGGCAAAGGACTGGAATAGACATTTCTCTGAAGTAGATAAACAAATGGCCAATAAGCACGTGAAAAGATGCTCAACCACACTAATCATTAAGGAAATGCAAATCAAAACTACAAGGAGATACCACCTCACACTCATCAGGATGGCTACTATCAAAAAAAAAAAAAGAAACAGAAAATAACAAAATGTTGGTGAGAATGTAGAACTTGGAAACCTTGTACACTATTGGTGGGAAAGTAAAATGGTACAGCTGCTATGGAAAACAATATGGCAATTCCTCAAAAATTAAAAATAGAATTACCATATGATCCAGCAATTCTACCTTTGGGTATATGCCCCAAATAAGTGAAAGCAGAGTCTGTACACCCACGTATGTTCATGTTCATAGCAGCATTATTCACAATAGCTAAAATATGAAAGCAAGCCAAGAATCCATAGACAGATGAATGCATAAGCTAAACGTGGTATACACATGTAATGGAATATTATTCAGCCTTAAAAAGGAAGGAAATTCTGCCATATGCTACAACATGGATGAACCTTGATGACATTATGTAAAGTGAAATAAACCAGTCACACAAAGACAAATACTGTATGATTTCACTTATATGTGATACTTAGAGTAGTCAAACTCATAGAAACAGAAAGTCGAATGGTAGTTGCCAGGGGCTTGAGGAGAGAGAAGAACGAGAAATTATTGTTTAATGGGTACAGAGTTTCAGTTTTACAGTATGAAAAGAGTTATGGAGATGTATGGTGGTGATGGTAGCAGAACATTATGAATATATTTAATACCAGTGAACTGTATAATTAAAGATGGTAAAGATGGTAAATTTTACATTGTGTGTATTTTACCACAATAGTAAAAAACTTTTTTAAAAATTCACTGATGGTTTTCCACCTCACTCAGAGTAAAAGCCAACAAGACCCACATCAGTGATTCTCAACTCCTACCCAGTAACAAAGTCATCTAGGGAGCTTTATGCATATGCCTGTGCCCTAGCCCCATCAATTAGATTTGAACTGGTTGGGATGGGGTCCAGGCAGAATCCGGTTCCTATCCAACATCATCTTCTACTGCCCTCCCTGCTCTCGCTACAGGGGCACTGGCCTCCAAACGCACTTCTTCCTCAGGCCTCACTCTTGTCTCTCACCTCTCCTGCTTCTCTCCTCTTTGAGCTGACACTCAATAAACATCTGCTAAATGGATGCATTATTCTAATTAATAAAATATGGGCAAAAAAAGAGGCATGACTGATTTGGGGAGTCTGACCCACTAAAATATACTCATTGACTTGGGCATTTTGAATTTCTCATGCCTCTTCAGAAACTTAGCCTCTGCCTAAATAGAGAGACAGGCGCACTTGGAATGAGTACCGCCCTGTCCTCGCCATTTTTAGAGCTGGAGAGGACCTGGTAGCATGTTTCTGCTTAGTGCTTTGTTTTGTAAACAATGATGAGAGGAAAGAGCAAGTGGCTGCAATAGCCCACCACAACTAGGGATTTTCTTTGGGGTTCCATGTCTTAGTCTGGTCTTATTCATACAGATTTTTCATTTTGTGCCATAAGATATCATGAATGTTTAAATATAGAAAAATTTTGATTCACATATCATAGGAACATGCTCGCCGTTTCCCATAGTCTGGAAAACTCTCAGCTGCTGCATACCCCAAGGGCGAGGTTTCCCTAGATTGAGAAGCCTTATTTTACCCAACACCCTAATTGAATCCAAAAGAATTTAAGGCCCTAAAAGGGCAAGTGACTCAACCAAGAGCTCAACCGCATACCTAATTAGATACAAAACTGGAGTTCAGCCTGCAGCCATGGGGTACAGGGCTTTTTCTGTGTGCCTATTTTCTGCTCACAAGCACATGGAAAGACTCTATCCCTTTAAACACACCACACCACCTCACACTTTCTAACCACATTATCTCATGAGATCAAGGGCAAGACGGTGGAGGGGCCTTAGGAAAAAGCACATAAAAGCTTTTCAAGCAAATCTGCATTTTCTGACGACGAGTCGGAATTTCTGCAGAAACACTCAGCAGGAAATCAAGCTATCCAAAATGTCAATTAGGATGATAGTCGTGGAATGGGGCTTGTCAACCAACACTGAACACACAGAAGGCAAAATTCCGACCTTCAGTGAGAGAATGAGTGAATAAATTGTGGTAATATTTGAACTATGGAATCTTTTGCTACTTTTAGAAACAGTGAAGGAGCTCTTACCTGTTTTCACTGGAGAGCTGTTCATAAGGTCATGTTAAGAGAGAAAAGCAATTTGGAGTCATGTATATAGGATGCTACCAACTTTTATAAAATTAATCAAACAACGACTCTCTGTTTGTATATATTTGTATGAGTGTGGAAAAAGACATTAAGGGGATACATGCCACCTGTTAACACCGGTTTTCACAGAAGTATGGAAATGGAGGGAATCTTAAGGGAGGGTCTTCACTTTCTCTTAAGGAAGGACTGGACCACTTTCTCCCGAAGCAAATTATTCTAATGTGAGTTCCAAAAAGTTGGGTGAAAATTCACCTATTGGTAAAAAATCAAAGCATTTTAACTGCCTCTTTAGATGAAGAACAGTAATTTAATTAGGTGGATCCAGATACATATGAAAAGTCAAGAAGGTATTAATTGTCATGGGTAAATAGCTCTAAATCTCCACCTGCTGGTGGGCTCAGCTCCCACTGAGAGAAACCAGTGGGGGAAAAAAGGACAACATAGAGATAATGGGAAGTTAACAAGATTCTATCAGAAAGAAAAGTAATACAGGTAACATCAAATGAGAACCCCAACTGAAGGTTAGGGATGGCAATTCAATAGTGCATCTATCTTAAGTCAAGGACGAGACTAGATGATCTTATGTGGAAGCTTTCAAGTCTAGGCTACCCACAATTCTCCACAGACAGTGGGGACTTGGAAGAACCTCAGAGTACAAGGTTTGACAATTATGGTAAATAAACAGCTGAGGAGAAATACTGGCTTGTCTTCTTAAGGGATGTGTCAAAGCCACCTTCAGGATTTCTGAGAAAGAGAATATATAAAAATTATAATACTGAGGTCAAGGGTCTTTCATTCTTTCACAAATATTAAACATTGACTCTTGGTCAGACAGTATTCTATGTGCAGAGACACAGTGGTGAACAAGACAAAATTTCTGCCTTCAAGGTGTGCCCCTTCCAGTTTGTGATACTGATAATAAGCAAACAAATAATGTAATGACAGGTAGTAACAGATGTTATAGGGGCATAAAGTCAGGCTAAAGGAATAGTGGTGGGCGGGCATTATTTTAAATAAAGTGCCCAGGAAGGATCCTCTGAAGAGCTGACTTAGAGCAGAGGCATGAATGAAATGAGAAAACAAGTCATGTGAATATTTGGGGAGCAGTGTTGAAGGCAGAGGGAACAGCAAGCACAAAATCCTGGACAGGAACCAGATTGGTGTGTGAGGAACAGTGAGACAGTTGGTGTGGCTAAAGTAGACTGAGCAAGGTGCAGAGTGGTGGGAGCTGATGAAGGGCTTGTAGGTCATTGGGAAGAATTTAGATTTTATTTTGAATGTGGTGGAAAGTTACTGGAGGGCTTTGGCAGAATAGTGACTTGATGGGAGTTACATTTTTAAAAGACTGCTCTGGTTGTAGTATGAAAGACAAATTGTAGAGGAATAAAAATAGAAGCAGGCAAACTGGTGAGAAGGTTTTTGCTTTAGTCAAGCAAGACACAGTGGTGGCTTAGATTAAAATGATGATAACAAAGGTGGTGAGAAATTGTCAGAGTCAGAGTATGTAATTTTACTCTGCCTCCTGTCTGCACTCATTTCCTTCTCTTTATCTTGGTTTAAGTGTTTCCTTTACATCATCCTTTTCTGACATATATTTACTTATTTATTTGGTGTATAACCTGACCCTCTCCACTAGGATGTAGATTCCTTGAGGGCAAGTCTCTTTGGCTCTTTTCTTCATTGCTGTTTACTCCAGTGCCCAGAACAGTGTCTGGCACATAGTAAGTGTTCAACGAATATTTGAATCAAGTAATTGTAAAACCGTGGAACACCCTTTTGGCTTATAGGAAATATTTTGAAAGTGGAACAGACAGAACATGCTGGTGGATTGGATTTGGGATGTGAAAAAAGAGAAAAGAACGAGGATGTGTTGTAGGTTTTCAGCAAGAGCAATTGGGTGCAGTTTACTGATTAAGGGAGGAGCAGGTTTGGGGGGCCAGGAATCAGGTTAAGTTTGCACGTGTCTCAGACACTCAAAAGGAGACACTGAATATGCAGAAATACACGAGCCTGGAGCTCAGTGGAGAGGCCTTGACAGAGACATAAATTGTGGAGTCTTCAGTATTAGATAATATGTAAGGCTATAAAACTGGATGATAAAGTGAGAATAGTGAAGAGAAGTACGAGGACTGATTTTTGGGGCCCTCGAACTTTTAGAGGCTGAGAAATAGAGAAGGAGCCAGTAATGCAGTCTGAGACAGAGGGGACAGTGAGGTCTCAGGGAAACCAGGACAATGTAGAGTTCCAGGAGACAGGGGAAAGTGTGGCAAGGAGGGAGTGGTCAACTCTATCAACTGCTGCTAAGAGGTCCAGTAAGACAAGGAATTGGAAGCAATCATTCAGTTTAGTAACCTTGATATGCACAGTCTATTAAATAGTTTCCTAGACGGCCATAACAAAATGCCACAAACTAGGATGACTTAAAATAACAGAAATTCATTTTCTTACAGTTCTGGAGGCCAAAAGTCCAAAATCAAGGTATCAGCAGGGCCGTGCTGTCTCTGAAGGATCTAGGGAAGAATCCTTCCTTGCTTTTTCCTAGTTTCTGGTGGTAACCAGCAATCCTTGGTGTTCCTTGGCCTGTAGACATATCATTCTAATCTCTGCCTCCGTCGTCACATGGCATTCTCCCCTCATGTCTCTCTCCTCTTCTTATAAGGACACCAGTCATATTGGATTAAAGACCTACCCCTACCCTGTTCCAGTATGACCTCATCTTAACTATTTACATCCCATTCCCAAATAAGGTCTAACATATCTTTTTAGGGGACACAGTTCAACCCATAACACAGTTTCAGAGGATTAACAGGGCAAGGCAGAATGTGAGATGAAGACAGGAGGGAGAGACAACTCTCTGAAGATGTGGGCTGTGAAGAAGAGCCTAGTAAGGGGGCAGTTGGTGAGGGGTGCGTAATGTCTGCAAGAGTTTAGGTGGGTTTTTTTGTTTTTTGTGAGGAAGATTAGCCCTGAGCTAACATCCATTGCCAATCCTCCTCTTTTTGCTGAGGAATATTGGCCTTGGGCTAACATCTGTGCCCATCTTCCTCTACTTTATATGGGATGCCATCACAGCATGGCTTGACAAGCATTGTGTCGGTCTGCACCCGGGATCCCAATCTGCAAACCCTGGGATGCCAAAGAGGAGTGCACGAACTTAATCACCACACCACTGGGCTAGCCACTAGTCTTGTTTTTAAGATGGAAGATATACCAAGATTGGATACTGATGGGAATAATTCAGTATAAAGGGAGAAATTATGATGCAAAGAAAAAGGGGAGAATTGTAGGAGCAAAAGCCTAGCATAAGACAGGAGCAATGGGATCCAGTACACAAGGGAGTTGTCTTGAGATGGGAACAGGGTCAGTCTATTCACTGGCAGCAGGAAGAAAGGCAGAGTACAGATGCAGGTGACTTGGGAGAGGTACTGGAAGGAGGTGAGATAATCTTTTGTTCTGTTTTGTTTTTCAGTAAAATGTGAAAATGAGGAGTGGTGAGGAGATGTAGATCTGAGCAGATGGGATAGGTATGAAAGTCATGTCAAAGAGCGGGGGAAAGAATTGACCAGGATTTGAAAAGTGTTGCTGTTTCTAGAGTTCTCTTTGGGAAGGAAAAAGGTCCAGCAGTCAAAAGAGATTGAGGATGGAAATAGGGGAGAGACCAAAGACCAAAGAAACAGATTGTCCTGAAGACAGGGAGACTGGCAACAGAGAAAAAGAAAGCAAATGAGGGACACAGAGAAACTCAGACAAATAGGGAAAGATATGGATCCTCTCCTCCCTCCCTTCTCTCCATTCCCTCTCTTGCATTTGGACTCGTCAGTCTTGGCTGTCACTCTTGCCCCAGGTTGCAGGAGCTGAACAAGTGTCAAAACCTAGACTGGAAGGCAGTTGTGTCTCTGCTGCTCAAACAGGCAAGAGGGCTTTGCCCTGAGGAGTCAAGCTATCCAGTCACAAGCCTGGTCCAGGTCTTACCAACAGTTCCCTGCAACCCTCTTCTTGAAGATCTTTGAGGGGAAATACAAAGAGGGCAAGTTTCCGGTAAGATTTCTATCATTTGAAGGTATGTGTGTGAATGTGTGTGTGTATGTGTGTCTTTTAGACTCCTCACTTAACAAATGTATATTAAGCATTGAGGATACAACAGGGAACAAGATACATGTGGTCTCTGCCCTCATGGAAGATAAAAGCAGTAGGGTGGAAGACAGATAATTAAATAACTAAATACATTAAACCCTGGTACGGTCTGTGATGAGAAAACGCAGGGAGTTGTTCTTGGGTTTGTAGAACTCATCTCCATTGACGTCTCTGCCATCTTCCTTTGGGATCTGTGTGGAGGTTCAAACTCCCCACCCTGCCAGCTAGTGCTCATCGCCCCTGCTTTCTCTCACTCTCGTCTTTGTTTTGAGGGTGGAGCCAGCTGTCCAGAACCACTTTTCCTGGGATCTATGTTTCCATAATTGTGGCAACCCCAATATTTGGGACTCTCTACCAACCAGTGCTGTCCTGTCATGGAAGTTGTCCCAACACTACTTTTCAGAGTAGAATTTAAGGATGTGGAGAACTTCATCTACAATTCATTGGCTCAGAGCCTCCTACTTCCTACCTGGGAAAGCTCAACTTATAAAGGAAGTTGAACTCCTTAGAGAAAGGAGAGTCTTGGATTCCACGTGATGGTTTTATAGAATGCAAGATGACGCTACCATCTCTCATCTTATCCCATGGCTCCCCCTCCAAATACTCATACCAACCATACCCAGGCACCATACACACACACACACGCACACGCACACACACAGACTCTGGGCCTTTGGACATTTTAAAACATCTTTCCAGATTTTTTGACAAGGGATTTAAATTGCTCAAAACAATTCAAAACAAGGATTTGAAATCATTCACAAACAACTTTTCAATTTTGATTTTACTTTCTGTTATTTTTCAACAATAGGAAGTGATAGAAAGCATAGAAGTGGGGAAATCCGGAGATCTTGGTTAAGTCTGGGTTCTGTAATTGACAAACCATGTGACCTTGGACAATTTAGTAAACTACTTTGAGCTTCATATTTCTTGCCTGAAAGGTAATTGGTCTAAAATCAATAATCCTCAAACTGTTTTTTACAGTGAAACTTCATTTTAAAAATTAAAAGATTAAGTATTTAGAGGAAAGGAACCCCAAATATGGCACAATTACATCAACACAGTTCTGCAGTATAAGTTTATGTCTTGTTCAATCCACTTTTACAGAATTACATTTTTAAGAACACAAATTTGATCATAATTTTCTCCCACTTAAAAACTTTGATGACTTTCTAGTGCCTGGAGTGGCACTTTTCCAAACTTCAATACTTGTACTTTCCTCTCATAAGTATTTCTGATAGACATGCATCCCCAGGATATGTATATTTGTTTATTAATAAATTACAAAAATGTACTGCCGTAAGAATGTATTATAAAATATGCACACAATTTAAAATATTAAATGATGAGATGAGGGAAAAGAAGCACTTTATTTAAAATACGAGCAATGTTCAGATCTCAGGGTACAAGCCCCTCTCCCTGGATTCACATTCTCAATGCTCCACTTATTGGCTGAGTTGGTCTTTAGTGCTCTGCAGTATTTCTGGCTCTCTGGGACGATGCTAGAACTGCACTTCTTACTTTTCTTTGTAGTCAGGCCATATGACCTGCTTTGTCCAGTGTATTGTGAGCAGACGTGTTGTGCATCATTTCTGGGAGGGAACTTTAAGAAACATGCAATTTTCCATGTTGTTCTATTTTTCCTGCCTTAGCAATTGTGGAAGCACAGGTTGTGAAGGAGCTGCCAGCACCTGATGGCTGAGGACCTGCAATGAGTCTATACTATGACTGTCCCTACAGCGAGGAGAGCTGCCCTGCTGACTCCTGGAGAACATGTAGCGTGAGTGAGAAGTAAACTTTATTTGTGTTTTGAGCCACCTAGATTTGGGGCTTGTTGGTTACCACAGCATGACCTACCCTATCTTGGCTGATACACTCAGTCAGGCAAGTTGTCTATCAATTCTCTTTGTGTTTCAATTTCTTTCTTTCTTTTCTTTTGGTAAGGAAGATTGTCCCTGAACTAACAACTGTGCCAATCCTCCTCTATGTTGTAGGTGGGATGCCGCCACAGCATGGCTTAACGAGCAGTGAGTAGGCCTACACCCAGGATCCGAGCCCACGAACCCCAGCCCACTCAAGCGGAGCACGCAAACTTAACTACGCCACCCAGCTAGCCCCTGTGTTTCAATTTCTTCATCATCAAAGTCAGGAAAACAATAGTAACTAGCTCATAGGTTTGTTGTGGAAATTAAATACGTTAATACATGTAAAGCATTTAGAACAATGCCTGGAACATAGCATGAAGTCTGTAAATGTTAGCTTTAATTATTTCTATTACAAAAGCCCTTTTGTCTTTAAAAAATATGATTAATTAGAATACTTTTTAAAGCAAGAATGAATAATGTGTGCAAATTCAAGTGAACTGGCACTCTATCTTCAATTTATTCCAGAAATATTTCAGACCACAGTGTGATGAAGTCCTGACCGCCCACCGCATCTTTATGTTGTGTCATAAAGAATTAGAAAACCGCACAAAAAAACATAATGCAGCTTCCTGAAGGGTCAATTTTTATGATAGTAAGTTATTTAAAAAGTAATTTTTGTCTGTATATAATATGGATATTATTATAGAGCAGAATGCAGTCTTACTTTTTTTTTAGATTAAAGCGTCAAGTCTTTAATGCTAACACATATAGTAGGCTCTAACCACTGTGTCACTCTTTCACATTCTTCCCCATTAGTAATCTGTCTTTTGACCATACAATATCAACAACCCCCACTCCTTCATCCTTCAAGGAATCTGGCATCTGGCATGTCTGGTGATAGAAAACAAACCTCTCTCATGTAAAACAATTCGGGACCAACAGGGCAACTGTGTCCACAAAGAGAAATAATCAACTGAATCTTTGCACCCACTGATGTTTAACATGTGTTCTCAGAATGGGCAGAACTTTCTAGCATGTAATCCTCCTTTCAGGTATACTCAGACTTTTGGATATCAAAGGAGTAACTTAGTATTTCTAGATGTAAAGATTTTACACTTTAATCTCTGATAATTATATAAAGCAAAATAAAAATTTTTTTAAATAATCCCTAAAAATAGAAAATGAAATGAAGCCACTGAACCCAAATCTAGATGTGTATCCAGTTGGTGGCTAGAGCACAAAGAAAAAAACTATTCCAAGTGACTTTAAAATTTAGTATTTGGATATACCCTATAGCCAAAAAGAATTCCAAAAAAATCTTAAATTCCTTCCACCCATGGGCCCCAATACCTGCATCAATCATCCTTTATCAATCTAAGTGACCACATAACTGATTTCACAAAGTAGGGGCTCTGCCCCCAGGAGGCCCAGGTCTGTACTCCTAACCCTGTCATTACTCACTATGTGACTTATGACTAGGCATTCAGTTTATTTGGACTTCATTTGTAAATTCATTTGGACTTTACATTTGTAAAATGAGAATAGCTTCTAGTTCTAAAAATGACTATGCTTCTATCCTAGCTCTTGGTATTGTGAGTTGGGGTTGGGTGACCAGCTGTGAGCAGGATGGAAATCAAAGACAGCTCTGCAGGTGGTGTGTCCTCTCTTGTCTTGGCATCTCCAGAGAGGCGTGCTTTGGCCAGAGCAAGACAGACACACTCAGGGGCAGTGATCCAAGGGGATCCTTCCTGTTGTTCTTCATTTTTATAGGACTTGAGTCTCTTTCTGGATCACAGCCCTCAGTGTGAGAGCAATCTTACTCTAGGGGAATAAATATTTTGGGCTCAGCTGCCAACTTGTCTAAACTTCGGCTCTAGCTGTTTAGGGGATTGCTGGGAAATGACAGACGCCCAGCACCTGGAGGCCTTGGGGGTCCTAAACCTGCGGGAAGTTGAGTTTGGAAACAGTCCCTCCCACTGGGGCAAGAGATGTCCCTGGTCCTATGGGAACTTGTAGCCCTTCCTTCCAGAAGATGGTGAAGCTCTCAATCTCTGCTACCTTGTTGCCAGGCAACTCAGAGGCAGCTCCCAGGCCAGGGCCCTTTACATGCCCTTTCTGCTTATCTCCACACTTAGGTATCTATTTAGGTCATTTACTTAAACAAAGTTTGCCATTCATTCATAACACAAAGTGTTTTGAGTTTCTAGTGTGAGAGTGGAGCCAGAGATACAGCAATGAACAAGCCAAACGGCTCATGGAATTTTCCTTCTAGACACAAAAGGATCTATAATTTTCTGTTCATTTCCCTATGCTTTCTCTAATGCCTTTGCCTTATGATGCAAAAGAGTATGGATTCTTCATCTCATTTTCTCTTATCTTTATATCTCTGTAACATTCTTCTTCTGTAAAGTGAACAGGTTGAAATTGATAGACTCTAGAGATCTCTTCAGGGCAACATTTCAGTGTCTGTTGTGGGGGAAGTCTTGCTATATGAATGTTATGGTTACTGTACTATATTACTGTTAGATACTGGCCTACTCTAAGGTGAAGGTTCTGAATGAAAAGACACCTGGAGAAAAGTCTTTCATATGAAAAACTAAACTCAGAAGGAGATCCCTAGGGAGAGGACAAAGGGGAACTGAAATTCCTTTGCCCTGATTTCAGAAGCTTCCAGATGTTTCTGAGGTAGCTCCTGAACAGTCGGTATAAACCCGATGCTCTCCATTCACAGACGCGCCCAGAACCGGGAAGTCGAATCACAGGTGAGGTGCTGCAAAGTTGTAGCAATGTGGGTTAGGACACAGGTGTTTCAAGACAAAGTGACTTTTAAAAGACAATGAGGCCTTAAGACCTGGCAGCACCTGGTGTGACATGATCAGAAGGTAGTTTTTGGAAATCGGACCCTATCTTATATCCTTGTGTTTATTTCCCCATTGGTTTTCCTTAGGAACTAATTAAGTCCTGAGAGGCTCACAGCCTAACGCAGCTGCGCTAAAGACAGCCAATGAAACTGTTTCCAGTCATATTAACTGGGATATAGAATCTTATAGTTTGGTGTAGGAACAATGCTCCCCACTTCCATAGCAGCCCCAAGTGCAATGCCCACCTTGACATCCCTGTTAGCAGGGGTTTTTTCTAAACCCGTGGGACTCTTTCTCTCTTGAATGTACAAAAATCTTTGATGTGGCAACTCTGCTCTACCCAGAGAGGTTTCCCAAACTTCAGTCTTAGAGAAAGACTTGGGTTCTAGAATCTTTTCCCTTATAAGACTTCAGAACTCTTTCCGCAAACTGCTCCGCTCCTGCCCAGAGCTTTGCCTACTAATGGGAGACTAAGACAGCGGATGGAGAAGCTTTAGTAGCTTTTTCCTGGGGCAAGCAGTGTCTGCTCACTTTATACTTGCTTAACTAAGAGGTTCTCATGCAGGGACTCCGTGAAGAACAAAAGAGGTCTAACTCAAAGCGACTTTTTGACTTTTCCTAGACTGAGAAGCAGCTGGCAGCTTCAGCCCAACACAGGAATTTAGGCACAGACTCACCCAGCGCCCCATCACACATGCTAGGGCCAGACCAGTGCACTTATGGAGGTTACATGCAGGTGGCAAGGGAAATCCATAAAGAGCACAGCAGGAGGCAAAGTGGGGTCCTGGGTCCCCCTTTTTCCCCGGATGGCAAAACTACAAGACTTCCTTGCAGTCAAGTCTTAGAGAATCAAAGTTGTATTTTATCAAGAGGCTGTTTCTTTACAGCTTATATATCATCTTCAGAAACGAGACAGGAGCATTCACTTGGTCTCCTTACTCTCTCCTCGTCGTCTCTCAGGACACCTTTATAACTAGTGAACTGCAAAAGAATCACACAGACCCAACAGGGAGTTGAAGATGTAGAGGAATTCTTTAGAAAATAATTATTTTTGCAATATGAATAATTTTTCCCAAATTCTCCTGATTCTAAGTCCCTAATTTTCCAACATATCTTTAGTTGGTCTATTTTAATCAGGCAATGGGGACCCATTGTGGGTGTGTGATCTGCGAAGTGGGCTGGGGATCTGTCTTCTTTTAAGTAGCATATTTATGATGTTACACCTACTGGGTTAAAGGCTCAGAAGAGTAACCTTACACTAGAGAGAACTCTGAGCTGGGGATGTGGGTTGTAAACACAGCTTTGTGACCTTGGGAGAAGTACTTTAAACTCTTCCTCCACTCGCCCATCTGTAAATTGAGATAATAATACCTGTCCTACCTACTCCACAGAGATGTATATGTTTTCTGACCATAAATCAAGATGGGATGCTCCCACATGAGGGAGAGAAAGGCAAGTGCTGAAGGGGAGCTTGCTGCAACTTCAGGAAATGAGTGAGAGTAAGTGTGTAAAGTGTTGAAGGGAAGTGATGAAGATACTAGGAGGGCTACTGCTGCGGTGGAAAGCAGGACCAGCAATGTGCAGGGAAACAGATTTTTTTTTTTCTTTTTTGGTGAGGAAGATTCACCCTGAGCTAACATCTGTTGCCAATCTTACTCTTTTTTTTTGCTTGAGGAAGACTAGCCCTGAGCTAACATCTGTGCCAATCTCCCTCTATTTTGTATGTGGGATGCCTCCACATCATGGCTGGTGAGTGGAGTATGTCCGCACCAGGGATCCAAACCCGCGAACTCGGGCCGCAGAAACGGATCACACAGAACTTTAACCACTCAGCCATGGGGCTGGCCCCCCAGAGATTTTTTTAAAAAGGCAGAATCTGTCTCTTCTTGGTCCTAGCTGCTTGATGAGGCGAGTGCAACCTCATTCAGAATAAAAAGCAAAACATCTCCCTTCATAAACTTTGTCTCATATGGTCCCACATACCTCCCCAGAGGTAACCACTGGTATCTGTTTGGGACTATCCTTCTAGAACATTCCTATGCAGTTACAATGGTATATATAGATGTATAACTAAATTAAAATTTTAAAACTTTATTGCATGAAGCTAGGTTTTTTAAATAATTGTTTTAATAACTTAAAACTGCACTAAGACTTTTCGGACACCCTTTATCTTTACACCGTTTTAACTCTGAATTTTGGCTAATTTCATCCTTTTAATTATAAGAATGTATTGAGTACATATTCATGACTATCGACATTTTAATTAGAATTTTACTCACATTGATAAATTTTCCAAAGTAAATTCTATTACCCATACTTTAATGTATGATACATTTTCTATACAATGCGGTTATATTTTTATATTTTGCATTTGTGTTAGAAAAGTTATTTGGATCAGGATTAATTATTTTTCATTTTGCCTTTTCACCTTTACAAGGTTTTGTTTGTTACTTTTGATTTATCATATTTCATAGAGTTTTGCCAATGTGAATTTTGTTCTGTATCTTTTATTTTATTTTTACAAAATCCAATTTTCCTGTGTCAAATTTTGCAGATCCAAAATTTGCCAAGATTTTACTTTTCCTATCCATATTTGGCAATAACAAATCTCACGTTGTGCAGTTTTAGCCTTTGTCAATTTTATTCTCTGTTGATTCTTTCCATCAGCAATGTTTGTTATGAATTGAATAATCACTGACCATTTGCATTTGATTCTCAGATAATCCATGAGAGAAGTGTAAGCAATTCCTCCCCCCTTCTGTTTCAGAATTGCTCTGTTGCTTGAATTATTCTGTTGTACAGCTCATCCTATTCTTGTTGCTTTTCATCTCTTTGAATACCATTGTGGAACACAGAGCAAGCAGTGGAGTTAAAAAGACATTTGAAATACCCTGAGCTGCTACAAGAAATAAAAAACAATCTGACCTGAATACATGTATAAAAAAAAGAAATAATTTGGCATCTTTACATGCCAGCTGGTTGGTAAATGATGCTACAATGAATTCAGAACTATGCCATCTCCATTAGAAGCACTAATGTGACAGCAAGGCTTAGGGTGGCATCTGGGACCGACTTATCCATGTGGCACAGCAGGCCCAGTGCTAGAGCCACAGTACTTTAGGGGCCCACAAAAATGTTTTAAGTTCTTTTAAAATCAGAAGGGAAAAAATAACTTTTAGGTTGAAGAAAACGTTTTATATATAAATTAATATATTCATCTTTATACCAACACAGTTATAGAATATAATTTTAAAAAATAAATTTAAAACATACTTTTAAATATAATTTTTAATTTTTTTGGAGGGAAGAAAGAGGCCTACAAAGGTAAAAGTGCCTAGGGCCCATGAAAATCAAAATGCTGGTCTCTTGGCATGAGGGCATCAAATTGGTACAGCTGCACACATCACACACCTAAAGTGTGAAACAGAATTCTTGGGAATAAGTGTTTCATAACATAACAATAAAGCTTGCTTATTGAAAAACAGTCAACATCAACATGACCAGTATTTTCTCATTTTTCTTCCAGGGAAAAAAGCTCAACTACTCGACTGGTTCAAGGTCAGATCCCCAGCTACCCTGGCCCCTGGTTGGCCCCAACACATCCCATCACGGTATCCCACTGGTCTTGGCCTTGAGCAGACAAAGCCCTGGCAGATCCATCTCTGGCCAGCAGGGCCCTGCTCAGAGAAACCATATTGTACAGGGATCTGTCACTAAGTCTTCTAGGTTCCTCAATTTCATCTTTATATACCTCAGCCACTGACACAGGGGCACTCAGGAACTATTGAGGGAATCGCCTTCATATTCTGGTAAGAGTGGAAGCTGATATGCAATTCTACATCTTAACAGTTGTATGTATTGTTTCAGGAAAAAAAAATTTTCTGTGATAAAAAAAAGAAAAAAAGTTTTCTGTGAGAACTGAAAATAACATGATTTCTTCAGAGGAAATATACTTTTCCTGCCATTATTTTCTGTTGTTGGTTCACTACCTTCTCTTCCCTCCCACTTTCCTCTTTGGCACTTCTTCTCTCCTTCCATGAAGTCAGGCATCTGGAAAGAATTTTTAGGGGCATCAGAGCCAGTGGGAATATGCTCTTTGCCTTCTGGGTTAGGTCACTCCCATTTCTTATAATTTCTCTCCTAAAACAAAGGATCAGAGTTTGACAATTTCTGCCTGTATCTTCCAGAAACAACAGATCCATTCTTCTACCTCCCCCTCTTTTTGATTTTCTTTTAAAGGGCACCAGCTCTGAGTTCCCACCAATTTCAGGCCTGTTTGGACACTCTGAGGTGATGGCCAAAAGCAGTCCCCACACAGTTAACTTTGTCAACACGCTCACATTCTTTCCGTTTTAGTGTCATTAAAGGCATTCTAACTGCCTAAGACTCTACTGTTCTTCCAAATAGTTCTATACCATAGATGTGACCTCAAAGTTATTTACCATGAGCCCTTTGATTACATCATGGCTTGGCAATTTGACCTTTTCTTCCACTAGTTGGAACCAGGAGTTTTGTTTTGTTCAATAAATAAATATGTAGCTTCCCTTACAGTCAGGCAATAGAGAGTCAGGGTGAGAGGGGGTTATGCTATGATTAATGAACTGTTTGCTTTTGAGTCAAGATAAACTGGCTAATTTGGATGTACTATGCATGTGCAACCTGATGCTGAGCAACTCACAGAAGCCCTTTAGAGTTCATACATCTGCACTTCTCACCAGAGGATGCTGCTGATATTCTTGGGAGCCAAACAACACTTCAAAAATAAGACAAGGTATGTCTTACAGCAAGCATTGGCGAAGATGTAAAGAAATTAAAACCCTTGCACACTGTTGGTGGTAATGCAAAATGGTGCAGCCACTATGGAAAATAGTATGAAGCTTCCTCAAAAAAATTAAAAATAGAATTACCATATGATCCATCCAGCAATCCCACTTATAAGTATTTATCCAAAAGAACTAAAATCAGGACTCAAAGAGATGTTATCACTCTTATGTTCGCTGCAACACTATTCACAATAGCCAAGATGTGGAAACAATCTAAATGTCAATCAACAGATGAATGGATAAAGAAAATGTGGTATATACATACAATGGAATACTATTGAGCCTTAAAAAAAGAAGGAAATTCTACAATATGTGACAACATGGATGAACTTTAAGGACACTAGTCTAAATTAAATTAAACCAGTTCAGAAAGACAAATACTCCATGATTCCAGTTATGTGAGGTATCTAAAATAGTCAAATTCATGGATCAGAGAGTAGAATGGTGGTTGCCAGGAGCTGGGGATAGGGGGAATTGAAGAGTTACTAATTAAGGGGCATAAAGTCTCAGTTAAGCAAGATGAATGAACTCTAGAGATCTGCTCTAAATCATTGTACCTATAGTCAACAATAATGTATTGTACACTTAAAAATTTAAGAGGGTAGATCTCATGTTAAATGTTCTTACCATAATAAAATAAAACTTAAAAACAAAATAAGACAGGGGGCCGGCCCTGTGGCCTAGTGGTTAAGCTCAGCGTGCTCCACTTCGTCAGCCTGGGTTCAGTTTCCGGGCACAGACCTACACCACTCGTCTGTGGTGGTGACCCACATACAAAATAGAGGAAGATTGGCACAGGTGTTAGCTCAGGGTGAATCTCTCTCAAGCAAAAACAAAAAAAAGAGGAAGATTGGCAACAGATGTTAGCTCAGGGCAAATCTGCCTCAGCAAAAAGAAAAAAAAATAAGACAAGGTATATTTTGAATACAGTCTTCCCCCAACCCGAAACATTTTAGCATACAAGGAAAGGCAGATAAGTCTAAGTGGTCAATTATATAAATACCTCCTCATACCCCTGAGCTACATTAGGAAGGTGGATAGACTATATTGCAAAGTTCTCTTTCCATTGAATGATCTCACAGGAAAGAGCATGCTTTTGTTACTTAACAGTGTATTTTGAAGATGTTCCATGTTCCTACACAAAGAGCTTCCTCACACTTTTTTTAATAGATTTTATTTTTTAGAGCAGTGCTAGATTCACAGCAAACTTCAGCTGAAACTACAGAGATTTCCCATATACCCCTTGCCCCAACACATGCACAGCCTCCCCCACTATCGAAATCCCACATCACAGTGGTACATTTGTTACAACTGATGAGCCTACATTGACACATCATTATCACCCAAAGTCCACAGTTTAAATTAGGGTTCATTCTTGATGTTGTATATTCTACAGTTTTGGACGAATGTATAATGACATGTATCTACCATTACAGTACCATACATAGTAGTTTCACTGCCCTAAAAATCCTCTGTGTTCTGCCTTTTCATCCTTCTCTCATCCCTAACCCCTGGCAACCACTAATCTTTTTACTGTCTCCATAGTTTTGCCTTTTCCATAATGTCATATAGTTGGAATCATACGGTATATAGCCTTCTCAGATTGACTTCTTTCACTTTGTAATATGCATTTAAGGTTCCTCCAGGTCTTTCCTTGGCCTGATAGCTCATTTCTTTTTAGCACTGAGTAAGATTCCATTGTCTGGCTGTACCACAGTTTATTTATCCATTCACCTACTGAAGGACATCTTGGTTGCTTCCAAGTTTTGGCAATTATGAATAAAGCTGCTATAATCATCTGTGCGCAGGTTTCTATGTGGACAGCCTCAGACTTTTTTACAGCTATATAATTTTACACTATGAGGACATGCCATTATTTTTTGGCACCATTTCTCCATTGATGAATATTTGTATTATTCCCACTCTTTTGTTACTACAAACAGTGTTACAGTGAATAACCTTGTACATATATCGTTTCACATGTGTGCAAACGTACTCTTAAAATAAATTCCTTCAAGTAGAATTTCTGGGTCAAAGGGTATAAGCATGTTGTAATTTTGATGTATATTGCCAAATGGACCTCCATAAAAGTAAAGTGTACCCTTCTACTGGCAATGTGTGGGAGTTCCTATTTCCCTACGGCTTCTGTTGCTCTTTCCCAACTGAAACCCTTCTTCATCTATTCCTTCCCACAGCCTTTGCAGGAAGTGGATACCTGCTGCCCATCGACCCTACACAGTAGCAGCCATGTGTATTTCTTTTCTGTGCATCGTTGGTCTTGGTCATGAATTCAAAGACCTCGGAAGGCACAAGTGTTCCTATCAAAGTATCTTCTGTTAATAATCTTATAATAAATATAGGTACTACTGTAGAGATATTTCCAGAAGGCCGTAAGGTTTAAAAGACAAAATCAATATCATATGCTTACTAAGAAACTCCCAGTGAATGCAGAGGTGGCTGACCGTGGTGCAGGGTCTTTTAATACTTCCTGTGATCACTGCCTTCTGTGAGAAATCTGTAAACGTGGAAACATGGAAAGTCTCTAAGGACACCCCCTACATTGTCATTTGGGGTGGAGCTGTTTTCTAAACAAAAATCCCTGAAAATTTAGTGACACTGCTGAATGGTCAATGAGTTTAAGCAGGCCTGAGACTCTATGAACATGGGAAAAGTAGAACCCCCTTTCCAACCCTCCACTCTCATTTTCTGTGTTAAACTGAATACAGTAATGTGGTGTTAGATCTACTTTTAGATCCATTGGAAATTCTCTTTGACATCTGATGTCCTCACACTAGAACTCTCTCCCAGAAAAATCCCCCAGGCAACCCAGCCATGGAATGGAGGTTTCAGGCCCAGCCATTTCTTTGCCCAAGACAGTGTCAGATATATGCTGTGTGGTAAGCAGTCTCCAAGATGATCCTCAATGACCCCCACTTCCTGGAATCCATGTCCTTGTGTAACTCCCTTTGAGTAAGGCTAGATTTTGTGACTTACTTCTAACAAAAAGAATATGATGGAAGTGATGGGATGATCCTTCCAAGATTAGGTTATAAATTACGATGGTTCTGTCTTGGGTCACTCTGCCTCTTGCTCTCCTTTGGATCACTCAGTTTGGGGAAAGCCAGTTTCTATGTCTGGTACTACCCTATGGAGAGGCCCATATACTGAGGAAATGAGGGAGGCCTCTAACAACAGCCAGCGTGGAACTGAGGCCCCTAGTCCAGTAGCCTGAGAGGAACTGAGGGGGCTTGAAAGCAGATGATTTTGCCTCAGTCGAGCCTTGACATGCCTTCAGCCCTGACCAACATCTTGACTACAACTTCCTGAGAGAGCCTGAGCCAGAAGCTCCCAGCTAAGCTGCCTCAGATTCCTAACTCTCAGAGACTGTGAGTTAATAAATGTTGTTTTACACTGCTAAGTGTGAGGGTGATTTGTTACACAGCAATAGATCACTAGTGCACCTTGTCTCCAGAAACTGTCCCACCTCTGGAGAGAGAATTACTGACAGGATCAGGAGATCCAGATGGTCGTCAGCTCTGTGATAATTTTTAAAAATCATGTAACTTTTTTCCCTCTCAATTCAAGAAGCAACAATAATTACCTGTTTCAGGGGAGTAGGAAGTCTTGAGAAGAGAAGAGGCTCACTCTTACCTCTCAATCCTAAGAGCGTCCATAACTTTAAGAAAGAACAAATGCAAAACCTTTTGGCACTGAGTTTCCTAGTACGGGAGCAAATAAACAATGACTCCTTAATAAATGTTTAATAATGATTACTAAATAGTGATTCTTAAGCCTCTTGAGGATTCCTGAATATAGTGAAAATATTTTAGCGCCACTGGTTCAGCCAAAAATCCACAGTAGCAATAGACTGAGTTAATCAATAGTAGTCAATCAATAACAAATTTTAAATATATTAGGTTGCTACTTGGTATGCCCCAGGAACTGTGGTAAGAAGTTTATATACTTTATTTCATTAAGTCCTCCAAATCCTACAAGATGGATTGCAAACATGGACTGCATGTTTGTATTCCCTCAAAATTCATATGTTGAAATCCTAACTCCCAATGGGATGGTATTAAAAGGTGGGGCCTTTGGGGCCGGCCCGGTGGCGCAAGTGGTTAAGTGTGCATGCTCCGCTGCAGCGGCCCGGGGATTGCCGGTTCGGATCCTGGGTGTGCACCGACACACCACTTGGCAAGCCATGCTGTGGCGGCGTCCCATATAAAAGTGGAGGAAGATGGGCATGGATGTTAGCCCAGGGCCAATCTTCCTCAGCAAAAAAAAAGAGAGGAGGATTGGCAGATGTTAGCACAGGGCTGATCTCCTCACAAAAAAAAAAAAAAAAAAAGGTGGGGCCTTTGAAGCTAATTAGGTCATGAGGGTACAGTCCTCATAATGAGATTAGTGCTCTTATAAAAAGAGACACGAGACAGCTTAAGAAAGCAGTCTTCAAACTAGGAAGAGGGCTCTCACCAGAACCCAACCAACAATGCTGGCACCATGATCTCTGGATTCCAGCCTCCAGAACTGTGAGAAATAAATTTCTGTTGTTTAAGCCCTCCAGTCTATGGTATTCTTGCTATAGCAGCTCGAACTAAGACAGTAGCTTTTATGGTAGTCATCAGTTTCCTTATGGACCCAAAGAAGATGCATGCCAGATTACCTAATCTAGCCTGATACAGATTTAATGCAAACATATATGAGAACATGAGGTAGTGTGGAAGTTAACCCCATCAACCACATGATTATCTCTGTGTCCCCAGATTCCCCATGCTGCAGTATACAGTGGGAGTTACAGTTACCAACAAGTTGCTCAGCATTCTTTGGGATGGCTACCTTAGCTTAAAGGAACTGCCTTCTCTTTGTTCTTCTAGCAACTATTAATCATACAGGGGAAGATTTGGTTAGGTCAATGTGTACCCATCCAGTATCAGGAAAATATTTGACCTTGTTGGTCAAATATGTTGCCCAGCCACCTCAGAGACAGTCAGCTTCCCTCATGTTCAATTCATAAGTGGTAGCCTGTGTCCAATAAATTGGTCCTTTGTCTAATCAGCTATAACTATGCCAGGAGGCTTAGTCTCACTTAAAGAAAATGGCATAAGTCATAGCAGCTTATGCTGGAAAGAACCAATTGAAACCACTTTTCTTCAAAACTAGCTACGTAAGAGAAAGCACTCCAAGTTTTATGAACTTCTGCTGCAGGCTATGCGGTACAATTACTATCCTCATGTGGTAAGATAATGTTTTAATGTGTCAACAGCGATTGTCTTTTTGCATATTCCCTGTTAACACGTCCCTCCCCCATTTAGCCAACTAGATATGGAGAATCTATTGCCTGTAGGGAGGTCACAGCTGACTGTAGAGAACAAAAATAAAATGTTAATTCTTAGCTTTCAATTCAAAATCTGAGGTCCAGATGTGAGACAAAAGAGTTGGAAGATTACATGAGCAGACAGAGTGAGTTTTCTGCCCACTGGATACCAGATAAAAATTCCTTGGTCTTGGGGAGGAAGAAAGAGTAAAAGGAAAGCAATACTAAGGGAGTCTGATAAGGGATATTGCATTCTCTCTTCTTCTGAGGTCAAAACCCACAAGGCGAAGGACAATGGAACCCTTGGTAAGTTTGAGGATATGAGAGTGGTGGAGACACGTCTTGTTTCCTGGGTGGAACCTGGAACAGCAGTAAGAGTGCAGATCTCTTCCCTACCCTGAGTGGATGGAATAGCACTAGACTAGACTGGGCTGTCCAGTGGGTTTGGGCAATGGGTTCTGAGACAGCTTCAGTGGTGAAGAAGAGCATCCAAGAGAGCTACACTCTCATAAGTCAGTGGACCTGAAGGACCTTTATCATGGGGCCAAGGGGGATGCAGAATGATCTGATTGGACTTTGGACAGAGACTAGATGGAGCAACAGAGCTCTTACATGAGTATATCTGCCAACATCTGGGCACCAATATGGCTAAGGATACAGTAGCAGATGCCCCAAGTATAGATGGCAACAAAGACTAGTCAGCCTTCCTGTCCCCTCCCAGTGCCCTCATGGCTTGAGGCACCCAGAAGTTTAATACAATTCCACTGGGAAGCAGGAAGGAAGTCAACAAGTCAACCCTGAATTGACTTTAGAAAATCCTTAAGTGAAAAACAGAAGCATGAAATGACTAAGATTAAGCTGCATTATCTTTTACACAAAGTAAATGCTTAGGGCAGACTTTCCTTTGAAGATACTTAATTATTAAGTCTTGTGAGAGATTCCTTACCAGGAATGTATGCACTCACTAGGGAAGTGGAGAAACAGAGATGGGAGAAAAAATAACTATAGAAGCATTATTGCAGCTCAACTAGAGCATGCAGAAAAAGCTGTTTTCTAAAATTCAATTCACAGTGCTCATCTGCCATTTTAGACTGAAATGACTATCACTGGCGAGATGAGAAGTGGTAAGTTGCTTTTGTTCAGTTCTTCTGTCCCTTCAAGATGTTTTTTGGGGTAGTATAGCACTTAAGAAAATCAATTCTAGACTAAAATTGTCTTTGTTCAAATCCTGGCTCATCTACTTTCTAGCTATATGACATAAAAACTTAATCTAACCTCTCTCCTTTTTATTATGAAGAATTTTTTAAATGTGCAAGAATAGATGCAATAGTATAGTGTCCTCATGTACCTCTTACCCAACTTCTACAATTATTAACTCAGCCAATCTTGTCTCATTTATATTGTAACCCACTCCCCTCCCACCCTATATTATTTTGAAGCACATCTCAGATAACATATCATTTTATTCACAACATTTCAATATGTATCTTTAAAACATAAGGATTCCTTTAAAACAAATAAAACCAAGGCAACAATTATCACACTTAAAAAATTTTAAATAATTCTTTAACATCATCAACCAAGCAGTGTTTAAATTTATGATTATCTCTAAAGTTCTAATTTTTTATAGTTTATTGGTTTGAATCATTTTCCAAATAATGCCAACACATTGCAATTGGTTGATATATCTCTTAAGTCTCTTTCAATCTATACATTCTGCTTTTATCTTTTTTCCTTGCAATTATTTGCTGAAGAAAACTGGTCACGTGCCCTGTAAAATTTCCCACAGTCTGTATTTTGCTGATTGCATTCCTGGGTATTGTTTAACATGGCCCATGTCCTCTGGGTTTCCTGTAATTAGATCTAGAAGAATTCTTTATAGGTGGTGGTAGTTCTTCCAACAGGTAGTATATAATATTTGGTTATCCCTCTATTGGTGAAATTAGCAGCTGCTAATGCTCAATGCCTAGATTCATTAGGGGTTGCAAAATGGTAATATTCTATTTTTTATCTTCCTTCTTCATGTATTAGCTGGAATACTTCCATAGAAAGAAACTTGCCCTCATCTACAATCTGGATACTCAAAAGTACTGTTTATTTTAGAAAGGCCAGATAAATGATTTATTTTCAAAATAATGAGTTCATTCCCCCCAATGGCGACCAATTAGTCGTGTTTTCAGTATCATTATGAATTTAAGGATTTATGTAGATTTGATGTATTTCAATACATTATAGTTAGTATCTTTGTTTATGCTCAAATTATCCTTCTTTGTCCCATGAGAGCCTATTGAAGTTGGCACCTGTGTCCTTGCGACATGAACTTATTATTATTTGACATGAACACTATCCTAGTTTGCCTGGAAATGAGGGGGTTCTTGTAACACAGGACTTTCAGTTTTATAATGGGGAAAGTGCTGGGTAAATTGGGATGGTTGGTCACCCTCACTTGACTAGTCTTTGCTAGCTCCATTACTATCTGGTATGACAAGCCATTCTAGGCTGGTCATGTGCCTTTCCCGCTCCAGATCTGAAATTAGCCATTTCTCCAAGGACACTTGTTTCGTTTTAGTGGGAAATGGAATTTGAAGAACACATTCTTCTAACCACACTTAAGCATCAATTTCTGCTCCTATAAAATGATAATCATAATAATCCTTACCCACACTGGGTTGTTGTGAGGATTATATGCAATAATGCTGGCAAAGCACTTAGCACACGGCCTGGAACATAGAAACGGGTCGATAAACGTTAGCTACTGTCTCAACCCTCGCAGGTAATATGGTAATATGGACAGTGCCAGGGTTTATTCACTCAGCAAAACTCCACATCATCTCAGGGAAATATCCATATATTTGGGAGTGAGCCATGTTGAAGAAACACAAATGGGAGCAGGGATATATTCTTTAGAGGTTCACTCTACAATGGTCATAAACTGCAATGTGTTTTCTGCAATTTATTTTTTTCAAATTCAAACCATCAGAACTGTCCAACCTTTAAACAAAACAAGGCCGTGCAGCTGGACATAAAACCGTTTCTAGAAATGTCTTCAAATGTTTGGGCTTGACACCTGAGAAGCCCTTGTTTATTGTAAGTTTCCTGTCCTATTGCATATTTGTGCAGTGAGAGAAAGAAATCTCATACAATAGTTGAAAAATTAGTGAAATCTTGTGCACTGAAAAGGATTCCCAAAAAATAGTATTGGAAGCAGATGCAGAAAAGAACCCTCAGTAGGTCCCTGAGAAAATGATGTGATCTCTTCTAGAATTCATTAAAGAGTAAGTTATAGAAGATAGCCACATTAGTCCTCTCAAAGTGATATTCACCTGAGTCATCTGAGGTTGACAGCTGTAGTGAGCCCCATGTTTGCAATGTACATAAAGGAGAAACAGACCAAAGAAGTCTTATTCTGTGAACCATTGCAAACAACTACAAAGGAATTGATGAGTTCAGTCCTGTCAGTGCCTGCTTTTTGAAAGCATAAGTTAATGCTTGACATATGTGAATCAATTTGCACTGATGGTAGCCCTGATACACTAAGAAAAATTCAAGATCTGGTGCCTTTGTAAAGAAAGTAGACCCTCTTATCATTATCACACATAATATTGCATCAGGGTGCTTTTGCTACAAAGAACTTCCCCCAAAATATTGAAAGCTGGTTTGAATATTGTGGTGAACACAATAAATTTTATCAGAGGATGTGCTCCAATCTCCTCCTCCTCTCCAGCTTTTGACAAAGGAATTGGGACTATGCAGAAATGAGCTGAGTTTTCAGTGGCCACATGCTTCCTTGTTTTTTTCCCTCTCAATTAAATACTATTTTCTTACCAATTATTTACACATAAACAAAGATGAAAGGTAATTAATATAAAAACTGAGTAGTGTGTGCACAAACCAGGGTGCACAAGGAGAGGATAATTATTAAATATTAGATGAAATTCCCTTGAGAAGAAAATCTGGACAGTCTCCGGGTCAAAACCAGGCTTTAGCTCTGCCAACAACACACAAGAGCTCCTTCCAGGGACGTGAGGGGACAAAGCCCTGATTGAGCCAGGAAAGCACAGACTCATGACAGCCTGGTCATCCGGCAGGCTGTAGTGTGGGCCAGGCGCTAGATATCCAGCAGGAAAATGGGAGTAGGCTGTTCTAAGCTCCTAGGCTTTCAGATCTCAGGAGTGGGTAAAGCAGAATGCATCCTAGAGGTGAAAAGAATGTCTATACAGCTGCAGGACATGACATGGAAGGGAGAGCAGAAATTTCATCAGCACACACCAAGGCAGACCAAGTACAGACAAGAATGTGGGCAGGCTCACCTAGGAGTTCTGTCCTCAGATTCCAAAGTCAGTACAATGGCAGTGCCACCTTGGTGATGACGGCCTCACCTTGTCTGCTTCTTCAGTCAGACTGCTCCAATTGGCTACTTGTAGTGTGTTAATACATAAGGAAATAAGCCTGTTTGTTTGAAACCAAGGCAGAAAATCAAAGAATTTTAAAATAGTTTATTCTCATATAATACATAGCAAATGCAATTAAATCCTAAATAAATTTAACACATCCATATAAGGAATTAGGATGAACACAGTAGAGCAGTTGTACATGTTAATTGGAAAATTTCCAGTTTATAAAAAGCATGTTGAAGAAATTAATTTCATTCTTCTCTTTTCTGGGGGATAAAAAGCTTAGTAAATGAAGTAGTGAGCTGAGCAAGTGATATGACAACTCACTGGCATGAACTGAGTAATGCCTTTCATCCATGCTTTTTCCACAGGAGATTCTGCTCTTTGTGTTTGCCTTTGTAATTTCTGGATAGTAGAGGTTTTTGTTGTCTATTTTTGTCATTAATTTATAGGGTTTTTTCCTTCTCATTAAGCTAGGAGAATGTGTTCTGTTCAGCACATTTTCAACTTGTGGGATTTATTGAGGGCTCCTTTATTGAAGTTTTTTAAAATGTTGTATAGTTAAATAAAAGACATATTTTTCATTTTTGTGATGTAATTAGAAAAGTAGGCATGGGCGTGTGTGTGTGTACCACTTAGATCTATCTTATTAATTATTAGATATTTAGACCCAGTTTATTCTTAATTTTTTTTTCTTACTATCATGGGACAAGAGAAGTGAATCAAAGACTCTTCCTTAGTTCTCTTTATATTTCCAGTAGCTTTGCTTTATGAATTTTAGTGCTTTGATATTTGATATATAAAGATCCATGAAATTAGAGCTTTATTATGGATTACATCCTTTTTCATTATAATATGTCCTTCTTCATCTTTAATAATTTCATCTTAATTCACTCTGACCTAACATTAATATTTAGAGCCCTATTTCTTTTCGCTGCATTTGCCTGGTGTGCTTCTAGCTATCTGTGTCTGAGGGTAGCATGTATTTGGATTGTGCTTTCTGATCTAAGCTTAGAGTTTTTTTCCTTCAATAGATTTACATTTCTTGATGTGAGAGAAACGTTTGGTCACAGTTTAATCATCCTTAGTTGCATTTTTCCTTTATAATGTTACTCACACACAAATTGAAGACACACACACACATAGACACACACATATTTATTTTCCTATATGGTCTTAGGTTTATTGTGTGTGTGCTTTCATTCTGATTATTCTGAAAGTTTATAGTCTGTTCTAGAATCTTTTAGTGGTTACCTTTATAATTTTATGTACTATTATCATATTTTTAAATTCTTATATGGTATCTGATGACTCACTTCTATGAAAGATGAGAAAATTACTACACTTATACTATTCCATCTTGCCTATCTTACATTGCCCAATTTCAGCTTATAATATTATCATTAATGCTTCTGGTTGTTATCTTTATACTTTTAAATAATACACTGACACTGCTATCACCTGGTTTATCATTTTAAACGGTAAGTTTGGAAATCATGCTGCAAAAGATGAATTCTTGCTTACACTGCTCCTTTCCCTCTCTCTACCTCTCTTTTTTTGGCTCGTTTTACTATTATTTCTATATTATATTGTATCCTGTAATCGTAATTCCTACAGTTGCTTATTAATTTATTCCAGAAATTCAGTGCTTACCCTCCTCACCACCAGGGCTACTCCCTTCATCTCTTGATTGGCATCTTCAAGTAATTTTTTTTTTCTAAGAAACGATGCAGAAGTTCCTTTTTCCTGGAGTTCTTGCTTGCTTGGAAATAACAAACAACAGTTTGACTAGGTAAAAAATTCTTGGGTCGCACATTTTCTGAGGACTTGGCAACATTTTTTCATCCTCTAGCAGTTAATGTCGCTAAGAAGAAGTCTGAAACCAAACAAATTTTTCCTCTTATTACTATTTGATTCTTTTCTGTTTTAGACCTAGATTCGTTCTCTATCTTTGAAGTCCAGTAACTTTACTAAGCGATGTCTCAGTGCTTATTTGGCTGATTCTTTTTTTTTTTCCTGGAAGAGTTGGGCCTATTTCAAACCATGGATTTAGATCTTATTTATTTGAGGAAATATTTATTCTATTATATCTGAATATTTGTACTGTTTCCTATATTAGAGACACCATTCACGGGAAAGTCAAAATTCCTCTTCCTGCCTGCCTTCCATAACTATCATTTGCTGGCTAATCATTTTAAATATTTGGTTCTTTCCTTTTATTTTCCTTTATTTTTTCCAAATCTATTCTCTTTACCCCAGCCCTATAATCAAGCGCTGTCTCTTTTTCTACTTTAATGTTCATTTTCACTTCTGTAACTACTCTTTTTTTTAATTTTTTTTGCAAAGCTTTGCAGGTTCAGTTTTAAATCACTTTCTATTGTTTAAATCTCTCTCACTTTAGCTCTTCTTTGACTTATTGCTTCAGAAAAGCCATACTTAAAACTTTTTAATGGAAAAGTGTTTCTCTACAATTTTTATCTACATTATGGCATAATATTCTGGCCATGATGTAGTTAGTCTGCCTTTTGTCATGTTCCTCTCATTTATTTTTCTTGCAGTATATTTGCATTATGCTCCACACAAACTCCTTTTGTATTATACTCATCTTTTTATGAGATTACTCATTGTTTTATGTGGACTGTTCTTTTCGGGTGAATTATTTTCTAAAGGACAATATGGCAGAGAGTACAGAGAAGGGAGCTGGGTCAGCTATCAGCTTGGATTTCTCTCTGCCTGTGGTTTTGTCTCCCATCTCAGCAGGAAGTCGGCTTGGCCAGCTGTGATTCATCCACAGAGGCATTCGGCATTTACCTCCCTTCAGCTGAAGGCCATCGCCCACTCTTCTGTGCTGCCTTTTAGCAAAGATGGCATGTCTCTTTCTGTCCTCTTTCAGCTCCGTGTCCTCTCACAAGGCTCAGGGATGCTCGCCTTCCTACCTATACCTCACAGTTCACCGAGGCCAGTGATTTCTCTCCTTAGAATGCTCAGCCCACTTCAGGTGAGCTCTATTACCTGAGCTCTGAGCGTCCTGCCTTTGCTTTCAGTCTCCTCCCTTAACTAGACCCAATGTGACGGCACTGATTAAGAGTCAAGCTGTTTTCAAGTTTTATGTGTATTTTCTTTTCTAATTTTCAAAAACTATTTTAGTCATGTTCAGTGCGTTTCAAAAAGAAAAGTAGGGCCAGATGCCTTGACTCCAACAGCCCACTGAAGACCTTGATGTGGCCAAGGAATGATACAGGACCCATTTCTTGTAAAATTGGATTTCATAAATAATATGATCTGATGAAAGATGATCTCATGGAAACATGGGTCATGGCTAAATGCAAATGGAGTTTCAGACAATAAAGTTTGAGAATCTCCAATGTCTTCAAACCAGTGCCATTTCCCAGCTGACAACAGTACCAGAGGGCCCATCTGCTGGTGTGAGCTGGGGTTTTTATTGCACCTTTTTATTGCACTTCCAAACAAGGCCTGTAACCACTTCAGTAAAAGTTCCTCACTCTTGAATATCACTGAACAAACGGTGCCTTGGAAGAGTCAGTGAGCCAGTAAACATTTTAAAGTTTATAATTGTGTAATTATTTATGCATTTTTTAGGATATCTATTAAATTAAATTGTAATTCTTTCTTAGCCTATATTTCCTACAGTTTGTGGTGATAAAATATACAGAACATTTACCATTTTAACTCTTTCTGAGTGTACAATTCCGTGGCATTAAGTACAATCACATTGTTGTGCAACCATCATCACTATCCATCTCCAGAACTTTCCATCATCCAGAACTGAAACTGTACCTATTAAACACTAACTCCTCTCTCCCCTCCCCACAACCCCTGGTAACTATTTACTATCGTTTTTAAGTTGAAAAAACTAAACTTAACAATTGTTTCTCTTGCTTTACTCTTAAAAAATGTTCTTTTCAGAGATTTAGTGATAAGGAGTAGGAAAAAACTTTTAGAAAGTAGAAGAAATACAGGCTGTATTGCTTTGAAGGTACAAAGAATCATGAAGTAAACATGGAGAATTGCTTTGCTAGGTACAAAGAGGCATGGCCCTCAATGGTGCAGGGGTCGGGGGTGGGGTGCTGACAGCTAAATCTTACATAGCGCTTCCTCTGTGTGGCTCACTCAGTCTCCCCAACAGTACCTTCTAGGGAGGTACTATTACATTATCCTCATTTTACAGATGAGGAAACTGAGGCATAGCCAGGTTAGGTAACTTGTCCAAAGTAGTAAGTAACACGTCTGGGACTGGAATCCAGGCACGGGGATCACAAAGTTAAAACCTACATAAAATAAGAAAAGAGTGTTTAAGTGTTAAACATTATGGTCCTAAATTTAGGTCTAATTCCGCCTCCAGCCATTTTTCAGAAAATGCTCTCTTAAAGATCACTCCACAGTCTCCTAGTCACTAAATCCATGGGCCTCTCTAAGCTCTCATTTTCCTCTGCCTCTTTGAAGCTTTCGAAACTCCTGAGCAAATCTTCCTTCTTCAAGTTTTCTCCTCATTCCACATGTGAGACACCAGCAGAGTAAGTTGAGAGGCATCACTGTGGTAGAGAAACTTGAACTTGAACATGCAGTGGACAATATGGAACTACAGGAGAACCTAGAGCCAGAGAGCAATTGGCTTAAAGTGGTCCCTTAGGAAGATCAGCCTGGCAGGGCTCTTCAAGCCAGTTGGGCTGGGCTGGATGAGGTGGGAGCACTCTAGCAAAGATCGCCAGGCAGCTGTTACAGGGATCTGGGCGTGACATGACTGAACCGCAAGAAATATTCATGCTATAAGGGGACTGATTAACAGAAATGCATTAGAATCCTCAGAATGTGATTTTTTAAAATCCTTATGAAACTTGTTGCTCTTGTATTTCAAGGGAACATGAAAAACTGTGGAGATCATGGTTTTTCAGATTACCCAGGGTTCCCTTTGTTGGGATCCACAGGAAAATATCTCTCAGGTCATCTTTCTCCTGAGCAATTTCATTGTGTGTTATCAACTCTGAGTCCCACAAGTGCACATGTGCCCTCTTTGTAGTGCCTGCTAGAAAACGTGGAAGGAAATGTATGGTTACTGAGGAAAAGGCACATGCAATTTTATAACTGATGTTTTGTGTCCTCACCCAATCTTGGTTCCATCTGTCTTCTCTACTTGTATTCACCCTTTGCCATATTTTCTCACTTACTTTGGAATTAATTTGTTTCACCGTCCCGTACATATCTTTGAAAGATCCTTCAAATATTTTCTACAATAGGGAAGGAAAGAGAGCGAACAAAGGAAATGGAATTTAAAAGGAAACATAATCCAAACAAATCAACTCTAAGAAGGCATTTTGAGACAATTGGGGAAACTTGAAAATGAGTATTGGATTATAGTAAGGGATTATTATTAATTTTCTAGGTTGGATAATGGTATTGTGGTTATTTTTTTAATTCCTTATCTGTTAGCCATACATAATGAACTGTTGATAAGTTAAACATATATGTGTCTGGGATTTGCTTCAAATTACTCCTGAAAAAAAAATAGCAGATGGGAATCAGGAGACAAAAACATAAAAACGATTTTTTAATGTGGGAAACTGTGAAGATGATGGCATTTCTTATAGCAATAATGTATTTGAGAAAAGGCATGGAAATTCTTAGAAAGTCAGAGTGTATGGCTCCTTACCTGACTTTAGGGAGATTTGACTAAACTCAGTATACACATGAATGTTCTGTTTGCATTTGAGAATTAATGCGTTTGAGTCATGTAATGTTTACTAAAGTTAATTGAGAGCCCTAAATTTTAGATTTTAGTGAGGAAAACAGAAAGGAAATGAACAGATATTTATTAAGCACTGAATTTACTCTAGGCACTGTGCTCAGGGCCTTCACATGTGCTATCTAAATTTCTCCATCAACCTGGATAGAGGAATATTCCCTCCTACCTCTCCATTTTTTCTCCTCTCCTCTTCCCTGAACGATGGGTGGTAACTGTGTGGTTCACTGAATTTGGAGATTTATAATCCTTTCTCCCTGGGACATGTAAGGAGATGCCCAGCTCCTGTTCTGACCTGTTGGAAGCCACCGTGGTTGGCCCTGGCGTCAATGCTATATTAACAGCGAATATTGACTTTTCTCAACTGTGAGCCAAAAAGGCTTCCTGGGCCGGCTGGAACAATATCACACAAGACAAATGCTCCTTTGAAGTGAGAGTCTCTGTCACCAGCCATGTTTTCAGAGCCTCATGAGGCATTTGATTCTACAGGGTGAGTCCCAGTCAGGGCAACATTAGTTAACGACTTGGGCTCTGGAGCCAAATGGCGTGGGTTTGAATCCCAGCTCTGCTACACCATAAGCAATAACTTATCATTTCTGCTTGTACCTCAGTTTCTTTGTCTGAATAATGAAGATAACTATAGTACTCCATAGGTTGTCATGAATCTTAAATGTGTTAATACATGCAGAGTGTTTGGTACCATGCACGATACCAAGAAGTTCTCAGCAAACACCAGTTGTTGCTACCGTTATTTATTATTAACATCGTCATTACAATTATTTTCTAACTTACAGCCTTTCTCTTCCTCTAAAATTAGATATGATCACATTTTGGAGAGTGCTTTTTTGCTTCTATCAATGAGAATAAATCTACTTTTGTTGAATACCATAAAGCAGCAGTGTTCCAATAAAATATGATGTAAGTCACATATGCCATTTTAAATTTTCTGGTAATCACATCAAAAAAGTGAAAATTAATCAGTGAGATAAATTTTAATAATATATTTTATTTAATCCAACATATACAAAATATTTTTTGACATATAAAGAATATAAAAATATTAATAAACCATTTCCCACTCTCTTATATACTTTGTCTTCAAAATCTGATGTGTATTTACACTTGCAGCAAGCTTTTAGAAAGAGGAATGCTGAGTCAGGAAAGGAAGCCTTGCTAGCTGGGAAACCTGGGCCACAACGCTGACTCTACTCCAACCCCCTAGAAGTCAGGAGAGTGTCCTAAGCACTTGGCACATAGCCTTGTGCAAACTGACTTGGGGCAAGTCAAGTCATGTCTTTGAACCCTAGATTCTTCCAAAAAGCCAAAAAGGACCATGTGCAGACACTTTAAACAAATAATCCTAGTTTTCAAATGTGTTCAACGGCCCAAACGTGGTAACAGGCCCTTAAACCAATGAAAATCCTCTCCCAACCAATGTGCTGAGGTTGCCTGGGTCTATTTGGAGTTGGCAGGAAATCTCCATTATCTGCATTCATTTATTCTTTCTATGAGCATCTGTTGGGTACTTGTTCTGTGCCAGGCACTCTCCTAGGCTCTGGGGAAATAGGTATGAATAAAACCCTGTCCTCAAGGCGTGTACAGTCTTGTGGAGGAGGCACATGTGTGTGGGGGTAATATAATCGAGGTCTAGCCCTCCACCACTGCATAGGAACAGGAGGGAGCAGTAAAAGCTGCACTGGAGGGTCAGTACAGGAAGAATTCACTTCATGGCTCACCTTTCAGTGTGGCTTTTAAGGAGAAGTGAGAGGTCAAAGTCACTCAAAAGAATGGTTAGGGATAGGGAAGAGTATTCCAAACAGAGAAATGATAGATGCCCTAGGCATCAGTGCATAACCACATGGTCCTTTCTCTGGCTTGGGATGCATGAGGATGGGTGGTGGAAAGTCTCATTTCTCATTATGTTGATGGATATTGAGACTGGTCGGCATAGATGGGACTGGAAGAGCCAGGGCTAATCCCTTACACGTGCCCCTTCCTGATCCCTCTCCAGTTCATGTGTCAGCTCCTGAGTGAGGCTGTTCCTGGACTCCTCAGGCAGCCTTGGTCACTCCTCCCTTGATGATAATGGTAGTAGAGCCTTAACCATCCTGTATGCTGTCCCCCATGAGACTGGGAGCTCACTGAAGGTGTTGTGTCCCAAGCACCTGACAGTGTCTTGCACAAAATATTTTTGAATAACTTTAGAAATTCAAAAACATGTATTGAATGCTGAATTCACAGGAATGGTCAATATGTACTCTTGGTATATTCATGTTTGTACTTATATCATCCATGTAGCACAAAATGAAGGTTTGGTGACTTTTCTGCTGAATGGAGCATCTTACCTTAGAAGTCTAGTTTCCAACTTTGAGCTATTTTATGATAGTTGTGCCAATTTTCAACTTACTGGATGGCTTTGCAGTATTTACCAAAGAACCCAGCATTTGTAGATAGTATTCCACTTACACTTATCCCTGTTCTGTCTTTGTCAGGTGGGCCTACTGCCTGGTGTACTGCATGGGCTTGTTCTGACAATGAAGTGAGATACTGTGTTTGAAAGCACTTTGCAAAAGAGAATGTGCTCTATGAAGGCAAGATGCTATTGTTGCTGGTTCCCAGGATCCAGGGCATATGGTGAATGGGACTCCCACTTGATATGAGTTTTCTTAGAAACTTACTTGTGGTGGTTGTCTCAGAGGTATCACCCTCTCCCTCTAGCATGCTGTCCTACATGGTTACATGACTAAGGTTCAGGGTTATGTTCAATTGGTTAGAATAGGAAATTAGGGATCTCACTTTGCCTCAAATCCAAGAGAAAGACAACACTGCACCTTTTGGGCAGAAAGGAACAAGTCCACTGTGTGCCTAACACTGGGACAGATGCTTTACATTCATTATTTCTAATGCTCACACTAGCCTTATAGGGAATATTCTTTTACATATGAAAAAATGAGCCCCATGGAGGGCATATGACTTGCCCAAGGCACCACAGGCAGTTAATGGTGGAGCCAGTGTATGAATAAAGGTCTGAATTACTCCAAAGCTCAGTTCTTTTTATGATGCAAATGCCTCTGGAATGTTCACTTTCATCCTCTGAAAAATGGGTTGAATAATACCTTCCTTGTCTACCTAACAGGAATGCACTATTATGACACTAAACGACATGGTAAGAGTACTAACAGCAATAATGGTTATCTAACATTTCACCTTTTCATAGCACTTCTATATATATCCTTGGAAGACAAGATGATGCTCTGCAGTCCATAAAAAGTATACTAGTGGTTACAGCCATTGGAATCTTTACATACACTTATGTGGGGAAAGAAAATTCCCTCCTGGTCCTTCCAGGGAAGGAATATAATGTGAAGGTCAAGGGCACAAGCTCTGGAGTTAAACTCTGCCCTAGCTGGCTGAGTGACCTTAGGCACCAGTTACTTAACCCTCCATGGTAGATAAATACAGAGCCTCCCTCATGGGCTGATTTGAGATTCAATGCGACATTGATGTGGAGCCCAAGAGTAAGTGCTCAGGAGATGTTAGCAATAATTACAGGGATGTTAAACAGCACTGCTGTGCTTTTTCTGTAGGTGCGATGTCTCTAGGCATCTCAGTTTTCTCCTCCTTTCCGCTCTGCCCAAACTCCAGCTACAGCTCACAGAGCTTGTCTTTGTTCCTTTTCAATTTGGTGGTAATAGCAGGCCAATAGATCATTTTCAAAAGCAATAACTTCATGATTACATGTAAGAGTTTTCTGCTTTCATATGTTACCCAGATTGAATTGTTCACCTCCCCTACAGGGTCCGTTAAAAAGTGATGTATTTTTATGTATTATTTTGCTGGACAACAAAAATGCACGTTTTCCTGTCTGACTCCATCAATCACTTTGTCGCTGAACTGATGAGATCTCCACTGGGGAGCCGAGAGGTGATTTACTCTGCACCAGGGTATCCAGCTTGGTCTCCAATGTATCTACTGAGGATACTCATGTTTACTAATCTGGAAGGGGATTTTGCCTCCATATTTAAGGAATTTTTATTTATGAGGGACTGGACTAACGGAAGAACAAATTATGGGGGACAGAGACAAAAAATTCTAAAAAGCAAAGTAAAAGTCATGAAGCGAATACTTAGTAGGTCTTCAATGTTGACTCTCATGAAATGTGCCTCCTGATTAAGTGAGAATAGAGCTCTGTCCTGGTAATCAACTCATCCCTTTCTCCAGAGAGAGAGCATGGGGATAAGGATGAACATTATCTAGAAGTGGTTGTACAAGAAATGTCAAAGCTTCAGTGAAATCTTTGAATTGACCAAGACATCCATCTGGCCCAGCTCTTTTTGGGAAAGAACTGGAGGGAAGCCAATGGCCCTGCATAAGAAAATGGGAGAAGTTGGTGGGCAGCGGCAGCAGTAGGGAGAGTGTTCCTGAGAGACAGCTTGTGAGAGCAAAGAGAAAAATTTAGAAGAGAGATAAAGGAGCCAGGGGACTTTTAACACCAGGAATGCCAGTCACTGCAGCAATATAATCCCCCTCCAGTTCCCCAAATCTTCAGGAAAGTCTTATATAAATAAATTCTTTGTGAGTTTTTGTTTTTGGAGGAAATCATGGAAAAGGGCTACCTTCTATGTTGGAATCAATGGTAAAGGCAAAGACTAAGCAACAGCCATAAGACAGAACAGAGAACAAAATGCAGTGAAGACCGGAAGTTGGAGTCAAATGTGATCGGGAGAGGTACACCCCTCGGACATTTGTAGATATCTTGGTGTGGGTGTTAGACTTCTCACAAGGCTTGGAGTGGGGATGATCTACTCTTACAGAGAGCATGTCACCAGCAAACATCTACATGTCAACCCCTTAGGTGGAAACAAACTGCCCATTGAAAATTGAAACTTTCACTGAAGTTTTGACTTTTTTTTTTTTTTTTTTGTGAGGAGGACTAGCCCTGAGCTAACATCTGATGCCAATCCTTCCCTTATTTAGCGAGGAAGATTGGCGCTGAGCTAACAACCATGCCCATCATCCTCCACTCTATATGGGATGCCGCCATAGCATGGCTTAACAAGCGGTGCGTCGGTGCGCGCCCGGGATCCGAACCTGCGAACCCTGGGCCGCAGTGGCGGAGTGCGCGCACCCAACCGCTTGCGCCACCAGGCCGGCCCCGAAGTTTTGACATTTTTTGTACAACAATTTCTAGATAATGTTCATCCTTGTCCCTCCTCCCTACTGGTCACCTAAATCAGTTTGTGCTTTTCCAAATAGAGAAGAAAATCTAAGGGTGGTGCCCATCCAGGAGTAGTGGGAATGCCAATACTGATCAGAAAGAGTGTTTACATAATTTTTCAAATGATTCCAGCACTATTGATTTTGCCATAAGCCTTCTTAATCGTAAATAAGAAAACCAAGATGCAAAGACGAAAAAAATATTGTCAAATTTACTCTGAAGAAAAGCAAAAACATAAATAAAAGGGAACAATGGGATTTCTAAAGTAACCTCAGAAACTCGCAGAGCTGCCATCAAAAATCCTTGATGAATTGTTCGAGTTGGATGTGAGTTCTGTGTGGGGAAAGGTCAAAAGGATAGTTTTTGTTAAAGCCTGCCCCAGACTGACGTTGACAGCTGCTGGCAAAGCTCTGCTGTCAGCTGGGAGTTAACTCTCCAGAACCCACCTGCTGCTGTGGTCCAGTTAGTAATGGGGACTAAAGCAGCCTGGGTTGGAATTTCAAACATCAAAGGTGTGAAAAGACTCGGGTCCCTTACCTGGACACTCTGGGGCTGAGCGTGTGATATGGAGATAACATAGCTTTGCACTGCCATAAGTAATAACTACGAAATGTAAGCCCTTGAAAATGGAAAAGTCTATACAATTTCCAAGTATTCTTTTAATTAGATTATTATAACTAGTTAAAGTTATTTTCCATATGGTAATCTTATTAGCAAAAAAAATCTGGAAAAGTTGCCTTGGGTTTCTTTGCACGTTACACGGCTTATGTTTTATGGCTGTGAGGTCATAGCTGTGAAATATCTCCCTTTGACAACTTGACTATGATGTATGCTGTTATATTTCAGTAGCTCAGGGTGATTTTTCAGCTGGACAAAAAGTTCATTCCATTCTATTGCTGCTGATATCATCTTCATTTCCATTTCACCCGTGAAACGCAAAATGCCAGAGATTTGGAGACACCGTTTGGAACCAGCTGCATAATGGTAGAGATTGATAAGATGGTAAGAGAAATAAATATATATCCCAATACTAATAATTAAAATGCCTTGCATTAGTTATGTGTGGCTCAGCTCTTTGATAGCGTAAGATAAGATTCGCAGTTATAGGGAGAACTTGAAGTGCTGCTGCTGCTATTTGAAATACAAATGTTGGCTCACATCCCTCCTTCTTCCTCTTTCATTTGCTGCAGCGCCCCCAGCACCACCATGACTGGCCTCCAGTCCTAATTTACTGACATATCCAGAGAGAATTATGGTGAAGCATCCTGGCAGCAGTAGACACCTTATATAAAAGAAGATGGCATCTGGCAAATAGCACTGGCAAATCTGTTCACATCTAAATGCCTAGTGAAATCTATGGTTTGAGGTAACCTCCAATTATTCTTTTGAACAGAGACAAAGAAATACACACAGAGATAGTCATTGCAGCTTTATTTATAATAGTTTAAAAAAAGTGAGACAATCTAATGGGAGTTGGATTAAATAAATGATTAAATACATTTTGTTGTAGCTATACAATAAAATATTGCACAGCCATAAAATGCATGCTTACAAGAATATCTATTGAAAGAGCAAAATGCTCATTATATTTTGTAAAAAACTTAGATACAAAACTGTATAAAATTAAAATCCAAATTTGTGATATACATATACGAACATAGCTATACTAAAAAAATAATAATTTTTTGTAATTACTCAAAATTTCTGCAATGAACACCCAGGAAAATGTAAAACTCTATGTGCATACTTTTACCTCACGGTTTGATGAATTTTAAAATGTACACCAAGTCTGAACTTTCAAGTTTTAGAAAACTGATCATACAGCTGGACTTGTTCTTTAATCAAGATTGTCAGAAAATCACCAGGAGGGGAGAAACACTAATAAATGACCATAATAGCTGCCACACTATAATGAACAAAGCCCTTACCATCAGCCTCATTTCTAGTCACGTTAAATAATTCTTGGACCTCCTTTTTTAAATGGCAGAGGTTTTTGTTTTTTATTTTTCTCCTTCTTAGAACACAGGGAATTAAACTTTTTAAGAAAGGCAGTTTTAGAATACTTTCTACAAATATAAAAACCCAGCTCCAGCAGGAAGGAACTAGCACCCCCACCCACCCACCCACCCCACAAGACCTTGGCCTAAACCACTAATTGATAATCATATGTTTCCTGGGAGGTTCTGATTCTCTGGGTGAAAACTTTCTTTACTTCAGAACATGAGAGTCCAGCTAAGACAGGCAATTTTTAATTATCTGGAGGCTAATTATCCAGCTTCTCCGTTATCTCAGGTCTGGCTGCTGCTTCTTCCTCCCCTTCAAGCTACTGGCAAATTTAGCTCCAGTACAGGATGAGAACCCAACTAAGCCCAATGACCGTGTTACACAGCAGGTACAAAGGGCCTGTGTAAGCCTGAATCAGTTCACATGTGATTGTGAGTGTGGACTCCCCTTATGGAACAGACTAGAAAAGGACAAAGTAAGAAAGTACTGGACTAAAGAACAAAGGGCCTTTCAAAAAAGGGGGATCAGGAGTGTCCTCAGAGAGAGGAGAGGGATCCTATCGACACTCTCTCAGCTTCTGGGATGTGTGCAGCACGGTTTGATCCACCTGCTCCTCCACCCCTGTAGTTGTGCCCAGGGTAATTGCTGTGAGAAGGCCTAACAGATTTAATGTTTTCTAATGGAGAGGAGTGCTCTAGGCAAAAGGAATGGACATTTGTTGAGGGCACACTACGTGCTAGGTGTTAACGGGAGGCAAGAAGGACACTCTCGCTGTCCTTGTGGTGAGAAGTGCAGCAAAAATACAGTCTGATCTGAATTTCCATATGGGGTCCTCCCATCTCTTCTGGACTCCCAGCTCCCAGGGCTGCCCTCTCCAATGTCCCCCCAGAATCTGTGCCCAGTGGAGAATGGCCACGCTCCAGAGCTCTCCTTTTAATCTTCCCCTATTAAAACCTCCAGAGCCACTTCCCTCTGTAGCAGTCATACTGGAGGAAAAATCTGATGAACTAATTCCCACTTAAAGTCTGATGACTAAGAATTATTCATTAGTCTTTACTGGTGACAAAAAAGAGGCTCAAAGAGTTTGCACTACTTGCTCAACGGCATGTAATGGCCTAGATGAGACCCCATGACTCTTATTACCTGTTCAGTAATTCTGCTATGTGGCCTTAACACAAAGAACTCCAGGAAACCCAGAGTTTGCCCAAAGGAATGAGTTGTTTCCCTAGGTAAATTTTCAGGCATTTAGATTCCCACATGAAAAAGAGATTTTTGGATCAATGGACTTTCCGAGCTTTTATTACACCACCTAATACTACCCTACCTATATTTAAGACTAGACTTGCATCTCAGAATTCAGAATTTGCTTTTAGGTACAAAACTCACATACAGTAAATCAAATGACTTAAAAGAGAGGGTATATGCAATGATGGAAAGGAGTGGAACTAAGTGTTGGGAGGCTTTCCTCAAGTCCTCACTCTATTATCTCCTAACGGTATGAGTTTGGGCAAGAAACCAAGGTAGAATTGCTTTGAGATGGAAGGAGAGCTAATGCAAATTACAACTAGCACAGAATGTGGATTTTATCCAGTTATACTTTATTGTGCACACTTAAGCAGATGTGAGCATCCACTGATGCATTGGTGGGGCCAGCCCTGAACCTGAGGAGGTAGAGGGAAGTCTTGCAGCTCTTAGCACTTTCATTTTCACACACAGGCATCTTACAATACCATCCTCATCCTCAGAGGCTCTGTCTTCCCTGGCCTTCCATACTTTGGGTCTTGAAGTCTGTCTTTGCAGTATATGTAAGTGTCTCAAACTCCTGGTTGAAACCTTCTCCTACTAGACTGGACACCTCTAGACATATCCCTTAAAACAGTCTGTGTTGATTCCCTAGGGAGACATTGGCTTTTACTGATTCTCAGGTGGCTTGCATAGCCTCCTTTGGTCATCTTCCACCATTTTGGGTTGATAATATTCATATACAATTTTATTCCTTTATAAAATACATTTTCCAAGTTGCTAATGCTTATTTTTCTGATTAAAAAAGTAATATACATTCACCGTAGAAAATTTGGGAAACAGAAAAGAGAATAAAGAAAAATAATAATTTCCCATAATCCCACCTCCCAGAGAATACCACTGTGAACCGTTAGGTATATTTCCTTTCAGTCTTTTTTTTTTCTGCGTATAACATACATTTAACTTAGTTGGTATATACTTGGAATACACTTTTATATCCAGCTTATTTTTTTCGCTTAACATGTTGCCACACAAAGATTGAGGGACATTCATTACCAAAATGTTTTTGATTGCTCTAGACCAACATTGAAACCTATTGCAGCAACTTTATTAATATATGGAGAGGGGTGTATAAGTGAGACCTGAAAACAACATAACCTCCCTGGCTTTCATGTTCTTCATCAGTAAAATAAAAAGTGAATAATACTGATCTGCAAGTCCTCAATAGGATTCTTTAAAAGTAGAATATGAGTTTGGAGGGACATCTTCCCTCCCTGGATTCTGCCACATGGACCTTAACGGTAAGCACCAAGATCTTGCCTAAAAATTCCACCAACAAGGATTTGGGGCCTATTGTAGACATGGATGCAGGTGACATGAGAAACTGACTGGCATAATTTTGCTCTCAGTGAGTAAAGAATGATGACACCCAGACTAGTAAACTACTGTTGCCAAGGAAACTAACTCCTGCCATCTCAGAGGCCATATATTGTATCTTTCTGGGATGCCAATTTCACTTTTTCATCTATGGACAGTAGGTAGAGTGTAGCACAGCTTGGGTTTTCTCTGAAACAGGAGTTTTCCTCTAGAAGGATTCACTTCCATATTGTCAGTTGTGTTTCGGTTTCCCTATTTCAATAAGTCCTTCTTCTGATTGTTTTGACCATCTTTGTTTCAGTTTGGTTCCTGACTTTCTGCTCTGCTTACTTAGCATTGTATTCTCTTTATTTAAACTATCTCCCACCCCAATCTTGTTTTATCTTTTCATCTTAGTTGGCAACGGCTTCAGAATCCTGACAATTAAAACGTTTGCCCCTCGCTAAGCCTTTTGCTCTGTATGAAGCTTGAGAACAATGCCTGAGCAACCATCTTTTCTCTTCAGTACCAACAATAAACTTTTTCTGATTTTGTGCAGAACTTTGGGAAATGTTTAAGCTTGGAAATGCTTCAACATGAATGGAGAAAGTGAGTTGGGGCCTTAATTCTTTTTTACAAGGTTTAAAATCTTCACATTGTACCTACAAACCAGTAGGAAATAATTTTACCTGAAAAAAGCCCCTTTCTCCAGTACGATATTGAAATGTGGTGTAACTTTTATGAAAATGCCCCGATACAAATTTTTAAGTATAATTACTCAGTTTAGCTTTTGTGTTAACTCTTTTCTGGCAGGTTGGGAAAAGATTTCTTGAAAGAAAATGATAAATACATAAAAACATCTCTAGTTTCTAGGGCTGGCACTGAATATAGGTAGATCAGATGAGGCCCAAATCTTTCCACCATTAGAAGCACTCTTTGGAATTACAAAACTGTCTCACTAGAAGCCCTCATTAAAAAGCATATAGGCTTCGTGTATCAGGTGAGCACCTCAGACTGGTTTCAGAGCAGATGGGGATGAAAGTGAGGAAAGAGGAAAGGGTCAGACTATAGGACCTAGCCCCAGAGCAGTCACTCCAGGGCATGAACAGCGCAGGGGAGAAAACAAGAACTAAGTTCCAAGGGTGTTACCAGGGGCATGAGGGTCCAGGAGAAGGGGAGGAGGAGGGAAAAAAAACCACTTCAGAAAGAAAGTTTCCCTCAAAATTTTCCCAGACAGTCTTTGTTCTCTGAAACCACCTCTCCCCTTTACACCCAGTCTCTGTTATCAAAAGACTAGAAACCTTGGGCTCTTTCAAGAAAAATGACTACATTCACATTTTCTTGGAAAAACGTGTTTAGATTCTTCCCTTTCAGAGCCAGAATATTGTTTAAACGACAGGATGGGATGTACTTTCACCACTTTCCCTTTTCTATACATTTCTACCTCTTGGGAGCCAGATGCTAAATTGTTTCCAGCCAGTTAATAATGGTTGTGGTAGCGAAGCTCCCAGGGGACCCCAAGAAGGAAACCTGCCTCCATTTCCAGGGCTCTGTTACATGTGTTGGCTGCTGGGTGGATTCGGATTAGACAAATAAAGGGAGGAAATAAGGCATGGAAGTGAATTAGTTCTCTGTATAACCCAAGCAGGCAAACCCCTGAGGTTACAACCTGCTCATCAGCATGCTTTTTTGTGCCTCCACGAGCACGCCTGTCAATGCCTGAAATTTGCAGTCACTTCAGTTTAACTGCAAAGGTCAGGCTGAGTCAAATGACAAGAGGAGTGCCTCCTGAGAGCATTCCACATGGTGCCATTGATCAGTTTTCTGCTTATTCAGTCATGGATGCCGTCAACAAGCACCCTTTGAGGACCTTGTTGATGGGAGGTGACGTGCTAGGGGCTGAAGAAGGTACAAAGATGAGTTAGTTCAGAGCTCTGCCTGGAAGGAACTCCCAGAATAAGGCTTAAGATAAGACAGGAACAAGTATAAATATAACAACCTAAAATATTTTATTTTTAGGTTAGTATATAGTAATAATAGCTATCATTTATTGATCCCTCACCCTGTGCCATGCAGCTCAAGAGCATTATTGCTGATCATCACAGGCACCTTGCCAAGCATGTCCCCCATGAGATGGTCAGATAAGGTGCAAGTGTCATGGGAGCTCAGGGGAGGGAGAGAGAGCCTCAAGCTAGAGGAACTAGGGAAGGCTTATGCATTTAAGCTGTGCCCTGAAATATTAATAGGTTCTAGACCTGAGGAGATGGGAGCAGGAGGGAGGTAGAGGGACAAGGAAGATCTACTAGGGAGAAGGAAGTATGGAGAAAAGACATCCGTGGGGAAAGCCTAGGACCTGGGGAGGAAGGAGTCATCTCAGGTACCGGAGGTGGAGAGATGAGGACACTGCAGACGTAGGAGCGGCAAGTGATGGGAGCCTTCAATAGCAGGCAAAGACCTGAGAACACCTGAAAAAAGCAAGGAGACGGGCCGGCCCAGTGGCGTAGTGGTTAAGTACACTCTGCTTCGGCAACCCAGGGTTCAAAGAGGAACACTGGCAGCAGATGTTAGCTCAGGGCCAATCTTCCTCTCCCCATACCAAAAAAGCAAGGAGAAGTCACTGAAGAATTTTGAGAAGAGGAGTGACCCAGTCAAAGCCCAGATTCAGAATGGTGGGGGACAGGTAGAAGAGGGGATGGGGAGAGCAGGGATGAAGCCACTGCACGTCTCAGGTGAAGCAGGCCATTGTCGCGGGGTTGTACAGAGGGGGACAGCTGCACAGGTATTTAAGAAGGTAGAACCCAGTGACTGAATCACCAACGTGAGCGGCAAAGGGAGGAGACAGAAATCAAACAATCCTTTTGTGCCTGCATAACTGGAGGATAACAATACTAAATTAGCTAAATACTAAATTGGATTATTAGCACTTTCTAAAACGTTGGTTCTCAGATCTTTTGACCAGTGGGCAATTAAAATGGACCCAAAGACCCTATTTCATTTACACACTCTTGCATACTACAAAGAAAAGAAGAAAAAAAAGACATAAAACTCTAAAAAGTTAATTCATGCCCAAAGCAAAAGACTTAGACGCTGTGAAACCATTAAAAAATATACAATATGCCAGCTTGAGGCCACCTGGAGAACCCCAGGATCACTATTGGGACCACACCCCCACACTGGAGAGCCCTCAGCTTTATTTACCACCCAGAAGAGGGAGGTTGGTTGCAGTTAACTCGAATTCATTTCCTAACTCTGATTGGGCGCCATGTGCCACATTCTGCGCTAAATGCAAAAAAGAGCCTTTTCTGATCAATTTCCTCTTCACCTACATCAGCTCCCCAGCCTCCTCTCTGAAGCCTCCCCACCCCACCTCATCTCAACACAACTTTCAAATGGGACAAATACGTTGTTCCCCACTTCATTCAAGCCAAGAGAGACATCATCTCTATCACATTCAGACTCTCACCAACCAATGGCCTCCCAGATATTAGCTCTTGCCCGCCTTCCTCTGTGCGTTTGTGAAGTGTGACGCCGATTTTAGGACCGCCCCCCCCCCCGCCCCCGTTCCTATCTTATGATATCCCAGGCTTTCCATTGCCTGCACCAGTCCCCAGTGACGCCAAGCAGGGCTCCAAGCCTGGCAGACCCCTCACTGGAGTTCAGTTTTTACAGCCTTGTCCTGATTTAATGTGCAATCCAATTTGCTACTTAGTCTCACCAAGCCCTTATCGACATTTTAGATTTCAGTGCGCCTTTTCTAGGCTGAATATCTGTGTTTTCAATTATGTCACCCTAGGTGAATTACCCTTCCATTGTTCAAGGTCAAACCTTGAGTTGTTATTTCCTGCCCATACAGCTAGTCCCTTTCCCCTCCATCCCTTTGGGGCAGTTTCTCAATTGTCACTGGTGTTCCCAGATCCTATCTCTATCAGGTTTCATCTGTAAATTTAATTATGAAGCTATGCCCCATTTGGCTTCATTTCATTCCATAGTACAAAGGTTTATTATGCATCCATTCTCCACAATGCACCCTGGGCTCCAAAGATATACTGGACACACCCTTCTGCAGCTATATGAAATTGAAAATTTAGGGGTCCTTAAAAGGAACTAAGTGGGCCTAATTTCATTCACATTGTTGAGTCCCCTCACCTGATCAGTAGACTCGCTCATCCTGCACTCAGATGTTTCCATGGCCACAAAGGACTATTCCAGCACAAGTACTTAAGAAATGGTTGTTAAATCAGAAAGAGGAAAGCAGAAGCAGAAAAAGCTAAGTCAGAGCAATTCTGGAAAATAGGCAGTAACTCAAGTCTTCCTGAAGGGCCATTCCCTGCCTTCCAACTCAGTCAGGGCCCAAATGCACTTTCACTTTTGTAGATGTAGGCTCCGGGCAAGGCTCTGCCAAGGCCATAGCTACTGTTCCCCTGTCTACAATTGGCGTTCCAGTGCCTGAACTGGAGTTCAGCCTTTACCTTCTTCTTCCTGCACACTGCCTGCCTTATCCCTTCTACAGAGAGGAGCATCCCCAAGTGTATCTTTGGAGGGGGCAAGGCACCCCTCACTATCCTAAAACATAAAGAGGCAGCATGCACAGCTCAGCCACATAATTCACTTGTCACTTCTAATAATGAATGAAGCCTTTCCAGATCCTTCAATCTGGACCTTTCCATTGTCCAGATTTCCATTGCCCAATCTGGACCCCAGCAAATTTGATGGCCCCAGTAGCCCTTTGCTCATGGGACTATCACTTAAGTCATGTGGGCAGTCTGTCCTGCACTGCCTGCCTTGTGGGCAGAAACTGGGAGCAGGAACCATAAGTATATCAGTTATCTTTGTGTCCTCCCCTTACCTAGCACACAGCAGGTGCTCAGTAAATGTTTATTGAATGACTCCTCAAACAAATAAATGTTAGAGAACATAAATTTTCTCTTCAGACACTGTTTTTGTCTCATCAACCAATTGCCTTTCATTGAGTCATTGGTTTTCAATTTGTTTTCAAGTGTTATTTGGAAGACTCCAGCCCCTCAATGTATAAAATGATAATAGTGGAGCTTTTCTTGTTTGGCCCAGGCCAAATCTTTCTTCCTTCATGAAGATTTCTCTCTGATCATCCCATCCATGGGGACCTTGTCCTTTTCTGAACTCCTAGAAGTCCTATTGCTTACTCTACTCTTTTAGCATATACTTAGTTTGTACCAAGGAACATACACATTCACTGAGGCTTGCTGATGGCCAAGTCCAGTGATATGTACTTTACATACATTATCCCATTTAATCCTCAGGGCAATCCTGGGAGGTAGGTGCTATCATTATCCCCATTTTACTGATAGGAGCTCAGAGAGGGTAAGTAATTTGCCAAGGTCACACAGCTATTAACTGGCAGTGCTAGGATTTAAACCACGAGTTAACTGATTCACTATTTCCTGTTTATATGTGCCATTATTTTACCTTTCCAACTAGATTGTAAGCTGAAGTGTAGGATTGCATCTCTACTTCTTTCATCTCCTCGCCCCATGCTTCATACAGTGTTTTGCCCTGAGGAATAGTATAATTAATAATTTTTCAAAAATTATTGGTTCCCTGAAGTATATTGCATAGTTCCTCACCTCTGCCTCTTCTAACATCTATCTAGGTAGAGGCTGTCAGCTTCAGAATAGGCCATGGTCTCACCCTCTTTCTTCCTAAAAAAAATTTCTATCTCTGAAACTTGCAAAGATAGGTTTTTGCTGCTGAAAATATTAAGCACTTCCTCCAACGGCTGGAAGCTAAGCAGGAGTTTCACAGGAGGGAAAAAACAACAGTGACCTCCTCAAGTGGAGTGGGGAGGCTCAAGGCAGGAAATCGAAGGTACTGTTAGAGCAGCTCTAGGGAGAGGGGAGGAGAGGGGAGAGGAAAGAGAGACTATTTAGATTTTTACCACTTGGGACCCTATCCCTAATTTAACTTCTGGACTAAATTTTAAAAACAGCCAAGTAGTAAAAGCCCTGCTCTCCGTGAACTCTGGCCCCTCTCCCTGTTTGGGATGTCACAGAGAAAGGCTGCACTTTGTGTGCGGCAGCCCCGAGGGGATGCCCAGTGGCCCAGGTGGGGTGATTGATTGGGGGAAGACCCAGGAGCACGGCCTGCCCACCACCCTCCCTGCACCTGCGCTGTGAATAAACAGAGGCCTGCCGTCTGCAGGGGCCCCTTCCTGACCGCCCCCAGGCCTTCTCGGGCCCTCTTACTAGAAAATTAACCACAGGCTTAAAGTGAAAGAGAAGATGGCTACGTGAGCCCTAAGCGTTCGCAAGAGGAACTACAAGATGAGCAGACAACAAATGCAGCCCTAATGAAAGAGGCACCTCTGTACGCGAATTTTAGGATGTACGCTCTCTTAAATTTCAGTTTTATGTCCTTACTAGGGTATGTGTAACAATATTGCTAACATGTCAGGTGGTTAACCACACTTTCATTTTTATGTTCTGATTTGAATAAAGTTAATTCAGTGATTTCAACAGAAGTCTCAAGCCTCGTGAAGTATTTACGTTAAGTACTTTAAATACCTGTCTTTTCTTTGGAAATAGTCTTCAATGACTGATATATTTATAATATACATGGATAACCAATTGAGTCTGTTTTTAATGATTCTTGCACAGCGTGAATCAGGACAGAAACAACATTTTTAAAAACAAAACACATTGGCATACGTACACACACAAGCAAAATGTGCTTTGAGAAAGGAAAGGAGGGGCCAGATGAGAGACATGGATCTTCACACAGTTATACTTTCTGACTGAGACAAATAAATATTCATTTTGAAAAATAAAATATATTCTATTATTTTATTAGGCACTGATGAAAGTTTCTATTATTACAATAGATACAAAAATATAAAACAAAACCCTTGGTTTAAGTGCTGAATTGAAAATGTTCAGTGTTTCCTATCATTTTTCTGATTCTCCTAAGATCTGAGTTATATGGATAGCTGTTCACCCTATGTCCTTTTCTTTTTTCCTTTCTTATAAAAAAAATTGGAACAGATTATGCAAAATGCAGAACAAAAGCACATAGCCTGAAGGAAAGTTGTTTGTGGAGAGAATAAATAAATGAATGAATATACAAATTAAAAAACCCCAATAGCAAAAGCCAGTACAAGAAAAGTCAAAAGACAAAACAATCTAGAAAAAAATTGCAAATTATATCAGAACGAGGTCATTGCCTTTATATATATAAAGAGCTCCAACAAATCAATAAGAAAAACTCCAACAATCCAATGTAAAAAAATGAGCAAAATACATAAACAGTTTACAGAAAAGGAACTAAATATGGCCCTTCAAAGTATGAAAAGATGCTTACTGTCACTCAAATAGAAAAGATGAGAAAGAATAGTTCCACAGTGGGGGAAGATGAGAAAATAGGCTGATGGGGGTGAAAAGATATACAATCTCTATGGAGGACAATTTAGCCAAATCTGTCAAAATTGCAAATGCATTTATTCTTTGACCTAGCAATCACAATTCTAGGAATTTATGCTATGTATATTATTTTACACATGTGAAATGACATATGTACAAAGTTATTTACCACAACACTGTAATAGCAAAAAGTATTTTAAAAACCCAAATGGTGGTCAACAGGGGACTAGTTAAATAAATTATGATACAGCTCCACAATTCTTTATCTGAAACCCTGGGGTTTGATGTGGTTTACATGTCAGAAACTTTTGAAATTTAGAAAGCTAATACAGTACCTGTATCATATATTATGTAAAACCCCAAAGTGTTCTGGGGCACCACTCAGTCATCAAATCCGTTAATATTTCTGCAGAAAAACCATGAATATTCATGCTAAATGGGAGAAATACGACTCATGTCAGTATTTGACACAAACTTAGGAAAATTTTTGGTTTTCAGAGTTTTTTTAAGTTAGGAATTATAAATAGGAGATTGTAGGCATGTCCATCGATACAATGGAGTACCATAGAGCTATAAATAAATGAAAACACAGTTTCTGCACTGAATAATCTCTAAGATCTACTAAGTTAAAAAAAAAGACATAACCATCTGTGTACAAAAATGGGGAAGAAGAGTAAAGAACATATGCATTTGCTCATGTAGGCCAAAGATGGATCTGAAAAGACTACATTTATTTCTGGAGAGAGGAACTGGGAGGAGTCTAGGAACTATGAGTGGGAGGGAGACTTTACACCTTATATGCTTACATATCTGTCCTATGTAAATATATCACCTATTCAGAATAAACAAAAAACATTTACATTTTTAATTGCTAAACAAAATGTGTGCATAGATTACCAATGGTTAATCAGGCTTTATCCTTGTGAAAGGATAAGTCTGAGAGCCCTCAGGGCACCATGTATCAAGTATCAACTATGGGCCAGGCACAAAGCTAGCTGCATTGCCCAGATTATAGCTGATCATGGGAGGTAGCCATTAATATCCCCATTTTAGAGATAAAGAAACCAAGGTTCAGATAGAACCACACAACAGTAGTGGAAGAGCTGGGATTCATACCCAAGGTTGCCTGAGCCTGTGTTTTGTGGCACAAAAGAGCATTGGAAAGTGAGAATTAGGTGGTTCTCTATTGAGAACATGTGTGGAAGTTATGATCAGATGATGATCGTCTACCTCAACATAATTCTTGGGACATTTGAGATTCTGCTCTGCTCTGACTCCTCTGGGCATTGCTCATGATACGGCATCAGCAAAGCCCACTGAGCTGGATGAGGGCTGGGAAGGTGAAATCCTCCACCACAAGCAGCTGAAGCCCTGTGGGGTCCAGCGTGGACATGTCTGCCCACAATGGACAAGCAGTCTGGTCAGAGAACACAATGTCCTTTTCTCCAGGTTACTCATGAGCCCTGGCTGGCGAGGAAGGAGCAGGAAGGAGCTATGGACTGAATGTTTGTGTCTCCTCAAAATTCATATGTTGAAAACTGAATCCCCATGATGGTTTATGGAGATGGAGTGTTTGGGAAGTTATTAGGTTTAGATGAGGTCAAGAAGGTGGACTGCTCATGATGAGATAAGTGCCTTAACAGGAAGAGACCCGAGAGAGCTTGCATCACTCTCTGCTCTCCACTGTATAAGGATACAACAAGAAGATGGCCATCTGCAAACCAGGAAGCAGGTCCCACCAGACACCAGAACTGCCAGCACCTTAATCTTGGACTTCCCAGCCTCTAGAACTGTGAGAAATAAACGTTTGTTGTTTAAGCCACCCAGGCTATAATAATTTGTTACGGCAGCCAGAGTTGACTCTAGCTCTAGAAAGACTCACCTTCTGGTCTCAAGTACTGTATATTTGAAACTACAGTTTGAAGTTCATCAAAGCTGACAAATAGCAATTGGATTTGTCTTTTCAGTCATTATTCCCTTTGTTCTGTGACTGAGAGGAGCAAAGCAGGACAGCGCAGACACTTTTCTCAGGATCAAGTACACGATAGAGGTCTGGACCCATTGATGTGGGACAGACTGATGGATTCAGTGTTGGCTCCAAAACATGCAGCGTCTCTCAGTTCCCAGAACCCCAACAGGCCACACATCTCCCAGTCTTATGTCCCCACCACCAGGAACAGGATCCAGATGAGAGTCTTTGAATTAAGCTGACCTTGAGCTAACGACTCAAGAAAAACTAAGGAAGAGGTAGTGAGTTCTAACAACTGGCACAGACTAGGAAGCTGGACTTCTAGGGTGACCAACCATCTCCGTTTGTCCTGGGACTGTCCCAGTTTTTAGCACTGAAAGTTCCACATCCTGGGAAACTCACTGGCATTGCACAAATTAGGATGATTGATCACCTTGCCCAGGTTTCAATCCCAACTCCACCACTTCTTAGCTATGTGATCTTGAACAAGTTACTTAACTACTCTGAATCTCGGTTTCTCCAAGTGTAAGATGGGGAGAATAATAGTACCTGCCCCACAGGGTTCTTATGAAGCTTAAATTAATATTTCTAAAGTGCTTAGAACAGTGCTTGGTAAGAGCTGTGTCAGTGTTTGTTAAATAAAACAAATTTTGTTAAACTTTGTTGAAACTTATTGTCATTGTTTACAACCACTGTGTGCAGGAAGGCACTGAGCACTCTTAAACGGCACGACTACATTGGTGGAGACAGAAGCACAAGGACACAAGTAACTTTCACCAAGACAGTTATTCAGTGACTCAATATGCTACAAACCCAGGGCAAGAGGCCAGCATTCCATTTGCCCAGCTCAGCCCATGCTTCTGATCCTTGCTGGTTCACACCTCCTGCCCTGACTGATTGCACATAGTAGGCTCACAATAAATATTTATTAAATGAATGCATAACTTTTTCTTACACGAGCCTAGGGTTGCTAGAAGGAGTTTGTACTTACGCCTTCTCTTATTTATTTCCAAAGGAGTGTAGCTAATGCTAAGGTTTTGGGCATAATCCTTAGTTATGATGAGATTTCCTGACACTGTAAAACGAAGCAATTGCCAAGAAGAGAAGAGGGTCCTCTTCTTTGGCAGTTATTTACGGTCCTGAATCTGTGGGTAGCCTGAACACAGAAATGCATGCGTCAGTCATAAATTGGTCAGTGCTCTGGACACCTGTAGCCTTGAGAGCCTGAAGCACAGCTTGGCAGGCTGCTTCTGCAGAGTTTGCACAGTCCTTCATATGCATACGCTCTGTCACTTCCCTGCCCACCTGTGCAAACCTGCCTGCATTTTGGGGACCCACCAGGACACATGGCCTGCCTGCCTGCTGAGTTCCACCCCAGCTGAGTCCCAATTCAATGGTGGGGCCAGTGGTTGAATCACAGACCTCAAGATGTGCAGGCAAGCCCTGCAAAAGTCTCCACTCCTGCACTGCTTAACCAGCAGCATATGTTTTTTTGGCTAAAAGGTGTTTAAATGAAATCATTTTTTCCATATTACTTTGAAAAGTTTATTTCATCAGCATGAAAATGTTTAATAATATTATTTGGGGGTTTAAAAAAAGAAATCACCATTTTGAAGATGTTTCTCTTTTATTCACTTAGGAAAAAGAACACAGTGATATTTAACTCTTTCCTTAAATGATGCAAGTGATATGACTTGAGATGAACAGTTGCTTTGGGAATCAAACAG